>NW_027411634.1:41127562-42497562 GCF_049639745.1 Rhodnius prolixus
AATAGACCGATCTGGCTGAAACTTGGTGTGTGTTCTTCCAAGAGATGCTATTAACTAAACATAACCTCGATACGCGCCAGTAGTGCTATCTCTCTGATTTTGCACGGACTTTTCAAACGACCCTCGTATATATGCTTTAAGCATCTCCATGGCATCTGATGGTATACGAGGTGTGGCTATTAAATAACGAGACTATTGCTGTAAAACATTTTATTTTAAATTTATACTTCTTTTAGTTATTATCACCTTCAATATACACCCCTCCCCTATCCCTACAACGCTCCATGCGAATTTACCATTGTTCGGAAACAGTGCTGGAAGTCTTTTTCTGTGAGCTCCTGCATGACACGTGCCGCTTTTTCTTTCACAGCTTCAACGGACTGAAATCGTGTTCCTTTTAATGGCAGATTTGACTTTAAGGGAACAGATAAAAGTCACGAATAAGGCGGATGGCCTAAAACTGGGAGGTTTTTACTTGGCTAGAAACTGTTCTTGACAGACAATGCAGTGTGAGCCGGCGCCGGTTGTCTTGATGGAGAACCCATGATGACTTGTTCTTCCACCAATCGGGGCGTTTTTTTCCTTACTCTTTCACCGGAGTTGAGCAAGCACCTCACTACTAGTAATGTTGATCAATTATAATCGAATATTTTCATCCGTTTTGGACGTGGAAGGGCAGACCGAAGGGAGATGGGTGGTCATCATCTCCGACATCTTCTCGGCCATCTTGGAAACGCTTGAACCACTCACAAAAACTCGCGCACGTGATTAACATTCATCGCCAAAAAACTTCTTTTAATAAAAGATCAAGTTTCAGTAGCGGTTTTATCTCAAGTTTTGATGTGAAATTTCACGACAATTCGTTGCTCTACTACGTTGTGTAGTATCATGCTTTCGGCAAAACGAAACTAACACCAACTTACACAAACAGTCGGTTCCGGTCAGACCAGATTTCTCTACAAACACATGAGACGCTGCAACCGAAAGAGAAGGCTTTACGCTGCACAGCTGTTAGGTCGTTAGGATTTGGCGCATGCATAGTTTTACTGTAGCAGCATCAGTCTCGTTATTTAATAGCCACACCTCGTACAAAAGAGCCGGAAAAAAAAGGAAGGGCCACTTGGGGGGGGGCGCATCTACTGCTAACGTCATTAGCGCCTTTAAAGTTGCCTTAGTCATCAAGCTCTTGTCCTTGGAATGTACATCTATTCTGGGTCTTTCACTCAGATAATTACGATGTCCTACCTATTAGACACATTCATCCTAAGAAATACCCACATACGAAGGTCAACTTTCATTCTAATGTATCACTCTAAATAAAATGTAATAAAATAATGTAATATTTACAGATGTACCAACAACTATCAACATGAAATACTCTATATTCTTCAGACCCCGTTAAGCCTAAGTAACCTAAATCTTAAAACTAAATTAAATATAATAGGCAAGCCTAAATCTAGAGCCTACCAACTTTCCTACAATACGAGGCAATTTTACTCTCTCTCTCTCTCGCAACACTTCCGGTAGTTTGAGATTCTGTCGATAATGACTTAAATTCTTCTAACTTGGCATTTTGATTGTACACTTGTAATGCAGAAATAGTTATTTGTAAAAAAAAAAACCTACTTCTTCGAACTCGAAAGGTATTTCAAAAAATCACATTTCCAATAAAAATTAAAAAATCTGCACAATTACAATACTTCTTCTTACGTGTACAATAATGGCGACATCAGTAAACTGCACGGCGGCACCAAATGTTTTACATTAAGTTCCATTTCAGACCTTTTTGCCGATATTTACCCAATTTAAGATCACTCTAACTAAATTAATTAATTGTAATTAGATGTAATTAGTGATTACAATTAAATATAGTTATATTAATTAAATGCAAACATTGTATTATAATAAAGGTTAATTACAAGAGAACCATCTAATTTGGTGAGATGTTGATAATTTATTGTTATTGCAACATTAAGAAACGTAAGATAACTAATAAACTACTTTAGATTGTGAACTACTTAATATTACTAGAATTTGAAATCAGTAATTTAATATGTATAAAAACAGACTTTCATAACACGCCTCAGAAGTTAATTAAAATTTTAGAGCACTGGAAAAAAAAAAAAATTTTTAAGTGCTGTTTTCTCCAAGAATTTAGCAAATTTACCTCATTAAAATGTTAAATTAAAATGGAAAAACTATCATACCCAGAAAAACCCCTTATAAAGAAAAACTCTGAGTAAATGTAAACAAATAAAGTTTTAAAAGCTTTACTAAGCAAACAGCTGAACTATGAGGAAAATTGTGTTCCACAAAATAGTTAGTAACCATAGCAACCAGAAATAACAAACCCAGAAATGTTGAAAACACCAAAAAAAAACACAATGTCCATGTTTCAGAAACTTGAAAACATGTATTTCCGCTGAAAATTTTCTTTTAAAAAAACCAACACGAATTGTTCACTTTTACTGGGAGAAATAAAAAAGTGAAATAAATTTTAAAAAGGGCATCACGGAGAACGCTCCTGTTTACGAGAAACTCAAGCGTTAGTTAGGTTATAATTTTAATAAACCATTTTTTGAAACCAAAAGAATAAATGATTTGTCAAATTAAAAATCGATTACAAGGATTTTGAGAAGATTAAAGAAGGCATTAAAACATTTTTGTAAAGGAATGTTTGAAATTAATGAATGTAAAAATTTACCTCTAATTGTAACGCAGTGAAGGTAGTAACTATGGTAACACTACTATGAATTTTTAATAAATATTTAGGTAAATGATGATTTTTATTAATTACTAAGAATTACTTAAACACAATTAATGAAACGAAATTTCACTTTAACACTGATTAATATTCACACATATTCTTGAAAAACAAAATCTAATTAATACTCTTTAACAAAAACTTACAGTTTAAAAAGTTAAGTATAATGGTTGATTAAACGCCAAAAGGTACACAAATCAGCAAGTACCCAACATTTCATTAATACTTCATTGATATTATTTAAGTAATTTTACTGCATTAATTTTCATTAATATTTTTTAGAATTTATTAGATGTCACAGACCCTTATGCTGGCCATTTTCATCTACAAAATATATGTTCAAGTAGCACTGTAGATTGATTGTAGTATCTATTTATCTATAATAATCAAACTATTAATTGCAGGTTAAAAAGAAAACGTTATAAAAAATAAAAAAATATGAGGCTAAAAATTCAAAAACTGTTTTTAAAAAATGCTTACACCAACATACATCAATGATTTTATTTATTTATTTTTATTTTTAAACAAAAATCGACGGTTTAAGTTCATTCTTCGATTAATGTAATTGTTACTTTATGTAGTAGTCAAACGTTTATAATAATAGGTAATAATTAATCTGGCTTTATCCGCAAATAATATAGTTTTCTTCAATTACATTCTCAATCTAAGTGTTCTTCTAGGTATATATGTAATATAAAATAAATAAAATATGCATAAATAAAATTAGGGGGACTAAATTAAATTACAATTGAGAAATGAATAATTATTGTTGCACAATCTACTTGTTATTAACTGTGTGTTATTTGTGCTCACGAATATTTCGGTAAGACGAATTCAATACTAAAATATTGTTTTAAATCCTCCGAGATTCAAATTTAAACAGTAGCCGACTCTAACTTTGTCTTTTTCTACTTTAACATGCATGTACATATATGTGACAACTTCAGAATAAAGCATATTAAAGATAAATCAGAAGAATAATTTGGAATAGAGTTAAAATAAAGTACCTATTTAATAACGAAGTTATAATATACATTTTATCATAATTATAACAAAAAATATTATGAATGAACTGGCCAACATAAGGGTCTGTGACATCTAATAAATTCTAAAAAATATTAATGAAAATTAATGCAGTAAAATTACTTAAATAATATCAATGAAGTATTAATGAAATGTTGGGTACTTGCTGATTTGTGTACCTTTTGGCGTTTAATCAACCATTATACTTAACTTTTTAAACTGTAAGTTTTTGTTAAAGAGATTTTTGTACCTTTTGGATAGATTTTCCTTTTTGTCTATATTGCAAAGTTACATATCTGTTTTACAGATTTTTTTAAAATTTAGAATAAGCAATTCTATCATTATAACCTGATAAGGTGTTAAGTTACTACCGTAACTACCACTGGAGAGATCTTTTTAAAGAATGATTATAGTTGCGGCCCACAAACCATCCTCAATAACAATTTTTTTGAGAAAGCGTTTTGAATAAAATAGGAAGGTATTTGTACGTAAATAGCAAAATTAAATTGCAATTTAAGTACTTCCTTTTAAGAGGAGTAAGAAAAATAAACTGCGATTACAGTACTTCTCCCTAAAAGGCTGAGAAGCAAAGAGTTTGAATCGAACGACAATTCATTGATGTAAATCGGTTCACTCAGTGATAATTTTATCGATTGCAATACTTCCTCTTAGTAGGTGTAAGAGCATGATGGCACTTCACAGCCAAGTAGAGGAGCTTTAACCACTTCTTCGTGCTAAATTTTATCAAAATCGGACTAAGCGATATAGAAATATTGGTAATAATAGTTTTAGAATGGGCCTTATTTGGGTGGGGTGAACTCCCCTCCTTATGAGGCACGGCGTCGAGACTTTTAAAGTTCAAATCTGTACAAAATTTCGATTCGATTGACACTTCATTCATGAAAATCGGTTCACTTGTCGATAATTTGAAACGATTGCTATACTTCCGCTTAACAAGTGTAAGAGCAGATCGTCGCTTTAATGTTACGTAGGGGAGCCCTAACCCCATCATCCTACCAAATTTTATCAAAATCGGGCTAAGATTTACAGAGTAATTAGTAATAATAATTTTGAAGGGGGCCTTACATAAAGGGGGCTAACTCCTCTCCCATTCGGTGTACAGCGTCGAGACCCCCAAAAGGCACATCTACATAAAATTCCGAATCGAATGACACCTCATTCATGAAAATCGGTTCGCGCGTTTAGGCGCTACGCAGTTTACAAAAAAGGTAACAACAACAAGAACAAGAACAAGAACAAGAACAAGAACAAGAACAAAAACATTTTTTGAAAAAGCCGTTTTTGCTCATTTTCGGCAACTTTTTTCTGGAAACCAATTAGATTTGGGTTGTTGCAAAAAAATTACAGTTATAAAGGAGGGTTTGCCCTATATTTTAAAGAAAATTTGGGAATTTTATCTTTTATAGAAAAAGAGAAAAAAATTGTCAAAGTTGGGTGTTTTTTAAACGTTACGCTTTTTCCTGCAGTTTTTGACGATCAACCCTTATACAACTGTCCTACCGGACAGTTTTAATTACTAACTAGAAAAAAAATATGGTGTCCGCCATTAACTGACCATAGCAGCTAGTCCAAAGAGCAGTGTTGCCGATGGGGTAAATCAGAATTACCCTCTCCACTAGGTTCAATTACCCGTTTTTACCCGATACTAAAACCAGCGTTACCAACTATATTTTATAAGCGGGATATATAAAAAACACTTTGTAAGCTTAAAGGGTTATAAACAGTATGTAAATAATAACTATGATTAAATTATTTTATTCTTTATTTTACAGCTTTTATGTATTAACATAATTAGTAGCAACATTTTTATAAATTTTATATTTAAAATTATTATAATAGTCATAACTAAACAGAAAATAAACTTTTAAACCTCTTTTTTGTCCCAAATGTTAGTATTTAACATTTCCTCATTTGGTTCAAAATTAATAATATCATTATCTTTGTATAAAAAATTTTTGGTGATTAAAATAGACTTTAATGTATTAGTTGACAAATTATTTCTGTGATCAGTTTTTATATTTTTTATGTCACTGAAAATTCTTTCAACAGATACATTAGAGAAGGGTAAAACAAGCAAAAAGTATATAACTTTTTTTAAATTTTTAAATTCAAGTTCACCATCAGCTTTTTTTATATTAAAAATTTTAGCCCAGTAATCCTCAGTGTCCAAATTTATATCGATATTAAAATCTTTTAACTACTGAACTGTTAGTAATATAAGTAGATTAAATATATAAAAATGTTATTGCTCTTTACAAAAGCTGAATTCAGTCTAGATCGAATTTGAAATTTTCGAAAAATTATTTCGTTTGAGTAAGATGATTACCCGATTTTACCCGTCAAAGTTCAATTACTTGCTTACTTACCCATTCAATGTTGAATTACCCGAAAAATGGGTAATTACCCGGACATTGGCAACACTGCCAAAGAGGTAGCTAGCAGAGTTGCCAACTTAATTTTCTATAATTGAATTATACGTAAGAGTACAAAGTACATATTTGTACTAATTATTCGGAGAAATGGTTTGTACTAGTCATTTCTACTCGAAAGTTTTATAGTTTGTTTTTGTTTAGAAATTTTACAGATATTTATAACGAATTAAAATTAATAATAGTTAAATGTTTTTAATTCTAAATATGTTTTTATCGTTTAGAACGTTTTAACTATTTAAAAACATTGCACTAACTTAAATAAAAATAATGTTACGGGGCAAATTATTAAAAATTTATAAATTTTCATGTCCCTTAAATAAATTTATGTACCCAAAATTTTATTGCTTTATTTATTTTTTTTCTACTTTAGTACGAGAAGCTATTGTAGTTGTGCTAATTTTCTATTATTGAGTTCCCACTGTTTTGAGCCCCCCAAGTCAGATTTTTTTTTTTTTTTTTTAAATGAATTTAGGCGTGTCTGGGAGGGGGGCTGCTGAATTTATCTACTGAAACTTATTAAAGAAAAATCGTTGTAAGTTTACTAGAAAAATTTTGGCCTAAATCAGCCAAACGGTTATTTCACCGTTATTGAATCAATTTTACAGTTTTTCAAAGATTTTCTCGAGGAGGGGCTCTAATGTTTTTCTTTAAAATTGGTATTCTTATTGTAAATGTGGAGATCTAGAACTTTTATTTCCAAAAATTTCTAAGAAAACTTCTATAAAGGGCTGATAGATTTGCTCTGAGTACTGTATACGATTCTATTGGAGCTTCCAATGAATTTTGGTCACACACCCTAATTGAGCAATTTTCCGCAGAAATATTTTTTTTTTGGTAACTTAGGGGGCCTCAAAACGGATATTTATGCTCAAAGGTCAACTTGGTTGGCAACACTGTGCTAGCACAGAGGCCGAGAATAGATTCGAGTGAATTTATGTTTGTGACATGCACCAATCAAGTGGTAACCGGAGAGATCCAGTTGATATAGTGGATCTGATAGGTGCGGAGGCTCCTCCTTTGTCTGTCTGTCTGGACAGTGGTGGCGCTAGGTCGAGCTCAGTGAGAGGACTGAGCACTGTAGCAGTCCGATGGTGGTCCATTTATTTGAAGACTCCTGCATACTCGTGCCATATGTCTCCTAAACCCCACCTCCAGTTGTGGTGGGGTGGATCAGGGATAATCACTCACACACACTGACACAATACTATGTTACTACAAATTCATCTAACCCACACAATCCTCAGAAAATCCCCCCCCCACAAAAAAAAAGATGATTGATGGACTACTTCCGTAAGAAAAAGTATGGTAATTGAGTAGGAAATAATCGTATTTGTGGCCCCACCCTAAATTCGTAAAAGCGGATCCCAAAATCTATTTAGAAAATTTACTTTCAAATTTGATTCTTATAATTTTCTATCTCAGCTAAATTTAAATAAGAGATTTTTTTTTTTTTAAATAAATTTGCATCAACAATGAGCTAAATAAAATGCAACTTAACCTTACAATTTAATCGAGAATCACTGAGAGCGGAGATAAATCACAGAACGGAAGCTGATATTATTATTGAAGTAGCAGAGATGATGCTGCTAATGCTGAGTGTCTGTCCTGTAGGCCTTTAATTAAATGTAAATAATGCAACGCCCATTATAAGGGTCTTTGCTCCAGAATCATCCCAATTTCTGCGTTCCCGGGTTTTGACCGGATGAACTCTCTGGCCCTTGATGAAGTCTTAATACTTTGCAACAATTTACATAATCGTTTATTTTATCTTCTTCAATTTTATATAGAACAGAATCGATATAGTACTTCTTTTTTTTGTTTAATTAAATATTAATTTCGATTCAATTTAATACTATGAATTGTTCACCAGCTGTTTTATTTTAAAGGATTTTAATCTTGAAAAGTTTTAAAATTGAATCCATCAGAATAAACATCTGGTTTAAATAAGGGCGCGATTTTTTTTATTTTTTTTTTGCCACGGTTAACTTGATCATAGTCCCTTAAAACTTACAAATCTTTAAAAGAGATTCTGACGTCAATGTGTGATCCATTTTATAGGAAACTGTTTCAAATAAAACAAACAAAAAAAAAAACTGCGGCTGCGTCATGGACACGGCCGTGTGACGTACGTGAATACGTTTACGTAACGGGTTATATTTTTTATATAAAATATTTTTATTTATGTATTTAGGATGAAACAATGTGTCTTCATAATCGACGATCGAACACTATCTATGCCTATACAGTCCGTTGTCGATGTAGAAGCGATTTCATCATCCACTTGCATAATTTCAACCGCCCCAGCTGCAGATGTATTGACACCCTCGTCGTTGATCCGCCAGGGCCGCATTCATTCTTTTACGTTCCTAGGCACAGCTTGACTCGGTCGTATGGTGTTTTATTATTACCATTCAGATTGTTCTTGAGAAGCCCTTTCCAACCGAATACCATCTCCTGTATTTGGTTTTGGCTTTTCGACGCGTATAGGGCCGACATTATATATTTTTGGGTAATATTTTTTTTATTCTAACACCTTATTATTTTCACTGTCACTATTTTACACTCATGTTTTATATACAAACGATAGATTTTGACGACAGCTGACGATTAAAACTTAAACGAACATCGTAGCTTCTCCGAGTCAAAAGTTACTACTAATTGCAAATCTCGATACGCAGCAAATTGATCTCAAAATGGCGTCACAGTCCTCGCTTATCGCGTAATGAATTCTTTGATCCTTTAGCTATCCAGTGGTCTAATTTAATTTTGGATGTAGACGATAGATTCGAAACTATAATGCCGAACTGTATCCCCCCAATTTTGTTACCATTAGGTTTTTTTGGATTGCCTCCATTTGATGGCAAATTTAAGGACGGATTCACGTCAATAAAAAAAATCTCTAGAAATGACAAAAATTTACTCATATAATTGATTCAAATTTATTTACAAAAAACCCTGGACAATTACAAACATTACTAAATTAAATTGCCATCAAAATATTGCTACAAAATTAAATTAATTTATTATTTATTGAATTCTCAACAAACTTGCTTCATAATTGAATATATAATGTAGTGTTGGAATTGTAATAAATATTTGACCAATCCTAACAATGATTTTGATTGTTCCTGGAATTGGAAGGAGAAGGTTCTACAGGATTGCGCGGGAAACGCTCGGGCAGACTTGGTAACTGGCGGGGTGTACCATAAAAACTAAATAATTTCTCAGTAAATTCAGTAAAATTAATAACTAACCTGTCTGCGCGAAGAGGGGGTCCGTCTTCGATAAAAAAGCGCAAGTTATTTATTAAAAAACTCTTCATTGTTTTTCTATTTAAAGGTACAACTAATTATTAATTATTATTGGTCCAGTCTATCCAATGTTACCATTTTCCAAGAAATTCTAGGCTTACTAGGTTTACAATTGACAGTTTGGGTATTAGATTATGTATTAAATTATTAATTGGTTGACAAATTGACAGTACTGATCGATAAGTCACGTGACTTGATACGGCAATATTATATTCCGGTTTTGTACAATATGAGCCAATTAATTTGGTAGAAATTACTATGGGCGTATGAAAGGAAGTCTTTTTAAAAAAAAAAAAAAAAACAGGAAATACCAATTTGAAATAAACGAAAAACAATTATACAGGGTGTCCCAAGCTATATGGATAACGACTTTTTCTCGGAAACTAAGATAGCTAGAAAGAAACTAAAAAATACGTGTCCCTTAGTTTTTTTGTTAAGAATCCAAATTTACTTTGTAAATTTTTTTCGGTGCTTCCAGAAGCGAGATACGGGCACCAACTTCATTTTTTCAAATGGGGAGGTGCGGTTTTTATTTAAGAAATAGATTCCTCTATTTTTTTAAAGAAAAATTTACTTGAACGGTTTTTTTCTGTGAGCGATATTTTAGAAGTTATGAATGAAAACATGATTCTTATAAGAAATGTCAAAATGATAATAAGGGAAGGGATTAGCTATGAGGTTAGCATACTGGACTCCCACGCGGAGGTCCCGGGTTCGAATCCAGCAGCTGACCCTTAGATTTTCTCTTCCTAGGAGCTTCTTACAGCTCACTGTCCGGTGGTGTTGTCTGTAACGAGAGAACACTGTCCGGAGGCCGGCAGTGCACTGGAAAAAGCTCCGGGCGCTAATGACCTCAGCTGTTGATGCGCCAAAAAAAAAAAAAAAAAAAATGATATAACGGTTTTTTTGATTGAATAAGAAGAAAAGTACTATTTTATTATACATTTTACTCCTCATTAATATTACAGATCATGCTTGAACTGGCCTCTACCATTAGAGATGCATAGACATGCACTTTCCTGCCAATTGCCCCTTACTGCCAAAGAAATAGATTAGAATTTAACCGAGTTACAGGCATCTATTATTCTCTGCTTTAGTTCATCTACAGATGCAATTCCGACTTGATTCTGATGCACCTAGATTTAGAAATGCTTTTAGGTAAGCAGAAATAAGGAAAGAAAGAAAAAAGTTATGAATAATCACCTTGTTTTTCAGGTTTCCCCAAAGGAAATAGTCCATAGGTGTCAAATCCGGTGAGAGAGGTGGTCACTGAATCGCCCCCTGTGTCGATATAACACCATCAGGCATATAAAGTGATATCTCGGTAGGCAATTTGATGGGCATGTTATATTGACACGGGGGGAATACCACCTATGGACTATTTCCTTTCGGGATACCTGAAAAACAAGGTGATTATTCATAACTTGGCAGTAAGGGGCAATTGGCAGGAAAGTGCATGTCTATGCATCTCTAATGGTGGAGGCCATTTCGAGCATGATCTGTAATATTAATGAGGAGTAAAATTTATAATAAAATAGTACTTTTCTTCTTATTCAATCAAAAAACCGTTATAATATTATCATTTTATCATTTCTTATAAGAATCATGTTTTCATTCATAACTTCTAAAATATCGCTCACAGAAAAAAACCGTTCAAGTAAATTTTTCTTTAAAAAAAATAGAGGAATCTATTTCTTAAATAAAAACCGCACCTTCCCATTTGAAAAAATTAAGTTGGTGCCTGTATCTCGCTTCTGGCAGCACCGAGAAAAATTTACAAAGTAAATTTGGATTCCTAACAAAAAACTAAGGGGACACGTATTTTTTAGTTTTTTTCTAGCTATCTTAGTTTCCGAGAAAAAGTCGTTATCCATATAGCTTGGGACAACCTGTATCCATATAGCCTGGGACACCCTGTATCCATATAGCCTGGGACACCCTGTATCCATATAGCCTGGGACACCCTGTATCCATATAGCTTGGGACACCCTGTATCCATATAGCCTGGGACACCCTGTATCCATATAGCCTGGGTCACCCTGTATCCATATAGCCTGGGACACCCTGTATCCATATAGCCTGGGACACCCTGTATCCATATAGCTTGGGACACCCTGTATCCATATAGCCTGGGACACCCTGTATCCATATAGCCTGGGACACCCTGTATCCATATAGCTTGGGACACCCTGCATATAATTTTCTTAATTTTATTTTTACAAGAAAGACTGTCTAATCTACTTTTCTAATATTAATACACTTATCGTATCGTATAATCTCAGCTTTTTGAATCTCATCCTGCCGCCTGATTTGACCTTGCAATACCGTTGTTTTAACCTCAACATTATCCGTATTGGCGCTGGCCATTCAGATGCATCTTCTTTTTCATCAACTTTCTGCACCAAATCTTCAGATTTTTTGACTGAAGACCGCCTAATTCGTTCCACATTAGGAACATTTGTGAGGCCATCTTTAGAAAAAAAAAAAAAAAAAATCGAAACTCATTGTTTATAAAGTTTTCTCCATAAGTTTCACCTTAACTCACGATGAATTTTACCATTTTGCCAATTTATACACTTGTTAGCACTAAAAAAAACGAATCACAGCGCGCGTATTTCACAGTCAGCGTAGATTATCAATCAAGCGGAGTGATTTTAAATACTCACAAGCAAAACGTATTTTTAAAAAAACACGTTCGCATGTTCCCCGTAATGGCGTCTGCTTTTTTTCTGACTGATGTAGGTACGCACAGCGCGCATGCGCCAAATGCCGACCGCAGCACTGCAAACGGCCAAATTTCAAAACGGTGATCACTCGAAAATCATACGACTCGTAGTATTTAAATGCACATTTTTAAACTAAGAACGAAACATGCATCTAGATTTTCTAGATGGTAATTAACTAGATTTTGGTTTAAAAAAGAGGTTTTGCACACTCACATGACTTTTTCTGTAAGTTTTAAAACTTTTTTGAAATTCACTTTAAAATCTGAACGTTGGAGTTGTATACTTAATTCTAATCACTTTAAAAGAAAACTCTGTTATCACACTGTTATCTTTATTCGAATTTTCTAGAAACGTTTCCGGTGAATGTTGTAGATTTAAGTGATTGCAATCACTGTACGAATCTTAAGCAGTTTGCGAGAAAAATCTTAAAATCAGAAAATTCTTTTCAATTGGTTTTCATCAAATTTAGAAATTAATTCCTAAAATATGCTTGAATCCAGCTCGAACGACAATTGAATCTTCGCTCGAAACTAACATTAAACTACGAATTGCTCTAAAGACTTAAAATCAATTTGGACTTATGGACTCCAGTTATGGGGCTCAAAAAAGCGTTCTTAATATCAATCCACCTCCAAAAACCTCAAAACAAAAACTAATGCTTCAACTAAGTACCCTTTTTTTGCACATCCAAGACAACAATCCATTGCATTGTCCAGTTTTCAATATCAATGACATAATCTAAGCGCCTTTGCTGCAAAATGGCATTCTTACACTCGCTTTCCTCCGGGATAACTCTAAGTTTCCCAGCGTCATTTTCCCTGGATGATTGAAGCGACACAGTAAGCACGATCTCTGGGGAAGGAAAGGAAGTAAATAATGTGGCAACATCCGGATTACAATCGGCTGTAATTGCCTCTTTTTAAAGAGCTATTTGCTTGTCCAGAAGGTACCAGTTTGGTTGTTACCAATGTTGGGTGTTAGTATTGAGCAAAGGAAGCAATGTATAATTGTATGGTACTCACATGATGGTTGGCCGGAAGTGTGGTAGTCCAGTGCGCTCTGTCGCCTACCACGAGGGCCTGGCGATGCGGAAGAGTTGAGGCCAGTTTGATCCTTTCTGGAACATAAGGAGAAATAATCCTTAAAATAAATTTAATCACAAGCTTTCCAGAAAAATAATCCCGATCGATTGGGATTACTAGCTCCTTGATGCCAAAAACGCCAAATCCGATCGTGATTAATCCGAGTGAATTCATTGCGTAAAAATTGTCTTCTAAGCAACAAATCTTCCGAAAATTCTCGCAGTGGATGCATTTTTAACCTCAGCTTGCAATTAATGCAAGAGCCTCGTAGTTTGCAAATATCGTACAGGAAAGATATCCAAAAGACTTCAGGTCTACCAACATAGACAAAAACTTTTAGCCAGAATCCTACAACCAATTTAGGGCCATCCCACATTTTTATGTAAAAATAAGCAACCAACTGGCCCAATAATATTCAGCGACAAAAATTAATAAATATATCCTGAAATAGATGAATACGAATTTACGTAATCAAGTTTGTCGAAAAAAAAAACATTTCATTGGCTCATATTGTGAATTACATTAACTTAAGACACTTGTAAATTACTGATTTAATCTGTAATCAATTTTAAAGCAAAAGTTTCGACGTAAAACGTAATACTGATAGTAAATTTGTAAAGTCCTTGCTAGCAGTACATAAGCAGGGGAAATGTTTACCAGGTTTTGAAGTGCCCAGCGATTGGGGGAGAACTCTGAAGCCCAAAACAGATTGTAAATACAAGAGGAATAGGCTGACGCTTGTTCGGTCAGTACGTACCAAATAGCAATGGGGGACAAGCCAAACTTGACGGTGTCCAACATGTATGACAAGGGTGGAGAGTCCTTGAGAGTTGTGTGGTGTGTAGAACTGGGAATGATGCTGACTGATGATGATGGTGATGATGAAGAGGGATGAACAACACACACACACGCACAGAATCACAGAGCTATCATGACGTTCAATCATGCCTACTAAATTCAATACCTAGTTGGGCAATGTCAATGTTTATTACACCTTCACATACTAACTACAGATGTACAGACACACAAATGTCTACTTTTATACGTCTATTACTAGAAACGTCTAATTTAGAAAATAATCGTTAGCAATTTTCTCTAAGTTAAGCCATCTTGTTTTGGAAGCGGAAGCCCAGAAAAATGAGAAAATGGAATATCTTGGCTAGTTTTACCTTGAACTTCCATATTTTGAAATTCCAGAGTTCAAGAAACTATTGTAGTAATTCTGAAATTAAAAAAAAAAAAATTATAGACCACCGAGGATGTTCAGAGAACACTTCATTGGCAACAGGCGTGGCCTGTCTGATGTGGGTTGTGGCCTGTTTGTTGTGGGCGTGGCCAGCTATTACTAGCATGGCTACCTATTGGCTCCACTAACCGCCTACATTTCACACTTCAATTCCCCCATTGTGATTGGCCTAATCTTTATTAGCAATTATTTCTGATTAAAATGCATTTTAAAATGTTTTCAACAATTTTTCCCCCGTAGGTATTTGATAAATTTTCAGAATATGCAATAAAAATTTTTGATAAAAATTTGACCGAAAATCGAGATTATTCTTACGTCATACTTTCTGTTTTATGTTGGCTAATGCAAGCGGAAATGAAAAAGTTAGGGAATATTGATTATTTTATTGAAAAACTAAAACAGTGGAATTGGGCCTGTTGTTCACTTGTAGAACTGCCATTACCTGAGATTATTTGCATATGGCTGCCATTTAATTGAACAGAACTGATTGTGCAGCAATCGTATGTTTTCTCTCTTACTGCGATTCACTCTTTCTCAGCTGTTTCTCATTATTAGAGAAAAAAATCAGCTGTGAAGACTCACATGACTTTCTCCTACTACTACTCTCAAGGTCATATCTTACCAATTTTTTTTCTTCACAACATTGTACTTCTTATCAACATTGTACAGTACGTAAAACTGTACATTACCCTGAAATGTAAAAACTTACGGGTAAGCCTAACGCATCCACTTCTCAGGAAGTGCCCCCAAAATAAATTGCACATCATTGCCGGTAAAACACTTATCGTGAATCATATGATCTCAAAAAGATAAACCTTAATCTCTAAAATTTGACACGAACTCAGTACTTCCGCTCTCTTAAAGCGGAAAATAAAACAAAAACATTAAACGATCGAACCAATCATTTTCGTGCAATCAGATTCCTTCAATAGAATTAAATATTACAATAATTATTGAATTACATTATTACAAAACGTACGTCAACAATGGAACCTATTTTATTACTTAAAATCAAGAGAGAGGGCTTTTTAATTAACTCTAATTAGTGTAATTTGGTACAATGCATTTCTGGGTTATGCATAAAACGTCATTCCTTTATTGCAATCGATCTATATAATAATATAGCCAACTAATGATTGGCAGGTTGTGCATACAGTTCCACGAATCCTTAACTATCAAAAATCAATCACAAAATTTTGTAACATTGTTCTTAACAACAGCAATGCAACCTACATTAAGTTTTAAAATATCGTATAATGGGGGGAAAACTCACTAAACTTATTTCCAATTTCCCTCGTATTGCCTTGGGAAAAAGAATTTTCTAAGAAAAATTGTTAAAATTAAAATTATAGATCTACGAATATCTACTTGTGAACTATAAGGAAAAGTTTAAAGACAATTCTATGGGTTATTTTCTGAGAAAATTTTCAAAATAGCATTTTTAGAGGGAAGCTTTCCGCCTAAAGGTGCCATCAAACAAATTTTTCCCGGCAATTATATTTCATAACACTTCATTGGTAACAGGCGTGGCCTGTCTAATGTGGGCTATGGCCTATTTGTTGTGGGCGTGGCCAGCTAACACTAGCATGGCTACCTATTGGCTACATTTCACACTTCAACTCCCCATTGTGATTGGCCTGGATCTTTAATGGCAATTATTTCTTAGGCTTTTATGTTGAAAATGACGCACTGTGAGGGTGCTTAGAGTACAGGAAATTGTAGGAGCCATGGAAATGGGAATCCTTCAAAACAATGCTACTTCCGTTAACAGGTTTTGGCCGGTAACCATCAGTGCGGAAAAGCGGAACATAAAGCTTATGCTTCCTGTGATTTTTCCTTTCCGGAACTAGAATGCCCTCTCTCTCCTACCACACACACACACACCACACGTAGAAACCACATTTTTCTAACACAGGAAACCACAAAACGTCTACTTCCTATGCCCAAATACCAAATTCCGTGAAAATTTAGCCACCCAATTACAAGAATTTCCTCTCTTATTTTAATGGTAAGAGCAAGTCAACCGGAAGGAAGTCACGTATCTCTATCATTACCCTAATGACATTTTTCTTCTTCCTCTTTTATACACGTAGTTTTTGCAAGTGGAAAGCGAAGAAGTTTTTTTTTCCCTCCTTCAAGATTACCCAGGAGACAATTTGAATGATCACGCTAATTCTGTTTGTCTGGTGGTTCGCAGATAAAACTCATTTGTATATCTAGCGCAGAGGAAGTGACATTTTTTTTTTGCAATCCTTCCTGTCTAACTCGATTATTTATTAACTTGTCAAGCGCTGACTAATGATCCTAAAGAAATCTGTTGTGACCACTCACACGACTTCCTGTTTCTGCCACTCTCAA
This sequence comes from Rhodnius prolixus, assembly GCF_049639745.1. Taxonomy (NCBI): domain Eukaryota; kingdom Metazoa; phylum Arthropoda; class Insecta; order Hemiptera; family Reduviidae; genus Rhodnius; species Rhodnius prolixus. The sequence goes on from NW_027411634.1 coordinate 41,144,526, forward strand.
GGTTCGAACCCATTAATATTCTCCAAACTCGGAATATTAGACCCCCCCATATTAATTGTCACCAACATTACAGTTTATAAAACCGGACGTTACACTGAAATACACTTGGAGATAAGCCTACATCAAACCCTTCTCGAAGACTTACTTAAAATGAATGAATTCCATAAAAATGTATAAAATTTTCAGATCTACGTGTACGTAGTGTACAATATACTAACATTACAGGAAATCCTGGGCGCTATACTCGAGAAAATCTCAAAAATTATCTTTCGAGTTTTAAGGTACTTCCGGATGAGCAATTTTATTAATACTTTGAAGGTTAGAGACACTCGCTAATCTTCGACAAGGCTGGGACCGTACATTACAATAAAATAATGTCCCTTAAAAGGGGCTCCGACCCCACTTCCTGTAATAATCTTCTCGAATTTCCCGGTTAAAATGTATCAAATCAAAGTTTTTGTTGAGTACAATAAGTGTAATGAAGTTTAAAGGGAAATTTTATGGGGAGTTTTCCGTGAAAAATTGTATTTATTAAAATTGGGAAAATTACGTTCACCTGATTTTGCTTCTAATTGGGAAATTTAGTCCTAAAATTTCCTTGTTACTAACGTAATTCATGTGACCAAAAAAACTAAGATGCATAGAAGGAAGTAGTACTTTAGGGGGATATCCCCCACCATCTCATCTCCCGGAAGTAATCGAATTTTCCAGGTTATTAACTTTGAAAAAACAACTTAGTAAAGTGGTACTTCCGGTTCACTGATTTTAAAGGATTTCCGCTTAGAACAAATACGTCTTGCTTTGAAAATAAAAGTGGGTTTCATTGTGTCAGTTTGGTTAGGGTGGGAAGCCGTAAGGAGCGCCAAGATCCCTGAGGAAGTAGTGACCCTCTTTACGGAAACTCTTTAAAATAAAAGTATAAAACATATGCTTTGAGACATCAATAATAATATACTTGTTTCAAAGCTTGTCCAAAAAAATAAACAACAGAAATTCAAAACAAAACATTTTGTCCTCCCTAATATAATTTAATGCCTACTTAGGGGGAACATTTTCCAAAGTCATTAAACTTAAAAATGACTATGATTTGTGGCTGACTTACACGCAAATTGTTGGTCACAAAATCGATAATTACTACGATTATTATGTAATAAGAAATTTAAAAAAAAAAAAAAACACTCAGGTTGTTTTATATGTATAAAAGTGTAAAAATGATTTTAAAGGAAGGATTTAAAATAATGAGTTTCCGGTTGAAAGAGGATTCGCTCCTACATGTTCCTGAGTTCGAACCTATATCTCAAAAAACGGAAAACCATAGGTGGCTTAAAACAGACTCCATTTTATTTAGGTTATTTCCGATTATCTCAAAAGTGGCGTCATAACATGGAAAATTGATTTTGGAGGGGGGTCTTATCTGGGAAGTATAATCCTTAAGCATCACTTCGAAGTATAACTTCAATGAATAGTAATAATCGATCTATTAAAGAACACCAAAAATACCCTGAACATTCCTACTCTCTTTTTCACCTAGTACTTCTTAGCTTACGCGCGCGGGTGGGTATTTCAGGTACCAACAAAGCACAATACTGGTACCTCCACGGCTACTCGCAGGAAATCAAAACTCCAGACAAACACCAGTGCAGCTTCATCTAAAGGTGTGAGAGCGACCTGCACTTAGTGGTTAGAAGTGGATTAGAAGCTCGAAGCGTCTATATGATTATATGATGCCCGGGGGGGGGGGGGTGTAAGCAGACTCAACAGAGCGGAAGGACCTGAACATTGCAGAGAAACTGCGTTTGTGGCCAGTGTTGAAGGAGAGTATATGTAAGGTCCTCTCTTGATTGAGTGGGGATGTTTGGCAACCGGATGTCCAATGTCACAAAGTAGCTTTCCCGTACTACTTCCCGTAATGTAGGTCCTCTCTTGATGTAGTGAGGATGTTTGGCAACCGGATATCCTCTACCGTACTACTTCCCGTAATGTAGGTCCTCTCTTGATGTAGTGGGGATGTTTGGCAACCGGATATCCTCTACCGTACTACTTCCCGTAATGTAGGTCCTCTCTTGATGAAGTGGGGATGTTTGGCAACCGGATGTCCAATGACACGAAGTAGCTTTCCCGTAATACTTCCCGCAATGTAGGTCCTCTCTTGATTGTGAGGTAACTTTAAAAACCGGATGTCCAACGACACAAAGTAGCTCTCCCGAACTAGTTACTTCTTGTAAGGAAAAAGAGAAACCACTTGAAACTTTACACCAAAGAAAAACCAATTTCCTTATACCAGAGACGAACGCAGCAATCTTAAGCATCCCTATTTTTACAAGTACAACCATAAAGATTTATACCATGAAGTGCGAGACAATGTGCGAACCGGAAACTGCAAATAATTGTGCAATTTGGCAACCAAATAAATGATGGTTTAACTATTTGCACAGATATTAATTAAAATTTCAATTGAATCTCGTTTAATTGAGCGAAGGCCCCGCCCACACCCAAAAAGAAAAATAGGGCAGATTCCTGATTTCCCTGAACTGAGGGAAATCTAATCCTGCTGAGACCATAATGCCTCACCGAGATTTCAATTATAAATAAATTTGATCAAATCAAACAGCTGGGCTGATTGACGGTTTGTTTTATCATTTGGAGGGGGGGAAGGATCGTTTAATTTAATTTTACTTTTCCTGTGTAAATCTTAGTTTTACCGGAAGTGGTTATTTAACAGCTGGTAAACGTCATTTAATGCTATTACGAATAATTAACATCTTCTGTAGTGAAAACTTTTCCGATTAGTGTTAAGTAGACAATTTTTAGTTCAAAACTTCACTAAATGACTTATCTAAACTCCTCCCCCTGTTTCCCCTCAATTACCCCTCTTCAAAGCAACAGATCTGGGAAAAACACACTCACACGACTTTTATTCAGATAAAATCTCCATCATTTAACTTTGAATTTTCTTCAAACTCATGAAAAATTGCATGAGTTTCCAAATTCATTTAAGCCTCAATAATGCGATATAAACACTGGAACCGTTTTGGATTGTCTCTTTGTGGAGAAGACTTCCGGAGGCGGCTGATCTCAGAACCTCTTTATATCCGGTGAGCTTTTTGAACCAACTTTTTTTTTGCCTATTTTTTCAGGCAGGGCTTTACGTCCAACTACCAAATTAGGTGTCGTGGACGGAGGCGACTAGCAAACATACTTTACTATAGATTTCTCATATTAACCATTAAATAAAATCCAAGGCCTAGACTAGTACCGCAATACATCTTAGCATTGCGGGTCTAGCCTATAACCGCCTAAAATACATTACTATAAATTTCTCATATTAACCATTAAATAAAATCCAAGGCCTAGACTAGTACCGCAATACATCTTAGCATTGCGGGTCTAGTCTATAACCGCCTAACATACTTTTCTATAAATTCTTCATATTAACCATTAAATAAAATCCAAGGCCTAGACTAGTACCGCAATACATCTTAGCATTGCGGGTCTAGTCTATAACCGCCTAACATACTTTACTATAAATTCTTCATATTAACCATTAAATAAAATCCAAGACCTAGACTAGTACCGCAATACATCTAAGCTTTGCGGGTTTAGCCTATAACCGCCTAACATACTTTACTATAAATTTCTCATATTAACCATTAAATAAAATCCAAGGCCTAGACTAGTACCGCAATACATCTTAGCTTTGCGGGTCTAGCCTATAACCGCCCGGCTACCGTGGCGCCTTTGAACCAACTTACTTAAGGCCTATCTGTGACGAAAGTAGTCGAAAGTGTTAAGACATGAACAGAATACCTAAAAGATGGTTCCTCAAGTAACATATCTCTGGTCTTGTCAGGAATCACGGGTTGAATACCCGTGCCTATTTAATTGTCTGCCATAATACAGGCTCTGATAGGTTATTAGGAAAGATTTTAACACAGATGTGCCGCTGTAGTTGGGTCAGATCAATGTGGGAGCCAGTGATAGGAGAAGAGGAATCATTTCCGGTTTTCCCGGAACTAGAACTGCAAGACATTGATTAACCTTCTATTTTCCGCAATCAGGGGGACTCCGAACCCTTGTTACATTATGATTGCGAGACTTCCCCTTAGAAAGAGTGATATAAAGATTTATGTTAATCACTTCTTAAAATTTTTATGTTAGACATAATTTAAGCCCAGCTTTTTTTATTAAAGCAATAAACTATTAAAATTTTTCTTTTATTTTTTAAGGTTCGTTATTCGCAAAGATTTCTCTTTTTGCATAGAAATGGCGCGCGGTCACGCTAAGTCTTACTTATCTCCTCGGACACGTGTTGTACCATCGCACCTTCACATAAAAAAATAAAACTACTTAAATGTTGTTACGATATAAAGAATATAGTGGGTGTAGAAGAATACTAAAGTGGCTCTAAGGGATTTTTGTAAATGAAATATTACAAAGGCCGTGGGAAAAATTTAGTTTTCTAGTCAAGAGTGAAAAGGGAAAATTGTTTTTTAGTATTTATTGTCCTGTTTTTCTTGTTACCTGGAGCTCCTCATTTCCTTTTAGGGGGGGGCTCTCCAGAAAGTAGGCCAGTTTCACGGACCCTAATCAGCGTATTGAACCCCAAATTTTGGAGGGGCAATGTTCTAAATATTTTAGAAATTACTATTATCACTAAAACATTGCTATTTATACCAGTTATAGAGCAAACTTTTCTCTACAATTTGGTAAAGAATTCATTAAAATCGGAACAATTCGAAGAGAGATATAGAGGTTTGAAGTTTTTAGGAAACCTCCAAACTTTAACCTTCAATATCTCCATAACTATTATCACTAAAACATTCCTATTTATATCAATTATAGAGCTAATATTTCTCTACAATTCGGTAATGAATTCATTAAAATCGGAACAATTCGAAGAGAGATATAGAGGTTGGAAATTTGAACGATTTGAAAAACCTCCAAAATTTAACTTTCTATATCTCATTAACTGTTATCACTAAAACATTCCTATTTATATCAATTATAGAGCTCAGTTTTTTCTAAAATTCGGTAATGAATTCATTAAAATCGGAACAATACGAAGAGAGATATAGAGGTTAGAAATTTGAACCATTTTCAAAACCTCAGAAAAATTTAACCTTCTATATCTCATTAACTATTATCACTAAAACATTCCTATTTATATCAGTTATAGAACAAACGTTTCTCTACAATTTGGTGAAAAGTTCATTAAAATCTAAACAATACGAAGAGAGATATAGAGGTTAGAAATTTGAACCATTTTCAAAACCACAGAAAAATTTAACCTTCTATATCTCATTAACTATTATCACTAAAACATTCCTATTTATATCAGTTATAGAACAAACGTTTCTCTACAATTTGGTGAAAAGTTCATTAAAATCTAAACAATACGAAGAGAGATATAGAGGTTTGAAATTTGAATAGCGTTTAGGCGCTACGTTGTTTACAAAAAAGGTAAGAACAAGAACAATTTTTGAAAATGCTGTTTCTGCTCATTTTCAGCAACTTTTTTCTCGAAATCTACAAGATCTGGGTTGTTGCAAAAAAATTACAGTTATAAACGAAGGATTTGCCCTACATTATAAAGAAAATTTGGGAATTTTATCTTTTATAGAAATAGAGAATAAGAAAATTGTCAAAGTTGGGTGTTTTTCAACGTTACGCTTTTTCGTGCACTTTTTGACGATCAACCCTTTTACAACTGTCCTACCGGAAACAGTTTTAAGGAGAGTCAATTGCAGCAATAGGATCGGGATAACTTCCGCTATAGCCGCGGAAAAACTGGTGAAAATATTTTTCAACTTGATTACAATCATAAGAATAATCAAAATGTTTTCGAATTAAAAATAAATAAATAAATCTGGTTTGAACACTCACATGACTTCCGGTTACTGCTGTTCTCAGGATTCGCTCTCAAAATACGGAAAAAAAAAATCTATTGGGTAATGTAGCACTTCCGCAAATTTAGAAATTCAGTCTCGTATTTGATGCTTACTAATGTTACGCTGTTTTGGCAAGAATGTACGTATCTTGAACCTATAATATAACAGTAATCTTGTACATTACCCTGAAATGAAACATTAGAGAGAAGCGTATCCCGTACAAAATTGAAGTTACGAAGACTCACACGGCTTCCTAAATTCCTACGCCTTTTGAGGTACTTACTTCTAGATTCTTTGAAACTACTAATTTTGCAACATTAACTAAGTTGTAGATCCGGAACATTACACTGAAACAAACCTTAAAAAGCGCAACCTCCTAATAATTCTCTAACACGAATTTGCCGGCGGAAATGATGCAAATGAAAGCTTGATAGATCCAAGTGTAGGGATCTACCTGTAAGAGTCAAAGGCGCAGTCTTGGAAAAGTGTGAAAATGCTTTCAGTAAAATGAAACATCCGATAGAAGAATTTCCTTCAAATCTGAAGAATCTAACGAACACGCGTAACCCTTCTCAACTTTGAACTCGGAAAATCTCCCACTTCCTCTTTACGAAAGAAAATTTAAAAGGAAACCGAAAAATAAAAAAGTGAATGTAATAAAACAACCGAACAAACAAAATAGAAAATAAAAAATGGAAAAACGTTTTAACAATCTATTCGGTTAAAAGTTTTTCCTAAAAAAAAAAAGAAAAACAGCCAGGAAAAACTTTGTACCTTAAGTAGTAATATTAATATTTTCCAGAAGTAAAACTTTTCTCATAATATCTTCTTTAGAGAAATCATGTAATTGATCATTTTCTTTTCTCTCTCCCTCCTCGTCCCCTCCAGTTGGAAAAATGAACGGAGGTAATGGTAAACAATGAAGCAAAGAAAATAACGATAAATGAATTTATAATAAATTAAATTTTCTTTGAAACTAATAAAGTGTTAATTTATTAATAAATGATGCTTTAAAATATCTGGATGAATTATTGTTATTCAAACGTTAAAGTGAATTGGTGATTGCTTTCTTCAGTGTACGGAGACATTAATACAAACATGCTTACTTTAAGTTCGCCAAATTGCAAAATCTAAGTACCATTAACAAATAGAGCAAATTATCAATTTTAATTGAAATATTAAACGTTCAAATTCAATTTAATGAAGTTATGGGAAAACAGGACTCTAAAGTGACATTCCAGTCCTGTATGCCAACTCCTGTATAAACTATTAATAAACCGGAAATTGTAGCTCAACTGAGCAGTTTTTTTTCTTCGTCTAACTTCCCTCTTAAACTCTTCAAAGACATATCATTTAGTTTTGGCCAAGCATGAGACATATCCCTTGGGTTTTTGTGACTTCTCTGAGCGCATTGCTTTTTTGTTTTAAGGCAACAGGGAGTGATTATCCCGGACGCAATGATCTGGAACTACCTTAGAATTGAACGGAGCACGAACAATTAAAATCCAAGGTGTGGGATGTTTTCAAAATAAAAGTTAAAATCTAATGAATGCAATTAGTGCAACAGGTTTGATGTAAATCGGGTTGAAGCCGGTTTTGAGGAAGTGAAGTGTAAATTCAGCAAAAAGTGGCGCTACCATTTCCGTTGATTTGGTCTAGAAACCTTCCCTGGCAGCCATCTAAACCAAAACATAGAAAAGAAGACAACCTTTCACGACAATAGATCGATTCTTAATGTAATTACCTTAAAAACCAATTGTTGGCGAAAAGAAATCTGCCAAACAATTTTAGCCTCAATGGATTTAGAAAAAGCTTAAGATTAAGTGATCTCAACTTCCATTTAATCATGTATCAACATCAAGTATGTTAGGCGGTTATAGGCTAGACCCGCAAAGCTAAGATGTATTGCGGTACTAGTCTAGGCCTTGGATTTTATTTAATGGTTAATATGAGGAATTTATAGTAAAGTATGTTAGGCGGTTATAGGCTAGACCCGCAATGCTAAGATAGGTACTAGTCTAGGCCTTGGATTTTATTTAATGGTTAATATGAGAAATTTATAGTAAAGTATGTTAGGCGGTTATAGGCTAGACCCGCAATGCTAAGATGTATTGCGGTACTAGTCTAGGCCTAGGATTTTATTTAATGGTTAATATGAGAAATTTATAGTAAAGTATGTTTGCTAATTGCCACCGTTCACGACACCTAATTTGGTAGTTGGACGTAAAGCCCGCCTGAAAAAATTGGCAATTACTTTACTTTACTGGTATTGGCGGCAATGATTTTTTTTGGAAAGAGGCGGGAAAAAAAGGGAAGAGATAAGAATTTAAATGAGATTAGATGAGGATAAAAAAAGAATATGGTACTGCTGCAGATTCTGGAACCAGTGAGCAGGAAATGAGAAAAACCCAAGACGATATTGGAGCTTAAGAAGTCAGTTGTCACAATGTCAAGAGTAAGAACTACGTCAGGTGGCGCGGATCAATGGAGAAAGGTCACTGAGAAAGAGATGTCCACATGATAATGCGTTAACTGATAACCGGAAGCGTAACGTCACAGCTTCCTTCTCCCCCCCAAAATGTATATATATTCCCACAGAAAAATTTGAAAACTCCAATTTCCCTCCCAAAAAAAGAAATTATGACCCAATCACAGTACTACCTCATACCAGGAAGAAGAGAACAAAATGTCGGAGAAAAAAACAAAAATCAGGCGGTGAACAAAATTGAACAAAGAAGGCTTAGAGAGTTGAACGCCTCTTGGCGGTAACACATACCAACTTAGCCTACTCGTCGACCACTCCAGTCGCTCTGTACCATCGTCTAGACCTACCCACTATTAAATTAATATTGACTTTATTTCACTGTTTAAAGGTGAATTTGGTTTCGAAACCTGAAGAAAATTTTCAATAAAAATTACGTCATTAAAGTATTTAATTTACTCAATTTGATATCAAATTGCTTGATTACCCGTTTGATTACATTAACAATAAACGAGGCTTGATGACTTATTTATTACGTACAGCTCATGCTTTCTACCCTGCTTCGATACTTTAAATTGAATCAATCCATATTTAATGAGCACCGTTACAATGACACCGTTTTAAACAGATCTTTAGGGCGATCTAAAATTTATGGGGGGTGCACAAAATTTAATTATTTTTTTAATTTTTTTTTAATCAGATAAAATGATCTATATATGCGGGGGGAAAATAAAAATACCAAAATTTATAAAAAGAACCTTCCAAAAGAGTACTTTAAATGATATAGAAAGGGTGCTTTAAAATACCAAAATGTAGAATACCAAATAAGACCCCCCGGAGGTGCCAAGATATTGGACCAGCCTTACTTAAATAATAATGTACAGGGTGATCCATTTAAAACGCACCAATCGCTAATAACTTCGAAAGCGGAATTTCGTAAGAAAACCCACGAAGTAAACTAAATGTTTTTTTGGGGGGTCTAGTTTTCAAATTTTCCACCCCCGATGCTGTATCTTTATTTTTGCCGGAGTTACGGCCAAAAACCCGATTAAGCTTTTCATAAGAACCATTGGTTTTGACAATGATTGTCAAAAAATTGTGAAAAATGACGTTAACCCCCGTTTCAATATCCCTAATATTTGTCGTGATATTTAAGATCAAAGTTACAATTTTATCAACTCGTGTTTATCGGTTTTCAATATTAATTTTCCACTAGAAATACACCAGTTTTGGGGGGGTCCTCTGACTGCAAAAAAAAAATGATTATTTGTGACGCAAAGTAAAAAATAATAATAATAATAATTAAAGATTTTAAAAAATGTAGTTTAATGTAATGGTTGTGGGTGAGTTAAAATAAATTGGTTTTATAAATAAACTAAAAGCAACCAACACATCATTTTAATGTACCCTGTATGCAAAAGACTTCTTGACCTATGATTGAGGTGAGAATATCTTGCAGTAAAAAAATAAAAATCTTTCAAAAACGCTAGGTTAAAAAGAAAAAACGATGAAAAACAATAGCGGAACAGCTCACGTTTCCAAACTATTGGAATTGGCATTTTATTTTGGGGCGATTTTCTAAGGGTTTTCAGCCCAATCTCCGATTTGTCCCGTTAAAAAAAGAAAAAAGAAAACCCATATGAAAATTGTTAATTATGAAACTTCGTGTACCCACAATTAGATCTTTCATTTTAAAAACTTTTATTTGACATAATATTTTGTAGAAAAGTTCTGTTGTTTTAGGAAAAGTCTCTATTATCGAATGAGTGAAATTTAGTATTGGCTTTCTTTTTTTAAGGTACCAAATTCGATATAATTAATGATAGTAAATCAAATAGTAAATTTAAATAATAAAATTGACACTAAAAATCGATATATGAAGAAAAAAAATCGGAAAAACCGGAAGTGTCATTTTTCAAAGCGTATTTATTTATTTTAGTGATTTCACGTAAATTATTCGTAACTTCCCTTTTAAAAGTGCTAACAGGAAATATCACGCCACGCCACAAATTTATTTTTAAGTAATTCTTAATAAAATTTAACAAATTTAAAGTAAATTGATAAAAAAATAATAATAATACGTATAACTGTTATGGACAATCTTAAAAATAAATTTCCCAACTTCCTTATATATTTACGGAAAAAAAAAATGGCTTATTAATAATTAATTGATTACGTAGGTATATAAATTAATGAAGAAAAAATTTGTGCTCATAAATTTTGTGGTAAAAATATGGCAACCGGTAAATTAAGACAAAGACAAAAAATGTATACATAAAATTATAAACAATTATAAACAACCAAAAACTTTAAAAAATAAAAGAACTTACACAGAATAAATATTTCTTATGAAAAAAATTGTTTTTATAATCGTGAAGATCGCGAACTTGAAATTGAAAAAAAAAAAAAATGCGCTAGAATCTATCTAGTATCGTCTGGGATGGCGTTTGGACGCCAACTGAATTCTCTCAACCACCCACAAGTGGAGAAATAAGTGAGGGTTGTAATAGTATGTTCCCCCCACTTTCGCTAAATGGAGAGAGGGAAAAAAGCCTATCCCCACCAATTTACCCCCACTACTCTAAATTTTATAGGCTATTTTCTATCCCCACTCTTTTTCCTCTCACACTATCTTTCTCTCACTCTTTAATGTAGGAGAAAAAGTTATTACGTTTTCAAATTTTCAACATTTTCGTGTTTTACCGGAAATGCTAATTTTAAGTGCCCCTTGAACACGAAAAAATATTTATAAACTTAAAATATTGATAAATAATGGTGGATGTAGGCTAGTTAGTTCGAAAATAAGTGTGCAGCCAATGCGGAAATGCGGTAAGAGAAAAACCACCATTCTCAAGGGAAAACGTGGAAAAATTTAAGGTTCAAGAATAAATGACCACCAGGGATCCAAAAAAGCGAGAATTTATTAAAGAAATGGTAGTAAATTTTAGAATTTGAGTGCTGTTTAATTCAAAGGAAAAAGCAATAAATTCCAATAATTTTCATTTTGAAAAACTCGAAGGGCAAAAAAAAAAGCAAACCTATTTAAATTACATAAATAGTGAAAAATCGAGAACATACTCAAGTCACTTTTAATCAGCGCTCAAGTTATACTAATCCAACAATATACAGTAAAAACTCCTTATTCGCGCTTCCTTCATTCGCGTTTTCACTATTCGCGGATTAAAAAAATGCGACCCAATTCCTATATTCGCGGATATTCGCGGAAGTACACTATGATAATAAAAGAATTCCAATAGGTATCCAACCCAATATCCTTTGTAAATGCCGTCAAATGGACTAATAAAAAAAGTAAAATAGATCTTAGTATTACAACTTTGCCTAAAGTATGTTGTTAAATGATATCGCCGAGGACTTTGACATAAGCCGCCTTCGCCGCGATCGGTGTTTTTGAGAATGTAAACGCACAGAATGAAAGCAATTGTTCGTGATCCAGCAATAGAAAAAATGGAAGTGGCGTTGTCATTATGGATCGAAGACCGCATCCAAAAAAAGGGTGCCCCTGAGTGGTCCAATGGTCCGGGAGAAGGCAAAGTATCTACGCTCATTTTAAAGAACCTGATGGTAGTTGTAGTGGCAAGTTCAAACTTTGACTGCAAACAAAAGCTTTTAAAAACTGCCAAGCAAGAGAAAATTACAAAATTCTTCAAACCATTGCCTAAGCCTTAAGATGATTAATCAAAATGTTCAAAAACTTCAATTAAATTGATTTTTTTATATATTAGGTTTTTTTTATTTTGTCAGCTAGGAACGTATCCCCTATAATCCCATATAAATTACCATTCCGTATTCACGGTTTCTGTATTCGCGGCATATTTATGGAACATATACCCCGCGAAATAAAGAGCTTTTACTGTACTGTACTTCAAATTGTGGCTGGTTTTTTCGGTGTAACCCTCAAATGACCAAATTAATCTGAATTAATCTCCCTCTTAATCTTAGATGTCAACAGGGGGCGTAGCTCAGATGGTAGAGCGCTCGCTTAGCATGCGAGAGGTACCGGGATCGATGCCCGGCGCCTCCAGGGTAATTTTTTTTTTTTTTTAATGCGTTGATTTAAAAAATTGTAGGTGATTCATTCATATGGCTATTTTTTGATACGTCAACTTTTTTGTAATTATAATTGAATAAATTTCCATTGAACGTTGTCCCTTTAACTAAACAAAACATATGATTGGAATACATGTGCTGGGCTCGCAGATATAAAGCAAAATTCAGGACTGATGGTACTTCTTCTGCAACCGCACAAAAGTCTATGTCCAGGATGTTAAGTAATTCTTCCAAAAAAAACTATTTGTTGTTGCACTGAACGATGTTTTATTTGAAGGTAAACGAATTTCCGGGACAATATTTGTTTTAAATGTTCAGTTGGCAATGGTTTTATAACTTACCTGCTACTAATTTATGTCAGGTCCACATCCTGTATATTGTTTAACCAAACAGGGCCAGTAAAATTTAGTATTGGTAATAGAGCGGAATTAGTAATTATTAACACTTTTTTTAAAATTAAATGTATAAATTTACCCAACTAAGTCTAAATACATTGTCTTCACACTCAAACGACAAAAACTCCACCACCTATCTCTTCTTACATCATACACCTATCCCGCCAGCCGACCATGTGCGGTACCTTGGAATGTACCCAGGACAAGAGACTTACCTGGAACCCCCTTACGACACTTAAACGTACCGAACTGAATACAAACGATGCAGACTTCTAGCCAGACTACTCGACAAACGCTCAAAATTCTCACTACAGAACGAACGACGACTCTATACAGCTCTTCTCACCACCAATATGGACTTTACGGACTCGGAACTTTACGGAACAGCTAAAAAAATCCAACATCAATAGACTGTGCAAACACTCCAATCCCAAAATACTCCGCCGCATAGTAGACGCTCCATTCTATGTTAGCAACCACACACAATACATACAGATCTCCAAATTCCACTCGATCTTCGAGAACTTGCCAAAAATCCGATATAAAAATTTTCACCAAAAACTCTCATTTCATCCCAACCCTTTAGCTGCAAAAACTTGTCTTCAACTACGCTGCCCTCCAATCCTCTTCGAAAACGGCTGAGGCGCCGTTGGCCCCGTGACCAACTGGGTGACTAATGGCGGCTATCACTGGATGACCGTCATTCACGTCTGACACGTTATTTATATACACTTATCTCATTTACTTATTGTACCCTGTAGGTACAGGTGTAAATTTCAATACAAGGATATTTAAAAAAAAATTTATAATGCAAATTAATTATTTTTTATAAGTTCTACGCTTTGGGAAAGAGCGATGTCATTGTGGATAGCCCAAAGTGCCTCAGATCAATCTGAGCCCTATTCCTTTCGGTAGTATACATTACAGCTGAGATCAACTAAATCTTAAAAAAAAATTTGAAAAGAGGTATTAAAAAAAAGAAAATCAATTTGAGAGTACAGTGAAACCCCAAAACACGTACTTCCGTTGGAAAAGTCAATTTCCCCGATTCGACACGATTCCAATACTTCCTCTTTCCGAAGGGGTGGAAGGAAATTCACCAAACATATGGGAGACAACATAAAATTATGTGCGTGGTGTCGGTTGTGAAAATGAAATTGGAAATAACAGGAATTCCTGGTGATAGAACTCTGCCTAGCGCAGTGGTTTAGCTGTGTGTATGGTTTGGCAAGGAAACAGAGAAAAGGAATACTAGAGGATGGTTGACAGGGTTGAGCAAAAGAGAGGCGAGAGAGATATCCCGAGCAGGTGATAAGGGAATAGAGTGCGGACAAACAGCCGGCAAGGATGCATCTACTCCAACAGGGACAGGGAGTAGTAACAAGGAAGAAGAAAAACGAGGAGAGGGTTTTGGTGAAGCGATCTCCCACAGGAGGGGAATGGATAAGGTACGTGCTTACCGGAACTAGAGTATGCTGGCAGGAAATAGAGGGGGTTGCATTCCTTCAAAAACCCCCTCATCAAATCCATCCTGGGCCCACGGGTGAGATATTGATGAATAGACAGAATAGTTTGTGTGAGGTACGGGAAATCAGTCAGTCAGTCAGGATCGGAAACTGCTCTCCTCCTTGGGGAACACACACACAGAATGTCTCCCCCCAGGTGTGTACAGGCGAACTCTCAACGTTTGGAGCTCTCCCTACGTGCACCGCCGGGTGAACGTGATCAGATCATAGCTGTGTCTACTTTGAATCATATCTGCAAAGTCGAAGCACCAAACTTGTGGCCTCCTGATATCCATTTCTAGTTCTACTTTCTAGTCTTGCTCATATCCTAGGATATTTCTGTACGGTCACGGAACAACCAACAAATTTCCACCCTATAGCGTTCGCAAACAGGTAGAGAATTGTGTTCGTGACAAGAGATTCAAAATTGATCATCCAGCGGAAATATAAAGTTTTGTGTTTTACTGAGAAAAAAAAAAAAATCCGAAGTTTTTACTGAACACACTGAGCTGTGTACGCATGCGTCATTAACGCTTAATTTCCGCTCCACAAACATTAATATGTTAAATATAGCATTCAAATTGGCAACACTGTTCACACACACAAAAAAAAAATCCGGCTTGAAACTTCACACTTCCTGCACAGCTGCAGAGCTGCTGCTGTGTGTGTGTGCGTACAAAGTTCAGAGCCAATCGTAGCAGCTATTTCCAAGAAAAACGCCAAAAAGTGTGGGAGGATAAATTCGGAAAAGTGGTAGTTCCGCTAGCGAGATATCTCAATCGTAGTTTCCCCTTCTTTCCAGTGCTCAAGTAATAATACTTGATCATACTCATTAATACTTAATTCCGTATCAAAAGGAAGGAACTATTCTTTACTTAGATCAGTGATTCTCAACTTTTTTCTTTGTCGCGGCGGCACACTTTTAACAATTTCAATAACAATAAGATAAGTTTAAAACTATTTTACTTATCCCATAATACACTGTGTAAAATAGTTTGTTTATTTTCAGTATAAAATAAAATAATATGTACTACAAAAACAGCGGTATATGTTCTATTAAGGGATTAATTACAAGTTAATAATAAGAATACTTTTAATGAGAAATTTGAGCTTGATGTATTTTTTGATAATTACAGTTTATATTTGGTCTTATAAATGATAATGCTACTCTCATATGGTCTTCTATATATAATAATATATAATTTTTATTGTATGCATTTCTAAAATTTGGTGGCATACTTCAAAACTTTTGCAGCACAGTGGTTCGAGAATCACTGACTTAGAGGATCACAAAAAGGATCATTAACAGTCCAGTTTTACAGGAAGACTCCCTCATTGTTGTCAATTCCTCCAGAACTCTTGTTCTTTGTTCCTTCGCTGAGATATATTTTTTTTTCAAAGTCCAAATTGACTATCTCCCTCTTAGTCAAATAATTGACTTTCCCATTACTATTAGACCTCCCCCCGCGATTTGCTGCGAACCAAGGACTAAAAAAAGATTGATTTCTCTCACCCTTAGGCAAAGTCACACAGAACTATTGCGGGCCTAAAAGTTGGTTTGAATCTTACCATGCCAATTCGCCTGTCTTCTACCTGCCCAAATGACCTGCTTGCCGTGGCATCCAGACTAAAGTGTGCTCAACAGAACTGCCTACATCGGCAAAGTACTCTGGATACGACCCCAGTCTTGGTACACTAAAAAGCGCCACCCTCTCTAGACCTCCCACATTTTAGCTTGTCTAAACAATTTAAAATCTTAGAAATTGCCGTGGTAGTGCAAAAAGGAAGATTTTATATGCGTGCTCTAAAGGAAATCCTAGCAAGGGATTAGTCCTGAGGGAGGAGAACGACAGGAAATTAATGGATTTCTGTGTTCCAATATGGTCTGGAGATCGCACAATCTGGGAAAAACTCCAGTATAATCACAGAAATGAATTTCCCGCAGGATAAACGTCTTTTATATGAAATTCCTAAACGGATAATTTATATTTATAGACCATCATCACGCGGTTCAATGAATTTGATTCGTTTAAAGTCTGAGTGTGCGGGGGCCAGGGGGGGAGGTTGCAATGAACAGGAAGGGAAGGAGAATTCACTGTTACTCCACAATGAAAAGGTTATAGTCAGAATCCCAGACCTTGGGAAGTTGGCTGATGAAAAGGCTATCCCTGCACAGTTAACCGTGAGGATTTACCAACTCAATACTTCACTAAATTATTCCTTCCCTTCGCCCAATCACTAATGTGTACCCCACAGGACTTAGCCGCCCCTGGCTTTTTTCCTTCTCTAGTCCATCTTATAATTTTCACAAGGAAAATTCCCTCCTTATTTCATTCATTTTCTTGGCTTTTCCCTTTTTTATTTCCTTGTTTATGTTCTTGGGGGAAAACTTGCCGCGTCTCAATCTTGTGTCTCGCTTTTTTCAGAAGAAAATCAACTGAATTTTCATACTTAAATGGAAAATAAAATGGACAAACTTGATTGGAGGTGAAATGAAGTATTGTCTGCTGTACACACACACACAGACACTAGCATGCCAAAATAATGGCCAAGAAAAGTAAATTTACTGGCCTGAAACTTCTCACAGTTTACTAACAAACGGAAATGAAGAATGATGAAAAAAAAAAAACTCGAAATCTTAAAACAGGAAATGGGAGAACCGTTACGCACTACCCTTGGCTGAAGGAAACGGAAGTGAAATGAAAATCTGTACACCAAAGTAATTAAAGTAAAAGTAAGTTAAGTAAAGTAATCGCCTACTTTTTCAGGCGGGGCTTAACATCTAACTACCAAATTAGGTGTCGTGGACGGAGGCGACTTTACTGTAAATTTCTCATATTAACCATTAAATAAAATCCAAGGCCTAGACTAGTACCTCAATACATCTTAGCTTTGCGGGTCTAGCCTTTAACCGCCTAACATACTTTACTATAAATTTCTCATATTAACCATTAAATAAAATGCAAGGACTAGACTAGTACCGCAATACATGTTAGCTTTGTGGGTCTAGCCTCTAACCGCTCGGCTACCGTGGCGCCTCACCAAAGTAATTAATCTACCCCTGATTGTGGATGAAAGTCTGAAACCGGTCAGGGGTACCAATAAAAATGAGCGCTCCGACCGGATATAATTAAAGTTATTTATCCAGCACTGCCAACCTAACTTCATTATCACATAATTGTAATAATGCAACTTATATGTTTAATTTTCTTCCTAACTACTCCACAATACTGCTTTCTTTATGAAATCCGCCAAAAAAAGTAAGTGTTCCGCAATTCTAAAAGATTGATAACCGCCAATTTGGAGCGCACTTAATACCAGACTAACTCTCTAGTGAGAAGTTTGTTAACAACGTCAATTATTGTTGAGATATTTGGTACCTAAAAGCGGAAGTTAGTGAACATAGATGTTCAAAATGGACGTCCAACATATAAGGGAAGTGAAGAGAAACATATAACACTTGGCCCCCCCAGAATCGTTCTCGGGTGAGAAGTGAACATCCTGGTAGAGCAAACATTCCGGAGTGCATGTGTTTTGACATGATGTGTTTTGGGAGCTCTTGTGGTTGGATACGAGTGGCTTAGCAATCCCACCACTTAGTGGAAACCGCTCGTATTAAAACCAGGTTCAATATTTCCCTAAAAACAAGAACCCCTGCACTTCTGTGTTGGATATTCCCTGCGCCAAATAGCACCTCCTCCTCCTCCTCCTCACACACGTGCTATAACATAGCATACATATTAATGACATCTGGACAGAAATCTCTGTCTATATGTGGTTGGTAAACTGAAAGCTGGGGGAGGCCTTTACAATCCGTTCCAGTACAGTGGTGTGGCTGTCCGGTGGAGTATTAGCGGTAGACAGCCATGGAGAGAGAGCTCCTAAACAAGAGTATGGACTACTATTTAGTCCTGGGATACTGTAAACCATCAACACCCCACTCTGGTGCAGGCGGCGGTAGACGGACAGCTCTCGCTCACCTCTTGAAGCCTTCTCCGCCTCCAGCGGCGGTAACATTTAAATCCAAACACACGTCTATCACGATCTCTCTCTGCTAACAACAGTTGTTACTAAATAATCCTAAACCATTTTGTAGACGCCCGAAAAGCTGGGAGCGTGAGTGTGTTCAGTGTCATAACCCCTTCTGCCCCTTGGCGTGTTACTCACACAAAATAATTCATTACCCGGCTTAGTGGATGTTCACATTGAAAACAATTACACTAATTACACGTACATATACATTCAAAGCTTAGCAGAACAAGAAAAACAAATTTACAAAAACACCAAACTGGCAAAATCACTCATTTTCACGAGAAAATAAAAACATTAAAACGAATCCTGATGTAAATAACGCACGCACACAACTTACAATATAAAGTAAAGTAATAGCCTATTTTTTCAGACGGGCTTTACGTCCAACTACCAATTAGGTGTGGACGGAGGCGACTAGCAAACATACTTTACTGTAAATTTCTTTTATTAACCATTAAATAAAATCCAAGGCCTAGACTAGTACCGCAATACATCTTAGCTTAGCGGGTCTAGCCTATAACCGCCTAACATACTTTACTATAAATTTCTCATATTAACCATTAAATAAAATCCAAGGCCTCTAGACCGGGAATCGAACCCAGTACCACAATACATATTAGCTTTGCAGGTCTCGCCTCTAACCGCTCGGCTACCGTGGAGTCCCAACTTACAATATTTCGCACAAGCTCCAGTACTGGAAATATTTGATGATGCAACATCATTGAAAAAATCTAGAAATAGCCCAAGAGTATTGAAGAAAGTTTTGAACCCACGTACAAAACGGATCATGATACAAACACATAAGACTGACTTAGTTAGACTTATAGGAATTCTGACTTAATTAGACTTACAGGAATTCTGACTTAATTAGACTTACAGGAATTCTGACTTAATTAGACTTATTGTAATATACATACAAATTGACATAACACAAGACAACAAAAGAAAACCA
The DNA here is from genome assembly GCF_049639745.1 of Rhodnius prolixus. Lineage (NCBI taxonomy): Eukaryota > Metazoa > Arthropoda > Insecta > Hemiptera > Reduviidae > Rhodnius > Rhodnius prolixus. Next base: position 41,163,848 of record NW_027411634.1, read on the forward strand.
AGTACATCGTTGAACCGGGCGGCTAAGGGATTGGTCCAGTCCCTGGCGAAAACAGATCAAGCTAGATTTTTTTCTTTTTTTTTTAGGATTTTTCCTCAACCTTGAGGTTTCCTCAGACCAATTTCCCTTCACAGATATACCAACAATGTAGTGCACTGCAGGAACCATAGTTATCCTATCCAATCTAGACTATTTCTCCAGTGCACTCTATCCATCGCGTCTTGCTCTCGTCCAGCCATTAGCTCTTCGATGCCATCTAGGCCTGCCTCATTTCCACGTACCTGGCGGGCTCCATTGCATCACAGTCTTCGGCATTCTACCCTCTGGCATCCACAACACGTGACCGAACCATATCAGCTTCTTCTTTTCTATTTCTTCTGTCATTGTACTGTGCTTCTCCCCCTATTTTTCTTATATCCGCATTCCTCCTCCTCTCTCTCTGCGGGATATTCTCGCGGAACGTCTCCAGAAATCCATTTCAGTCGCCTCTATCTTTTTCTGCCTTTTCTTGCTGACTGTCCATGTTTCTGATGCGTAGAGCAAGACGCTTTGAACCAACGCTTAATAGATATGCCTCTTGGTGCTGACTTGGTTCCATAAGATAGAATTCAGCATTCCAATCGCCTTCCTTGCGCTTGGGCCAACTGGGCTCAAAAACTCCCAGGCACCAGCCGCGGAGGCCCCCACTCCTTCCTCTTCACCAGTTCTGCCAACTGTAGACAGGCGGCGCGACCAACTGTCGATTTATAAGCGTATTTTATTTTTTTATTTTTTCGGGGCTCAAACAATCATAAAAGTTGCTTTGGAAATTAATGAAATTAAGAGCTCTGAAGTTGCAAAATGGGGCCGTAAAGATTGGATTGCCAATCATCTGCCGCGTGGTTCTTAATTACATCATTGAACTATGACGACGAATCACACATAAAAAAAAAACTACTAAATAAGGCTACACTTCCGTTGAGCCTCATTTCCTTTACCACCATTAAAAAATTAACCCCAGATACAAATCAAATAACACGATTACAACAGCAACCAACAGAATTATAAGATTATCTACCATAATCCAATTACAAATTAACTTTTGACTACAACATGTATCATCAATCCGTGATTCTCACTTTGATGAATTTGTATACAAAGTTAAAAAATTAACCCTCGTGCGTTTCCATCGTACAAAACTGAATGCTGGTCACGGTTACAATAAATCCTGCTAGTTAAAGTTGTGAAATTGCCACCCAACAAATATGGCCGTGGATTCTAATCCAATCAATTTGGATTACATCTGAAATTTGACTTTGATTGGTTAACACAAATATCAATTAAAAGGGAATACAAATGATCAGCTGATTTTGTTCAAAATTTTGGAAATTCATTGCACATTTTTGTTTTGTGTACTTTGCAAAGTCAACTTTGTACGCACCTAAATGCCATTTAGGTAATTCTAAGGCAAAGACCTGAAATCTGGCATCACGTTCTAAAGTGTAAAAATGAAGTTTAAATTTTGACTTTTTTCAAACAAAAAATTTGATAAAATAACAATAATAGAAAATGCAGTAAATTTTCTGTTTCATTGCGGGGGGCGGGGCGGAACATCTGCTTGCCCTTTACACATGTTTATACAGGCGCGCGAGTCACTTAGGTCGATAGGGATAATGGGCTAAGGGTTATTTGGGTTATTTGGGCAGATTGCCATTCTAGTAGCGCGTACGGTTCAACCTCTGTTTTATATCTAGAGTAGGTACCACAATTTTGAATCTAATCACAGTCAACTACTTCTACCAACCCTTCGCCTTGCCCTTCTACATCCGTCCTAGCTCTGTAATTGCCCCTGACAAAAAGCAAAGGACCCAAACTATTCTAGCCCACCTGAAAATATTCCTCTCCTAGATAAGAGTTCAATGAGCTCTAAAATGGCTACCCTCCAGCCTTTCTCTTCATAATGGGCTTAATTACGTGTACAGCACAAAACCACCACCGCCGCGTACAACCACAATTAACTAATCCGGGCCAATTAGCCAATGATTATCCTGGAAGACTGGTATTGCTGGGACATATCGGGAAAATGAAGAGCGATCTTTGGAGTAAAAAAAAAAAAAAAAAACTGTATAAGGATCGACCGGAGGGTAGACGGAAAGTGGGCAGACCTAGAAGGAGGTGGACTGGGGAAGTTGAGGGGGAAAATAGCTAAGGACAGAAACGCTTGAAGAATCACTACTGCGGAGGTCCAAGCAATGCATTTTAGCTTTGCGGGTCTAGCCTATAACCTCCTAACATACTTTACTATAAATTTCTCATATTAACCATTAAATAAAATCCAAGGCCTAGACTAGTACCGCAATACATCTTAGCTTTGCGGGTCTAGCCTATAACCGCCTAACATACTTTACTATAAATTTCTCATATTAACCATTAAATAAAATCCAAGGCCTAGACTAGAACCGCAATACATCTTAGCTTTGCGGGTCTAGCCTCTAACCGCCTAACATAATTTACTATGAATTTCTCATATTAATAAAATTCAGTTCATCATGGTGTAGCTCTAGATTAGAGCTACAGAATGGGTTGTAAATGTATTTATAGTACGATGATATTAACAGGAAATGTATTGATTAGATTTCACATCATCAATGTCATTAACATATCTAATTATATGTATAGTTATAGAATCATTTTACTTTACAACAATAACATGTTTATTGTTTTTCTATGCTATTATATTTTTAACTGCTCATTTTTTATGCTGAATGAGATTATGTAAAGGGAGTAGGTATGACATTAGAGTTTGTATAATGTGTAGGTAAATTTAATTTTTTTTTTTTTTGTTTTTGTTTTGGTATAGCCGTGGCAACACTGTCAAGAGGGGATGATAGTTTTTGATGCAGTGAGAGTCTTTATGTTAGGTTATACTTTATGTTAACGTTTATGTGTTTTTAAGTGAATAAACCGAACTTATTGATAAACAACTCTTATGTTTGATTCAACCATTTAATTAAAGTAATAATTTACAATTCTTAGATGAAATTTTAAATTATTGATATAGATCTGTAATCTACATTTAAATTAGGTAAATTATGCATTTTGTTGTGCTACATACTGTATTTATTTATTTCTATTTTCATTCAAAATGTTGGGTTGGAACAATAGGAGAACATAATAGTGTTTTATTGTGGGTTATGATTTATGAATAACCCAATATAAATGTTTTCATCAGTTCACAGAGTATTGAATACAATCAGTTCAAGAGAGCATACAAGGTAAAAGTACTGATTGTTGAATTTATAATGATCAGTATCAGCACAAAATATTGTTCTAAATTACATGCAAGTAATTTTAATTTTAAATAAATTAATAACGAATTGGAACGCACACTTAGCTCCTTGAATTTCATTCTGAGCCACTCGATTCAACAGCTAGTGGTTCAAATTCGATTTGAGTCGAAATTTATCAAATTTCGTATCAATCCCATCCTATGCTATTTAATGTTAAAATTGGATACCAACTTGACACATTGACAGAACTTTGTGAATAAAATAGAGTTATCAATGGATTTTCTGGAACGGCCCATCAACTGGACAAAATATTCCTCTCTCTCTCTCCAGTTGGATGATTAATAATTAAGATTAAAATCAGTTATTTTGCAGAGTGCAATCATCAGTTTAGGGCTGGGCAAATGATGGGACTGATGGACACGTTGACCGGCCTCCACCTATTGGAAGCTGTATTAATCAATTATTCTACAAGGAAATGGAAAGCTAATCTGATCAACGGTTTTTACTTACAATCGATTCCAGTAATATCGATCTACGGAAACGATTAATTTCAATTTAGTTGTAGTTGAAGTTGTTAATTAAATTATTATCTTTCTGTCTTTTTATGGAAAAAAGACATACGGTAAGTTCGACCCGTCTTCGTTTTACTCATCTCTAAAAATGGCTGAAATTATCTAGCTGGTGGGTATTCGGTCGTTAAATTTGCATCTTTTTATGTATCGTGAAAGAGCATTAGAAGCCGCTTAACACTTTTGGAGCGTTTTCATAAAAACCTGAAAGCCCAAAGAAAACTTGGCTTCTAAAAATATGAAAAAATTTACGTTACTTTGAGTGTCACATATTAATTTTTATTTTGTATTTTGTTAACAAATTGACACTATTTTCTAACACTATAAAGTAAAGTAATTGCCTATTTTTTCAGGCGAACTTTACATCCAACTACCAATTAGGTGTCGTGGACGGAGGCGATTAGCAAACATACTTTACTATAAATTTCTCATATTAACCATTAAATAAAATCCAAGGCCTAGACTAGTACCGCAATACATCTTAGCTTTGCGGGTCTAGCCTATAGCCGCCTAACATACTTTACTATAAATTTCTCACATTAACCATTAAATAAAATCCAAGGCCTAGACTAGTACCGCAATACATCTTAGCATTGCGGGTCTAGCCTATAAGCGCCTAACATACTTTACTATAAATTTCTCATATTAACCATTAAATAAAACCCAAGGCCTAGACCCTGGGAATCGAACCCACTAAACCAACAATACATCTTAGCTTTGCGGGTCTAGCTTGTTCTAACCTCTCGGCTACCGTGGCGCCTTTTTCTAACACTATAATTCACTATTTTCTTTCTATTTTGGATGTTTACTAATAGTAGCTAGCATCATAACAAATAAAACTCGCATTTTCAGTTGCTTTTCCTTTGGATTATTTAAACCCCCCCCCCCAAAAAAAGAGTGAACACTCACATGACTTTAATACAATTACATTCCAAGTTTCAAAGAAGTGACCAGATATTTTTTCCTAAAATAAACCTAAAAAGTGGCATTTAGACAATTAAAACTAGAATACAAGAGATAATCACCGAATTGGCTACTAGTTCATCTAGATTTCGAATTTTCCGGAGCTGTCTATTGCAGGTTACGGCCTGGGTTCAAATTAACATAAAGGGTTGCCTTTATTTGGAAGATGAAAAGTAAAATACAAGGGGAAAGACACCGAATTGGCTTCCAGCTTTGTCTGAGATTTCAGTCTCTGTTACCTACTTTTATGACCAGGAGTAACATAAACTTAAAGGAGCTTAAAGATTAGATTTTTACTCTTTATCAGCTGTTTAAAAGAATCGATTGAAATGATCGATTTATAATATAAGGTTAGAATTGTTTTAAATATAAATTTGCTAACGTCTCTTTAGCGTGCCTGTAAGAGGGAATAGGGGGAGAGTTGGTGACCCTTATTAATAAGGGTCGGATAAGGGCTGCTCCAGTGGCTGCGTATTGTAGAAGCTGGTGGTGGTGGTGGTGGTGGTGTTCTATCTCACTCACTCTCTCTCACGGCCTTTCTTATTGAAAGCATTTAGCTCGCTTGGCGCCTCCTTAGCCAGATGATGGTGTTTGCCAGGAATGTCCGCTATTTTAATTGGGACTTCACAATATTCATGCCTGTTCCACCGGAACACAATAGAAATATACCACGACCACCTTCAACTTCTCGTCTTTAAGATATGGAACTAGAATTTTACCCTATTAAAATTTCTATAAAATAATACTTAATGAATTTAATTTAATTTCTGATATAGAGTATTCTATTTTAAGGAAGCAATGGTACTTCTCTAGGCCTGCTTAATACCGGAAGTTGTTCTTCCGGTTTTACGTCACTAAGAGGAAGTTTCAAAATCAAGATCTATACGATCATTACGAATATCTCAAAACAGAAATTTCACTTCAAATTACAAGTTTTGGTGAAGTATAAAATGGCCACACTTCAAAGTATCGTAGAATTTAAAGTAATACAATTTAATGCTTTTTTTTTTTTTTACGCATGCGCACTATTTACCACCAAGAGAACCTGCATCGACCTGCATCAACAAAAGAGAGTAGCTACCCAAGATTCAGAACCCCGCCCCCCCCCGTTTTATGGAGCAACAAAGAAGGGCATGAATCAAGCAGAAAACAGGGAGGTGAAATTAAAATTAAAAACTCCTGATCCTGGTGCTCTACACTCATTCCAGGAACGCAGGCACCTCTTTCTAGCCCAGAATCCTCCTCATACTCTCTCTGTCTCTCCGCCCCCACGGAAGGAAGATCCGGGAGCAGAGGGTACGCAGCGGCTTAGTGTTGGGTGAAATTGTTTCTTATGAATTATCATATTCATAAGTATATCCTAGAGGGTCGGGAGTGGGCCGACTTTCCCTTGACAGAAGAATATACAGCAGCAGGAGGCAGCCGGGAAAATTGGAGGTTGGGCCGGCCTTCTCCAAGGTGTTGGAACAAAGTTGGGAAGGTAACCTCATGGTTGGTTATATTGCAACCTTCCATCCGTTTAACTCATATTTTTTTCTGACCCTTTTTTTTTTCTTTCACCATCAACTGCAAATTTTTTTCTAACCTTAAAAATTTCATAATAAACTGTCAGATATGGATGGCCGTGGATTTTTAAAGTTTATATATACAGAACATTCTTACCTATTATTAGGGTTGGGAGGGGGGTAATATTGCGATCTTTTTTTTTTTTGGTTTTAGTTTCGGCCGGAAATATATTTTTGAACCAAAAACCCAGCGGAAGATGATTCTGTTTTGGCCAAAACTGTTCCTAAGGTTTTTTTTTTTTTTTTAAGAAAAAATACGCTAAATCCGGAAGTGCATCTTAACTAATAAAATATTTCGTGTTTTTTTTTTAAGTTTACTTCGCCCATTACTAATAACCTAAAAGCTCACGACTTTTTTGCTTCCGGAAGAAAAAAAAAAAAAAGGTCCAAAGGTAAAAGACATGAAAAAACATGTTGCATTAAGTTTTTATTTAATACCTAAAAACAATTTAATAAGGGTATATTAAAGCAAAAATAATGTACGTATTAATTTGACCCCTGAAAGGGGTTATTTAGCGTAAAATCCCTGTTGAATAATATTTATTGATCGAAGCGCTATCTATATAGACGATACTTTTGAATTTAAACTTAAAATTTCCATTCCCATACTGTAATTAGACCATTAATGAACTAGAGATAAATTATTATTATTATTATTATTATTACATTACGGCTCCAGATTACAGTATTGCTTACTAGATATGAATTTATAATTCAAAATCAATTTTTATTTATTTAATTGAACAATTATTCGGATTATTACTTTGAATTAAAAAAAGAAAAACAAGAAAATGCATAATTTCCCTTTTCTTCCCTTAGGGTACGTTTACAACGGAGCTGTGAGTATAACTGATAGAGTAAAATATAATAGATGATTAGTGTGCACAACGGAGCTGTGATACAAGCAACATGTCCGAGTAGTGAAGAAGCAACAAAATGGTATATTTTAAAGAAAAAACGCTTTAGAAAATATCATGTACATCCCATAAATAAAAAACGAAGTACTTTGGGTGAATTTCACCATTTATACAAGGAACTTAGAAATTATCCGGATCGCGTTTTTTTGAATATGTGAGGATGGGTCCACCCACATTCGACAATATTTTAGAAAAAATAAGGTCAAAATTAAGAAAACTTTGGAAAAATTGTCATGGAAATCCTATAACCATAGAAGAAAAACTAGTGATTACTCTTAGGTTAGTAATGATTTTATTGGAAAAAAAACAACAAATAAATACACATGAAAATAAATGTAAGCACGATTTAAAAAACAAAATATTGTTTAAAAGTAAATAATAAAAAATAATGAGTAAAGACAGCACTAAATAATTTTTCGACGTCCATTTTGAAGCTCCGATACTGGAGTTCAGCTAGCAGAAAAATGAAAAATTCAATTCTATCATCTATGCTCGTTTATAGCAGCGAGTATGAGTCACTAGTCGAAGCTTCGTTGTGCACGCTCACATAAGAATGTACTAGGTTATTCTATAAGCGCTGATGCATCACTGCTATCATCTCCGCTATCATCTATGCTCACAGCTCCGTTGTAAACGTACCCTTAGACTGGAAACATAGTGGAGCGGCGAGCAAAGCGGCGAAATCAAACACAAGTTAACCGTATGGGACCGCGCGCACAGTGGGGAGCAAATCGAAGATAGAGAGCAACGCTATCTATGGAGAGTGTTTGTTTTCGCCGCTTTGCTCTTCGCTATCTTCGCCGCTCCACTATGATTCCAGCCTTAGGATATTGTAGGCGCGCGAAGACGCCTACACCCAGAAGTGGAAATACGCGAGAGTTTTAGAGATGGTTAATCTCTAGTTGCCCTTAGTGCGTAAGCCCCACCACCACCATCTCGGTCAAGGTTGGACACCAGGTGGGGGGTCAAGGCCGGGAAAGGCCAGGGCCATAAAGAGGGCAAACAAAAGACACCGAGACAACCCTGCAGATGAAGATGGACCAAAAAAACTGATGCTGTAGAGAGAAGTGTAATGTAAAGGAAACAGGAAGGTGATTGTTGCTCCCTCGTCTAGCCGATGAACGCTGATGCACTGTAGGCCTGGAAAGAAGAGAAATGAAAACACCATTGAAGGTTACAAGATGCAAGGCTACAGAAGTTTTGGCGGGAACCAAAAAAAAACGCGGGAAAAAGCATGGCGGGAAATTTTTTAAAAAAAAGGGCGCCAAGAAAAGATGGGTTCGACTGAACAGATATGTTTATCCTAAGATTTGCCATCTGCCTCAATTTTAGACATTCCTATTACACTCACAAGACAACGATACTGTGCTTTGAGGAACCATTGCTGCTTTTCCTTGGGACTTAAAAACACGATTAATAACCTCAAAAAATGAAAAACACAAAAAAGTAGAACCAATTCGATTTAGTACTTCGAAGGAAATTTTTTTAAAGCAACTGATATTACGTCAAATTTTTTATTTCGAATTATTCACAGAAAAAATCTCCGTTTTGAGATTTTCTAATCGTACGTAAATTTTACGTATATTTTTTGAGATATAGAGAAACAGTAAAAAAAATTTAGCTTTCCATTAAAATCGTCTAACTTAGCATAATACGTGGATTACAGCCACAAAATATTTAATTTAAGAATTTATTAAAATATACTTTTATGGAAAGTTTATAGGGGAATCCATAATTTTAAAATTATTATTTAAAAAATACATTTTATTAAGTTTAAAAACAATTTTAGCAGTGTTGACAAGTTTGAAACGGACGGGAAATAATATGAAGATAATACGATATTTTAATGAGCGACTAGTATGTTATAAAAAAAAAAAAAAGGAGGTTGGATGACCTGTTCACTTACTAACCTTGTTCTCTACTAATGAGCAACTCCTTTCTCCCTAAAGAAAAAGGCGCCGCGTAAATAGGAGTGCAGAGCGGGGAAAAAGAAAACGATAACCTCTTACGTTCGTTTATATCCAGTGGTGGTGGGGGGCGCGCGCGGCAATGCACTACTACCAACCACCCACCATAAAAAAAAAAAAAAAATCGTACGTAATAAGAAGCTCTTTAATCCTGTTTAAAGAGGGCAAACAACAAGTACCGGGGGCCACCCCCTTGTATTTTTTTTCTGCCCTTAAAAGAATTTACGTTAATTATGCGTTGTGTTTTGCTTTCATCTATTACTGCAGTTTTTCTAGTTGAGTTCCTGTAAAAAATTCAAGGATTAAAAACCAAAGAAAAGTGGGGTAAATTTTCTTTGCGAGTTTATTTTATTTTTTTGTGATCATTAAAGGGATTATATTATTATTTGTTCTTAGACAAAAAACTAACCCCTAAGCTATATTTAAAAAAAATACTCAAAACCTTCATCAAAAAGCAGCATCCCGAATCTAGGATCAAAAACCTCTGACTTCAAGATCATAGCTGTCCGAATAATCGAACAATAATCTTATAGGTAACATTCTATGCTCTAACATCGTGTCAATTGTAGCGTCTAAACATCTGCATCCTCAAACTGTACACCATGAGCTTAAATTGATGTTAAACAAAAGAGTTCTGGTTCTGAAACCTTACTCCACAATGTCCCAGTTAGGGTACGTTTACAACGGAGCTGTGAGTATAGATGATAGCAGAGATGATAACTGATAGAGTAAAATATAATCGATGATTAGTGTGCACAACGGAGCCGTGATACATGCAACATGTCCGAGTAGTGAAGAAGCAACAAAATGGTATATTTTAAAGAAAAAACGCTTTAGAAAATATCATGTACATCCCATAAATAAAAAACGAAGTACTTTGGGCGAATTTCACTATTTATATAAGGAACTTAGAAATTATCCGGATCGCGTTTTTTTGAATATGTGAGGATGGGTCCACCCACATTCGACTATATTTTAGAAAAAATAAGGTCAAAATTAAGAAAACTTTGGAAAAATTGTCATGGAAATCCTATAACCATAGAAGAAAAACTAGTGATTACTCTTAGGTAAGTAATGGTTTTATTGAGAAAAAACAAATAAATACACATGAAAATAAATGTAAGCACGATTCAAAAAAACAAAATATTGTTTAAAAGTAAATAATAAAATAATAACCAAAAATAATGAGTAAAGACAGCACTAAATAATTTTTCTACGTACATTTTGAAGCTCCGATACTGGAGTTCAGCTAGCAGAAAAATGAAAAATTCAATTCTATCATCTATGCTCGTTTATAGCAGCGAGTATGAGTCACTAGTCGAAGCTTCGTTGTGCACGCTCACATTCGTATGTGTTATGTTCTCTCGTTACAGACAACACTGTCCATCAGCGGACAGTGAGCTGTAAGAAGCTCCTAGGAAGAGAAAATCTAAGGGTCAGCTGCTGGATTCGAACCCGGGACCTCCGCGTGGGAGTCCAGTTGCTAACCTCATAGCTAATCCCTTCCCTTATTATTATTATTACTATTATTATTATTATTTATTTTTTTAATTTTTTTTTTATGATTTAAGGCGCGTCAACATCTAAGGTTATTGGCGCCCGGAGCTTTTTTCAGTGCACTGCCACCTCCGGACAGTGTTCTCTCGTTACAGACAACACTGTACATCACCGAACAGTGAGCTGTAAGAAGCTCCTAGGAAGAGAAAAATCTAAGGGTCAGCTGCTGGATTCGAACCCGGGACCTCCGCGTGGGAGTCCAGTATGCTAACCTCATAGCTAATCCCTCCTCTTATTATTATTATGATTATTATTATTACTCCTCTAAGTTACGTCTAGCTCATCCGCCTCTGTCCCAGAACAGAACCTAACAACTCCTCTACCCTGACAGGCACAGAATCGTCTAACACCCTTCCTATCTGGAAAACCGGAAAACTTTCACCCCGATCTAGAGATTTTCTGCTTGAAACCCCCCCCCAAAAAAAGAGAAAATCAATTCCTCTTACTCAGACATAAATAATAATCTGTAATATGGTTAATTACATAAAAAATGCAATCATTACAAATCCTGTGGAAGTTTAGCCCACAAAATAAACAATGCAAAGCAATCAAAACGCTCATTGCATTTAATGTGCATTAGTCAGCGTGTGCTTTGTTGACAACTGCAACATTTGTTGACATACTCATATGAAATTTTAACCATTATTAACCCTTAATAGCATTTTGTTGGCTCCCACTACTTAAGCAAAACAAACAGAAAGTATGGTTACAAAATTTCTAATATTCCCATCTCCGACTAGCAATTTAAATTATTTAAATAATTTAAAGTTGTTTTTATTAAAATAAACTTAGGTAGAGTTCGTGTTGAATGCAACTAATTAGTGGGTAACTTTTAGTTTTGAAATAGAGTTGTCATTTCTACGAGGGTCGTTTGAAAAGTCCGCGCAAAAATAAAAACTACTTAATTTTTTGGGGTAAACCTTTGTTATTTTTCAACATAGTCTCCTTTTAGGCTTATACACTTCGTCCAACGCTGCTCTAGTTTGTTGATCCCTTCCGAATAATAGGATTTGTCCAAGTCTGAAAAATAGCCATTCGTTTCTGCAATCACCTCCTCGTTTGAATAAAATCTTTTTCCCGCCAGCCATTTCTTCATATTGGGGAACAAATAGTAGTCCGAGGGAGCCAAGTCTGGAGAATAGGGGGGATGTGAAACGAGTTGGAACCCTATTTCCATTAATTTTGCGACCACAACTGCTGAGGTGTGAGCTGGTGCGTTGTCTTGATGGAAAAGGACTTTTTTGTGGGCCAATCGTGGGCGTTTTTCTTGCAGCTCGGTTTTCAAACGGTCCAATAACGATGAATAATATGCACCTGTAATAGTTTTACCCTTTTCCAGATAGTCGATGAGGATTATTCCTTGCGAATCCCAAAAGACAGTCGCCATAACCTTTCTGGCCGAAGGAACCGGTCTTCGCCTTTTTTGGCGCAGATTCCCCCTTGGTTGTTTAGATTGTTCTTTGGTCTCAGGAGTGTAGTGATGTATCCATGTTTCATCCACAGTGACGAAACGACGCTTAAAGTCATGCGGATTCTTCTGGAACAGCTGCGAACCGTCCTTGCAACACTTCACACGATTTCGTTTTTGGTCAAGCGTGAGAAAATCACTCCACTTCCTCGATTCAAACGAATGCCAAACACAAAGTAATAGACCGATCTGGCTGAAACTTGTTGTGTGTTCTTCCAAGAGATGCTACTAACTAAACATAACCTCGATACGCGCCAGTGGTGCTATCTCTCTGACTTTGTACGGACTTTTCAAACGACCCTCGTAAGTATATCGTTGAAATAGTTGGGTTTGCAACAAACTAAATCGTGCTATGTGACAAACCACAAACGTTTTGGACGTTTCGTATTCCAGCAACTTTTCGTCTTAAGGTATTCAGTCCTTGTCGCCAAATTTTTAAAACATTTATGATTGGTAATTTTCTCCATATTTTGGTGGTAGACCTGTTCTATAATTAACAGAGTTTCCCTTCGTTTTCATTGTTTGGTTTAAGTCCAGAATTGAGGAATGATTATATTTTGTAAGTTTGGAAGTAAAATTTTTGTTGCATCTTTGGAAGTGTATTGTGAAGATTTGTAGTGGACAAGGTGTAAGTATTGTTAGTCCATATTTTGGAATTCGTATTTTTGAAACCTAGTATTTACAAAAGTCTATTTGCTTGCGAAAAGTGTTGAATATTATATTTTCTTTTATGGAAGGAGAGGGGGCACATTTCAACATCACAGTTCAAATGTGCCGCCCTACCGACCTGCAAGTTTGTGACTTTTTTTTTTGGTTTAATCGCAGAGAAGGGGAAAGTGGTCCGAACTTCTACATTAAGAAGCGCAACAAACCCGAATATTTTGTTCAAACTTCCCTAAACCCATCACACTTCGGGTACAACATCCCCGGACTGTGTCATTCTCAGAACCTTTGAACTAGATTTCAGTGGTTTCAAAATAGAAAGTAATTGTAGTAGTCGAGAGAAATAACTGATAGAAGGTAGATTCAGAGTAAGGTAATATCATTTCTTTCAGACAAGACAGAAGACACACCAACCCAGAAATGTAATAGTATTACTTTCTAAACTACCCCTGAAGATGACCTAATCCCTGGGTCGAAAGCTCGGCAAAATAAATTTTATTAGAGTGAAATGGCAGTTATTTTTTCAATCATATTGAAACTATGAATCAGTCACCAAAAAGAATGAACAACAACATCTCTTTCTATTTTATATTGTGTTCAAGGTACCCCACCAGTGGGGTAGATATTAACATTTGACACAAAATTGTTAAATTAAAAAAAATATAGATATGTATATAAAGTACCAACTGTTTATTGATATAGATCTCTTAAGAAGACTTGAAAGTTGTAGAAAACAAAATAAAAAGGTTCAATAATACAGATTCTCTGCGCACTCTGTAACAGAAAATGGAAATGTCTCCCATACTGTACAAAAAAGTTTAAAAAAATGTTAAATTTCCTTGAACAATCGTAAGAGAAGATACACAGGTGTGATTAAGGCAACATTATCAGGAGAGAGGATGGTTTGGCTTACCTCTAACGTGCTACTTGCGTACAATGTACAATTCTACCAAATGAGTGATATTTATGTTGTGTATTCATTGTTACTAAAATTTAAAGTTGTAAGAAGATTTGTCTACCGGAAGTGAGAGACTGTAACTACAGAACTCTGCCTTTTCAATATTTTTTTTACTAATTTATGACGTGAACTTTAGGCTAACATGTCTGCCAACTATGGTGGTCAATTGGAGAACCTAAAACATTTTATTATTTTTCAATACTACTTCTTCTATGACAAGCAATAAAAAAGTGTAAAATAAAACAGGTGGATGCAGAACAGTTTCACCGTCGAAGTAAGTCCAATCTTGGAAGTAACCAGGTGATTCAGATCCGGAGATATTGTGGTGGCCCCCACCCCCCCGGGTACAATGTGGGGAATTATCTAAATTTCCAGAACGTTACCTACCTTTCCAGCCAGTGCTTTTGTTTTTGTTATCACTCGCAAGAGTTTAAGTAAAGTCAGGTGTGATGGACTGATAAGCGCGAACTCTGCAGTTCTACTGTTTAAACTACTTCACTAAACTGGATGGGAAGCGCCATCTATTTAGTTCATTGCATGCAAACTTAAATTTAGTATTATCATTTTAAATAAACTTTTACCAATCGTAGTTTTTTATTTATTTACTTATTTTGTTGTTTTAGAATTTTGTAAGTTGGCAAAATTGGAAAATACGAAGTAAAAATTAAAAAAAAAAAAAAAACTTTGGAGGCGCCGGGCATCGATCCCGGTACCTCTCGCATGCTAAGCGAGCGCTCTACCATCTGAGCTACGCCCCCTGTTGTAGACCACTACAAATTTTTACATTTATAAAAAAAGAAAGTTCAGAATTTTGAATGAATGCCAATTGAACGGAGTAGGAGATAACTGTTCTCTCTTTCTCATTCTAAAAAGGAACTGGTTTAGTAGACATTACTTAATCGTACGATTACCTCATTTTTGGTAGACCGTTGCTCTGCCAAATCCTACTGATTCCAGCAAATATTAAAGCATAGGGAATACAATTTCTTTTACTCTTTTTTTTTTTATTATTAAAATTATATTTTTCTAAATGAAAGGTTATAAATGTTTTGAGAATAAGTGTAGGGGCGTTAAAAATAGTCCAAAAATTCATTCCCCCCCTCCGAAAACTCAAATATTTGAGCCCAAATTATTTTTTACAAAACTTTATGCAATAAAATTGTACATTACACTGAAATTTAGAGAAGACTTAATTCAAGACCCTGCTCAGAACATTTTTTAAAACGTCTTTGTGTTCACACAAAAGTTTAACGTGAAATTCTAGAAATAATTTTTCTCTAAACTCATTATTTCCGCAATACATTTTCACCTGTTCTTAATAATAAACCAGAGAGAGAGAGATAAGACCTCACAATTACAGGAAAAACCAAAAAAAAAAAAAGACACTTTACAGGAAATCTACCTATTTCCTAACTCGCAGGTGCGCTTGGATCGAGTTTTCCGAGAAAGAAAAAAAGTGTTTTAATTAAAAAATATTTGTACGTGTAATCACATTCACATGAAAATTCTAGGAGCTATTTGAAAGGAAATCTTGGAAAATTCTATTCAGAAAAGTGGCACTTTTGGGAAGCTGATTTTCTTTAAAATTCGAAATTTACACCCACATTTAATTCTTATTAATATTATACATATAGATGGCAGGGCAGTACAATAAACTGTAAGCGTGACCACCTATCGATCTACTATATCGATAATAAATTGTAATACTATTGTAATGCTTGCTCTCTATTTGTGAAAAAGCATCAGACAATTTGAAATTTAAATTAGAATTTAGAGCTCTAATATGAAGGTTGATAATGCAAATAAATAATATAACGTGTTTATACATAGAAATATTAAATTTTATTTAAAATAGGATTGCAGAAAACTAACACCGACCAATACAATTGCATACTTATTAATAAATACGTACATACAAACACATACTAGTATAACATAATGAACTTAAAATCTAAAGTACCTAGCTATCAACTCCATACCGACCTACATTCGTATAAATGGGTTGAACTAATATTATTAAATTGCACACATAACATATAACATGGTGCATATATTTATATTTCTATATAATATTATGCTACTGCAACTAAGATAGCTGCGAGTATGTACAGTGTTATCTGCACAACAGAAAATAGTACATAAACTTGGACCTTTTAGTTTATAAAACAAAAAATAAAAATAAAAAAAAAATCGATATTTTATAAAAGCACTGCGCATGCGTCAAAGTATATGATATATGTTCGCACGTCATATGAATACGTCATATCTGTCTGGCCAATGGGTGATTTCTTTTTAAATAATGAAAACCATCTCTAGGAAAACCTTCACAATATTTTTCTAGTTTACAAAATTTTCTATTGATTAAACATTATTTTGGTAACTTAAAACCTATTTCATAGCCTCGCTGACTTTACAAAATTGTTATACGTCCGCCTGCCAGCCAATCTACATAACCTAAAAGAGGAAAACTAGAAAATTTCTTATCTGGTTTAGATGCACATGTTGAAGGTCGGAAAATTTTTTTGGGGGAGATTTTCCCGAGTATACTGCTCTTAAAGATTTCCCCTTCTAGAAAAATGTTCATTACAGGGTCTCAAAGGGTGAGGTGGCCAAGCATCCCTTTAAATTGAGTTAAACAAAACTTCAAAATTGCCCAAAAACTCGTAATTTTCTTTTGACTAACAGATTCTTGGCATCATAGGCTTCCTGGAAGTCATTGTTGATGATTGGTCGATGATTGACGATGGTGAAAGTTTACTCTTCGGGACTGTCCAGCAGACTTCATCTTCGAAATTATGATGGGCTTTTTTGTGAAATAAGTCCTCCAATAATAAAAAAACTATTCTTTGGCAAGAATTATGGTATTTATATTGGATCCTTAAGATACTAGACCCTAAAGCTAAGATGTATTGCGGTACTAGTCTAGGCCTTGGATTTTATTTAATGGTTAATATGAGAAATTTACAGTAAAGTATGTTAGGCGGTTATAGGCTAGACCCGCAAAGCTAAGATGTATTGCGGTACTAGTCTAGGCCTTGCATTTTATTTAATGGTTAATACGAGGAATTTATAGTAAAGTATGTTAGGCGGTTAAGAGACTAGTCTAGGCCTTGCATTTTATTTAATGGTTAATACGAGGAATTTATAGTAAAGTATGTTAGGCGGTTAAGAGACTAGTCTAGGTCTTGCATTTTATTTAATGGTTAATACGAGGAATTTATAGTAAAGTATGTTTGCTAGTCGCCTCCGTCTAGCTACTATTATTATTGGATTCTTATTCTTAGTTATATGCATATCTGTTCTTAGACACCCTCCACCTCTTCACCTCTCTCCAATGAAGTGTGATCAAGACATAACGAGGAGTCACCTTCCCATTAATATAATTAATTAATGAAAATTAATCATTTTAATATTGGGAAGGGGCCACCTTCCACCCCTAACATTTCATTATGCTATACATATCGATATATTTATATTTGAGGGAATTTTATCTTTGATATCGAAATATACATGGGGCTTTGAAATAATATTTACTAACAGGAGAAAACAGTTTGCTAGCCTGTAGGCTTGCAGAATTCAGTACATACATGCTTCTCTCAAGTTGGCAACACTATTTAAACAAACTGACCGCCAAAAACAGTGGTCGGGGGCTAGGCACTTTGTTTACGTATATGACTTAGAGAGGGGGAAGTCGAACTGCCAAGTTTCCATTCGATCTAGTACACACACCCCCTAACCACACTACCACCACTTTAAAGCTTACTCACACCTCACTAACACTCTGACAACAACGGTTGATGAGGTTGTTGGGGGGGGGATTTCTATCATTTCCGTTCAACAACGCCAAATCGTGTAAATGCGGCCGGCGGCACGTCGTTAAAAAACCCCAATCTCTGTACATTTTCACAGTCTGCAGTATTGACAACCCCCCCCCCCCCACATTATCGTCTATCGGCAATGAGACCCCCGTCGGGCTAAATCGCCCACGGCCAGTGCTTAATTGCAGATAAATCGTCCAAACTCTATCGTATTTGACTACTTCCCCTTGTACGTGTCTGTACATACAGACGTACCAGTCGAATTACATTAGAGTATGTTAATGTTTTAGCAACACATTCTAATATGCGCACGCATATTCGTTAATAACTTACGATTATTCGTGTAACCATTCTCTCTCTCTCACTCTCTCTCTCTCTTACCTCTTCCCCCACAGTATGTATCAGCGAGATTGTCGACTCCACCGGAAGTATATTGATTTGAGCTCCTCTGAGTACAAGAAAGTGTTTTTTTTGTTTTTTTTTTGTAAATATTCAAATTTCGCTTAGTTGCACCGGAAGGCGCTTTTTTGGTCATAATCAATCAACCAAAAGTACTAAGTTAAAAGAACCGATTTCGGACTTTCAGCCATCATTAGAGATAGAGTAGTTAGGAATAAATTTCGTCTTGCAATAAACTTGCTGATTCTAATTACTCAGTAGTATGACCCCCAACCCAAAGTAATTTAAGTAGTTCTAAAACTTCAATTTTGAAATTTGAAAATTTCATTAAGGGCACTCCAGCGAGAGAGCAGTGGGTAGGCTTCCCTCTAAAGTAATAGTTAAGTATAATGTACGCTTAGACTTATACAATACTGTTAAACAGAAATTAATAATTGCCTCGTTAAAATGTAGATTAAAAAAAAAACTATGAACAAGTTTTGTTATAGTTTATTGCTGATACAACTCTAATCCAAGCAGCCATTACTACTCAAGAGGGCATGGCTGTGGGCGTGGTCACCTTTAACGTTCCAGCTACTGATTGGTCAATACAACCGCCCACAATCCACGCCTCTAACTCTTTATTGGTTAATTGTTTAACACTAATTATTTCATAGAAAAATATAATTAGAGATTTTTAATCATTTTCTCCCCATAGTTATTTGATAAATAAACTATTTATGTAATTAAAATTCTACATGAAAATATCAATTTGAATGGTCATCATATTTATTGGTTTATATTATAGTCATCATATTTATAGTCATCATATTATACTAATGGAAAACAGAAAATGCAGTAGATTTGTAGGATTTCCGAGAAAACCCCCCTCTTCGAAAATTGCAGTTTTTGGTTCAACATCTTTGAACTACTTTTTAACTAATCACAAAAATTATAATTACCAATTTTTTTTAATTTTTTTGCTATTGAGGAACGCAAGAGAAGGATTCAAGGAATACTAAGGTACCGCTGAACATATTTTGAGAACCCTCTAAGGTAAGGCATTCGTAAGATATTTCTTTGCGGGATAGCTAACAGATTTACGAAGGCTTATCACCATCGGTAGGATCTTCCAGCAAAAAGAATGTTCTGACGTCTTGAACTAGAAGATCTTAGGCCGAGCACTACAACTTCGAGATTAACATTTTATGAATTAACGCAGCTATTAGTTCTTCTTGATGCTAGCCGGGGCTTTTTGCGATTGAGCTTTGAAGCAATCAAATTATTCAATTACAGTAATTTCAAACAAAAATCTGCATCTAATTAACTTCAGGTGTTTTTTGGTATATAATTTAGTAAATTTGGTATTAGGGTAATATTTTAAGTTCTGCATGCTGTAGCCTGTTCTTTTTTTTGAAGGGTGTGGTCTTCCTAGTCTTTTGAATATATAGGCAGGATGGAGCCCAGTAATTTCAAGTTGTAGTCTCGCCCTGGATAATAATCGGATAGGATATGATTTGAGACCACTGGCCGGAATTGTATTCACGAATCACACTAATATTAAATATTGTATTAAAGGAACACAAAATCAGTGTTGCCACTCCTTATGACTGTGTGAGCTCTTGGCGTGCGTGATATTGTACAGTTAACATTGTAGTACGGTTCGCAAGTTTTCGGATTGTAGTCATGGAACCATGGAGAGGTGGTGGGG
The DNA here is from genome assembly GCF_049639745.1 of Rhodnius prolixus. Lineage (NCBI taxonomy): Eukaryota > Metazoa > Arthropoda > Insecta > Hemiptera > Reduviidae > Rhodnius > Rhodnius prolixus. The sequence continues at coordinate 41,183,651 of NW_027411634.1, forward strand.
GGACCCCCTCCCCTTCCACTGTAGTCTGATATCCATGTTACAGCTGGCCAATTCAGTTATCTATATTAGCAGGTGTTTGGTAACATTGTGTGCTCTTATCGTATCGATATTTTTATTTTCTATTATTATTATTGTGTGCAGTGTTTTGGCGGGCGCGGGAAATTTTACCCGCCATACACAGTCCATACACAGGTTAAGGTTATAAATTCTCGTATGGGTTTTTTTTTTACTATCTGTGTAACGGAAAATTGCAGAAAAGCGCAGACTTTTCCTACTTTCGTTGAGTTTTCCCTAGGGATATGCTCGTAACTTAGCGAAGGGAATCTCACAACTTTAACGTTATTACGTTTAAAGATTTTTCTTAAAAATGGCTCTTACGAGTTTACCTTAAACTAGATGCATCATAGCACACATGCAGGTTGTTTATTTGGAAGAATACATGTCAGGTAGAGGAGCACGGATAGATTTACCATTAAAACACCATTTTAGTATAATGCATGGTCCAGCTACTAAATATTACGGGGAAGATTAGAAGATCTGCGAAAAATTTAGAATTCGAATAAAATTACTGAATCGATTGTGAAACTTTACAGAAAGGAAGTAAATATTTACGTACAAAATTTCTCCAACCGGAAATAGCACCGGATGTAGTAGTGAAGGATATTTGTAAATTTTCTCAAACATGGCTCCTACAATTTTATTTAAGCTTAATAAATATGTGGTCTCATTTAATTCTAATACTTCTGTTTGAAGCATTAAAAACAAAAATCTATTAAAAGCACTTTTAAGTGATAAGTAGCTTTAAAATGCCATTAGAAGCATTGGAGGAGGAATGAGAGAAGTATTCACCCTAAAGCAGAGGTCGCCAAAGTGGTCTATATAAACCTCCAGGGGTCTATTTAACAAAAGTAGGGTCGATCTGCGCCAGACCGGTCGAAGGAAAAACAATTTCGAACCCAACATGGCGGAACCTTGCAAAGAAACACCAGGCACACCCATCTCATTAATTAAGAAGCAATACTGTCGTTACTTTACTTATTATTTAATAAATATTAAGGTATTTAAATTTCAACATTAAGATATTTTTTAAGTGTCTTAGCTCCTCTACTTTACACAATCTATGCTGCCGACTTACCTTCTAACCTTAATACCTCTATTTACACCTTCGCTGACGACACTGCCATTCTCTCCACTCACTCTGACCCTATCCTCGAAGTACAGTCCCACTCAATAGAACCTTGGTTAGAATACTGGCGTATAAAAATTAACCCAACTAAGTCTAAATACATAGTCTTCACGCTCAAACGTCAAACTCCACCACCTGTCTCTTCTTACATCATACACCTATCCCACCAGCCGACCATGTGCGGTACCTTGGAATGTACCTAGACAAGAGACTTACCTGGAACCCCCATACGAGACTTAAACGTACCGAACTAAACAAACGATACAAACTTCTAGCCAGACTACTCGACAAACGCTCAAAACTCTCACTACAGAACAAACGACGACTGGGAAATGAAGTTCAGGGGTTGGAAGTTAAGTTATGAGATGGAAGCTTGGAAATAGTGCTCCGGGAGAGTCTTTAGATTGAACGGGTCGCTTTGGGATGAAGTGCGAGAAAGAATCCTGGCAAGATAAACTAACAGGTAGCAGTTCTTGACGACACATGTTTATTCTTTACCAAACCCAGTAGAGCATCCTGTTTATGCAAGTTTGCTACAACATATCCTTCCAATCCTTTACTAAAACAACGCCAACAGCAGGAGAGAGAGAGAGCAAAAAAAGGAATATCTTCCAGTCTGTTCAAATCAAAGCAAGAATAGTTTGGCTTTTTTGGGATCCTTTTCCACCACCCAGTTTTTCCCAGTGTACCACAGGGTTAACAGCCCTGAAGCAATGCTTTTCCCCACTCTCATACACACAACCGGATGAGCTTGTAACCTCTTTTGTTTTCCTACTACTCAGAACAAGAGAAAAGAGGCCTGCGGACTTAGATGAAAGGAAAGCAGGAAAACTCTTTGTAGATTTGTTTCCCCTTTTTTGTGTTTTTCTTAAAAACGGAAAGACATGCTAAGATTGGTTTTCTCCCACTCCATCTCTTTCTATGTCTTTCCCCCCACTACTCTTTCACTTATCTCCCCCCCCCCACTCTTTTTCACCTTCTACCCTTACTGAACTGAACCAGTCTTATCCTGCTCCAGTGGCGACCAAAATGCTAATCTTGCCCCTTAGTATTATTGCTTTTCTTCTCCTCCTTTGTCTTTCTCTTACTTCTTCATCCAAATGAATACTTCTTGTGTTCCTTTATTATTATTTTTCCTTTTTACTCTTCTTTTATCTATTATTACCTTAAGCACTCCTTGATCGGCTCTGTTTTCTTAAGCGTTCTTAAAGGAAAAGGACTTTATCTGTCCAATGTTAAATTAAATACTCTTTGTAACATGCACGAAGAAATGACAACTACTCCCAAATTCTTCAGGATCCAAAATTTTTCGAGCTCCTTATTTAAGTATCCAATCAAAGCATCGCTAAGCACCTGGAATATTCCCCCTCCTACCTGAAGTAAACAAGAGATTTGACAGAACCCTATTTCCACATACTAATCTTCTAGTCAGTCATCACCCACTCTGAACTCTTCCTAACAATCCTCCTGCATACTTGAACGCCACTAGCCTCTCCAGACATCCTTTCCAGTGAAACTGCTAGCGTCAGCGAGTATTAGGAGAGTAACTATTGGGTAGTTTTCCATCTCATATTTACATTACATTTTCTGTTACAGAGTGCTCAGAATCGTATTATTGAACCTTTTTATTTTGTTTTCTACAACTTTCAAGTCTTCTGAACAGATCTATATCAATAAACAGTTGGTACTTTACATACATATCTATATTTTTTTAATTTAAAAATGTTGTGTCAAATGTTAATATCTGCCCCACTGGTGGGGTAGCTTTGAACACAATATAATATAGAAAGAAATGATATTACCTTACTCTGACTCTACCTTCTATCAGTTATTTCTCTCGACTACTACGAGTACATTACTTTCTCTTTTGAAACCACTGAAATCTAGTTCAAAGGTTCTGAGAATAACACAGTCCGGGATGTTTGTACTCGAAGTGTGATGGGTTTAGGGAAGTTTGAACAAAATATTCGGGTTTGTTGCGCTTCTTGATGTTCCGGACCACTTTCCCCTTCTCTGCGATTAAACAAAAAAAAGTCACAAACTTGCAGGTCGGTAGGGCGGCACATTTTAACTGGTGATGTAGAAATGTGCCCCCTCTCCTTCCATAAAAGAAAATATAATATCCAACACTTTTTTGCAAGCAAATAGACTTTTTGTAAATACTAGATTTAAAAATACGAATTCCAAATGTTAATATGGACTAACAATACTTCACACCTTGTCCACTACAATCTTCACAATACACTTCCAAAGATGCAACAAAAATTTTACTTCCAAATTTACAAAATATAACATTCCTCAATTCTGGACTTTACCAAACAATGAAAACATTAGGGAAATTCTGTCAATTATACAACAGGTCTACCACAACATATGGAGAAAATTGCCAATCATAAATGTTTTAAAAATATTTGGCGAGAAATTATAAACTGTTCAGAGGCGCCCCCCCTGTTCAAAGGCGCCCCCCCTGTTCAAAGGTGCCTCCCCTGTTCAAAGGCGCCTCCCCTGTTCAAAGGCGCCCCCTGTTCAAAGGTGCCCCCTCTCACCACTATATTGTTACCGTGAATTAAAATCAAGTTCTAAGTTGAAAATACGAAGAAAATTTTCTACTTAACTCCATAAGTTAGAGATGGTCGTGTGAGTGAGTGATGACGTCATGTTTATAATTTTTTTTATTTTTCCACAAAACTAAAATATAATTTATTTATTAAACAAATCCTTATTTTTCCCTTTAAAACAAACTGCCTACTTTATGCTGTACGCGTAACATGAACGCATGAAATATGTTTTAAAAGATGCACGCACGTTTTAGAAGGCATTGGCCAAAACGGAAGTAAAGGAATTTATATTATTATATATATATATATATGCCATGCACACTGAAAATGATGCTGATGATGCAATACGAACATTATTACTGGAGAAAGAGGAGGGTGGGAAGGAAAATGTACTTCCGGTTTAGAGTTAGACAGCCGGGGTGGGTAGTTTAGAATGGCGATGTGTAAGTGATGAACGATGATCTAGTTAGTGCTGTGCACATATCTTTAGAGAGAGACAGACAGAGTGAGGGCGGAATATTAGAAGCAGTGGAGGTGGGAGGATCCAGAGAACTGGACTTGATTTGCCCACTCTGCGGGCACCGGAAATGGGACTCATACTAAACCCACGACGAAGACACAGCACTACTACCGGAGTTACTTGTGCACTGAATATAGAATTGGGGGGAACTTAGTCGCCCTGGAATATAGGCGCCCCCAATCCTAAACTCCTTCCAAACCCCCTCCCGTATTGCTCATAAGTCTCCACAGTAATCGTTGTCTATTATCAACTCCTAGTTCTGTAGAATAGAATAGCCTACAGCCTCTCAGATGGTCCAGGAGATCTTCTCCACACACAGTGTACGGAACAACTTGGATGTCCAGAGAGACTGGGGATTAACTAGTTAAAACAACTCTCCACCCCCGCACTTATCTTAGTCCAAGTTCCCTTAACCCCACTTCCCACCCTCCAAAGAACTAATAGGACCCGCGTATCCAAAGCCACTGCCTAAGAGGACATTATGTGCTGCTCTTATGTTTGAAGATCACGTCCCCCAGTAAATGGTTGTATATCAACGTAATGGTGGTAGCAGCCACCCGGTTAAATGTACCATTCTCTGTTTGAAAATGTTTTCGCCCCCAACTAAATACCCCCCACTTTATACCAGGAACAGTGTCCATCATTAGCTCATCCAAGAATTATCCGCACCACAACTACCTGGTCAATATTATCCATAAAATTAATCAAATAAAAATAAAATGCAAAAAAAAATTCTGATTTGTGCCCGATGATGACGTAACTTCCTCTCATTCCTCCCTTCGAAAAAGGGCCATTCGTGTGAGACCAAGAACATCAAGAACAATTTGGGTGTTGGTTGCATCACGATAATGCTCCTTGTCACCACAGAAATTTCAATAAACCAGAGTTTTTGGCCAGTAAAAAACATTCCTGTGGCTCCTCACAGCCTCCTTATTCGCCTGACTTGAGTCCTTGTGACTTTTTTTTCTCTTCCTGAAGTTGAAAAAAAATCACCTCAAGGGAACTTGCATTTTGGGACAGTCGGAAAACATTCAAACAGCTGTAACCGACGACCAGCTGAAGGCTATTCCAGTATCGGAGTTCTCGAGCACACTGCTATGAGGAGTGGAAGAAACGTCTCCAGAGCGCTGTGTGGCTTCAGAAGGAAGTTATTTTGAAGATGACAATATAGAATTGTAATTCTTTTTTGGAATAAATTTTTTTTAAAAAAATCAGTCTCATTACTTAATTTACAGACCTCGTACGTACTTAAATTTTCCTGAAACTTATTATTATTTTTTTTTATGATTTAAGGCGCGTCAACATCTAAGGTTATTGGCGCCCGGAGCTTTTTTCAGTGCACTGCCGGCCTCTGGACAGTGTTCTCTCGTTACAGACAACACTGTCCATCACCGGACAGTGAGCTGTAAGAAGCTTCTAGGAAGAGAAAATCTAAGGGTCAGCAGCAGGATTCGAATCTTTTCAGTAAAGCGATAACTTCCGGCTATGGAATCATGACCGCTAAATTGCAGCGGGCCCCCCCGCTGATTTTTTATTTTTATTTATTAATTTATTATTTATTTTTGTTATAATATTTTGTAATCAACTCACAAACAATACTCCCTGACAATTTTGTTTTTTAACTCATTTTTCGGAGGGGGGCCTCCGCGCACCACAAAATGTTAATTTCCAGTAAAAACTGTGAAAATATTTAATTATATTATTAAGGGGAAGTAAAAAGAATTGAGCTTGAGTAAAGTCAATTACTCGCGGAAGGGAAAGTTATAACCTCAAAACCTTCGAATGGAAGAAAAACCGAACATAACCTCAATAAATGGTGGAGTTTAAAAAGAAAACCTCAACTCAATTCAGTGAAAATGGGGTAAATTTAATTTTACGCACACTTCATACATATTTTTCAATTTAGTTTTCCCTTTGATTGTAGATTTTGAAAAAAGAATTACAAAAAACAAAACAAAACACATGTATAATTATAAAGACAAAATTAATGAGAAATTTACAAAACCAAACCACGTCACGTCGAGGATTAGAGAATTATTTTGTTATTCAGTTAGCAAGCTGATAGTAATTAGGTGTTGTTCTACCAGATAGCGTTGGCAAAACACTGAGCGCCATGTTGGGATGGAAATACGGAGATGAACCCCGGGAACACCAGGATCTGATTAGTCTCCCGGTCCCTGGGACTACGTGATGTCCACATATCCCTCTTCTACTTCATCAAAATCCTGTACTGTTCCATTCAAGGAACTCTTTCGAGAGACCCCCCCACCCGTTATTCTAAAATTAGTGAACAATTTTAATTAGAATCGCATTTCCTTTTCTGTAAAAAAGGAAGTATTCTAATCATGATATTTCCATGTTTATCAGAGACATCCTGTGATTGCTCTGTACAAAAAGATATCCTAGAAAACACGCAGAAATCGCTGATGAGTCTAATAATCAAACTGGAACTCCAAACAGGGCTGTCCTAGTTCTAGATATGAAGAGAAAACAAAATGGAAAACAGGAATATTTTCTAAGTGAACATTACAGAGAGGGAAATGCGTTGCATTCACTCGCTTTCCTGATGGGCCTGATTTATTTAAGGCTAGGATACCATAATTTAATCACCAATGCACTCTCTGCCTGGATTACGAGTATTTAGGATCTAGGCGCCACCGAAGCCGAGAGGTTAGAGGTGAGACCTGTAAAGCTAATATGTATTGTGGTACTGATTCCCGGAGTCAAGGCCTTGGATTTTATTTAAAGGGTAATAAAAGTTATTTATTTAACAAGTGTGGAAAGTAGTACTTTTCCTCATGCGAGGCAGGGTTTGCACGCACGAGCGAGCGAAGCGAGGCGAATGCAAGTGCAAATTGCCGAGTGTGAGGAAAATACTTTACACTCGAGTTAAATATTATATTTTTTCTGCAACCATTAGGGTTATTAACTAAAAAAAAAAAACTAAACAGGAATCACTAGAATCCATTTTAATTTTCTATAAGGTAACACTATAACCTTTTTAACTGTTATAATTAAAAATATCTAATTATTAAAATATTATTTTTATTTCTATATTCCTTTCAATTTTTATTTTATTTTTTAATATTCGTTTTTTAATTATTTAGTTACGTTAAATAAGCTTATTAAAGTTTTACAGAAAATATTTAATAACAAAACTTCTTATATCAAGGAAGTACAATAAAGTTTTTCCACTCACTAGTGAGGAAAGTGACACTAATGGGAATTTTTCCCCACTAGTGAGGTAAAGTTGGGCCTTACACAGCTGATTTTATTTGAGTAATGAGAACATTCCTACATGGTTGCAGAAAAAAGAAATTTACAGTAAAGTATGTTAGGCGGTTAAAGGCTAGACCCGCAAAGCTAAGATGTATTGCGGTACTAGTCTAGCCCTTGGATTTTATTTAATGGTTAATATGAAAAATTTACAGTAAAATATGTTTGGCGGTTAGAGGCTAGACCCGCAAAGCTAAGATGTATTGCGGTACTAGTCTAGGCCTTGGATTTTATTCAATGGTTAATATGAGAAATTTATAGTAAAGTATGTTAGGCGGCTATAGGCTAGACCCGCAAAGCTAAGATGTATTGTGGTACTAGACTAGGCCTTGGATTTTATTCAATGGGTAATATGAGAAATTTACAGTAAAGTATGTTAGGCGGCTATAGGCTAGACCCGCAAAGCTCAGATGTATTGTGGTACTAGACTAGGCCTTGGATTTTATTTAATGGTTAATATGAGAAATTTACAGTAAAGTATGTTTGCTAGTCGCCTCCGTCCACGGCACCTAATTTGTTACTTGGACAGTTACTTGGATTATTGCCAGCCTGCAAAAATGTAGGCAATAACTTATTCAGGATCTACAATGAAATGCCACTTACATCTGTAAGTGAAAGTCTTGAGAGTATATTTAAAGAAAATGTGGAAAAGTACCAAGAAAAGGAGAAGTGTTCGAGGTTGTGGAAATGATAAAACTATTTGAAGTAAACATAAAACTCCCTGGGGGACGCTAAAATGGAAAATAAAATTCTTTTGCAGTAAAATAAAATCAAGACGAAGAAGGCAGCGGGATTGAGGAGGAGTGGGGGGTTTAGCCGTAGGTGAGAGAGTGGGGGTAAGAGACGTTAAATTGTGGGCGATGTGTAATTAAAAGCTGTCTAGAGGATTGTTTGAAATTGGTGAAATACAGGAGCGTTGTAACTGCTTGCACTTCTGGTCTTGGACTTAGCCAGGAGGTGAGTTGGTGCGCGGCGTCCTAAAAAGGGCAGCTTTCTAAACGACAGAAGGGAAAGGGGGTTCGGCACTGTGCTGTGGAGGATACGGTTTTTAGAGATGGCAATAATCATTTCCATAAGTTGGAGTGTTACTCGTTCTAGGTGTGAGTGTCGGCTCTGCTAAGGAGAAGGGATGGGCCCTTTCAGGTATACAAAGGACAAGTAATCAAGCCCCAGTTTACTATATTGAGGCTGTCGTACCACTGGCACAATTCTACCCCCCACCACCGCTTCTATACCCCCACCATCCGATTCTCTTCTCCCACCACATCTCTAGCTCGCTAAAGTCTCTCTATTTTAACAAAAGATTCTAAAAATAAGGCATTTTCTCCTGCAATGCTTCTGTTGTTTTCACTTCTTTTGACTTCACATTAAAACAGTGTCAAAGAAGAACACTAAAAACTAGCAGTTATTTGTTTCTTCTTCAATAATTCTTCGGAAGATTGATTTTTTTTTGTCTCTTAATTTACGGAGCATCAACATCTGTGACCATTTGCTGGCTCCTTGGTCCAGTACCCAGCCCATCTTCAGAAAGCTTCCTCCAGTTCAGACAACTGGAGTGCTCCAGAGCTCTAAGAAGCTCCCAGGAATAGAAAAATCTAAGGACCGGCATTCCTGGATTCTAAACCCCGGGGTCTTCTTGTGGGGATCTAGTACTCTAACCATCCCTTCCATGATGAACCTCAATAACTTGGATTATTTTGTTTTTTCTTGGTATTGTAAAGCGGTGATCAATTTTTTTTTAAAAAATTCCAACTTACCAACCTTTCGGAAAAGTTTCTTGCCTTCTTCAACGCCTGAACAAAGCAATTATACAAAAATTTTATTGAGCTACCTAAATCTACAATTTATAAATGAACAAATTTCTATTAATTTTAGGGCATTCATCTCCTCTTAACCCAAAGTTGTGATTGTGAGAAATCCCCAATTTGCCAATTTTGCTGCAGCAAAGCCTTTGCGAATTAACTTGGACTACGCTAGAGCTTACTAGCATTGGGCTCATTATGATCCCTTTAAAGTGAGACCTATAAAGCTAAGATGTATTGCGGTACTATTCTAAGCCTTGGATTTAATTTAATGGTTAATATGAGAAATTTACAGTAAAGTATGTTAGGCGGTTAGAGGTTAGACCCGCAAAGCTAAGATGTATTGCGGTACTAGTATAGGCCTTGGATTTTATTTAATGGTTAATATGAGAAATTTATAGTAAAGTATGTTAGGCGGTTATAGGCTAGACCCGCAAAGCTAAGATGTATTGCGGTACTAGTCTAGGCCTTGGTATTTTATTTAATGATTAATATGAGAAATTTATAGTAAAATATGTTAGGCGGTTATAGGCTAGACCCGCAAAGCTAAGATGTATTGCGGTACTAGTCTAGGCTTTGGATTTTATTTAATGATTAATATGAGAAATTTACAGTAAAGTATGTTTGCTAGTCGCCTCCGTCCACGGCACCTAATTTGGTAGTTGGAAGTAAAGCCCGCCTGAAAAAATAGGCGATTACTACTACTAATCCCTTTAAATAACTCGAAAACACATTTATCGATCTTGCTTTTCTGCTACCATCTTTTGGATTCACTCTGGATGAAGCAGGTACTGATTGCAGTAGATTTATAATATCATCAAATCATCCTCGCCACAGACTAAAGGAGAATTGACATGAAGGAAAATGTCTTTCCACTTCTATTTCTTTCAGACCAGCAGAGCAAAATGGTAGACCTGCTGCAGAGTTAAGACTTCCCACAAGTAGCAAGGACAAGGGTGGGGAGAAAAAAACAGCCTCTGCTTTGGCGCAATAATCATTTCCTCTAGCAAAACATGTGCTAGAACGTCTTACTATTTATCCCAAACCAAGAACGTCCGGAGGAAGTGTGCTTATGGACCGCCCGCAATCTTTCTACTAATACAGGAGGACGCGAATCTCTTCCACTCCCTTCCCAAAAAAAGCCCCAGGGGGTTGAGGAATACACAGCAGACATCAAACTGCAATCATGCTTTAAATCATTGCCACAGATGGCGGCCCTGCTCTCTTTTGCCTGGAAAAAGGGAAGAGAAACAGTTCTGCCAACAGCTAGCTCACTCTTTCCCCACTTTCTCAGCATCCCTACACCTCTCTGCACTCTGTTCATGCACACAGCATGTTTGGTAAAGCACTGCAAGCAGGAAAGCTTAACAAAACTTTGTTTTACGTCACGTATAGAAGAGGGGTAAGAGAGAGAGGGTTTTCAAGGGGAAAGCTACTGCCACCTTAATCGTTTGTTGTTGCGTCATAGTTTACTGCCTCCACACGTTTCCTTGTTGCTCTCCCTGTGCCATTGCTAAGGCATCGTTTTAAGCATTTAATAATTAAATAGGGATGCACCCATAACACCTTTAGCCCACTCTCTCAGCTATCTTACTGTTTAAGTAGCACACGTGTGAATGCACGTGTCTTCTCACTCCCACTCGAATTTACTGTAGTTTAAACCAAGCTACTACCTCCTAACACGTTTAATTACTAAAACTTAAACCTCGACTAGCTTAAATTTCAAGTTTAGTCCTGCCACTTCCGTTTCCTCCCCCTCCCAAAACCTGGACGGACTATCACACATCCTTACAACTCTCGTGACTTAAACTTTAACATTTTTTGGGACTCAAAGTTTTTGAGACATACATAATGTTTGCCAAAATTAGGTTTTTTTTTTTAAAGAAAAAAGCGTAACCATTCCTCACCCTCTGAAATCGATTTTATGATCGAAAAATGTAGTAGCAATAAGTGTAACAAATATTTAGTAGTATAAAAAGTATCAAAATCCATTCCCGCAAATTGGCACTTCCGGTTATGGAATTTTCTTCGCTCAAAATGGTAATTTCCGTTGCAAATCTGACGTCAAACTTTGTGACGATCATACTACTTCCTCTTATCTAGTACAATTCAAGAACCTAGGGTTTGTAAGTTTGTTTCTCGCTCCAACGACTTCTTTGTGAGGGTTTACCAAGATCCAGTTACAATGGGCCGGATGTAGTTCACCAAGACTGGAGTAGTCACTGTCTAAATAGACTGTTCAAAGTTAAATGATCACAGAAATCCCAACTTCCTGTACCCCCCAAAATATATTGGTGTGTACGTGTTGTTCCGCTGTTTGGTTACCATCCCCTTCAATGGCGTGTTTGTAGTACAAAACTTGTCTTACACTACGTCAAGTACGCATTAACATACATATGGGTTTCAACTACTCAATGGGGCCGGAAGTCGCTTTTTTCCCAGTAAAGCAGGTTTTTTTTTTGGTTAGGAAAAATGTAGTAAGCTTAAATTCTGGAAAACTCCGCGCTAGTTGTGGGAAGAAAGTAGGGATGGCTGCTTTTTCTTTGCAGCTCACCTTCCGGTGATGGACAATGAAAGTTCTGGGCGCCAATGACGTCACACGTTGACGCGCCTTAAAATTTGAAAAAAAAATAGGGGAAAGTGGAGTGAATTTTCACATCAGACTTTAAGTTATGCGCACGCAAATTTAAAAACCACTTTTTCCCTAATTAAGAGTCTTCAAAAGGCGTAATTTCCGGTGAAATTCACAAAATGTTAAATTCTCTCGAAATGCTGAACTTCCGCTCACCAAGCAAGAAGGGTAATCATTAATAATATAGATAATATTGACAGTTGAAGCTCGCTGCAGATTGGCTGGCCGCTAATTCATGTTGAACATATTAACACATTAGTTGGTCTGTATGTTTGTATCGGAAGTACATTGTCGTCCGCATGATGGAAGATCCACGATTATTGCTACACTAGCTGGTGCAGTCTATATTGCACTTCCGATACTACATCGTTTATACTAAACATTACGGTAAGTTTAGCGGGCACACTCTAATAACAATAGTAAGTAAAGTAAAGTAATTGCCTTTTTTTTCAGGCGGGGCTTAACGTCTAACTACCAATTAGATGTCGTGGACGGAGGCGACTAGCAAACATACTTTACTATAAATATCTTTTATTAACCGTTAAATAAAATCCAAGGCCTAGACTAGTACCGCAATACATCTTAGCATTGCGGGTCTAGCCTCTAACCGCCTAACATACTTTACTATAAATTCCTCATATTAACCATTAAATAAAATCCAAGGCCTAGACTAGTACCGCAATACATCTTAGCTTTGCGGGTCTAGTCTCTAACCGCCTAACATACTTTACTATAAATTCCTCATATTAACCATTAAATAAAATCCAAGGCCTAGACTAGTACCGCAATACATCTTAGCTTTGCGGGTCTAGTCTCTTAACCGCCTAACATACTTTACTATAAATTTCTCATATTAAGCATTAAATAAAATCCAAGGCCTAGACTAGTACCGCAATACATCTTAGCATTGCGGGTCTAGCCTATAACCGCCTAACATTCTTTACTATAAATTTCTCGTATTAACCATTAAATAAAATCCAAGGCCTAGACTAGTACCGCAACACATCAATATTATTAATATTATATTAATAATTAATAACAATAGAAAGCTGCTAAAAGTTTGTTGCGAATTCCATTGTTTTCTAATAGAGAAAGCATTGCGACCTTGACAAATTTTCAACATTGCATTATACACCGGATATAACACGTTTTCAGATCTATATCCTGTTTAAATTAAATCTAAATCATATCTTTTATGATCATACTTATCGTAAATACATCAAAGTTTTTTTGTTTTTTTTTTTTGCATTTAAGGCGCAACAACAGCATGATAATTGGCGCCCTAAGCCTTTTCCAGTGCAATGCGCCGGCCTCTGGGCAGTGTTCTCTCATTGCAGACAACACTGTCCATCAGCGGACAGTGAGCTGTTTGAAGCTCCTAGGAAGAAAAAAAATCTTAGGGGGGTCAGCAGCTGGATTCGAACCAGTGATCTTCGTGTTGGAAACCATTTACTTTAACCACTCAGCTAATCTGTCCCCACATAAAATAATATTTATTGAATTGATTTTTTCACTTCTTTTCAAATTTCTAAGAAAAGTTTCTCTTAACAAGGATTCTAAATTTCGCGTTTACTTCTTAATCTAAATAACGTTTATTTGAATAAATTTCCTTTGAGACTTCCGGTTTCTTTGTGGGGGGGCAGTTCCAGGGAGGGATGAATGTAGATTTCACTGCAGAGTCCCACATTGGTTTTTCTAAACTGACACAAAAATTAAATAAATTGAATTTATTTTGTGATCCAGAACATTTATTTTCGTTGATGATAGAAGATAATCTTGAATATGGACACACCTCTTAATATATTATTAAGGCAGGTTTAATGGGTTGCTGAAATTTTAATGTTGAGGAAATGTCCTTGAATCGGAAGTACCACGTCACAGATAAGTCTTTTCACTTTTTTTTAAGTGGTTTTATTATCCATTATATAGGTATACATTACTTCCGTACAAATCTATAACAGTTCTAATCCATATGGACATTTTAGCCTAGTTGTGGTCAAAGGAAAGGGTTATACCTTGAGAAGGTTATCCTTGTTCACACTAAATTCCCCCCACTGCGCATTTTTTATTCCATCACAATTATCTCCTTGCTGTTGATTATTCCGGAAGAGAGGAACAAAATAAATTAGTTAATTAAATATTCTTTAAATATGAAATTGAATACACGTAAAGTTCCCCCCTCCCAAAAGGGGTGCAGTAACCCACTGATTACAAGCCCCCCCGTCCGTCCGTCATAACAATACGCAGTTATAATGATTTAATATTAACAATTTAATTTAAATTCCAAATGAAAACCAATATGTTAACATAAATTAAACCAATTTTTGGTACATGTTTTGAGAACAATATAACCTGCTCACATACGAGGGGGTAGGTTACATTTTTAAATAATTAAATAATTTCGTAATATCAGGAGAGCATGGCGTTGGGATAATTAAGGATGGAGTTTTATAGGCAAACTGTATGGGAGTTGCAGTTGCAAGTTGATTCTTTATCAATAATATATTAGATCAGATTTTATTTAATGGTTAATACGAGAAATCTATAGTAAAGTATGTTAGGCGGTTAGAGGCTAGACCCGCAAAGCTAAGATGTATTGCGGTACTAGTCTAGGCCTTGGATTTTATTTAATGGTTAATATGAGAAATTTACAGTAAAGTATGTTAGGCGGTTATAGGCTAAACCCGCAATGCTAAGATGTATTGCGGTACTAGTCTAGGCCTTGCATTTTATTTAATGGTTAATATGAGAAATTTATAGTAAAGTATGTTAGGCGGTTATAGGCTAGACCCGCAAAGCTAAGATGTATTACGGTACTAGTCTATACCTTGGATTTTATTTAATGGTTAATATGAGAAATTTATAGTAAAGTATGTTAGGCGGTGATAGGCTAGACCTGCAATGCTAAGATGTATTGCGGTACTAGTCTAGGCCTTGGATTTTATTTAATGGTTAATATGAGAAATTTATAGTAAAGTATGTTAGGCGGTGATAGGCTAGACCTGCAATGCTAAGATGTATTGCGGTACTAGTCTAGGCCTTGCATTTTATTTAATGGTTAATATGAGAAATTTATAGTAAAGTATGTTAGGCGGTGATAGGCTAGACCTGCAATGCTAAGATGTATTGCGGTACTAGTCTAGGCCTTGCATTTTATTTAATGGTTAATATGAGAAATTTATAGTAAAGTATGTTAGGCGGTGATAGGCTAGACCTGCAATGCTAAGATGTATTGCGGTACTAGTCTAGGCCTTGCATTTTATTTAATGGTTAATATGAGAAATTTATAGTAAAGTATGTTTGCTAGTCGCCTCCGTCCACGACACCTAATTTGGTAGTTGGACGTTAAGCCCCGCCTGAAAAAATAGGCAATTACTTTAATTTTTCATTATTTTTTTTAGTAAAAGAAGTTTAAATTCCAATAATTGTTTTGTATACCGAAGTTACAAGTTAGTAATAGGTGGATCATGATTCCGAAAGAGAATTAAAGCGAGATAATAGATTTAAATCGTTTGAGTCATTATTCTAGAAATACGTGAAAAACCTCTAAAAAAAATTCATTGAATAAAAGAATCAAATTACAGGTTCACGTATTTCGGACCAAAACTATTAGATTCGAAGCGAAAATTGAGCAAAAAACGGAAATCAAAGTTTGAGCCTTGTATTCAGTGAAAGCTTTAATCACGTACTTCCGGAAAATTTGACAACAATATTATTCAAAGGGGAGCAATAAAAGCAGTGATTCTTAAAATAAAATAAAAAAAGAAGCGAAACAGGAAGAAGGAAATATTACGACCCATTTCCGGCTTAGCAAGCTTGTTCAGTAATTACTAAGACAAGGCTATCATGGGAAAATTATTACCCACCGACACAGTTTATGGAAGACAGTGTTGGCTCTTATAGCGAGAGCAGTACTGCCAACCTTGTTAATACTTTTGTTATTACTGCGGCCCCAGCCAAGCACACTTGAAAAAAAATTTTTTTTTTTAATCAAAAATTTTATAAATGGGAAAATGTTGAAATTGAACCAACTAAGTAAAACTAATTTAATTACTTAGTCTTTATGGTCTCCGTTGAATTAAAATTGTAATTATTGTTTAAAATCCCAAGTTTCTTTCTATTTATTAGCGCGGCGACAACGTTAAGTTGCTTGTTCTCAACTTCAGATGGCATGTTGTCGTTTAGTACACGGATTGTACATTTATTAACGCTAGCTTAAAATTAGCCAACGGTACTGGAGCAGGCAATTAGCCACTCTAAGAGCCAACTGTCTTCTCAGCTAAAAGTTGGAACTCTTCTACGTTGAAAGTTTCGTACAAATTCCTCCTGTTCATCCCCTCCTCTGTCCCACCTCTCACCAACAATTATCACAATAAATGTTTCATTGTCCCTTCAATGTACGCCCTTTCCAAGTCAAAATTCCTTTCTTATCATCCGTGAGGGATGATGGCCGTATCTCGAAGAGTCTAGTTTCTGGAGTGAGGTTTCTAGGTCTTGGTGCCTCACGATTCCCGTGGCGATTGGAGTCAATAAATATTTTCTATTTTGGAAAAATCCGTTGCCCGCTACCTTGGGCTTTTCTTAGACCGAAGACTTTCTTGGAAACCCTACACTAGACTTAAAAGAACAGAACTAAACAGACGCTATCGACTACTTAAAAGACTCTTAGACGACAGATCAAAACTCTCTCTGGACAACAAAAGACTGATTTATACTACTATTGTGAAAACCATCTGGGCGTATGGAATAGAGCTGTGGGGTTCAACCAAACGCTCCAATCTCCAAAGGATTTAATCTCTACAATCTAAAATACTACGAACTATTGTACACGTTCCATTTTATGTCTCCCAACCTGGACTATAACACACTGGACCTTAACATTCCTTTTGTCACCACAAGTCGCTGAAAACAAGATACAGAAAACTCCACTTCAACCTGCAATCTCATATCAATCCTCTAGCTCAAAAATCTTTCTTCTAGAACTCTTCCTGATAACCCGGGGACAAGACGCCTTAAAAGAGACAGTGGCCCTCGTGATCTCCTCTCAAGTGAAGAGAGCGACTAACAGCCTAATATTTTGGAGTGTTACTACTGCAGTAACTTCTCCACTCGTATACTTCTGTAATTCATAGTTCTGTTATCACTGATACTTATAACGCCAACGCGCTGATTGGAGCAAAAATAAACGCCCCCCAAAAAAAACTTTTTGGTAAAAAAAATCGTCCCTGGATAATATGACTTATCTGGCTTCCAAACGGAGACGGTTTTTGCAGGTCTCTTTATTGCTCTTGTAGATATAAATTTTGTAAAAATAAAAAATTGTAGTTCCGGCGGTAAAACGATAGAATTTTCTCTGAAGGAAAAAACTTAAATTTCCCACTACTCTGGAAACTCATCTAAAAACAATTTTCATGAGAAAAATTGCTAGCGAAATGTACAATTTCTTGCTTGATCATTTTCTTTAAACTTTAGAAGTTTCGAACCTCTTTTATAACTTGTTAATATTACGTTAGTGGTAGTGCCTTAAACTGTGCTAAAATAGTTCCTCAGGAGAAAGCTTCTTCGGGCAAATAAGTGAATTTCCGGTCCCACTGGGGATCACCGGAGTGATCACAAACGCACATGGAGCATTTCCTTTAGTACCCACTTTTTTCAGACTTGGGTGGGAGGACTTCGTTCCCTATATTTCCCGGTGATAAGTCCATACAGAAAGTTTGATCTAGTTAGAGAAAACTTAGTGGTTCCTACAACTCCATCTAGAAGCAATCGACAGACTAATCCTGCTTTAGCTGCAGCACCTCGGGGATAAACTTGAGAACATATTTTATAGTGAAAATCCAAAATTCGATAATCTTCACAAAAATAAATATTCCTCTTACGAGAGGAAGCGGAAGTGAACTGATGACTATCTACATCTAAGATAAATCTACAGGAAGTACATTAGATAGTGGTAAGTGATTCCCTACGATAGTCTAACTAAATGGGGAAGATCTTACAAAACAGATTGGACTGTAAGAGCACGCAAACCAGAACTGCGATTGAGTATGTATACACGTTTCTTCTTACCGGCCGCTAGAGCGCAGATGGAGCTTTGTTGGCGCTATGATTTGTAACTTTATGGTAATGCTTAGGGGGGGGCTATGGGGGGATGTATGTCCGCCCCATTTGTGCCGTCTCCCGGCCTACTCACGTCCAACTATTACTTATACGATCAACTTCCTGAAGCCTCCCTGACTAGCCTCGTATCTTGTCTCCAAGACACTGAAATCGATACTTTTTTATACTTGATTTATTTCTCTATTCAAATGAAAATACTCTGGTGAGCAAATGTTTGGGCTTTAGAAAGTGAACAGGATGTGTAGCTCTTGGAAGACGTGAGCTTTCTTTTCAAGCTAACTTCCTGAAAGAGAATTTCAGCAAGTCTATTATTTCTGGGCTGAAAGGCATTACTTTCGTTTTTCAGCCTTCAGAACTGAAGCTTTTTCGAGTTGCAGGTTTTGTTTTAATTCCAAGGTGCATCAAGATCTGAGACTATTGGCTCCCGGAGCCTCAGGATTCAGGAAAAAATTAGTCTCCCATCGCAAACTTTCGATCCCAGCAGAGCAAATGTGCAGAGATCCTAAATTTTGTCCTAAAAGAAAAAACTGTGGCTGCGTCATGGACCCGGCCGTGTGTTGTACGTGAATACGTTTACGTAACGGGTTATATTTTTTATATAAAATATTTTTATTTATGTATTTAGGATGAAATCAAGGAAACGAATCGACGATCGAACACAATCTATGCCTGTACAGTCCGTTGTCAATGTAGAAGCGATTTCATCATCCACATGTATAATTTCAACCGCCCCAGCTGCAGATGTACTGGACACCGTCGTCGGTGATCCGCTCGGCCGCATTCATTCACAGCTTGACTCGGTCATATGGTGTTTTATTATTACCATTCGATTGTTCTTGAGAAGCCCTTTCCAACCGTATACGATCTCTTGGTATTTCGTTTTGGCTTTTCGACGCGTATAGGCCAACATTATATATTTTTGATAATATTTTTTTATTTTAACACCTTATTATATTCAATGTCACTATTTTACACTAATGTTTTCTATACAATCGATAGATTGTGACGACAGCTGACGATTAAAACTTAAACGAACATCGTAGCTTCTCCGAGTCAAAAGTTACTACTAATTGCAAATCTCGATAAGCAGCAAAATGATCTCAAAATGGTGGCGCTTCCCCCTCACCTCGCGCGATGCGTCACAGTCCTCGCTAATCCTAATGAATTCTTTGATCCTTTAGCTATCCAGTGGTCTAATTTAATTTTGGATGTAGACGATAGATTCGAAACTATAATGCCAAACTGTATTCCCCGATTTTGTTATCATTAGGAATTTTTGGATTGCCTCCATATGATAGCAAATTTAAAGACGTATTCACTTCAAAAATGGAAATTCGCAAGTCATCATATTTCCACAATTAGGCATTCAAATATTTACGTGACTTTACATTAAGTTTTCATTATTTTGAATAGTACAGAGTGAATTCAATTTATTATTCATATAGATCGTGAGCTAAATTTGCTTGGAAAAAAGGTCTGTTATTTTAGATATATAGTTGGCAGCTGGGTCAGAAACAGCTGTAAAGATTTTTAGAACGTTTCATTGTTGTTTGGCGTACAGACTCTTGGCCAGAAAGTAAGATTCCTACTAGAAAGAAAATGGAAAACCCACCCTCTAGAGAGGGTGATCAAAACCATTGTGAAAAGTCTGTGAGGTAGCTGTACAAGAGAAAGGGAAAACCTGCACCCCCCAACCTTCAGCCAAGCACCAAATATACCCTGGGTAGTTGCTCACCACCACAGACAGAGATGTACATCAACTTGGACTTGGAGAAAGCTTTACAATCAACCCAACAGATCTCTTCCGCGCGCGTTCGCCCAGTCCCAGGGTTGTACTACTGAATTATACAAGACGGCCACAAGGTTTAGGAAGACACCACACGCTCCAAAGTGGTTTTGGAATGGCGTGGAAGATCTTGGGGTGTGGACTCCCCCCCCGAACCTTTTATTGTCCAGACAGAGAACCCAAACAAGCAAACTGTGTAAAACGAAGAAGAGGGCTTTGCAATTGTAATGGTTACTACAACCACGATCAGTATTAGCGAAAGGTTCAAGAAGTGGTGGAAAGTGGTCTGGTTAGAGGATAATGGAAAGAGCGACCTATACCTGCTGGTGGGGGCGGCAACCAAGCGATGTGTACCGCGAGAGGCGGCAGCACAACACAATCCAGAACTAACTGTTTTGCATAAGCTTGCTACCTGTGCAGACCGGGGTCTGGAAATGTTTTAGTGCATCCTACAGCCTAACTGGGGGTGTGGGCAGGCTAAAGATCCTGGGCGGAAATAATGTATAAACGGAAACACTTTTTGAACATTGCGCTCAAGTTTTGGGATCCCCTGAACACGAAAAGTGTTTTGCTTTTTTCTTTCTTTTTTTCTGCGATCGCTAAATAATGTGCCCATTATTAAACCGAATAATGTTCAAAACAAAGTCACTAGTGGCTAAAAGTTTTCATTTTTGTAGAAATAAAACAAAAATAATACTACAAATCCAATATAATATTTTAAAATTTAGTATAAATGAATGCAATTAAAAATTTAAAATTATAAGTTAGTAATATAATATGCCATATTAATAAGATACAGAATTTTAGTGCAGCGATTCCCAACCTGTGATACGCGAGTTGCTGGTTGGTGGTACACGAAAAATAATCAATAATGGCGGACATTAAAAAATAATATCATAGAAACGTTTTTCCCAATAATACATAAAAATTATTTTAATTAATAATATTATACAGTAAAGTTGTTAATATGTACAGAGTAATAAGGTCAGTCTATCTCAAGATATACGAGAAAATATAAATAGCACATTTAACAGGATTCAAAATTGTCTTTCACTGAGTATTTTCCCAAAACACAAATGATAATTGGATTTCAAAACCCCCCTTCTATAAAGAAAATTTTACTAAAAGCTATATCATTATCGATAAAAGATAAAGAAAATTTAATAGAATTATCATGTGACAGAACTTAAATGATAACTATGTAAAGATCTGCTGCTTAAAGAGACTGGATTGTAATGGAGTAAGCTCCTGTTCAAGCAACATTAAATTTAATTGGTACTTACAGGTAGTTGGAATGCTTAAAAGAAATTAATCTAGAAGATTTGGGCTTATTAGGGGAACATTTGCACTTAACTGATTCAAATAAAGTAAATAACATTATGTGTAACATATTTTGGAATTCTCCAAATTTATTACAAAATGTTGGTCAACAATATTTTAGATAAATTCCTTTCTTTTCAAGTTATAAGAATTCTATATCTGAAATAAGATTTGGTGGCCCCCCTTATGTTATTAAATTTAAAAAATCAATAATGTAATTTTGTACAATCAAACCCCAAAGATCATTGTCTAATGTGCAATAAGAACAAGCCGGAAACATTAATTGTTTATCAGCTGTGCCCAGTCTATGAAAGTTTTAGAATCCCACTCCGTATATAGAAATGTAATAATCCTGAAGGAAGAACTTTGTAAAGTAATTAATAATTTTGAAGATAAAAATATGTAGGCAATTTTTAATTATTTAAAAAAAGTTTTAAAACTAAGATCTTATAGTCTACAAAGTTTATAAAGTGAACATGAACTTAAACTCCTTTGTAGCAGATACATTTGTATCTCTATACAAATAAAGATGATAATAGTAAAATGACACACTCGGAATAACAAAATTGCACGAAATACAATCATTTTTACGAAGTGGTACAATTTACGAGCATGATGTACTACCAAGTGGTAAGCGAGCCAAAATAAGGTTAGGAAACGCTGATCTAGTGAGTTGTTGTTACCCATCAGGGTGTGCAGAAGGGCTGAATAGTCCCTCCAGGTTACTTATAGATACAGTCACAGTGCAGAATATCACGTTAAAAAAGAAATAGTAAGAAGTGTGATTAGTGTGGTATTGCAAGAAATTAGCTTTTTGGTACAAATTCCACGTTTTTGTAAAATTTAATTACGTTAATTGTGGTAACGGGAAATTCCTTTAGTGTTGAACAGCTGATTTTCTTCGACACCGGATATTAGCTGAAGATAGTGTTTTTCAAAATAAAACGGAAATCTGGGAATTCATGTGTAAAAATTATTGAAGTTTACATTCCATTGTCATGGGCACAATGTAACCACTTTGAGGGGTTTGCAAAAAAAAAGGGGGAAAAAGTAAGAAAATTCTTGCTGTCGGGGGGTAATCGCCTAGGTTACAAAGCCGGAGAGTATCGTGCTGATGATGTAGAACGGGTGGAGGTTCCAAGTGAAAGCCAAACAAGAGGAGGAAAGGAGCTAAGTATTATCAAGACTCCAGGCGCTCTGGAGTGGCTGAAGATGACAAAAGCTACTTGTGGAGGAACATCTAGGAAGTTACATCCACCCCCACTCCCGCTAAAGGGGACGAGGAAGGGCTGTCGCACAGATATCCTGTACAAACTGTTACTACAGACAGACCTCCTCGACAGCTCGTCGTGGTTATCTCCATTCCGTGATGTTGGGCTTCACCCGGAATAGTTCTGAGATCTGTATCCCCCCCCAGAATGACTACAGCCGCTGGAGAGAGTGTTTGGGGGGGATATCATCGTCGAGAGAGAGAGAACCGCTTTTACAAGTTCCCACATCACAGGATAAAGCACATTAAGAGCTCCACCCTCTTAGGGACGTAAATATAACCTTCAACTAAACCACTTATGCTGCTATCTGGCGGCCGATTCACAAACTGAAACCTCACAAATTACTTTGGCAATAATTTAAGAGTTGTATATAACTATGATCTTCAGAAATATCTAGGCGATTGGCTAAATTTTCAATCATTCATTTCTATCTTTCAAATAATTCAAAAACAGAAAATTAATCTGACTTTCAAAAAAATATATTTAATTTTTACTTACATTATACAGTTTGTAAATCCTTATGTAGCATTGAAATGGTACTTTAGTGCGGGGGCGAATCGTATCCACGCTCCCAGATTTATACTGTAATAATTTTTACTAGAAAAAAAAATCCAAATAGAAATTATAGAATGTGGGTATGCAGTGCACTCACGGAAACGAAGTCGCAGGTATCATTGATTGCAGATCAATAATGAGTTCAGTAACCATGCTGGGTTTTAGAATAAAAAGGTCCTATTTTCGAGAGAATCTCAAAAAAGTACCCAAAAAAACACCTCTTTTTAAAGTGCAACTTCTGGGTGAATGATTATGATCACTAAGTTATGGCCGCATCCATTGGCTTAAATTTACTGACATTTACTTTTCAAAAAAAAAGATCATTCACAGCTCTCATCACTCGTAGCTCTCTTGATGGCGAACGATGGACCTGGCAACGAAGAGTCTGTGTTCTTCGTCATGAAGAACAACTTGGCCTCATCCTTCATGGAATCAATCCTAAATTTTTAACATAAGTATAACATCCGTGTTTCAAAAAAAAAAAAAAACCTTAAAGGTACGAGAAATTATGTGCCTTCACAACAGGTTTGTGAATTGTCTGGTAAAGAACGCCATATTTTTTTTTTTTTTTTGCAAAGGCCACAGTATACGCGCTAGTCTTTATTCATTCTTTAGTTAGTTACAGTATAATTCCACCAGAGTTTCACAGTTCGTTCCAGCTGTTCGGATCACTAATTAAAACTAATGTGGTAGCCTCAAATATATATAAATACCAGGGCCCCACGTGACAAGAGCTCACACAGAACCCCCTGTGAGAACGTACAACTATCTCTCGAGCAGACTCCCTGGAGGCGCGAAATATTAATTATGATAGGTTGTTCCCCCAAGTTGTTGCCAGGGAACACACAGGACGGTTTAGGTGAGTAGTTCAGGAATTGGGAAATTTAATTGAGATTTACTGATTGGTTTGGTTAGGAGCAGGCACATTCAATACATAAATATCTCTCTCTAAATCAGATTTATTTCTGCTTGTGCCAAAAAAGAAAAACATGTAAAAGCGTAACAAAGTCTAAAACTTCAATTATTTCGCAAAAATTTTCCCCATTATAATAATTTTGTTTGTAAACTTCTAGAAGCAAGTTTGACACTTATAATTAGCATCTGAAAGTATATATTATTCAACACTCTGCTTGGATTACCTCACGTGACTTTGTCTAGCCACATAACTTCACAAATTCAATTTCTTAAAACTTACGAGATTAGATTATTTAGTGGTGGTTGGTGAAAAAGGCTTCATATCTACGTCTAGGCTAGATCAGAAGGCCAAAACAGAGTAGATAGGTGAGCGGTTCCTGGGTAAAAGTATGAAGGCCTTAGTCCTGAAGTCATAAGAGATCTTCCAACACAACACGAACATTGGCGTTTCCTGCTCTTCCTGAACAAAACCTACTCAGGATATCCGCTGCATATGCTTTCTCAGACTGCAGACAGGAGACCTAAATTGGGAGTGATAAACGATTAATTAGTTAATAATGAACTTAAGGCCCATAGCCTAGGATTTCCAACCCACTACTCCGGCGCCCAGATGTTACCCATTCTTTGGCGGCTGTTCGGAGTATTGTACAGTACCATAAAAAGGATTGGAACCTCGAAAAATTCCACAATAACCTTCCCAAGCCATCCGATGCTTCATTGGCATCTACATCCCAAATATCTGAACACTCACCTTAATATAAGCTGCGCTCTATCTGAAGCAGATATAAGTTTGTGGAATAATGGCAGGCAAAGTCATGCCGGCTGCTATATTTACAGCTCTCATTGTTCCTGTTACACTTGGAAGCCACTAGTACTCTTCCATCCATCAGAGGAGAATCTTCGTCTGTTAGAATAGGTTACCAATATTGAAGAAACTTTGCAAAAGTAAAATTTGGCAAGTGGTAAGAGCACAAAAATAACATAAAATAAAGGAAAGGGTGAGGAACGCCACCAACACTTAGAATACGATAGAGATGAACAAAATAATTTTATTTTACAATCAAAAAAAGAACACCAAAAGATACAAATACAGGCCCTAGACCTAAAATATAATTGATAAGACTTACAGTTCTTTTCGTTTGTTTTACAATTTGCAACACAGACTGACTTATTCAACAATAATTGACACTGGCACCTGATCTAATACAAAACGAAAACAGAGTTCCCCATTTTGTTTTCTTCTTTAAGACACACCAGATGGCTGGGACCCTGGCTATTAAGTCCTGATCATATGCTAACTGAAGCTGTACTCCTTCATAAACTCAAGGTGAGAAGGCCCCCGGAGCAACTGGGCTCAAAAACTCCCAGGCACAAGCTGGAGCCCCCACTCCTTCCTCTTCAACCAGTTCTGCCAACTATCAAATTATAAGCGGGGGGGCCGCATATCTTTTCGAGGATCGAACAAATGTCTAGTCTTATATATAGATTCACAAGGAAATCCTTGATGTTTGCAGCAATCAAAGAGGAATCTAGGTTTTTTTTTGTACGGTCAAGTAGTGACTCCCTGCGTAATACCAATAGAACATTTTAAAGTCCTGGAATTTAACCGCACTCAAGAGGTTTTCATTGTATTTCCAGTGAAAACTGTGAAAAAATAGCTTCTTATAAAAAGGGAAGGAAAAGTCTGGTGCACGTTCGACTGTCACTTTTTCCAATTTCCACCTTTTGCAGCAAACTTAGAATCCTCATTATAAATTTCAGTTGCCTTCAAAATGTAGCTTCACAGGAATATTAGGGGCATTTAAGGGACTCGTGTCCGCCCATAACCTCTCCTTAAATTGTTTAATAGATTCACGTTTCCGTCAGGTGATTTTTTTTTTTTTAATTCAAACTTAAGAGTAACTACTCACCAAGTGGAGTCTTTAGAAGGAAGTTTGCTGCCAACTCTGCCAGAACATGCCAAAAATGAATTTCCCGAGAAAGTAAAAAGAGAAAAGTTTTATTTGGCCCAAAACGAATGCAAAAAAACTTCGCAATTTGTGTTAATTCTGTTTTCTCCTCCATTCACCATTAGAATGTTGACTTTAATTTCCACGCCTTTCAACCGGCGCGATAATAAAAGATAATAATAATGATAATGCCAAAAAAAACCTTCCCTATCTTTATTCAAACCTTAATCATGCAGCCAGCAAAAACTTTACAAGTTTGCCAACTTTCGTCACACGACGAAAAAAAAAGCCCCTCTTCTTTTTTTTTGGTCCCCCCGTATTATTGTTGTATTGTTTTTATTATTTAATTATTTGCTGGGCGCCTGGAAGGGTGTGGACCGCGCCCCTTCACCCCACAACCAACTTGGCTAGATTTAAAATTGCAATTTTTCCCCATTCACGTAATGGGTATAGCCATGGGATAAAGCTCAGCTTGGTCCATAGATTAAGTTTCATTTTGATTAAAAAATAATAAAGTTGTGGTTATAACCCATGCGAGGTTTTTTTTTCCAGCTTTTTTTTTTTTGCTTTACTGGAGTGGGGGTGGGGGCGGTTCGCAAAAAAATAAAACAAAAGACCAGGACAAGGTTATGACTGTGATAGGATAGGGTCTCTGCAGAAGGGACGGAAACAGTTGGGTTTAGGGACAGTTAGCAGCCAGCTTTCTGTTACAAAGGTCCACTCAACATTTCAAAATTATTGAAATAGGGTTTTCCCTATATTTTCATGGAGGAGAAAAAATCTCTCCAGCATTTAAATAAAAAAAGAGAAGATTTTCAACGAAAAACAAATCATTATATCCATGCACATTACCCCTCTTCAGCCTCAGAAAATAGGAAGTATTGTGATTATGCCCGATTTTCAATTTCCCTAAAGACAGTGCCCCTCCCAAAGCAGTTTTCCCAAAAAAATGTTGTAAATATAATTGACCTGCCTAATTTTACCAAAATCGGGCTAAGATTTACAGAGTTATTAGTAATAATAATTTTGTATGGGGCCTCATATATACTGACAAGTTGAAGCCTGCAATTGGAAGCAAACGTCGAGGACTACTGTCAAAAGGTGTTGTGTTGTTGCACGACAATGCCCGTCCACATACACTGCTGAAACGCTTCAGAAACTCAATTTTGAAGTCCTGGATCATCCTCCGTATAGTCCTGAACTTGCTCCATCGGACTTCCACTTGTTTGGTCCACTCAAAGAGGCATTAAGGGGGCCGTAGATTTACCTCGGATGAAGCAGTAAAAGAAGCGGTGCATTCCTGGCTAGCAGCTCAACCAAAAACCTTCTTTTATGAAGGCTTCAGAAAGGTTGTGCAACTTGTGGACCAAGTGCATTGAAAAGCAAGGGGATTATGTTGAAAAATAATGTTTTCTATTAGTATTACAATAAAATTTATAACTACATTGGGGATAATTATTGACTTACTCTCGTATGAGGCTAACTCCTCTCCCATTCGATTTACAGCGTCGTGACCCACAAAAGCCACATCTACATAAAATTCCGAATCGAATGACACCTCATTCATGAAAATCGGTTTAAGCGTTTAGGCGCTACGCAGTTTACAAAAATCAACAAGAAGAACAAGAACATTTTCTGAAAATGCCGTTAAATTCTTTAAAGTTAAATCTATGTTGTTGCAAAAAAATTACAGTTATAAAGGAGGATTTGCCCTATATTTTAAAGAAAATTTGGGAATTTTATCTTTTATAGAAAAAGAGAAAAAAAATTGTCAAAGTTGGGTGTTTTTCAACGTTACGCTATTTTCGTGCAGTTTTTGACGATCAACCCTTATTCAACTGTCCTACCGGACAGTTTTAATATTCAGGCATTTCAGTATGCGAAGTTAAGCGAGAATCGATGTAGCTCTTTTCTTTGGAGAAAATCAATATAAGCTGTAAAATCATATCAGTAAAGTAACCCTTCTGATTGACATTGTCAATCAAACTGTGGTCAGATCAAATTGTCATGAGTACCTTATTCTGCAAGGATTCTAATTGAGGTCACCTTAGTCGAAATGCACTTTTTAAGTACATAAATGATATGGGAGCACTTAAGGCTAAAGGCAAATAGCAATACTTAATATTTCGTCTGAGAAGCTCAGAGGCCTGGTAAAATAACTTTTAGAGGAAATACTGTGTGAGTTAGCATATCTTTTAGTATGATGTGTGATTCTACAAACTGTATAATATTATAGAAATAATGAAATCTAGTTCGAAAAAGTCCCTAGTTCCTAGAATCTTTGAATCTTGAGATTCATGTCAAGATGACGTTTAGATGGGTGTTGACAGCCGATTTTCTATTTACCAGGGAAATCGCAAAAGGAGATTTTTCCTGGTTAAATACTCAGTTTCTAAAATCTTCACTGTCTCGAATTTTAGGCTCGAGAAGGCACCGTGCAGTATAGAAGCTGATTATGGTTAATAATAAAACTACAATTCATTGTAACAACGATTTACTTCTCTTAAAAACTGATTAGCATCTCCAAAAACTGAATCTATCCCAAGGTACAAAGAATTTTGTTTTAAATTAATTTATAAAGAAAAATTGAGGAATCAGAAGAGAATGGAATTGGAATTGTTCTCATGTTGATATCGGCACAGAATCACTTTTCGCCTGTGTGCTGGCTGGGTCCGGCGTACTGTTCAACGGCGCAGCAGCAACCGGCAATCCTGAACTATTCTTGTCATTGAATTGTTCCAGTTCTCGTGTAGAACTATGATGGGCCATTTTACGTCCCAAGGTTGTAGATTTGGGTCGCTCCAAGTCTGTACTTGTTCTTGGATTTCCAATGTGAAACAGTCGACCCAATGTTTTTGTCGAACGTTCTTTCAAATGGCCTTCCGCGCCAATGATAATTTCTGTGCTGTTCTTGTGCGGGAACAATGTATTCCACATTCGGCTGAACCCCGAGCTGTAAAAATACGTAAGATTTATCATCTTTAAAGAGTAGGTAAATTTAAATGTATGGTATACGAGTGGCAACACTGTTGAAGGTGTATGAGAAGGGATGACCGTTTTGGGGTCGTAAGAGAGTTGTAGGTAGTAAGTGACACTTCTTATGTTGTGTTATGTTACGAGGGTCGTTTGAAAAGTCCGTGCAAAGTCAGAGAGATAGCACCACTGGCGCGTATCGAGGTTATGTTAGGAATTCGCCCTTGACTCGCATTTCCATTGGAAACGTTTGTCTTCAAACTAGATTAAGAGAGGTGGGTTACTTTGCGCCTATGGGTGCTTTAGCATGCCATTATAGGAGATGGTGAGGTGTTGCTGAGAAGCTATGCTTACCACGTGATTAATGCAGTAAAAGTGCATAACATTGAAGGCAACAATTAGTAAGATTTACGAAAATTACCTTGGAGGATTACCTTGGAGAGACAGTCGCGAGAGTGTATCTAAGTACCCCGTAGTGTAGGAAGAATTACCTGTAACTAGTTCTAGCGTAAGCGCTACTCCTAGGCTCCTTCAATGGGTTACTGTCTCCACTGTTATCCGCGGACAGTTCATCCTGGAAACATCATTTCAGTTAATTCTTTATTCCCCCCTCTTATTGCTAAAACAAAACAAAAAAGAATGGAACTTCAAACTCCTCCAGGTTTTAAACACACGCGTTCCATTAAAATATTTGATTCATAATTTAGAACAATCTTAATTTCTCTGGGGATATTGACTCCTTTTTCCAACTGGGCGCCTCGTACCTTCCATGGTCGCATCGTAGCTAAGCGAGCTAGCCAAATGGTGACTTGCCGCAAGGGCAAAATCCACAAAGTGGAGATCTGCGGCAAGGTCTTTCTTCCCCATCAATTCCCCTTCCAAGGAAGTTAGCTTTTGGTTAGCTCTAAGACTATATTTCATTTTCTGTTCATTTCTTTTTGGTGACTGATTCATATAATTAACAAAAGGTTGAAAAAATAACTGCCAGTTTCAGTCATGATATATTTTTTTTATTATGCCGGAGCTCTTTCGACCCTAGGGACTAGGTCATCTTCAGGGCTAATTGAGCCGTTTATTTTGAAAGTCACTTTTTCAAAAAAATCGAGTTAATGGCAACACTAAATACAATTGAACGGTATATTTTCATTTTTAAAAAATTTGCAATTTGAAATATCAGTATCATGAGATAACAAATACAAGTAAATCTTCTCGAAAGTTAGCATCCATATTTTTAAAAGTGTTAAAACGCAAACTCTTAAATATCTCGACTTAAAAACAAAGTGACTTATGCCACTTTCAAAATAAACGGCTCAATTTACAATATACTGTTTTACATCATTAAAGGGTTGGTGTGACTTCTGTCTTGTCTTGCTCATGGACTGTGAGTGTGATCCAATGTGCTGTTAGCAGGGCCGGATTTTCCTTTAGGCTGACTAGGCAAAATTAAAATTACACTATTCTAAAAACAGTGAACACTAAAACACTGTTTCAGTGATGTACCACATTAGTGTTGTGTTTTACTAACATAAAAATGGGAGGTGAAAGGGCCTCATAAGTGGAATATCCTAGGGCCTCTTTTCATCTAAATCCGGCTCTGGCTGTTAGGTCGAAAGCTCGGCACAATAGAAACATATCATGACTGAAACTAGGCAGTTATTTTTATCATCCTATTTCATTTTCACTATTTTTTCAACACAATCCATAACCTGGCATTGCGCATGATCAGTAAGATGGAGGAAGGTTACAGCAATTTGGCCTTTTGAACTGCCAATTCGAATGGATACTACTATTGACATTAAAATGAATATTTAAAGATAATAATTAAAAATGGCCCCCCCCAAAAAAAAATTGTGGGACAACAAACAATGGGTCAAGCTAGCAAGCTTCACCTATTTCTGCAAACCACCCCCAAAAAAACCAATCCCGTCTTTCTTACCTGTTTATTCTTGTTTTTACGATTGGAGGCTATACCGCTCACCACTTTCCTCAAATTGCTGAACATCTTCTTCTTTTTCTTATCGCTACTGTTATCTCCTTGGTTAGACATTTTGGAATTCTCCTCTGTTTCTGGATCCGATGACTAGAAAACATAATTTATAAAGTTAGGTGAGTTGTATTTGGAGAAAATTTCTAGTGTAGTACCAGTTCCTCAGACCCGTTTTAGTAAAATTTCTGTTCGTCAAGGTTATGAAGGAAATAGCTCGTACTTCCTGCGACCTCATACTAAAAGCTACTCTGTAGTAAATTACTTTTTGACTACTGAATTCTATAAATTTTATTTTTTTATTTATTTTTTTTATTATTATTATTTGTAACTGTACAAAAATATACATTTAGCAAAAGTGCAAAAATACTAGTAACATTCGATTGTGCCACTGAGCTGGCTCAGTACCACAACCAGGATGAGAGAAACCAACCAGCGCTGGAACTCTCTAGGAACTTATTGGGGGTTTAGGAGGCAATGAGGTCACGTGGCCAACGCCGTTTTAGACGACGTGGAGGATTGTCAGGATGGGACGATGTGGATAGTGATTGAGCCAGAGGATTTGGGTGATCAGAGAGTTTGCTGTGGAAATTTAGGAATCGGGTGTGGATTAACTCATTTACGTAGGGAATATTAAGATCATGATGGAGGGTGCGGTTGGAGACATAGAATGGTGCGTTAACGATTCGGCGGAGGACTTTAGACTGGAAAGATTGGCTAGGTTGGATGTTGGATGGTTTGGCGGAGCCCCACAATTCTGCTCCATATGTCCATATTGGTCGTAATAGTGTTTTGTTAAGTGTAAGTTTGTTTTGTACGTTCATGGAGGATTTCGGTCCAAGGAGTCTCCTTAGTAGTCCGTAGCGTCTGTTCAGTTCTTGTCTTGTGTGAGGATTCCAGGTTAGACGGCTATCTAGGTAGAGCCCCAGATAACGAACCTGTGTGGAAGAATTCTATAAATTAAATTCTAAATTGTAGCACTAGTTTTAATGTATTGATTATTAAAAAAAAAACAAGCACGACGAACCTTTTACTGTTTTTAGTAAAATTATAAAATTAATAAAACTTGAATATGTGAATGTTAAGCGCGATCAGTTAATCTAAATAATTATCAAAGAAACCTACCTCTCTAGAAATAAGGTTATCCTGATTGTGCAGCTGTTTACTAGACGATGGATCTTCGTAGATAGCGCTGTCGATCTTCAGCGCTTCAACAATGTTGGACGTCAAAGCTGTTTTTATTTCGGCCATTTCGTTTTCCTTGATCGCAACAGAAAAGGGTAATAAAAATTTGAACCAATAAGCTATTCAATTTTTTTTTTTTTTTGTATTTTTAGCAAACAGAGAAAAAAGGTTATACAATCAAATGCCCTAGATTAACTAAAATGTCAAAACTATAATGCTACGATACTGGAAAAAAATAATAATTACAGGACATCATTTACATGTTAAATACTTGATCGAATAATATGTTTTGTTCGAATACTTTTTTTTGTTTGTTTTTGTTTGAATAATATGTTGGTCTAACATCGGCCACATATGTTAGCGTTTTTTTCACACTAAACATGTGATCTTGAAATGTGATTTCATTACGACTTTCAGCACTAGAAGAAGGTTTAAGTTTTAATGGAAGACACCTGAGCGTGTTCAGTGGTAGTATGTTTTGTTGCAACAGACTGTTCATTCCTGTTTAGTTTTTTTTGTCAGCTCTTTCGGATGTTAGTTGATAAAAAAAAAAAAAAATCTGAAATAATTTTGGGCAAATGTAAAAGAATAGTTACCCGGAGGTGTGGCCTAATTCGAAGTGATTCTGATTCGCTGTTACTATATAACCCGCCATATTCAAATATAAATATAAAACTATTTATTTTATATTTACATTTAAATCTGGCGGGTTATATGGTAACATGGAATCAGAATCACTTCGATTTATTTATTTAAGATTGATAATTTTATTTAAACCCCCCCTTTATGTGGGGGCTTTGCCCCCACACCCCCTGATTTATTTATTTCTTAATGGGGGCTTCGCCCCCCACCCCCCTCCTAACCTACCTAATCACCCTCAATTTTTTAATTTGAGTCACAAGATTCATTACAATAATTACAAAGAACAACACAAAAGAAACTTACCTTATTCTGTGGAATCCTTTTCCTGAGGAGAGTATACTTGGCGGACTCCCTCCAGAACATCCAAACCAACATCCATACAAAATTTTAAAACATTCATTACTCCATCCTCACTCACACTACATTCATCCTTTAATTTAAAAAAAAAACTGCAAATTTAAAACGCTCATGCTCATAAAGTTACAAAAAAAAAAAGGCACCTCAAGTCACAAACAGGGCACTCGCGGGAACTGATAATACATAAAAAAGGAAGCAGTTGCTATGCAGTAAGTGTACTGCGCATGCGCGCGAAACATAAGAGCTAAGAAATTCAAACAAATTATATACAGCACATTGGCGGGAAGTAGTTTAAAAACTCAACGGTAAGTGTGCTGTACTGCGCATGCCCTAAAAATAATCAGGCCACACCTCCGGGTAACTATTCTTTACATTAGCCTTAATTTTGTTTTGTACAATTAGTTAGAGTAAAGTAAAATAATTGCCTATTTTTTCTGGCGGGGCTTAACGTCCAACTACCAAAGTCGGAGGCGACTAGCAAACATACTTTACTATAAATTTCTCATATTAACCGTTAAATGAAATCCAAGGCCCTAAGACCGGGGAATCGAACCCAGTACCACAATACTGACTTAGCTTTGCAGGTCTCGCCTCTAACCGCTCGGCTACCGTGGCGCCTTGTACAATTAGTTAATTTGTGTTTCAATTTTTTAAAATGCCAATTTGTTTGTGATTTTATTTAGGGCGATTTTTCCCTAGTGATGGGGGGCGGGGGTGACACTATTGCGCGATTGTCACGCACACTATTGTGTAGTTCGTGAATCAGATGGATTGATTGTTTTTTATATGAACCTGTATTATGGGAGCCTTACTAATACTTGGTATAAGAATAAAAATATTAAGTTTGAAGACAAAACTTGTGATTTTATTTAGGGAAATAGGGGTACCTCAAAAACGTATTTTTGTGATTTAACTTGACTACAAATGAAATTGATCGACCACAATAGATTCCAGAGAAAGGTACCTAGAATATGGGCTAGCAAATGTCTCTCCACCATCATCCAAATCCTACAAAGATCCTAAACCTAGCCTCTTCACACTCTACACAGCCGATGAGGCAAGTGCCCCACGTTATAACAAGTCTTTTAAACTGTATAATGAGAAAATCAATCAGGTGTCTGTGGGAGATCCGAAATCAGATTACTCATGTAAGTAAAAGTAATAGAAAATACCTCCATATCTACAGCATGTCCAAGTATTTAAGCCCTATGACCACCAGCACAACGCCAATCACAGTTCGCCGAGTCATTGTTACAATAAAATGGGATTTTGTTTTATTTTGTTACCTAAAAAAAAAAACTGTGTCTTGATAACTGTCATGAATTTCTCTAAATAATTATTTCAACAGATTTAATACACATGTTTGTTAATGTTTTTCCTCCCATGTGTTTGCATAAAAATAAGTAAACCTTCTATTAAAATATTTTACCCCTCAATATAAATAAATAAAAGTAAAATAAAATAAATAGAAAATGGATTACTATCGTAATTCAAAAAAGAATCCATCCAACAAAATTCTTAATCATGAAGAAATGGACACAACTACACTCAGTATCCAAGATATGGATTTGACATTAATGGCGAATACTGAATCTAAATTGTCAATATCATTTTCTGACCAAATTTTAGATGATTCATGTTTAGAATTGCAAGATGATTTTAATACAACAAAAATGTTGTTAAGAAAACCACAAACGAAGGAAATCAATAGCATCTGTTTGGAAAATACTGAAAACGATTTCAGTACCACCGACGAAGAAGAAGAAGAAGAAAGTAATGTTACAATTTTATACAATAATTCCAACAATGAAAAATGCAATTTAAGTAAATTAAAACTAAATAATTTTAAATCAAAAGAATCTAGCCAAGATTCTAGTCATAATTATAGTGGAAATCTTGACAAAAACTCTGCATCTAATTTAGATGATTCTATAGAAGCTAATTTTGAAATAGCTACACCTCTTAATGCAGAGAAATTTGAGAATCATCAAGCCAAAATCAAGCTACAACTATTAAATTACCTCTACGACGTAAACAGTTATACACGGTTTATCCATTCTGCAACTGAATCACCATTTATCCAACAAGGTAATGTTTTTAACGAGGTAAAAACAATTTTAAATAAAAATCTCACAGAAAATGAGTTCATCAGCTCAGAAATTGATTATAATTCCTTTAGCTGCGAAGACTTTGTGAGAATCAATAAAGAACGTATGAATCTAACCTCTTATAACCACAATCTATTGAGTGAACATTACTTAGAATTTAATAAAAATGAAATTTACCTAAATGAAAAGTCTAAAGACGAAAATATAGCGATCAATAATGAAACTAACTCACGCTCAGTGGAAAAATCCAAAAATAGTACATCTTGTCCAAGTATAGAATCGTCAGATATTAAAAACAACATAAATTTCGTAACTTGTTTAAATAATTCATTTTGCAGCAATGATTCTGAATCAAACACTGATGATATTAAAACTTTATTATCAAGTTCATTGTCACCAATAACCACTAAAACTGTTTCCGCTGACAACGATTCAAAACAACTAAGAACAACTGTGCTACAATTTGAGAAAGGTTCAACTGATGGCAGTATAATTTTGCCAATAATCGATAAAGAAAACGATAAAAAGTATGATAATTGCAAATTTTCGATTTTTACAGAAAGTGAAGATAATGTGCCTATTATTAATAATTCATTAGAGGTTAACTTCAAATCTTTATTGGTAAAAAATGAAACTTTCAAAAAATATCACAGTAAAAATGATAATATAAGCAAAAATGAACACTTCTCCTTAGAATTTACTGTATTAGAAAAATTGAAGAAAATACTTGGACGGTATCGTAAGTTATTTAATAAATATAGAAAAAATCAACAATTTTCTAAATTGGAATTAGAATTGAAATCTCTTGTTGATGAACTTCAAGAAAAATTTGAAATGCAAAATTTAAATCAAGAGCAACGTTCTCTAAAAGAATCCGAAGTTGTAAATACTTTTAAAGTAGCTCGGCCGAAACTATTCAAAAGTAATGTAGATAAACTTAAAAAACAAGAAAATAATTTTAACCCTAATCAAAACTGTACGTATTCCCTAAGAAATAAACCCACAAAACTAGAAAATGTACAAAATAATTACCACAAATTATTATTAAAGCGAGAAATAATTAATGATAAAGCCAAGAAAAATAAAGAAATAACTGATTATAGTGACTTTGCTAAACTGTGGAAAAGAGAATTAAGTAACAATGTTAAAGAAAATAAAAATTCAGGAATTAAAGAATACGTCAATAAACATGTAAAGTATAAAGAAATGAAATCAGTACCTGTAAAAACAATCAAAAGAAATAAAAATGACAAAGTTTTGATTAAAAAAGAGAAACTAAATACAATTCTTGAACAAAAACCAACTATGGATATATCCATAAAATCAAATTCAACGAAGATATTCCCCTCAAGTAAGTACAAAGTAACTATGAATAGTTCTCTGACAGAAATCAAAGAAAAATCACTCTCTGAAGAGAAGAAAAATGCTAAACAAGTGACCTTTGTGGAAGAACCACAAATAGTGGAATATTTTCCAACACCCCGCCGACCTAAAACAAAATTACGTATACGTGTTGTTAAAACAAACCGTGGTGAGCATTGTTTTCGTGAGGTTCGGCTTAAAACCAATAATAGAGACTACACGAGTACAGTTTGTGACTATAAATTCTCTAATAGTGATATACTATTGTCGAGAACTTATACTTCTAGATTTCATAGAAATGATCCTAAAAAAAGATTGGGAAGGTATCAGAAATATTTACTAAAAAAGAGAAAACACGAACTCAGAGTTCTTAAAAACAGAATTATGGACTTACATCAATGATTGGCCGTTTTGAAGCTGAACAGATTCAAATATTCTCATCTTCAAGTAGACGTAAATAATTTGTGAGTTGATTATTTGAATCGAATTCTCGTAAATATCACGTTCCACCTTTGCACAACCACACACTGATTTCAATATTTTTCATTCAAATATGCCCAACTTAGAAACTTCTATTTATTGAAGTTTACAATAGAATACAAACAAATAGAAACCTTCCTAACCTTCTTCAAGGTGTTAACATCTTTAACCTTAGAATCCATAGTCTTCTAGTTCAGAGTAAAACGTATAATCAATCAACTGCTAATTCTATTATTTACAGAAACAGCGCAATCCCTTCGTATATTTTGCTCATTGAATTTAAAACAGGTAGGAGCAGCAAGTGAATTTAGACTTAGTAATAAGCAATTATTGGCTTTACACAACATTGTCAACATTAATTTGGTTAATGAAAAAGATTAATAATTTATAAAAGAACAATAATTTGAGCAAAATTATTCTGCATTCTCTTTTCAAGAACAGTTTTGGAATGATTTTAAAATCAAGAAGGCTGAAAGTATTCAACAATGAAATATTTTTGACGAAAAAATTGAAGTGATCGAAAAAATAAATTTACCTAATCTTTGTTTTTTATCTCTTTTTTAATTTCTTAAATAATAATTTCAGTTATTTCAAAAATAAATCTTTTTTTAACAGTTATGAATTTTTTTATAAATGGGATTTTTTTTTTTTTTTTTGCAAGTACTGGAATTTCTTTTGAAATGTGGTTAGGCTGTACAATAGATTAGAATTTATCCGTCGTTGTGCGCATGCTTATTACATGTCTGACTCCGGTTTCGGATACTAGAGATTTCGACTTCATTTTTGATTACGTATCGCACTAAATTTGTGAGTAATGTGATTTTCTCTTTTCTCTTTGATGAAGAATTGATATGTTTAACAATTTTCATCAGATTACTAATTAAAGAAAAGTTGATAAAAACTAGAGAAGTTGTTAGAATAACCCTTGTCATATTAAGCTTAATTTTTAAGAGTAATCATATTGTAAGGACCATATTAAATAAAGCTTTTCTTCCTTTCGGATTATCGATTGTGAATTTTCATTTAAAATATTCTCGTGTTTTAGTTTGCGAACCTATTTTCTTCCCTTCTTCCATTTGAAATTGTAAAAAAGATTTCGCTACCGTAAATTGCTAAATTTTTACTTGAATTTATACATTTTTCTAAAATTTGATTGGTTTGCTATCCTCCATTTTTCTAGTTTAATAGTGACGCAATTTTTTTGTTTTTTAGGTTTGTATTAAATTTCAATTTTTGTTATTATCTTTATTAATTAATTAATGTTAAACCACAACTTTAGATCTGCGCACGATGTAGGGTGAAGGGACCAGTAATTGACTGGGCACCAGTAATTGACATACCAGAAATAAACTGGTATTATAAGGGATATGAGCCGTTTTTAGTGGTGATTCTTTCAGTTTCGTTATTGAGAAGCCTTTGGGCAGCAGTTCCAGAAAAATATTAATTATTGGAAGGTTCCTTGGTATCAGTGGAAGGTTATTTGTGTTAAAAGTTCAAAATCAAGGAAAAAACAAGCCGTTGCTAAGGAGGATTGATAAGAAAATAATTTTTCTTTTTTCTTATTTTTCGTTTATTTGTTCATATATTCGTGAGGTTATCAATGTTCTGTTATAATTAGTATTACTTGTAGATTTCATTTATGTAGTTTTTTTTTTAATTATAAGAAGCATTGAGGATTAAAATGGGGCTGTCAATCACTGGTCCTTGAAACGGCAATTTGCCCAGTAATTGACATGTATGACTTCCTGGGAAAATGATAAGATAGGTTGGTAAATTTTATTATAATTAAAAATTCAATACATTGTAAAATAAAATCATTGATAAAAATCGGCAACATAAAATAAATAGTAAAACTTCCAACAAAATATGTTTAAATTAATGAATTAGCAAATGTACGCCTTATTTCAAGAGGACATGCAGAATGATTATTCTGTAGAGATCAACAATGGTATGAACAACAAACTGGAATAATCGTGATCGCCGAACAGCTTCTGAGGCCTACGTGACTAATAAAAACGACGCCCACTTATCGGAGTTGGAAAATCTCTCATTCTCCCTCAGTTTTGGGTCCTAGCCACATGCCAAAGAAGAAAGGGAGGAAATGGCTGAACCATAGAATTCCATCAAATAAAACGGCCAGGGGAAAAATGAAGCTCCCTCAAGAGAAGTACCAGGTGCGAAATCAAACATACGTGGAGAGTTGGTGACTTTGTGATTTTACACATTAATAACATAAAAAAGACTGTAAGATCTATTGTATTTACCAATTGACAGACATGTTGACCGAAGACAATATATAGCATCCCATAGGCTAAATAGGCTAAACTGTATTAAAAAAAAATGAAATCGGTATGAAAACCATTTTTAATTCCCAAAGTCGTGAAGGTTGGATCGCCCTGTACTACTTTATGGAGAACGTTACCAATTTAATAAAACCGTTGATGTGTGAGGTTTTCAAATGGCTTGTGATTTCAAGTGGCTAATTATCAATTACATAAGATATATTATGATGTTCATTTCCTATGTATTCCGAAAGAATATTTTGTTTTTTCATTCATTTTTTCTTTTATGGTGTGCCTATTTTAATAACACATATTTTTGTCAATTGGTTACCTAGTTATGTGAATATCAGTGGTTTATTTGTAGGTATGTGTATTTTAATACCTATCCTTTCCAAGTTAAAGAGTCAATAACAGATATATATTTTTTAATCTAGTTTTTTTTTCATTGACGTTTCATTTATTTATTACTGTTATAAGTGCGAATGCTTACAACCTGTGGCGGGGCGCGATGAACGTGCACACAATGTACATATACATGTGCCCAAGAGGTAACTCAGTAATAATAAACAATAAAATACTGAATAGATGCAGAAAGTAAGAATGAATTACATTCAGATAGTTTGGTTTCGAAGCAAATGACACTGGCAGCACAGATTGTGGAAAATATTAGCGAAGCGCTCCAAAACAAGGGAAGTGTAGGAGAAATTCGGTTTACTAGAAGGCACCAACCACTCGAACCCAAAGACGCGTAGATACGATCGGTAGCAGCGTTATAGGCGGAATGAATGAAACAAGGATGTGACCACATAGTCTAATCGGAAGTAGAGAGT
Source organism: Rhodnius prolixus (assembly GCF_049639745.1). Taxonomy (NCBI): domain Eukaryota; kingdom Metazoa; phylum Arthropoda; class Insecta; order Hemiptera; family Reduviidae; genus Rhodnius; species Rhodnius prolixus. Next base: position 41,223,741 of record NW_027411634.1, read on the forward strand.
TTGGTAAAGTGAGAACCAAAAAAGTTCCCAAAAAAAGGTTTAAGTAACAAAATATTTAACGGAAACTTGAAAGGATAAGAGAGCGGAGAGAAAGAGATAAAAGCGAGCCGATAGACATTGTGTGCGATCTAACAAGTAAGTTAGATAATATCTCCTTGGTACTATTGAAAGTAAGGGCTGTTATTCAAATTACCTGTCTTGGTTTGGACTTAATTAAAACTGTCCGGTAGGACAGTTGTGTAAGGGTTGATCGTCAAAAACTGCATAAAAAAGGGTATAGTTGAAAAATATTAGATTATTTAGGTTTGCCTATTTAAAAACTGATTGTAATTAATTATGAATAAGACTGATTTTTGTTATAAATCTAATTGAAAAAGTGATTTAGGTGATTTAAGTGATTTATTTAGATTTAAAAGTGATTTTGAATGCATACCTTATGTCGTTTCATGAATATATTTGTATGTCAATTACTAGTCCCACCCCATGTCAAACACTGGTTCCACCGAAAATTCGGTATGTCAATTACTGGGTCATTGACATATTTTCAAAAAAAATCATTTTTGGTTGACATAAAGATCGAATTTACTGCTTTTAAAATATTAATAAAATAAAATACATCCTACAGGAGCGGTACAATTTTACAAAATACACCTGGAGTCAAAATAACGGAAGTTATTCTATCTTAAACTCGAATTTTTTCTTAAGCAGTCAATTACTGGTCCCTTCACCCTAAATGGCTTTGCATTGTTAACCTCTATTTTACAGACGATAGTCGACCCCTGATAATCTATATATATAAAAATACATTTAAAAACTAAAATAGTACTTGCAGTGCTATCTAGCAGGAAATATGTAAACTGTTAGTTTAATGTTTTTGCTAGATCTTATGGGAATTTCAAATCATACTTCACAATTCTTATCTTGACTTTATTTTCTTGTGTTTATTATATGACAGCTGTAGCTCATCAAATACAAAATTATTTCACTCAATTGTTTGATATTAATGATTTTTTTTTTTTTTAATAGATCTTCTTGCTGGATCGGAACTTGCGAGTTTTTGGTAGATCTGTTTTCAACCAGGTTATCGACTATCAAGAACAGCATCATCGTTTGGTTGGTGCAGCCATATACTCACTTTTAGACACCGATAGGCCTACAAATTCGCTAAGAGAATTCTTTATTCCATTCTCCAGAAAGTGTTATTGCATCTTTGGGAAATCAACTATCTTCTCCATCTAAAGGAATGAGAGATATCTTCAGCTTTAATACACTGGTTCATTGTAACCAATTTTAGAGTTGTAATTGATTATTCCCACCACAAAGCCACACCATTTTGTTGTTTTAATAACACGAAAACTTCTTATCACTACTCAAGCAATTCTGTAAATGTGTGTAACAAACAGAGCATTTATAAGAAGCTGTGAAATTATTTATAATTCCAAAAATATAATTAAAAAAAAATGGAAGAAAAATACATTATATTAATAAGTTGTCATTTCTTATTTTTTTTAGAGTACAAGTAGGTGCTGCTACCTAGTGATTTTTTGGAACTACTATTTTTGTCTTAACTTATATGGAGATCCAGGTGCTGCTACCTAGTAGTAATTCTTAAAACTAATCTAGATCTTCTTCTAGCAATTTATAAACTCTTATTTTTTATCATTCGTTCAAAAAAATTGAAAATTCCCCATAATAGCCTCTCCATTTCCTCAGGGTGAGATTGATTGCTGGGAAAACATGTTGATTTTACATAACCTTTTAAATTGCTGCTTCTACATCCTTTTCATTGGCGTTGGCTGTTTAGTTACTTCAAAGAAATCATACCATAACATTTTTGTGCTTTCCAATTTAAAACACTAGTAATTATCGATGTTCGCTACGAAGGAGGTTTCATTTTTCTATTACTGTTTATTTTCTTCACCTAGACTGTACTAATAAAATACACGCTCTATTCAAAAAAAATTAAATAAATAAATAACAACCGGATTCAGTGAAACTTAAAACGGATAAGTGCGCAGATAACTCGATTAGTTTCAAAAACTACGATTTATTTCCCATTGTATTGACCTGATTAATCGATTTACATTTATTAATTTTTTTCCATGAATTTGCAAATATCGATTCTACTCCCCCTTGTTTCGTAAATTTCTGCCATAATAATGTTTATAAAATACAACAATTTTTATTAATACTTTTTATAAATATTTACACAAAAATTTTAAACAAAAAAAAATTGTTATATATCACAATGTGTTATATTTACATGAAGAAAAATTATTTTAATAGATTTTTTGTTTTAACCAATCACTTTGTTTATAAACTCTTATCACTTAAATATACATTTTATGCAATTATGTCTGCTATATATTCTCGCACGAATTTGAATGAATTGGGCGAAATTTTAGATTTATCACTTAATTTTTTTTTTTTGATACTGTTTTATTATAAAGCAGGTCTCAACACGCACACATCAGGGCGAAAATTTGTTAATCGACTTCTTTTTTGGATAAACTTTAAGTTAACTTTAAGAAAGTGAATTTAACTTAAAGCCAACTGTGTGGTGGTTACTATTTTTTTTTACTAATAAATTCTAACTTAGCATCATCACACGTTCTGCCTCTCTTAAACACTTACGGACTTACTTACGGAGAAACGAACTGCGACCCGATGTGCGTAAAAACACCAACTTATCAAACTAGAATTTTTTTTTTTTTTTTGTGCGCAATTCCTTGATATAACAGACATTAAATAATGGCACTGATGGGCCTGATTGTTCACCCCCCTCATTACAATAAGAATAAAATTCAATATATTTACAACTATTTTTATACATAAACATTAAATTGGAACAAAATTCTAGAAACTATTTACTAAATTTGATTCACTTTTATAACAATAATGAGCCTAACAGTTTAAAACAAACCTGTTTTTGAGAATAACTTTTCCCTTTTTGGTCCCTTACAAGAACAAAAAAAAAGAGTTAAATTCGGGACTGTGGTTAGTTCTACAATGTATTTACATATTTCTTTACTGGATATTTAATAAAAATAGCCTGCTCCTTAGAAAACAGAATAGAAAAAAGAGGATACACTTGGGAAAATACCTGTTTGTTCCTCTTTAATATGGATTCCAGACATAATCACTTGTTATTCTTATGGTTTATGAAGAGCCTTCAGGAGTATGAGTTGAATGAAAGTACGCCTCCAAAAACTTTGTAAGGAGAATCTATTGGATCCAGGTTATTGATTGTCCTTAAATCATTTCACGGATGTATAGGATAAAATAGTGCAGGATTACCTTTAGAGTTCATCCTTAAGTTCCGGGCTTCGACTTGACTTCGTCAATTAGTTCGTTTATGAAGAGCCTTCAGGAGTTTGATCTGAATGGAAGTAACTAATACAACTCCAAAAAAACATTGTAAGGAGAATCTATTGGATCCAGGTTATGATTGCCATTAAATCATTTCATGGTTGCATAGGATAAAATCGTGCAGGATTGCCTTTAGAGTTCATCCTTAAGTTCCTGGCTTCGACTTGACTTCGTCAATTAGTTCGCTCAGGCTAACCTAGGAGATTCCCCAGGATAAAGAGGGAGAGATGTGATTGTGTAGCGGAATTCAGGACTAAGAACATTTTGTTACTTCTATCTGCAGTACAATCTGGCAATATAACATTAGGGCAGAAATAGTGGGGGGACCACTGATTCCATGAGAGGATAAGCCTTTCTACTGGATATTTGTTACTTGATTTAAGGTGCGCCAACAACTGAGGTATTCTACGCACTGCCGGCCTCCGGACAGTGTTCTCTCATTACAGACAATACAGTCCATCCACCCGTTCAATGAGCTGTAAGAAGCTCCTAGGAAGAGTGAAGGTCCAGCAGCTGGATTCAAATTCCGGGATCTCAGCGTTGGAATCCAATACAGCTAACCACATAGCTAATCCCCTTTCCCACTGTGAATTTGTTACTGTAATTTATTTCTGTTGAAGGGGGGTATGTTCGGGTGCGACGAGATATAATTAAATCTTAATGAACAAGCAAAAGGTTTATTTCTTTTTTTCAGTATGCGGCCAAGTCTAAGAACTCGCAGAAGATGAAATGACCAAGTCTTTTAGTGGCCTACAACAAACTATATGATTCAGTGGGAAACAGAGATCACCGAATCTCATACCGAAGATATAAGAGGTGAAGAAAAACAAAATATCTAATATTTTTCATTCTAATTTTAACTGCAGTCATAAATGAAAACTCACTTAGGGGCGGGGCCTCAAGCATTTTCCAAAGTGTAACACACTTTTTCCTGTGTTTTGGAGCAGTATTGAGAGATTTCTTAAAAACATTTTGACAAAGAGATTCAAAAGAATACTAATAGAATAATTAATACTTAACATGGTACCTCTATGGTAAATTATTATTTTTTAAGTCCATGAATAATTTAAATTAAACAAAAAATGAGATAGAAAAGAAAATTAAAATAGATTTTCTACAAAATACTGTTTGGAATGGTAATAATTACAATAACAATTAATAATGCTCAAAATATAAACTAAGTGAATTGGTGTTAAAAGTAATTTAAAAATAAGAATTATTTTTTGTAACGTATTGCACATATTGGTGGCAAATTTTTTTTAAAATTCAGATCTTAAATTTGTATTATTTATTTCTAATTAAATTTTGAATTAAGAATACTAAGTGGCGCTAAGAAAGGTGTGCGGCTGAACTTGAAAACTCTACATCCCAGACTCCGCTATACCTTCGTCATCTGGAAAAATAAAAAAAAACACTCAAATTTGTGGTTTAGCTTGTGGAAACTATATGATAATAAATAAATTGAAATAAATACTGTAAATGAATAGTTATTTATTTAACAAGTGCGGAAAGTAGTACTTTTCCTCACGCGAGGAATTTGCAAGTGCAAATTGCCGAGTGTGAGGAAAATACTTTACACTCGAGTTAAATATTATATTTTTTCTGCAACCATTAGGGTTATTAACTAAAAAAAAAACTAAACAGGAATCACTAGAATCCATTTTAAATTTCTATAAGGTAACACTATAACCTTTTTAACTGTTACAATTAAAAATATCTAATTATTTATTAAAATATTATTTTTATTTCTATATTCCTTTCAATTTTTATTTTATTTTTTAATATTCGTTTTTTAATTATTTAGTTACGTTAAATAAGCTTATTAAAGTTTTACAGAAAATATTTAAAAACAAAACTTCTTATATCAAGGAAGCACAATAAAGTTTTTCCACTCACTAGTGAGGAAAGTGATACTAATGGGAATTTTTCCCCACTAGTGGGGTAATGTTGGGCATTACACAGCTGATTTTAATTGAGTAATGAAAACATTCCTACATGGTTGCAGAAAAATTAATTTATTTAGATGATAAAAGGGATGAAACTGTATTTGATTAAGTGATAGATATCGCGAGATGGCGTCAAAACAGCCAGGAGGTAAAGTAACGCAGCAGAAAATGCTGTTGTCCATTGTTGCCCGTCCCAGGAAAGATAAAAACCCTTGCAACTCCTGAGGATGCTGGATGATCGCATGTCAACTGTAAGAGAAAGTAGAGGAACATGGCAATCCAGCCTCCCCCAGAGCATGGAACCTGCATTTAGCCTCCTTAGGGCATAAGAACTCGTTAATGGGAAACCATACAAGTGGCTTAGCCGTTTCTTCATTTCTTAAAATTACCTCGCACTACAATCTATTTGTACAGTAAATTATTTTAACGTCTAAGTAAAAAAAAAAAAAAAATGTACTGAGGAGACAAAAACATTTACATTATATTTACAATAACTCTTGGAGGTTATAGTTTATAGTGCATTGGCTGTTATGCAACAAAAATGTTTCTTAGATTATGTAAACTTTCTTAATTACCCAGCAGTCACCGTTGTTTCTCAGCGATGAAGAAATCTGGAGAGCTCACTCCGCTGTCGTTGTCGTTGCTTTTACCTAAAAACCACCACCTTACATTCAATTACCACCACCAAGATTATACATAACAAGAAATACATTATATGTATAGGTATATATACAATCAAATTATATATGTCAATGAAAGTAATTGCATAAATGAAAAATTTATTTTGAATGTGATTAATTTCTTCAATATTTCTAATTGAAAAGTACGAGGTCTGTAAATTAAGTAATGAGACTGGCAACATTGCGTTTGATCTAGCAACACTGGAGGCGCTGGGCTTCCGAACATGAGAGGCGGCAGAGGTACATGCGATCCGCCTTCAGTACGACCTCAAGGTCAATCGGTCAATAAACACTTTTACCGAGAGAGGTTCTTGAAAAACTTCTGTAAAAGAGTCATTCGTGTTGAGACCAAGAACATCAAGAACAAGTGGGTGGTGTTGCATCACGATAATGCTCCCTTGTCACACAGCAATTTCAATAAACCAGAGTTTTTGGCCAGTAAAAACATTCCAGTGGCTCCTCACAGCCTCCTTATTCGCCTGACTTGGAGTCCTTGTGACTTTTTTTTCTCTTCCCGAAGTTAGAAAAATCACCTCAAGGGAACTCATTTTGGGACAGTCGAAAACATTCAACCGGCAGTAACCGAGACCAGCTGAAGGCTATTCCAGTATCAGAGTTCGAGCACTGCTATGAGGGGTGGAAGAAACGTCTCCAGCGCTGTGTGGCTTCAGAAGGAAGTTATTTTGAAGGTGACAATATAGAATTGGAATTCTTTTTGAATAAAAAAATTTAGAAAAAATCAGTTTCATAACTTAATTTACAGACCTCGTAGGTAAAGCTAAATGTCTTGTCTTACGCAAACAACTTCTTATCGTTTGAATTGGGCTCACGTTAATGCCACGTTTAAACAATAACACTAACCAGAAACAGTAAAGTCACTAGCTCAAAACGTTTTCCCAGATTGAAAGTGTGGTTAGGTTCCTGTGCTGGATAATATCGTCGATTTGACCCTTACAGGTTTTGGAATTACATTCATCGTCAGAGGTCACAAATATAAAGTTATTTATATTTAAATAAATTTATATAAATATAGCATGCAGAAAATGAACCCTTTCTGCACGTAAATTAGGGCAGTGTTTTTTATCCAATAGAAATAATGAAGGGAAAAATAAAGCAAGAACTTCCGGCTAAACCAAGAATAAGACAGCAGTTAACCTCGAAAGCGGAAGTAATGTTGGCATGCAAGACTTGCAGATCCTCGTGTTTCCGAACATGATGTATACTGAAACCAATGTCTACCGTTGTGCTGAGAACGGGACTTGCCATTCACAAGCGCCGTAAAGATCGCTGTCTGAAGTGGATGGTGTCTTGATGAGGAAATGGTGCAGCGCTGGTTTCCAAAGACTGTTTCCGCCCCTTGTTTACATGCATTGTCGATGTTCTTTCTTAACCTCTTTTTTTTTTACTGACGATGAAATTATTTTAATCCGCAATGACTGTTACTTGGTAATAAATTCAATGAAAAGAAATTCCAAAAACGTACGTTTTGGCTTCAAAAACTGACATGACTAAGAAACACTTGTAAATTAATTAATTTTGATTTTAAAAAAAGGCAGTCTTGCGAGGTTTCGAAAGAACGTGTACAATATTTATACTGTTTTGAAAAGACCTTTAGGTGAGAAGTTCAGATTGAAGACCTCTACTCCTATAAGATTGCACTAAGTTAGAAAAGCGTACAGCATGCAATTTAAATAGTATGGCCTTACTGCATCAATTTTTATTTCAAAATAAATAAACTAGGGAGCCAAAATACAAAAAGGCGCTTAAAAAAAGGTGTTTTATCATCTAAGGGGTGGGGATGATATAAAAGTGTTTCCACTTAGATTGTAAAGCAATCTGGCTTTCCCTAGAACCCTCTTAGATTTCACTGAAGAACTGGAGGTTAGTTTCAATGGCTAAGCTACAGCTCCCAAGTTACTTCCACTCCATTTCAGTTTAATATGCTTTTCCACTGCATATTTTATCTTCCCTACTAGATATACTGTATACTACGTAATGGAGGTCGTAATGTAATGATACAATGGCATGTTTGTAATTAAATTGTACATATTAACATTAGAGTTTATTTATCTCTCAAACAGTTTAATATGATATATAGCCAGGGCAAATCAGCATCTACGCTCCCTGTATAAATAGAAAGAAGAAAGAGAGGGGTTACCCAGGATCTTGGTAATCAGAATAGGGTAAATACAGCAAGGTCTGCACTGCTAGGTATTATCATTGATTTTAACCGTCGCAGCATGTATAGTAGAGTGAGTGTGTCGGATTCCCTGCACCAGACTTAGGAAACTGGTCTGATCAGTTGATCAGCTATGACTGAGATAAAATCAGGGAAAATAGGGGGCAACTTAACTTTCCATTTCCCAGGGATTGGTAAGAAGGCTACAGCTCAACCATTTTGTTGTTTGAGCTGAGCGCTTTAATGCCAGCAACAAAAAAGGATAGATACGCCCTGGACCAGGTAGAGAAACTGAACGGACACATCTTACTGGCTTGAATTTCCATCTGGAAGATGCTGGGAAATTCACCCCTAGACTCTGGCAGCCTAAACTCTTTTGCTCAAACGACTGCATAATATTAGAAAGGGGTAAATTAACAGTTTTACTCCCGTGAAGAATAGTTTCCCACAACACTGAACCTATTTTTGTCTTTAGGAAGGTTCTACATCGAGGAGCTAACAGCTGGGAATAATGAATTGGTTGTGCTAAAGCAACCTTGCATTCCGATCCCCTTTCTAGAGATCCCGCAGATAGCCAGCTTCGCCCACCACCCAAGCAGTTGGTGACAATCGAGGACTAGGTGAGCTAACTGAGAGAGGTCTAGTGTTATCCCTGTGGTTAAATTACATTTAAACACCTAACCTTCAGGATAACGATAACAGTTTTCCTTCTCGAGTAGTATTTGGAAAGTGAAAAGAACATTATTAGTGGGCGCTAATGGCCAAGGCAGTCGATGCGCCAAAAAAAAAAAAAAAAAAAAAAAAAAACAGTTTTCCTTACCTTCAAAACCTTGATTATGATGTATCTCTCTGGGAGGCGTTTGATTGTCTTCACCTTCGAGCACGGCCAACAAGCACTGATGGATGCATATGTACTGTTGTTCAGTTTGTACCATCCAAACTCTCTCCTTCCTCATGGCCCAGACTATGCCGAATATATCCACATGGTCAGTGCCATGGTTCAATGATTGTAGTATTCTGTCCAAAGCAATGAACGTGCCCGATCTACCAACTCCGGCACTGGATAAACAAAATGAGTACATCCATTAAGATAACAGTATGTTTTTTTTACAAGTATTATAATTGTTACTCCAGTGGGAAATACTTTAAAGTTAAGGATTTTTTAAGGATATGAAATAAAAAGTTTTACCTGCAATGGACCACTATTGGTCTTTGTTCAGGAGAGATCCTCTCCCTAAATGCTCGAACAAATCGAACTAAAGTTGTTGGAGGATTAGGAACTCCAAAATCTGGCCACGTTGTGAAATGGAAATGTCTTATAACCCTCTGAGTATCACCCTGTAATAAAAATGAGAATATTGTTTTAAAAAAAGAAAATTGAAGAATAAGCAGAGTAACAGACTGAGTTTAATTTGCTGAGACCACTCGCAAGACTTACCCTTACTGCTATTCTTAGAGTTCGAAATCACGAATTTTCTTAACTCCGAACATTTGAATCATATTTAGTTCTTACCACTTTATAATGATTGTACCTATCCGCTCTCTCACAGGTACCTTTAATCGAATCGGGAAAATGTGGCAGGTAAAGTTGTGGGTTTACGTGTTTGTAATCGCCATACTAAAGTTGAAAGTACAATCGTAGGACCCGTTCGCGGGTAAGTCTCAAAGTATGATAAAAAATCTTCCTTCAATTTTATTTTTATTTTATTTTATTTTTTTAAATTTATTTTGTTATTTACAATCTGTATAATACACTATACAATAAGTAAATAGGAAGATAGAAGTATAGAGGCGTGAAAGGCAGGAGGAAAGAAACTGCCCAGCGGCAGCACTTTCTACAGGATATTAATTTTAGGCCTTTAGACTGCGGGGCCACTGGCGATTCAGTCGGCGAGGAGTATTGTTAGGGATGTCAGAGGAGGCGAGAGACTGTACAAGAGGATTTGAGCAAGTGGAGAGAGTAGTATGGAATATTTGGTATTTAGTCTTAGCGAGTTGGTCTATGAAGAGAATATTGAGGTCGTTGTGAAGAGTGAGGTTAGTCGCCGTAGAAAGGAGCATCAACTTTCTGTCGGAGGAGTTTTGACTGAAATGTCTGTACAGTCCGTATGTTTGTAGGTTTGACTGAACCTCACAGCTCTAGTCCGTATGTCCACCATAGGTTTGAGAATAGTACTGTATATTAAGCGTTTGAGTTCAATGGGCAATTTGGAGCGTCGTCCAAGTAGTCTGTAAAGTAGTTTCGCACGTTTTGTCATTGCTTGTCTTTTAAGCCTAGTGTTTGGGTTCCAGGTGAGTCGTTTGTCTATGTAGAACCCAAGGTAGCTAACACCAGATCTGTATAAGGAAGAGGATTGCTGTTGAAGAGGACAGGTGGACAGGAGCCCCGCCGGAGAGTCAATTTTATTTTTAGAAATTTATAAATTCTTATTAATATCATTTATGGGGCGAGAGAGTATGATGACCCTTAATCAACCCCCACTCTCCCAGAAATAGCCGTAATAAAGTTTTCCCTGAAGTGAAAACCATTGGCTAAAATAAGATTCATAATCTTACCCTGGCCATAATGAATTCCGTGATACTCCAATCTGGATAATGGCTGTCGTTCAATATAGTAACAGAAATGTCCCCATAATAGACAGGCATTGTGTCGTACGGCCAGTAATGATCACATTTCTCTCTTCCTGAAACATAATTGGATGGAAAAAAAATGGTTTTTGAAATCTTTTTTTTTTAGGTGATGCAGAAAAGGAAACTGTTCCGAGTTGTTAACCTTTTTCTATACACCTGGTGAGCATGACTATTGCTCGAGAATTACTCTCCCAGCACATTCTCCAGAAATCATCCCTGGTCGAATGCAAAGGTCCTTGGGTCACAATAAATTCTCTAGGAGAATTCCATCCCTAAAAAGAAAAAGGTTACAATTTTAAAAATTATTCCATCAACAGCATCAAACATCAAAGTAACCTCTCCAAAACAGCTGTTACAAAATTTATTTATTTATTTTTAAACTAAACTTACAGGCACATAGTTAGCGTTTATATAATCAGAACCTTCTTCATCGTCCACGGGTTGCAGCTTGAATCGGGAATGGTCGTAAGGCAATATATTGGTAAACCTATTTTTAGGTCTATTACACGAGAGATCGGCAAAAGTGCAAGGCTGTTCACGGCCTACATGTTTTAATTCTTCAAATTCCTCTGAGAAACGAAAATCTGAATCAGCTGACATGATTCTATAATGTTCGGCAAAGTTTTCCAATCGTATTGGTCGACTGTAATTGAAACAATAGAAAAAAAAGAAAAGGAAATTATAGTTTTACATTTAATACAAAATTATAGTTTCAAATGTCAGATGTATCAACTTGTAGCAAGGGAAGAACGAAACAACAAGCGCAGTATCCACTAAATGATTACCAGATTGCAGTATCGTGAAACAAGACGCACTTTCGCAACAAGTAGATACACCTTCTAGAATTAGATTTCCTTTCAGTACTCACCTAGTTTCTATTATACTATCTGGTAGACTAAGCGTATCATTTGTTCTGTTTTCTGCAGGTTTTCTGCCAAGAATTTTGTTCCTTCGTAAAAGGAGTACCACGACCAGTAGTACTAGTATTATAGCGCTTGGGATGGTTATACCAATAATCAAAGGTGTAGTATCTTGATCTAAGCACAAAAGAAGTTACAATATTAATTTACATGGTGTGAGATGGGAACATGGTTACAGTCAAAGAGTCACGGCCCTTGAAACTAGATTGATCTCTAATGGTGGACGAAATCAAGTTCGAAACAGTCAGAAATGGGGGGGGGGGGAACTGAGGAACTATCCACATTTTCAAAACAGAGGTTGGAAGCGTCGAGATTCTTTAACTACTTCTGTAACGGCAATCTGAAACGAAACATTGCAAGATCTAAATTGACAGGGCGGATCGCTCAGGATATAAGGAGTACTTTCTAAAACCGCAACTAGATAGAGGGTACTAAAATTAGAGATGACTGGCGAAAACCATTTTCTTTGCAGGCTAAGAATCATATCTATAGGCTGAAGCGGTAGAAATATAGGAAATATGCGAGAGCAGGGAACTTTCTAGGTAGAAACTGATTCAAGATATCTACTCGAACTTAGATTCAAGAAACATGTGATGTCCCATTGCAATACCAGACAACAAGCTTTATAAGAGAACATTAATGCTAACTGACTTAAAAGACAAGCAATGACAAAACGTGCGAAACTTCTTTACAGACTACTTGGACGACGCTCCAAATTGCCCTTAGAACTCAAACGTTTAACATACAACACTATCCTCAAACCTATGGTGGACTTATGGACTAGAGCTGTGAGGTTCAGCCAAACCTACAAACATACGGACTGTACAGGACATTTCGGTCAAAACTACTGCCGACAGATAGCTGACGCCCCTTTCTACGGTGACTAACCTCACTCTTCCTCAACGACCTCAACATCCCCTTCATAGACCAACTCGCTAAGACTAAATACCACAGAAATACCACTCTACTCTCTCGACTAGCTCTAATCCTCTTGTACAGTCTCTCGCCTCCTCTGACATCCCTAATACTCCTACTCGTCGACTGAATCGCCAGTGGCCCCGCGACTTCCTTACAGTCTGAAGAACTAAACGTCATTATTCTCCTATCTCTCCTCACTCCTCCTCACAATCTCCTCTCTCCTATAGAGAGTGCTACCGTTGGGTAGTTTCTCTCCTCCTGCTCTCCTCCCGCACCAGTTCATCATACTCTTCACATTTACTTATTGTATACAGTATGCGGATTGTAAATAACAAAATAAATTTAAAAAATTAAAAAAACAAAATGCTATCTGAATCTTGTAGAGATCCCTCAAAGAGATTTTCCAAATTCTCACCTGTCTGGATGGAAAATGAATAATGAGTATCGGTGAATTTGTCCGAAGTGGTGAACGCCCTGATTTTAACTCTATAAGTGGTACCTCCTTTAAGTGGACCATTGCAATATCCAGTAAGCTTGCCTTCACAGTCTTCAGTACCAATGGTGAAGTCTTCTACTGAGCCGTTCTTAAATGGATAATATGGTTCCAGTACCTGGAAAAAAAACAAGGGATGCGAATGTAAAACGGCGTGGGAAACCAACTACTGAAATTAATGCGGTCCTTGAAAAGTTGAAAGCCCAAAGCTCACCTGATACGGTGGCCATACACTGTAAGCTTGCACATCTCTCCAACTTGGCATTTCCAGGCCGGAAGCGTTTTTAGTATCATCTTCTGCTATAATTATAGTGTAAGCAATCACCTGCACATAAAAGGGACACGAATTAGCAACAATATCCAGTCAACCTCTTGCTCCAGAATTCAGAGCAGATCATGGTCACAGATACTTACAGGGCCATTTTGATCTGAGAAATAATTTTTACGGAACCTAATTTGAATAGTAGTTGAAGTACGACAAACTTCCGTCGGTACTACTTGATCACTTGGTTTAGGTGGAGCTGTAAAGTACCAATTTAATTAATACAAAGTACAACTAAGAAGAATTAGATTTCTCAAGTCCAAAAAGAACTATGGGAAAAAGTTACCTAGTATTGGCATCTTCTGTTTCCAAATCGCTTCAGGACCATAGCCCACTCTGGTTTCCGCTTGTATGCTGAACACGTAGGTTTTTCCTGGCAATAGGTTTCGAATTGTTCCCCGGAAATCATCAGCTTTGAAGTTTTTGTTTTGTGTGTGGTAAGAAGACTTGAAAAGATAAGGAGAAAAATCGGTCAAAGGAATTTTTTATCAATTTTAGAGTAATATATTAAAACTAATGGACTTCGAGAGGTTTACCTCTAAGCCATAAGTAATAGTGAATTTAAGTATAACACCATTTTGTTCGCTGTTTGGAAGTGACCACTCAAAGGTTATCTCGCTTGGCTGTACGTCGATTGGATCAAACTTCTCAACCTGCAAAAGGAAAAGACCAAAAATCTATATTGTAAATCTCACTACACTTTGTCCTTCCGAATCTACGTTCTCTCACTCGAATCTCACCAGCATAAAACAGATTTAATTCAAACTAACTGCATGTACGAGGGTCGTTTGAAAAGTCCGTGCAAAGTCAGAGAGATAGCACTACTGGCGCGTATCGAGGTTATGTTTAGTTAGTAGCATCTCTTGGAAGAACACACACCAAGTTTCAGCCAGATCGGTCTATTTCTTTGTGTTTGGCATTCGTTTGAATCGAGGAAGTCGAGTGATTTTCAAAAAATGGACGAAAAAGAATTTCGTGTGTTGATTAAACACTACTTTATGAAAGGCAAAACGCCTCAGGAGACTAAAGAGAAGCTTGATAAACATTATGGTGACTCTGCACCTTCGATTAGAACAGTTTATAAGTGGTTTCAAAATTTTCGGAGTGGCCATATGGGCACAAGTGACGCTGAACGTTCTGGACGCCCTGTTGAGGTTACTACTCCAGAAATCATTGATAAAATCCATGATATGGTGATGGATGACAGAAGAGTGAAGGTGCGTGAGATTGCTAGAGCTGTGGGCATCTTGAATGAATGGGTACATAATATTTTGCATCAACATTTGGACATGACAAAGCTATCCGCAAGATGGGTGCCGCGATTGCTCACGCTTGACCAAAAACGAAATCGTGTGAAGTGTTGCAAGGACGGTTTGCAGCTGTTCCAGTAGAATCCGCAGGACTTTAAGCGTCGTTTCGTCACTGTGGATGAAACATGGATACATCACTACACTCCTGAGACCAAAGAACAATCTAAACAATGGGTTACCAAGGGGGAATCTGCGCGAAAAAAGGCGAAGACCGTTCCTTCGGCCGGAAAGATTATGGCGACTGTCTTTTGGGATTCTCAAGGAATAATCCTCATCGACTATCTGGAAAAGGGTAAAACTATTACAGGTGCAAATTATTCATCGTTATTGAACCGTTTGAAAACCGAGCTGCAAGAAAAACGCCCACGATTGGCCTACAAAAAAGTCGATTTCCATCACGACAACGCACCAGCTCACACCTCAGCAGTTGTGGTCGCAAAATTAATGGAAATAGGGTTCCAACTCGTTTTACATCCCCCCTATTCTCCAGACTTGGCTCCCTCGGACTACTATTTGTTCCCCAATATGAAGAAATGGCTGGCGGGAAAAAGATTTTATTCAAACGAGGAGGTGATTGCAGAAACGAATGGCTATTTTTCAGACTTGGACAAATCCTATTATTCGGAAGGGATCAACAAACTAGAGCAGCGTTGGACGAAGTGTATAAGCCTAAAAGGAGACTATGTTGAAAAATAAAAAAGGTTTACCCCAAAAAATTAAGTAGTTTTTATTTTTGCACGAACTTTTCAAACGACCCTCGTATATGTTGAATAGATTTGTATTTAGTTAATAATTTAGTTAATTTTTCTATATTGAGCCTAACTCTTGTTATGAGTTGTATTACTCGAAAACAATAAAATTTTGATTTGATTTGATTTGAGCATTTAGTGGCACTTTAAAGCGGAATTTCCTTAAAAAGAATCTCAGAAAAATGAAAAATCCATTCAGTAAAATTAGTAGTAGCAACACATAAAACCACCCTTTAGTAAAATATAAGAAGCCAGAATCAAAAACAAGGATAGCCTAACTATAACCTCCCTCCATGGAGTGTTATTAATCAAAAATTACAATTTATTGTACAAATAAATGTTGCATTTTCGGCGGAAAACTCATTAATGAAAATTAAATAGGGGCCGCGATACTTGTGTGAAAATAAGGGAAAGTATTATTCTTCATGAACCTGTAACCTGTCTTCTTAAACATTACCTGATTCGCTCGAACTCTTTGTGATAAAACCATTACACTCAACCACAACCAACACCACTCTCATACCATTAACCTACCTTTCCTGGTATGCTTTCCTGTGTGATGAAAACCGCGGAAATTGGTAAGGATTTCCTCAATATGGTTGCTTCCATTCCGGATCTGACTACCACGGTGAAAGTGTAATTTCTGTGTGGTTTTAATTCATTTATAGTTATCGTTTCTTCTTGGGTCAAATTCTGTATGAGTATTCCCTCAGTATTTAAGTATTGTACCTGGAATTAAAATGCAGAAACGTTTCTCACTAAACATTTTTTTCTCTTTTAAGAAAAATAAAACTACATAATCCAAAATTAAAAGTTATGGGCTTTTACTACGCAGCAAATAACAATATTAATTTTAAAAAAAGACACAAGTAAATACCTCAAAAGCATTATATTCTCCGGGTGGTTTATCCCAGGTAAGCGTTATCGCAGTGTCTGTTATCTGTGTAGCATTTATTTTAGTTATATGTTCTGGATCTGTAAAATGGGGCAAAAAGATAAGATTAAATTTGAGGATACACTTAAACGTTGCACAATTTGGTAAGAGTAAAAAGCTAATCTGCTTCGAGTATGTTGTCTTAAAATTCGGAGTTGTTTTGTTTGGATGCGGAGCACAAAGCGGTAGAATTTAAAAATAAGACTCAAACGACAGAATTATATTATAATTCTCATGAATAATATTATTTGGATTATTAAAAAAAAAAAGAAGCAATTAAATTGACGTTACTGGCTGCGTCTGAGGCTTTTTCAGCGCACTGATGGCCTTCGGACAGCGTTCTCTCCTTACAGTGAACTGTAAGAAATTCCTAAGAACAGAAAACTTAATGGCCAACAGCTAGATTCGAACCCAAGATCTCTGCGTGTTGCTACAGTAAGATGATTTGTAATAAAATAAAAAAATTAATAGGAGGAAATAATAACTGCCAGTTTCAGTCTTGATATATTTTTATTATGCCGGAGCTCTTTCGACCCTAGGGACTAGGTCCATCTTCAGGGCTGTGGAACATATTTTACAGTATGTTAACAATAATTATATTAAAATGAATGTGTATAAAGTAACGAGACTGTCACAAAAAAATATATAGGCAAAACACCACAGCACTTTTCCTTACATAGCACAGAAAATCATCACACTTTCAATTTCCCAAACACAAAGCTACTTAAATCAGAAACCAACACACCAAAAAGGGAAAGTGCTAGAAATGATATACACATCTAAGACAGAAAACAGTCTAAATTTCAAAACTGACACGAACAATTTAAACAACATATACGCCGCCAACTTACTACAAAATACTTGGACAATTGGCAACACTGACTTCCTCACAACCAAACACACACAGACCGATCACACTCAGTCCAATGAGCAAGACAAGACAGAAGAAGACACACCAACCCTTTAATGATTTAAAATATTACATTGTAAACTAGGTAAATAATTTTTGTAAATTTTCGTTACATTATACATATTCATTGTAATATAATTATTGTTAACACATTGTAAATATGTTCCACAGCCCTGAAGATGTGACCTAGTCCCTAGGTCGAAAGCTCGGCATGATAAAAAATAGATCACGACTGAAACTGGCAGTTATTTTTCTCATCCAACTGAAACTATGAATCAGTCACCAAAAATAATGAACAGCAAAAATAATTAAGATAAATAAAGTAAAAAAAAAACTTACATAACCTATCCTGTCGATGTAGCGGTTGACTCAGAACCCTGTCGGCCACCGTCCAAACAGTGATATTGTACAATCGGCCAGGTGTAAGATTGTTAAAGGTAACTTTAGATTCAGTTTCATTAGCACCTTTCTCTTTGATAAGTGCACCTTTACCGCTAGCATCGCCGGCACCGATCAATGAGAAACGATATCTATCGAAACGTGACGAAGCCTGCGGAGTCGGCGTATATCTTAGTGTCACCGTGTCAGTTAGGTGTGCATTGTTCACTACCAGGACTTCCGATAATATTAGTGGCACTGTTTATAAACAAAAAAACAATAAATTACAAACAATTTACAAATATTTCCTTACAAAAAAAGCAAACGAAATACTGACTGGTGCGAGCTGATAAAGTTGTGACATCACTCTGCAGTTCGTACGACACCGTGCGAATGTCAAACTGATACTTCACACCTGGCATCAGGTCTTCCACCAGAGCGCGCACAGAACCTCCTTCTGTTCCTTTGCCCGTCATATTTCTAGTCCTAAAAATAAAAAAAATCGATAGTGAATTTTGGTAAAATCGAATTTAATATCGTTTTGTTGAAATTGGAGTAGATCTCAGTAAGGCGAATGATTAATTATAGGAAATGAATGATCTTTAATATTGTGACTACTATTTCCTAAAATTTACGCCAAAAATGTATTTCCGGATAATAAATCAATTTAGAAAATGTGAGACGATCGTAATACTTCCTTTCGCTTAGAAGGATTTTGAAAAGTTAATAGTTAAACTTGGCTACTTGGGAGTTTTCAGTACAAATACTGGTTACTATGACTACACTTTACTGACAATAAGTATACCTCTGCACAATCTCTTCGCCATTCGATTCCAACGGAGACCAGTTGATTATATAGTACTCAATGCGACCTTCAGGTCTTGGAAATTCCAGGGTAACGTTGGTGGAGTCTACAAGTGGTGCTATATCGGTCACAGGATTTGGTCCTATAAAACGGGGAATCCTTTCAAATTAATCCTGCTAAAGTTTCGTTTATTTTTGTACACAAACCAGGTTTATAGAAGTGCATACTCACGAACGGTATGGTTAAGAACTAAAGGTCTGGCTGATTCCACATTAAAACTGACAGTGTTCACTTGAATGGTATATTTTTCACCTGGTGTTAGATCTACAACTTCCGCTTCGGTTACTGTTCGCTTTACCGGTGGTAGTTTGTACCATCGAGATTCCTCTTCTGTTCTGTACCTGTCAGATGTGGTAATCATACTCAGGATTAGCGATCCCTCTTTTCCAGATAAAAAGGGCAATAAAATGTTTTGATATTTACCTGATAGAAAATTCAGAATAAATACTCTCTTCGGGTTCGATCCATCGAACAACTACCGAATTACTGGTCACGTTTTCAAGAGTCAAGTTGGTCGGCGGCTTAGGATCTACAAAATCCAACAAGGGTCGCTTTTAATGTATCTAAAATTCTAATGTAAATGGCTAAATATAAACTCATCATCGCACTGAAGTATTTAAAATTATATCGATAATAAAGGTGATGATAGTCTGTCAGTAAAATTTACTTTCAATAAATTATATTAAAAATTCCTAATTTGAGTGAAATACAATTTAAATGAATACAAAAACAAACCTTCAATATGCTTGAAACAGAAATGGGAAAGTGTTAACAACAAGAATGAGTCCAAAGAACTATTTTTGGGGGGGAATTAGGGGACCACAAAACATCTCTTTCTGGATTCCCTTGAGTATGAACTCTTAGGGGGAACACTTACACACAGCTTGGAAGTAATCATGCGGTTCGCTGTACAATCCGTGGCTAATTGCGAACACTTTGATCTGGTAGCCGGCGCCTGGGTACAGGTTGGTCAACAGTAAGTGCGGCTCTGTGGTTACAGTTGTCACAGATTTAAGGCCTGAAACATTATCCAGTATTTAAGACAATCAAAATTCAAATTGATTGATTGGTTGGCTTTAATTTTAATTTCTATGGCAACATTGCCCTGTACCTGAATCATTTCTTAGATGTATCACTTCGTATTTCTCTTGTCGTGAATTAACATCCGACTTCCAAGATATGTTCAATCCATATTCAATTGGTTTCAAATCTTCTATGACTGGTGAAGAAGGCCCTTCAAAGAAATTCAACGAATAAATTAAACATAAGTAAAACAGAAATCAAGCTAATCACACTGTAATTTCCTGAACCACTCACTTGTCGCCTGATAAGCGATTTCTGCATTTGATTCCACCGAATTCGAGACAGCCTGCACGGATATAGAATAATTTCTGCCCGGAAGTAAGGATTCCAGCACGTGTTCCGTTTTATCGGTCACCATGGTGTTCGTGTCTCCGTTCAGTACTCCTACTTCTGTGTAACTGATCTGTAATGTTAATGAAAAGATTAATTTACCAAATTTCATAATTTATGAGAGCTTGACCTTGAATATTAACATTAAAGCTGAAACTTCAAGCGAATTCTAATCACAATCAGCAGAGTTTATGTTTAAACTTAAGTTAGAAATTGTTTTCTGCTCTTTAAAATAAAAAACTCAGTTTGACTGGGAGTTGATCACCTTGTACTCGTCTTGAAAGCTGGAATTGTCTGGACGCCAAGTTAGGGTCACATCGTTAGTCTTGTTGTCGATTTCTGATTTCAATTCTTTCACTGGTAAAGGTTCTGAAAAAATCAAAATATAGGTCAACGTTTTTTTAGTTTAACTACCATTTTTTGAACAATGTGAACAATTGATTTTTAAGAAAGTGGCCGAGTTCTCTGATTTAATATTTTATAATATGTATATATATGGGAACTTCTATTTGAACGAGGTCTTGAATTTTACGACTGTAGCCTGATTCCGTGGCGTTTGTTTTGCCGGACCAGAGAATTAGAAGATAGGAATTCGAAATAACAAACACTTTCGTCTTTAGCCCATTTTCGCTATAAAGCTTTTTGAAATTTGACAAACTATTCAAGCACTAAGCACGATATTGATTTCTCATTACCATATCCTAAAAATTCGAAATGTTATCCTCTAAATCAGTGGTTCTTAATCGGTGTCCAACTGTTCCGCGAAATTTCAATTTTAAATGTATTGAAATTTAGAAACTTAGGAAAGATATGAAAACAAAAAATTATTCTTTATTTTAATTTGAATTTAATTTTAAGTTCTTGCTAAATACCCAATTTCAAATGATTCAATGTTAGTGTTCCGCGAGAAAAATATATACCGTGTCTATGAAAAGGTTAAGAACCACTGATATAAAGGGTTGAAAATTTTTTGGGTCATGAAATTCTGTACAATTATGGCTGTTCTATATCTCCCACTGTGAAGCACGTATTGGTATGGAATTTCTTTCTCTTGTACACTTTGTTTTTCTCAATTATAAACTATAGTTATTTTGTGCACAGATCTAAAAAGGTAGAAGATATAAAGGGTTGAAAATTTTTTGGGTCATGAAATTCTGTACAATTATGGCTGTTCTATATCTCCCACTGTGAAGCACGTATTGGTATGGAATTTCTTTCTCTTGTACACTTTGTTTTTCTCAATTATAAACTATAGTTATTTTGTGCACAGATCTAAAAAGGTAGAAGATATAAAGAGTTGAAAATTTTTTGGGTCATGAAATTCTGTACAATTATGGCCGTTCTATATCTCCCACTGTGAAGCACGTATTGGTATGGAATTTCTTTCTCTTGTACACTTTGTTTTTCTCAATTATAAACTATAGTTATTTTGTGCACAGATCTAAAAAGGTAGAAGATATATAAGGTTGAAAATTTTTTGGGTCATGAAATTCTGTAAAATTATGGCCGTTCTATATCTCCCACTGTGAACCACGTATTGGTATGGAATTTCTTTCTCATGTACACTTTGTTTTTCTCAATTATAAACTATAGTTATTTTGTGCACAGATCTAAAAAGGTAGAAGATATATAAGGTTGAAAATTTTTTGGGTCATGAAATTCTGTACAATTATGGCCGTTCTATATCTCCCACTGTGAAGCACGTATTGGTATGGAATTTCTTTCTCATGTACACTTTGTTTTTCTCAATTATAAACTATAGTTATTTTGTGCACAGATCTAAAAAGGTAGAAGATATATAAGGTTGAAAATTTTTTGGGTCATGAAATTCTGTAAAATTATGGCCGTTCTATATCTCCCACTGTGAAGCACGTATTGGTATGGAATTTCTTTCTCTTGTACACTTTGTTTTTCTCAATTATAAACTATAGTTATTTTGTGCACAGATCTAAAAAGGTAGAAGATATATAAGGTTGAAAATTTTTTGGGTCATGAAATTCTGTAAAATTATGGCCGTTCTATATCTCCCACTGTGAAGCACGTATTGGTATGGAATTTCTTTCTCTTGTACACTTTGTTTTTCTCAATTATAAACTATAGTTATTTTGTGCACAGATCTAAAAAGGTAGAAGATATAAAGGGTTGAAAATTTTTTGGGTCATGAAATTCTGTACAATTATGGCCGTTCTATATCTCCCACTGTGAAGCACGTATTGGTATGGAATTTCTTTCTCTTGTACACTTTGTTTTTCTCAATTATAAACTATAGTTATTTTGTGCACAGATCTAAAAAGGTAGAAGATATATAAGGTTGAAAATTTTTTGGGTCATGAAATTCTGTAAAATTATGGCCGTTCTATATCTCCCACTGTGAAGCACGTATTGGTATGGAATTTCTTTCTCTTGTACACTTTGTTTTTCTCAATTATAAACTATAGTTATTTTGTGCACAGATCTAAAAAGGTAGAAGATATATAAGGTTGAAAATTTTTTGGGTCATGAAATTCTGTACAATTATGGCCGTTCTATATCTCCCACTGTGAAGCACGTATTGGTATGAAATTTCTTTCTCATGTACACTTTGTTTTTCTCAATTATAAACTATAGTTATTTTGTGCACAGATCTAAAAAGGTAGAAGATATAATAGGTTGAAAATTTTTTGGGTCATGAAATTCTGTAAAATTATGGCCGTTCTATATCTCCCACTGTGAACCACGTATTGGTATGGAATTTTGTTCTCTTGTACACTTTGTTTATCTCAATTATAAACTATAGTTATTTTGTGCACTGATCTAAAAAGGTAGAAGATATAAAGGGTTGAAAATTTTTGGGTCATGAAATTCTGTACAATTATGGCCGTTCTATATCTCCCACTATGAAGCACGTATTGGTATGGAATTTCTTTCTCTTGTACACTTTGTTTTTCTCAATTATAAACTATAGTTATTTTGTGCACAGATCTAAAAAGGTAGAAGATATAATAGGTTGAAAATTTTTTGGGTCATGAAATTCTGTAAAATTATGGCCGTTCTATATCTCCCACTGTGAACCACGTATTGGGTATGGAATTTTGTTCTCTTGTACACTTTGTTTTTCTCAATTATAAACTATAGTTATTTTGTGCACAGATCTAAAAAGGTAGAAGATATAAAGGGTTGAAAATGTTTTGTGTCATGAAATTCTGTAAAATTATGGCCGTTCTCTATCTCTCACTGTGAAGCACGTATTGGTATGGAATTTCTTTCTCTTGTACACTTTGTTTTTCTCAATTATAAACTATAGTTATTTTGTGCACAGATCTAAAAAGGTAGAAGATATAAAGGGTTGAAAATTTTTTGGGTCATGAAATTCTGTACAATTATGGCTGTTCTATATCTCCCACTGTGAAGCACGTATTGGTATGGAATTTCTTTCTCTTGTACACTTTGTTTTTCTCAATTATAAACTATAGTTATTTTGTGCACAGATCTAAAAAGGTAGAAGATATAAAGGGTTGAAAATTTTTTGGGTCATGAAATTCTGTACAATTATGGCCGTTCTATATCTCCCACTGTGAAGCACGTATTGGTATGGAATTTCTTTCTCTTGTACACTTTGTTTTTCTCAATTATAAACTATAGTTATTTTGTGCACAGATCTAAAAAGGTAGAAGATATAAAGGGTTGAAAATTTTTTGGGTCATGAAATTCTGTACAATTATGGCCGTTCTATATCTCCCACTGTGAAGCACGTATTGGTATGGAATTTCTTTCTCTTGTACACTTTGTTTTTCTCAATTATAAACTATAGTTATTTTGTGCACAGATCTAAAAAGGTAGAAGATATATAAGGTTGAAAATTTTTTGGGTCATGAAATTCTGTAAAATTATGGCCGTTCTATATCTCCCACTGTGAACCACGTATTGGTATGGAATTTTGTTCTCTTGTACACTTTGTTTTTCTCAATTATAAACTATAGTTATTTTGTGCACAGATCTAAAAAGGTAGAAGATATAAAGGGTTGAAAATTTTTTGGGTCATGAAATTCTGTACAATTATGGCCGTTCTATATCTCCCACTGTGAAGCACGTATTGGTATGGAATTTCTTTCTCTTGTACAATTTGTTTTTCTCAATTATAAACTATAGTTATTTTGTGCACTGATCTAAAAAGGTAGAAGATATAAAGGGTTGAAAATGTTTTGTGTCATGAAATTCTGTAAAATTATGGCCGTTCTATATCTCTCACTGTGAAGCACGTATTGGTATGGAATTTCTTTGTCTTGTACACTTTGTTTTTCTCAATTATAAACTATAGTTATTTTGTGCACAGATCTAAAAAGGTAGAAGATATAAAGGGTAGAAAATTTTTTGGGTCATGAAATTCTGTAAAATTATGGCCGTTCTATATCTCCCACTGTGAACCACGTATTGGTATGGAATTTTGTTCTCTTATACACTTTGTTTTTCTCAATTATAAACTATAGTTATTTTGTGCACAGATCTAAAAAGGTAGAAGATATAAAGGGTTGAAAATTTTTTGGGTCATGAAATTGTGTAAAATTATGGCCGTTCTATATCTCCCACTGTGAACCACGTATTGGTATGGAATTTTAATCTCTTGTACACTTTGTTTTTCTCAAATATAAACTATAGTTATTTTGTGCACAGATCTAAAAAGGTAGAAGATATAAAGGGTTGAAAATTTTTTGGGTCATGAAATTCTGTACAATTATGGCCGTTCTATATCTCCCACTGTGAAGCACGTATTGGTATGGAATTTTGTTCTCCTCAATTATAAACTATAGTTATTTTGTGCACAGATCTAAAAAGGTAGAAGATATAAAGGGTAGAAAATTTTTTGGGTCATGAAATTCTGTAAAATTATGGCCGTTCTATATCTCCCACTGTGAACAACGTATTCGTATGGAATTTTGTTCTCTTATACACTTTGTTTTTCTCAATTATAAACTATATTTATTTTGTGCACAGATCTAAAAAGGTAGAAGATATAAAGGGTTAAAAAATTTTTGGGTCATGAAATTCTGTACAATTATGGCCGTTCTATATCTCCCACTGTGAAGCACGTATTGGTATGGAATTTCTTTCTCTTGTACACTTTGTTTTTCTCAATTATAAACTATAGTTATTTTGTGCACAGATCTAAAAAGGTAGAAGATATAAAGGGTTGAAAATTTTTTGGGTCATGAAATTCTGTACAATTATGGCTGTTCTATATCTCCCACTGTGAAGCACGTATTGGTATGGAATTTCTTTCTCTTGTACACTTTGTTTTTCTGAATTATAAACTATAGTTATTTTGTGCACAGATCTAAAAAGGTAGAAGATATAAAGGGTTGAAAATTTTTTGGGTCATGAAATTCTGTACAATTATGGCCGTTCTATATCTCCCACTGTGAAGCACGTATTGGTATGGAATTTCTTTCTCTTGTACACTTTGTTTTTCTCAATTATAAACTATAGTTATTTTGTGCACAGATCTAAAAAGGTAGAAGATATAAAGGGTTGAAAATTTTTTGGGTCATGAAATTCTGTACAATTATGGCCGTTCTATATCTCCCACTGTGAAGCACGTATTGGTATGGAATTTCTTTCTCTTGTACACTTTGTTTTTCTCAATTATAAACTATAGTTATTTTGTGCACAGATCTAAAAAGGTAGAAGATATATAAGGTTGAAAATTTTTTGGGTCATGAAATTCTGCAAAATTATGGCCGTTCTATATCTCCCACTGTGAAGCACGTATTGGTATGGAATTTCTTTCTCTTGTACACTTTGTTTTTCTCAATTATAAACTATAGTTATTTTGTGCACAGATCTAAAAAGGTAGAAGATATAAAGGGTTAAAAAATTTTTGGGTCATGAAATTCTGTACAATTATGGCCGTTCTATATCTCCCACTGTGAAGCACGTATTGGTATGGAATTTCTTTCTCATGTACACTTTGTTTTTCTCAATTATAAACTATAGTTATTTTGTGCACAGATCTAAAAAGGTAGAAGATATAATAGGTTGAAAATTTTTTGGGTCATGAAATTCTGTAAAATTATGGCCGTTCTATATCTCCCACTGTGAACCACGTATTGGTATGGAATTTTGTTCTCTTGTACACTTTGTTTATCTCAATTATAAACTATAGTTATTTTGTGCACTGATCTAAAAAGGTAGAAGATATAAAGGGTTGAAAATTTTTTGGGTCATGAAATTCTGTAAAATTATGGCCGTTCTATATCTCCCACTGTGAACCACTGATTGGTATGGAATTTTGTTCTCTTATACACTTTGTTTTTCTCAATTATAAACTATATTTATTTTGTGCACAGATCTAAAAAGGTAGAAGATATAAAGGGTTAAAAAATTTTTGGGTCATGAAATTCTGTACAATTATGGCCGTTCTATATCTCCCACTATGAAGCACGTATTGGTATGGAATTTCTTTCTCTTGTACACTTTGTTTTTCTCAATTATAAACTATAGTTATTTTGTGCACAGATCTAAAAAGGTAGAAGATATAATAGGTTGAAAATTTTTTGGGTCATGAAATTCTGTAAAATTATGGCCGTTCTATATCTCCCACTGTGAACCACGTATTGGGTATGGAATTTTGTTCTCTTGTACACTTTGTTTTTCTCAATTATAAACTATAGTTATTTTGTGCACAGATCTAAAAAGGTAGAAGATATAAAGGGTTGAAAATGTTTTGTGTCATGAAATTCTGTAAAATTATGGCCGTTCTCTATCTCTCACTGTGAAGCACGTATTGGTATGGAATTTCTTTTTCTTGTACACTTTGTTTTTCTCAATTATAAACTATAGTTATTTTGTGCACAGATCTAAAAAGGTAGAAGATATAAAGGGTTGAAAATTTTTTGGGTCATGAAATTCTGTACAATTATGGCTGTTCTATATCTCCCACTGTGAAGCACGTATTGGTATGGAATTTCTTTCTCTTGTACACTTTGTTTTTCTCAATTATAAACTATAGTTATTTTGTGCACAGATCTAAAAAGGTAGAAGATATAAAGGGTTGAAAATTTTTTGGGTCATGAAATTCTGTACAATTATGGCCGTTCTATATCTCCCACTGTGAAGCACGTATTGGTATGGAATTTCTTTCTCTTGTACACTTTGTTTTTCTCAATTATAAACTATAGTTATTTTGTGCACAGATCTAAAAAGGTAGAAGATATAAAGGGTTGAAAATTTTTTGGGTCATGAAATTCTGTACAATTATGGCCGTTCTATATCTCCCACTGTGAAGCACGTATTGGTATGGAATTTCTTTCTCTTGTACACTTTGTTTTTCTCAATTATAAACTATAGTTATTTTGTGCACAGATCTAAAAAGGTAGAAGATATATAAGGTTGAAAATTTTTTGGGTCATGAAATTCTGTAAAATTATGGCCGTTCTATATCTCCCACTGTGAAGCACGTATTGGTATGGAATTTCTTTCTCTTGTACACTTTGTTTTTCTCAATTATAATCTATAGTTATTTTGTGCACAGATCTAAAAAGGTAGAAGATATAAAGGGTTAAAAAATTTTTGGGTCATGAAATTCTGTACAATTATGGCCGTTCTATATCTCCCACTGTGAAGCACGTATTGGTATGGAATTTCTTTCTCATGTACACTTTGTTTTTCTCAATTATAAACTATAGTTATTTTGTGCACAGATCTAAAAAGGTAGAAGATATAATAGGTTGAAAATTTTTTGGGTCATGAAATTCTGTAAAATTATGGCCGTTCTATATCTCCCACTGTGAACCACGTATTGGTATGGAATTTTGTTCTCTTGTACACTTTGTTTATCTCAATTATAAACTATAGTTATTTTGTGCACTGATCTAAAAAGGTAGAAGATATAAAGGGTTGAAAATTTTTTGGGTCATGAAATTCTGTAAAATTATGGCCGTTCTATATCTCCCACTGTGAACCACTGATTGGTATGGAATTTTGTTCTCTTATACACTTTGTTTTTCTCAATTATAAACTATATTTATTTTGTGCACAGATCTAAAAAGGTAGAAGATATAAAGGGTTAAAAAATTTTTGGGTCATGAAATTCTGTACAATTATGGCCGTTCTATATCTCCCACTATGAAGCACGTATTGGTATGGAATTTCTTTCTCTTGTACACTTTGTTTTTCTCAATTATAAACTATAGTTATTTTGTGCACAGATCTAAAAAGGTAGAAGATATAATAGGTTGAAAATTTTTTGGGTCATGAAATTCTGTAAAATTATGGCCGTTCTATATCTCCCACTGTGAACCACGTATTGGGTATGGAATTTTGTTCTCTTGTACACTTTGTTTTTCTCAATTATAAACTATAGTTATTTTGTGCACAGATCTAAAAAGGTAGAAGATATAAAGGGTTGAAAATGTTTTGTGTCATGAAATTCTGTAAAATTATGGCCGTTCTCTATCTCTCACTGTGAAGCACGTATTGGTATGGAATTTCTTTTTCTTGTACACTTTGTTTTTCTCAATTATAAACTATAGTTATTTTGTGCACAGATCTAAAAAGGTAGAAGATATAAAGGGTTGAAAATTTTTTGGGTCATGAAATTCTGTACAATTATGGCTGTTCTATATCTCCCACTGTGAAGCACGTATTGGTATGGAATTTCTTTCTCTTGTACACTTTGTTTTTCTCAATTATAAACTATAGTTATTTTGTGCACAGATCTAAAAAGGTAGAAGATATAAAGGGTTGAAAATTTTTTGGGTCATGAAATTCTGTACAATTATGGCCGTTCTATATCTCCCACTGTGAAGCACGTATTGGTATGGAATTTCTTTCTCTTGTACACTTTGTTTTTCTCAATTATAAACTATAGTTATTTTGTGCACAGATCTAAAAAGGTAGAAGATATATAAGGTTGAAAATTTTTTGGGTCATGAAATTCTGTAAAATTATGGCCGTTCTATATCTCCCACTGTGAACCACGTATTGGTATGGAATTTTGTTCTCTTGTACACTTTGTTTTTCTCAATTATAAACTATAGTTATTTTGTGCACAGATCTAAAAAGGTAGAAGATATAAAGGGTTGAAAATTTTTTGGGTCATGAAATTCTGTACAATTATGGCCGTTCTATATCTCCCACTGTGAAGCACGTATTGGTATGGAATTTCTTTCTCTTGTACAATTTGTTTTTCTCAATTATAAACTATAGTTATTTTGTGCACTGATCTAAAAAGGTAGAAGATATAAAGGGTTGAAAATGTTTTGTGTCATGAAATTCTGTAAAATTATGGCCGTTCTATATCTCCCACTGTGAAGCACGTATTGGTATGGAATTTCTTTCTCTTGTACACTTTGTTTTTCTCAATTATAAACTATAGTTATTTTGTGCACAGATCTAAAAAGGTAGAAGATATATAAGGTTGAAAATTTTTTGGGTCATGAAATTCTGTAAAATTATGGCCGTTCTATATCTCCCACTGTAAACCACGTATTGGTATGGAATTTTGTTCTCTTGTACACTTTGTTTTTCTCAATTATAAACTATAGTTATTTTGTGCACAGATCTAAAAAGGTAGAAGATATAAAGGGTTGAAAATTTTTTGGGTCATGAAATTCTGTACAATTATGGCCGTTCTATATCTCCCACTGTGAAGCACGTATTGGTATGGAATTTCTTTCTCTTGTACAATTTGTTTTTCTCAATTATAAACTATAGTTATTTTGTGCACTGATCTAAAAAGGTAGAAGATATAAAGGGTTGAAAATGTTTTGTGTCATGAAATTCTGTAAAATTATGGCCGTTCTATATCTCTCACTGTGAAGCACGTATTGGTATGGAATTTCTTTGTCTTGTACACTTTGTTTTTCTCAATTATAAACTATAGTTATTTTGTGCACAGATCTAAAAAGGTAGAAGATATAAAGGGTAGAAAATTTTTTGGGTCATGAAATTCTGTAAAATTATGGCCGTTCTATATCTCCCACTGTGAACCACGTATTGGTATGGAATTTTGTTCTCTTATACACTTTGTTTTTCTCAATTATAAACTATAGTTATTTTGTGCACAGATCTAAAAAGGTAGAAGATATAAAGGGTTGAAAATTTTTTGGGTCATGAAATTGTGTAAAATTATGGCCGTTCTATATCTCCCACTGTGAACCACGTATTGGTATGGAATTTTAATCTCTTGTACACTTTGTTTTTCTCAAATATAAACTATAGTTATTTTGTGCACAGATCTAAAAAGGTAGAAGATATAAAGGGTTGAAAATTTTTTGGGTCATGAAATTCTGTACAATTATGGCCGTTCTATATCTCCCACTGTGAAGCACGTATTGGTATAGAATTTTGTTCTCCTCAATTATAAACTATAGTTATTTTGTGCACTGATCTAAAAAGGTAGAAGATATAAAGGGTTGAAAATGTTTTGTGTCATGAAATTCTGTAAAATTATGGCCGTTCTATATCTCTCACTGTGAAGCACGTATTGGTATGGAATTTCTTTCTCTTGTACACTTTGTTTTTCTCAATTATAAACTATAGTTATTTTGTGCACAGATCTAAAAAGGTAGAAGATATAAAGGGTAGAAAATTTTTTGGGTCATGAAATTCTGTAAAATTATGGCCGTTCTATATCTCCCACTGTGAACCACGTATTCGTATGGAATTTTGTTCTCTTATACACTTTGTTTTTTTTAATTATAAACTATATTTATTTTGTGCACAGATCTAAAAAGGTAGAAGATATAAAGGGTTAAAAAATTTTTGGGTCATGAAATTCTGTACAATTATGGCCGTTCTATATCTCCCACTGTGAAGCACGTATTGGTATGGAATTTCTTTCTCTTGTACACTTTGTTTTTCTCAATTATAAACTATAGTTATTTTGTGCACAGATCTAAAAAGGTAGAAGATATAAAGGGTTGAAAATTTTTTGGGTCATGAAATTCTGTACAATTATGGCTGTTCTATATCTCCCACTGTGAAGCACGTATTGGTATGGAATTTCTTTCTCTTGTACACTTTGTTTTTCTCAATTATAAACTATAGTTATTTTGTGCACAGATCTAAAAAGGTAGAAGATATAAAGGGTTGAAAATTTTTTGGGTCATGAAATTCTGTACAATTATGGCCGTTCTATATCTCCCACTGTGAAGCACGTATTGGTATGGAATTTCTTTCTCTTGTACACTTTGTTTTTCTCAATTATAAACTATAGTTATTTTGTGCACAGATCTAAAAAGGTAGAAGATATATAAGGTTGAAAATGTTTTGTGTCATGAAATTCTGTAAAATTATGGCCGTTCTATATCTCCCACTGTGAACCACGTATTGGTATGGAATTTCTTTCTCTTGTACAATTTGTTTTTCTCAATTATAAACTATAGTTATTTTGTGCACAGATCTAAAAAGGTAGATGATATAAAAGGTTGAAAATTTTTTGGGTCATGAAATTCTGTAAAATTATGGCCGTTCTATATCTCCCACTGTGAAGCACGTATTGGTATGGAATTTCTTTCTCTTGTACACTTTGTTTTTCTCAATTATAAACTATAGTTATTTTGTGCACAGATCTAAAAAGGTAGAAGATATAAAGGGTTAAAATTTTTTGGGTCATGAAATTCTGTAAAATTATGGCCGTTCTATATCTCCCACTGTGAAGCACGTATTGGTATGGAATTTTGTTCTCTTGTACACTTTGTTTTTCTCAATTATAAACTATAGTTATTTTGTGCACAGATCTAAAAAGGTAGAAGATATAAAGGTTTGAAAATTTTTTGGGTCATGAAATTCTGTAAAATTATGGCCGTTCTATATCTCCCACTCTGAAGCACGTATTGGTATGGAATTTTGTTCTCTTGTACACTTTGTTTTTCTCAATTATAAACTATAGTTTTTTTGTGCACAGATCTAATAAGGTAGAAGATATAAAGGGTTGCAAATTTTTTGGGTCATGAAATTCTGTAAAATTATGGCCGTTCTATATCTCCCACTGTGAGCCACGTATTGGTATGGAATTTTGTTCTCTTATACACTTTGTTTTTCTCAATTATAAACTATAGTTATTTTGTGCACAGATCTAAAAAGGTAGAAGATATAAAGGGTTGCAAATTTTTTGGGTCATGAAATTCTGTAAAATTATGGCCGTTCTATATCTCGCACTGTGAAGCACGTATTGGTATGGAATTTTGTTCTCTTGTACACTTTGTTTTTCTCAATTATAAACTATAGTTATTTTGTGCACAGATCTAAAAAGGTAGAAGATATAAAGGTTTGAAAATTTTTTGGGTCATGAAATTCTGTAAAATTATGGCCGTTCTATATCTCCCACTGTGAACCACGTATTGGTATGGAATTTTGTTCTCTTATACACTTTGTTTTTCTCAATTATAAACTATAGTTATTTTGTGCACAGATCTAAAAAGGTAGAAGATATAAAGGGTTGAAAATTTTTTGGGTCATGAAATTCTGTACAATTATGGCCGTTCTATATCTCCCACTGTGAAGCACGTATTGGTATGGAATTTCTTTCTCTTGTACACTTTGTTTTTCTCAATTATAAACTATAGTTATTTTGTGCACAGATCTAAAAAGGTAGAAGATATAAAAGGTTGGAAATTTTTTGGGTCATGAAATTCTGTAAAATTATGGCCGTTCTATATCTCCCACTGTGAAGCACGTATTGGTATGGAATTTCTTTCTCTTGTACACTTTGTTTTTCTCAATTATAAACTATAGTTATTTTGTGCACAGATCTAAAAAGGTAGAAGATATAAAGGGTTGCAAATTTTTTGGGTCATGAAATTCTGTAAAATTATGGCCGTTCTATATCTCCCACTGTGAAGCACGTATTGGTATGGAATTTTGTTCTCTTGTACACTTTGTTTTTCTCAATTATAAACTATAGTTATTTTGTGCACAGATCTAAAAAGGTAGAAGATATAAAGGTTTGAAAATTTTTTGGGTCATGAAATTCTGTAAAATTATGGCCGTTCTATATCTCCCACTGTGAAGCACGTATTGGTATGGAATTTTGTTCTCTTGTACACTTTGTTTTTCTCAATTATAAACTATAGTTATTTTGTGCACAGATCTAATAAGGTAGAAGATATAAAGGGTTGAAAATTTTTTGGGTCATGAAATTCTGTAAAATTATGGCCGTTCTATATCTCCCACTGTGAGCCACGTATTGGTATGGAATTTTGTTCTCTTATACACTTTGTTTTTCTCAATTATAAACTATAGTTATTTTGTGCACAGATCTAAAAAGGTAGAAGATATAAAGGTTTGAAAATTTTTTGGGTCATGAAATTCTGTAAAATTATGGCCGTTCTATATCTCCCACTGTGAAGCACGTATTGGTATGGAATTTTGTTCTCTTGTACACTTTGTTTTTCTCAATTATAAACTATAGTTATTTTGTGCACAGATCTAAAAAGGTAGAAGATATAAAGGTTTGAAAATTTTTTGGGTCATGAAATTCTGTAAAATTATGGCCGTTCTATATCTCCCTCTGTGAAGCACGTATTGGTATGGAATTTTGTTCTCTTGTACACTTTGTTTTTCTCAATTATAAACTATAGTTATTTTGTGCACAGATCTAATAAGGTAGAAGATATAAAGGGTTGAATATTTTTTGGGTCATGAAATTCTGTAAAATTATGGCCGTTCTATATCTCCCACTGTGAGCCACGTATTGGTATGGAATTTTGTTCTCTTATACACTTTGTTTTTCTCAATTATAAACTATAGTTATTTTGTGCACAGATTTATAATTTTAGAAGATATAAAGCAGTGGTTCTTAACCGGTGTCCAAGTGTTCCGCGAAATTTCAATTTTAAATGTATTGAAATTTAGAAACTTAGGAAAGATATGAAAACAAAAAATTGTTCCTTTTTTTTTTAATTTCAATTTAATTTTAAGTTCTTGCTAAATACCGAATTTCATATTATTTAATGTTAGTGTTCCGCGAGAAAAATATGTACATATAATTGTGTTCCGCGTCTATGAAAAGGTTAAGAACCACTGCTCTACATCAATCTCGGATGTTGTCTTTAAGAAGTTCATTTTGGGTGATAAACCACAATCAGCTAATTTCCTTTAGATAAACACAATGCTTACTCAAAGTGACGTTTACTGCGGCTGGCCAGGAGGTAACCTTGCCAGACACGGTTTTCACGAGTACGTGATACGTGAGTCCTGGTTCTAGTCCATCTTTGAATGTTTGTTCGGTGGGCTCTTCACGATTTCTTAGGATTGGTGCTACTGAACCTTGACGCCGCAAGTTTATGGAAATCTGGTATTTGTCGAATTCACTGAAACAATTATTTTTTTAAATAATTAATAAAATTGATTTTTGGGAAAAAAGAAAGAAAAATTTGTAGTAAAACTCTCATGATTTGTTTGCCACTCTCTAGAGTCATGCGCAGAAGAACTGTTTACAACAGTTACAGTGTTAATTGATTTAGTTCAACACTTCGATCTCATGCTCCTGTAGCACAGCTGTAAGGGGAACTAAGAGCGTCTAGACTTGAAACTAAATGGAAAAAGTCCATCTCAAGAGAAAGAAGCTTCAACGAATCATCACGCGGTAGGAATAGTTTTATATTTAAAAGCAGTATGTCACATTATCATGGTGTCTGCCCAAATGGAAACCCTGAACTTTTCCCAGCAGATGGTGTTTTTGCAATGGCAGCCTAAGTGTGTGAATTGATTTTTTTTAAACATAACATCAAGAATGTGGTAAAATACCTAAATACTCACCTTTGCCCTTTGGGTGGATCCCAGAGTACGGTGAAACTATGCGCAGTGACGCTGGATTTATCGTATCGCAGATCCACTGGCCGTAAGGGGATGGTCCTGTATTGCGCAGTAGTTGGAGGCGAAATCTCATCCTCACTCACCGTCTGGACGGAGATGTTGTAAGCGCGTCCTGCAATTCAAATTTGGAAATTCAAAAAACATAATTTTCAATTTTCAATGTCATAAGAAGCAGAATATCTGTTTTGAACGTGGCCCAATTTTAGACTTAAATTACTTTATTGGCACTTAGATATAGAAAAAAAAAAGCAGAACTCGCCTGGAACCAGAGCTTTGAATGCGGCCTGCGCAGGTCCTGGAGGTTCGCCTTCTTTCTCCACATAGAGCATACTTTCCGCAGCATCCGGTGGCTCTATACTCACCTGGACCAAATATCACTCAATGAAATGGGCCTCAAAAGTGCGACCAAGATGATAACATAACCAGAATAACCTAAAATGATACCTTGTAATGAGTGTATATGGAAGCAGGATAAGATGGCTGCCACAGAACCAACAGTGTTGTCTCATTTCTAAACCATACGATAAACTTGCCTGGTGTATTTGGTTCTGAAAAGTGACCAAGCAAAAATGAAATAAAACATTTCCAAAAAATAAAATCAAAATTACAGACAATGTTTAGGAAGAACATCTTTGCTTTACTTGTTGTAAAATTTTTGGACGTGTAGGCGATACTCTCTTTGTTATCGTAGACGGTGAACAGTTGGATAGAATAAGTGCCTCCAGGTGTCAGATCTTTCAGAGCGTACGGACTGGCGTTCTCCAGCTGAATGGTTCTGGGAGCTTGCTGTGAAGGCTCCGCCAAACTGATTACCTGGGACAATAGGAACTATATTTTACTCTGTACATCATCAAACCTGTCCGCGACCCAAGTTTATGATAATAGTAATTATTATTTGTTTTTTAGAGATTTCCGCCCATACTAATGGAGTTGACTCACTTCATATCGTAAAAATGCTTATAAAACATTGAAATTACTACACATTATTGATAAATTAAACGTAATAAGTTACTTTACTGATAAAAAAAACTGATACTTATTATTATAACAATTAGTTTACCTTCATTTTGAAACTGGAATAGTGCCCCAGTGCTGGGGGACTGAAGTTGATCAACGCAGATCTCCCATTACGAACGGTGACTGTTAGATTGGACGGCGGGTCAGGAGCTGAAGGAGAAATTCAAGAAAAGAACAATAAGTTAAAATATGTATCATCTCCTTCATGTTTTGATCTCTAGTTCTTGGAAATTCGTCTTTTTCTTGACATTCCAAACATTTGTGCACGCACTTGTCCATTTTTAGGTTCAGATAAAATACCGAAATACGGTTTGTATAAAATGTGTGAGTCTAAGAATTTGAATTATTAAGTTAAGTTAAGTAGAATCAATGCTGTAAGCTAGCAGTAGATGTTTTGGTCTGTTTTTTCGTAACCGAGCAATATTTTCTTTTTAAAATTTTGCTTTCTTCTTTTACCCATGATTAAACAGAATTAATAATTTTTAACAGTTCGAAAACATTAGAAACATATAATTACATAAATGACACAAACTGTTTGAAAGTTATCCGTGTAGAAACTAACAGTTCGGTCAGGCTAATGGTTTAAATATAACCTAACCTTTTCTTTGTTTACAATCTTAAAATGAAAATTTTGGCGCTAGCCTCCAGGTACTCCAAATTTCTTTGCTTTTGCACACCAATAATGATACTTATATGTAAGTTTAGTTAGAAAATGTTTTCATGTACATCGATTCGAAATTCCAAGACGGCAAATTTTCCTACTAAAGCCCCATATTTTTTGCACATTAGTGAACCTAGATGTGTTAAAACTAAGTAACCTTTGCAGAAACTGTAAGTTTAATAACAAACCAAGAATACGTAGTTGGGAAGTCACATGTTGGCCCATAAAATACTTCTTTTTTGAGCGTTAACAAAAACATCTTATATAACCTTGCGCGCACTGACTACACTAGAATTCAAAAAGATTGTTCACTAGTAAGAATACGCCAAGTTGGCAGACGAGTCCAATTAACGTATATTTAACGTATTTTAACGCATATTTAAACTTCAATGCTACCAACTGTTTTGCATTTCAAAATAATTATCGTAATATATCAGAAAATTTCAACCTGTTTACAGAATTCTTTTTTTTTATTTTATTTTGGTACCACTATTATGAGCTTTGTGTTAGAAAATTATATACGCCAAAGTTGAACGTTATCCTTCGTTTTAATCATTAATGGGAATGAATTTATTGACAGAAAACTGTGTACACAAAATGCGTATTAATGCAATTCTAACGGTGAAACATCAGCTCCCATTATCTTTAATTACATAACGTTACATCAAACAAACATGAGAAGCAGGTTACTACATTATACTAATCAACGATTATGATTTCTGTTCATCATTTTTACATCGATCGGTTTGAAAATGAACAGTCATTAAACAATAACAGTTACCATTATAGAGGTGCACTTCGTGTGCATTTTTTGCAAAACAAGTTGAAAGATTTACTATTATTACGCGATATTCTGCAAATAGATCTACTTTGCCCTCACTAGAGTCAGGTGAGAACAACAAAAAAGCTGCAGGTAATTTTTATAGGATTAGTTGGCGTAGTAAACCTAACTCTTTGCCTACCCAATTAAAATAATCTGGCTATGTTACCAACCTGTAGTTATAGAGGCTGTCCAGGTTAGCCAATCCCTGAGTGTAGAGTTACTGTAGTAGAGCCAGAACTCGTACTTGGTGCCCGGCAGTCCTCTGGAGAACTGGATCACATGGCCCAGTTCCCTGGATGGAATGGTTGTATTTGGCGGAGGATGTCCATGCGGCGGACTGTAGTCCAGACGGTAGGTACTGTTGTCTTGGCTTAGATTCTCCGGTATCTGTATCACTAGTTCCGCTGTCTGGCATATCTGCAAGTGAAAACAGAGATTTCTCGGATTAGTTTTGAGGGAATCATTACGTCACAGAACCCCTACTTCAAGAAATTTACACTTTTCAGCGCAAACCCAATTAATATGAGATCATTTTCTTTCTTTTTTTTGGTTTTAATATATATTTTAAGTTGGTTATTGGTATCAAGTTTATTATTTTGACCCTGGTAGTCTGTCAGATAGGTATTTTGGAATACGCAATGTACAAAATCAAAAAAATGACCATGTTTGCGTAGTCTATGTCTACTGCGCAACATCTGCGACATTATGAAAAAAATTGTACAGCTGTTTTTCAGTAAATCCAAGGCCTACAGTTCCAGTCACTTGATATTTAGCGAACTAGCGACCGTCCGTCTGGCTAACAAAGGTTTCAAGGGTAAAATATTTAATACTCAATACTTTCTTCAAGAAGAATTCAACAAAAACAAAATGGTTTTAAAAAACTGACACAGTTTTTCGTAGCGCGATTATTTATAAATCAAAATTGAAAAAAATTTCCTTCCTGCCACTAGATAAGGGCCTGCGATCGTAAAACAACACTTCCGGTCTGCCAGTTCCATCAAATTTTGAATTTGAGTTACTCAATCAACCTTATTAATATTAAATAGCTTTTAAGAGCATACAATACACTAAAACGGCACTTTTTTAGTCAGCCCAAACTCTCGCCTAGCTTAGAAGTGCCCTTATTCGAATCTTCGATTTTTTCAAACGCTTATTGGCCAACTCTGATGATGGCACCAAAACCAAATACCACATTGTAACTACTTCGGAGTTTTCGTTTTCTTTAAATGCTGCTGAAATGAGTCTTTGCAACATCATTAGCAGCTACGTCTTAATGAATAAATACCAGAGGTCAATAAAGATGTCCTACCAAATTTCCCTGTTCTTCTTAAACCAAAACACACGATGTGACTTTACGTCACTAGATATTGACGTCATAAGTAATACGTAACTGAAAGTCGGAATTCACCTTGAGTTCAACCAAATTTCTCCGTTTTCACCTTTAAAAAAATAAAAACCTGTTCTCCTCTCAGAGGTCAGAATGAACGTTTCCATTATTTGCTAAATTACAAACTTCTGGAAATTTGGGGGGGGGGCTTTTCAACGATTCTTTTTTATTTAAAAAAAAAAATAGAATAAGAAAGCTGTATCAATTAGTAATCCAATAGATAGCGGTGAGATCGCCAGAGAATGAAATCAAGCGAGACAGAACAGTGAAAGTGGAGTTTGGTGACCCAGTCGCCTCCAGGGAGTGTCTATTTGCATGCAATATTACAAATATATCTTTAATAATATATTATGTTGCAATGATTATTGCAATTTTATTATTTCTCATATTACTGCAAAAAATCTTAGCGATTGAATCACTAATTGTTGAAAATAATATTCAACAATTACAATGCGTGTGTGATTTTTTTAACGCAGTTTCGGGTAGTGATGAACTGTTTTTTAAAGCAGTTACCGGTAGTGATGAACTGTTTTTAACGCATTTTCGGTTAGTGATGAACTGTTTTTTTTTAACGCAGTTTCGGTTAGTGATGAACTGTTTTTTTTAACGTAGTTTCGGTTAATGATGAACTGTTTTGTTAACGCATTTTCGGTTAGTGATGAACTGTTTTTTTAAACGCAGTTTCGGTTAGTGATGAACTGTTTTTTTTTAACGCAGTTTCGGTTAGTGATGAACTGTTTTTTTTAACGTAGTTTCGGTTAATGATGAACTGTTTTGTTAACGTAGTTTCGGTTAGTGATGAACTGTTTTTTTACGCAGTTTCGGTTAGTGATGAATTGTTTTGTTTAACGCAATTTCGGTTAGTGATGAACTATTTTTTTTAACGTAGTTTCGGTTAATGATGAACTGTTTTGTTAACGCATTTTCGGTTAGTGATAAACTGTTTTTTTAAACGCAGTTTCGGTTAGTAATGAACTGTTTTTTTTTAACGCAGTTTCGGTTAGTGATGAACTGTTTTTTTTAACGTAGTTTCGGTTAATGATGAACTGTTTTGTTAACGTAGTTTCGGTTAGTGATGAACTGTTTTTTTAACGCAGTTTCGGTTAGTGATGAACTGTTTTTTTTAACGTAGTTTCGGTTAATGATGAACTGTTTTGTTAACGCATTTTCGGTTAGTGATGAACTGTTTTTTTAAACGCAGTTTCGGTTAGTGATGAACTGTTTTTTTTAACGTAGTTTCGGTTAATGATGAACTGTTTTGTTAACGCATTTTCGGTTAGTGATGAACTGTTTTTTTAAACGCAGTTTCGGTTAGTGATGAACTGTTTTTTTTTTAACGCAGTTTCGGTTAGTGATGAACTGTTTTTTTTAACGTAGTTTCGGTTAATGATGAACTGTTTTGTTAACGTAGTTTCGGTTAGTGATGAACTGTTTTTTTAACGTAGTTTCGGTTAATGATGAACTGTTTTGTTAACGCATTTTCGGTTAGTGATGAACTGTTTTTTTTAACGTAGTTTCGGTTAATGATGAACTGTTTTGTTAACGTAGTTTCGGTTAGTGATGAACTGTTTTTTTAACGCAGTTTCGGTTAGTGATGAATTGTTTTGTTTAACGCAATTTCGGTTAGTGATGAACTATTTTTTTAAACGTAGTTTCGGTTAATGATGAACTGTTTTGTTAACGAATTTTTGGTTAGAGATGAACTGTTTTTTTAAACGCAGTTTCGGTTAGTGATGAACTGTTTTTTTTAACGCAGTTTCGGTTAGTGATGAACTGTTTTTTTTAACGTAGTTTCGGTTAATGATGAACTGTATTGTTAACGTAGTTTCGGTTAGTGATGAACTGTTTTTTTAACGCAGTTTCGGTTAGTGATGAACTGTTTTTTTTAACGTAGTTTCGGTTAATGATGAACTGTTTTGTTAACGCATTTTCGGTTAGTGATGAACTGTTTTTTTAAACGCAGTTTCGGTTAGTGATGAACTGTTTTTTTTAACGTAGTTTCGGTTAATGATGAACTGTTTTGTTAACGCATGTTCGGTTAGTGATGAACTGTTTTTTTTTAACGCAGTTTCGGTTAGTGATGAACTGTTTTTTTTAACGTAGTTTCGGTTAATGATGAACTGTTTTGTTAACGCATTTTCGGTTAGTGATGAACTGTTTTTTTAAACGCAGTTTCGGTTAGTGATGAACTGTTTTTTTTTAACGCAGTTTCGGTTAGTGATGAACTGTTTTTTTTAACGTAGTTTCGGTTAATGATGAACTGTTTTGTTAACGTAGTTTCGGTTAGTGATGAACTGTTTTTTTTAACGTAGTTTCGGTTAATGATGAACTGTTTTGTTAACGCATTTTCGGTTAGTGATGAACTGTTTTTTTTTAACGCAGTTTCGGTTAGTGATGAACTGTTTTTTTTAACGTAGTTTCGGTTAATGATGAACTGTTTTGTTAACGCATTTTCGGTTAGTGATGAACTGTTTTTTTAAACGCAGTTTCGGTTAGTGATGAACTGTTTTTTTTAACGTAGTTTCGGTTAATGATGAACTGTTTTGTTAACGCATTTTCGGTTAGTGATGAACTGTTTTTTTTTAACGCAGTTTCGGTTAGTGATGAACTGTTTTTTTTAACGTAGTTTCGGTTAATGATGAACTGTTTTGTTAACGCATTTTCGGTTAGTGATGAACTGTTTTTTTAAACGCAGTTTCGG
Source organism: Rhodnius prolixus (assembly GCF_049639745.1). NCBI lineage: Eukaryota > Metazoa > Arthropoda > Insecta > Hemiptera > Reduviidae > Rhodnius > Rhodnius prolixus. The sequence continues at coordinate 41,265,143 of NW_027411634.1, forward strand.
TTAGTGATGAACTGTTTTTTTTTAACGCAGTTTCGGTTAGTGATGAACTGTTTTTTTTAACGTAGTTTCGGTTAATGATGAACTGTTTTGTTAACGCATTTTCGGTTAGTGATGAACTGTTTTTTTAAACGCAGTTTTGGTTAGTGATGAACTGTTTTTTTTTAACGCAGTTTCGGTTAGTGATGAACTGTTTTTTTTAACGTAGTTTCGGTTAATGATGAACTGTTTTGTTAACGTAGTTTCGGTTAGTGATGAACTGTTTTTTTAACGTAGTTTCGGTTAATGATGAACTGTTTTGTTAACGCATTTTCGGTTAGTGATGAACTGTTTTTTTTTAACGCAGTTTCGGTTAGTGATGAACTGTTTTTTTAACGTAGTTTCGGTTAATGATGAACTGTTTTGTTAACGCATTTTCGGTTAGTGATGAACTGTTTTTTTAAACGCAGTTTCGGTTAGTGATGAACTGTTTTTTTTAACGTAGTTTCGGTTAATGATGAACTGTTTTGTTAACGCATTTTCGGTTAGTGATGAACTGTTTTTTTTTTAACGCAGTTTCGGTTAGTGATGAACTGTTTTTTTTAACGTAGTTTCGGTTAATGATGAACTGTTTTGTTAACGCATTTTCGGTTAGTGATGAACTGTTTTTTTAAACGCAGTTTCGGTTAGTGATGAACTGGTTTTTTTTAACGCAGTTTCGGTTAGTGATGAACTGTTTTTTTTAACGCAGTTTCGGTTAGTGATGAACTGTTTTTTTTAACGTAGTTTCGGTTAATGATGAACTGTTTTGTTAACGCATTTTCGGTTAGTGATGAACTGTTTTTTTAAACGCAGTTTCGGTTAGTGATGAACTGTTTTTTTTTAACGCAGTTTCGGTTAGTGATGAACTGTTTTTTTTAACGTAGTTTCGGTTAATGATGAACTGTTTTGTTAACGTAGTTTCGGTTAGTGATGAACTGTTTTTTTAACGTAGTTTCGGTTAATGATGAACTGTTTTGTTAACGCATTTTCGGTTAGTGATGAACTGTTTTTTTTTAACGCAGTTTCGGTTAGTGATGAACTGTTTTTTTTAACGTAGTTTCGGTTAATGATGAACTGTTTTGTTAACGCATTTTCGGTTAGTGATGAACTGTTTTTTTAAACGCAGTTTCGGTTAGTGATGAACTGTTTTTTTTAACGTAGTTTCGGTTAGTGATGAATTGTTTTGTTTAACGCAATTTCGGTTAGTGATGAACTATTTTTTTTACTGAATAGAAAAAGTTGATCATCACTGCATCAGCACTTGGCGTAAACATTAAAATGTCGATTGCAAGTGACAAAAAACTTGATCATATCAATGTTCAAAGGGCTAAAGAATTAGGGCATCACTTAGGTAACCTGCTTCTACCACCAGTAGAAACGGGACGCTAAGTTCCTGGGACATCTGCCTATTAATAGGTCGAGCGAATAATAAATTGGCTAAAATTATTGTAATTCCAGACCCCCCCAAGTATTTTCAGAATCTGCAGCCGAATATGGTCCCTTGTGGAGAAAATAGTTCCAGTACTAATTACAGGAAGTGTGTATTGACTAATAATTACACTGACTCTGCAAAAAGTGCAGTCTTGTGATTGGATAGTTTTTTGCTCGTGTATCGAAAGAGGCCACCAATTCTAGACTCAGTGTTGGGCGTTCACTTCCTGTATCAACTTTCTATAAAATTTATTATTTCGATTAGCTAATTGTTGGTAATTGTCGATTATCTTATTCATTTATAATAAGATACCTTTTATGAATGATATAACACAAGTAGAACCTTGCGACTAGAACGTCAAATCGCTCGTATGTCTATTAAATGTGATAAAAGACAATTATGAACAATTAACTAATTGAGAACACGTACCCTATTCTCGAGTTTTTGACTTAATGGAACATTTTGACGCTACTCAAAATGCCACAAAATCTCAAAAAGAGGAAAAAAATCGATATTTAGTAATTCTCGGTACTTTCAATAGTTTTGGGATATATAAAAATGTATAACCGTGCATTAAACTGAAGTAGTATTTTTGAGTGAATAATATCCACCCCACTGCACCAAAGTCCCCTCTTAGTGGATCAATCCTAAAGTCTCAAATGTCTCAAAGTGTCAAAGAAAAGTTGTAGACTAAATTTTGAAACGACGAAAATGAAAAGACTAGCGGACTGGAGCTAATTTTTAGAAAATCTCAAAAAAGTGAAATGCCACTTCCGGTTAAGAGATTTTGAGGGAAGGTTGCACACTGTTATAAAATATTATAACCTTTTTTTTATTTACGCAAATCTCTAAAGATTTCCCCAAGAAGATTGAAACACAGGGCGAATTCAAGTTTAGTATGAGATCTAAATACAATAATATGAGGTCACAATTACCTAAAAAGTTAAATACCAATAAAATATATCGTATCATCTTCACTGTCTGCGAGAACAGGTGAAAAGTGAAAGTCAAAAACAAACTTGAATGAATGAATAAAACTAAAAAGCGTAGATCTATATTTGGTATTGTCTGGTCTGAGATAACCACAGATTAGTCTATGTGTGCATACAGGTTATGTAATAGTGTTATTGCATGCGAGGAATAAGTCGGTATTATCTCTGTGCGGGGAGGGGTGGGTGGGGTTGAATAAAATCGTTTATCATCAAACGGTCTGAAGATAAACGGAACAATATGATAACTTTCTAAAATATTCGTCTATATCATTAAAATTATCTTCTTAGAAATATGCTGATATGATCTCAATGAATTCGTATTTTGAGTTGTTTGACTTAATGGAAACTTGAAAACTTTTAAGATGGAGAAGATTCCTCCCCCACTTTTTATGCAATTTGAGGATTCTGTGGCAAATAATGATATAAGATTTCCCTATAGAGTACATTTATTTTTCAAGACGGTGCGTACTGAGAAATGAGATTTGTTTTCTACGATTGATGCAATTTATGAATTACAAATAGATGTGGCCGATGTGGTCTGCTTGATGTGGATGTACAAATCCAGATCCACACATTTGGATACGAAACATCGTAGCGGAAAACTGTAAACCATGCACCTCATTGTTGCAAATGGTTATTTTTATTAACTGTCAAGATACCGTTACGGCTAGTCGAATTCGACTCGTATCATTCTAACAATAGATGATAAACGGCACTGTACGGTTCTATTTGGCCTAGATCACCCTAACTTTCTTAAACGTTCATAAATATTGGAAGTATAACACGCTTCTGAAATCCATAATATGAACCTAGCTAACAAATATGTACTTACGGATTACAAAACTACAAATCATAATCGTACTTACCACATTTTTTATCCACTCTTTCTCAAATCCTCAAACCACATAAACTTAAACCAAAATAAAACCATAAAAAACAAATTTTTTTTATGAAAACCACAACAATGACTCTCCATAAGGCGAAACTGGAAGGTTTCAACTGGTTATACTTGTCGCTAGCACGCTCTTGAGCAGAAAGTTGAAGGTTACTGCACTATCAAACAAACAATATTTATGTTATTAAACATAACCTAAAAAGTGTACAGAAAACCAAAAACGAAACAGGGCAGACAGAACAGAGGCTATTGCAGAGTGAGACAATCAACTATACCCAATTCCAATACAATTTTTGTATCATCTTTTGCAACAAGTAGACAATCATCCCTTTGCATATTACGTAGCGTTCTTTTGTTAAAACACTAGCTGGATTCAATGGTGACACAGTGAAATGCAACGGTGATACATTACATTGTAACAAGAAGATAACTTGGCTTTGCCGTATCCTTTAATGAAAGCCAATTAAGGTTTCCGATTTTTTTTTTTGGTTACCAAAATTTTGGTAACCGAACGTCACCAAATGTGATTTTAAAAAATAAAAAAAGATTTCTGATTGGTCAGCAAGTGTAGCGTGTAAAATGAACTTGAAAGTTAAATCCTCTACACCAAACTGGTCCATCAATCTCTGATGATAGTTGAGAATCAGAATCCAGTCAAAGTTAACATGATTGCTACGTCGAAAACAACAGTAAATTTTTCTATCGCAACGGACCTAACCACATTTTTATGACTTGACCTGTACGTCGTTATAAAATTTAAATCAGATCTCACGCACATGTGACCCACGTCATATCTACTGAACAAAATCTACTTCCGTTCATGTTCTTACTAGGTACACACACTAACACACAATGGTACTTCTTTATTACTCTTCTATTAAACATATGTTCACACTAAATTAAGTAGATCCGGCTTCTATCCACAAAAAAACGTCATAAAATTAAAAACTGTCGTCACACGTCATCAATGGGATCACATCGAGTCTTCGAAACTGAGTTTATCACCGGAAATACAGGATTTTGAAGTAAATATCGTCTGCAAATAGCGGTAATAAAGAGCCTGTGAACATTCACACCAGATTCCTGTAATTTCCGGTAAAATGATCAACTCCGAAAGATAAGAAGATCACAATCTGGCATTGAGAAGAGCCAGGGCGCTGATATGCGGCTACAATTCGAACGGAAGTAAATTTAATTTAAAAAGCTATAAAAGGAAACTAAATAAATAAATATAAATACAGGAAATACAAAATTGATTTAATTAACGAACAATGTTGTTTACTCGAAGAAATATAAATAATTTATAGTAATAGGCGTAAAGATGGATAGTGGAAGTATCGCCTCTTTATGACTTGGGCAAGTTTATAGCTACTCACTTCCGGTAGACTGCGTAACTACAGAAGGCCAGTCGGACTGCAGGCAGGTGCACACTGCAATATCCTGTCTCCATGATGCGGGGGCACTCACATATTGAGCTACTCTACATTACTTTTTCTTTCTTGTTTCCAGCAGGAGGGACTATAGCGATCGAGAAGTTAATAAACCGGAAGTAGAGGTTTTGAGGTCACCACTCTTACGGGGCTTTCACTTACTGCAGTCTTCATCGACAAAAATATTGCACTATCAAACAACCTAAAACCTATTTTATGCTTTTTGACATTATCCTGCTGAAAATACATGTAGTGGACGTGAAACTATTCCCCTGAAGGCGAACTAGGCCATCCTCTTCCTCACACCTGGAGGATCTCGATCAGCAAGAATCCTCGCCTCTGCTGGAGCAGTAAACCCATCCGGACCTTCAGAGCTTTATCATCAGTATTCCCCTTCATCATAACTGATACTTGTCAAATCCTTTGACAAGTTCACTTTTAACATACATTCAGTTGAACCCAGATTTCCTTTCTTTCAACTCCCGTCTGGGATCCCATTCACTATCCCTTTCTTCCCTTCCACAACCTCCACTTCTTTTGCGAACTTGAAACACTCACCAATTTCCAAATCTGTCGCCCCCACGCCAAGCCTAGCAGGGGAAAACTCTGCTAGTCACCTTTATTCCCAACTATCCAACTACCTCATCTCATCTTCACCAAGTAATCATTCAAAATTAGCTATTTCTCTTTCATTAATACCTTCCACTAGAACCCTCAACTAAGTGTGAGTTAATACACCCTGTATGTAGATTGTATTAGAAGGGCGGTTCCACCAGAAAGGGGAAGGATCGCAGGCAATCCAAAATGTCCATTGTTCCCCGCCCACCCTTCATCTCATGAGAGATACCGGGGCTTTAGAACAACAAATACGTCTAAAAGTTGCCAGATGCCAATACAATAAACTAATAAAGTGGTAACAGGACTCAATCGCCCAGTACACTGGAATAAACCTAGAGAGTTCTGGTAAAGATTACCAGATGCTACAATCTCCGGTAGGGAGACATTTGACCTTCCGAAGACGAGGAATCCTAGTTTTAGAATAAACTGGACACACCTCTACAAAGTGCCGCACAGTTTCAATGGGCTCAAGACAGTTGGCGCAAATTGGCGAGACTGGATAAGGCCTAATAAACCCTATTAAATGATCTAGAAATTCTTCTACATACTTCAACCTCTAAAATTGTCTATCTGAGTAAAATAACCCTCTCCGTGAGTAAAATGTGAAAGTACGAAGTAAACAACAAAAAATCTTTAGAGCCCTTTTTCGAGAGGAAAATCCCTTCATTGCAGCAGCATTTCAGGTTGAAAGATTTAAGTTTAACCGGATCCAGTGGTAAGGCCCACTCCAGATACAAAAATTTTACCTTCCTGCGATTTGAGAGAAATTGTTTTTACACCCACTATTTTATAAAAATCTAAAAACCATTTTTTGAGGACTCGGAAGGCCTCAAAATACAAAAGAAGACCACAATAAGAACAAGTAAAAACTTTTATAACCTCATAAATTAATGTTTACTATTTTCTTGGCAAATGAAGATTATAAAAAACAAAAAAAATCCCCCTAAAAAATGTACAATCGATAAGCTTACAATCATATAAAGTTAGGAAAACAATTTTACATGTGCAATTTAATGACATTACATCATAGTGGGTAAAAACAAAATCATAAAAAAAATTTTTATTATGGATACTATGGAAGCACTCACTCATAAAATATTATTTTATTACAGAGACCCATTTCCTATAAAACTGGAAAAAGAGTAAATTTCCGGAGCGAACTTTTTATATAGAAAATTATAAACGATTACACAAAATAGCAATAAATACATAGAAAGTGTATTTATTTCAACAGATGAACGAATTCCAGTCAAAGATACAAGTTGTAGCCATATTAGTTACAGAAACAGTCAACAGAATGCGCCGGCGCTGCAGTTCACTGCTTTCAACAGCTGGTAGTGTTTTTGCTCTAAATCAAGGCTGTTTAGAATTATTATAATATTGTATAAACATTATTACTTTCCTTTATATAGATTCAGTGCAATGCACCTTTTCCAAAATAATTGGAATTTCCCTAATTTTCCTAGTTAATAAATTATAATTTAAATACTGGAAACAATCTATTGCAAAGTTTGATCACTTATTATACAAAATTAATAAAAACTATAAGTAAAATAATTTAACTGTGAGGCACCGCGATCCTTCAATAAATTTCATGAAAACTTTCAAAAAGCTGTATTCTTAAAAGAAAACTGCTCGAAATTATTATAAATCTGAGGTAATAAATAATTGGTATTGCGTTCAACTTTTAAAGCAAGAAAAATTTCTTAAAGCGAACACAAATTGCAAATAATTAAGAATTTACAAACAACTAGTTATTAGTGTTTCGTATGATTTTATGTGGGTACAATTCTAAACAAAATGTAAACTTACCAAGTTATATAATTGTGTGCTGTAAACAAATGTTCAACGTTTAAACTTCTGCTCATTGTAAACAATAATTAAGAATAAAATTCATTGTAATTAAATACAATTGCTGGGTAAGAAATTATTAATAATATACTATAAATTTTAATGTTCCTTTTTTCTTAAATAATTACAGTAGACTCTGAGAAATCCGGATCGGCCTAGTCCGGACTCTGGGTAGTCCGGATCGATGATCTTGAAGTTAAAAAAAATAAAGTTTCAAGAATTCAAAACTCGCTTCTTCACTTCTTCAAAAGTTGTAAATAATGTTATATAAACTACAAGTTAATGTATTTTTTCAGTTTGTAAATGTATAAAAGTATTTCATTAATTACAGTAAAGTACTAATGTACAATATAATACAGAACAGCAGCTTACTGTTAATTATTTCGGAGTGTTTATACTGTAACTTATTTCGGAAACTCACTCTTGTATGTGTTGTAATTGCACATAAACGTATTGTAATAATTGTACGCCATGAAGACGGAAATCATCAGTCATGCCGTCCGCCACAGAAGTCCGGATTTCTGAGAGTCTACAGTATTTAAATGAAAGATATGGATCTACACTTTATTTAATCGATTACTTTTTTTTTTCTAAGAAAATCGAACCCTTTCAAATCTATGAGCATTGCAAAATCTATTTTATTTCTTGTTGAGGAATGGATTCTGTATTAATCTTAATCGATCTTATCTACAAGGAGAAAATGTTTATCATTTATCTTTTTAGACAAATATCTTCCTTTATTTTACAGACTTCAAATACTATGAATTAAAAGGAGTAAAAATATAAAACTATAATTTATCACGCTTCACTTTGTCGCAATACTTATAGTCAGTAAACAGCAATAGAAACTAGTAATTCTGAAATTTAAAAAAAGAAAAAACAAATATAGACCACCAAGGATGTTCAGAGAACATTTCATTGGCAACAGGCGTGGCCTGTCTGATGTGGGTTGTGGCCTGTTTGTTGTGGGCGTGGCCAGCATGGCTTCCCATTGGCTTCACTGACCGCCTACATTCCACTTTTCAATTCTCCATTCTGATTGGCCAATTCTTTATTGGCAATTATTTCTTATTAAAATACATTTAAAAATTTTTTAAACAATTTTTTCCCCATAGGTGTTTGATGAATTTTCAGAATTTGCAATAAAAATGTATCTTGTAAAATAGACCAAAAATCGATATTTTACTTGCGTAATGCTTTCTGTTTTATATTACTAATGCAAACGGAAAAAGGAAAATTTAGGGAATATTGATTATTTCATTGAAATACTAAAAAAGTGAAACTTGGGCCTGTTGTTCACTTGTAGTTCTGCCATTGTCTGAGATTATTTGCATATGGCTGCCATTTAATTGAACAGAACTGATTGTGTAACAATCGTATGTTTTCTCTCTTACTGCGCTTCACTCTTTCTCAGCTGTTTCTCATTGTTAGGGGAAAAATCAGCTGTTAAGACTCACACGACTTTCTCTTACTGCTACTCTCAAGGTCATATCTTACAAATTTTCGTCATTGAACTAGGTGGATCATATAACATACACACAATGTGTGAGTAGCTAATTTACCCAAACTTAATTGGGGTTACGCCGCTTCACCCAGCATCAATTAGTGTTTTACTAATTTCAAAAAATTAAAGTTATTACATCTTCTAATCAATTAAAATTAATTGAAGCAAACTTTTTAAGTGAGTTAGATATTTTCTCCAATTGGGTAGGACATTTAAATTGATTACGGCCAATTAAAAAACAGAGGCAAGTCGCTTTGTAATAAATTCTAATTACCCTTACAGTTGATTTTTTAAACTCTTCAAGAAATTGGTCTTGAGGGATCCAATACAAGCTCAAAAAATCCATTATTATTGGAAGCTCATAAACAATTTTTGTGTTGCGAGTCCGATCATTTCTTTCTTCTACAAGGTGTGTGAGAAGGTAATAAACTTAAAAGTCAATTAAGGAAGTCAGCAACATCAGGTGATCAATTGTAGCCACGGTGACAATTCCAGGGTTGACAGTATTGTACATTTCCCCACGTAATTCGCACATCTTAGATCTCTAAACGGAAGGAAATAGAGAAGTTTTCCCTGGCACACAAAAATATAGAATCAATAATTCTGGATGCTCTTCACGTAGGTGCCTTCCAGGCGATCCTCTCGGCTACAAAACCATCATCAGTTTTAAAGCTGCAATAAGGATGCTACTTCGACAAAGTAGTTACCAGCACATAACCATTAACACGGAAAGCCAAACTGGGTCATGCGATTAGCTCTACTAACTGCAGAGAATAACGGCTAGAGGAGGCGGGGCCCCGAACCAAGGCTGAGCTAGGAGCGATACTTGCCAATCATAGCCTGGAGAGAAACGTACGTTCAAATACACTTTACGCACTGTTATCAGAACTACTTAAAAATCTCATGATTGTAACAGTATTTATTTATTATTATGTCATTGACTAATTTTATATAAAGATTTTTTTTTTTTAAGTCAAGTGTTTTTATAAATCAATCACTATCGCCATAATTGTGAAACAAGATACTAGTATGTAAACATGAAATTCCAAAACGAATGACATCTCATTCATGAAAATCGGTACGCGCGTTTAGGCGCTACGTTGTTTACAATCTTTACTATAAATTTCTCATATTAACGTTGAATAAAATCCAAGGCCTAGACTAGTACCGCAATACATCTTAGCTTTGCGGGTCTAGCCTATAACCGCCTAACATACTTTACTATAAATTTCTCATATTAACCATTAAATAAAATCCAAGGCCTAGACTAGTACCGCAATACATCTTAGCTTTGCGGGTCTAGCATCTAACCGCCTAACATACTTTACTATAAATTTCTCATATTAACCATTAAATAAAATCCAAGGGCTAGACTAGTACCGCAATACATCTTAGCTTCGCGGGTCTAGCCTCTAACCGCCTAACATACTTTACTATAAATTTCTCATATTAACCATTAAATAAAATCCAAGGCCTAGCCTAGTACCGCAATACATCTTAGCATTGCGGGTCTAGCCTATAACCGCCTAACATACTTTACTACAAATTTCTCATATTAAACATTAAATAAAATCCAAGGCCTAGACTAGTACCGCAATACATCTTAGCTTTGCGGGTCTAGCCTATAACCGCCCAACATACTTTACTACAAATTTCTCATATTAAACATTAAATAAAATCCAAGGCCTAGACTAGTACCGCAATACATCTTAGCTTTGAGGTATAGTCTCAACCGCTCGGCTACCGTGGCGCTTCCATGTATGTATGTCAATCTGTAACTTTCATTCCAAACAGTTCCCCTCTTAAATTCGATTAATGGCTCTTCTTAGGGGTTAGTTAGACTTTCCTAATAGTCTTACAGTCTTGCCAACTGAGTAATATTAATCATAATCCAATCGAGGAACTGGAATTACTAATTTTGAAGAAAAATCAGAGGAACCATGCCATATTACGGAATCGATTTTTATACATGTTCTCGGCAATCGATAATAATCATCAAACGTAAATCTTTTTTCACTCGAAACTTTTTTTCCCTGAATTCCCTGGATTCATTTCCTGTAAAGTGGTAAGAATTAAATATGGCACTAATGTTCGAAGTTTGAAGAATATATTTATGAGTTTCGAACTTTGAGGTTAGTGGTGAGGGAAAGTCGGGTGAGTTGTCACGCCGGATGTTTAATATAATATGTGACATTTATTTCTAAAAATAAATCGTATCCTTGGAAAGTATTCTTGACCTTTTGACCTTTACCTAAACCACTTGGGTGTAGCTAATAAAACGGCTAATGTACTTATAAATAATATATTCAGACACACACAATAGATTCAGGTCGCAGTGGTTTAATAGCACTGCTCCCGCAATTTTTTTTTTTTTTTATATATAGTTCTATGTAAACATAAAAATCAAAAAAGAAAAAAAAAAGGTTTAGATAAATCATTGAAGTTTGCCGACCTTATTTTGAAGTTCGAACACGGTGGGCACCCTGAGTTCTAGTCATTGTCGTAAACCAACAGTGACGTCACTCTTTATGGGCGGCCGGCAGTTTCCTGTCAGTTCAGTGTGTCTGTGTGCGCCAGTTTGTCCGACAAATATCCACAAAAATTTCTATTACGTATGTATTTACAAAATTGCTTTTGGAATTTTTTGAAGTTGACATCCGGTCTCAGCATGAACAGTACGAACGAAATTCTTATATAGTTTGTAACATATAATTTTATGCTAGCTCCAGGATAGCTCTTTTTCTTACAAAGTTGCCCTTCCGGTTTTCTTAAAAAAAAAATTGATATCCTGTCAATGCCTTTTTTTAAATAATATTGAAGCTAATAAAATCGTACATTATTCTGTCGTGAAACATTAGAGGAGTGCCTCTATAGTTTTACACCCCCCAGAAATGCGCAAATTTAAAAAAAGAAAGAAGAAAATTCATTTTCACGTGAAAAAGATTCAAATACAAGGCGATAATAAGCCTGTTTTTCACTGCAATACGCGTCTATTTCCGGTAAAAATGCAATTAATGTGGGGAGGGGAATTTAGATAACCCTCTAAAGTGCACTTTTAAGGCGCGTCAACATCTAAGGTTATTGCGCGCCCGGAGCTTTTTTTCAGTGCACTGCCGGTCTCCGGACAGTGTTCTCTCGTTACACAGACAACACTGTCCATCACCGGACAGTGGAGCTGCAAGAAGCTCCTAGGAAGAGAAAATCTAAGAGGCCAGCAGCTGGATTCAAACCTGGGACCTCCGCTTGGGAGCACCAGTACGCTAACCGCATAGCTAATCCCTTCCCTACCACATAATGTTTACAATTAAGAGGGAGGTTATTATTTATAGTAAGAATCGATTGTGCAGAAAAACACCTCCACCGAAAGTACCTCTTTTCTGCAATCGATAGTTCACTTTCTGGAGAACACGATTCCTAGGCTGTAAGCTTCGTTTATTACGTAATTAAAAACGTTTTTATTTTTCATTCACTTTTCTTTTCGCTGTAGAACAATTTTCCGAGCACATTTTCAATATAATGTACGGTTATAGGCTGTAAGATGTTGGTTTAAAAAATTAAATTTGACTGAAATTTTGGGGCGTTTGTAGCAAATTTGTGCGTTTAGAACCTTGAAGATAATAAATGCATTAAGACGCAGATTCAGATCAAATAAACTTTTCTAAAGTTAATTAAATTTCAAATTTAATCGATATTTATCACATCCAATCATATTGACGAATTGGTTGAACTATTCAAGAAAAGAGCGATATACAGTTTTAGAAATCAAAAAAATAAAACAAAAAATCTCAGGACGGGGGCCGTCAAGCGTGTACATTCCGCGTGACCCTAAAAATCCAACTGGTTAGTCCCGGGAGTTGCAACACTGCACGGCCTCTGTCTGTCAGTCTGTTCAAGGACATTATGCTCCTTTCTTGGTGTCACTTAACCTAAAAAAAATGCCCCTTTTTACCGCGGGAAAATGTTAAAGGTGTTCGTAAGGTCAAAAAAAAACTCTAAACTGCAACTCTAAAGTGGAATCAAATTTACATTCCCAATAATATTCATGCAGAATTTTGAGTATTATTTAAAAACATTAATTTTTTTGGGGGGTGATTTATGTCACGAAAGATTAAGAAGTAAAACGTTATTGGATATAAATTTTAAGATAAATATTGGGTTGCCAAATGATCTTTCATCAACGACCCCAAGTTAAACTGGTTAAATAAAACAAACTAGCCTTTGTAAAAACATCTGGACAACCTATCTTACTTCGGTTTGTTCAACTTGGTTTAATAAAATCATCATTATGCTATCAAAACTAGAAAATAAAGTTGAATAATAGATTTAATGTAAGTGGGATGGAAATCTTATAGAAATATTTTTAATCTCGGTGGATTTTGTACAATTTTTAAATATACAGGGGTGAACCATTAAGTAATGTCCCCATAGGCCTACTGTGTGTAGTACATCTAAAGTGGAGTTCAATGACGTATTGGCCAACTTCATATTTTCCACTGTTCTTGAGTGACGTCACTTTAAATTTTTTTTTTCTAAAATCATTACTTTTTTCCAATAAAAATGTTATTACTCAGAAAGTTTTAGTCCGAATTCTGTATTCTGATGACACGGTTAGAAAGACAGATAAATTTTCTAAAAATTGACACCATTTTGAAGCATAAGTTATTCTCCAAACAGCCTCAATCTTCCTCCGGATGCTGGAGAATAATAAAAGTAATCTAAAATTTTTGAAGAAAACTCATTAGGCCCTTACGTGATCATTATCAGACCTAGGTGCTGGCCACTTTTTAGTAAAAGTTTCCTTGTCTAATGTGGGCTTACAAACGGTATATCATTTTCCAGGATTCCTTTTATCTTCGTATGTGAAATTACGTTTGTTTTACAAGGAAACGTGTTCACGAGCACTCAAGAGTGTTAGTTATCAAGTAGTTTAATTCATTGAAAACTCTTTTAGATGGCACCAGTAGTCAATTTTAAAGTAGGCTTTCTTAAAATAAGGAAGTCAAAGGTTACAAATTGCACTTAAAAAAAAAAAAATCTGAACTCTGAAATATTTGAGAAAATGTTAGGAAATATTTTAAACAAGTGCTATTTTTATAAAGGAAAATTCATATAGTTTGTATTTACTCCAAATTACAATTTCACAGACAACTACACAGTTGAAAAAGAAAATAATTTTTTTTTTTTTGACGTACACCGCAACCTGTTCGGGTACAGGAAGAGAGAAATCAGCCAGTGCTGGACAATCTCGGGAATATTTAGTTGCTGGAAAGGTCTAGGTTAGGAGATCAAGAAGCCAACGTTGTTTTAGACGTCCTGCAGGATTATCAGGATGGGTTGATGAAGGAAGGAGAGTTTCCGAGCTGTTGAATTGGGATGGCGGGCAGGATAGGCGTCTGTGTGTGTGTGTGGAAATTGACAAAAGCGGGGGCAGGATATTTAGAGGTCTTTGGTGAAGCGTCAGGTTTGTGGGAGCATAATAGGTAGAGCGTTAACGGTGGAGGACTTTTGATTGGAAGGATTGGATGCGAGGAAGATATCCAGAGGGTTTAGTTAAGCCCCACAGCTCTGATCCGTAAGTCCAGATGGGTTAAAGATTCTACTTAACCAGGGAACTCTTTAAACTTTTTATAAAAAAAAATAAGTAAGCCACAAAAAGAGAAGAAGTACCGGAAGCATAGTCATCAAGTTTGAGGAATGACGGGCTACTTTAGGGCTTAAATCAATATTTCTATTTTCTGACTTCTTTTTGTGAATTTGCTTTTTCTAAGGAGGTTACTTTGTCCCAAAATTTAAACACGTTTGTAGGTTCATAGTTTACTGCAAACTGAGGAACAAATTAGCTTCAATCCCAAATCCGTCCATTAGGATTTACTCAGGAGTACAAGAACATAGCGGACCCCTCTACTACCTATCCATCCATCTACTAGAACAGAACGAAAAGAAATAAGGTTATAGTAAATAAGAGCAAAATAAACCTAGACCTCTTTGTGTTTAAAGAACAACAATCTACGAATTGCTGGCCAAGAAAGAAATTAGTGCAACGTCACCGTTGGCGGAGTGACGTCACTAGCAACAATTAACCTAGTTTTATGTCACTTATTCAAGAGCAAAGTGGTGTGGAGTGGGGGAAGAATGCCACTTTAAAAGTAGCTGATGTATTTTCTTTTTAAATTTACGTCACTGAACCGGATGATCAGCTGATATAAGTTTTGATTTTCAGCATCCTTCAGGCTATTCTTACAACTGAATTTCAAAAATTTACCTGTTTTACCTCTTTAATGGTCGTAATCGCCATTATCTGTGGTTCCTAAATCGCTGTGGGCTGATTGGAGATACGATAAACTGAACCTCACGTTGGGAAGCTGCACTATCAAAATATTTGGATAACAAGCAGAGAAATGGGCTAAACACCTCTTAGAGGGACCTTGGCGTCCCTGCGGGTATCCCAGCCTAACAAAATGAAACAACTAAGTTATCGTGTCCAACAGGGCGTCCCAATTGATCTAATGTACTATTAATGGTGCCAGGTGAGACTGGTGCAGCATCACAGGTGATGAAACAATACACCCTGGTTGGCTGTAAGGAGTTAGCCATCAAGTTTGGGGTTAACAACTCCCAGGAGGAGGGTAACTCACTCCTCCTGACCAATGACCATGCCTGGTTCCTCATCCAAAACCGGAAACACGATACTACGTTACCGCCTTAACGTTAGGAATGAAGCAGTTCCGGCATTACCAAAATCAGTTCTTCGTAGAACTTGAGGCGCAAATCTTGGGCTCACTACGGAATTTCCAACTTTGTACCACCTTATTTTATGCCATTTTCCAATCTCGCAAAGCACAAAATTATGTTTCCCAACTCTGAGAAAGAGATCTCTGAAAAAGTTTAATTTGCATCCATCAATTATCCATGATTTCCTACTGACCTACTCTAGCGGGGGGAGCCACAAAGTTTCTACGAGCTAGGAAGTCCTCATCGCAGGCCAAGAAATGCATCAGCTCTTGCAGATGCAGAAGCCTTTTTCATGTTTTTGTCCTCCCCACCCAGGAAAAAAGATGCTGGACAGAAGTCTGAAGTTTCCAGGCAACGAACTGTTGATATTAGGCCGACAATTGTATAGCTTTAAAACAATCAAACAGCCCGATTCCCACAGAATGTGGGGCACCCCACACCACACAACCTAAAGTATAGCGTAAATAATTTATTTTCAGATAAACAAATCAATTGTTGGCTTTTTTGGAGTACTGCTCGCTCAAGGCCCCCCTCCAAAGAATTGTTATTGTGTAGTTCTTTCAAAGTAGACACTGCTATTTCCCGTCCAAGGTTATGCCTAGATTGTTACTATCCTGTATTCTACAATGTAATCTTGGACATACTATCTGGACATATTGCAGGTAACCAATTGAAATCACTGAAATGTAGAGGAATAGAATTGACTCCATTTTGGTTACTTCTGCTCCCCCCTCTCACCAATAAGTCCATGTTTTCCACAGAACATAACTTGAACTGCTTCTTGCTACCTGCTAGGCGATCCTGTGCCTTATTTTATGTCTCGTTTTCATCCCAAAATATCAGTATGGAATTCTCCTGAACCCAAAAGAGTGTCCCCTTCATTAAGAGAATAAAAGGAGGAAAAACAGAGCGTCCCTAAATACACAAGAGCAACGTAAGAGCTGGGAAACTCGCAAGAGCTAAGATCCCTGGAGAACTGGAAAGCGCACTGCTCCCAGTGTAGAGCAGCTTCCCTACTAACCCTTCCAAATATCTGGGTACAGATACACTACCCCATCCAAGACGAAAAGCAGAAGATGCAGAGACCAGATACCACCGGAACATCTTGGAACTCCCAGATATTAGATAGCCGACATTGCTAGTCTGTCCAGAGTTAATTTTCTAGTTTATTTCTTTTTTTGGCATCTAGAATTTTTTGTTCCTTTATTTTTATTTACTTCCTTCTTTTTTTTTTAATTCCCTTGGCAAGATTCCCAAACAGGATCTGGCAACTGGCTATCCCAGTTGGGGGGATCGCTCATCTTCTAATCTACTCAAGTTATCATTGGGATAAAACTTTTTTTATGCTCTCTACACTTTAGTTCTAATTGGATCATTTTCTTAAAACTGTGAATCTTTAAATTATCTGTTTTAATAATTCTTTTTAACCCAATATACTTAAAAGGATGCATGATGGAATTAATGGTGCAGTACAAAAATATAGGGTACATGAGGCGCCACGATAGCCGAGCGGTTATAGGCTAGACCCGCAAAGCTAAGATGTATTGCGGTACTAGTCTAGGCCTTGGATTTTATTTAATGGTTACTATGAGAAATTTATAGTAAAGTATGTTAGGCGGTTATAGGCTACACCCGCAAAGCTAAGATGTATTGCGGTACTAGTCTAGAGGTCTTGGATTTTATTTAATGGTTAATATGAGAAGTTTTATAGTAAAGTATGTTTGCTAAGCGCCTCCGTCCACGACACCTAATTGGTAGTTGGACTTAAAGCCCTCCTGAGAACACAGACATTACTTTACTTACTTTGTAGAGTACATCATGAACCAGAACCTGTTTAAGAATTGCAAGAACCTTGTTTAGAATACAGAATAAAGTGTGATAGAGGGAGTAGTGGATAAGCTACTTCTTCGGCGGTCTTGGACCGCCCAAGATGGCTTTGTGGCCATTCTTATCAAACCAGAAAGAAAAAAACCCAAACTGTAATCCAGCTTTTTCTTTCCAAATCGTAAAGGGAAAAAAATTACATAGTCTTAAAACTAGAAAAAAGAAAACCCAGCGCTGAGTTATCAACAGGTAGGAAAAACTAAAGTCGATCTTCTGTTCCTACACCCAACTGCTGTCAATGACAAGCAGTTCACGACTGCTGCTCCCAAGCGGGTAAATAGTAAATCTCAGGGCCATAATGGAGAGGTTTTTTTTTTTTTTAAACATTTATTCGTTTAATTAACATGTTTAAAAAAGAATAAATACTTTCGCTACATCCTAGACGGACGAATAAAAGGTGACCTCAAAAATTAAAGGACTCGGATCTTTCTATAATAGGCAATGTATTTGGAATGGAAGCCATAATTAGAAGACAATTTGGAATTTCCTAATTATTCAAAAATTTGCATACATTATTTTAATAGGTGGAGTTAGTTTTATTTTATTGTAAATACCTTATTTATTTTAGCGATTCACTTTTCTCCTGCCAGCGAGGAAATTTCTAATTTTTCTGGGAAATCCAATCGTTCATTTGCGTGGAGAAACCGAAGAGTGTTTTCCCCTAGTGGTGATTGAAGTTACCGCTCGAACTAGGTGGGTTTACCTTGCTGTAAAGTAAAAGTAAAGTAATGCCTATTTTTTCAGCGGGGCTACCAAATTAGGTGTCGTGGACGGTATAAATCACTCATATTAACCATTAAATAAAATCCAAGGCTTAGACTAGTACCGCAATACATCTTAGCTTTGCGGGTCTCGCCTCTAACCGCTCGGCTTCCGTGGCGCCCATTACCTTGCTGCAATTACCGCAAACTTTGGTATCTTTATTCATGGTAAAATATTCTTACAGTTACCAGTTTCCATAGCAACTTCATTTAGCTCTCGATTGTGAAGTACTCTTTAGTTTTGGTAGTGGTGAAGAGCATGGCTTTGTAAGTGGGGGATTCCCAGTTCGAATCCCGCGTTTGGCTACTTTTTATTTATTAGGGAAAATCTGTTTATAGTAAAGTATGAGCTTCCGCCCTCCCCCCTTTCACGACATCTAATTGGTAGCTGGACGCTAAGCCCCGCCTGAAATAATGGGCTTACTTTAGAAAGAGAAAGTAGTGTGAGTGATCAAGTCAGGTTTTAATTAACGAGAACCATAAGAGACAACTGACTTTTAGTAAAACTGCCAAGTCTGAAGAAAGTTATTGGTAGATTTATTTTGGGTCTAGTTATTTTAATTAATTGAATAAAAATAACCGTAAACAAGAACTCCATGGAGAAAAGTGAAATCAGGACGGCGCGTAAGGTGGAAAGCAACGATCACAGGTTAGTTAAGACAAAGGCTGTAATAACCTACTTCTTGGTAGACTACAGACCGACTGACAGACCAGTACTGGGCTGGCACTAACAACACGCACTTTCCTCCAGCTGGTATTATCCTGGATGTATAATTAGCTTTAATTAGTCATAAATATTCACTTTTTTTTTCTATCTCTCTCTCTCAAAAACCGAGAGCCACGCCCACTCAGCATCTCGGCATATTATGGAGATAGTCCTGACGTCTGCCTGAGAACCAGGTAAGTCTTGTGGCGTCTTTCCCAGTGAAATCACTCCAGTTCGGCCTTGAAGAAAGTGTGATTGACAGGTTCTCGTCGACAGATGAGTACAAAATAGCATTAGGGACGGAGAAAATCTTTAAACCCATAAAAGGAAAAGTCATGTTTCTTGAAAACCCTGACTTTGGCTTTATCGCAAGAACTAGTCCGCTCGATATACCCAAGAAAAATTCCCACCCAAAAAAGTTAACAATCCAGCCAGAAAAGGGTCACTTCCGGTTGTGCAATTTCCATAAAACATGGCCTATTAGCAGCACAAATCAACTCTCCCTTACAATATGTCGGACACAAAAGCGTGCAAAAGAAAAGCCAGTGTTTAATTATAAAAATTATGGCTAAAATTTCACTTTTGATCATTTGACCGGAAGTCCAGAAGTGCCACGCAATGCCAATGCCAACAGAAAGCCATAATGCTATCATTGTAACATTGGCCATGTGTCCTATATCATTGGTAAGAAATTATTTTAGGCATTAACTGTATATTTCCGGTCAAAACCCGAAAACGGAAACCAGACACAACCGTAATGCTTCCCTTATTAGGAGGAGTAGGGGGTGAGTAAACAAGAAGAAGGAAAAAACGAAGACTCTTACGGATTTCGTAAAAAAGAAAGTATTCCAAGCATCCAATAAGATTACGTGCCACCTTCAAACTTACAATTTTATACCAATAAAAAGTGTTTTCACTTGAAATTATCTTTAATTAACGATAAAGTTTATAATTAGAAGAAAAGAAAACTTAATAGAAACATGTACAGACATGCATGGTAATTTTTGACATAATTTTTTGTAGAGGAGTGGAAGTAAAAGAACTGCGCAGGCGTAGTAGAAAGTTTCTTTTGACGAATAAGGGTTAGTACTCCAGTTAGACAAGGCAAGTTCAGATACATTGACGAGGTAGTTCACATTGATCTCATGGCGTAACGAATCAGGCTTGTTAGCATTAGACAAGAGCCCTATGTACGTAGCGGAAATATTTGTATATTTAATTCTACAAAATAAAAGAGCAGAATTTCTTTGTATTTAAAACATCCGATTCTATAAGTGAACGTATCCACCGTTACGTTCAAACTTAATAAAATTAGCTTAATTGCCATACAATCAAAGAATGTTTTGGTACTAGATAGGTGTCTTGGTCTAACTTGGGTTAGCGCCTAGCTTGCGCACCACACATGCGCACACTTGTCTTAATGGAAATAAAAAGCAGTAACAGCTGATAAGATGCACATGGCCTTCATGATCGGCATTCCAACACATTCACCGCGATACAGAAGGCATGGTCCAACAACCAACTTATTGATTTAAAATAATTACACCAAAATTTAAAAAAAAAAACGTGAACAAACTCACACGACTTTTTTAAAAATAGATTTAAATGTCCAAACCGAATTTTCTCATACAAAATTTATCCTAATACAAACTTTTCATCTACACGGAGCTTGACAGAAAATTATAGGAGACACTTTTTCTACAAAATTTATCCTAATACAAACTTTTCATCTAAACGGAGCTTGACAGAAAATTATAGGAGACACTTTTTCTACAAAATTTAACCTAATACAAACTTTTCATCTACTAGGAGCTTGACAGAAAATTATAGGAGACACTTTTTCTACAAAATTTATCCTAATACAAACTTTTCATCTACAAGGAGCTTGACAGAAAATTATAGGAGACACTTTTTCTACAAAATTTATCCTAATACAAACTTTTCATCTATAAGGAGCTTGACAGAAAATTATAGGAGACACTTTTTCTACAAAATTTATCCTAATACAAACTTTTCATCTACAAGGAGCTTGACAGAAAATTATAGGAGACACTTTTTCTACAAAACTTGGAATTTTTAGTAACACATTTAAACCCCCCCTTGATTACGTAACACAATAATAATAATTTACTAGTAGATTAGTAGCAAAAGCGATAACTACTATTAATAATAAATACACTGATATAAAATACAATTACCCGTAACATAACTGTGCCAAACGACAGGTGCAGTTCTGAAATATGTGTGGCAACCAGGTTGATAGTCGGGATGATAAGTTCGTGCCAATTTCGTTCAATGCCAAAACTATATGTAACCATTCACCACAATCCAAACTAGTGTGCTAATAGTATTAATGTGCAAATTAAATTTACATAATAGTTAATATCATTTTACGATTATATTTTATTAATTAGTATAAAATTATTTTTGAAATTTTAAAAACAGACTGGCATAGACCTGATTATTTCCTGCACAGGTGCCATTTTTTAAGTTTTATTAATTAAATTTATTAATTAATTAATAAATTAATTAAAGAGATTTTCGATACTATGGCTTTTCAAGTACACTGACTTTTCGAGTACACTGGCTTTTCGAGTACACTGGCTTTTCGAGTACTCTGACTTTTCAAATTCACTAGCTTTTCGTGTACTCTGGTTTTTTGTGTACTCTGGTTTTTCGTGTACTCTGGTTTTCAAGTACAGTGGCTTTTCAAGTACAGTGGCTTTTCAAGTACAGTGGCTTTTCAAGTTAAGTGGCTTTTCGAGTATTCTGGCTTTTCAAATTCACTGGCTTTTCGAGTACTCAGGTTTTTAAGTACACTGGCTTTTTAAGTTCAGTGGCTTTTCAAGTTCAGTGGCTTTTTAAGTTTAGTGGCTTTTCAAGTTCACTGGCTTTTCGAGTACACTGGCTTTTCAAATTCACTGGCTTTTCGAATATACTGGCTTTACTAGTACACTAGCTTTTCAAGTACAGTGGCTTTTCAAGTTCAGTGGCTTTTCGAGTATTCTGGCTTTTCGAGTACACTGGCTTTTCAAATTCACTGGCTTTTCGAATATACTGGCTTTACTAGTACACTAGCTTTTCAAGTACAGTGGCTTTTCAAGTTCAGTGGCTTTTCGAGTATTCTGGCTTTTCGAGTACACTGGCATTTCAAGTATTCTGGCTTTTCAAATTCACTGGCTTTTCGAGTACTCTGGCTTTTCAAATTCACTGGCTTTTCGAGTACACTGGCTTTTCGAGTACACTGGCTTTTCGAGTACTCTGACTTTTCAAATTCACTAGCTTTTCGTGTACTCTGGTTTTTTGTGTACTCTGGTTTTTCGTGTACTCTGGTTTTCAAGTACAGTGGCTTTTCAAGTACAGTGGCTTTTCAAGTACAGTGGCTTTTCAAGTTAAGTGGCTTTTCGAGTATTCTGGCTTTTCAAATTCACTGGCTTTTCGAGTACTCAGGTTTTTAAGTACACTGGCTTTTTAAGTTCAGTGGCTTTTCAAGTTCAGTGGCTTTTTAAGTTTAGTGGCTTTTCAAGTTCACTGGCTTTTCGAGTACACTGGCTTTTCAAATTCACTGGCTTTTCGAATATACTGGCTTTACTAGTACACTAGCTTTTCAAGTACAGTGGCTTTTCAAGTTCAGTGGCTTTTCGAGTATTCTGGCTTTTCGAGTACACTGGCTTTTCAAATTCACTG
Source organism: Rhodnius prolixus (assembly GCF_049639745.1). Taxonomy (NCBI): domain Eukaryota; kingdom Metazoa; phylum Arthropoda; class Insecta; order Hemiptera; family Reduviidae; genus Rhodnius; species Rhodnius prolixus. Next base: position 41,287,653 of record NW_027411634.1, read on the forward strand.
GCTTTTCGAATATACTGGCTTTACTAGTACACTAGCTTTTCAAGTACAGTGGCTTTTCAAGTTCAGTGGCTTTTCGAGTATTCTGGCTTTTCGAGTACACTGGCATTTCAAGTATTCTGGCTTTTCAAATTCACTGGCTTTTCGAGTACTCTGGCTTTTCAAATTCACTGGCTTTTCGAGTACTCTGGCTTTTCAAATTCGCTGGCTTTTCGAATACTCTAGCTTTACTAGTACACTAGCTTTTCGAGTATTCTGGCTTTACGAGTATTCTGCTGCTGTCACGAGAGACACCAAATTTTTTTAGTTTGCATTTGGACATGAAATTAGGCAATCTAATTTGCTCTGAAATTTTATGTCACCGATCAAAAATTTTTATTATTAAATACTGAAAACATAAATTCATTCCTTCTATGGAACCTCCAAGGATGTTGTTTTCACTACAAATGTTCCTAATGACTCGTCAGTAAATGCTATTTTTATGTTAAGTGTAAAAATTTTCTTAATTACATTGTTAAGTGGTTAATTTTATTTTAGATGCTCAATTGTTGTTCTATTGTTTTAACGATGTTCCATTGTTTTATGCTTCTTTTATTTTTAAAGTATAAAAGAATTTGGCCATTTTGGACCGTTTGCCTCCTGGATGTTAACTTATGTTCGTTCAGTTTTAACTCATTATTAAATTGAACAGAAAAAAACTTAACGTATCGTTGAACTTTCTAAAGCTTTCAATCGATTAAAAGAGGACAGAGAAATGAAATTCAACTGGTGGGCTGAGACTGGAATGAAGCTAATGAATAAGTCCTTGGGAATTCGAAACTAGGAAAGAGCGGAAGATAAGGTTACAGTCTTAAGAATCCTTTATTCTTCGTAGGAAGTTCTCGATGGTGCCTTAAAAAAGGAAACAGGAACCTGATGAGAAAACGCCAAATATGCAGCACCAGAAATCTTAATCCTTAGAACTGTAAAATTTCCTCGCTACCCCCCTGCGGAATAGAACCTCCAGCACAAATTTTGGAAAGCAAAATTCGAACAGAATTTAGTTGATTTAACTTGGGAGATCCATGAGAAGGAGTCTAATAAAAAAGTAAAGAGAATAAACAGAACGGCGATAATAGAGTGATCCGAATTGTCTAGCTAAACAAGGATATTTGGACGCGCAGGGAATGAAACCTTCCAGGAGAAAGAATAAACGCAACCCGGAGGATATTGACTCCATTCCAGGGACCATTTCTTCTGCCACCGGAAGTACCACTATATTACGACGAAGTACTCCCTATAATACAAGCAGCAGTATGTTCTAATTCTAACTTTATTAGGGGGTACTTAAGGGACCATAAAACAGATAAACCCCGTGAAGGCTCATTCGGAAATTGGTTATGATTGCAATACTTCCGTTTAAACCGAAGTATAAGGAAGTATTACAATTTTGCTGACTTAATCTCAAAAATTGCTTCGAAGATTTTCTTTAAATTTTGTACAAACATTAGGTTAGTATATTAGGTACCACAACAGTTTATACATCCCGGGTTCTTCTTACAGCTCACTGTCCGGTGATGTGGACAGTGTTGTCTGTAACGAGAGCGAGAGAACACTGTCCGGAGGCCGGTAGTGCACTGAACAAAGCTCCGGGCGCCAATAACCTTAGATGTTGACGCGCCTTAAATCATCAAAAAAAGAAAAAAAGTTTATACAAAATCACTTCCGGCGAGACCATAAAAACAGGAAGTCTACACTAATTGCACTAATTCCTTATAGAAGATAAATAAGGTAAATTTAATATCCCTCAAAGATCACTATAGCAATGACTACTTTCATTTTAAGAATAGCAATACGAAGATAGTATTTCGAAACTCCTTATCCAATCATAAACTCAGAAAATATCCGCAAGCAAAAAAAAAAAATTGCCCAACGAGCATGCGCGCACACACATTAACCTCAACGAATCTTTGTCTTGTCATGTTGTAAAAAATGAGAGCAGCGTATTCAAATCCATTGTCACGGCTTGAAAATCGATAGAGCAATCGAACTAGTCTCTGAATTATACGCATGTCTGTGTTTTTCTTAATCGCGTTCAGTTTGAAGGGGTTCGAAGGAGGCAATTTGATTTATTTTCTCTGACATTTATAATTTTCACTTCCTTGATAGAGGAAGTGTGACGAAACAACTCCTCCCTCGGGATTCTACAAAAAGCGATGTTCTCTAAGAGCAAGTTTCTGCCAAAGATGAAATCTTTGGCGACTATCTAGAGATAATCAGAGAAAACTCGAAGAAGCTTTCTGTACCACCCACACTTACGGTGAACTATTTTTTTTTCCCCCACTACTACTGACACATTTGATACACTTATATCTGAAGTAAACCCCAATTTTCTCTAATTCCTTCAAGGAGCGGGCCATCATAACCGGGGAACATCAACCGGCTCCCACTTTACCCCAGAACTTCATTATTGATCCAAAGCGAGTTGCTTCATCACCTGGGGATGTTCTAAGCACTAGAGGGGGAACACAGAACAGAACACCTTGCCATCAAGGAAAACAAAACTTAGATATTGCCCCAGTAGAAGGTCTACTGCCTACGGAAAGAACTACACTTAATTAACCAAAGAGGCGTTAATATTGTAATGACGTCTGCCCAGTATTGGAAACGTGAACTCCTAGCAAAGAAGACTGTCTGTCATCCCCTCCAGATTGGTTTCCCCCAGGGGAAAGGTGCATAGTTGTGTCAGCCGTCCCCCCGCCACCCAACTGGACTCAGGGAAATAAAACTTGTGGCCAGCTTTCCCCTAATTTGGCAACAAACAGGAATACGGTGTTGTTTTGTTGTCCAGTGTGGCCAACTGTAACCGATTGGTCATTTAAAACGCTAAAAACAAAGAGAGAGTGGGAGGGGGAGAGAAAGAGAGGATTTTAACAACGCCGTTTTCACCAGAAGTCTCCTCAAGAATAAATAAACGATTCAGTCGAATGTACGATTCTATTCATTTTAATAAGCCTAAAAAATTAGCTGGTCTAATGACTCTCATAATTTCCTTGGCGAGTTTGAATCTTGTTAAATAGCCGCGAGTAGATCTGTGACATTCCTGTCGCTTTAGATTAATTAAGAAGAGGGATAAAGAGGATGTTAAATTTCTTAACCGGAAGTAGCACGTCACGTTCTTTGATCAATGGATTTTTCTTTTTTCGAGTTTTCTCGCTAATAGAACAGTCGATTTCCTCTTTAACTAGATTAGTCCGCTCAGATCAATGATTTTTTTTTTTTTTAAAGGAAAATTATTACTTCATCTAACTCTATTAACAGGAAGCACTGTTTTCGTGCAGATATACGACTTTGAGTTTTTATAAGAAATATCCGATAAACTATCCTAACAACCAAACCTAACCTAACAAACCTAACCTAACCTAACCTAACCTAACCAAATCAAACCAAACCTAACCTAACCTAACTTAAGCAAACCTAACCTAACCTAACCTAACCTAACCTAACCTAACCTAACCTAACCTAACCTAACTTAACTTAACTTAACCAAACCAAACCAAACCAAACCAAACCTAATCTAACCTAACCTAACCTAACCTAACCTAACTTAACCAAACCTAACCTAATCTAACCTAACCTAACCTAACTTAACCAAACCTAAGCAAACCTAGCTATATTATTGCAGATAGTAATAGTTTGTTTTTTATTCAGAATATAATTAAAATTAGTGGCTCTTTATGTTAATTTAAATTACAGAGTTGGCCATAGTAAAGAAACCCAAAAATATGTTCATTGCGCAAATTGCTAGAAATAGAAGATATTTTTTCATTTTTGTTCGCTAAATGGACGGTCATAACTGGGAAAAAGTAGCGGCCGGAAGTGATTAATGAATTTAATTTTTAGTTTGATAGAATTTAGTTTTGTTTGTAAGCTATTTTTGTATTTAGAGATTTAAGCTTGAAGTATATATTTTTATAATACGATGCATTACAACTGAGTGGGAGTCAACTTCCGCTGGCGGGCTTCAATTCAGGAAGTAGGTGCTTCAGTTCATGATTAAATTGTGTGTTCTTGTAAATTTATTTATTTAAAAAATGAATAAATAAAGCCTATTATTATTATTGTATCAGATTTGAGGTACCCTGTGATCGAAATGGTGCTTTTTAAAAACTTGGTCTATATCCGTGATGTAAAGCCTTGTAGTGGATTACGTGCATGCAAAGGAAACACGCCCCCGCAAGGGAGCATTACACTGTAAAGAAGGCCAACAACTGTTAGACGACAGATTATTAAGTGTACACTACCCAAGCCCCCTCCAATAGAATGGTCTTGAGTCTTGAACGTGTGTAAATCTTTTTTTTTTTACTGGCTGAAGTGGTCTTCGTCTTCTTTTCTTTTTATTTAAATAGTTACCGGAGTGTGGGTAAGCCCAACGATCCGCAGAGCACGCGCGGCTTACCAAGCCAATCCGAGTGGTGTACTCTAGCTAGCGTGGGAACCAACAATATTCGCCGCCTCTGCTTTGACAAACAGTTCCTGTTCCCCACATACACACACACTGAAACGTACATAAGTGTAATAACAAACAACACTTACACAGCCAGCTCTACACTGCCACTGCCGTCTTGAGCTTTTACAAGTTGTGTTTTTTTTTTTTTTAAGCACGACAACTACCGCTCTAAAACTATTGCCTTGTATAGCAAATAGATAGTCTTGTAAATTGTTTAAGCTTACAGCACAGTCAGAGGAGGTATATTCGAGCAGGTTTTGTTATTTATTTTGTATTATCACCGGAAAATTAGTGAGTAAAAGTGATATTTACAAAACGTTTCCGGTTTGCCGGTCTGCTCAGGCGGAAATTGAAACTTAACCGGAAGTACAAATGTGAAACTTTATTTAGTTGCTAACGCCACAATAACGTTTTGGTTAAAAAAAATTCAGTAAATCCGGAAGTATCACTATTCTGAATCGATTTAAATCGATACTAGTAGTAAATCAGTGGAATCTAGAACTTCTATTTAAAAACATTTTCCCCGATTAAGGGGAGCACCCTTCTTGAGAGGAGAAGGGCTCTTGGTGCACTTCCGCTTTTGTAGGATTGAATGTATTTGGTAAAATCGAGTTAGAAGGGAATTTCTCTACCGGAAATACATGGTTACGCAACCGGAAAGTTCGACTAGGTCCATCTTCAGGGCTAATTTTGAGTCCATGAATAGGCAAGACAGAAGACACATCAACCCTCTAATGATGTGAAACAGTATATTGTAAATTAGCCCTAAAGATGACCCTAGTCCCTAGGGTCGAAAGCTCCAGCATAATAAAAATATATCATGACTGAAACTGGCAGTTATTTTTTCATCCTGTTCGTATCGTAGATTTTTGCCCCCCATTTTTTTTCTTTTTAATCCCCAGAATATAAATTAGGAATCCCCCCTCACAAAAAAAAACCGATCCAAATTCATAACCTAGTTACCCAGTCGTCTGTATTAAACATAATCTAGAGTGCATTCCATTTCTAAAAATATCAATACAAATCCCTTTACTTCATCCCTATTTTAAGATGCACTTTGCCACAAATATAAATTTTGATAATAATATCATCTCTGCTGTGAACACTAAGACGACTATCCTCCTTACTCGATAGTTCAAACTCATAATTATTCTTCAAACTCCTAAATCCTGAATTCCCTGAATTCTAACAGGAATCCACTAACCCTTTCACCGTGAAGTACCCCTCATCAAATTATTAAAAAAAAAAAAAAAAATCAAATAGTACTTCAAAAATCAATCAAATAGTACTTCAAAAATCAAATAGTACTTCAAAAATCAAATAGTACTTCAAAAATCAAATAGTACTTCAAAAATCAAATAGTACTTCAAAAATCAAATAGGTAGTACTTCAAAAATCAATCAAATAGTACTTCAAAATCAAATAGTACTTCAAAAATCAAATAGTACTTCAAAAATCAAATAGTATTTCAAAAATCAAATAGTACTTCAAAAATCAAAAAGTACTTCAAAAATCAAATAGGTAGTACTTCAAAAATCAATCAAATAGTACTTCAAAAATCAAATAGTACTTTAAAAATCAAAAAGTACTTCAAAAACCAAATAGTACTTCAAAAATCAAATAGTACTTCAAAAATCAAAAAGTACTTCAAAAATCAAATAGGTAGTACTTCAAAAATCAATCAAATAGTACTTCAAAAATCAAATAGTACTTCAAAAATCAAATAGTACTTCAAAAATCAAATAGTACTTCAAAAATCAAATAGGTAGTACTTCAAAAATCAATCAAATAGTACTTCAAAAATCAAATAGTACTTCAAAAATCAAATAGTACTTCAAAAATCAAATAGTATTTCAAAAATCAAATAGTACTTCAAAAATCAAAAAGTACTTCAAAAATCAAATAGGTAGTACTTCAAAAATCAATCAAATAGTACTTCAAAAATCAAATAGTACTTTAAAAATCAAAAAGTACTTCAAAAACCAAATAGTACTTCAAAAATCAAATAGTACTTCAAAAATCAAAAAGTACTTCAAAAATCAAATAGTTAGTACTTCAAAAATCAATCAAATAGTACTTCAAAAATCAAATAGTACTTCAAAAATCAAAAAGTACTTCAAAAACCAAATAGTACTTCAAAAATCAAATAGTACTTCAAAAATCAAAAAGTACTTCAAAAATCAAATAGGTAGTACTTCAAAAATCAATCAAATAGTACTTCAAAAATCAAATAGTACTTCAAAAATCAAAAAGTACTTCAAAAACCAAATAGTACTTCAAAAATCAAATAGTACTTCAAAAATCAAATAGTACTTCAAAAATCAAATAGTACTTCAAAAATCAAATAGTAATCATAGAATGTTACCGGAAGTATTCCTTAACTTTTTTTCTTAAATACAAATCTAGAAATTCAGTCTCACATTTGATACTTATTAATATTTTTATATAAGTGGTAAGCGAGTACAATAGGGCAGTAATGACACTTGACAATACAAAAGAGTTTCATCATTAAAAAGAACATGTGACCAAAAAATGATCAAAATCTAATCAGCTGACATCTCTTTGGAAAAATAAGAAAAACAATGGCCGTTTATAATGTTGATTGTTTGTTTAAATGAAGGTAAATTGACTATTAAAATATATATAATGACAATTGTGCCAACTTTGAAACAATAATCAGATAATTTTTTGTTTTAATAGTTGTAAGTTGGCAAGAGTGTTGTTATAAAAGATTTTAACAATGATATTTCAATAACTTATTGTTTACGTGACCTATGTATGTATATATGGTATAAGAATGTATTATACATATTATATACTAAAAATATGTTACATAAAATTAAAGAAAAATTATTGTTTAGACATGGTTACGCTGGGCCGCATTTTCCTCGTGTTATTTTTAAAAAATATTTTGTTATCCAATTTTTCCTTGTTAAAGAAGGAAACTAAAGAAAATCACCGAGTGTGGAAAACTTTCTTTTCCTGCATGTAATGGAATTCTAAATCATTTTCTTTTTTTTTTGGTCTTTAACTTAAAAGATCGCTATCACAGAAAGAGTAAACCACACCATAATGTCCACCCTTTCCAAAGATGGTACCATAAAGTAAAACTTAAAGAGTGTCCTTCCTAGATCACTCTTTGGGGGGAAATTCCAGCAAAGCAAGGGGAGGGGGGACAATTTGAAATAATAACCTCTCTAAAGCAGCGGGGAAAGATGTATCCCGCTTGATCATCATCTAGTAACAGTCCACGCTTTCTAGCAAACCTTAAGAAGAAAGGCTAACCGAAGGAGTTTGGTATAACCACTCCATGAAGCCTCCCGAGAGTGGCTATAGCCCACCTTAACGCCTCTCACCTGAACAGGTTCTCTGGCGAAGATCACGTCCCCTACCAATCTTGAAAGCCTGGCATCATCTCTAATCAGGTGTCTGGTACTGCAGAGGATTCAGTTCTGCTCAAGTTATCCCGCCGGCCAGCTATATCCTTCCGCAAGGGTCGCATAAGACTCTGAATTCAGTGGAACTAGGAGTTTGCCGGACAGATCGGTCAGTTAAATTAGACGCATTATCAAGGATCATATATAGTCCTTATGTGCACTTGATCTAGTTAAAAAGAATTTTCAGGATTGATTACTGATAGAACACTGGTTTTGTAAGGTGTTAAGTGGGGGCACAAGTCATCAGTGCCTGGTATTGTTCAGTTCAGGAATATGATGATCCACATTAGGGTTTCCAAACAGCTGCTGTTACAATCAGCTGACTTTTATGGGTTTTTTTTGAGACTGTCTTTTGATAAAGTTGTTTTCTTAGTCCATAACCTTGGTGTTGTCGTTGGTATTAAACAAAAGGTCAATTGGTTTGGGAGGAAATGCTAAGTTTCTTGCCGAAGATTTTTCTTGTTGCGAAGACATTCCAGTGTAGGTAGCTGTGCTGTTGCATGAACTCTACAAATTTTCAGCAAACCATCTATTGAAGGGGGTGTGCCCCCTCAATTATCTTACGACTGAGGTCTTATTAGGGTATAATTACGAATATCGGACGAACAGTTTTAAGTTATAATCGAGAACAGTTCTCAGAGATCTGTACATATCAAATAATCACCGTAAAGATTTTTGATTGTTTTAAAAATAGAAATAACGTTAACAAAGGTCGAATCTATTATTTAATAATTAAATCAAATTACTTGAGTGACCTCAACAAAATAAATTGTTAATGAACTCCGGTCCAAGGATCGATTCTTCATTGTTATTATTATATTCAGCATTGTTATTTCGACTTTTTTTGTCCAGTCTGTTGTCAGTAAACTTTTTTTTAATTTACAAAAATACTCGATTGTGAATCACTCACTTCCTGCAAATTCTCACAGAAAAACCAGGAATTGCACTTCATTTTATGCCCTTTACAAAATATAACCTACGAGGCAAAACTCACTCAAAATTTAAAAAAAAAAAAAAAAAATCACTATTTTAGACGCATCGGACCTTATAAACTCATACTTCCGGGGAAAAAACAATTTTTAAAATTTTCCACGATCATAAAACTTTTCTCCCAGGGTGAAAAATAGAAACCAATTCTCAGTAGAACAGTACTTCCGGTCAAGGGAGTTTCCACTTTTAACATTCAGATCCAAAAACCAAACTTCGTACTTCCGGCAGTATTTTTCATGTTGAATCCTGTACATGACCTTAATACGTCCTCTAAGCCAAGATAAGAAAAGGTAAACTAGTTGAAATGTATAAAATAACTTCAAGAACAAAAATTAATGTATTTCTATCATAGTCAAGGTCAAATAAAAAAATTCCTATAAAATTAATATTTTAATTACAGGAATAAAAATATTTACCAGCGTAATAATTCAAATTTTATTTTACTAATAATTCTCTGGGTCCTAAAAATGATTAATGGTTGATAAAGAATTTCAAGGATACTGTTTTAAATTTGGCTTATTCACTTTGTACTAGAATTTAAATTTAAATTGAATACGACTTTCACTTACTGCAACTATCAAATACAGTCACTATCGGCTTCCGGTTACAGACAACACGGGACCAATCACCGGACGGTGAGCTGTAAGAAGCTCTTAGGAAGAGAAAATATAAAATCCAGCAGCTGAAAAAAAGGTAAAACAAATACAAATACAAATAAATTCAGTTACGTTGTACTTCCGGTTTTGAAAAATACGAAAAAAACTCGGCGTTTCAGCAAGAAGTTGACCCTTTGCAGGTTCTGTCAGGAAGAGGAGGAAACGGCACTGCACGTGTTGTGTCAGTGTGAGAGGCTTGTATGGCCTTCCTTCACGGGGGAGGAAAAACCAAGGCCTGTGTAGCTTTACCCAAGAGCCGCTCTCCAGAATTAAGAGTCTTGGTTAAAAGGGCAGGTCTGGGAGGGTGAGCTTTAGAGTAAGGGGGAGCCACAATAGATCCAAAGGGGTCGCAGTGGCGTAGGCCTTGAGGCCGCTCTAGTCTAATCTATCTATCTATCCGTACGAAATATCCGTACTGATTTCGCTCCTGATGGTGCCAGAAGACTCTACGATAAGATTAATCGTAAGTAACAGTAAAGTTATTTCTTTTTTTAAAAATGGTTCCTACGGCGCGTGTTTTTGTTCCGTAGAGTTACTGTTCCAAAGCCGTATGAACTCTAACCTAGCGCAGTGTTTGCCGAAGGTCCTTTATTTGAACTATTTCCCAGGGGAAATTCGGTTAAGGACAATTTTGGGCGTGAACTTCTCTCTAAGGGTCGCTTAAATGAACTGGGCCCTTAAATAATCTTCATTGAAAATGCGAATCAGTATTGCAGGGAAAATTGGAGCCACAATAGATCCAAAGGGGTCGCAGTGGCGTAGGCCGTTGAGGCCGCCCTAGTCTAATCTAATCTAATCTAAGAAGTTGACCCCCACCCCCATTATACGATAAATAATTTTTAAAGTTGGGTGTGTTTCTTCAAAATACGCAGCAGCTTTTAACGATCAACCCTACCCGGATCAGTTTTTTTAGATAGACCACGCAGAGTCAGCACTTACTCTGAAATGGAACTTTAGAGGGTAAAATACCACCCTATTTCCCCCCCCCCCCACACCAAAAAAAACGAATAAAAGTTTAAACCGGAACTAGTGTTATAAAGAATAGAAACGTTTAAAGAAAATCGTTGAATCGATTTCTGAGAAAAAAAAAATCTGGAAAACTAAAAAAATCCTTTGAGTAAAGGTAGTATTTCCGGTTCAGGAATCCTGAGCTCTACTTCACAGTTACGAGTTTCCGGTGGGGTCTAATCTAAGGTTCTAACTTCCTGCGATCTTTATCTTAGAAGATATTTTGTTCCAATACTTAAACAATCACTGTCTCAGACGCCACCTCCAAATCGATATTTCCTGAGAAAGTTCGAAATCGAAAATTATCATAAATCGAATAAAACTTTAATCGAAATACTTATCTTTAACCTAAAAAAAAAAAAAAAAAAAAAGGTAAATATGGTAAGCTAGACAATATTCATTAAAAAGTTTGTAACAATCAATCAATAACCTGTTCAATACAATACATTTTTGTGGCTTCAAAATTTTTAAAAATCAAAACGATACGTGATGTAGCGTTTGGAACGCTAAGCGGCTCCCTGGGGAGTGGCCGTTAGTTCCGTAACGGGCTTCATCAATTTTAACTAATAATTCACACAAGGTTAACTTGGAGATCAAATCGATATGTGGTCATTAATTATTTACTTTCAATAACACCCACGCCTAGTTCTGTAGCAGCACTGTACCCACTAAGCAAATAGTTTATAACCTAACAATTACCTTCTTTCTTTCTTTTTTTATCGATTTTGTTTGTTTGAAAAGTTAATATAAACAGCTGTTTTGAAATTTTATTTAGATAATATAAATCGCTTTTGCTAAGTTTGCTCAATGCCAAGCAATGCATTCACACTCTATTTATTCGTCATTCAAACACAACCGTTGGACAGATAAACTTCCGTTAGTTCTTTTGAAGACTTACGTCTATTAATATTATTCCCGCAAAAAATTATAGCTCATATTTTGTTTGCAGTTACACGAAACATTGTAAAACTGTATTTTAACTGTTCACAAACTAGAACTAACTAGATGTCAGGCTAAAATGTCATAAAATAACTAGTAATTTCTACGTTACATTTCTGGTTTTAAATACTCATTCGACTTTTCCTTACAGTTGTAATTAGATTAATTAAAAAAAAATAACTTATGAAATCAAGAATGAAATCTTAAAAAACAGATGTTTGTTTTTTGCTTTTCTAATTTCTTGAAAAACAGCTGATAGAATTATCTAAACTTGTCTAACGAGAGGTGAGTATTAGTAGGAGACAACCTTCGAGTGCTAAAAAAACCAGTTCTACCCAGTTAAATGGCAGCCATATGCAAATAATCTCAGACAGTTGCAGATCTACAAGTGAACAACAGGCCCGAGTTTCAATTTTTTTAATTTTTCTATAAATTAAACAATAATTCCCTAAATTTTTCATTACAACAGAAAGTATTACGCAACTAAAAATCTCGATTTTCGGTCTATTTTCCAAGAAAATTTTTTTGTAATGCAAATTCTGAAAATTCATCAAATACCTATGGGGGAAAAATTGTTTAAAAAATTTTTAAATGTATTTTAATGAGAAATAATTGTCAATAAAGAATTGGCTAATCAGAATGGAGAATTGGAGGTGTGAAAGGGTAGGCGGATAGTGAAACCAATGGGAAGCCATGCTGGCCACGCCCACAACAAACAGGCCACAACCCACATCGGACAGGCCACGCCTGTTACTAATGAAATGTTTTCTGAACATCGTTGGTGGTCTATATTTGTTTTTTCTTTTTTTTTATATATAATTTCAGAATTACTAGTTTCTATTGCTGTTTACTGTCTATAACTATTGCGACAAAGTGAAGCGTGATAAATTATAGTTTTATATTTTTACTCCTTTTGAATTCACAGTATTTGAAGCCTGTAAAATAAGACTATTTACTTAAGGAAAAAAAAAAGATTAGTTTAAAGAGGATAAAATCAAATTTGTTGTTTTTGTAAAGGCTAAATTTTCTCAAGATATTGTTAATAAATCGAATGTATTGTAAATAGAACTTTAACTTTTAACTGGAATTTGGGTGATGGTCGACATCCTTCTAATGTGTTAATTCGGTGTAATTTACGGTTTTACAAAATAGACAATGCTAATAAGAATTAAAGATGTTCTAAAAGTTTGAAGCAGAAGAAAATTCTTAAGCTGGAACCATGAAAATTGCAATGAGAGAAGATCCAAGCTTGAATTTTCATCAGATTTTTTTAAAAACATTTATCTAAAATATACTTCCTGGAAGGTTACTTATGGAAAAGAGGATGTAAGGTTATAGCTTCGCTCTAAAGTGCTATTTTAAGTATTTAAGGTTTCGTAATTACATTCATCATCAGATGTTTGCTGAAATATCAAGTTTACAGCCACTTATGGATGATTATTCAACATCCTAATTTTAAGCGTTAAAATTTTGATTTAATTTTTACAATCGTAAATAGTTCTATAGAAGCACCATAATTATAGGAAGAACTATAACGAGAGTTTTTATAATCGACTATTTATACATCGATAACAAACACCTTCATTACTTGTTGTGTCGCACGCCGGCCAAGGTCTCTAACTCTATTGAACAAAACGAGGAATACATAAATAATTCATGAGGCTGTGTGGAATAAATTTACATCTCACTAGTTTCCTGTTCCCCGACGGCAGCAGAGATCACTTTTTAGCTAACGTTTATTGGTTAAAAAAAAAAAGATCGAAATTTGACTCATAGTTTTTTACCTGGAGTTACGTAGTTGACCAATAAAATGTTTCGACATAACAGTTTCGAAAAATGGGCGGAAGTTCCGTTTTAGCACGAACCATCAATGATTCTAATTCTAGTTTTTGATTTAAGGGAGATTCTTCCTCATACTTACAACCTCATCCTCAAATCCTACCTAAAAGATCGACATTTCAGAGTGAACTGTGGAGCAGCAGACTCTGATATCCGTCTAGCTCAAGCTGGTGTTCCTCAGGGCAGTGTCCTAGGTCCTATTCTTTACTCCTTATACACAGCCAAATTCCATTCTCTCCACCTTTGCTGACGATACTGCAATCTTATCTCCTCATTCCGATCCTCTTATCGCTACACGAACTCTACAAACACACATCAACCACTTACAGGACTGGCTTTTCAAACGGAGAATCAAAACCAACGATACGAAGTCAAAGTTTATAGTATTTACTCTCAGACGGAAAATCCTACCTCCTATCATCTTGAACCAAACTCCTATACCAATTGTGGACAATGTACGCTACCTTGGACTGCACCTAGACCAAAACGGTTGACATGGAATCCCCCAGGCTAGACTGGAAAATACAAGAAACTAACCAACGCTACAAAACTTCAGCGTCAGGACTACTTGACAAACGTTCGAAACTTAACCTACATAACAAAAGACTCTTACATCTACTGTTACTGCGACCTATTTGGTCATACAGCCTCGAAGTATGGGGATCGACTAAACCGTTCCAACTCACTACGCCTCCAGACATTACAGTCCAAAAATACTTCAGAAAACTTCTTGAAGCTCCGTTCTACATATGTATCTAACCTCACACTACCCATAATGACCTCAAAATCCCTTTTTCATTACAGATCTTGCTAACACTCGTTTCTTCAAATTTCACTCCCTCTACAGCAGCTCATCCTAACTCCCTCTCATAGAACACCTATCTTCCTCCACATTACCAGGTAATCCTGGTAAAGGAGATTGAAGAGAAGACGGCCTCTCGTGATCTTCTCTTATCGTGAGAGCAAAGCATGTTACTGGAGTGACACCACTGGGTGCCTTCTCCAATCATGATTTTCTTATATTTCTTTTTTCTTTTACCATATTTGCTCGTTGCAACAACCTGTTGCAGTGGTAAATTCCAATAAAAGATTAAAAAAAAAAAAATGGGGGTAGGTCCCGGAAATGTATTGTGAACTGCCAAATTAATTCACTTATTTACCATTTTAGTACCAAGTAAATACTCATACGACTCAAAGAAGATGCGCAAATTCCGGAAGGATGGCCCCCCAACTACTCTGAGCGAATAAATATTTAAAAAACAAAAAAAAAGCAACAACCAGGAAGTGGTAATCAAACAGACACGATCTCTGATCAAAGAGGCTAAGCCATCCGGTTATTGCACGAACAAACCGGAAGTTTTAAACTAGTATACATATACGTATTTTCCTGTTTATAGAAGTAGAATATACACTGTTATGCATGGAATTCCAGCGCGTTCATTTGAGCAGAAACAATAAACATGGAACTTAGATATTCAACGTTCGATATCTTTGAATCGATCGTGTTTTAATTTCAAACTATTAAAGTCAAAAAAATGCTATTTTAAGATTACTGCAGTAAATAACTTTGTGAAAACTGGGAATAACAGCAATAAATTTGTTACGTAATTAATAGTAAAAATTTAAATAAATGTTCTAGCAAATTCTTTCTTCTAACCAAATTTTATTTTTCTATTTTTATGGTTTTTCTAGACATAAAAAACTTTCTTAGCATTCCTATTGGTTAAAATTAACTAGTTTTATAATTTTTATTACATTGTTTTCATAAAGGAAATAGAATGGTTAATAAAACTGACAAATAGAAAAATAGCTTTGAAATAGTGCATCTATAAGTTTAGCTACTATACTTGCAGTTGCATAGATCGTACTTGCAGTTAGTATGATGTATATATTTTCTTTGAACATAGACTTTTTACTACCCATTCTTTTGTTTAGCTCTAAGCTCTTTATTTCAGAAACTGAAAGTCTTTCTGTTGCTTCCGCTGACACCGTAGACCAGAAGTCGCCAAAGTGGTCTATATAGACCTCCCCTGGGTTCTATTTAACAAAAGTTAAAGGGGTCAATCTGAGCCAGGGGGTCGAAGGAAAAACAATTTTCCAATATAGCGGAACCTAGTGCTGCACGAGACCGAGACGAGGCGAGACTTTATGCAGTCTCGATCTCGGTCTCGGTCTCGGTCGCTCAAGTCTCGGTCTCGGTCTCGTCGAGATATCTCGGTCTCGGTCTCGGTTTTTTGAATTTTTGTTTAAGTATTAAAAGCGGTTTGCTATTAATAATCTTTTAAAAAAATGTTATTATTTTCTAATAATTATTTTAATTTATATATTGGTAATGAAAATGTGTGTAGAAAGAAGACAACTACTTACACTTCAATGCATCATATGTTACTATTACTGTTATATATCTTTATATAATTTCAAAAAGATGTTAAAAACGCGCCAAATGAAAGACCCAAATAACATATCTGCCTCCTATAACAAGTCGATTCCGGAAATAAAAAATACACCTCCCAACAAACTTCCCGCTCCATTAGTTATGGCTGTTGGTGAAGATAAAGAATCTGATGATTCACCTTTTGACGACGACGACGACTGCATCAATATTTTTTTGCACCATTTGCTCAAAAATCAGCAAATATCACCGAAGCATGGAAGACAGAAATAATTAATTACACCAAATTAGACCAAGCACCAGTAGACGTTGACATTTTAGAATGGTGGAAAACACTTGAGAATTCCTTCAAAAATTTGTCTAGAATGGCGAAAGATGTTTTTAGTATCTGTGCAACTTCAGTGCCATCGGAAAGATTATTTTCGCAAGCTGCGTTGATAATGACCAATAGAAGATCTTCTCTAACTTCTGACTCAGTAAAAGCTCTTTTATGTATCAATGCTTGGGCAAAGAGTATCTTAAAAACGAAAATTTGTGGCAATATTTTTTAGGTGCATGGATAGTCCTTTTTTTCAAATTCACTAATTCCAAAATTCTAAAATATAATTCAAATAATATCAAAGTTCAAAGTATTAGATTATTAATAGTGAAATTTATGAAATTGAATGAATGAATGATATGAATAGTGAAATTTAGTGAATTTATGTAAAAATTATGTAATTCGAAGGGGGACGCCACGGTAGCCGAGCGGTGCGAGATCTGCGAAGCTAATGTGTATTGTGGTACTGGGTTCGATTCCCGGTCTTAGGCCTTGGATTTTATTTAATGGTTAATATGAGAAATTTACAGTAAAGTATGTTTGCTAGTCGCCTCCGTCCGGGACACCTAATTGGTAGTTGGACGTAAAGCCCCGCCTGAAAAAATAGGCGATTACTTTACTTTGCTTACTTTACTTATGTAATTCGAAGTCAAATAGATGTAGTAATATTGAACATATATAATAAAATCGTAACTTTTAATAATTAATTCAATACCCGTAATGATTATTTATTAATAAAGAACACAATTTTATAATTTTGTAGCTAAAAATTAATATTTGAAAAACCGAGACGAGACCGAGATTTCTCGACGAGATATATATCATGTCTCGATCTCGGTCTCGGTCTCGGTTGCTCAAGTCTCGTCTCGTCTACCGTGAGATTTGTCTCGTTTCTCGTGCAGCACTAGCGGAACCTTGCAAAGAAACACCCAGGCAGGCAAACCCATCTCATTAGTTAAGAAGCAATACTGTAGTTACTTTACTTATTTATAATTACTTATTATTTAATAAATATTAAGGTATTTAAATTTAAAACATTAGGATATTTTTCTGAGGAAAAAAGGTATTTAGCGTATTTTCGCACCTAGGTGTATAATACTCCTCGCCGACTGAATCGCCAGTGGCCCCGCGACTTCCTTGTAGTCTGAAGACCTAAACATCATTATTCTCCTATCTCTCCTCTCTCCTCCTCACATTCTCCTCTCTCATATAGAGAGTGCTACCGCTGGGTAGTTTCTCTCCTCCTGCACCAGTACATCACTCTCTCCCTATTTACTTATTGTGTACAGCTGTCTAACAGATTGTAAATCACAAAATAAATTTCAACATTAAGATATTTTTCATTAAACTATTGGTTACACAATGTAAAATTACTTTAACAAAATGTTTAAACGTACAAAACATAAAATAAACGTACAAACGCGGTACAAAATAGATAATTTTATTTTTAATTAACTGAAAATTACTTTCATGGGGGGGGGGGTCGATGGAGATTTCGAAAGATTATATAGGGAGGTCCATGATCACAAAAAAAGTTTGGCGACACCCGCCGTATACAAAGCGGCATGCCTTTGATGGACAGATGTTTAGCGAACTGGGAAGACAAACTAAGGCTGAGTCTAATCCAAGGGATATAGTGCGCAAGGATGAAGAAGAATGGCCTTGTCTGGTCGAGAATGAGCCTTCAAAAGGAATCAAATGCTTCCCCTCAGAAGTATAACTAAATAACGCAGGCCTTGGGAGGACTACGTCTCCACGAAATCCAGTTCAGTTCTCAAAAGATGGACAAGGATTTACCGTCTCTCAGAGAAGGCGGAGAAGTGTGTTTAAGCGCCCGAGGGATTACCCCACTTTTCCAGCACTCCTCCAGACCAGTTAACCACTGTGTCGCGGCCCTTTTGCATACTTATTTTACGCAATTTTAGAAATGCATACAATAAAAATTGTATATATCTAAACGTAGAAGACGATATGAGAGTAGCATTATCATTTATAAGACCAAATATAAACTGTAATTATCACAAAAAACATCAAGCTCAAATTTCTCATTAAAAGTATTCTAATTATTAACTTGTAATTAATCCCTTAATAGAACATATACTGCTGTTTTTGTAGTGTACATATTATTTTATTTTATATTGAAAATAAACATAAACTATTTTACACAGTGTATTATGGGATAAGTAAAATAGTTTTAATCTTATCTTATTGTTAGTATACCGCCAAATTGTGAAATTGTTAAAAAGATTGAGAATCACTGGTCTAGAGGGATTAGGGGATTGCCAGGATTAAAGGGAAGTACACCCCCCCTTTAGAGCCTCCACAGATTCCTTCATTTTTAGTGACACCTTTGGAATATCTGGAGATGTCGTTTTTCTTGTAATTCGAGATGATTTTGTTTCAGACACAGACAATTTTCTTTAAAAAAAAACACAATTTTTTTAGAAAATTCAACACAATCGCAAGACTTTTCTCATCTAAGTAGTAAGAGAAAGTACAAATTTAGACAGGAAGTCCATTCTGGGGATTTTAAAGTAAGAGGATGCCGAGAGAAATAAAAAAAAAACAACTTCCTGAAGAATTTGACTTTACTTAAGCACCACTCCAGTAAGAAGTAGAGGAAATAGCGTACAAGGTTAAATTCACCACCAACTGACAAACAAAACCCGACTAGAACCTGCCTTTCCGGTCGTGTGGTAGAGTTTGAAATGTCAACTCTTTCTTTAATTTTAGTTTTTCAATCAAATAATTTCTGTCACAGAAAAGATTTCAACACAAATTGTGCAGAAGTTAGATTTTTTTAAGAATTTAATAAAAATGATTGTGGGAATTTGTATTGTCCTTGTTCCTGATCAGTCCCTTTCTCACTCTAGTCCTGTTCTAACAGGACAGGCCTCCACAAATATAGTATTGAAGGCTATAAAAACGCACAAGATTAGCACAATTTAAGGCAATGGAAAACTGAGTAGTATTATTAAGAACTAAATACGATTCACAAAAGGTGGACAGAGTTGTTAAGAAAATGAGACAGAAGAATCAGGAGAAATGTCGTTAGAGAGAGTCGTGTGAGTCTACATTCCGGATTTTATCTGAGAAAAATCGAGAATCAAAAAGAAAACTACATGGCAACAATACAATAAAGAATCCGCGAAGGTGAACAACTTGGTACCGGAAATAAGAAAAAGAAACTAGACAGTATGTATTCAATAATTTATAGCCGTCTAGGATACGATCAGAGCCGGGAGATTCACCTGGGGGATAATGGTTACCTTGACATTTTCGGAGGAAGATGCGACTTGCAGAGGAAGGAGATGTTGGAATCTTACTTGAAACTGATTTAAGTTTTAATTTTACAGAGTGGACTTTGACGTGCTTAAATTTCGCACAAGTGGATTTCTTTTTTTTTGAATTAAAGTTTCATTTCCGGTTTACAATTTCTAGTAAATAGAACTGCTAACAATGTTTCTACGCTCTTTAAATAAAATTGTGGGTAGTAGATTTGTAAATTGTTCAGATGTGATACTTTAGAGCAGAGGTCGTCAAAGGAAAAACAATTTCGAACCCAATATAGCGGAACCTTGCAAAAGAAACACCAGGAGCACACCCATCTCATTAATTAATAAGCAATACTTTAATTACTTTACTTATTACTTAATAAATATTAAGGTATTTAAATTTCAATATTAGGATATTTTTCATAAAACTATTGGTTACACAATGTAAAATTACTTTAATAAAATGTTTAAAATAATAAAATAAACGTACAAAACACAGCCAACCTAATAGATAGTTTTATTTTAATTAACTGAAAATTATTTTTATGGGGGGTCGATGAAGATTTCGAAAAATTTTATAGGGAAGATTTCGAAAAAAAAAATTGGCGGCCCCTGCTTTAGAGTGAAGTTAAATTAGCTTACAGTGTTGCCCTGAACAGCTTCAAAATTTATCTCTCGCCGTGTCGAGGTAGGAAAAGGAATTTTCATCTTCCGCTGGTAATATTTCACTAGTTCCTGTTTAGTTAATTAAATCTAAAGACCCAGTCTAAAAAAAAAAATCACAAACAAATATATCCTGAAGGATCTACCACCATTTTTCCTTGGGAAAAATCATATTTAAACTATTTCCACGTATTACATAGTTTTCTTACTTGGTTTTTCCTCTTAAAAAAATAGAACACAATGGATACATCAGAAATGACGAGAAAATCCTTGAAGAAGAAACGTCCGTTCGAACAATTGTAAACAACCGCCGTTGCGTAACGAACGATTTCCTCCCGCGCAGGCGGCAAAGGAAGTGGAGCCGAGTAGAACTCATTTCCTTTTGGTCGCTTATTCGCTCAACTCACAGCTGTTTATTATTCATGAACTCATTTGAGCCTAAGCTTAGGCATTTTTAGTTTTATTTTAATGGTAGTGATGTAAATATATACTCGTACATATATTTCAATTTATGTAACATAAACACGCATAAGGCTCTCTCTTTCCACAATTTACGTAATTACATCGCGTAGAATCTTAGCATTTGTACCCAAAAGATCTTTAACACCAATGTAATATACCTAATACTGCAGTAAAATGAAACTTTGAAAGGAAGCAAAACGTCACAGCTCTCCCAGAATGGAATTAAAATCCATATTCCCTAAGAGGAAGTTTCATTCCAAGGTAATGAGAATAAGCGTTTTGTAGTTATTAATGTCCCAGTTCAATGGAAACCTTTGGTGACTATCGGGTAAATACACAGGAGACGTGGGAAATGAAAAGGCGGCAAAATAGTAGCACTTCCTGTCCAAATCGTGCAACAATTTTAACAATTACGAACATAAGAATAAATATCGACCGATTTTCACAGATGTCTCTAAACGTAATTACATGAATGCAAGGATGGTTAGTATAACCCTTGTCATTATATTGTTGATTTAATCCATCATGGCATAAATGTTTTTCGCATTCCGAACAAGTTTGAAATTATGCTTGAAGGCAAAATCAACGATACTTATAAGCAATGTTGGTTAGTATAACGTTTGTCATTATATTGTTGATTTAATCCATCATGGCATAAATGTTTTTCGCATTCCGAACAAGTTTGAAATTATGCTTGAAGGCAAAATCAACGATACTTATAAGCAATGTTGGATAGTATAACCCTTGTCATTATATTGTTGATTTAATCCATCATGGCATAAATGTTTTTCGCATAAACGTTCAGGTTTGGAATTATGCTTGAATGCGAAATCAACGATACATATAAGCAACGTTGGTTAGTATAACCCTTTGTCCACAATTTTATAATTAGAAAATTAAATATGTACGAGTATATCTAGATTTTATTTTCTCTTAAATAATTAAGACATTATATTCAAATTTTCCATAGGAGTTTCCACCGGGAAAACCTGCCTTGAGGTCCCCTGAGTCCAAGAAAAGGAGAATTCAGAAAATATTCTCTGTGTGAGTATATCAAAATCGATAAATCGTAGACAGCTACAAATTCACACATATCCCCCAATCGCGAGGATATCCTCCATATGCTGGGAAATCATCCGTATTGGGTTCCGAGTGGCTCCCAGCCACCAACACCTTTGGGTGTTCTCAAAAAATCGCGTTACAAAAATTCCTTATACATACATATAAAACTAACACAGAATGATGTCATCTTTTTTTAGGATATTAGGCCTATTACGTCATTAATGTTTTTTTATTAAGTTTAATAATTTATATTATGTTAATTTAATAGAATAGCTTTTTATTTATTTTACTATAAAGGTTAACTCTTAAAACTATATGAAGCAACGTATGACGCGGCTGGAGTATGACGTAACTCGGCTGGAATTGTTCAGTAGGCGTTTTAACAGTTATTGTATGGTTCTAGATTCTATGGTTACTATTTAATGACATAGATTTATATTTAAAGTGTCCAGCGGCTTGCGGATTGTAATATATGCAAATAAATAATTAGATTCAGCGAACCTACTTTAGGTAAACAATTAGGTCTTCGTTGGTCTAATCTAAGCTCACAGGCCTTGGTTTTTTTCTCCTCGAGAAGTAACATCCTTATCCAGACGTGCAGTGCCCTTTTCCTCCTCCTGGCAGAACCTACAAAGGCTATCATCCGCCAGGCCCATGTTTTCTGCAGCCTGCAGTTAGGCCCAGTTAATAAGCCTACAATTATCCTTATAGACCCATGCAGGACTTGACGGATTAATTCTGCGGTCAGACTTGGCGAATAGCCCGTGATGGAACTCCTTCGCCTGTCTCTGCTCCGTGGTGGCAAGCCACCACTCTTGAGACCTAGTCCAGCACCCATAATCCAAAGGTTAACACCCCTCTCAGCAGGTTCCGCAAACTTTCAGCAGCTTTGCTACAACATTTCCGGCTTCATCTCTTTGCCCATGTACCTCTCTCACCATGACAAGTTCACCTATGGCACAAATATGCGCTTAGGTGAAGGTCACGGAACTAGTCTAGAAGACAGTCTCTGTTAGAGGAGCTGATGTGTACCCTTCTCAGTGCCGCTGATGTGAAATACAAAAGTGAGTTACGTGAGAGGAATTCTGATCCTCTTTAGGGAGAACCAAAAAAACCAGGGCATAGTTTAGCGTAGTAATCCCTGGGCTTGCAAGACCACTCTCAAGTGAAATTATCTTACCCATTCTGTAAGAGAAAGTGAATGAACGAGACCATAATTGACGAGAGATAAAAAGATTTCAATTTATCACGCTCCATATTAGTTCTACTG
This sequence comes from Rhodnius prolixus, assembly GCF_049639745.1. Classification (NCBI taxonomy): domain Eukaryota; kingdom Metazoa; phylum Arthropoda; class Insecta; order Hemiptera; family Reduviidae; genus Rhodnius; species Rhodnius prolixus. Next base: position 41,310,451 of record NW_027411634.1, read on the forward strand.
CAACCGAAGACAGAAAGATTTCGAAAATAAAACAAAGCCGGTTGGCCAACACCACTCGCTGCTTTTTACCATTTTTTTAAAGCCCCCAATCTAAATTATTTTATCACTCAGAAAATGGTCACGAATTTATTCAACGGAATAAAAAAATATAAAAGAAAAAATAATAAAAGAAAGAAACACACCTAGTACAAAAAAGTAGATATTTTAGAGGTTAACTTGTCTCGGTTAGATACCTTTAGTTCCAACATCACGTAGTCAATGTTTTAGACTCGCTGTTTGCACTATATTTGATAACTGCTAAGTTTTTTCTTCACAAAAATATTTAGAAATCTTCTTTTAATACTCAAATTACAACCTTTTTATAGCATTAGTTCTCAAGATATTGAGTGTTGAAAATTTCCACATTTTAAACTACCCGAAAATTCAAACCCAAATATCTTTCTAAATATCAGATTTTCTGTTACAATGTAACTGTTGGTTTTCTTCCAAGCAATTAAGAAAATCTAAAATCCTAAATGGATTTACTGATCAAAAAAAATAAAAATATTATCACTTTGATAAGGATCGTTTATAGAAATGATGATATTAAGTTCTATATCGAAATGAAAACCAGGAAGTGTTGCCAATCGTTTCTTAGAAACATAGAAATATGTTGGCCAACTTGCCAGAAATAAATCAGAATAAATGTGTACGGAGGGGGCCACCAACCGTGTGATCTATATTTTGTGAGTAATCTTTACTTTTTTAATTATCTACTTTTCTTTAATTAAAGACAAAGAGGGGAGGGAATCGTTAAAGGAGTTTCGCAGTAAATAATCTCAAGCCATTTGGCTTTGTAATATTCTAGTCGCATTTTAAACAAAAATTTTAGTTACAGACAATAGGGTTCTTTTAATTTGGTGGCTATTTTAACAATTTATCTGTACTGTAATTTGGCTATTTTACTCAGTAGGCCCTGATATTCATCATTTATGATGATTATTTGAACACATATCGTTAGTGCGTGAATATATCAGCTTGGAATTGATGTAAAATAGGATATTAGCAAACATACGAGGTGTGTTCAAAAAGTAACGGGAATTTTCGTTTTTTGAAAAAAATATTTATTTATTCATCTACATTAATATTGTCGCCTTCAAAGTAGTCCCCTTCGCATACAATACACTTGTGCCAGCGCTTTTTCCAATCCTCGAAACACTTCTGAAACTCGATCTTTGTGATAGCTTTCAGCTCTTTCAGCGATTCGCTTTTAATGTCATCTATGCTTGTAAAACGACGGCCTTTTAATGTTCTCTTTATGTTTGGAAATAGAAAAAAGTCACATGGAGCCATGTCTGGCGAATATGGAGGCTGGGGCATCGTTAAAGTTTTGTTTTTGGCCAAAAATTCACGAACAAGCAATGAAGTGTGAGCAGGTGCATTATCGTGGTGCAAAATCCATGAATTGTTTTGCCACAAATCCGGGCGTTTTTTTCGGATTGTTTCACGCAAACGGCGTTGAACTTGTAGGTAGTACTCCTTATTGATTGTTTGACCTTGTGGCAAGAATTCATGATGCACTATGCCATTAAAATCGAAGAACACAGTGAGCATAACCTTCACATTCGACCGCACTTGTCGAGCCTTTTTCGGTCTTGGCGATCCAGAATGCCTCCACTGGGACGATTGAGCCTTAGTTTCGACATCATATCCGTAAACCCATGTTTCGTCACCTGTTATAACACGTTTCAGTAGATCCGCATCGTTGTCGACTTCATTGAGTGACTCTTGAGCAACTTCCATTCTCCGCTGTTTTTGTTCGAAATTCAACAATTTTGGAACAAATTTTGCTGCCACACGTTTCATACCCAAAACATCCGAAAAAATTTCATGGCATGAGCCAATTGATATGGCAACATCATCAGCTACTTCTCTGATTGTGATTCGGCGATCGTTCATAACCATTTCTTTCACTTTTTTCACGTTTTCATCGGTTGTTGATGTGCTTGGACGTCCAGGTCGTTCGTCATCTTCAACGTTTTCGCGGCCATCTTGGAAACGCTTATACCACTCGTAAATCCTTGTTTTACTCATAGCAGACTCACCATATGCCTTTATTAACATTTCACACACTATTTCATTTTTTACGCAAAATTTAATACAAATTCTTTGATCCATTTTTTTTAACAAACAAAAATCGCCAAGCTCGAAAAACACGTCTAACCTTAACGGCTGCCACTTAAGAAGTAAACAATGAATATTACTGAAAATTTTATCGTACTTCAGGGGCATGTGTACCAACATAATAAAAAAAAAAATTTACAATCAGACTCTCCAAACCCGCGAAATTTAAAAATTCCCGTTACTTTTTGAACACACCTCGTATGCCTTTAATGCTCAACATCAATGTTCCCACTTACAAATCGCCTACAATGCTGTCTATGCGTCACTTTATTGTACTTTTGGTGTTACGGGGGGATGGTTTCGAAAATGGTTTGTAGATCTGTAGAGAAGCTGCGATCTATTTTGAGACCAGGAGAGCATTTGGTAAACGGATAATTATCTCTCAGTCTGAGGTTTTATAAACATTCTTAGTTGGATTTTAGCTGTGCGCTTTAGGAGCTCGAGCTTTTTCAGGGATTTCCTCAGCAAAAAGGCTGCGCTAACATTAAGTGACCTCGAAATTACTGCAGGAATGTTCCTGGAGATTGGAGGAAGAATCTTCTACAGTGGTTCTTCAGGAAATGAGCTGAATTGGTTGGGCAACTTACATGACTCTCTTTCCTGTATTGGTCTCGAATCAGCTGTTAGGCTTAGCCGGGTCCAGCACCTCTTCGAGATTCTGCGTTGCCAATCCTGATTGAATCCCCCCTTTTGTCAGAATAGTACAGAATTAGTATTTAGAAGATCAACAAACGAATCTTTACTATTTCCTCTCATTGTCAAGTTAAATAACAAACCAAGGCCAAGGCCGGAAATATAGAAACCACCACAAATAATAACATCTTAGATTTTGTGGTCCGGTGCTCCCAAACCGCTCGTCCATTATCTCGGCCAAATGTGGTAAAACCAAATCTCAAACTAAACCCCGAACATCCCGAACGTCCCGAACATCCCGAACATCCTGAACGTCCCGAACATCCCGAACGTCCAGTAGAATTGTACTTCCGCTCAAGTGATGTTTTTTTTTACTTCCCTCCCTCTCTCTTTGTGATCGAGAAGACATTCTCAGCGGAAATGACCGCTTTGAGATCGAAAAAGTGGTATTTGCAACTGTCTGTCCACAATAATTAAAAAAAAATTAGAAGTTGCAGAAAGTTCCAATTTGATAATTAGCTGAAGTGTTAATGCAGGATGAACCGGAAGTAGTCCCTTTGCTGTCCCAAGTTTCCAGTTTCCAGTTTACTCAAAGGCAGTCCCTGCTGTTTCCTTTAAACGTGGTTTCCGCTAGTTGTTTATATTTGCATTTTTAACTTTCCTTTCCAACATTTTTCTAGAAAAGAAAAAAATCGAGACCACTTCCGGGAGAAAGGATAGTTAGGGTTCCCTCTAGAGTGTGTCATTTTAATATTTATTTGACTGGCTTTCCACCGGAAGTACTACTTAAGCGAATATTTGTTTTCTTTTCATTTTTTTTGAAACCATCTCGCAAACAGTTTATTTCAATTGTGTTTCAGAAAACGTGATTATATAGATACTCCTTGGTGAGGAAGTGACCCAGATTCCGTCTTAAATGAAGTGAATCAATCTTTAAATCAACCGTTCAGTGTTTGAAGAAACTTTGTGAGTAAAACTTTCGATCACTAAGACAAAGTCGTGCGAGTGGTTACCCCTAGATTGGTTTTCGGTTACTGGTAACCCCACAGCCGGATCGATTGTATCCTCAAGAATATTACAAAGTATATGAGCAATCCACGATGTTTCCAATACAGTGTGTTTTGAACTACGCCGTGTATACATTCACACTCATTCAAATCGATTTCTTTGAATAAAATAAATAAATAAATAGTTTCAAAATCGATAATTTGATCCGTTGGCAGAAAAATTAAACATGTGAAGGGAGAACAGGTTATAGATTGACTCGATTTTTTTTTTTGCGGCGATTAATTGAAGTATAATAACATATATCTAACAAATAAAAACCACCGGATGCTGTAAATGGGCTGAAATCCATTTACAGAGGAGACGTATCGCCATGTATTAAGTCACCGGTCCATAAACAGGACTAACTTATTACTGAAAACGAAAGAGAAATGTCACAAAAAAAAAAAGACAGAAAGTCAATCAGTCACCCTAATTGAGTCTGGTAATGTGGCGGAAGTGAATTTTAAGGTTTGCAGCACACATTTATTTCCCTAAAAGAGGGATGCCGGAAGTAAAAAAAAAGGCATCGGCGACCTGGTGGGAACTAGTAGTGGAAGGAACTAGATGGCTTCCTGCTGCGGGCTCTGATTTCCGGCATCGTCACCAGATGGCATTTCGGTGCACACAGAGGATCTTCATTCATTCTGATGATGACAGCATGTACAAATACTAGTACAGGTCGAACCTCTCAATAACGGACACTGGCGGGGGAAAGCAAAGTGGCTGATGTTTGGAGGTGGCCGTTAGAAGGAGGTAGGCAATTTTCATAATGAAAAAATATGGGTTTTTTTTTTCCAAACATCTATTTAAAAATTGTTTATTATTAATAGATTTAAAAACGTACATAATTGCATAATTATTGCAGCTGTATGATATGCATCAAGTTTTTCTTAATTATCCAATAAAATTTATCAAAAAACTACATATTATTGACTTAATTAATAATTTTTATAATAATCATCACATTTATCCATAACAATAACAATTTATGGTAAAATTATCATCATACTATCATCTGTTATTAGGAAAATGGAACAAATCTTTCGGCAAGTTGACGATGGCTCGATTTGGTTTTTTCTCTTCTAGAGTTAACCACTTTCGTTTTGAGAGACAAATAGGAAAATAGTTATTTATTTAACAAGTGCGGAAAGTAGAACTTTTCCTCACACGAGGCAGAGTTTGCACGCACGAGCGAGCGAAGCGAGGCGAGTTGCAAGTGCAAATTGCCGAGTGTGAGGAAAATACTTTACATTCGAGTTAAATATTATATTTTTTCTGCAACCATTAGGGTTATTAACTTAAAAAAAAAAACTAAACAGGAATCACTAGAATCCATTTTAAATTTCTATAAGGTAACACTATAACCTTTTTAACTGTTATAATTAAAAATATCTAATTATTTATTAAAATATTATTTTTATTTCTATATTCCTTTCAATTTTTATTCTATTTTTTTAATATTCGTTTTTTAATTATTTAGTTACGTTAAATAAGCTTATTAAAGTTTTACAGAAAATATTTAATAACAAAACTTCTTATATCAAGGAAGCACAATAAAGTTTTTCCACTCACCAGTGAGGAAAGTGACACTAATGGGAATTTTTCCCCACTAGTGAGGTAAAGCTGGGCATTACACAGCTGATTTTAATTGAGTATTGAGAACATTCCTACATGGTTGCAGAAAAAATAATATTCTTCGACCAAAGTAATATTGATTAAAATTATTAAAATGGTACAAGATGTATGGAGCTTATATAGGGAAACTTTAGGAAAAACCAGAAAAAAAAAAAAAAAACTTGAGAGGGGATAATTATTTTTATCACCGCGACAAACGAACTTTTATGATAATAAGGTGGTCGTTGGTGGGAGGTGAAACATTTAATCCGTTCCCCAAAAATCAATGTCCGCGGTCGCTATGTAGAGTGAGGAGTTAGACGGTGGAAGTTCTTTTATATAGAAAGTGTAGTAGTAGGGAAATCCAAAAACTGGCCCGTAAATGGAGGTGGCCGCTAGTGAGAGTGTCCCTTTATTGGGAGGCTCGACTGTAGTTAAAATGTATCCCAAAAATTTCGAGTTTGGGTAAGCGTAGAAGAAAGCTTCTAGATCGCGGTAAGTCGAGTGAGTGGTCACTACAAATTTTCTCACTCCGGACATCTTAGAAACGAGCAATACCAAACGTCTGGACGATTGCGATACCGCTCTTACGAAAATATTTTTAAGAAAAATAAAATAAATAAATTCCAGTCCAACGATATCCTAAAGGAAGTTGGAATGTTAGAGATAAACCTTGTTCCGGTCAAAGGAAATCAATCTGTTTGAATCACGATGTTAATAAAACTACCAGTGATTAGCATAGAAATGAACAACATGGGGAAAAACGAAAATACCTAGTTAATAAAGCAAAGGGTTTTTGATTAAGTTGGTCCAGTCGTAATCAATAGCTAACCAAGCAATGCAGAAATCTTTGCACACATAATTTAGAAGAAGCAGACCAAACAGAAGGAAGCCTAGTAAGTAAAAATGGCCGCAAAGTGCTTATTAGAAAAACCATATCAGCTGTTTTAATTATTCACATCAGCTTATTATGATAGATGACGTCAATCCGGTGGAGTCGCAATAACAGTGCCAACTAGATGGCCATCAAATACACAACAGCCACCTTGACACTGATGATCACAACTTCCGTTAGTCATTTGGTTAGGATTAACGGTAACAATTTTTTTGAGGGGCGAAATACGTCATTTATTCGTCATAGTTCTGGGAAAGAAATTTTTTTTTTGGAGGGAAGATTTCCTGTTTGCTTCCGTCCTTGATCATTACTTTCTCTTTGACTACCTCTGGTAACAGGAAAGGATTACGATTATAGAAATATAGGTTTCGTGATAAATTATTCAATTAAGGATTCAAAAATTGGCGAGGAATCGGTCCAAATAAGAAACAACAACTCGTCCTATTTGCCAACGTTTCGTCAAATATATTGTCTTCTTCAAGGCGTGGCTATTTGGGTTGTGGTTCGAGTTACAGAAAACACTTCTTTTTTTTTGTAACTCAACCAGCTCACATAGCCACGCCCTGAAGAAGACAATATCAAATATTTGTCGAAGAAACGTTGGCAAAAAGGACGAGTTGTTGTTTCTTATTTGGACCAATTCCTCACCAATTTTTTGAATCCTTAATTGAATAATTTACGGTCACGAATTAAGTGTCGTGGACAGGAGAGCAGCAGAAAGCTCATACATAACTATGAACAATTTGTTCTAACAATTAAAAAAATAATCATGCGCGGGATTCGAACTGGGGATCTTCTTCACACCAAGCCGTTCTCTTGACCACTAGACCAACACCTGTCTCCAAAAAATGTTCTAGAAAATGGCATATGTCGCCAGCAAAATACTTTAGACTTGGTTGTCAGTGAATTTCAACATTAATTTTATTACATTAATAATAATAAATAAAATTTTACCTGAATTACCAGAAGACAATGAATTCGACCCGTCCCCCTCAAAATACGAAGTAAATAAATTATTCACCTGAAAGAAAAGAAAATAATACAATTATTAATTGATTCAAGAAATGAATTTTAAAAAATAACGCAATTAAGAGAATAATAAAAAAAGAAATGTTGCTGCAAATAATAAAAATTTAGCAATAGTACTAAAAAAATACTTTTGAGGCAATTAAATTGTAATAAAAATTAAAAATGAAAATGAAAAATAATAGTAAAGTATTCAAAAGGCTATAATAATCCAAATAGCAAAATATCAGCTGTAAACACGCCCATTACTTCTCTTACTAAAATTTTGCAAGGCACTAACTCACAATTTTCAACTTTTACGAGAGAGAAAAAAAAAATTGTAAAATTTTGTACATTTATTTATGTTTGTAATCATTAAATAAAGTTGAAATAAAATCTCAGCAGCTGTTTCAGCGAGAAAAATCTGAAAATACGAAATTATTCGCTAAAGAGGCACTTCCGGTGTGCCAATTTCCCTTCCCCTAAATTTAGAATTGCAAAATCACATTTGATTTCTATTCAGATCTTGAAAATGGCAAACCAGTATTGGAGTAAAGCCTAATCACCCTGTCACTTCCGCCCCGAAGTGTCCTACGTGAAGTCATACTTCCGGTTGAGGTCAATTTAGGCCAAATTTTTTTTTTTTGTATGGCGTCATCTGTTGACGTATAACTGAAATATTTCTACAACTTTTTCCGTTTCTGGACAACACACATACATACTGAGGGGAGACCACAGTTGGGGTGAGAAATCACTTTTTCGTACTCAGGGGACCCTGAAAAAAACAGATACTTCTGGTGGCAATTCTAGAAAAATCAGCGCTCTTACTACAGTAAGAGAAAGAGACAAAAAAAAGTAATTACAAAATATTTGTTTTTTACAAAATATAATTCAGAGAGCCTGAATAAAGAAGCGTCTTTTTCTCTGATAAGATTACTTGCCCTAATATAACATCAACTTCCTGTCTTTATTATGCAGCAAAAGGAAATAAATCTAGTGCGCATAAATGGCATCACTTCCTGTTTGCAATTTTTTTCCCTAAAACTCTCATAATTTTCGAAACTTTGTTAAATCCACATTTAACATTGTTCGCTTCAAGTAAAATGGCCAAGTTAAAGGCTAAATCTAAATTCCTCCTTCCCCCCCTCCCATCTGAACGGGTAGGAAAGATGAGGATTCACGCCGATCTATACGTTCAGGATTCAGGATTGTCGAGTGGGTGGGATTACGGAAATTAAATACATTCAGCACAAGTTACGATTTCTGAAAATTGTAATGGGAAGTCGTGCGAGTTGTTTACACTCCTCACTAGGCAAGACAAGTATTGGCAATCATGTCCAATTTTTGTATTTCCTGTTTTTACCGGAAGTATTCCTTTAGTATTCCCTAAAAAATGGTCGAATGTAGTAATATTCAAAATTATTCAATCAAAAGTTTTACTTATTCTTCTGTTTTTTTTGGTCAACTGCGATTTCCTCGTAGTTGATATCGACCACACAGTGTTGACGAATTAATCAATAATCGATCATACATCAGACTATAACGACGTTAGCTACTGGCAAAAAATAAGTCCGCTCTAGATATAAAGAAAAAATGACTTTCCCCAATTTCATATCATTACAGACCGAATACGTACGTACATATATAGGACTTAATTTCGTTCGGATGTCTTACGAATAAACTGTTGTATCATTTCCTGCGAAGCCGAAATATGGTAACGTAAGTACTTTCAGTTAATATAAATGAGGACAGCGCGAACGCAGTCCTCACTACCAAAAATTATGCGCCCGAGATATCCACATTTGGGACATTCGCAGGAGTCAACCTTACCCTAGTGCAATGGTAAAGCCTCATCCTGGAGGAACCACCTTAATGATCATGGTAACCTCGACGCCAGGTAAGTATGCTTTGCTGTTGCCAGCGCTGAGTGTTGTAGTCCAACACTAAGTCTGCTATAACGACAATCAACACACTACCTTAAGTATTTTATAATCAATGGAGGGCAACTAGGTTTATAATCATGGATTCTTGATGAAAATCATTACTTTAGTAACAGTATAAACATGATGGTTGAGCGAAAAATGTTTATTAAAGTAAATAAATAAACTGTTTTATGTAGGCGTACTAACTTTTGCCATTGCTACTTGAGAGCGCTGCAGTCGCACCGCTATGACATGAACTTGCCTTGCTTTATATTTCCAAACATCTGCATCATCAATTTCGTCTAGAATATCTTTTATTATTAAACAATGAGTATTTAGTGCACATTGTTAGTAGTTTTACAAATTTAAAAATATTACCAGATCAATTATATGACATTCTCGTACATTAATTTTTCAAGGTTTTAACACAAACTGTAATAACACTATATAGTTGTAAAAACGTTCATTACTATGAAATATAAATTCAGAGGTAAGGGGAACCGAGCCCCTCTCTCCTACTGAAAATGTGTTATTTGTAAGAAAAAAAATTATAATTGAAAATTACAGGTGTATGGTAAGGTAATATGTATAAAGCTTAAATAAGATCGTTCTCTTACGTAATTCTCTAATTACTTCCGTAATATTTATTAATGACACGACCATAAATTATACTGAAACCAGGCCCTTCTTAAAGGGAAAGCCTTCAACCCCAATTTCCCACAAGTGCCTTCTTAATCGAATATTCCTATTGTAGAAAAACATTTCAAAGAAAAATTGATCTCAAGAACCGGACAAGAAACTAAGTGGACTAACTCTGTATATAGAGCAGCGTTTCCCAACCTGTGGTACGCGAGTTGCTGGTTGGTGGTACGCGAAAAATAAACAATAATGGCGGACATTAGAAAATAATATCATAGAAACGTTTTTTTCCCCTATAATTCATAAAAATTATTTTAATTAATAATATTATACAGTAAAGTTGTTAATATGTACAGAGTAATAAGGTTAGTCTGTCTCAAGAAATACGGAGAAAATATAATAGCACATTTAACAGGATTAAAATTGTCTTTCATGGAGTATTTTCCAAAACACTTCCTATAAAGAAAATTTAATAGAATTATCATGTGACAGAACTTAAATGATAACTATGTAAAGATCTGCTGCTTAAAGAGACTGGATTGTAATGGAGTAAGCTCTATCCAAGCAACATTAAATTTAATTGGTACTTACAGGTAGTTGGAATGCTTAAAAGAAATTAATTTAGAAGATTTTTGGGCACTTTAATAACCCTAAAGAAGAACTCTGTAAATTAATTAATAACCTTGAAGAGAAAAATATTTACGCAATTTTTAATTGTTTAAAAAAAACGTTAGGAAACGCTGCTCTAAAGAATGGCCAAAGGGAATTGGGATTATGACGTGTTTTAGGCCATTGAGTTGTATTTTAGGCGGATGTCCATTTTACTAGAGGGAATTCTTAGAATGAACCAAATGAAATTCGGAAAACCAGCCAAAGATTGAGTGAAAATTCCGAGTTTTCCGAATAAGAATTAGATGAGGTAGAAATTGATTTTTTTTTCTTTGTAACCTCATGAAACCTTCAGATTTTATTTATACGATACAGTGGGCCGTTTATCATACAGCTGCTTTCACTTCTTCATCAAAACAGGTGATCTATATAAATTAACTTGATTAACGACAGCCTCAACTCCGCCCTGGACGATTACCTCCAAAAAAAAAAATCTTTCGCTCTGAGTCTGAGCTTTGTGAAGCAAGCTTGCAGACAGTCTCGCTGGTGCCGACGGTTAGATCTGACGCCAGGGTTTTCTCGCTGGAGTGAAGAGTTTTGGGCACACTGACGCTAGTTTGGACTGACATTGGGAACCACGTTCACACAGCTTTCAACTCCCAGAGTGAAGCTTACAACTAAATTAAAACCTTTGCCGAGTTTTTTTTTTGGCGGCACTCCAAAAGCACTTGAACTGTACTCTGGAGAGAGAGGGAGTACTCCCAATTCTGTTCGCCTTCATCTAGTTTATTTCGGGTACTACAGGAAGTTGATAAAGGGAAGCAAAACCTGGTCTACACACTCGCATGACTTTTGCTTTGACCACTTCCTCGGAATCTCCGCTAATGATTAGCTTTAAACTTTATATCCGCACCCATTCTGGTTCGAACTTCCTGTTTATGCAGCTTTAAACGCTGCACTAGAAGAGGGGTACAGTTACGCTCTGCTGTAAAGCGCAGTCTCAGGAGTTGGGGAAAACAACAGCCCGCCGGAAGTGATGATTTCATTACAGTATATACAGGGTGATCCATTTAAAACGCACCATTTCGCCAATAGCCTTGGAAGTGGAAGATCCCTAGTTCGAATCCCCGTATGACTACATTTTATTGAAAAAAAAAAAGTATTATGCTGAATTAAGTATTATGAATGACTGCATCCGCAGGATTCAAACTGGGGATCTCCCACTTACAAAGCCACGCTCTTGATCACTAGACCAACACCGCTGGCAAGATATTCTTACCATAATCATAGGTCAAGAAGTCTTGCATACGGGGTACATTAACATGATTTGATGGTTGCTCTTATTTGATTCATCCTGATTCACTTACAACCATTACATTATACTGCTTTCTTTAAAATCTTCAATTATTATTATTATTGCTCTTTGCGTCACAAATAACAATTTTTGCAGTCAGAGGACCTCCCAAAACGTGTCTTTCTGGTGGAAAATAATATCGAAAACCGTTCACGAATAGATAAAATTGTAACTTTGATCTTAAATATCTCAACTAATCGTGTCAAAGTTTTGAAACTTGAATTCGCTCGAGGATGAGATTCCTTGGGTTTAGATTGACGTGAACAAGCCAGTTCGAAACAGTGCGCTCCACTGTTAGGGATAACGAAAGGAGGTCAACGACATTTTTCACAATTTTTTATGTAGTTTTTGATAATCATGGTCAAAACCAGTGGTCCTTATGAAACCCCGATCAGTTTTTTGGCCGTAACTGCCCCAAAAATGAAGATACAACATCGGGAGTGGAAAATTTGAAAACTAGACCATAAAAAACATATAGTTTACTTCGTGGGTTTTTTCGGAATTCCGCTTTCCTAAAAAGTTATTAGCAATTGGTGCTTTTTAAATGGAGCACCCTGTATATACATATAAAAGAAACCCATCTTTGAAAAACTCCAAGTTTCAAAAAATTGCAAAGAAAAGTTATGTTTTTCCACTAAACGTTTTACCTCCCATTTTTTTTTATTTCCCACCAGCTAAGAAGCTTTTTAGAAAAACTATAGAATAATTTTAAAACTTCATTATTGCAAAAAGTTGAAACAGTTTTCTTAACAACACTACGTAGAAGAGAAAAGCGCCAAGCGGAAAAGCTTCAGCCCCCTTCCTGTTCAATAAAAGCGGGGGTTTTTCCAGTATCCAGACGAGTTACCACAGAGATTGGTTCCCTAGTTTCCTTTGTATCACATCAAGGAGATTATCCTTTGTCTTTAAGTTACATCCAAGTTTTCCCTCAGTTAATACAATTTCCTGGCTTTATAAAGGGAATAAAAGCCCCATTCACTAGGGAAACAAAGTTTTCTCGATTTTCAATATACTGTGTACTTCCAGTTGTATTCTATTGTAAAAGAAAATCCCGATTTTAAAAGAGAAAAATGAAAAATATAGTTGAACACAGTTTTTCCGATCGAAAAAAACCACAAGGAAAAACTCTTCCTTTAAAACCTGACTGAATCCAGTGGTGGGAGAACAAACACACACAAAAAGGAAGTACTCCAAGAGTGCGGAAACCAGCGCACCCTCTCACTAGGCGGAGGACCGTTATGACATGCATTCAATTGACGTGGAATTGCATAACGTCTGTGGCCGCCATGCAGAATTACCTGTGGCTAATTTTCTCTGGGAAAAACCTTAACCTACCTTTTCGTTCGAGTGATCGTGTCAAAGTTTTAAAACTTGAATTCGCTCGAGGATGAGATTCCTTGGGTTTAGATTGACGTGAACAAGCCAGTTCGAAACAGTGCGCTCCATGAACATGTGAAATCTGAAAAGAGGTTTTCGAGAAACTAAAAAAAAAAAAAATGGGTGTTCCGGTTTGCAAATCTTGTCCAAAATCTTATTGGTGGGTTCTAAGGTGGAGGAGGGATTCAAAATGGATGCGAATATATCAGTTATCAAGTAATGAAACTAAAACTAATCCAGTTTTAATTTAAAACTTTTAATTAATTCCGCGGAATTTGTAAGGGGAAAAACACAGGATGCAGAGTTTAAGGATTCTCCCCTCACTAAGGAGGACTTCCTGTTCACGTTTCCGGTTGTGATCTGTTGATGCAAGAAGTTTAGTTCTAAGATCTCCCAAAGCAGCTTAAAGCCAATTTCTTTAAAAACTATACGCTCGGATAAATTATTAAACTTCTTTGTAACCATTCACTCTAAGAAGACGGACAACGTTGCCCAAATTAACAGCTCTCTGCTTCTACTGAATCCAATTACATAAAACGGAAATAGTGGCATCCTACACACGAACACATAGTTGAAGAAAATGAGTGGACCCATAATGCAGCACAATATCCAGAGAGTCTATATGAGTCGTACTCTAGGAGCGTTCGTAGCGAATGAAAGCCATTCTTGCATTACATACGAGATTCATTCACTTGAAACCTGCCTTACAGTCATTGCTAGTTTAAATTGTTTAAGAATTTTAATCGATAACTTCCTGTGGAATTCCTCGAGGTCTTCCCAAGATTATACGCCCACTTCCGGAGAAAAGTCAAATTCACGTTTGATGCGATCGCAGTTACTTCCGGCCAAGATAAAAAAAAAATAGACAAGATATTCAGAACCTGAGTAATTCCATTTAAAATATAACCCAATCAATCTAGTGCTAAATTCAATCAACTTGAAAAAGATCAAATATTAGTAAAAATACCAAAATTAAAAAAAAAACATTTAGACAAACTATAGAGTCTGTGAGGAATCCAGTCAATTTCTCGTTATCCCAACATTTATACTGATAATAACAGTTTAGCCTTCTGTGACATAATTTAACGGTTAGAAGTTACGATAAGTGGCGAAACTAAACGATTTAAACCGAAACCATAAATAAGTGAGGAAAAACAGCTGATGAAATAGAGAGGCAATTTCTTCCCGCCAGTCCAGTCCAACTAAACTGAAACCTTCCTAATAGAAGGTTGAGGTGGAGGGAATCAGTACTGTAAACGCGCCAGTCAGTAATGGTATCAATTATTCATGATGCCGACTGACAAACTAACGTATTGTGGCCATTCTATTCAAATATATGAATTGTACAGATGTAGTTAACTAAGAATTGGGAAAGCCAGTGCCAACTGAATAATAATATCTTTTCTATTTTTTTTTTTTGTTTTATGTAATACATTGAGCGTTTTAACAAAATATTCTCCAAAAATTATAAGTCCGCGATAACTCTAGGCTGAAATACGTAAACTGTAAAAGTCATTTTGATGCATCAAACCTATGAATGCTGTGAAATTATGAAAATCTCTCTTTCAAAGATACGAGATACGTATATGTAGATATACAGGGTGTTCATTTTAAGACGGCTCAAATGCATTTTATTCTTAAACGGTTGATCTGAGCGGAAAATGGTAGAGGAAAAATTTGTTGCCCGTCACCTCTAGTTTCAGAATATAGGCACCGTTGAAGGCACAGTACATGCTGCACAAGTTGAGTAAAGTGCATTATTTGATAAATTAAGGACTAAGTTTGATCCTTTACATGAAAGATATTGATCACTTAAATATGTGGCAGGAGGTTTCCAATTTTTTTGGTAATTAAACGCAACTCTCCCAAAATTACCAAATAATTATTAAACCTTCTTGTTTGTAACAGATGTAAAATTAATTTTTAGCCATTTTGGGTATGCTTGAGAACAATCTAAAGCTCTTAACATTTGATTTTTCTTAGAAAAATCACTCGGAAAACAACTTATTTCCCGATAATAAGAAAAATACTAGTTTTACTGCCTTGGCAATGTTTGCAGTAGAAAGGGGATGAAAAAATACATAAAAATGACCTATCGCGTGCTCTTCTTTCTCTTTGATAACAAGTTAAAAAATTGAAATATGATTAATAAATATCAGATTTTGAAATGGCCTAGCACCTTTAATTTTAAAGATATCGAATTGCGGTTTCCGGTTTCTTTCATAACTTTTTATACTCTTTAAAACTATGTATATGAAAATAGGGGTCATCTGCGAACCCTCACTTTTGGTCGCGCGTCAGCCGCGTATGCGGGCAGGAATCTAAAATCAAGTTACATATTCTGAAACTAGAGGTGACGGGCAACAATTTTTTCCTCTACCATTTTTTGCTCAGATCAACCGTTTAAGCATGAAATGCATTTGAGCCGTCTTTAAAATGAACACCCTGTATATTTTTTAACTAAATTCTACAAAGAAAATTTATTTCTCTCATTTACATAGAAAACATCCGTCACGGCCAACAACTACGTTAATTAAATAATTAAAAAATAAAAAATGCGTAAAAAATAGAAATTATTAATTTACTCCCACAGCCTTATAAATAATGAAAATCAGCTGATTCAGCGTCATAAAGATTAAATAAGCAAATTTAGATTAAATAACGATGTAAACAAACGAGCATCTACTTATTAGTTTTGCAATGGAAGTGAAAGAAAAACAAAGCAAAAAAATCTATAGAAAAACTGAATGCATTCAGAAAAATTTTTCCTGCTAACTGATTCACATTTTCAATGAAGAATATTTAAGGGCCCAGTTCATTTAAGCGACCCTTAGAGAGAAGTTCACGCCCAAAATTGCCCTTAACCGAATTTCCCCTCAGAAATAGTTCAAATAAAGGACCTTCGGCAAACACTGCGCTAGGTTAGAGTTCATACGGCTTTGGAACAGTAACTCTACGGAACAAAAACACGCGCCGTAGGAACCATTTTTAAGAAAAGAAATAACTTTACTGTTACTTACGATTAATCTTATCGTAGAGTCTTCTGGCACCATCAGGAGCGAAATCAGTACGGATATTTCGTACGGATAGACAGATGGATTAGACTAGAGCGGCCTCAAGGCCTACGCCACTGCGACCCCTTTGGATCTATTGGTGGCTCCCCTCACTCTAAAGCTCACCCTCCAGACCTGTCCCGTTTTGATCATACACTTAATGCTGGAGAACGACTCTTGGGTAAAGCTCCTCAGGCCTTGGTTTTCACCTCCCCGAGAAGTAACATCCTTAGCCCAGACACCTGACAGAACCTGGAAAGGCTATCATCTGCCAGGCCCATGCGATGCATGTGTTTTCTGGGGGCCTGCAGTGGCCCGGTTAATAGGCTTACAATCATCCTTATAGCCCCACGCGGGCCTTGACGGATTAATTCTACAGTCAGCCAAAGGCGAATAGCCTTTAATGAACTCCTTCGCAAGCCACCACTTCTGAGCCCTACTCTGCACCTCTAAGTTAATCGCCGCAGACTTCACACACACACACACACACTTCAAAACCCCAAAACAGGGGCTCCGGGCCAACGAAGTGTCCCGCAGAGCCTTCCTGGGGCCTATAAATCTGCCGCTTCGTTTCCCTTATGACCTGAATGCCCGCCCGGGTACCAAAACCAGAAAGATCTTATTCTGGTCACTAATTTCCTTCAGGGATTCCCAGACAGTCCCAAAATCAGCCTTGAGTTGACCTGGTAGGTACTAAGAGCTCGTAGAGCAGCCTCACTATACGAGAAAATCATGACCTTAGAATTAGTTATTCCTCGCCCGTTAATCTCAGCAGCAAAGAACCTAATTGCAGCTAGCTCAGACTGGAAAACTGTAGCTAGTTCCCATCAGGAGGCGAAATCTTGAATTCTATCTTAAAACCGAAAATCTATTATACAAAAAAACTTTTCAAACTTTAAAAAAAAATATAGAAACAGGCGAAAAAAAAAAACCAGGTCTACCGATTATTCCCCGCTATTTAGTGGGAGCAAGAACTACCCAGAGCAGCCTCTAGCAGAGAGGTTTTTACTAAAATATTTAAGGAACAGGAAAACACCTTGGGAAATCAGAGAAATCCTGGTTGGCTGGACCAATTTGCACCAATCAAGAATCCAGCCACATCGTGTCGCACACACCAGAGTAACCTAACCCACACAATGTGACGTAGTAAAGGGAAAAATTATTTATTTATTTATTTTGTAAAAATTTACGGAAAAATCTTTTTAATAAAAAACTTTTCCCAATTGAGAATCACTTGAAAGCTAAAATGAAGTTTAAACTTCTTTGAGCCACCAAACATCTATTTCCGGTCCATAGTCGTAAAATACTTCCTCTAGTTAAACCAAACAAAAGGAAATAACAATAATAAATTAAATTAAACAGGAAACTCTTTCAACCTTCACCAAATAAAAAAAAAAAAAGACCTTCAACCTCTGCTACAAACAATTACATAATTATGTTTGTAAAACTAATTACAAACTATTTCACTTATTTCGATGGTGGAATATTACGCGGAAGAAGTCTGAACTAAAAGAAACAGCAATAATACAAGTCAAATTATTGCTCATTAATAAACAAATTGTTACAACAAATAATAGAGTTGAACAAACAAATTTTTCTCACGCTGAAGTACAAACAATAAACAAAACTTTTAACTACTTCCAAAAATGGTATAAAAACATAAAAATGATGTTTTTAAAAATTTTCTAAACAATGTAAAATTAAATTACATTTCCATAAACTAACATAAATGGTTTCACGTCTTTATTTAATAAAAATAAACTAAATAAAAACAGCTGTTACACAATTCACCGTGAGAAACTACGTTTTCTTAGTTTAAAACATTCTATCACCGGATGTAAACAAAACGTCAGTTAATTTCGGCCAGTATTTACTACTAAAATAGACAAGTTTCCTAATATATCGAATTGAATATAATCGAATTTTTTTCCCCATCAAACTTAGAAATGATGTTTGGGTAAACAAATATCTTAAAATGCAGAAAGTTGAAAACTTAATACTTCGATTTAGTTCTACTAGAGCAGGGGGTCGGCAACCCGCGGCTCTTTTATCCAAATTTTGTGGCTCTTCAGCCTGTCCAAAATAAATTGTATATTTCAATTTTATTGAAACAAAATGAAAATTTCATTTATTAAAGATATTTTTTCAAAAAGAATTTTAAATGAGATTTGGTTTGAAATTGAATAGAATTATATTAAAATACGAGGGTCGTTTGAAAAGTCCGTGCAAAGTCAGAGAGATAGCACCACTGGCGCGTTTCGAGGTTATGTTTAGTTAGTAGCATCTCTTGGAAGAACACACACCAAGTTTCAGCCAGATCGGTCTATTTCTTTGTGTTTGGCATTCGTTTGAATCGAGGAAGTCGAGTGATTTTCAAAAAATGGACGAAAAAGAATTTCGTGTGTTGATTAAACACTACTTTATGAAAGGCAAAACGCCTCAGGAGACTAAATAGAAGCTTGATAAACATTATGGTGACTCTGCACCTTCGATTAGAACTGTTTATAAGTGGATTCAAATTTTTCGGAGTGGCCATATGGGCACAAGTGACGCTGAACGTTCTGGACGCCCTGTTGAGGTTACTACTCCAGAAATCATTGATAAAATCCATGATATTGTGATGGATGACAGAAGAGTGAAGGTGCGTGAGATTGCTAGTTCTGTGGGCATCTCGAATTAACGGGTACATAATATTTTGCATCAACATTTGGACCATGACAAAGCTATCCGCAAGATGGGTGCCGCGATTGCTCACGCTTGACCAAAAACGAAATCGTGTGAAGTGTTGCAAGGACGGTTTGCAGCTGTTCCAGAAGAATCCGCAGGACTTTAAGCGTCGTTTCGTCACTGTGGATGAAACATGGATACAGCACTACACTCCTGAGACCAAAGAACAATCTAAACAATGGGTTACCAAGGGGGAATCTGCGCCAAAAAAAGGCGAAGACCGTTCCTTCAGCCGGAAAGATTATGGCGACTGTCTTTTGGGATTCGCAAGGAATAATCCTCATCGACTATCTGGAAAAGGGTAAAACTATTACAGGTGCATATTATTCATCGTTATTGGACCGTTTGAAAACCGAGCTGCAAGAAAAACGCCCACAATTGGCCCACAAAAAAGTCCTTTTACATCACGACAACGCACCAGCTCACACCTCAGCAGTTGTGGTCGCAAAATTAATGGAAATAGGGTTCCAACTCGTTTCACATCCCCCCTATTCTCCAGACTTGGCTCCCTCGGACTACTATTTGTTCCCCAATATGAAGAAATGGCTGGCGGGAAAAAGATTTTATTCAAACGAGGAGGTGATTGCAGAAACGAATGGCTATTTTTCAGACTTGGACAAATCCTATTATTCGGAAGGGATCAACAAACTAGAGCAGCGTTGGACGAAGTGTATAAGCCTAAAAGGAGACTATGTTGAAAAATAAAAAAGGTTTACCCCAAAAAATTAAGTAGTTTTTATTTTTGCTCGGACTTTTCAAACGACCCTCGTACAGTACGTAATATATAAGACTGCCGCCATTTACATTCAAACACAGGTTTAGTTATTATTTATTTGTTTATTTACTTTGCAATATGTGAAAATAAATATATAAAACATTTAAATCTTATTGAATATCATAAAATAATAATTTGTGAAAATACTAATCATCTTCAGAGGTTTTTACAATATCATCCTTGCGGCTCTTGGTAAGATTTATTAAAATTATTTAAGGAGAAATGGCTCTCTACTTAAAATAGGTTGCCGACCGCTGTACTAGAGGAAAATAGAAAATCCAATCGATTGGAAAAGTCCCTCTTAGTGGTGAGAAGATCATTATTTACTTGAATTAACTTGCATGGAACATTAATGCAAAATAACGAGGAATAAGTAGGCGCTAGTGTCGACCATCACTCTGTTAATAGAAGCTCTAATACGAGCTAAAAATATCTCCAACGAGGTAAGTTATTAGGACTAGTACTTGTGACTAGTTTAATGCATTTTAAAAAGAAAAAGAAAGAAAAAATACTCATCAGGAGAAATGGTGCAAGCCGATGAGTCACCGCCGAAAGGAGCTCTCTCTTTTTAGTAAGTACCAGGAGTACATAAACATCACCGGCAAGTACCACTAAAAACCGGTTTTCAGCTGCGGCAAAACATCAACGGCAAAAAAAGAACAAAAATCACTAATTCCACTCCTCCTTCTTGTTGGTCGTGAAGAAGTCGAAACTATGGAAACCAAGATCCAGGTCAACGAACTCACAGGACCAACCGACGGCAACTTTCAACATATAAACAGCAATTAAATAAATAACTCAATCATGATCACCTTTCAGACTTAAATTCCAAAACAAGCCTCTATTTGATTATATCGTCACAAAAAAGTACCGCCTCTTTAAAAACAAAAAACAAAAAAAAAACTAAAGTAAAAAAAAAAAGTTCCGTTAGTTCATTTTTACAGGAAGTGGTGGTGAAGAAAGAAAAAGAACGAACTAACGGTCCTGAGAAGTGAGCCACTGTTGCAAATCTCACAAAAGAAGGTTATAAAATGGACAACAGGTAAAACTAACAGGTTATCCTGGCCATCAGAATTTTTCCCGCCTCTTTTTTTTTTTGTCAGTGGTGAACAATGGGTGACATGATTGCGCTGTACAGCGGGCGGGAAAAATGTTGAAGCGCGCCAATGTTTGCTGTAAACAGTAGGGAAGGTTATTGTACGATAAATAAATATTGTTCACAAAAGCGTTGCTTTGTGTACGGGGTACAATTTTCAGATCGAGTTTAATGAATGATCGATGTAGTTGTTTTCGATTAAAAAAAACTCCCCAGGTTCCATTCAAATTGCTTCTAAATGGCCACCACTACAGGAAACCCATTAGGCAGGTAAAATTCTCTGTTTAAATTCCAATCTTGAACCTAAATACCACAGGAACTAGTTAATTAAAACACAGTTGTATAAGGGTTGATCGTCCAAAACTGCACAGAAAAAGCGTAACGTTAAAAAACACCCAACTTTGACAAATTTTTTTTTCTCTTTTTCTATAAAAGATAAAATTCCCAAATTTTCTTTATAATATAGGGCAAATCCTCCTTTATAACTGTAATTTTGTCTTAATAACATAGATTAATTAGTTTTCGAGAAAAACTATGCTGAAAATGTGTAAAAACGACATTTTAAAAAATTGTTCTTGTTGTAGTTACCACCTTTTTTTGTAAACAACGTAGCGCCTAAACGCATGAACCCATTTTCATGAATGAGGTGTCATTCGAATCGTAATTTTATGTAGATGTGCCTTCTGGGGGTCTCGACGCTGTACATCGAATGGGAGAGGAGTTAGCCCCCTTTATGTAAGGCCCCCTCAAAAATTATTATTACTAATTACTCTGTAAATCTTGGCCCGATTTTGATAAAATTTGGTAGGATGACAGGGTTGGGGCTCCCTTACATAAACAATAAGGCGACGATCTGCTCTTACGCTTGTTAAGGGGAAGTATAGCAATCGTTTCAAATTATCGACACGTGAACCGATTTTCATGAATGAGGTGTCATTCGAATCGTAATTTTTTGTAGATGTGCCTTTTGGGGGTCTCAACGCTGTATATCAAATGGGAGAAAAGTTAGCCCCCTTTATGTAAAACCCCCTCCAAAATTATTATTACTAATTACTCTGTAAATCTTGGCCCGATTTTGATAAAATTTGGTAGGATGATAGAGTTAGGGCTCCCCTACGTAACATTAAAGCGACGATCTGCTCTTACACTTGTTAAGGGGAAGTATAGCAATCGTTACAAATTATCGACACGTGAACCGATTTTCATGAATGAGGTGTCATTCGATTCGTAATTTTATGTAGATGTGCTTTTTGGGGGTCTCGACGCTGTATATCGAATGGGAGAGGAGTTAGCCTCATGTATGTAAATTTATTGAATGGATTCACTTTCCCTTACAGTTGTAAGAGAAAGAATTGCGACCGGACAGATTTCCGCTTTGCAGTTTCCATTGAAAACAAAATCTGTTCGTGTGTAATCAGGCATAATTCTAAAGCGGTCTTTACTGAACGTATTTCAAAGTATTTTCAGGGATTTTTTGAATGTGGCCCCTTTATAGCTCCTTTTAGAAGGCACATTTTTTTTTTTTAAAAGGAAAATTCGACTCAGAGCACTTCCGGTCGAAGAGGGTGTCTGGCATTTCGTCTAGAGTGTGCTGCTTAAAGTTGCGGTTAAGAATTTTGATCGCTGCATGTACCATAATGGTAGTACCTAAATGAAATTTAAATTTTAGATTTTGCGAGATTTTTTCTGATTCAAGGGACCGCCCCCCCCAAAAGGGGACATCAACGAGAAAACTGAACACCGGAAGTGAGGTACGATCGCTCTACTTCCACTGCCAATAAGAGAAAGTGCGTTAGCGAAAGTGAATATGAAATTAGACAATCTGGTTTCCTTTCACTTCGCCCATTGGTTTTCCACAGTTCAGTGTCGCCACAAACTGGGCCGCGCAACCTCACACCAAAATCAATTTCATTGGCTTTCATAATTTCCTTTAATGGAAACAGCCCCACCCCCCCACCACAACGTCGTTCGCCTCCATTATTAGCGATTATTATTAAGAAAAAGTGCGTGCTATTAGGCAACACTGCTATTTCTGCAATCGAACTCTAATGCTAACACTTCCGTTCAGGTTAGACGACTTTTTTTTCCTTTTTTTTTTACAAAACAAGTTTCGATATGTCCTTTCTGCTTATTGGAGAGCGAACTGAAAGGTACTCGTAATAGAGTGCAACCTAATCCACTGTTACCTGCTTGTAACATAACCTTACTCCACAAGGATGTCTTGTTTACTTATACTTTGGAAACTGATCTGAATCCTCACATGCCTGTCTTTCGCTACAATTATATCAACATTTTCATGACGAAGTTAAGAGACAATTTTCAAGGAATTTTTCCAAAAATCTCAGGAAAGAGAGAAAAAATCAATTGAGTGATGTAATACTTCCGGCAATCTTTGGAATTTCCACCGAACTCGGAAGTAAATCAAGACATTTAACTGCCCTTTATAAAATACAGTACGTAGATCCGTACATTTTACTGAATTGGTACAGTTTTTCCTGGTGAAAGCTCAAACTTAAAAAATATAACACGATTGCAATGCCTTCTTTATCTAGCTGGAGGAAGAAAAACAAGATTTATTTATCATTAACAAGCTGCAATCCCGAGCAAGGAGTAAATTTGCTCAATGAGTAATCCATTCGAGAGAAATGGTGCAATTCCATTCTCCTGGATTCGAGATTTCTCTAGCCGAAAGTGGCCAATAAGGATGCCCAGCGATGATCTGGGAAAACCAGTTGATGATGATGATGATGAGTGTGCCCAGTTTATTTTGGAATCTTATTAAAATAAAGTGGTTCGTGTTGGTTCTCTTCAAAAATGGAATGTTCGTAAAACGTGACAGTGACACTGCAGAAGTATTGCATGATTGTCCGTGAGATTGGGTTCAATATGGCCTCGATTTGGCAAGGAATCGAATAAGATTCAAGGAGTAAGGGAGAATTCAGATTTGCGATCTCACTAACGCATTGCATTCCCGTTAGTGATACAGTATCCCGACGCTTCAATGGAAAGCTTAGCTCCCCCTATCGCCCAGAACTTACAGTGCCCTTGGGAAAATGTTTAAAACAAATGTTACAGATCCTGCCACGTACGCAATGAGCAGACCATGTTTAAATAAAATCGCTGCATCCATTTTAGAAATCTTAACAAACTTAAAAATCTATTCAAGTAAAGTTTCATTTCCGGGAGGTAGATTTTGACGTCCAAAAACCAAACATAATGTTTAAAAATTACCATGATTTCCTTTATGGAGTTATGCTGAACAAAAATATGTACAGAAATGCTCATAAGGCCGACCAGTAAAGTGATGCCTATTTTTTGAGGCTGGCTTTACATAAATTAGGTGTAGTGGACGGAGGCGACTAGCAAACATACTTTACTGTAAATTTCTCATATTAACCATTAAATAAAATCCAAGGCCTAGAGACCAGGAAACGAACCCATTAACCAACAATACATCGTAGCTTTACGGGAAAGAAGTGAGAGAATATAAATAATAATTACCTATAAACCATCGTGAAATGAATTTATAACACAAACATGTAATTGATAACAAGAAATGGAATTAATAAATTCAGAAAAATAAAAAATAAATAAAATAGTAATAATAATAAAAACAATATGGAAGAAGTTAATCCTGCATGCATAATAATGTTTAGAAGAGAAACATAAAATATGGCTACAGTCAGTTGAAGTAAACATGAGCCAAGGAACAATAAAGGAGAATAAGGTGCAGAGTAATGTTTTGACACGGAGTGTACTTCTAGATACTGGGCGAGAGAGAGAGCGAAGGATTATCTGAGAGAGAGAGAGATTGAAAGGGACCAGTGCCGACTAGATATGCACCTTTCACCTCGATCGTGTGCGATCTACCGCAACGCAACTTTTCTTCATACTGACCCACACTACCATCAGTGTAGCCTACTTTACGAGTCAAACCAAAACTATTGTATTCTCAAACAGTTGGCAACAGTGCGCGTCTGTGTTGGGAGTTTTTTTTTTTTTCAAAGAGGGGGCCGCAAAAAATTCCGCCCACATAACTGTTCTCAAATCTTATTGAACTCAATTTATACAATGCGACCATTATAACTGGAAAATCACTCGCAGCAATTTCCCTGATCTTAATTTCCCAAATATGGTGCGAAAAGATCGCTGCTAAAAACCTGGAAATTTAGACATGGGCTTTCCACCATGTCCATTACCTTCAAATTAGGAATTTTATTTACATACTTAATTCAAAAATTAATGTTACCCAGGTAATGAGGCCGCTCTTAAGGTGAGGCTTTTGAGAAAAGCCGTAACTCCTTCGCAACCTCCTTAAGAACTACGCCCCCCTCCCAAAAAAATCCTAAAAGCTGTAAAGCGATTGCGAACTGCTAACTACACACATTCATACAGACCTATTAGTAAAAACAGAGTCACTTTTACCAACTCAGAGAACCATAAAACGCACACTTCCGATGTACATTCAAATTAGAAAATCGCAATCGATTTTTTGTATCGAAAGTGGTAGTTCCGGTCATCTAATTCTCTCCAAATGTTGGGCTTTTCAAATTGAATGAATGTAACATACAACCTTGTAATATTGAGCCAGCGATTAATATAAATGGTTGGTGCTGATAATTTGAGGTTGGAACAAGATTTGCGCATCTTTCTGACTTGGAGGCTGAGAATAAGAAATCATTGCATCTCATTGGATATAAATCGTACCCTTAACTCTCAGTACAATGCAATGTACAGAACTGTTCGAGTACGCTTGGCGAGTCACAGAGTTATCTTCGTCTTCGAAAAATTAAATTCATTTGCCAAATTGCGGTTGTCTTCAGACAACTTAGGTTCTCCCATCGATGGTAGGTACTATTCGATTATGGCCAGTGATATATGCATTTCTTTGTAGCAGAGTGCCCAGAATCGTTGTACCATATATCATTTAGTTGCCCAGCTTTAAATCATTTAAAATCGATTCATTTACGCGACTATGAATGCTCCCTCTCAGCTCTTTATTAAGCGATCTTCATTGCATTCAAGAAAAATGAAAAATATTTATAATTATTTTCTACACGCGCCCAGCTCCAAGGGATCCTATAAATTAATTATAATCCCGTTTTCTGTTTTATTTGATTCGAGTTTGTCTTTA
The DNA here is from genome assembly GCF_049639745.1 of Rhodnius prolixus. Classification (NCBI taxonomy): domain Eukaryota; kingdom Metazoa; phylum Arthropoda; class Insecta; order Hemiptera; family Reduviidae; genus Rhodnius; species Rhodnius prolixus. Next base: position 41,336,494 of record NW_027411634.1, read on the forward strand.
GACATAACATGAGATTTTTGGACATATCCTGGACCCCTTCTAATCATGCCTGAAGTGTTGAAATTACTTCTCTAGTTATACAAATATGTATTCAATTAATTTTTTTTTTAGAGCGCCACAGTAGCCGAGCGGTTAAGAGAAGAGACCTGTGAAGCTAATATGTATTGCGGTCCTGGGTTCGATTCCCGGTCTCTAGGCCTTGGATTTTATTTAATGGTTAATAAAAGAAATTTTACAGTAAAGTATGTTTGCTAGTCGCCTCCGTCCACTTCACCTAATTTGGTAATTGGACGTTAAGCCCCGCCTGAAAAAATAGGCGATTACTTTACTTTTACTTATTTGATTCTGTTTTATTTGAAATACATTTTTTATAAATTTATTTTCTATCTATTATCCAGAATTTTCCTTTGTTACCAACATAATGTCTTTTTGTTTGTTTATATAAATTTTATAATTATGTAATTAAAGTCTAGTATTTTGTTCTAATTCTGTAATCAAAGTTGATCTTTATTATACAATCTTATTTTGTCTTCATGCTATTATCATTTTGTATAAGATTCTGTACTGAACTAACTCTATTTGTAAAAACTAATGTTTAAACAAATAAATTATTATTATTATTATTATTATTATTATTCCCAACCCAGAACTGCTTTAAGAATTTTCTTGGGAAAATAAATGGAAACATTTTAGGCCTAAATGTGTGTATTTGAATTTTTTTTTTTGTTTTTAAATCGTAAGGAACATCCAAAAAATTTGTTTCAAGCAGAACCAACCATAAACATAAATGTAGAACATTATTTATCAACATACTACGCAATTTTAGGAATGTAATGCATTGGGGGGGAAAAATATATTAATAATTATAATTAAATAAAAAAAAACAAAAAAACAGGGTCATTAAATGACCTAGTCATCTGTTTACCTCAAAAAAAATACTTCGCACACTTGATCTGTTACATGTATACATCGCGGACGTAACACTTACAGACAAGATGGACGTACGTTACAAACAGACAATGTTCACATTCCACAGTAAAAAAAAAAAAATAAATAATCTCACAATAACAAAGCTTAATAACCTACAGTTCCAATACACATAGCAAGCACACAAAGCATGGCTTGCAAGAAAGACAATTCTTTCCCACAATTCATTGTGAAGGGGGCCACCACACCTAAAAAAATATTCATCGTTTTACTAATTAAAATGTCCCTTGAGCGGAGACAGTATTGCCCGGGAGCCTTCCTAGACATTTCTCAAGCATTTGATCGGGTATGGCATCCGGGTCTTCTGTGGAAACTTAAGGGCATCCTTCCTTCAACCTACTACCTCATCTTAAAATCATACCTTGCTGATCGATATTTCATGGTTGTAGAAGGCACTTCTTTTTCTCCTATATATCCTATTCTTGCCGGTGTCCCACAAGGGAGTATTCTCGCACCCTTCCTCTATACAATTTACACTGCTGACCTTCCACTGCATCCAAATACTGCTACCTTTACCTTCGCTGATGACACGGCCATTTTATCGTCTGACAATGATCCTGTCATGGCAACTCGCCATCTTCAATCCCATATTAATATCCTAGAACCCTGGCTATGAAAGTGGAGAATTAAGGTAAATCAACAAAAATCCAAACATATAGTCTTCACACTAAACCGGAAAACCCTTCCTTCCATATATTTCAACCATATTGCTCTTCCTACCGTTACAAAAGTACGTTACCTTGGACTTCACCTCGACAAGCGACTAACCTGGAATCCTCATACTCGACTAAAACGAACTGAGTTAAATAACAGATATAAACTATTAAAAAAATTACTAGACAAACGTTCAAAACTGACGCTACGTAACAAAAGACAGCTGTACTACACATTACTAGCCCCTATATGGACATATGGAATAGAACTGTACGGGACAGCCAAACACTCGAACCTTCATCGTATCCAATCCCTTCAATCCAAAATCCTTCGTACCCTTGTCAATGCTCCTTTCTACGTCTCTAACCATACTATCCACAATGACCTTAAAATCCCCTTCGTCTCTGTCCTCGCCAAATCCCGTTACATAAAATTCCATTCCCAACTATCCTCTCACATGAATCCTTTAGTCCAAGCCCTCTCAACCTCCACCCTCCCAACTAATCCTCCACGACGGTTGAGGCGTCGGTGGCCTCGCGACCATCTGCGAATGTAGCGTCGGCTATCTAGTGAGACAGTCGTGATTCTCCTGCTATTATGGCATATTACGACTGCTATCGCTGGATGGCCGTCGTTCATGTCAGACATGTCAATGTGTGCTTGTTGGCCTAGCCTATCAGCACACTATTATCGACCATCTGTTTTGCTTGTTGCATTTATTTCTGTGCAGTGGTAAAAATCTAAATAAAGGTTAAAAAAAAAAAAAAAAAAAAATGTAATAATAACCAAGATCTGGGCTGTATATATATTTTTTTTTTGTATGCAAAAATAATTATATAACAATATAATTACTTCTCACGAATCTAATACAACAAAGAATATTCGATCAAACTTTGGGAGATATCGACTAAAATTATACAGAAAAAACCAAGAGAACTCAAAGTAAATAAAAATTAAAATCGAATTTTTATTACAAGTGATTGACTTAATGCGTAATCGTCATTTGTCATCTATTTATTAATAGTTCGCTACCCGTCAGTTCTATTGCTGAATTAAACAGGTAACCTACAAGAAACCTCCAAGAAAGTATATAAAATATTCAATTAATGTAAATTAGTATGCTAAAAGAACCCTTAATTAGAAGAAGTATGTAAATTAAAAAAATAAGTGGGTAAAAATTTCTATAATGAAGAGGAATACGTCAGCCGGATGCTGTAGTAAGAGTGACCGGATGCTGGTGAATACGCAAGGACACGCAGTTGATGCACGCAATGCTTTTACTTTTTTACTCCAACCTAGAGAAAGCGAATCTCTCTTTCAAAAAAAAAAAAGCAAAAAAACTTTGTAACTCGCGATTACTTCAGTAAGAGAAACATTACAATTTGGTGCCATATTCTCGTAAGTTTTGCGTTTCCATGGAGACGAAAAATTGTTTTTTTTTTTTTTTTGTTTACAAATTGGTAGGTTACAGTTTGTGTGCCCAATTTGTGTCAACATAAGTGCAAAAAAATAAAAATCGGAATACCATAGACAGTACCAAATTTTATGGTGAAAGTAAAATCAGGTGATCCAGAAAATATAATAAATAATCGATCATATTCCGGGCGACTACTCAGGTGCCATATAAAAAAAATGGACTACCTCTAAACTGTGCCGCAAATTGCATGAACATTCTCAAGATTTCCCCCAAAGCAGATTTACGTAATTAGTGGGTGACTGGCTGGAAGGAAAGTAACAGAAAACTCAAGAAATGCTCTCCTGTACTGTCACACTAACTTCGAATTTCGATTAGACATTTTCCGCATAAAATATTTACGAAGGTGAGATACTTACAATATACTTAATTGGTTCTTAAGAAAAGACTGAATCATGGATCTATATGAGGTGTAGTAAATACGTGATTTAAACTCGATCGTTGGAAGCCATTTTCGGGTAATCACGCCCAACAAAGATTTAAAAAAAAAAAAAAAATCGATTACCGGAAGGCTAATTTTTTGACAAAAAGTTCCATGGTGCACTTTTATCCAAACATTACACTCGTAGAGTTCGCCAAATTTCTCTTTTTTAAGTTAAAGCTAGGCTACACACAAAATAAACAAGACAGACCAATTTTGGTTAAACCCACTTTTACTTCAAATCAAAGCAATACGAAAATTGGATTTTTTTTTTTTTTTTTTACCGATGATAACATAAAAATCGAAAACTTAAAAAGGAAGGTAAAAGAGATTTGGAATGTCTGTTTGGGCAAAATTTTTGAATTTAACACTTGTCACAAAAAAACACTCACATTTCAAATCACTGCTGCACTTTCAAAAAAATGTCGAAGAAGTTATTTTTGTTGTTATTATTATTAAAAAATTACGTAAACCCCCCCCCCCCCAAAAAGCAATGCAATAACCGATTAATTGCTTTACAATAACAAACGTACAAAACGTGAATTACATCGCCTTTCTAATAATAAATCTCTTTGAAAAAAGAATGTATCCCAAATCAGCTGTGGTCTTATCTGAGCGGCAATAACTATTATAATTTAAATCGATATCACAACATAAACAGAAAATACTATAATCTATTTAATGTTATGAATTATGAAGGCATTTTATTTAGAAAGAAAAATGATTTAAAAATAAAAAAAAGCTACCGGGAGCGATATAAACCACACAAGAATAAACAAAACATTCCACAGGTGTCAATAGTCAAAAACAGAACACTTACCTTTAACTTAGTAAGTAATATAAATCCAAATGAGATCGCAAGCCAGATGGAATTTTTTGAAATAACCATTTTGTGCAATTTTACACTGTATTTATCATGACAATTAAAAAAAAACACGTAGCATATCACTTTCAAACAAAATTTAAGTAGAAGAATTTAACATATTTTTATTTTATGAATTTTGTAAAAGATTTAAATAAAATGAACAAATCTCAATTATGCCACAAAAAAAAAACAACAAACAAATTAAAAATCACAATTACACAAATAAAATCACAAAGCTTGAAATAAAACTTAATAAAAAATAACAAAATAAAAAGCCGTAAACGTAAAGGAGAAATAAAAATGCGTGAGAAAGCCGAACGCTCGTACTGTTACACAGACTTCATGGTTGTAGACTGGCGAACAAAAGTTATATACACAAGTGTGTTGTATACGTTCCAACGATAGATCAAATCACAGACGCCTTTCTTACTTTCGATTAGTTGAAAATCGATTATAAACGAAATCTATTGTTTGGAAAAATCGATGGTTAGTGAATTATAAGTGATTACTTAATGAGCGATTATTTAAATGCTTAATAAGTTATAATAACTAAGAATCACTTCCAAAAAAAAAAAAAAAATATATTATTTTTAATTTCTAAACTTGTGGACAAAACCAGGTTAGCTAGTTATAGTAGAGTTAGAATTGAACACTAAGAGTCATCTCTTGGTCAATTATAGAACTAACAGCTTTTCTAATACAATTTCTCATCACTGGTTTATTTTAATTAATTCTTTTAACTTTCTTTTTTTGAAGACGATGCTCTTACTTCCCAAAAGTGGGCACTAGGAAATTCCTTTCCAAAGAAAAGACTCCTTTGATACAAACAAGAGAATAAATTATGTAAAATTATATTTTTAATGATACCACCACCATAGGTGGGATCTGCAATAATTTTAGTCAAAACTTTGTACTAAAAATTTACAAAAATAAATTTTGAAATACCAAATTACTTTTTCTATTATTATTTTTACTTCATAGCTAAGTGGTTAGCGTGGAGTGGATTTCCATTCGAAAATTCTAATCTGGCTGCTTACACCAAGATTTACTCTTTCTAAGAGCATCTTATAGCTTAATGTCTGGTGATAAACATTGTAAAGTAAAGTAAAAAGTAAAGTAATCGCCTATTTTTTCAGGTGGGGCTTAACGTCCAACTACCAAATTAGGTGTCGTGGACGGAGGCGACTTGCAAAACATACTTTACTGTAAATTACTCTTTTTCTGCAACCATGTAGGAATTTTCTCATTACTCAATTAAAATCAGCTGTGTAATGCCCAACTTTACCTCACTAGTGGGGAAAAGTTCCCATTAGTGTCACTTTCCTCACTAGTGAGTGAAAAAACTTTATTGTGCTTCCTTGATATAAGAAGTTTTGTTATTTAACGTAACTAAATAATTAAAAAACGAATATTAAAATTGAAAGGAATATAGAAATAAAAATAATATTTTAATAAATAATTGGATATTTTTAATTATAACAGTTAAAAAGGTTATACTGTTATCTTGTAGAAATTTAAAATGGATTCTAGTGATTCCTGTTTAGTTTTTTTTTTTTTTAAGTTAATAACCCTAATGGTTGCAGAAAAAATATAATATTTAACTCGAGTGTAAAGTATTTTCCTCACACTCGGCAATTTACACTTGCACTCGCCTTGCTTCGCTCGCTCGTGCGTGCAAACCCTGCCTCGTATGAGGAAAAGTACTACTTTCCACACTTGTTAAATGAATAACTATTATTAACCATAAAATAAAATCCAAGGCCTAAGACCGGGAATCGAATCCAGTACCACAATTGTGATAAAAATTGTATTTTGCTATTAACAAACACTTTCCGGAGACCGGTAGTGTAACTGAATGACGCTCCGGAAGTTGACGTGCCTTAAATTAAAGAAAAAAAAACAAAAATTGCTGTTTCAAATTTGCAGACTTTTCGATAGAAATATTTATTTTTGAGGCACCCTTCTTAAGAAAAAGTTTAAGTAAAAAAAAGAAGAAGTATTTACCTCCATCAAATTATGTAAATAAACTTGTGAAACATAATAATTTTTGAAATAATTACATTGATGAACAAAATTGATGAGATAAATCATATTATTTTCTCCGATTGGTGCAGAGGTTTTACTAGTAAAGAACATCTAATGAAAAAATAATTTACTTTAATTTACAATAATTGGCCAAATATAATAGGCATCGGGGGGGGGGGGAATTGTTTAGACATTAATAATTTATTGTTTTTTAATTTAAATGGTATTTCATTTATAAATAGATTAAATTTACACTGTAAGGTAAATGGTGTATTGTGAACTCGTATAGTTCCGTATTTTGTCGCTAGATAGTAGGTGGTTTCAGTTATCAAATTCTGTGCCCTCGAACATTAGGAGTTATCTACTTAAAATCAATCCAAACTACCAACTTTATTGAAGCGATATCCTTCAAAAATGGAATATTAATTGCATGCTGAATTTGTAATAGTGATAATAAAGAAGTTATTCATTAAATTTAATTGAAACTTTAAAGCTAATCCCATTTCTACTTAAGAAATGATTCAAAATAACAAAGAAAATTATTAAAGTAGTTAAAAAAAGTTGAAAATGGATTAATTAGAACGATTTTTTTCAAGTTGAATTGATGAAAAGCTTTTACTACAATGATGGCACCGATTTGAAATATCGAATTTACATTTTCTGCGGTTTTTCCCTGTTTGGTGTGCTGATCCTTACTTGTATACAAAACAGACCGATTTGTAATGACGACAGCTAATTTTTCTGGCAAGGAGGTTTAAACGTGTTTTTTGCGCGATTCGAACAATATCCCCCTCTATGCTCACCCATAGCGTACAGCAGTCTTCGAAATTAAAGAAGTTCTAGTATCCTGTCTTGAACCTATTTTAGGTTATGTTGGTTGGAGCCTGAGAAAGCCTTTAAGAACCTTCTATTTTCTCTTAATTTCGTATTAAGAACAAGTTCTTATTTGAATGATCTTTCTGCGATAATTCCGTTTTTGGGGCATTTTAATGAGTTAAAATAATGTTGAAATGTAAAAAATATAAGCCTATAACTCAAGAAATGTGTAAACAGGAAGTCGTGCGAGTGGTTGCACCAGATTTTATCATGTTGATATCGAATAAATGAATTTAATTTAAAATTAAAGATTACTTTAATATAATTGGTAGTCCGCCGGCTTTATGACGTTCGGTCACCTTCGTTAAAAGTCGGGCGCGCTCGGGCCAAAAGGGTGGTAAGGTTGCCCCAGGGTCGTTCAGTGTCGAAGTTTTGATGTGTTTGTTGTGAAGTGGTGTGTTAGTGTGTGTATGTGTGGCCGTACGTCCAGTGTCGTGCAGGAACGTACATTAGTGAGCGTGTATCAACTTGATCATCGACCGAGAGACAGACGCGGGACCCCCCCCAACTCTCCTATAACTGGAAACCCGTTTCACTACTTTATCTACACACATCTGTTGGCACTACTGGGCTCAGTTCAACACTGACTCTCGGCTGGTAGTGACCAGATTGAGCTAGTAGCTAGCTAGCCGCTATCAAGTAAACGTCGTCTATCGATTAGTAACCTCCTTTTAACTGTTATCAACAAACCAGTGAATGCCGTGAAAAAAAGAAAACTTTTTTCTTTGTTTTACCGGTTGCATTAACTTAGTTAGTTTATAAAACTTTTGCATTGTTATAAATTTACAAAAAACTAACAACATGTGATAGGCTACAGAAATAGAACCAAAACACACAAGGCATGACTTATGTCACAGTTGATAACCACATAAGTGAAAAGGTTAGTCTATATATATTTTGATTTTGTAATTCACTATTGTTTTTCTAATTGCATTTACATTTTGATTAGAAAAACAAAATAAATACTTATATTTCTAATTTTCAAAATAAGTTAGCCCAAAAAATTAGAACGCAAAATATCACAGATTATTGTTTGTTTTTAACATTTTATCTTTATACTAGACGTGACACATATTTGTAATTTGTGTGCTTTTGTTATAATACCCAGGCACGAAAGAGAATATCATGAATCATTGGTTGGAATTGATCCAAATATGGGTTTAAAAAAAAAAAAACGTAATTTATCTATTTAAGGGTTCTTTCTTGATTATATAAACGTGTAAATCTGTTTTTAGTTTATTTTCTAGTTTTGGTTTATGTTTTCTCGCATTAACTGTTTTATAAAAATTTGACAATTATGAAGTTTTTAGACCTGTTTTTCCTGATAGGAAAGGTCAGAAGAAAAATATAAGAGCGCAGCAACTGTATGTAAATAGTGTACCAAGAAAAGTACGATTATACCATATTTCTTGAAGGAGTATACAATTATAGACAATAGTAGTCTCCATATACAGGTAAAATATAAATAAAATCTATCGAGTAGTTTTCGAGATATTTGAAGTTAAAGTTTTCACTTTATAGAACAGAACCAAACTTTAACCCTAAATATCTCGTTTTCTGCTCGATAGATTTTTACTAAAATTTACACAATTATAGACAATAGTAGTCTCCATATACAGGTAAAATATAAATAAAATCTATCGAGTAGTTTTCGAGATATTTGTTGTAAAAGTTTTCACTTTATAGAACAGAAACAAACTTTAACCCTAAATATCTCGTTTTCTGCTCGATAGATTTTTACTAAAATTTACACAATTGTAGACAATAGTAGTCTCTATATACAGATAAAATATATACAAAATCTATCGAGTAGTTTTCGAGATATTTGTTGTAAAAGTTTTCACTTTATAGAACAGAAACAAACTTTAACCCTAAATATCTCGTTTTCTGCTCGATAGATTTTTACTAAAATTTACACAATTGTAGACAATAGTAGTCTCTATATACAGGTAAAATATATACAAAATCTATCGAGTAGTTTTTCTCACATTAACTAATTAAAACAATTTGTCTTTTATGAAGTTTTTAGACCTGTTTTTCCTGGGGGGAAAGGTCAGAAGAAAAATATGTGTGCGCAACTGTATGTAAATAGTGTACCATGAAAAGTACGATTATACCATCTTTCTCGTAGGAGTATATAAACCAAAATTCAAAACTCCTCTCAGTAAAGATGACTCGAAATATTTTGGCGTGCCTTTTGTATTTTTTATATGTCCAAGTAATAAATACGAGGGTGGTTTGAAAAGTTCTCGGAATGTACTAGAAAGACGTGTCTTACCTCGGTGGTACTGCTTTTATTTTTTCAACATAGTCTCCCTGTAGACTAATGCATTTGGTCCAGCGATGTTCCAATGCCTTGATCCCATCTTGAAAATGAAATTTCTCCAGGCCTGCAAAATACCTCTCCAATTCGGCTGTCAGTTCTTCCGTTGTAGGAAATCTCTGTCCACCGAGGAAAATTTTCAGCTTGGGGAAGAGATGAAAGTCTGATGGTTGTAAATCGTAAATGAAGAAAATTAGATTTTCTCTTCCTAGGAGCTTCTTACAGCTCACACTGTCGGGTGATGGACAGTGTTGTCTGTAACGAGAGAATACTGTCCGGAGGCCGAGGCAGTGCTCTGAAAAAAGCTCCGGGCGCCAATAACCTCAGCTGTTGACGCGCCTTAAATCATTAAAACAAAAAATTAAATCTTCCATGGTAAGCGATAGGGGTTTCGTCCGATTTCGTCGTCAGTGGTGTACATTGGAATGTCTGCGTTAGGCTAAATAGTGGAAAATGAATTTCCATGTATTTGATAGCTTTCTCTGCGCAATAATCATGCTTTAGGTTCTGTTTTTTATCGTATTTTCACCAAACAGTGTAAACCGTCTTTGATATCTCCCGAAGTTTCGTTCAAATTGGGTTAGTCTGGGGCTGTGAGATATTTTCTGCTTCCATCAATGAAGATACCATGAGTGGGCGGTAGCTGTGAGACAAGGTGGACCCCCTCCTGGCCTAAATCATAATTTCGAGCCCCCTCGTGTAACACTGAATTTAGTTTCATTGAATTATGCTGCTCACCCACAAACATACCGATTTCCGGACTCTAGTTCCATTCCCGGAGAAAGCTCGCAAGTTTCCTTCCTTCGCTAAGAAGGAGTAAAGCGAATGTTCTACTCAGTGCGTGGGTGTATCTACTGCAGCAGAATGTCACAACTGGATGTTATGCTGGAATCCAATATTATCAGATGGAAGATAGATTGCATCGCGATGTGCCCTGGAGTATCGCTATATTATGTGGGCGACTATCCCCTTAGCCTTTGCTAGTGTGTCCCGCTTTGTAAACAATCTGATGGCAATACTGCGACCTTGACTTTATCACTGAGCTAATGCTTTCCCTTTTAAAGTTTTATTATTTATATAAAGTGTAAAAAAATAATATATATTTATAGATATCTGGAAGGCCACGCCCACATGACTTGTTCTATCCTCAGTTTACGAAATTAAACCAAAAAATTTATTCAATTGAGCGGTACTTCCGCCCAATTGAATTTCCCAAAATTTGGGATCTTTACTTATTCATTTCCTGTTAACATTAAACTGGTAACCTAAATCTATCCCAAAATCGCCATTAAATAGCATTTTCCTTGAAAATGGTTTAAAGTAAACATTAAAGATATCTACTGTTATTAAAATAATAATAATAAATGAAAACACTGAAAAAAAAATCGATTTACTGAAGTGATTGATTGACCTGTGGCGCCCCACCGCAGAAATTTCAAAATGCCCGCGCTAGCAACAAGAAGGTTTTTATATTATAGATCAGTGATGGCGTACCTTTTGAGTTCGGTGTGTCAACATTTTGAAAAATCGAAACATAATTTTCGTGACACATCACAAAAGTAAAGACTAAAATAAATAGAAATATTTATAATTTTTTAAAAGTTAACTATTTGTTTAATGCCATTTAAAATACAAAAAAGCAAAATGATTTACATTTAGAGACTTGTTTCACATATTTCATTGAAACTTATCAAAGAAAATCATATATTATGGTAAGAATATCTTGCCAGGGAGGTGCGGGTGTTGGTCTAATGGTCAAGAGCGTGGCTTTGTAAGTGGGAGATCCCCAGTTCGAATCCCGCGTATGACTAAATTTTATTTAAAAAAGTATTATGATGTATTAAGTATTATGAATAACTGCATACGCAGGATTCGATCTGGTGATCTCTCACTTACAAAGCCACGCTCTTGATCATTAGACCAACAACCTGGCAAGATATTTTTACAGTAATCATAGGTCAAGAAGTCTTGTGTACTGGGTACATTAAAATGATGTGATGATTGCTTTTATTTGATGATAAAACAAATTTATCCTGTTTTAACATCTTCAATTATTATTATTTTTGTTCATTGCGTCACCAACAACATTTTTTGTAGTCAGAGGACCTCCCAAAACGTGTATTTCTGGTGGAAATTTAATATATTGAAAACCGTTCACGAATAGATAACATTTTAACTTTGATCTTAAATATCTCGACTAATATTAGGGATATCGAAACGGGGTCAACCTCATTTTTCACAGTTTTTTATGTACTTTTCATCATCATTGTCAAAACCAGTGGTCCTTATGAAACCCCAATCAGGTTTTTGGCCGTAACTCCGCCAAAAAAAAAGATACAGCATCGGGGGTGGAAAATTTGAAAACTAGATAAAAAAAAATAACTTATCGTGGGTTTTTTCGAAATTCCGCTTTCCTAAAAAGTTATTAGCGATTGGTGCGTTTTAAATGGATCACCCTGTGTATATTATTGAACAATTCAGAATTAATTTATTAATTATTATTAACGTAAGTAATAATATTATTATTAATAACCAACTCTGGCCGTTATGAGAGACAAATATTTGAATTATGAAATTTTTTATCTTTGAAGATGCGTGTCCACCAAAAATGAGCTCACTTGTCAGCACTGACACGCGTGTCATAGGTTCTGTTATAGATTAGATGACTTTGACTTCCAATTCTAACGTTCCCTGATTATTGTGCGAGCTCGCGCCCCCTATGTGCGATTATTATACGAGGGTCGTTTGAAAAGTCTGTGCAAAAATAAAAACTACTTAATTTTTTGGGGTAAACCTTTTTTATTTTTCAACATAGTCTCCTTTTAGGCTTATACACTTCGTCCAACGCTGCTCTAGTTTGTTGATCCCTTCCGAATAATAGGATTTGTCCAAGACTGAAAAATTGCCATTCGTTTCTGCAATCACCTCCTCGTTTGAATAAAATCTTTTTCCCGCCAGCCATTTCTTCATATTGGGGAACAAATAGTAGTCCGAGGGAGCCAAGTCTGGAGAATAGTGGGGATGTGAAACGAGTTGGAACCCTATTTCCATTAATTTTGCGACCACAACTGCTGAGGTGTGAGCTGGTGCGTTGTCGTGATGGAGAAGGACTTTTTTGTGGGCCAATCGTGGGCGTTTTTCTTGCAGCTCGGTTTTCAAACGGTCCAATAACAATGAATAATATGCACCTGTAATAGTTTTACCCTTTTCCAGATAGTCGATGAGGATTATTCCTTGCGAATCCCAAAAGACAGTCGCCATAATCTTTCCGGCCGAAGGAACGGTCTTCGCCTTTTTTGGCGCAGATTCCCCCTTGGTAACCCATTGTTTAGATTGTTCTTTGGTCTCAGGAGTGTAGTGATGTATCCATGTTTCATCCACAGTGACGAAACGACGCTTAAAGTCCTGCGAACCTTCCTTGCAACACTTCACACGATTTCGTTTTTGGTCAAGCGTGAGCAATCGCGGCACCCATCTTGCGGATAGCTTTGTCATGTCCAAATGTTGATGCAAAATATTATGTACCCGTTCATTCGAAATGCCCACAGCACTAGCAATCTCACGCACCTTCACTCTTCTGTCATCCATCACCATATCATGGATTTTATCAATGATTTCTGGAGTAGTAACCTCAACTGGGCGTCCAGAACGTTCAGCGTCACTTGTGCCCATATGGCAGCCTCCGAAAATTTTGAAACCACTTATAAACTGTTCTAATCGAAGGTGCAGAGTCACCATAATGTTTATCAAGCTTCTCTTTAGTCTCCTGAGGCGTTTTGCCTTTCATAAAGTAGTGTTTAATCAACACACGAAATTCTTTTTCGTCCATTTTTTGAAAATCACTCGACTTCCTCGATTCAAACGAATGCCAAACACAAAGAAATAGACCGATCTGGCTGAAACTTGGTGTGTGTACTTCCAAGAGATGCTACTAACTAAACATAACCTCGAAACGCGCCAGTGGTGCTATCTCTCTGACTTTGCACGGACTTTTCAAACGACCCTCGTAACTGACCATTTTTCACTGCCCATAGTTAATATTGAAATCTTATCGATTGAATGCTTAAAGCTTTTATCGATTTCAATATCATATGTGATTCAAATATGATAATATTGATTGTTATTTGTTTACATATACCTTACTCCCATAACCCATACAGACCGAATAAACTCGATTTTTACTGAAAATTACTCACGGTACAAGAATTACAACATTAATTGAATTATTTCCAGTTCAAAATGCTGTATTTCTTGTTAATTACGTAATGCTTATTAACAATGAGATATTTCTTTTTAATTAATTTTATAATTAGTTAAGAAATAAATTATTAAAACTTGATTTCCTTGTTCTCTCACGTAATTTAAGTTTTCTAGGAACAATATTTCTGTAATAAGTTATGACCTAGTCTTTTGGCGACCTAATTTTGGTTTGAATACAAGTTCTCCGTCATTGATTTGTACGTCACTATTTTAAGAACTGTCGGCATTTTCAATCGTCTTTAGTTCAACCTTATATTGTAACGCCCTACACCCTATCATACTGCAAGGTTTATCCTAAATATTTGCTAATGGCGATTGTGAAGGGTTTTGGATTATAAGTTTAGACCGAAAATGTCACCCGTTTTGTGGTTCCCCTTTGAAACGGAAATAATGATGTTCCAAAAAAAAAATTGGATCTGTGCGTTTTTTGTCAGTCAGCATAACTCAGGAAATTAGTTGCGTGAAACAACTCGTATGACTTCCTCCTTCCTCTTATCGTGATCTTACGCGATAAACTGTTTTGTGCTAATAAAATCTCTGAAACCCTAATAATTTATACAATAAAGGAGCATTAAGCGCTCAAAAAAACTTTGTTTTCCAGATTTTCAGTCCTTACGTATTGAATTTCCATCAATTTTTACCCAATTGACGAGTCTCATTATTCTTAAAAAAACCTTTAAATGGGAATTTTTCTACTATTTTTAGACCGACCTCCCTTCAAATATTACTCATTTCCTTGATCATATTAATTGGAATTCATTAAGTAAAAGCATTAATTGCAAATTTAAAGAAAATCGGTGTAGAGGAAGTGCCATTTTACCGGAAATAAAATATTACCGGAAATAAGAAAAAATCTTTGGGCTGTTCATTTCCTGTACCTGTTCTGATCTCTCTCTCTCTCTCCAAAATGAGTGAATGACTTATTAGCCTGATTACTTACAGAGAAATGCTTGTAAGAATGGCGTGTATTATTTTGAAATGATGTCATAGATAGTGCCGCAATATTATACATTGTACACAGAGCGTGCACGCGTTGTTACAATAAATTATATAGAAGGGCTTTTTATCCTTGACGTGGAAAATTCTCATTGGCTTTCCCATCGCACGATGGCTAGAATCGCATTTCTGCGTAGTATATTTCCCTTCCGGTGTCGAATATATTTTTTTTAATATAAACAATGAAGCACGTAAAAGATATTTGGTGCTCACACAAGTTTGTATCTTAATTAAAATTAAATTCATCCAAATGAATTGGGACTTAAAACTTTTGTAATTAAAGGACAGTTTGTCTTCAGTGGACCACATCCGGTGGACTGATATTCTTCCATCTCGATTGTATCATACTTATCAATTAAAACTTTCCTGTAGGATACAAGGGTTGGTCGTCAAAGAAACTGCTTGGAAAACTTATTTAACACCCAACTTCGACTATTTGTTTTTCCTCTTTTTCAATAAAAAGATAAAATTCCCAAATTTTCTTTAAAAGTATGGTAATAATATACGCGTAATAAAATGAGCAAAACGGAAGTTTCAGTATGCTCTTGTTCTTGTAAACAATTTAAAGCCGTAACGTGATAATATTAAACAGTGGTTAGAATCGATAAATGAATCAAAGTGACACTTTATTGCCTAGGCACAATCAGTTTATTGCTAGGCACAATCAGTTTGTTGCTAGGCACAATCAGTTTGTTGCTAGGCACAATTAGTTTGTTGCTAGACACAATTACTTTGTTGCTAGGCATAATCATTTGTTGCTAGGCACAATTGGTTTATTGCTAGGCACTTTCAGTTTGTTGCTAGGCACAATCAGTTTATTGCTTTGCACTATTAGTTTGTTTCTAGGCACAGTTAGTTTGTTGCTAGGCTCAATCAGTTTATTGCTAGGCACAATTAGTTTGTTGCTAGGCACAATTGGTTTATTGCTAGGCACAATCAGTTTGTTGCTAGGCACAATTAGTTTGTTGCTAGACACAATTACTTTGTTGCTAGGCATAATCATTTGTTGCTAGGCACAATTGGTTTATTGCTAGGCACTTTCAGTTTGTTGCTAGGCACAATCAGTTTATTGCTTTGCACTATTAGTTTGTTTCTAGGCACAGTTAGTTTGTTGCTAGGCTCAATCAGTTTATCGCTAGGCACAATTAGTTTGTTGCTAGGCACAATTGGTTTATTGCTAGGCACTTTCAGTTTGTTGCTAGGCACAATCAGTTTATTGCTTTGCACTATTAGTTTGTTTCTAGGCACAATTAGTTTGTTTTGCTTGGCACAATCTGCAAGAACATATTTTGTTCAAAACAAATCATTCAAACCATTTTTTTTTTTCTCTCTCTACTTTGGAAAAAAATTAAAGTTGGGCTTAACGTCCAACTACCAATTAGGTGTCGTGGACGGAGGCGACTAGCAAACATACTTTACTATAAATTTCTCATATTAACCATTAAATAGAATCCAAGGCCTAAGACCGGAGAATCGAACCCAATACCACAATGCATATTAGCTTTGCAGGTCTCGACTCGTAACCGCTCGGCTACCGTGGCGCCTTCTACTTTGGAATATTTGAGCGCATCAACTTCATAAAACTGCTACTTAAAATGTAATAAGCTTTTGAAGAAAACGAACTGCACAAGCTCTGTTTAGACTCAGACCCGCCCCATAGACAGGTAATTATTTATTTCCTGTGCAAACTCGATACCGGAAACCTGCCACGATTGCCGCACTTCCTCTTACTTCAAGTAGAAGAAAGTAAAAAAAAAAAAAAAAAAAAAAGTCCAGGTCACCGGAAATAATCATCACGCAATAATCCATACGCCAATTAAACAGTGGCCCACTTCTAGCGTGATCCGCCAATCGGCCGGCGGGTTTTTAATAAAAGCCACAGCCATTAGTTTCACGTGAATAGCTCACAATCCTGACGAATCACAAATCGATTGAAGGGTCGGTGTTTTTTTTTTATTCTTCCTTTCTAATTGGTTAATAGTTGTTGCACCATAATTTTTCTTGTGGTGCCGCCCAGTCAACCATAACAGTCATGGATGATTTCTTCCAGAAATTAAACATTTCAATCTTCTCTCGGTTGAAAAGAAAATCTTGAGTGGCATACTCGCATGACTTTTTTAAAGCCATAATTGATGTTAGAGGACTAGTTTAAGATCGCGTCAAATATTCGATTCCTAGTTTTCCTCTATGGGAGTCTCCCTTTGGAGGTTCCATAAATCCCAGAAATATTCATTTTTATTCAGATTTGTTGAAATTATCTGAAAGACACTGCTCTATTGATTTTCTTAAAACACAGCGTTTTCTTTGCGTACTGTGATCTGCAATTTTAATTCGTAATATTATTCTATGTTGTTTCTTAGAGTGGGGTTGCAACCTCACAACTAAAACGTCATTTCTAAACATTATACCAGAACTACCAACTTCTGTATTTATGAATTTGAAATGATTCAACCAGTTGGAAGTGTATCAGACCCCTGGAAGTGTGACAGCACTCTACGGCATTTACGAATTTTCTGTACTTTGCTTGTCAAATGGTTTTCTTTGAATTTGGGCTTCATGGGAACGATGACTGTCACTTCGGGTGACAAATCCCTTCTCAGAGGATATTGAAAGAACGTAAGATTAGTGCATTTAGTTTTACTTCCACGTTAAAAACGCAGATCAAGTAACCAATGATTTACGATGTTTGTAAATTAAGTAATGAGACTGATTTTTTAAAAATTTTTTTATTCAAAAAGAATTACAATTCTATATTGTCACCTTCAAAATAACTTCCTTCTGAAGCCACACAGCGCTGGAGACGTTTCTTCCACTCCTCATAGCAGTGCTCGAACTGGAATAGCCTTCAGCTGGTCAGTTACAGCCGTTTGAATGTTTTCGACTGTCCCTAAATGATTTTTTGGATTCAATTGAAAATGATCCCCATTTTCTGGAACGTGTCATTACGTGGTGACGAGTCTTGGGTGATTTGAGTACGACCCAGAAACCAAGCGCCAAAGCATGGAGTGGCACACTTCAACCTCTCCAAGGCCCGAAAAAGCAAGGATGGCGAAGTCGAAGATCAAATGCTTGCTGATTTGCTTTTTTCGATATCCTCGGAATCGTCCACTAAGAGTTTCTACCTCAAGATTCAAACGGTAAATCAACACTTTTACCGAGAGGTTCTTGAAAAACTTCAAAAAAGGCTCATTCGTGTACGAGACCAAGAACATCAAGAACAAGTGGGTGTTGCATCACGATAATGCTACTTGTCACACAGCAATTTCAATAAACCAGAGTTTTTGGCCAGTAAAAACATTCCTGTGGCTCCTCAGTCTCCCTCTCTCCTTATTCGCCTGACTTGGAGTCCTTGTGACTTTTTTCTTTTCCCGAAGTTGGAAAAATCACCTCAAGGGAACTTGCATTTTGAGCCAGTCGAAAACATTCAAACGGCTGTAACCGACCAGCTGAAGGCTATTCCAGTTCGAGCACTGCTATGAGGAGTGGAAGAAACGTCTCCAGCGCTGTGTGGCTTCAGAAGGAAGTTATTTTGAAGGTGACAATGTAGAATTGTCATTCTTTTTGAATAAATTTTTTTTAAAAAATTAGTCTCATTACTTAATTTACAGACCTCGTATTTAAACTAAATACACGTTTTTGCGTCTATCACTTGTGTTTGAATGATAAAGGCTATTTCAGTGCTAACAGACAGACGAACGGAAAGTGAGAGCGCAGCGGAAGGTAACAATCGTAAAGCACAGTTTTAAAGCGGTACTACGTGGGACGGACTACGTACATCCAATAGCAGTGCGGTCAAGTTCCGCCTTAGTGACTTTCACCTTGCCAAGGCCATCTAGATTTCGTTCTCCTTTAAGTGCATAGTCGTTCTATTGTTCATTTAATATAATGTTTTCGATTTGTTGATCTTTCTTTTAATTTCAAAATCTTTTACTGAAGAAAAAATTTGTGTGCACAACAAGTACTAAATGTAAAGACGTAAAGAAAATAGCGGGGACAAAGGTTTAAATGATGGCCACCAAATGATCGTGAGTACCGGACTATGAGATACTCGGATGTTCCTGTATGGAGGCTTAATATTTCCCCGGACAGCGGTTTCTAGGGGGCATGCCAACAAAAAAAAAACGGTATGAAGATTGGTCTTGTAGTGGCGATTAATCCACAGCTACACATCTCTTCATCTTGCTGATAAGTGGGTAAAGAGAATCACGCTTAGAAAATTTAGGGTAAAAGAAGGGAGAATCTGGTGTTTGGAAGCTGCTCCCTCTGTTCCCGGCACCTATTCAAGGCGCCATGCTACTCCTGCTGAAAGATGAATGGCCAAGGGCTTAGTGTGTCCTCAGCTTTAAAGCTCACTAGAAAGCTTTCGGTAATGTCCGGTGGTGAATGAAAACTCGCCCTATACTGCGAGTAAGTTAAGGCTTTTTAAGGAGTGATCATTCCAATCTGCCGATTCCCCATTTTTTGCATCTTCCCTAAAAAGCCTTGAGTGGTCACCAGGAGTTTGTGGCGAGGAAAGTTGTCCCCTCAGGATTAGGGAGAAAGTTCTGGCGCCAACGGGGTAGTTGTTCCTTAACTTCCTTGAACCTTAAAATGGCTTTCTACATAGCCTTGGCGATTACCGTGGTTAGAGAGTCGTATACCTTTTTTTGGAAACGTAGAGGAGAAGGACGTCAGGGGTTAATATTCTTGAGGCTCCCCTCTTTTCTCAAGGGAGCTTTGTTGATTTGGTGGAGCCGTACTTACAACAAAGGGCATTAAATATGCTATAAAATGACACCAATCCCAAGTCTGTAGCTCAATAAGGAAAGCTTCTATAGTAATTCAAAAAAACGGTGTTCCCTGTTTTTCAGCCCATTTATGGCAACTTTACAGCCCTGTAACTCATAAACCAGTTGACATATCACAGTAAAATTTCGTATTTTTCCAAGTCTATACCAATAGTACACATGTGCCAAATTTCAAGAAAATCCGAGATGGTAAGGTTCAGACTCTGTGTTGAATTGATATGGAATGACCCAACTGGAGATCGTTAGGAGAGGATTTCCGCTCTGGGCTTTCCGCTTAAATAATTAAATATTGTTAAGTATTACATATGTAACAAAAATGCCAAGTTGGCATCGGAAGTGCCATTGTACACAATACATTGAAAGTTTTTCAGAAAATGGTTTCCTTAAAGTGAACATGTATAATATGGAAGTGAACTAATTTTCAGATAAACTTCCGAGTTACAAGAAAATTTAATTACGTCATCTGTGAAAAGAGGAAGTCGTGTGAGTGTTCACATCAAATTTAAGAAGCGTTTTCATTCACAGCCCAAAATGTTAATTGGGAAGTTTTCTTCTTGTTCTTTTTGTTCCAGAGTTCTTAGTAGAAGGTTGTGTAAATATTGTCCTGAGGATCAGATTTTCACTCTAAATAAAAATGATAAATATATGGAGCTTAAAATATGTAAAAAAGTAGTGGGAGAAAAGAAAGAAGCTGCTGTATATAGCACCAAGACCATCTTGGGAAGTTGAAGTGAAGCATACTTAGCACTGGGTAAAGATGCACCACGCGATGTACGTGACAGGCTGTACAAATAAGGCACCCCTTCTGTCAAGGGCAGGTGAATGTATAGTAGTAGTAGGATATTA
The DNA here is from genome assembly GCF_049639745.1 of Rhodnius prolixus. Classification (NCBI taxonomy): domain Eukaryota; kingdom Metazoa; phylum Arthropoda; class Insecta; order Hemiptera; family Reduviidae; genus Rhodnius; species Rhodnius prolixus. The sequence continues at coordinate 41,357,008 of NW_027411634.1, forward strand.
AGGGTAACTATAGATGTTCCCACTTTGGTACGTACTGCTTGTATAGTCTATTGAGGAGTGAGGTTATACGTGGTAGTGTGAGGTTATAACTTAGGTGCGCGCGCATTACCCAGGTTTTTTTTTTACAGTTTGGGGGGTAAACTCAGGTTACTGAGGAAGGAACACAGGCTGGATTAGAACCAAAAGGGGAAAGAGTGAAAGGCCCTAAGACGGATTTGGTGGGACTACAGGGAAGTTCTTCTGGAGGGAGCGGCAACGCAGACCCTCCAGGTAAAGAGGCAGTCGCTGGAGTCTCCCAGAAGTTGAAGGGTATTCACATTACACCTAGGAAGCCGAGTGGGGCTCAGCGGAGAAAGCTGGCTAAGCTTAAGGTCGCTGTGGCTGGGAAGGAGTGGATTCCTGGGAAAGACTGGAGGGAAAGGGGGAAGGGGCAGAAGACCTCCAGAGTGGTAAACCAGCCAGGTGGGCAAGGTATAATTCCTTCGACCTCCTCGGATGGGGCAGGCATTGGGAAGGAGGTGAGAGTCGTTAGTTCTCTCCCTCCCAAATCAAGTCAGACCCCTAAGAGGCCTAGGTCGGAGGTCAGTACTCCAAGTTCGGCGTAGGAGAAGGCGGTGGCGCAGGGTAGCAAGAGAGTGAAACTCCCAGAGGAAAGGCCTACGGGCTCCTTCAGGGACGCTCTCTGTGCTCAAAAGATGGCCATCGTTCTTGACTCCTATCCGAATGACTTTTTGTCGGAGGAGCAAGCGGATCTTCTTCAGCAGAAATTGGCGGAGGAGATCTGTAGTGAGAAATGTACTGGCAGCATCGGACCCCAGTTTCGGAGCTGCTTTCTCTCCAAAGGTGCACTCATTCTCGCTTGCGAGGGTGAGGATGCGAGACTTTGGTTAGAGAGGGTGGTTCCGGAGCTCCGGTTGGGTGAGGGAGCTAAGCTGAGGGTGGGTCCTGCCAGAGATATCGTGAGGGCGGCTAAGGTGGCTATGTGGGTACCTGGCGCTCTCAAGAATACCACTCCGTCCGTTATTTTGGACAAGCTGCTCGTTCAAAACGAGGGCTTGGATATAGCGGAATGGAGGCTCCTAAATAGGAAAATCGAGCCCAAGGGTCAAACTCTTGTGTTCGAAATATCGGAAAAGGCCCTAAGTAGGTTGAAGGGGACTAACTTCGAGGTTTTTCTAGGACTCGAAGTGGTCAGACTCAGGGTAGTTTCGAAGACTTCTACTGGTGCTGCAGCTCATGACCCCCCTGAATCGATGGAGGTTGCTTCAGGTGAACCTCCATCACAGTAGAGGGGCGTCTGCAGCTCTAGTAAAATTCATCAAGGAGAAAGATATCGCCATTGTCCTCATCCAGGAACCCTGGCTGGTACGGGGGCGAATTGCAGGACTTTGCGAAGCGAAAGGTAAGATTTATTATGACCACAACCTTGACAATCCCAGGACATGTATTTTTGTTAGGGAAAACATTACCTCTTTACTGCTAATGGAATTTTGCTTCAGAGACCAGACCGCAATAAAGGTGAAGCTACATGTGGACCTTAACAAAAACTTACAGTTTAAAATGTTAAGTATAAGGGTTGATTAAACGCCAAAAGGTACACAAATCAGCGAGTACTCAACATTTCATTAATTCTTCATTAATAGTTAAGTAATTCTACTGCATTAATTTTCATTAATAAGTTATTTTTTAGAATTTATTAGATGTCACAGACCCTTATGCTGGCCATTTTCGTCTACAAAATATATGTTCAAGTAGCACTGTAGATTGACTGTAATATCTAGTTATCTATAATAATGAAACTATTAATTACAGGTTAAAAAGAAAAAAGTTATACAAAATATAAAAAAATTATGAGGCTAAAAAATTCAAAACTTTTTTTTATAAAAAACTTACATCAATGATTTTGTTTATTTTATTTATTTATTTATTTTTATTTTTAAATAAAAATCGTCGGTTTAAGTTCATTCTTTGATTAAAGTAATTGTTATTTTATGTAGTAGTCAAACGTTTATAATAATAGGTAATAATTATCTGGCTTTATCACAAATAATATAGTTTTCTTCAATTACATTCTCCATCTAGGTGTTCTTCCCACAATGTTGTATATATGTAATATAAAGTAAATAAGATATGCATATTTTTAGGACAGCTAATTATTCCAGTATTTTACTATAAGTAAAATTAGGGGGACTAAATTAAATTACAATAGAGAAATGAATAATTATTGTTTAATAATCTACTTGTTATAACTGTGTGTTAATTGTGCTCACGAATATTTCGGTAAGACGAATTCAAGACAGTAGCCTACTCTTTGTCTTTTTCTACTTTAACATGCATGTACATATTTATGTGATTTATCATAATTATAACAAAAAAATATTATAAATGAAGTGGCCAGCATAAGGGTCTGTGACATCTAATAAATTCTAAAAAATAACTTATTAATGAAAATTAATGCAGTAGAATTACTTAACTATTAATGAAGAATTAATGAAATGTTGAGTACTCGCTGATTTGTGTACCTTTTGGCGTTTAATCAACCCTTATACTTAACATTTTAAACTGTAAGTTTTTGTTAAGGAGATTTTTGTACCTTTTGGGTAGATTTTCCTTTTTGTTTATTTTACAAAGTTACATATGTTCTTTACAGATTTTTTTAAAATTTGGAATAAACAATTCTACCATTATAATCTGATAAGGTGTTAAGTCGAAACCGTAACTACCAATGGAGAGATCTTTTTAAAGAATGATTATAGTTGCGTTCCCCCAAACCATTCTCAATAACAATTTTTTTGAAAAAGCGTTTTGAATAACATAGGAAGGTATTTGTACGTAAATAGCAAAATTAAACTGCGATTTCAGTACTTCCTTTTAAGAGGAGTAAGAAAAATAAACTACGATTGCAGTACTTCTTCCTAAAAGGCAAAGAGGCAAAGATCTTTTAATCGAACGACAATTCATTGATTTAAATCGGTTCACTCATTGATAATTTAAATGATTGCAGTACTTCCTCTTAGTAGGTGCAAGAGCATCAGCAACGTAGAGGAGCTTTAACCACTTATTCGAGCTGAATTTTATCACAATCGGACTAAGCGTTATAGAAATATTGGTAATAATAGTTTTAGAAAGGGCCTTATTTGGGTGGGGCAAACTCCCCTCCTTATGAGGCACGGCGTCGAGACTTTTAAAGTGCAAATCTGTACAAAATTTCGATTCGAATGACCCTTCATTCATGCAAATCGGTTCACGTGTCGATAATTTGCAACGATTGCTATACTTCCCTTTAACAAGTGTAAGAGCAGATCGTCGCTTTAATGTTACGTAGGGGAGCCCTAACCCTATCATCCTACCAAATTTTATCAAAATCGGGCCAAGATTTACAGAGTAATTAGTAATAATAATTTTGGAGGGGGCCTTACATAAAGGGGGCTAACTCCTCTTCCATTCAATGTACAGGATCGAGACCCCCAAAAGGCACATCTACATAAAATTTCGAATCGAATGACACCTCATTCATGAAAATCGGTTCACGCGTTTAGGCGCTACGTTGTTTACAAAAAAGGTAACAAGAAGAAGAAGAAGAAGAAGAAGAAGAAGAAGAAGAACAAGAACAAGAACAAGAACATTTTTTGAAAAAGCCGTTTTTGCTCATTTTTGGCAACTTTTTTCTCGAAACCTATAAGATCTGGGTTGTTGCAAAAAAATTACAGTCATAAAGGAGGGTTTGCCCTATATTATAAAGAAAATTTGGGAATTTTATCTTTTATAGAAAAAGAGAAAAAAATTGTCAAAGTTGGGTGTTTTTCAACGTTACGCTTTTTCGTGCAGTTTTTGATGGTCAACCCTTATACAACTGTCCTACCGGACAGTTTTAATAAGGAGGCCAGGGAGATTGTCGTGGCCTCGACTTACCTTCCATATGACTCTACAGTCCCTCCCCCATCGGAGGAGATGCAGTATCTGACCAACCGGTGTAGGGAGAGAGGACTGCAACTACTGATTGGGTGTGATGCTAATTCCCATAACGAGGTATGGGGCAGCTCAGGAACCAATCAGAGAGGTAAGTATCTTCTGGACTTCATTAGTGCGAATAATTTGCATGTTATAAATGAGGGAGAAGAACCCACCTTCCACAACTCTATTCGTAGGGAAGTGATCGACCTAACTTTGGGAACTAATTTTGTATCGACCCTTGTTAGGAACTGGCATGTGTCGGGGGTTCCCTCACTTTCGGATCACATGTACATTAGGTTCGACATTGGGTTTGACTGTAAGGAGGTGGTTACTTACAGAAACCCTAGGAGAACAGACTGGGACTCGTTTAGACGGGATCTCAGCGCAAACATTGGTACAGTCAACAATAACTTTAGGACCCGGATGGACATTGATGAAGCTGCTGAGAGACTTCAGGGCGTCATCAAGGAGGCCTACTGGGAGAATTGTGCGGAGACAGTGATGACATCTAACAGGAAAGTAGGCTGGTGGAATAACCAGCTGAAGGAGCTCCGCAGTAAAGTTAGGAAACTGTTCAATGTAGCTAAAAGAAGGGGTACATGGAAGGAGTACCGTGAGGCCCTAACTTCTTACAACATAGCCATTAGAAAGGCTAAAAGAGATGCTTGGAGGAAGCTCTGTGAAGAGGTAGAGATGACCTCGGAAGGGGCTAGGCTCCATCGCATAATATCAAAAAGTCCAGGGGGTGCCCTGGGTACCATCAGGAACGAGGAAGGGATTTTTACCAAATCGGGGAGAGACACATTGGAGGGTCTCATGAGAACTCATTTTCCCGATTCGAAGGTAATTGAGTCAGGACAGCATGGTGAGGATACTCTGGGACCCGATAGGTGTCGGGGGACCAGGGAAACCTGGGCCGTGGCTAAATACTGCATTACCTACAATAAGGTGGTCTGGGCTGTCAACTATTTTAAGCCCTATAAATCCCCGGGTCCTGATGGCATTTTCCCTGCCCTTTTGCAGCAGGGGAAAGATTTAATTACTCCTATTTTATGCAGGATAATGAGGGCATGCTTGGCACTCAACCATGTCCCTAGGGCATGGAGGCCTGTAAAAATTATCTTTATTCCAAAGCCCGGGAAGAGAACTCATACCCAGGCGAAGGAATTTAGACCAATTAGTCTAACATCGTTCATGTTGAAGGTGCTAGAAAAACTGATTGACATGTATATTAAGGAGGTGGCTTTAAAGCAACGGCCTCTGCATGCCAATCAGCATGCCTACCAAACAGGCAAATCTTGCGAGACAGCCCTCCATTGCCTGGTTAAGGAGTTGGAGGCTTCGGTATTTTGCAAGGAGACAGCTGTGGGCGTGTTTCTGGATATTGAGGGTGCCTTCAGCAACACTACCTACAGTTCAATTGCCTTGGCGATGGATAGACATGGCGTAGAGTCCACTGTTTCAAGATGGATCTGTAACATGCTATCGTCAAGGAGAATTACAGCGATCCTTTTTGGGGAATCGCTGGAGTTAACGACAGTTAGGGAGTGCCCTCAGGGAGGGGTTCTATTCCCGCTCCTTTGGTGTATGGTCGTAGATGAGTTACTTGAGGTGCTAGACCTTCGTGGGTTCTCGGTCCTTGGCTATGCAGATGATATTTCGGTAGTGGTCAGGGGTAGACATGAGATAATCGTGGATGAACTCATGCAGAAAGCTCTCAAGGTTATAGAAAATTGGTGAAGAAGGGTAGAGCTTTCAGTGAACCCTTCTAAAACTACTCTGGTTCCCTTTACAAGGAGAAGGGACAAGGAGAGCTACAAAAACCTTCGATTTTTTGGTAAAACTCTGGATGTGTCGGGTGAGGTCAAGTATTTGGGCATTGTCCTGGATACCAGACTCACTTGGAAGGCGCAGATAGAGAGAGTTACATTAAGGGCTAAACAGGCCCTTTGTGGAATAACTAGAACCTGTGGGAAGACATGGGGTCTTAGCCCAAAGATGACCCACTGGCTCTACACACGTACAGTCATACCTATCATCACCTACGGTTCAGTGGTGTGGTGGAGGAAGACTGAACAACAGACGGCAATTAAGGCTCTAGCAAGGGTGCAGAGACTGGCCTGTCTGATGATCACGGGGGCCTTTAGTAGCACCCCTACTGCGGCGCTGGAGGTACTTCTGGGGTTGGCTCCGCTTCAATATGCTATTCAGGCGGAGGCAAGGGCCAGTGCGTACAGAATGGCGAGAAATGGGCAATGGAGGCGTATAAGTTCCTGCATTGGCCATATGATTATTTCAGATAAGGTCGACCCTGGGCCGGTTATTGACATGGCAGGGGACAGTATCTGTCCTAAATACAGTTTCGAGACTCCTTTTCAGGTGTGTATTAAACCGAGGACTGAATGGAGGGTAAACTGGACGGATCAGTACCGGAAGGGAGGCATTTGGTTTACCGATGGCTCCAAGATGGACTGTGGGACTGGGTCTGGAGTGTATGGGGTTAAACCCGAGGTACTCATTGAGAGATCTCTTGGGAGATACGCCACAGTCTTCCAGGCCGAGGTTTTTGCTATTAAAATATGCGCTGAGGAAAACCTGCGGATGGAACCTAGAAATAGGGCGCCACGGTAGCCGAGCGGTTAGAGGCGAGACCTTGCGAAGCTAAATATGTATTGTAATGGGTTCGATTCCCGGTCTTAGGCCTTGGATTTTATTTAATGGTTAATAAAAGAAATTGACAGCAAAGTAAGGGAAGGGATTAGCTATGCGGTCAGCGTATTGGATTCCCACGCGGAGCTCCCGGGTACGAATCCAGCTGCTGACCCTCTTCCTAGGAGCTTCTTACAGCTCACTGTCCGGTATGGACAGTGTTGTCTGTAACGAGAGAACACTGTCCGGATGCCGGCAGTGCAATGAAAAAAGTTCCGGGCGCCAATAACCTTAGATGTTGACGCGCCTTAAATCATTAAATAAACAAAAAAAAATACAGTAAAGTATGTTTGCTAGTCGCCTCCGTCCACGACACCTAATTGGTAGTTGGACGTTAAGCCACGCCTGAAAAAATAGGCGATTACTCTACTTTTTTACTTTACTTATTAGATGTGGACCAATTTATCCTTAGTATTATTAAAACTATTAAGCAAAGGAATCCTTAACATATTTGTGTTTAATAAACCTGAAATTTTGAATGAAAAAAATCTTCAGCAGCATCCACAGATTTAAGGTATTTTTTTTGTTAACTCTGCGCTGAAGAAGTATTCTGAACATTAAAATTTTTCTATCAGTTTATCATGAACAGTTTGAATAAGCTCAACTTTAAAATACTGGCGTTACTAATAATGTATTTAATTATTTTACCATATTATTAATTTCATGTTATATTATTTTCAGTGTCGAGAAGTGTGGACAATTTTTCAAGAAAAATCAAAAAAGGTAGAGTCTCATTTAATTTCATTTATGCTAGTAAATTTTAAATTTTAAATTAACATTTAACTATTTTGTTTTAAAACAATATATTCGATAAAAATGAATGGGTGTTGTTAAGTAGTTGGTTCTCTGACTGCACTAATCGATCACAAATCATTTTGGTTTAGCTTTTGATGGAACAGCTGTTTGAACTCTCACTGCGCATGCTCTGTACAATCTCCAGTTAGAGTCAGCTGGTCCCTTTAGCCGTACTGCGCATGCTCTGTACAAACTCAATCCAGTCAGAGTCAGCTGGCCCCTTTAGCCGTTTCCTTTGATTCACTCGCTACTGTTCTTTCTATTTCGTAAAAGTGTTGCGGTTTCCCCGAGCCTTTTTTAATAGGGTAATTCTTTCTTTTTCCTTTTTCTTATAAGACTCGTAAAAAAATGATCTAAATTGTAGACGGATTACGTAAAGCTCTCTTGGTTCGTTCATTGGCTAACCGCATCTATGCAACATTTACTCCTTTTCTCTTGAGCGTATTCTTTTTTTGTATTCGTTCTCTTTTCATGTTAAATCTTTAACCTCTCCAGTGCTCATGTTTCTTCCTGCAATTTATGCTGCAGTATGCTGGCCATTTATGTTCTAATGATTCTACCCGCTGATTTGTTACTATGTTCTCCTGTCGTATCCACAAAAATTGTTTTCTTATCATAGGAAATTAACCAGGTAATTATTTTGAAGTGTTATCACTTAGTGTTAATTAAGCCAGCTAATTGGAAACAATTATCACCCCCCAAAAATAATTAGGACATATTTGTAAAAACCTCCACCACTCTAGTGCGATACCATTACACTTGGGCGTGTTGAAATTCTCCAGAAGATAATTTATGTATGACTATGCGACTCATAATGGACTCATTATTAATGTGCGGTGACGTAGTCCGGACATGTTAGAACATGCTTCTGAAATAGTGCTTCTAGATATGTATATCTCATGCTTGTACACGCAGAGAGAGACATAGATTCTACATACTGTTTATCTTGTATTTGCATTTAATTAATTAACTTCTCATGCTAATTGAAGTTAATTATTATTCTGTGTAAATTATTTATGCTACTAATGCACGTTGGTGTTCACCAGTGATTTATCATAGAGCATAATCTATGATACTTTAAATCTAAAAGAGAGGATATTCCATTCATTTTAATTGTTGATGTTAGTTCTCCACTAGCTCTTATTAATGTGCTAGTGGAGAAGCTAGTAGGAGAAGCATTGAGAAGTATTCGCTCAGAGGAGGGCCCCTCAGTAAGAATTAATGGTTTCTACAAGTTGCTTTGAGTTCAGCTCAAGAAGGTAGTCCATAACGATTCAAACTGGTAAAACAAAAAAAGTCTTTGTCACATTACATTTGAAATGGAACCTTTAGAGGTTCCTTAACAGCTTTATACCGCCAAAACTGGTCGATCGATTTTCCAGGAAAAACAGATCCAGGTGCATGTGTGTGTGTGATTTGGGGAAAGTAAATGGAAACAGTTTTCAGAAAAGCACGCCCCCCCAAAATGTAAAAATATCAATACAGTGGCACTATCGATTAGCTGATTTTGTTCAAAAACTTATTAGTAGGTTCCAGGTTCGATATATCGAATGTGAACCTATTCCAAACCAGTTCATACATGTATCACAGTATGTGTGAAATCTTTGTTTTTATTTATTTATTTTGTAATTTACAATCTGCATACACTGTATACAATAAGTAAATATGAAGAGTACGATGAACTGGTGCTGGAGGAGAGCAGGAGGAGAATGTACTACCCAGCGGTAGCACTCTCTATAGGAGAGAGGAGAATGTGAGGAGGAGAGTGTGAGGAGGAGAATACGAGGAGGAGAGAGGAGAGTAATAATTTAGGTCTTCAACCTACAAGGAAGTCGCCGCGGGGCCACTGGCGGTTCAGTCGGCAAGGAGTATTAGGGATGTCAGAAGAAGTGAGAGACAGTACAAGAGGATTTGAGCTAGTCGAGAGAGTAGTATGGAATTTTTGGTATTTAGTCTTGGCGAGTTGGTCTATGAAGGGAATGTTGAGATCGGTGTGAAGAGTGAGGTTAGTCACCGTAGAAAGGAGCGTCAGCTATCCTGTCGGAGGAGTTTTGATTGAAATGTTTTGTACAGTCTGTATGTTTGTAGGTTTGGCTGAACCCCACAGCTCTAGTCCGTTAAGTCCACCATAGGTTTGAGGATAGTGTTGTATATTAGGCGTTTGAGTTCTAAGGACAATTTGGAGCGTCCTCCAAGTAGTCCTGTAAAGCAGTTTCGTGAAAACTGAATAATATTTTTAAGGATTGTTTTGGATTTATAATTATTTGGAGTGAATGGAAATGATTCGAGTTAGTGTCTTGAGCTTTGTAGAATGAGTCTTGTTTTTCATCAAATTTTTATAAGATAACATTAATGCTTATAAAAGCCAAGTAAAAAACTTCCCTTTTGACCTAGAAGAATGCCGACCGTGCTTATTCAGTTCGTCTGCTCTCTCTTTCTACCCTTTTGGCTCGCCAACTACTCTCTTTCGAAAATAATTCTTTAAAGTTTCACTTTAAGCAAACAAGTTGGTTAGTAATAATGCCAACAAACTTGGTAAGGAATATTTTTGTATCTATTCAATAAGCTGTTACAGGAGAGGGGAGTTTTGTGAGCTTTAACCTAATCTCAGTATCGATTAAATCGTTTATAATAAGTTTTATTACTAGAAGTTTAAGCTAGATAAATTTATTTTCCAAAATAAACGCGCCAAGCTTAGCCTGATGTCTTGTTTAGTTAATGGCTTAAAGTTTTATAACCTGATCCTTTATTACGTCAACATCTGTTAGGTTATAATGTTGAGCTTTAATTTTTTCGTTAATCCTTTCTTTTTTACTTACTAAAATTAAGCTCTTGTTTTATCCTCTTGATACCTTTAATATTTTACTTTCGTTCCTGCTCAAGAAGTTTCCTTATCCTAACCAGGAGAAGTGAGCGGTTAAGAAGATTGGGGACTTAAGGAGCCATTTTAGTTGCAAGTCTAAAATGAAAATTCTATAAATTTCTGGTTGGCTAAAAGCTTGTCGAGTACCAAAACTAGATTTCAAATTGAGACTTCCTGTGACTTATCGTTTTTGGGTTATTAAAACAGTCCGGTAGGGCAGTTGTATAAGGGTTGATCGTCCAAAACTGCACGAAAATAGTGTAACGTTGAAAAACACCAAACTTTGACAATTTTTTTCTCTTTTTCTATAAAAGATAAAATTCCCAAATTTTCTTTAAAATATAGGGCAAACCCTCCTTTATGACTGCAATTTTTTTGCAACAACCCAGATCTAATAGGTTTCGAGAAAAAAGTTGCCGAAAATGAGCAAAAACGGCTTTTTCAAAAAATGTTCTTCTTTTTCTTCTTCTTCTTGTTACCTTTTTTGTAAACAACGTAGCGCCTAAACGCGCGAACCGATTTTCATGAATGAGGTATTGTTCGATTCGGAATTTTATGTAGATGTGCCTTTTGGGGGTCCTGACGCTGTACATCGAATGGGAGAGGAGTTAGCCTCCTTTATGTAAAGCCCCCTCCAAAATTATTATTACTAATTACTCTGTAAATCTTGGCCCGATTTTGATAAAATTTGGTAGGATGATAGAGTTAGGGCTCCCCTACGTAACATTAAAGCGGCGATCAGCTCTTACACTTGTTAAGGGAAAGTATAGCAATCGTTTCAAATTATCGACACGTGAACCGATTTTCATGAATGAAGTGTCATTCGAATCGAAATTTTGTACAGATTTGCACTTTAAAAGTCTCGGCACCGTGCCTCATAAGGAGGGGAGTTTGCCCCACCCAAATAAGGCCCTTTCTAAAACTATTATTACCAATATTTCTATAACGCTTTGTCCGATTTTGATAAAATTAAGCTCGAATAAGTGGTTAAAGCTCCTCTACGTTGCTGATTCTCTTGCTCCTACTAAGAGGAAGTACTGCAATCGTTTAAATTATCAATGAGTGAACCGATTTAAATCAATGAATTGTCGTTCGATTAAAAAATCTTCGCCTCTTTGCCTTTCTAGGGAGAAGTACTGCAATCCTAGTTTATTTTTCTTACTCCTCTTAAAAGGAAGTACTGAAATCGCAGTTTAATTTTGCTATTTACGTACAAATACCTTCCTATGTTATTCAAAACGCTTTCTCAAAAAAATTGTTATTGAGGATGGTTTGGGAGCCGCAGCTACAATCATTCTTTAAAAAGATCTCTCCATTGGTAGTTAACAACTTATCAGGTTATAATGATAGAATTGCTTATTCCAAATTTTAAAAAAATCTGTAAAGCAGATATGTAATTTTGTAAAATAGAAAAAAAGGAAAATCTATCCAAAAGGTACAAAAATCTCCTTAACAAAAATTTACAGTTTAAAATGTTAAGTATAAGGGTTGATTAAACCCCAAAAGGTACACAAATCAGCGAGTACCCAACATTTCATTAATACTTCATTAATATTTTAGTAATTCTACTGCATTAATTTTCATTAATAAGTTATTTTTTAGAATTTATTAGATGTCACAGACCCTTATGCTGGCCACTTCATTTATAATATTTTTTTGTTATAATTATGATAAATCACATATATGTACATGCACGTTAAAGTAGAAAAAGACAAAGTTAGAGTAGGCTACTGTCTTGAATTCGTCTTACCGAAATATTCGAGAGCACAAATAACACACAGTTAATAACAAGTAGATTATTCAACAATTATTCATTTCTCTATTGTAATTTAATTTAGTCCCCCTAATTTTACTTATAGTAAAATACTAGAATAATTAGCTGTCATAAAAATATGCATATCTTATTTACTTTATATTACATATATACAACATTGTGGGAAGAACACCTAGATGGAGAATGTAATTGAAGAAAACTATATTATTTGCGATAAAGCCAGATAATTATTACCTATTATTACAAACGTTTGACTACTACATAAAATAACAATTACTTTAATCGAAGAATGAACTTAAACAGACGATTTTTATTTAAGAAATAAAAATAAATAAATAAAATAAACAAAATCATTGATGTAAGTTGGTGTAAGCATTTTTTTAAACAAGGTTTTGAATTTTTTAGCCTCATATTTTTATTTTATTTTTTATAACGTTTTTCTTTTTAACCTGTAATTAATAGTTTGATTATTATAAATAACTAGATATTACAGTCAATCTACAGTGCTAATTGAACATATATTTTGTAGACGAAAATGGCCAGCATAAGGGTCTGTGACATCTAATAAATTCTAAAAAATAACTTATTAATGAAAATTAATGCAGTAGAATTACTTAAATATCAATGAAGTATTAATGAAATGTAGGGTACTCGCTGATTTGTGTACCTTTTGGCGTTTAATCAACCCTTATACTTAACATTTTAAACTGTAAGTTTTTGTTAAGGAGATATCTACTTGGAAGTGAGAGTTAACAAGTTTGCTTTCAGTTTTAACTTCTCTAGTTTTGATTTTTTTAAATTTATGTTACGAAATAATTATTTAACTTTAAATTATGGGCCACCCCACCGCCCATAAATCGAAACAATTGTTCAACTTGTAAATGGTTATTTCTAAAATAATTTTATTGCTCTCAATAAACCGAGAAAAAAAAAATGCAAAGTCTACTTCCTTATTAATCATTAAAGTTTTAGTTGCCCCACCCCATACTTTTTTTTTTTATTTATTTTTCTATAAAAATTTAATAAAGTGATGTTGGCAAACTTGCTCACTATAATCCTAGTTTTATTTTTATTTTAAAAGAACTTTTATAATACAGTGTTGTCTCTTTTTTTATCTGCAGAGGGAAATTTCTTTTTCCCCCTGTATACCATTGTAATCCATGGCTACACTGTAATATTGAATTTCTATTGATGTAGACAAGATTCAACAAAAGAGAATATTTTTATGTGACGTCTTTTGTTGTGTTCATTGTTATTGATAACCTTCCCCTTCTGCTTTTTTCGCTGTTATAATTAAATAAACATTTGAATTAATTCTAATAATTGCTTACAAATTTTAACTGAATTGAAATGTTGTTTGTTTCTCACTTTTTATGATATGTGTATATTATGTTTCAAATACAGGTCAAGGTGTTCTAGAAACTCCTCTTTTGGTTTATCATTTCATTGTCACCTGGTTTAAATTTTGTGTGTGTAAAACCATTTTCTATAACCTTCAGTGGATACTCTTTCTTTTTTTTTAAGTTGAAAGTGTTTATTAACGTGTTTGTAGTTATATTAATATATCTTCCTATTAAAATATTTCATTTCCTTTGACCTTGGTATGTGTTTATTTTTAAATTTTATGAAACATAATGTAATTAAATTTTTTTCCTTTAACAATGCTGTTGAAAATAGAGTATTATTAATATTTTCTGTAACTAAGACGAACAAAAATCAATAACCGAGAATAATATCAATTCATTTTAATTTATTCACAATTGGTCAGTGTCAACCAGAACGTTTTAAGAATAATGAAAACATTTCGACTGTTCTTGGACCCTGAAACTGTAATAATCTATCGACCAGGTTAGGAATCAGAAGAGCAAGAGGATTGATTGGACGTGTAACTGATGAGAACTTCAGGGCGACTGATGGTCACACAGTAGGGTTGCATCTATCTTGAGAGGCTCCCAGTTCTTCCGGTGAGAGTTTATGTCCGGTGTCCAGGCTAGCAAAGTCTGCCTTTTCTCCGACTGACTTGGAAGAACTAAGTGGTGAGGGCTTTGCCACACTTAGCTGGTGATGGACTTCTTTCAGGCATACAGATTTTGATTCGAGACTCCTTTTTTTTTTTTGCTGTATGACTCCTCCTCCAAGATTTAGATCCTTAAGAGGTATTTAGCCCAGAGTGTGCAGCTTCATTTACAGATTTACATGTGCTCGTTTCCAACAAAGTTTTTGACTTTAAAAGAGACAGTAACTAGGTCAGGTTTTTTTTTTTGTTATCTGTTCAATTAGAGGCAAAAACTTACTAGTTGCACTTCCGGCTGACCCTAAATTTGACCGAAACAAACCGGAAATGTTCTTTCTCAGGGCTTCCTCTTAGCGCAGTCCAAGTACCTACTTTTCCGGCAGTAGCCGCCTCTCCGCTACTGCTTTTCCCTACCGCTTTTCAGCATTTCCAGAGACTCTCGCATTTTGCACTACTACGATGAGTTGAAGTGGCTTTTTCCTGTCTATCGCCGCCTAGTATTTTTTGGCTTCTTTCCTTTTCCAAGTCATCCAGTCTCAAAGGCCATCCTATATTTTTCAACTCTTTAAGTTCCAAATTCTTGATCCATTCCCGTTATACCAGATCTCGCTCATCTGATCTCTATATTTCCTCACACCGTACCTCATCCTTTGACAAGTCCTTCCTAATACGTGCTACCTCTCTCTGGAACTCCTTGCTATCATCTGTCCGCCATGCTCCTACCCTATCTATCTTTAAATCCCGTCTATTCAGTTACCTCCTTTCTATTCAGCTTCCTCCAAAATTCTAATTGTTTTAATTTATTTCCCTAATTTCTGCTGTTATTTTTATTTTCACTTTTTGTAAATACTTATTTATTTATTTAGTTTCTGTTTAATCACCGGCCAAACTATTAAGACCTCTATTTGTACCTGTATTTATTCTTAGGGGACAATTGTCCCAGAATAATAAATTTCTTTTCTATTCTATTCTCCTTCAAAGTTTCAGTAAAACACACCAATTATTGCCCTAAACGAAAGTGCTGAACCAAATTAATTGGCTCAGAACTAACTAAGCGGAAGTTCACGCTGGGCCGGAAGTCAAGTGTTCTAGACAAAAAAAAATCCTGACGCCCACCCACACTTAGCGTCACAGAAAAATTAAATTAACGGTAAATTGAGGACCGGAAGAAAGATCGATCTAGTTTTTATCATCCTGGCTTGTCAATTATCAAGATGGACGACTGGGATACCTCCGCCCCCCACCGTAAATTACCGGACCAATGAGATAAGGGGGAGCCAATTTATCCTGCAGCACGCACACTGGACACTGTGGACACACACACACACACACACACACACACACTCACTGGTCTACCAGTTCCTGTTTATTCCTGCACAGTATTTACCTTTAGGAAGGTGGGGTTGTTTTGATAGGCCGAGCAACATCCAGGCCGCCTCCTGTTTTGGACTGTTCATTCACCCTCCCTTTCCAATCTATCTAGCTCCCCCTCTGTCTTCAGGCTTTAACCAACCACCTCCGTCGCTGGCAATTGGCTGTTTATTTAGTGCTAGAAGTGCCGTTGGAGGTTATCTCCACAAAACTGTTACCACATGTACATTTACACTAACAGAAAACTTAACAGGAAAATATTTATTTTGTACTTTCTTTGCTTAAGAGATGTTCTCTCCAAGTTGGCACACCTGATTGTGAACAGCTGACGTCGGACTGGGGCGCTTCACCTCTCCCATCCCCCCCGAGCGTCCTAAAATAAATTTTCCCGAAAGTAATGCTTCAAATAAAATTAACTCGTCGATCTACTAACTTCGGTTCAAGTAAACACAAAAGCCCAAAACATTTCCTGTAGAAGGGATATTTCTGGGGAAAAAAACTGAATATTAAAGTTTTGGCAACACTGCAATAATCTTCTTACTACGTCAAAACAATATTTAATCGAAATAAAAAAAGAATTTATCAAAGAAAAAAAATGCCGCTAACATATCACGCTCGGTAGTTGCACAGTGCTACCAACCGCATTGCACCATACTGGGCGCATATAGTAGTGGGTTTGAACTGGTAAAGGCTACATTACTTTGAACTTGAATAACCTTGAACCTTCTGGCTTCATTAAAAGAGCATCATTGAATGCATGCGTAGTAAGTTAATAAGCGCATAAAATGTACATAGAATGCACATGTACATGCAAACATACTTTAGTTTCGTCAGTTTCTGTAAATGTTAAGTGATGCTGATAAAGAATAAAATGGTTTGAACAATTGAAAGATCTCTTAATTCTCCAAGTTTGGAAGTGTGGCAATCGTATCCAATTATGACATCATACTGCAACGGAAACAGGACAACTTAGCCTCTGCCGGAAGTGGCCACATTATGGGCGGAATTCGCTTCAGTTTTTTCCCCAATTTTTTAAAACTTACCCGCGATTACCTGAGGGAATGACGGACTAAGAAGTTCTATGCTACGATCTAAGTGCCCCCCCCCCGTATCTGCATAGCTAACCCTAAGAAAAAACTGGACCACAAGGTTATGTTCGGGAACAATTTGGTAGAGAAGATCGAGTCACTCTATGAGCAGTGTTGCCAATCTGTCCTAACCCGGTTACATGAAAACAAAAATAAGGAGTTTGAACCGACAGCAGGGGAAGATTTGAAGTCCCTCATTTCGCGCCATGCGATTTCCTGTGTTTCTGGCGGGAAATTGAAAAATTTAGTTCAGATCTGTGCTAAATTAAAAGTTTCTTTATCATGGTACTGATGATGTGTAAATTTTCTGCAGGAGTTCGTTTAGAAAAGTTGCACTGATTTGAAATTGAAAAATCCAACTAGGCTACAGC
Source organism: Rhodnius prolixus (assembly GCF_049639745.1). Lineage (NCBI taxonomy): Eukaryota > Metazoa > Arthropoda > Insecta > Hemiptera > Reduviidae > Rhodnius > Rhodnius prolixus. The sequence goes on from NW_027411634.1 coordinate 41,373,947, forward strand.
CTACCTAAATGAAATATCCATGCTAAGCTACTGCTAATCAGAGAAAGCAATACTCAGTCCTAAATACGTGGTAATGGTTGTAGAAAGTGGCGAGTTAGACTGATGGTAATAACTGTGTCATGTTATATGTTAAGGTCGCACGTGATTAGCGGCGGTGAAATGTAAGGTGAAATCCCACCCGCTCAATCCGTCTGTCTAGAAGTAGGAAATTAGAAAAATGAAAGTATTGGTGTGTTTGTCAGTATGTAGGTCATAATTATCGATTGTCTGGTATTGCGATCGAGCTAAACTTCGAGTCTTCACCGGAAGTAACTGCTTTGAGATCCCCTGAGTCCGGAAGCGGAAATTGATAAATATCCCACAACCGGAAGTACCGTTTTAGTAAATAGAATTTTCATTATTTTGAGATCTCCTAGCAACGTATCCTACAAATTTAATTGAAACATCTTACAGTGATTGCAAAATATATTATTTTTAACAATTAGATTTGAAACATTTTCCCGGAAAATTGGTTTCGAGTTCCTCTAGGAGAGAGGGGATGAATGGATCCCCTCTTAAGTGCCATTTTTGTGTAATGTACGGCCCTATCTCTTGTGTACAGATGGGGAATGTTATATTCCTGTACAGATGGATAAGGTTATATTTCTGTACAGATGGGGAAGGTTATATTCCTGTACTGAGGGGGTAGGTTATATTCCTGTACTGATGGGGAAGGTTATATTCCTGTACAGATGGGGAAGGTTATATTCCTGTACTGATGGGGAAGGTTATATTTCTGTACAGATGGGGATGGTTATATTCCTGTACTAAGGAGGTAGGTTATATTCCTGTACTGATGGGGAAGGTTATATTCCTATACATATGGGGAAGGTTATATTCCTGTACAGATGGGGAAGGTTATATTCCTGCACTGATGGGAAGGCTATATTTTTGTACTGATGAGGAAGGTTATATTCCTTATTTAAATTCCAAGTTTAAAGGGAATTTCTTAACCGGAAGAACTCCATGGCTGAACTCCATTGTTCACTTTCTCGAACATAGTTACTTGGATTTTACGCTTACTTCGTATAAACTTACAAATTGTAAAATGAAACTGTGGAGTTAGAATCTTGTAAAAGATAAAATCCTATGAGTGTTCACACAGATTTTGTTTCTGTTTAAACAGGAACAACCTATTTAAACAAAAAAAAAAGTCCGAGTGATTGTGAAGAAGGTCTTGTAAAAAGTACCAATGAGACGCACTAATTTTAGGGCTAAGTTTGCCCTGTTCTTTGACTCTCTGTGACCTTTGACATCCTTGACTACAATTGCCTATTTTTTTGCCACACCCGACTTGATTCTCAATCAACGGAAGCATTTTTTAAATACTCAAAATACAAAAACATAAACACGGACAGGAATGTTTAACATAATAGCGTTCCGAAATTTATTAGAACGTTTTCGTAACCTTCAAAAGCTTGTTATACTTTACAAGTTATGCAAAGTACTAAACAAGGGCGCCCATATTTCTTTGGGATTCTCGTTTAGTTTATGTATATAAATATATCATAGATACAATCTGGCGGTGATGTCTAAAAGTAGCGAAACGAGACATAAAAATTGCACCATTAAATTGAAGATGAACTAGTTGAGAATGGCCAGCCAATCATAAAATTTGTTTATAAATAAATTTTAAGCCCCATTGCAAAATATTTTTTTTTGTGTTGGCGTTCTATTTTTCAGGAAATAGTTGATTCTTTAGACTGAAACTGTTTTATAATTCATTTTCTGCGCTTAGTTTTATAGTTTTTTTTTTTTTTCTAAAACATAAAAACTTTAAAGTTAATATTAGAGCTACTGAATAGTTTAATTAGTACTTAAAAGCTATTATTACTGTTGATTTCTTGTCTCCACCAATCAGAGTTACGGCATGCCATATCCTTGTACTATTATTGGCGCTTTTTAGAACTGTTGGTCTCTGTCCAGTGGTATATAGTGTCTAATTTGATCTGTTGTAAAAAAATATTTTTATCTCTGTCCGGGGCCCAGCTGTGCGATAATACCCAGCAGCTTTGTTAGCCCCCCTGGGGTTTTCTGGACATACCCAGGTAAGGTTTTTTTAGGGTTTTCCTAAAATTGTGTGATAGAATGGTACAAAAAGTTCGTCCTTCTTGACTGCGCCCTCGAACTATTAAATTAAGTTGTATTTTTGGAGGCCGTCGTTTTTGCCTAAGAATTTATCTACTTAATGCATCTTGACAGTTTAAATATTCATAAATTTTTGTGAAATCGCTAAAAATCGAGCCCATCATTACAAAAAAAAATTTAGCGTTACAAGTTCATAATTTCAGTGCTCTACTCGCTAAATTTGTAAGTTTTCCATTGTTACATTAATCATACAAACAAAAATAATGGGCTAATCTTTACAATAGCTCCCCAGAGGCGTGGCCTGTTTTTTTTAGGGTGTGGGTAGTGCAGAGCACCTACCGGGGAAAAATTGAAACTACTGCCCGCCAAGTAGTACTGTGGCGGATGGTGCGAATTTTGTAGCGGTTTTTTGTAGCGCGCATGCGCAGTACACATACTGCATAGCATGTGCTTCCTGTTCAATGTATTAATAGTTCCCGCGAGTGCTCTCTTTGTGACCGGAGGTGCGGTTTTTTTGTAACTGTATGAGTATGAGCGTTCTAAATTTGCGGTTTTTTTTTAAATTAAAGGATGGCTGTAGTGTGAGTGAGGATGGGGTAATGAATGTTGTAAAATTTTGTATGGATGTTGGTTTGATCAGTAGGAGATATGTATGTCCGAAGTGTGGATGTGAGATGAAAATGGAAAAAAAAAATAATGTGATTGATAAGTGTGTATGGAGGTGCCGAGGCGATTCGACCCCTGATCATGATGTAAGGAGAAGTGTGCGAAAGGGTTCTTGGTTTGAATGTAGCAAATTAAGTATGATTGATATATTACTGATGACGGAGTTTTTTGTGTATAAGAGGACGCAGAGTGATGTGTGCTTTGAATTGGGTTTGAGTGAACGTTGTGTGTGTGACTGGCGGAGTTTTTTCTGGAGGGAGTTCGAGAGATATATCCTCCTCAGGAAAGGGACTCCACGGACTAAGGTAAGTTTCTTTTGTGTTGTTCTGTGTAATTAGTGTAATGAATCTTGTGACAAAAATTAAAAAATTGAGGGTGATTAGGTAGGTTAGGAGGGGGTCTGGGGGCGAAGCCCCCCATTAAGAAATAAATAAAGAATTCGAAGTTATTCTGATTCGGTGCTACCATATAACCCGCTAGATTTAAGTGTGAATATAAAATAAATAAATAGTTTTATATTTATATTTGAATATGGCGGGTTCTATAGTAACAGCGAATCAGAATCACTTCGAATTAGGCCACGCCTCTGGGGAGCTATTGTAAAGATTTACCAAATAATGTAACATTATAAATTTATTAGATTGATTAAATTCAGTTATAAATTTTTTTAGTAATTAATAATTTTTTAAATGTTACAAAAAAAATTAGGGCAACACTGTTCTGTAACCTAAAAGTAACACATAAAATTAGGGCAACACTGTTCTGTAACCTAAAAGTAAACCTTCTCACATACTGTGGCCCAGTATTTTTCTAAAAACTTGCTAGAGTTAAATCAATAACATTCACATAATTGTAGTTTGGAGAAAGTTATGTCATTTAGTTTTTCGTTTATTGCATTTCTCTTTTCAAAATAAGTGAATAATGTTCGTATTCTTTTGGAAATTTCTCTTTGGATAATAACTTAAAATGAGTAAGTAAAACATTTAAGCATTTAGTGAACTTAGAGGCCTTGTCACCAAGTCAACAATATCTTTTTTGGAGATTTTTAATTGTTTTACTAAATTCATAACCAGTTTTCGTATTTTTTTGTTACGGGAAATACATGTTTTTTTTTAAGGTCGCCTAAACTCGACAAAAACAAATTTGTGTTTTACAAATTGGGGCTTTTTGTGTACTTGCGTTTTGCGATGGTTTTTTCGTGTTCAGTATAACTCAAGAACAGTAAATTGTAGCATTTTAAATTTATACATTAATCGGTACGATTTAGTAATAAATTCATCTAGATTAGAGCCGCTGAATTGGATCGGATTTTTTTTAGGTTTATTGTGATTTTTTGTAGAGTTCTATTTGCTCTCTCTGTACTATCTCCTCAACAAAAACTTACAGTTTAAAATGTTAAGTATAAGGGTTGATTAAACGCCAAAAGGTACACAAATCAGCAAGTACCCAGCTTCATTAATTCATTAATATTTACGTAATTTTACTGCATTAATATTCATTAATATTTTTTAGAATTTATTAGATGTCACAGACCCATATGCTGGCCATTTTCGTCTACAAAATATATGTTCAAGTAGCACTGTAGATTGACTGTAATATCTAATTATTTATAATAATCAAACTACTAATTACAGGTTAAAAAGAAAAACGTTATAAAAAATTAAAAATAACTGTGTGTTATTTGTGCTCACGAATATTTCGGTAAGACGAATTCAAGACATAGCCAACTCTAACTTTGTATTTTTCTACTTTAACATGCATGTACGTATATATGATTTATCATAATTATAAGAAAAAAATATTATAAATGAAGTGGCCAGCATAAGGGTCTGTGACATCTAATAAATTCTAACAAATATTATTGAATATTAATGCAGTAAAATTACGTAAATATTAATGAATTAATGAAGCTGGGTACTTGCTGATTTGTGTACCTTTTGGCGTTTAATCAACCCTTATACTTAACATTTTAAACTGTAAGTTTTTGTTAAGGAGATTTTTGTACCTTTTGGATAGATTTTCCTTTTTTGTCTATTTTGCAAAGTTACATATCTGCTTTTCAGTACTTCCTTTTAAGAGAAGTAAGAAAAATAAACTGCGATTGCAGTACTGCTAGGCGAAGAGGCAAAGATTTTTTAATCGAACGACAATTCATTGATTTAAATCGGTTCACTCATTGATAATTTAAACGACTGCAGAATTTCCTCTTAGTAGGTGCAAGAGCTTGATGGCACTTCACAGCCAAGTAGAGGAGCTTTAACCACTTCTTCTTGCTAAATTTTATCAAAATCGGACTAAGCGTTATAGAAATATTGGTAATAATAGTTTTAGAAAGGGCCTTACTTGGGTGAGGCGAACTCCCCTCCTTATGAGGCACGGTGCCGAGACTTTTAAAGTGCAAATCTGTACAAAATTTCGATTCGAATGACACTTCATTCATGACAATCGGTTCTCGTGTCGATAATTTGAAACGATTGCTATACTTTCCCTTAACAAGTGTAAGAGCTGATCGCCGCTTTAATTTTACGTAGAGGAGCCCTAACTCTATCATCCTACCAAATTTTTTCAAAATCGGGCCAAGATTTACAGAGTAATTAGTAACAATAATTTTGGAGGGGGCCTTACATAAAGGGGGCTAACTCCTCTCCTATTCGATGCACAGCGTCGAGACCCCCAAAAGGCACATCTACATAAAATTCCGAATTGAATGACACCTCATTCATGAAAATCGGTTCACGCGTTTAGGCGCTACGTTGTTTACAAAAAAGGTAACAAGAAGAAGAAGAACAAGAACATTTCTTGAAAAAGCCGTTTTTGCTCATTTTCGGCAACTTTTTTCTCGAAACCTATAAGATCTGGGTTGTTGCAAAAAAATTACAGTTATAAAGGAGGATTTGCTCTATATTTTAAAGAAAATTTGGGAATTTTATCTTTTATAGAAAAAGAGAAAAAAAATTGTCAAAGTTGGGCGTTTTTCAACGTTACAGCTTTTTCTGTGCAGCTTCTGACGATCAACCCTTATACAACTGTCCTACCGAAGAAGTATTTAAGTAGAGAAGTATTTGAATCGTGCGGAGTTTTCACGTAAGGAAATTTTCTTTTTTAAGTTCTCCTGATTCAGAAGCTCAGTATGCAGTTCAGTATTACCCAGGGTGCAGTTCAGTATTACCCAGGGTGCAGTTCAGTATTATCCAGGATGCAGTTCAGTAAAATGTTCGCACATTGTTGATTGTTTCTCACATTTTTGGAATGTGAAGAAAATTGATTTTAGAACCCTTGTGTGCACTCCAGATTTGTTTCAAAGAATCTATGTGAAGTTCAGGAACAGTTTTGTTGATTTTCCGGCCGAAAATCTCCCTCCCCCCAATCTTGCCTGAGTATTTCCTCTAATATGGACCACACTGGATGGTCGGTAGATTACTTCCTGTGTTTTATCAAAGCTTCAACAATACTGGTGACCTAATTTCTTTTGTTTGGAAATTGTCTGTGGTGGGGGGAGAGAATTAAGGGGGATCCATTTCCACCGGAAAATTGGGAAAATGTGGACAAAAGTAAATAGCAGGTTAATTAGGCCAGCTCGTAATTGCTAACCGTACTCCCGGGGGGTGGGGGGCAACTTCCGGAAGTTTTCACAGGAAGTGATTTCTACCAGTTGGAGATTTCCATCGGGTGTTGTATTGATACTTCTTGGTTCTACGTTTAGGAACTAGGCTTACTTCGTTGCTTGGCCTCACCAACGAGTGTTTCTGTCGCTCTTATCTCGATTGAAGGCTTTGGCTCGTCATCGTCTGGCTCTCATTTCACATCAATTCGAGCCATCTTAGGGGCGCCCTTATTTCTCTCACCCTGGCTAGCTGTACATCCTGGGTCCCTTATGGTAATATTCGTGTTCTGCTTCAGCCAATGGAGCCCGCAGTGCTTGGCCCAATTTCCCTCCAAAAAAGCTCCTTTCCCGCACTGAAAAATGGAGATACACAGAACATTCACCAGTTTTCCTGCGTCAAAACCCCAATTTCCCTTGTCTACGTCACAGGTCGACTAATTATCTAACTTCCTGTGATTTTCCATACACAGAGAACTTAAAACAGATATTTCCGTCCCGAAAAGCTACACGATTCTAAGACTTTCTAAAAGAAAACAAAATTAATAACAGCAATAAAAATAACTATGAATTAATTAAAAGCTATATAAATAATGAATATGTAGTAATTTATCAGATCGATTGTTGTAACTTCATGTCTGCAATCACTAAAATTCCCTTCGCTATTATAAAATTTGTCGATTTCTATCTTATACGTGAATTTCTTTTCTCGTTTTGTGCCCCATACCCCCACCAATCATGTAGCGCCACATTATCGATTCTTATTTTGTATTTATTGGTGTCATTTAAATGATAATGTTCAAGGTCGTAGTTTGTCATTCTGTACATGTAATATTTTATCTTCGTCCTTCTGCTTGCTCTATAAATAAACAATTAGCATAATAAAAATGGCTGATTATTTAAAACAATATGAAACCATATCCGGTGTACCCATCATATTTACTTTCACTTGATATCCGGTAGAGTAAAGTGTTGGGTTCCTGCTAATTTTTCCATTTTGAGCTTCTATGACGTGATTATTAAAAAGTGTTATCATTATTTAGTATGAACCAATTATGACGTCCAAAATACGTAATAAATCGCAGAGATTCAACTTGGATGTTTCGCATATGTTCCACCAGCGGAAGTTTGGATCAAAATTGGTCGACCGGAAGTTCCACTTAATTGCATCCATAATAGTCTATTTCCTGTTATGATTTTCTTTAAACTTGGTGATCTAATTGAATGAAATGTTAATTTGGTTTCCGCTCTCTCATAATACTGTCGCCTCCATCAACGTCATCTTCTTCCATTGGCGCTAAGATCCTAAAAGCATCTGGGTCTCCAGATACGTCACCGCTCATCACCCATCTCTCTCGCTCTTGTGTCGTCTCCTTTTATCCGGCCGGCTCTTTTCTCCTTTCAGTTTAAATGTTGAGTGTATTAGCTAGAGAAAACCGTGTGTCTGACTGTCCGCTTAACAATTTCCACAAATTGGTGAAAATGGTTGCGTATTTAAAAAACGGTTCTAAACTTAAGTAAGTTCATTGGAGTGGCTGGCAAAAGAAAAGCTATGTCGATTTTCCTCCGTGTGTCCAGTCCAGGCCACACTCTTCCTTTATGTACGAAGGACCTAGTAAATAGTAACAAGCTTTTTCACTAGATGTAGCTTCACATGTATTCCTCTGTGGACTGTTGCTGCAGTAAACCTTCTTGTTACCTTCTAACCATGGCTAGTTTGCAAGGGTATATATAGATATATACGCCGTTGTCGTGTGACCTCCTCCTCCTGAAAGGTTTATACAACTTTGGCGTAGATAACCGTACGGCAACCTTCCCCATGACTACGTGACATGTTTATAAAAGAGGCAGTGGCCAACTACTCTGCAGTAGCAATGGAGTCGGGCCGTTTACTGCTTCGTCGAATATATTTCTCTGTAGTCTCTTTTGGTAAAACTTTCCTTCTCCGTTTCCGCTTCCCCCTCTCACTCTCTTTGGCAGCAAATAAAATCTGAGGTGCACACTCACAGGACATTCACTTATTACTATCCTCCTTACTATATTCCGAAGTTAGGGGTGGATGGTGGTCTAGTAGTTAAGAGCGTGGCTTTGTAAGTGGGAGATCCCCAGTTCGCATCCCGAAAAAAATTGTTTTGTAGTAAAGTGCCTCCCACGATTTCCTTTAGACATCGTTTGCCTAATTCATGTTGAGCAATAGCGTATTTAAATGAGTTTTGTAGGGTTTTTTTGTTTTGTTTTAAAGGCATTTCTGTGAGGTGATTGGTTTAAGATTTCGAGACCCAGGAGGAAGTCGTGTGAGTGGTCACACCTCGCACACTTTCCGAGAAGCTCCTTTTCATCATCATCAGCCCGTGGCAAAAAAAAAAAAAAATCAAGACCCAAAAATCTGCCAGCATCTAATAAATTCTTTCCCCAAACAGGAGTAAAAGAAATGATAAAGATTGTAGGAAATAACTAAGGCTGTGACGTCATTGGTAAATCCCAATATGGGTGATTTCCTTTTACAAATGGAATAACCAATACTAAAAAACAATACTTTCACTTTGCAAACAATATGGCTGGAGCAGAAGAAGTTATGATCTGGTTACCCAATCAGGTATTAGCCCTACTGTTTAGACTATGTGTGTGGTGTATCTTGATTAGACGCTTGGACCCAGCAGCAGTGCTGCCAACCTTTCATCATTTTTGATTATACAAGAGAAAATTGTGTGTGTGCGGCGCCACTTCTTTTCCATTGTGATGCGCGCGTATGCGTACATGGACATGGGGCGTGGTGGGTATGTTGAAAGTTAGGATGTAAAGTTCAATCATTTTATTATCTTGCTGATAAAATCAAGTCCAACTTTATTGGCTCAGCTTTATCATTATATTCTGCTCTTCTGCTTCGCCCCCCGCCGCCATATTGCCAGTCGGATATTGACGTCTGAACAGCCAATGAAGTTATTTTTCATACCCCCTCCCCTTGAACACCCATTCCATTCTCAAGGTATATTCAATTTCACTCCGACAATCTAGCGGTAAATATTTGCGGATCTTACTTTCTAAGTTAAACCTTGGCTTCAACAATGGGCTCTCTCTAACATGGTGAAATATTAAATTTTTTACTATTACAATGCAAGAAAACGTCGTAAAACAGTGGCGTTAAACACTCACACATCTTAATACTATTCCCAAGATTCTATGAAATTTAATTAAAAAAAAAAAAAAAATTGGTCTAAAAATATTTATTCCAAATACAGGGTAAAACTCCATTGCATTTTAACGAAAAAATAAAAAAAATAAGACAATAATCAATCTAAGCATAATTGACCTTAAGGTCGGTCATCTTAATCGAACACAGATAAAGAGGTATTTGGCAGAATTTTTGGCGAATTCATGAAGATATTCACCGTGTTCTAAATGTGTAACACTAGCGCCCCAATTGGTGACAGCAATAAATTAAAATCCAACAAATTGTTGTGGGCTTTTAACAGATCAGTATGAGAATTTTTCTTGCCTAATATCTTCTGAATTGTGATTTGGGGGGGGGGGGTCACGTAGATTATTCTTATTCTAGTTTCAGTAGTTAGAATAGTTCAATTACCATTTATTATTATTTTTTTATTAACAGTACAACCTTTCATACTTGTATTGCCATCTTATTGCGTCAAGTATACAATGTTAGTACTTTTAAATCATAAAGTAATAATACGTACAGACAGACAGGTTGTAATTTTGAGAAGAGTGTATTAGGTTGCGCTAAACGTGTATCAAACAGGATCAAACAGGTTTCTGTAAAATGGCCGAAGAGGGGGGGCCACTCGCAGCTAGACTGGCCGACCACAACTTCAAAGTGGCCGTTGATTTCTCTCTTCAAACTGCATTAATATTTATTCACTTTTTTTTAATTTAATTGCTAATGAATTTTTAAATAGCATTTTTTTATAGTTTTCATGAATAATGTTAAAAAATTAATGAATGCAAATTAAACTGCAATGAATGAAAAATTAATAAATTAAATTTTATCAAGACTTCTTTTCACTTTTTTTTTTTTACTTTCTACTCGCAGCAGGAAGTAGAATGATGACGTCACATTTCCGAAATTAAATTTTCACCGGAAACAGCCCGTTTGAGGTCCCCTGAGTCAGGTTATACCAATGAAACCTCCTCTATAACCTGCAGCACAAAAATCCTTTAAACCTCAACACGATTTCCCTTAAAAGAAAAGCGCATAACATCTTCTAGATCTCGTAACTTTTATTTGGAACATTTTCCCGGAGGGAAATCCCTTCTTAAGGCGCGTTCTAGGGGCGTTGTGGGGGATTTTTTTTTTTACATTTATTTATTTATTTGCAACTGTACAAAGTATACATCTAGTACAAAGAAACATTTGATTTGAGCCACAGAACTAGGGCTCAGTGCCACAACCAGGATAACGGGATGAGAGAAACCAGCCAGCGCTGGAACTTTCTAGGAACTTATTTAGGGTTTAGGAAGCAATGAGGGTCAAGTGGCCAGCGCCGCGTTTTAAGAGTGACGTGGAGGATTATCAGGATCGAGACGATATGGATAGTGATTGAGCCAGAGGATTTGGGGGGTGATCACAGAGAGTTTGCTGTGGAAATTTCAGGAATCATTTACATACGGAATATTTTGATCATGATGAAGACTGGTGCGGTTGGAGACACATAGAATGGTGTGTTAACGATTCAGCGGAAGACTGCAAAGATTGGATAGGTTGGATGTTGGACGGTTTTAGCGGAGCCCCACAATTCTCTGCTCCATATGTCCCATATTGGTCGTAAATAGTGTTTTGTAAAGTGTAAATTTGTTTTGTACGTTCAACAGAGGATTTCGGTCCAAGGAGTCTCCTTAAGTAGTCCGTAACTTCTGTTCAGTTCTTGTCCTTTTAAGTCTTTTGTGACGGGTTCCAGGTTAGACGGCTGTCTAGGTAGAGCCCTAGATAAAACGAACCTGTGTGGAAGTAGGTAGGTCAGTATTGTTAATAGTTAGTGGACGGGCAGGTCTGTCTACGTAATGTGACTGTCACCTGTATACATTTGGTAGTGTTAAGTTTAATCCTCCATGTTCTGCACACCAAGCTTCTATGAGCTCAAGGTGGTGGAGGATTTAGTTTCCGTTTAAAGGATATCCTTTAGTGGTATGCTCCCTATCATATTACCGAGGAAATGTGAACTTGATGTCGTAAATTTTTTGTACTTCCTGGAGGTTTTTCTAAGCAAAAATCGATATTGGGATTTTTTTTTTTTTACACATACTATCATCATTCCTTACAGAGCCCAAAAATTTGTTTCTTGTTTCTGTACATAAACAAAAACATTGTTCTGTTTAAGGCCCAGAACCAATTTGTTGGATTTTAATTTATTGCTGTCACCAATTGGGGCGCTAGTGTTACACATTTAGAACACGGTGAATATCTTCATGAAATCGCCAAAAATTCTGCCAAATATCTCTTATCTTGTGTTTATTACCAACTACCGATTACAATACTTCTCTCTGCCAAGTGACCAGGCAGACAAAGATAGAAAATATTTTCCCGTTTCCTGATACACGTAGTTTTTAGAAGAATGAAGTGTGATTCAGAGATTCATTATCTTATCAAACACTCGGGTGGTTACGTTTATCTAACCGGAACATGACGAAACGTTGGAAGTTCACGCGGCATACATTATTACTCATTGAAACGTAAATTAGAACAAAAAAAAAGTTTATAATAGACGACATTATTCATTACTTAGTAATTATAGAGGCAGTGGGTAAAAAGAAAAGAAAAGGAACCAGTCTTGTGTATAACTGTTCACTTCCTGCTATATAACCACAACATTACCTTACCCTATATAACTTATTAACTCTGCGCGTACGCAAAGAAAAAAATTTTTTTTTTTTTTCCTCATTTTTATTTATTCGGAAATGCCATTTCAGTGAATGTAATAATTACATAATTTATGTAAGACGGTTTTCAAAAACAGATTTTATTCTTCTGTAAAGAATATAATTTTATAAATAAATTAATACAAAACATTAATAAATACAGTCATAAATAATTAAAACAATAAAATAGCTGTAAATAATAATTAAATTACTAGTTTTATTTCACCGTCGTTAAACACTATGAAAAACTGTGTAACGTAAACACTCTCAAATGACGCTAAACCTTCGTAGACTATAACCTAACATTCAGGCTGTGTGGCGTTGTCGTCGTCAGCCCCCTCTGATGGCAGTTTTACATGTATTATGTATTTATAAAGAATAAATGAGTAACCGCAGTGATCCCAAATTTGAATTCAATTGGATTACCGCAAATGCCATTTTAATGAATAGATGTTTGAAGTTTTTAGCATTTTTTTTTTTTGAAATTAGTTCCTTTAAAGAGCGACCCTGTACATACCCTGCGGCTATCCCTACTCATCCCCCAAACTGTAATCACAACCTACTCTCATGATACACAACAAACTTAAGCTTTACCAAAACACCACTTCCAGCTACACGGACTCACTTCCGGACTTTAAAAAAAAAAAATTGTGGTTTAAAGATTATAAGACTTCCTACTCTTCTCAGGATGGGATTGATTAACCTGGAACTCCAGTGCGGACTGTGAAGTCATCAAGAGGAAAAAACGTCTTTCATAACCTGTTTGACTACTTAGCACTAGTACGCCCTCTTTAACTAATTGGTAAGTTCCTTTTTCTTGTACACAGGGAGAGAGACCTTACGACTTCAGGGAAAGGTTTTGTGTAAAACATTTTTCATGTTCAGATGAGCAGAAAACGTCTATTTCCGGTGATAACTCTACGTCGAAAGGTCCAGACGTTCGCCATATTTTTCCCTTTCAAGGCAAAAGATAGTAACGTTCAAAAGGGAGTAGAGTGGAAAACACAATGGATTGCTAATGAGCTGGCAGTTTATTAAAGATGGAAATAAGTAAAAGCTAGAGACGCATTGGGGGGCAGAGAATAGGGCCCAAAATACCCGAGAGTTGCTCGTGCGATGAGTGCAAAATGAAAACTGTCAAAACAGGAGATAAACTGGCCGAGTGGGGGCGTCGCACAGGTCGACCAACTCTGCAGTGTGCCGCCTCCGCTGTGCCTCCATTAGAATCACACTATTGGTTTCTATCATGAGCTCCACAGGCCGCTAGCTGCCGTCACATTTGACAGACTTTGCTATCATTATAATGGATTGGCGGCGTCCGCCACAATGTGTGCCAACAAACAAACAATACGACGTCAATTTTAGCGTCAGAATCACACAAGCACACTACCTTGGTCCTGTACGGCGATTTGCACATTAATTCTCGTTAATAAATCCATTCACGGCACACCTGATTTTATTAGAACATTTCCAGTTCAATTTATCGCACTCTGCCAGCTATAATTTTTGAAAGCCATTATTGCTTTCAAGTGGGCCGCCACGGTAGCCGAGCGGTTAAGATACTAGACCCGCAATGCTAAGGTGTATTGTTGGTTTAGTGGTAGTGGGTTCGATTCCCGGGGTCTTAGGTCTTGGATTTTATTTAATGGTTAATATGAGAAATTTATAGTAAAGTATGTTAGGCGGTTATAGGCTAGACCCGCAAAACTAAGATGTATTGCGGTACTAGTCTAGGCCTAGGATTTTATTTAATGATTAACATGAGAAATTTATAGTAAAGTATGTTAGGCGGTTATAGGCTAGACTAGACCCGCAACGCTAAGATGTATTGCGGTACTAGTCTAGGCCTAGGATTTTATTTAATGGTTAATATGAGAAATTTATAGTAAAGTATGTTAGGCGGTTAGAGGCTCGACCCGCATAGCTAAGATGTATTGCGGTACTAGTCTAGGTCTAGGATTTTATTTAATGGTTAACATGAGAAATTTATAGTAAAGTATGTTAGGCGGTTAGAGGCTAGACCCGCTAAGCTAAGATGTATTGCGGTACTAGACTAGGCTTTGGATTTTATTTAATTGTTAATATGAGAAATTTATAGTAAAGTATGTTAGGCGGTTATAGGCTAGACTAGACCCGCAACGCTAAGATGTATTGCGGTACTAGTCTAGGCCTAGGATTTTATTTAATGGTTAATATGAGAAATTTATAGTAAAGTATGTTAGGCGGTTAGAGGCTCGACCCGCATAGCTAAGATGTATTGCGGTACTAGTCTAGGTCTAGGATTTTATTTAATGGTTAACATGAGAAATTTATAGTTAAGTATGTCAGGCGGTTATAGGCTAGACCCGCAAAGCTAAGATGTTTTGCGGTACTAGACTAGGCCTAGGATTTTATTTAATGGTTAATATGAGAAATTTATAGTAAAGTATGTTAGGGGGTTATAGGCTAGACCCGCAAAGCTAAGATGTATTGCGGTACTAGTCTAGGCCTTGGATTTTATTTAATGGTTAATATGAGAAATTTATAGTAAAGTATGTTAGGCGGTTATAGGCTAGACCCGCAAAGCTAAGATGTATTGCGGTACTAGTCTAGGCCTTGGATTTTATTTAATGGTTAATATGAGAAATTTATAGTAAAGTATTGTAAAGTTTTTCTAAAAACTTTACTTACACAACTAATGCCTGCCACTAGTTATTAAATATGTGGGTTTGATTAAATAATAAAACTCGCTAAAGTTGTAAGTAATAACCTGATTTATTAACACATTACCTTTACTCACATTAACATTTACTATCAACTAACGCTATTCATTACAGTCACCATTTACAACAGTCACAACAGTCTACTGTTACTTATTCACTACGTAACGCCACAAAACTGTTCCACGACTGACCCCTGGTCCACACTGCACCGAATTGCGCTAGACTCAACCGCACTAGCAAAGCTCTACTCACGAACTGATTACCTGCCCAACTGGCTAACACTGAAGCACTCCGTAACACTGACTCTCCAAGACTAACTCATAAACTTGACTAATAACTATCAACTCTAATAACTCCTTAAAACTTGCTTAAAAACTTGATTCAAAACTCTTCTTAAAAACTCGATTAAAAACTGACTTCTCCAGCTGTGTCGGCCTCCTTTTAACTGCGTGCCTCCCTCCAACTGGGACTGCCCTCCTCCAACTCTCTGAGCATAAGTTTCCACGCCCTCCTGACGTTCATTGGCTGGAGAAAACATACTGCCACCACCTCAGCTGTGAGCCGCCTCCTCCCATTCTCCGTCTCTCTCCAACTCCGTCTGTCTCACTCTCACCTGTCAATCACCGGCTGGGAAACACATATGCCACCACCCCAACTGAGGCCTTTCTCTTAGCTGGCTTTTACACAGAGGTGGACCGCTACGGCTAAGGTCACTAAACTTGAACAATCTGGCCCTTTCCTTTCTAGTTCAGGTAGAGACGGCCCTTTTGTCTACACTGTGGTGGCCTGTTACCGACTTTGGTCGCTTAACCCCTAGTACAATCTAGGCCTTTCTTTTCTCCTCAGGTAGTGACTGGCCCTTTTGTTTACACAGTGGTGGCCTGTTACCGACTTTGGCCGCTCAACCCCTAGAACAATCTAGGCCTTTCTTCTCGCCCAGGTCAACTTCGTTACAGTATGTTAGGCGGTTATAGGCTAGACCCGCAATGCTAAGATGTATTGCGGTACTAGACTAGGCTTTGGATTTTTATTTGATGGTTAATATGAGAAATTTATAGTAAAGTATGTTAGGCGGTTATAGACTAGACCCGCAAAGCTAAGATGTATTGTGGTACTAGACTAGGCCTTGGATTTTTATTTGATGGTTAATATGAGAAATTTATAGTAAAGTTCCGCACGACGGTTGGAAGCAATATGTCTGTGCCACTCTAAATGGAATTTCCAGAATGATTCGATTTTTAAAAGACCAAAGGAAAGTAGGATTTTCAAATGTGATGTGGCCCGCGTGAATCTTGCACTGTAACACCAATTGGCCCGTGCCTTTAAATTGAGTTTGACACCCCCCCAGATCCTAAGGATAGATAACCTAAGCTGGGGAAAAACATTTAGCACGAATCGATTAGAGACAATTTTAATATTTACAGCCACAAAAGCATCGTTAAAAGCTGAAATGCCTTTTAATTCGGCGTAATTTATAATTTAAAAAAAAAAAACGTTGGTACTCTTTTTACCAAATTGCTAATGACGTCGATTCCGCAGTGTCTTACTTCCGGTTGAGCGATATAACAATATTCAAAGTTTTGAGTTTTCTGAAACTTTTTTTTCTGGAGGGGGGAGATATCTGTCACACACACACACACATCGAGTATCTCTACTTTTATTCGAACCCAAGACCACCTGGATATATTCAAGGCGGAAACGTGCGGAAAAGATCGCTGTCACTGCTGAAGTAAAAAAAACTGAATAGTGGAGAGATTTAAATTAAAACTACTCACACTTAACATGGCCGAATAGCTCACGCAAACCCCCCTACCTTTCTTTTGCTAGAATATTAAGGGCCTTGCGGGATCAATACACTTGGCAGAACCGTGGTGTCTGGTACGAACTGGTCTGGGGCCATATTAATGCAGTATGATATACTGGAGTCGCGTTACAAGATGTCGGAGGGGGGGAAGCCTCCTCCACTCTCTCTCTCTCTCTCTTTCCTTCCGTAAACTATCGATACATGCCCTTCCGGTTGCTGCGAGCGGACGAAGTGCAAAAGATGCTGTAAGGCAAAATCTGATGAGTGATTCGATTCATTATTTTTATTTAAATAAAAAAAAACAAACTTTTCAAGAGCGAATTATAAAATCGTTGCGCAAAAAAAAAATAAAATGCATTAATACAGGAAATGGTGCAGTAAATTGACTACATCATTTCCTGTTCTAGCTTACGTAGGTGGGTGCAGAAACGTATTCAGAAGATTATGTAAACCATTCTAATATTCCCAATCGATTGTTGTTACATTCACCGCCTTAATAATGCAGGAAATCTAATTAATGCATTTTTTTTTATAATTATTTAATGCAGCAAAAAAAAGAAAAATAAATAAAGTAGATTTTATCCTGCACAGCTTGTTTTTATAGTTTCATGATCTATTTCGGATTTACATCCATCCTCAGAGGTTGATTTGTCAGTAAGCTGTGTGAAAATAATGATCGATACTCTGTACGAGGATTAGCTGGAGCTGGGTTAGCGTGTATACTGGATAACAACTCGGAGATCATGAGATCGAATCCAGCTACTAGCCCTAGGATTTTTTTTTTCTCTTTCTAGAATCTTCTTATGGTGATGATGTAAAGAGAGAACACTCGTCCGCAGGCCAGCAGTACTACTGGGAAAAGCTCCGGGTGCCAAAAACCTCAGATATTGACCGCGTCTTAAATTAAAAAAAAAAAAAAAAAAAATTAACGTGTGGCTGTGTCATGGACACGGCCGTGTGACGTACGTGAATACGTTTACGTAACGGATTATATTTTTTATCCTAAAATATTTTTATTTATGTATTTAGGATGAAACAATGTGTCTTCATAATCGACGATCGAACACAATCTACGCCTTTGCAGTCTGTTGTCGATGTATAAGCGATTTCATCATCCACTTGCATAATTTCAACCGCCCCAGCTGCAGATGTACTGACACCGTCGTTGATCCGCTCGGCCGCATTCATTCTTTTACGTTCCTAGGCACAGCTTGACTCGGTCATATGGTGTTTTATTATTATGTACCATTCAGATTGTTCTTGAGAAGCCCTTTCCAACCGTATACCGATCTCCTGTATTTGGTTTTGGCTTTTTGACGCGTATAGGGCCGACATTATATATTTTTGATAATATTTTTTTATTCTAACACCTTATTATATTCAATGTCACTATTTTACACTAATGTTTTATATGCAATCGATAGATTGTGACGACAGCTGACGATTAAAACTTAAACGAACATCGTAGCTTCTCCGAGTCAAAAGTAACTACTAATTGCAAATCTCGATATGCAGCAAAATGATCTCAAAATGGCGGCGCTTCCCCCTCCACCGCGCGCGATGCGTCACAGCCCTCGCTTATCGTAATAAATTCTTTGATCCTTTGGCTATCCAGTGGTCTAATTTAATTTTGGATGTAGACGATAGATTCGAAACTATAATGCAAAACTGTATCCCCCGATTTTGTTATCATTAGTTTTTTGGATTGCCTCCATATGATAGCAAATTTAAAGACGTAAAAAATAGTAGAAAGTCGTGTCAGTGGTTGAAAACCAAAAAAAAAAAAAAATCTGTCGATCGTCCTGCTATTTCCGGTAAAAAGTCAATTCAATCAAGTTAGCCGCAATTGTCATACTTCCTATTTAGAGGAGAGGAAATGAAAGTTAAAATGGCGTCACGTTAAGATGGTCACGGCCACCAGCACTGCAGTCCCCAAATAACTTCTTCTCTTCTTCTTCAGTTGGTCTTCCGTTTTTACGACGGCAATTTTAAAAAGACCACCCTGAGATGGTGTTTATCAAAGACAAGCGTAGGACCTGCTTGCACGGCTGGCTGGCGATACAAAACTAAGAAATAAAATCCCACGCCCTACAAAATTGTGAAAAGACAGAAAAATATTTCTAGACGAACAAAAGAGTTGTAAATTATGAAGAAACCGATGAGATGAACTGAAAGTGTGGCCAATCCAAATTGAAGAACTCGGGGACAATAATACAATAAATGAAAGTAAAGAAATGTTTTGTGCGATGATGGACAGACAAACTGGAGCACGCTCTGTAGACTGACAGTGAAAGTAGAACCGCTAGGACCAGCCGTTCCAAGTACGGCACTGACCTACTAGAGCGTGCTGACGAAGGCGCATGACTGCAGCTCTCGTTCGCCGTCTCTCTCTCTCTCTCTCTTCAAGAAGTAGAAGTCGTTTTTGTTTTATAAATCAACAGACAGCGGAATGACCCTGGATAGCTCGGGTTATCCTCTTCTGCGTGGGTCGGAAATGTGACCTCTTCATTTACTATCCGAATTCTTAGTTTCTCCTTTTAAAAAACAAGACCCCCAATACAGCAGGAGCTCGTCCTACATGAAGAAGAAGAAGATGAACACAAGTTCCATGATAGCCATACTCACCATATTTCAATATTTTACAGATTTATGAATACCTCACGATACATTCAAATGAAGTAAAGTATGTAGCAAGACACCTCTTTTATCAATGGCGCCAAGATACGATAAAATTGATCGATAATAAGAAAGAAGTCTTTTGTTTTGGACGCCATTATGAATAATACGTATAGAATATGGCGCCATTATTAGTGTTGAGACTTCAACATACAGCTGATATATTAGTTAGATAATGTAACAATGCCAGGAGGTTATGCTACCTCTCCAGCTGGTTCTCCACTCGTCATTGCTCACAATACAATAATAAAAATAAAAACTGCAATGAAAAAGAAAGAAAAATGCTCAAACTCCTTACACACCTATTCCCCTGTCTACTTTATAACAGTACTGCAACCTTCCCCCATCTTTTTTTTTTTGTACTATACAAAAACTTTGGACGCACATACAGGATACAAGACGGACAGATAGCGTAGACTAACACGTGTCATCGGTGTTGCCATGGCGATAACTCGGCAACCATTACTGTTTTATTGTTATTCAAGAACACCGTTTTGTTGTAGGTTATAAATGATTTACCTAGATGTTTGACAAGTCAGTTTCATCTTCTGTAAGTATGTCAGTCCAGTACTATATCATGTTATTTTTGCGGAGAAACTATAGTTTCCAATAATTCTGACAAAGTAAGATTAAGTTGCGAACAAAGTTCACCTCATGCTGATTTATAGTACTCACATTTTGCAAAAAATAATTATCTATTATTATTTTTTAATTCGATCGCTGCAAATAGAAATGTATAAATTGCACTCTCGGAAGTAGTAGCTACAGGAAATTATGTGACTGTTCTCCATCTGATTTTGTTTGACTCATTCGGCCTGAAAACTTCGTATTTCCGGCTTTAAGATCGATATCAATTTGAGTCGATCGCATTTACTAGTAATTGCCCATTTTTTTCAGGCGAGCTTTATGTCCAACTACCAATTAGGTGTCGCGTGGACTTCAGGTAAGATACTGGGCCTCATCTTCAGTAGATAAAGGGTTAACGAGGGAGGAAATTGTGTGTACGATATTTTGCCTCGATCTTCCCTAAGTGCTGTTTTCTTTATAGCCATTGTTTCTATTTTCATTTCATTTCAGTTGATCGTGGGCCACAAAACAATTTCCTCGGGGTGGGGCCACTAGTTTGACGCCCCCTGATCTAGATGGATTCCTTCCATGGCTGCCCCTTCCCAAAGGCGCCAAATGGGCGTACTATACGGTGATACGGTGCAGGCGACTTTGCAGGCAATCGTGTGCACAGTATCGGTTCCAGGAAGTGGGTATCCGATGTCGGTTGTTGCAGCAAACATTCCATTCTGTTTCCTTGTATCATCTCTGTGGGGATTTCAATTCCTCACTAACTCTTGCCCTACTGAATACTGAAGCTTCGGTAGGTTGTTCTTCTGGCTTCTTTCAGCTAAACGGTCCGTCATCTCTTCGCATTCAGGGAGCCCAAACCCGGATATTTCAGAAAATGAAACTGATAATCTGATAAGTCTGTCTTGATTTCGAAGCCTTCTCTAACTTACAGTAGAGTAAGTTAGAATTTCGAGAATAATTGCGCCAAAATGTCGTGTGATCATGTTTCAACAAGAAAAAAAACAAACGAGAAATTATTAAAATGTCGTAACTTGGTATTTATCCTGTGTATAAACAATGTGTTAGTGTGTTAAGTTTGTATTTGTCAACTAATAAATAATTAGATTCGTGGTAGTGTTTGGTCAGAGTCGACCGTTTTTTTGGCCAGCGACCAAAAAATTTGTAACGGTATATATAGGAGGACTTGCCTCAGTTCTGCCAACCTATGTTCGTAGATTCTTAAAAGATCATCATCCCCTCTTTTTAAACTTTCTTATTCTTGCTTTACCCCCACTCCAATCATATATATCCTTCCCATCCCCTAGCACATTCTTAATAACTTGGCATTTCGTGAAGTTTATGTGTTCTATTTAGGGGGGACGACATTCCACGATGAAGTTTCTTAATAAAGTGCATTCCATCTAGAAATACCTCCCTTCCTTCCCAGGCACTTGTTATTGCTGGCAAGAATTAGGTTGGTAGTAATGGAGAAGCTGAAAATCAGCTGAAGATAATTTTTTTTCTACTACTATTTACTGGGGAGACTGTTTAGGATGAACAGATACGTAGTTTAGCTGGAAAAGGGATTTTCTTTTTATCTGCTCGGATTCTTCTAAGGCTGCCCTGCAGTAGGTCCTGGAATTGTCCAGCAGACTGGAGGAAATAAGTTTCACCGATGTACTTCTAGTCTGGTTGCCCAGGTCATGTGGATAGTCTATAGTAGAGGTTGGCCAAACTGGCTGTTGGTCTTTGAACACATGTGTGGCTAGTTTTCACTCCAGTCCTGGTCAATCTATTGAACTAGGGGAGCAGAGTGCCAACCTTAAGGAATAAATTAGTTCTTGGTGCCAAGCTAACAGTTATCCCCAATGCTCCCCAGAGAGTGTACATCCTGTTTCAACGTGAAATAACTTGCCCAGGTTCACCAGGGAAGCCTAAGAATTAATGGAGGGACTGTTAGATTGGGAAAGCCAGTCCCCTGTTAAGGAAACACCCACTTCAAAAAAAGTAAGCTAGAAGAGCTAGCTATAGGGTACGATCTCCTTAGAAAATCTTGGTTCTTGGAGCGAAAAAACAGTACAAATAAATAAAAAGCAGGACATTTATGCTTAAAAAAGAAAGAAAAAAGGACAGCATCTTAAAAAACAGTACTGTACTGCCAAAAACAGTACTGTACTGCCAAAAACAGTACTGTACTGCCAAAAACAGTACTGTACTGCCAAAAACAGTACTGTACTGCCAAAAACAGTACTGTACTGCCAAAAACAGTACTGTACTGCCAAAAACAGTACTGTACTGCCAAAAACAGTACTGTACTGCCAAAAACAGTACTGTACTGCCAAAAACAGTACTGTACTGCCAAAAACAGTACTGTACTGCCAAAAACAGTACTGTACTGCCAAAAACAGTACTGTACTGCCAAAAACAGTACTGTACTGCCAAAAACAGTACGAATGGTCACTGTAATCAAGCTACCTCCCCCAAAGCTCCTTGAAGTTCTGTTGTATACAGCTCCACTGTAGGGAATCAGCAGAACCGATACAATCACTCTGTCCTTTCCCACATTATTTACACGTAAAGGCGGGCTGCAGGTAGTTCAGCTTCCTGTCGTATTTTTTTTTTTTTTCTAAAAAATTGACTTCCGGAAGTGCTAGCGAATATCGCTTGGATACCCACCTAAAGAGCTAGATTATTTTAAATAAATATTCATTTATTAAGTGATTATTTTTCATTGTTATTTTTGCAGGTTTGTGCAGGCAGATAACTTTCACACGTTTTTGAAATAATTTTATTGAGTTTTCTTTTGTGCTGATTTACTAAAAATCCATTTTTTTTTAGGATCTTGAATTTTTCATTTTGTTTTTCTTTAAATTATTAAAATTAATTTAGTTTTATTTTATTTTTTAACTAAATAATTTAAAGTTGTTATTTTGATGGTTTGTAATTCCCAATGTAATTTATGAGAAAAATAAATTATCATTTAAATTATCCATAGTTACTTAATAAAGTATGAAATTATGCAATAACAATAATAAATTATTTTGAAGATTTATATTACGTTTCACCATCAACTACGGTTTATGAATGATTGCAGAAAACGTTTTATTTCAATTTTATGACGGGCCCAATTTTGATTTGACTGAAGAAATTTGTTGGAATAAAACATAATAATTACTATTATAATAATCAACAATAATCAATAATAATCAATAATAAAACACCAGGCAAAGTGTGAATGGTACAAGTATACAATACAGGATGCGAAAGCTGCCCCGGCATAGCCGACGTACACCGCAACCTGTACGGACACAGGAAGAGAGAAATCAGCCAGCGCTGGACGATCTCGTGTATATTTAGTTGCTGGAAAGGTCTAGGTTAGGAGATCACGAAGCCAACGTTGTTTTAGTCGTCCTGCAGGATTATCAGGATGGGTTGATGAAGAGTTTACGAGCTGTTGGATTGGGCGGCAGGCAGAATTTTTTAGAAAAAAAAAAAAAAAATGCGACAACAAGCTGAACTATCCGCAGCCCGCCTTTATGTGTAAATAATGTGGGAAAGGACAGAGTGATTGTATCAGTTCTGCTGATTCCCTATAGGGGAGCTGTATACAACAGAACTTCAAGGAGCTTTGGGGGAGGTAGCATGATGGACTCAATAGCAGAGATACGAGTATCTTCTGATTGTCAACTGCTCGCCGTCAACTCTACGGCTTCCTGCAAGAGTCTGAATAGTTGACAGGAGTTGGTGGGGAATAGTTATACCTTAACTAGTAGCCTGGTAGGATGGATTAAGAGGAGAAGATTAAGATGGCTGGGGGCATTTAGTGAGGATCTGGAAGATTCCCAGATTTCCCAGGAAGATAATGAATGGACACCCAGGTGGTGGTGGGGGGGAGACCAGAAATAGAGGAAGACCGAGGGTTGTAGGTGGGCTGGATAATTTAGAAGATATTAGAAGTCTGAAGAGGAGGAACTGCTTTGGTCAGAGAGGGGAGTGGGGGAAGGTGTGATAGAGGAAGCCCAAGGTCATTCGAGGACCGTGGAGAGGTGAGCTTGAGTTCGCTTCTTGCAGTTCCTCATTCCCTTCAACTTCTTCTGAATAGAACTGCGAGTCCTGCTGTCCTGGGCTACTGAACTTCTGTAAATCAAATCAAGTGGTATTGGAATGCGTGTTGTTGCGAGGCTATATGTCAAAAAACTATAATTTATTCCAAATGATTTTCAGTTTGATACGCGAGCTGTGGCTAAACAGCTGATTAGACTATTTGTGATGGACACGGAAATTGAGGAATCCGTGAATGGATCGTTTCGAATGACAAAAGCGGGGGCGGATATTTAGAGGTCTTTGTGAAGCGTGAGGTTTGTGGGAGCATAATTGGGAGCATTAACGGCTGTGGACTTTTGATTGGAAGGATTGGATGCGAGGGAGATATCCAGAGGGTTTAGTTAAGCACCCACAACTCTGATTTGTAAGTCCAGATGGGTTTAAAGTAACGTCTTGTAGAGGGTTAGTTTGTTAGGTTTGCTTAGATTAGATTTAGGTCCGATAATGCGTCTTAGTTGTCCCTTACCTTTTATACAGGTAGCAAATAAAAAGGAGAAAAAAAATAAAATAATAATAATAGGGAAGGGATTAGCTATGCGGTTAGCGTATTGGATTCCCACGCGGAGGTCCCGGTTTCGAATCCAGCTGCTAACCCTTAGATTTTCTCTTCCTAGGAGCTTCTTACAGCTGACTGTCCGGTGATGGGACAGTGTTGTCTGTAATGAGAGAACACTGTCCCAGAGGGCCAGCAGTGCACTGAAGAAAGCTCCGGGCGCCAATAACCTCAGCTGTTGACGCGCCTTAAATCATTAAAAAATAATAATAAATTTAACAGTTTCAAATTTGTTCACCATTTTAAGGATTTTCGGTTCATCTTAACTCAAAAAGATAAAATTTCAGAAAGTTCAAATTGATTATGTTGGTAAGCGTGTCCGTCACCAATTGGACCTGGCAATAAGACGAAACCGGAAATGCTTCTTCATTTAATCGATTTTTTTAAATCAGTTTTTTCAGACTTGTTTGTACGATACAGTAGTCAAGGGAACCATGTTTTACTGTGACCTTTTTTTGCTTAGTACATCAAGCGCAGTTGAAACTTACTTCGGCCAACTAAAGGAAATTACTAATATAATGGACGGAAGTTTGTACATTTTGCGTAACAGATTGTTCATATTGATTATTAATCAATTTTCTTGCCAAGTTCCGTTCTCTGCTATCTGTATTTCAGCTTTTTGTTTGCTCGCCGATGACGTCACTCTTGTGCTAAATTAGGACTGTCGTCACCATTAATATTCCATGAACTATTATCTGGCCCCACCCCTCCTCAGGTTTTTGCACCCCATTCATGGTCGGCCATACTCTTCTATGCATATTCATTCATTAAGCCTCCGTCCTCCTTTCGTTCATTATCATCCTCTCGGAGCCCTTGCTCACTTTCTCTGTGGTTTCCATGGTGATCATTGTTTCGTAGATTTATTCTTAAATTTGGTTGTTTTTCTACTTAATTTTAGATCTTCACAAGTGCATCTTTAAAAACAAAGTTTAAGCGCCATGAAGTTGTAAGTACGTAAATACTGCAGTAAGAGGAAGTCATGTGAGTGTTCATTGTTTTGTAGCACGTTTTGTACATAGCATTTGTTTGTATATAGCGTGTTCTCCAGAGCGGAAGTTCAAAATTTGTCACAATCATATTTAGCGTGTACGCTTGCTGTTGATATCTGACCACTTCCTGTTTTGCGCGATTGTTTGCTTTCCCCCTTCTAGTAGTCGCATTGTTTTACTGGGACCTCCTGATTCTAAATAATACACTACCGCTACGTTGTTATTTTCAGCTGATCTACCTGCTAATTAATTTGTTTTCATCTTATTCTGTTTGTTGATATCCATGACACTTTGTTTGGAATTTCACAGATCCCATTTTCAGCAGAAAAAAAGGTACCCTAATTTAGAAATTTACGGGCAACTTTGAATTGCCATAAATTCGTTCACAAAATGCGGTCTCCAGAGTTACATCGAGCTAGCATACTCCTTGATCTTTCTGAATCTAAGAGATTTCTCTTTAATTTTTAGCGATCTTAGATCTTCACATTTCGTAACCTTCTTAGTGGGAAGATGTTTGTTTACGTTTTGTACCTGTTTGTTGTTATAAGATTAGCTGTAAAGCTAATATGTATTGTGGTAATGGGTTGGATTCCCCGGTCTTAGCCCTTGGATTTTATTTAATGGTTAATATGAGAAATTTATAGTAAAGTATGTTAGGCGGTTAGAGGCTAGACCCGCAAAGCTAAGATGTATTGCGGTACTAGTCTAGGCCTTGGTCTTTATTTAATGGTTAATATGAGAAATTTATAGTAAAGTATGTTAGGCGGTTAGAGGCTAGACCCGCAAAGCTAAGATGTATTGCGGTACTAGTCTAGCCCTTGGATTTTATTTAATGGTTAATATGAGAAATTTATAGTAAAGTATGTCAGGCGGTTATAGGCTAGACCCGCAAAGCTAAGATGTATTGCGGTACTAGTCTAGGCCTTGGACTTTATTTAATGGTGAATATGAGAAATTTATAGTAAAGTATGTTAGGCGGTTAGAGGCTAGACCCGCAAAGCTAAGATGTATTGCGGTACTAGTCTAGGCATTGGATTTTATTTAATGGTTAATATGAGAAATTTATAGTAAAGTATGTTAGGCGGTTATAGGCTAGACCCGCAAAGCTAAGATGTATTGCGGTACTAGTCTAGGCCTTGGATTTTATTTAATGGTTAATACGAGGAATTTTTAGTAAAGTATGTCAGGCGGTTATAGGCTAGACCCGCAAAGCTAAGATGTATTGCGGTACTAGTCTAGGCCTTGGACTTTATTTAATGGTTAATATGAGAAATTTATAGTAAAGTATGTTAGGCGGTTATAGGCTAGACCCGCAAAGCTAAGATGTATTGCGGTACTAGTCTAGGCTTTGGATTTTATTTAATGGTTAATACGAGGAATTTTTAGTAAAGTATGTCAGGCGGTTATAGGCTAGACCCGCAAAGCTAAGATGTATTGCGGTACTAGTCTAGGCCTTGGACTTTATTTAATGGTTAATATGAGAAATTTATAGTAAAGTATGTTAGGCGGTTAGAGGCTAGACCCGCAAAGCTAAGATGTATTGCGGTACTAGTCTAGGCCTTGGATTTTATTTAATGGTTAATATGAGAAATTTATAGTAAAGTATGTTAGGCGGTTAGAGGCCAGTCCGGCATATTATCGAAAAATCCAGAAATGATTTGTGTACGTTTTTGTCGTTTAATCAACCCTTTTACTTAACTTTTTAAAAACTGTCAATTTTATTAAAGAGATTTTTATAAAGATGGGATAAATGTTTTACTAAAATTCTCCTAGTTTATTGACAATTAATCGAAACTAGTACCACTTTACCTGGATGGTTTATTGTGATTTTGGCGGAAAAGTCATCCACGATTACCTCAAGCTTTGTTTATGGATGAAAAATGATTTTCTTTAGTAGATTTCTTTGGGAAAAAGTTTAAGGTCATCCTGAGATTTAAGTTAAATTCTGAAGTCATACATTTCTTCTTCTTCGTACTTCATGTAACTTTTCCAAAGAGCCGAAAGCTTTTCCAAATAAGCTTTCCCAAAGAAAAACTCACTTTCCAAACAGTACATAAGTGTTCAGTAAAAGATTGGATCAAGAATAGCGTGAGATTGGAAAGTCGTAAGTTGAACCTGTTATAACCTGCACGGTACTTACGTGTGAATCTAGTAGAATCCCATCAAAGTTATGCTCAATAGGTTCCCCCCCCTGCTCCATAAGGAAAATGTAATGGTCAAAAAGAAAAAAGAAGACTATAATGACCGTTGGGAAAACGGATTGAGGTGAATTGGGCGGGAGGAGGGGGGTAGCAAGAAAATTGAGAGGAATGCAAGGAACCTCTGCGCGCATCGACCGAAGAAGTTGCTTTCAAGAAGTAGTAATACAATAAAGGAGTTGAGAGCCGCAGTCAATGGCCACAGCCAGCCTCCAGTAATCTCATCTTATTATCCGGACATATAATGCAGTATAATTTATCGATTCCCCACCAGAGTGAATCGATTTGCTCATGGTATATTATCGGGAGAATATTTTTACTAAAAGCTGTAACTTATTTACTATATAAATATGCTCTTTTGGGCAAATTGATAGCCTTCATATTGAAAATAGATAATTTTAATTATACAGGAAACTGAAATCTCTTCCAAGGTATGAAAATAGCGGACTTGTTCCAATTAATCCTGCACGAGAATCGAGACCGAGACGAGATTTGAGCGACGGAGACCGAGATCGAGACATGATATATATCTCGTCGAGAAATCTCGGTCTCGTCTCGGTTTTTCAAATATTAATTTTAAGCTACAAAATTATAAAATTGTGTTCTTTATTAATAAATAATCATTACGGGTATTAGTGGGGGTCTTTTGGAAAGAAAAATGCGAGGGGTCCGGCTTATTCAGCAGTATGTAAGCTTAAGCGTAAAATTAAGCGCATTTTAAGCACGCTGAAAGCCATAAAAATCGAATCAGTGAAATGGTTCTTCCTGTGAGCATATTTCCTGCTGATATTTTTGCTACTTCCGTTTTTTTTTTTTAATTGACATCTACTTGGAGATATAAGTTTATACAACATTGCAAAAGAATAAGGACTTCGAAGAAAAGTCCATCCTTCATATTGAAAATAGATAATTTTAATTATACAGGAAACTGAAATCTCTTCCAAGGTATGAAAATAGCGGACTTGTTCCAATTAATCCTGCACGAGAATCGAGACCGAGACGAGATTTGAGCGACGGAGACCGAGATCGAGACATGATATATATCTCGTCGAGAAATCTCGGTCTCGTCTCGGTTTTTCAAATATTAATTTTAAGCTACAAAATTATAAAATTGTGTTCTTTATTAATAAATAATCATTACGGGTATTAGTGGGGGTCTTTTGGAAAGAAAAATGCGAGGGGTCCGGCTTATTCAGCAGTATGTAAGCTTAAGCGTAAAATTAAGCGCATTTTAAGCACGCTGAAAGCCATAAAAATCGAATCAGTGAAATGGTTCTTCCTGTGAGCATATTTCCTGCTGATATTTTTGCTACTTCCGTTTTTTTTTTTTTTTTTTAATTGACATCTACTTGGAGATATAAGTTTATACAACATTGCAAAAGAATAAGGACTTCGAAGAAAAGTCCATCCTTCATATTGAAAATAGATAATTTTAATTATACAGGAAACTGAAATCTCTTCCAAGGTATGAAAATAGCGGAGTTGTTCCAATTAATCCTGCACGAGAATCGAGACCGAGACGAGATTTGAGCGACGGAGACCGAGATCGAGACATGATATATATCTCGTCGAGAAATCTCGGTCTCGTCTCGGTTTTTCAAATATTAATTTTTAGCTACAAAATTATAAAATTGTGTTCTTTATTAATAAATAATCATTACGGGTATTGAATTAATTATCAAAAGATACGCTTTTATTATATATGTTCAATAATACTACATCTATTTGACCTCGAATTACATAATTTTTTATATCATTTTCACTATCATTAATCTAATACTTTGAACTTTGATATTATTTGAATTATATCTTAGAATGCGGGAAGTTAGTTTGTTTTTTTCACGAATCGACTTGTCATAGGAGGCAGATATGTTATTTGGGGTCTTTCATTTGGGGCGTTTTTAACATCTTTTTGAAATTATATAAAGATATATAACAGTATTAGTAATATATGATGCATTGGAGTGTAAGTAGTTGTCTTGTTTTATACACATTTTTTATCTTTATATCAATACCAATATATAGAAATAATTATTAGAAAATAATAACAATTTTTGAAAAGATTATTAATAGCAAACCATTTTTTTATTCATTTTGATTGGCTCAGATATTGGGTTCTTTTTTTTTCTTTTTTAATACTCAAAAAATAAAAAAAACGAGATATCTCGATGAGACCGAGACCGAGACGAGATTTGAGCAACCGAGACCGAGTCGAGACACTTGCCATGCGAGACCGAGGCGAGATTTGCATAAAGTCTCGCCTCGTCTCGGTCTCGTGAAGCACTAGCTTCCCCATTCCTTGTCTCTTTTTCTGTGTTGACTTCCTGCCTTGACTTGTGGCAGAAGGATGGGTTCTCTCTGGGGACATTAAAGGAAGAGGATATGTGGGCATCAGGGTTATCCCAAATAATCTGCTCCCCTACACTTCTTGACCCTTCCTTGCAGAGGAAATTCAGTGTATATTGAGGAGTAGAGTTGGTTGGGCGTGGTGGATCTCTGGCAGTCGGCTTCCCGTCCTTTCTGGGACTTTCTTTACGTAGGAAACTGGAATTAGAATTAGCAACCATCTAGTTTCATCTCACAGAGACTGGGATCTGGTGAAAGAGTATGAAAAGAACTGGGTGATGTGTCCTGGGGTTTAAACACAGTAAGAGTATGATGGCATTGGCTATGTAAACAAAGAGCCAAAAAGAAGACTCTTGTTCTTGGGGTAGAAATCAGATTACTCTGACTGCAGGTCTATTCACGCTAAAATGGTAGGTTCAGGAAGCATCTGTGTACAAGGTGGGGGCTTGTTAGCTAGGAACCGTTGTGTGCAGATTGTGTCAGGAAGAGGAGGGAAACGGCCTCTCACTAGCTGTATGAAACCTTTGGATCTTTGAGATCAAAGTAGATATTAGCGCAAAAAGATTTGGTAGGGAAAGTCCACAACCTCTTTAGTAGGGGAGGTTTCGTCTACTAGATCCAAAGGGGATGACACAATAAATCTATTTTGGCTGCGGTGCCGTGCTAATCCAGTTTCATTTAATGTTGGGTTAATCTTATTTAGAAACTTTTTAAATTCAAGTTCCTAACAAAGCGGAAGTCGGATTCCCTTAAAGATGGAAACCCTACTGGGGGGGGGGGGGCGACGAGACTGGCAGAGAGCTCTGGTGGCCAAGTGCAGTGTTAAGAGATTTGCTTTCTGGCTGGTCTATGCACCATATTAGCGTACGCTCAATGGCATTGTGCTGGCTGAGATGGAGCAGCTGTGCGCTGGGTAGCAGCGGCAGACTCCAAGCGCTTTGTGCTTGTGCAGCCGAGCGTGCTGTCATCCTCCTGCTACAGTTGAGCTCTTATCCATTGCTGCAGGGTGGCCTCCTTCACAATGAGACACACTTCCCCTTTATTTTAGCTTCCCCTCCAGGACTTCCACCCCCCTCCGGTCACTTATTTAGTTGGAAAATTTCCCAGCGCTAGCCACATCTCCACTGTGGGAACAAAAAAGTTGTCATGAAATTAACAACATACTAAAACTCAGCAACCTTTTGTTCAGTACTTCATATGAGTTGACGTTGTCCTGTGCGTAAGGGGCGGTTTGTTAGTATGGCACTTCCGACTTCATCTTGCATGTTCTGGCACTCTGGTAGATCCGGTCAATAAACTGCCTTGTTAGGGGGGGTCCGTTTAAAGGGGGGGGAAACCTACCAAAATAATAGTTATTTATTTAACAAGTACGGAAAGTAGAACTTTTCCTCACACGAGGCAGGGTTTGCACGCACGAGCGAGCGAAGCGAGGAAAATACTTTACACTCGAGTTAAATATTATATTTTTTCTGCAACCATTAGGGTTATTAACTAAAAAAAAAACTAAACAGGAATCACTAGAATCCATTTTAAATTTCTATAAGGTAACACTAGAATCTTTTTAACTGTTATAATTAAAAATATCTAATTATTTATTAAAATATTATTTTTATTTCTATATTCCTTTCAATTTTTATTTTATTTTTTTAATATTCGTTTTTTAATTATTTAGTTACGTTAAATAACAAAACTTCTTATATCAAGGAAGCACAATAAAGTTTTTCCACTCACTAGTGAGGAAAGTGACACTAATGGGAATTTTTCCCCACTAGTGATGTAAAGTTGGGCATTACACAGCTGATTTTAATTGAGTAATGAGAACATTCCCACATGGTTGCAGAAAAAATATAATATTTATAACGTGGTAAACAAATATCTTGTTTTAGCCATTACGTTAATGCTAGCTCGAAGATATGGAGCATTTAGAAGGCTGCCATCTAGAGGGGGGAGTCCAATATTGTAGGGCGGAAGTATATATATCTATATATCTGATTTATACCCTTCCTTGTGTGGAAGTTATATTAAATTCTTTAATATTCTACCGCCCAGCTCGCTTCCGTTTATCTTTGGAATGGAAAAACAATTTTCTTGGAAGAATTTCCCAATAAACTTTTAACCCACTACCATGTTTATCCTGCACGACAGTTTAACCTCATTAGATGTCCTCTTTGAGGGGGGTGCGTCAGGAGTTAAGGTTATGAAAGAGACCGCGTAGCTTGTCTTCAGCAGATCATCCGGGGAGAACTTTGCATTCCATTTGAGTTACTTTAAATTATTAATAAAATGAACAGAGCCGGGCCATAATATTCGTCTTGTGAATTTGGAACGTAAAATCTCTAACCACTACCTTCCTATCTTATGCTGTAAGCTTCTCGCATTACGATTGGGCGAGATTTTGCTTCACAGCATTCAAGTGCGCCACATGTTATCAAAAGCATCAGATTTAGGGCTTGCAACCCTCCATTTCCCCTCCACCCCTTAACCGTAACCAAGTTCATAACCTGCATAATTAAAACCTTCTTTTTGTTTTTCATTATCGATACCAAAGCGCCATTTGTAAGCGACACAGATGTTCATGCTACATTCCAAAAATTTATTACTAATTATCGATGGAGGGTGGCGCTATCTCACAACATTGATTTATTAACGGTAAGCCACAGCCTCCCTAATTCCGCCTCATCTAGCGGAATAGCTAAAGGCCTTTATGGTCATATGACCGCCATGTTGAATGCGAGTTATTTATGCTGATAATATTAAAACTTATCTCAGTCTAGTTTTCTCTCTCTGTCACTAGCAGACTGCGCCGCAAACTTAATTACTTTCTCTTACATTTAGTAAGAAGAAGCTTGGAGATCGTGACAAAGTTTTTGGGAATCAAATTATCCCTGAAATATCCAGAAAATGAAAAATTATTTTTTATTTTGAAAAAAGTTTACGTTAAAAGCTGGTGAATGCTCCAAATTGATGCTTTCTTTTTTTTTTTAGAAATCTTTATAGCTTCCGTTAAACCGGAAGTGTGCCTTTACTGAATCAATTTTTTTTCCTTTTCTTTAGTTTTTCGTAATTTCCTGAAAAATGGCCTGTTTGATTTTTCTTTAAACTTGGTTCATCTATTGCGCACAGGAAGTTCTATAACATTAATTTGGAGCATTATCCGGGAAAAAGTTGAGCTAAATTTACAGGAAATTAGCTCACCGTAAGTGCCATTTACTGATCAGATTTTGTAGTTTTTAATTATTACGTATTATTTTCTGCCGAAAATGGTTCCATTAAAGTGAAGATTTATAATATTGACGTCATTCACTTTTTTTTTTTAGAACGAAATTTTCTATTTTAAGAAAAAATTTTATGACGTAAATTCCGGTGAGAGAAAGTCATGAGAGTGTGCACACCCAGATTTTGTAACTAGTGAAATAATAAGGAGCTAAAGGTTTAAGGAGCTAAAGTTTTTTTTAGATTGAAAAAAAAAAAATTATTACGTGTAAAAAAATCAATTTGAGCTCCTACATTTATGTTTTGTGGGCAGCAAGTTTTTTTTCATGATGTAATACATTATTACTAGTTAGCTCTTCTTTTTTTTCAGATTCATTTTTAAGCCACATGTGTTCAGCATCCTGGGCTTTGTCAGCCTCACAGTTCTATCGGGTGGGGGGTGGGGAGTTTGTTCCGGCGACAAAAGAAGTGCCCTGGGCAGAAGTGACTTTCTATTCACATTTTTATAATTAACTTCTACAGCAATTCCCCCTCTTCTCCAATGCTTAGCAAGAGCCTTGTAGTTAGATCGCTGCGTTGCACATATGTGTACTATGTGTGCGGCTGGCCATAGCTCCTTCAATATGAGCACACTGGTGTGTTCCTGGTAGCTACGTACAAAAGAGCTCTTGCTGCTTGTAGCGATGTATTAAATAAAATAGTTACGCCGTAAGGGGGGCATTTCCAGTTCCTTTCTTGAGACTTACAGAAAGGAAATTGTAAATAAATAAATAAATAACTGTCTAAAAATACATCATACAAAAGAAGGGGGGATAGATAATTCCAGGTCACCGATGCTGCTAAAAAGAAATTTGTTCATTCAAGATTATATTCAAAAGAATAATGCACATGTGCGTATGTGTCTTGTAAATTTGTAGCAGCTTGCTGCGCTGCGATCTAGATCTTGGATTTCATCGCCCGCTTTAAATACGAAGTTTCCACGATTTATGCGATTAACATGAGATTATCGGGAGCCATTTTCGAGAAAAGCTCAAAAAAATGGCACTTCCGGTGTCGTATGATTTGTTGTAAAGCTTACTTGCGTCAAACCTACCGTAGAATCTATATCAAATTTTTACTACTTTGCAATTTGTTGTTTTTTTTTTAGTTCCGGTGCATTTATTATATTTTCAGAGTGTCACACATAGACTGACAGATAATTGGTTAAACACGAGGAAGGAATAACAACAAAGTTCAATTCCAGTTGGCTAATTACAGTAAGTGGTTGCAAGTCGCAAAATTCAAATAAGTGATGCATTTTCCAGCTTTTTATTTATTAATCCGGGAGCTTTTATTTGCGTCTTAAGAGCTTTTAGTGCCCCCCTACCTCCCCAGCAGGAAGTTTCCTGTTCAACTAAAGTTCGAACTTAGAAACACCCCGCTATCAACTTGGAAGGCAATAAACTGTTAACTTTAAAAGCGGTAATTTCCTCCCGACTGGAAACAATAGTTGGCCCGGAAGTATTGGTCTCCCCCACCCACCCTTCCTTACTTCCTTCCTACTGCCATCTCGAACTTTCTCCATATCCACGGTATCTCCCTTCTTCCTTTACTTCCAAATCTAACCTTTGGCTAAACCCAAAGTATTGGTGTCTTCGCGGTGTTCACCACCAAGAAGTAACTTTATTCCTTGTGCTCATATCATAAAATTGTACAGTAAAAAGAGTTTTTCAAGACACTAGCCTCTCCGGACACAACAAGAATTGTGATGAGATAAACTAATACGATGAACTTCCTGAATAAGGTTTTGGTCAAAATCAGTTCACAGGAAATGGTATTTTAACGACAAAATTTTATCGTGTTTTTTTTTCTTTTTATTTAAATGATTAATTCGTTGTAGAACAATTTTTGAGTACAGAGGGACTTCCGCCTAGAGCACGGGTCGGCAACCAGCGGCTCGCGAGCCGCATGCGGCTCTTTTATCCAAATTTTGTGGCTCTACAGCCTGTTCAAAATAAATTGTATATTTCAATTTTATTGAAACAAATGAAAATTTCATTTTTCTGCAACAATGTAGGAATGTTCTCATTACTCAATTAGAATCAGCTGTGTAATGCCCAGCTTTACCTCACTAGTGGGGAAAAATTCCCATTAGTGTCACTTTCCTCACTAGTGAGTGAAAAAACTTTATTATGCTTCCTTGATATAAGAAGTTTTGTTATTAAATATTTTCTGTAAAACTTTAATAAGCTTATTTAACGTAACTAAATAATTAAAATACGAATATTAAAAAATAAACTAAACATTGAAAGGAATATAGAAATAAAAATAATATTTTAATAAATAATTACGATATTTTTAATTATAACAGTTAAAAAGGTTATAGTGTTACCTTATAGAAATTTAAAATGGATTCTAGTGATTCCTGTTTAGTTTTCTTTTTTGGTTAATAATCCTAATGGTTGCAGAAAAAATATAATATTTAACTCGAGTGTAAAGTATTTTCCTCACACTCGGTAATTTGCACTTGCATTCGCCTCGCTTCGCTCGCTCGTGCGTGCAAACCCTGCCTCGCGTAAGGAAAAGTTCTACTTTCCGCACTTGTTAAATAAATAACTATTATTAAAGTAAAGATATTTTTTCAAAAAGAATTTTAAATGTGATAGGTTTGAAATTGAATAGAATTATATTAAAATAAAGTAAGTAATTATATAATACTTTCATTCAATCACAGGTTTAGTTATTATTTATTTGTTTATTTACTTTGCAATATGTGAAAATAAATATATAAAACGTTTAAATGTTATTGAATATCATAAAATAATAATTTGTGAATAGGAATGATCTACAGAGGTTTTTACACTGTCATCTTTGCGGCTCTTGGTAAGATTTATTAAAATTATTTAAGAAGAAATGGGTCTCTACTTAATATAGGTTGCCGACCCCTGGTCTAGAGTAATTCCAGGGTAATGCCAAGTCTCAAAAAAGGAGATAATATTGGCCGGAAGTAGGTAAGATTTCAAAGTTTAGAACCTTCACAAAAAGAGAAATTGTAGCTAGGCATTTTTTCTCTCGGAGCTTCAATAATTACACCAATAACAAGCGACTATATCACACTCACCGGAACACATGGCCTACTTTATCTAATGAAACTAGTATCAAGTAGGCGGTTTGTGACATTTTATTACGCTGTCATTTTCGTATTTTTTTTTTTTTTTTCTGCTTTTAATACCAACTTTAATTTTTCAAGCTTAAATAATAAAATTGCAGAAGGGTGGGGGTGAGTGGGTGGAAAAAAACATCTCTGGTGCCTTAATTTAATGTTGTGCCCAGCCTGACTTCCTCACCCATACATTTTAATCTGCCGCCAGTAGAGTTTTCCCGCTCCTGCCGCCAAGATGATAAGCCAGGCGGGAGAGTGTGTTTAATTTATGTCAGATTATCTTTTGAAATGTTTGACGTCATGCCCCTCTTTCCCAGACTTTATTGTTGGGGGTGGTGTTTTCATTTAAGTGGATTTCCATTTATTTTCCTCATGTCAGTGGAAACGAGCTAAGGCGATTTTATTTTAGATATATCATTTTTTATTTATTTTTTTTAAATTTTTCTTAAAGAAAAGAAAGAAAATTATGCAATTGTCTACAAAAAAAATTGCGTTTACAAATTGATCTATGGGTGTAGGGCGTCCAGCGTAAAACGGGGGAACTCACAGACTCGGAACTGTAAGGACAGCTGATCGATCCAATCTCCTTCACGGGATTCAAGCTCTCCAATCCAGTATCCTAAAGACTCCATTCTTTCTATAGAAATCCACACCCAGAACCAATCCATTAGTATCCAGCCTAGCCTAATCCCGGCTATACTAAATTCTGTGGCAAATTATCCCTGTCCAGTTTAATCCATGAATCCGCTACCTTCCCTCCACTTCCGTCCAACTCTCTTGGAAGATTTAGACCCAGCGATCTACTAACTGCTTGACGTCATCCTCCCTAGGATGGCTGTCATATAAGTACCGGATATTAACACTGATGGTTACGTTCACACTTCCGGTTGAAGGTTTTCCACCGACCCTTAGGAACAAGGGCAAGGGTATCAGAGCCTCCACCGAACCTTAGGAACAAGGGCAAAGGTATCAGAGCCTCCACCGAACCTTAGGGACAAGGGCAAGGGTATCAGAGCCTCCACCGAACCTTAGGAACAAGGGCAAGGGTATCAGAGCCTCCACCGAACCTTAGGAACAAGGGCAAGGGTATCAGAGCCTCCACCGACCCTTAGGAACAAGGGCAAGGGTATCAGAGCCTCCACCGAACCTTAGGAACAAGGGCAAAGGTATCAGAGCCTCCACCGAACCTTAGGAACAAGGGCAAGGGTATCAGAGCCTCCACCGAACCTTAGGAACAAGGGCAAGGGTATCAGAGCCTCCACCGACCCTTAGGAACAAGGGCAAGGGTATCAGAGCCTCCATCGAACCTTAGGAACAAGGGCAAGGGTATCAGAGCCTCCATCGAACCTTAGGAACAAGGGCAAAGGTATCAGAGCCTCCACCGAACCTTAGGGACAAGGGCAAGGGTATCAGTGCCTCCACCTAACCTTAGGAACAAGAGCAAGGGTATCAGAGCCTCCACCGAACCTTAGGAACAAGGGCAAGGGTATCAGAGCCTCCATCGAACCTTAGGAACAAGGGCAAAGGTATCAGAGCCTCCACCGAATTTCCGATGTTTTTTTAAAGTAATCCACTTTCGCATCAATGGCGCTACAGTGGATGTACATTATATTCATCAAATGATGTAAATAATTTTTTTTTTTAACTCAATTTAAATCTACCAAGAGCATCATAATTTTCCTCCATGAAGGAAAATAAAATTTATGAAAATTGACTGGTGATAATTCCTTAAATCGTGATATTTAATTGGATCTGTCAAGAACAGGTTAGCCACCGCTCAAACCACAGTTTAAACTTCCTGTCTACTGGGACGCGGGATTGGGTGGAAGTTCGTGAGTAGAGTTATATAACTAGTCATGCAGTTTAGGTAATTTAAATTTAAAGTCGTTATACTTTATGTAATTATTAATTGATCAACTATTAAAGTGACATTTCTCCATGTTCACATCACAATAAGTAAGTAAAGTACTTGCATATTTTTTCAGGCGGGCTTAACGTACAACTACCAAATTAGGTGTCGAGGACGGAGGCGTCTAGCAAACATACTTTACTATAAACTCATATTAACCATTAAATAAAATTCAAGGACTAGACCCCCGGGAATCGAACCCACTAAACCAACAATACATCTTAGCATTGCGGGTCTAGCCTCTCTAACCGCTCGGCTACCGTGGACACATCACAACAATTACTCAGGTAATATACAGAGGGCTTGCAGGGATGATTTGAGCAACTAATAGGGTTTAGTAAACCCCTTAGACTCGAGCTCATCATCGTCATACACGCACACACTCACACACATCGTACAGTTTACAGCAAGCAATAGAATTTTTAAGGATTTCAATGGATTTGTACGTATAACCACTTCCTTTAATTGAGATGTTTTGATGTTTCCAGCTCCCTCAATTCGTAACAACAATTAACTCTATTAGCAGTGTTACCAACTTAGTTCTATAAATTACAAAAGTCCCTTTTACCGTTTGCGTTGTTAATTGAAGTGGTAGTCTCTAGTAAATCAACTAAATACTACAAATTACATTAAAGAACAGTACCTCACACAAACAAGACCGAAGTAACAATAACCTAAACCCCTTAAAGCCCATTTTGTTTACAGTTTAGATTACTGGTTACCCACGTATAGACGACTGCTGGTGAGGAGGTGAGAAGGAGGGGATTTGTGGGTTTCTATGAAGTTTCTTACCCACACAGATACCCACAGATACCCTGTAGTAACATCGTACTAAACTAAATTTACCACCACACTAAACTTCGTTACTGCCCTCATCTAACCCCCTCTCCAACTCCCCGCCACAGAGTTTTGTTTTGGATAATTAAGAAAGTCTCCGCAAGCACGAGTTGGGTTCTACGAGGAGGGATGGGTTTATACAATGGGTGCCGAGTCTCTAGATTTACAATTTTGTGGGGTTTTGTTTGAGTTTAGGTTTATTACCTACAAATTCTATTTATGGTCTAAACTGAGTTATGGAACTCAGTTTAGACCATGCTGCATAATAATCCCTAATAATCCCTGATCGCCTAAAAGTGCTAACTTTTATAACTTTAATTTTGTGACATTACCTAAGTAATTCATTTTAGGGCAGACCTATAGGGATTGAGCAGAGTAAGCATAAGGGAGAGAGAGAGAGAGGGGGAGAGAGTGAGTGAGAGAGGGATTGAGAGAGAGAAGGAGTGAGTGAGAGAGAGAGAGTGAGTGATAGAGTGAGTGAGTGAGAGAGAGTGAATGAGTGAAAGAGAGAGAGAGAGTGAGAGGGAGGGAGGGAGTGAGTGAGAGAAAAAGAAGGAGAGAGTGAGTGAGAGTGTGAGAGAGAGTGAATGAGTGAGAGAGTGAGTGAGAGAGAGAGAGGGAGTGAGTGAGAGAGAGAGAGATGGA
This sequence comes from Rhodnius prolixus, assembly GCF_049639745.1. Taxonomy (NCBI): domain Eukaryota; kingdom Metazoa; phylum Arthropoda; class Insecta; order Hemiptera; family Reduviidae; genus Rhodnius; species Rhodnius prolixus. The sequence goes on from NW_027411634.1 coordinate 41,413,888, forward strand.
TGTTCGCGCAACTATTTGGCTGTGGCGAACTGTTAGGTCCTCCTATGTCCAATCAGCGCAATCCAAGGCCAATCAGTTCTCTGACTCAGCCCAAAACCAAGGTATCATGCAACCTTTCTTTTGCAGAAGTATGGACCGTATCGGACCTTTGAAGTTCTTCTAGGCGCCCTCTCAGTGTAAGTAACCATTTCTGGATTTTTGCGAGCTTGGCTCGACCTTTGAAAACTTCCCTAGAGAATGGCAGAGATGTTACCGGGGACCTCTAACTCTCTTAATGGAAAATTTCGGGGGGGAACGTTTTTTGGGGGAAAACCAGAGAATTATTTATCCATGACTCCCCACGCCCTCGCCTTTATATCTAGAACTGCCCTGGAGAGTATGGCTCCCTTAATTCGGTGCTATCCGTGAGAAAAGCAAGGAGAGTATTAGCAGGTTGGCGTGAAAAATTATTCAAACGCCAACTTTTGGTATGATTAGAGAAAATTTGATAAAGCATTTTCCAAAAATCTCTGGAAAGAGAAAAAGATCAATTGAATATTGAGGCACTTCCGGTAGTTTTGGAATTTCCGTCGAACTCCGGACATTTAAACATCTTTTATTACATAAACCAAGAAGAGTCGTGCATTACACTGAAATAGTACTTTAGATGAAGTAATAAGCCCCTCTCCCAAAAGCCCCTTACAAACATATAGTCTCCTCAACAATAACTTACAGTTTAAAAAGTTAAGTATAACGACAATAGGAGCACAAATCAGCAAAAGGTTGAAATAAATGATTATTACAAGTAGTTATTTGTAATTAGCTGTGTGTAATTTGTGCTCAAGTATTCTTCTGTAGCAAGAAATTATGTATTTAAATAAATTTCGGTAATACTTTCGTTTGTCAAAAGTAATAGAAAGTAGAAAAAATTAAAAATACAAATCGTTTCATTACAGACTAAAGAGGGCGTGATGTGATATACATGAAAGGTAGGCGTGGTTTAGTAGGTGTGGCATACATAAAAAGTAGGCGTGGTTTACTAAACAGTTCTCGCTTCTGATTGGCACTTCAATCAACCTACTTTTCACACTTCCATTCTTCACTGTGGTTGGCCAATTCTTTATTAGTAATTATTTCTATGAAAAATTAAACTTTAATTTTTTTTACTAATTCCCCCCCCCCCTAGGTATTTGATGAAGAATCAAAATAGGCAATAAAAACTTATCTCAATAAAAACATGAAAAATAGAAGATTTTTCTGGCTTAATGTCTTGTTTTCTGTACTAATAATGTAAGGGTAAACAGAAAATTGGGAATAATGGTTATTTTCTTGGGAAGTGGGTAAAAGAAATTTGTGGGTCAAGTTTCACCTATTGTTCCTCGCCATTTTGTTTGTTTATTTTGCATAGGGCTGTTATTTATCGATTTTTAATCATTTAATGATCAATAGTTGAATATCTTCGATTACAATCAATCTAAAGTTAAATGGTGGGTGAACAAATATTTTGTCTATGAAAATTAGGGTCTGTTTTAATATAAGGAAAAAAATATATATATACCTAGTTATTAAAGAAGGATATTTTCTTTATTTTCAAGAAAATTTGGGAATTTTATCTTTAATAGAAAAAGAGAAAAAAATTGTCAAAGTTGGGTGTTTTTCAACGTTACGCTTTTATGGTACGAGTACGTAATTTTTGACGATCAACCCTAATACAACTGTGCAACGGAATAGTTTTAATACATATATAAGTGGCAGTGATAATGCACGATGGTGATTGGTGAATTCCCATTTAGGGCAACATACATCCTGTAATCCATTAGCTGAGTGGTTCTCGACAGTTTGGGCTTCAAACTGAAACTGAAACGTAAAAGACGTACACGGCGCTTTCTATTAGGAGTAAAGGACATCATCATGGCATCATCAATGACAATATTCCAATCTCCACCCCATCATCAGCTGCAAGGCTTTTCAATACCTCCCCCTTTCACATCTACATTACCAAGCTATAAGAATATGTTCGTATGTCCACTCATATTAGGACCAATGGTGACACACAGCGGCCAACTGGCCTAACTAATAGCAGTGGCGGTTAATGGTGACGTCATTTAGTACTCTGCACTCTCCTCACCAATGATTTCATGATTACGACTATATACCTACACCCTTGTTCCTATTGCAGGCTAGACTATATTTTATTCTCAGACGTCTGTGAAGCTCCCTTCCCGTAGAATCATTGTGCAAAATGGGAAATTAAACCTGTGGGATCCTAGAATGGTCCTGGGCACGAAGTAATTTAATTATTATATGTATGCGTTTAATTTAAAACAATTTCCTCTTTAATGTCTCTGTGTATGTGCAGACAAAACCTATTTAATACGTTAATCTACCTCAGTATGTCTGTTCGTTACCGTTGCCTTTTCATTATAAGTACCTATCTACAAAGGAATCCTTTGTATTCCAGACAATTTAATTCAGTACATTTATAACAATAATCTGTTGAGATACAGAACAAGTAAGGGGTTTTTACTTTCACTTCCTCTTACTAGATGAAAGGGGAAGTTATAGCGATCGTGCCAAAGAGATTAAAAAAAGGTTTTCCTTATAATTGCTCTGTTTGTGCTGTGTTAGTTATGACAGTCTGCCGGTGAATTGTGTGGTCACCATAACTAAAAAAAAAACCCGCAGGAAGTTGGTTTTATAAGTTCCACCATCAACCAGCCGGAAGTACATTAAAAAAAAATAGATTTATGCAGTTTTGACATATACTCAACTTGTGCTCAGCATGTACTGTGCCTTCAAAGGTGCCTCCTCTGGCTCGCAAGACAGGTTAGCCAGGAGGTTATCAACTGCTCTCTGCACCTTTGAAGGCACAGTACATGCTTAACAAGTTGAGTAAAGTGCATTATTTGATATATTAAGGAATAAGTTTGATCCTTTACATGAAAGATATTGATCACTTAAATATGTGGCAGGAGGTTTCCAATTTTTTTGGTAATTAAACGCAACTCTCCCAAAATTACCAAATATTATTAATCCTTCTTGTTTGTAACAGATGTAAAATTAATTTTTAGCCATGCTTGAGAACAATCTAAAGCTCTTAACATTTGATTTTTTCTCAGAAAAATCACTCGAAAAACGACTTATTTCCCTATATTAAGAAAAATACTAGCTTTACTGCCTTGGCAATATTTTTAGTAGAAAGGGGATGAAAAAAATACATAAAAGTGACCTATCGCGTGCTCTTCTTTCTCTTTGATAACAAGTTACAAAAATTGAAATATGATTAATAAATACCAGATTTTGAAATGGCCTAGCACCTTTAATTTTGAAGATATCGAATTGCGGTTTCCAGTTTCTTTCATAACTTTTTATACTCTTTTAAACGGTGTACATGAAAATGGGGGTCAACTGCAAACCCTCACTTTTGGTCGCGCGTCAGCCGCGTATGCGGGCAGGAATCTAAAATCAAGTCACATATTCTGAAACTAGAGGTGACGGGCAACAAATTTCGCCTCTACCATTTTTCTGCTCAGATCAACCGTTTAACCATGAAATGCATTTGAGCCGTCTTAAAATGAACACCCTGTATAATATATTTTTAATGTACCTCTAAAGTGAAGAGGTTTAATGTTGAATTCATTAAATTTTTAGCGCAAATTTTATGAACATTTTAATTTCGTAAACTCTTACTTACGTAAGAGAAAGCCGTAAGTGAGATAACAAAAATTTTTTTATTATTATTTTCTGTACGATCTTTACATATTATGCTCATTATTTGACTTCCGTTTATTCTTGATGGAAGTCAAAACTACGTCAAACGCTAAATCTGCAAGCCTGTAAATACGTCACTCTTCTCCCACCCAACCAGCTATCTGATGTTGGGCCACATTCACAACCTTTCCTATCAAGTATGCGGGTCGCCGAAGTTGTGGACACACCTCATTCTTTTCCAGGAATTCCTGAAGAAGATTCCGGAAGAACTTCCGGTTGGAAATCTGGTTTCAATTTCACAACTCTCATTTGTTTTCCTCCTTCTGATATTGCTGTCAGGGAGATAGCAGCCAAGGGATATTGCAACCTAAAACAAACTTCTAAAGGACAATTTATACCCCGGGTGGGTGTCTACGGAGAACGAGTGGGCGGAGGGACTGCCTCCGATCAAACTTGTTTTCTTCCATCCCCCCAGGGGCACATTATTACCAACATCTACTTTTATTTTATGTCATCTTTTCCTTAAGACATTACAGATATCTTGGAAATTCAGTGAACATAGATTATTATTGGCAAAGAAAAATTTATTATTATTATTATACTCTAATAAATTTCTGTCTTCCAGTATTATTATCAAAGTTTGAGAAAAGTTATGGATGTTTAGTGCTGTTCCTTAAGATATCATAATTCCAGCACGATAACTGGTTTGGGAACATAAATGAATACCCCATGGAGAAAAAGAGGTGGGCTTATTCAGAGATCACGGCTTATCAGCTTACATCCACCAATTTATTAGTTTAGATTCGTTTAGATTTAGCGTGGGAATCCAATACGCTAACCTTAAAGCTAATCTCTTCCCTCTATTATTTATTATTATTATTAGTCGTAAGACCGAACTTACAAAAGTGCTCAAAATTTTAATTTCCGGTAAAATTCAATTTCGTAAAGTTGATACTTCCGGCAATATTTTCTCTTAGTGGAAGTAAGGATAACAGAAAAGTGAGCAGAAAAAAGAAGTAAAGTAATGCCTAATTGTGTGCAGGATCCTTAGTATTTCCGGTTCAACAAAGCGGAAGTTTCCGTATGGGACTTAATCTCATAGAACCTTGTTACTCTAGATTGCTTTCAATTTAAAGTTTGGGTTCATATTAGCCATTCTGGGAGCTAGTTAATAAATCTGGTCACACAGTACTGCAGTACTGCAGGGGGGATATCACGTGATGAGTTTTAATAATTAGGTAAGTTGTGGCCGTGCGGGAGGGGCCGTGAAGTCTTTATCCAGAGAATATAAAGCACGAAAATGTAGAAGTAAGCCACTCAGGTTTGGGTAATTTGAGCCAACAGGGTTGGCTAGTCCAATTATATACATATATATATATATATATATATATATATATACAATATAATCACCTCTTAGCCCATGCTTAATTCATTTAACAACAACCAGTGATCAAGCTGCGGTACTCCCTGGCTTGTGGAAGCTAGAAGCATGTTTTGGCATGCTTTGGTCGATCCTGTACAATACCAAGCTGTACAAGACACGCCCAAAAACGGTTTTATTATTCATGTAACAATATCAGCGACAAAATATGCATGCACAACATGTGCATGCACACATGCATTCTTGCGGAGCTCTAACTGCCTCCAGTTAACCAATTACACGTTATGCAGTTATAAAGACAAAGCACCTTTTCCGTAGAAGGGGAAGGGGTCTTTGTCTTTCCCAAGTTGAATAATGGCGATTGTTCAACACCATTTTCCTTTTATCGCATTTTCCTCAAGCTCAAAATTACCAATTTCCCTCGTTCTTGGTAAGAGATTTCCTTATTAGACTCCACCCCCCCCCCAAGATCTAATTTTCCGAATAAAGAGAACTTTTCCTTCATTACTTTTTGCTTGAGCATTGCCTCACGTCAAGCGTTCGCTGACGAATTTCCACGGGAAATGGCAGGTCCTCAGTATAAAGACAGTCTTCACTCTTGCTGTCGGGTATCTTGGCGGGGCGTTCCAGATGGTTTGGAATGTGATGGCACCAGCAGATTCTCTGGAAGGATGGCGGGGAACGACGCTATCATTCAAGCCAGAGCTCAGGGAAAGGTACCGGAAGTTAGAAGAGGTATGTAGGGGGAATCTTCACCTATTAGGTGGCGCCCAACCGGAAACGATAGATCTAAAAAGTTCTTCCTACCCCGCCCTCAACCGCCAAAAAGAGAGGAAGTATTGCGTTTGCGCCAAATTCTTGGAGATCTCTGCAAAATCACTGAATACATTTAGAATTTCCCTTAAACGGAAGTACATATTCACTGAATGGATTTTTCTTTGGAGTTGGAAAATTTTCTTAGTTATATTAAAAATGCGCACAATTTTGACACTTTTTCTAACTAGAGAGTAAGAAAATGTGAAAACCCGGAAATGATTGAGAAAGTTACGATAAAAAATCGATTTATCGAATTACTCGATGCGCTTATAAATGTCGATCTTATTGCTAGTAGTTTATTTTATTTTCTGATAGTAATTTGATAAAAACTAAATAAATGTTGGCCATCCATAACTATTTACTACAAAATATGGCTGGCTAGCGTTTAGTGAAGAACTAACACGTCATTCACAAGGCCATCTATATTATAATATAGTGGTACCGCTTTTTTTTCTTACATCCGTTACGCAATACCATAATTTGAATATAAATTACCTTGTTAGTGCTTACGTAATTCTGTTGTTTTACTTGTTTATTTGCTTTACTATTTATCTGCTGTTCGGCTGGGTTCCATTCATGGGCCGTAAGTGGTAGTTTTGTGTGTATGAACCTCCATTCTATGACCCACACTGTGGAGGCCCTTCTTCCTGGTTCCGGTTAATCATTAAAGAGGAAACGCCATCGTCACTTCCTCAGCGAGATATCGATGTACTTCCATCTAAAATCAGTTGCAGTTTTCCGTACGTACTTAAAGCCTAGATCTTTCCTTAGCGATACACTATTTTCTAGATTTCATTTCTAGAATTATCGATGTTTTCCTTTTTGATAATGGCTGCATGTAGGTTATATATGTGCACAAGTTGTCCTGAACTATTATTACTTCAAGGTTTCAGGATAGTGTCCTGAACTTCCTGGAAGAGAAACTCAGCCAATCTTCACCCTGGTTACCTTTAAACCTGCCAGTTCCTTCATGAATTCCTTTTTCATATCCATGAAAGGCAAGTTTGTAGAATCTTCCCTGAGAAATCGCATCCTCCCCGTACATCTTCAGACTGCGTTGTTAAAGCGATTCCTCCAGGTAATTTGAACTGTGGACTGTTCAGTCTTGACACTGCGCATGACCTTTATCTCCTCCGTTAGGTTCTTTAGATCGTTCCCTCTCTTAATTAATTATCTCTAAGCATTCTTAAGCCTAGGATGGAATTGTAGGAGTCGTACGCTTCCATTAAGTTTCGAACGAACGTTATAAGCGGACTTTCCTTCACTCGAAATGTTTTTATTGCCCCGATGTACCAAGGAAGATCTGTTTAATGTTGTTACTGAAAAAAAAACGACTACTTTGAATTCAACTTGAGCTTTCAAAATAGCTCCGTCTCTGATTTGCTTAGTTCTCCTTAACTTAAAGGCGAGCTTCCCTTTTTTTTAAGTAGAGAACTTGAATTTCACAAATCTGTCCGTAGAGCACGTCGTGCAGCTGCTGGTAGCAAAACTTGGAATTATTAAAGTTCTCCGTCCCCATCCCCTTGGAGGCGGCAAACTGTTAATCTACAAAAAAAAAAAGAAAAAAAAGTTGTAAAACGCTTAACTACTTACCGAAGTAGAGAATGGTGAGCTTGTAAAACCAAGTACAGTACTTAGGGACCAACATTAAGTTACTGCAGTGTCTTCTTGACGATTTAGTTTAAATCCAGGAGTGGTCACTCACATGACTTCCTGTTTCTACTGTCGTTAACTTATATTAATTCTAACCCAACATTACAGGCGGTAGATCTCTGCAAAATCTCACTGAAACTTTATAATTGTCTTTAGAAATTCCGATTTAATTCCCCCTTAAACGGAAGTGCATATTCACCGGATGGATTTTTTAATTTTTTTTTTGTAGAAAATCGTACATTATAATGAAATGTAACGCTTCTATCTTAACCAATAAGAAGTTTACAGTTAAAGCCTAGAAGCCATTTCCGGGAAAATGGAAAAATCCATTTGAGTAAAGAGGTACTTCCGTTTTGAGGAATTTTCATTTAAACTCCATTTTCAGCAATCCCAATTAATCCCATTCCGCTCTTGAATAGTATAAAAGAGTATAAAAGGCCGTGCTTTACCGGAAAACTGGTACTTTAGATTTAGAGGGAATCTATCTGAAATCTGTTCCCGGAAGTACCGAACTTAATCGAATTTTCCGGGGGAAAAGTGTTTCAAATGAAAGTTCTAGATCTAAACTCTTTAACAAAAACTTACAGTTTAAAATGTTAAGTATAAGGGTTGATTAAACGCCAAAAGGTACACAAATCAGCAAGCACCCAACATTTCATTAATTCTTCATTAATATTTAAGTAATTTTACTGCATTAATATTCATTAATATTTTTTAGAATTTATTAGATGTCACAGACCCTTATGCTGGCCATTTTCGTCTACAAAATATTTGTTCAAGTAGCACTGTAGATTGACTGTAATATGTAGTTATTTATAATAATCAAACTATTAAATACAGGATAAAAAGAAAAACGTTATAAAAAATAAAAAAAAATTATGAGGCTAAAAAATTCAAAACTTTTTTTTATAAAAAAAAATGTAATATGTAATATAAAGTAAATAAGATATGTATATTTTTAGGACAGCTAATTATTCCAGTATTTTACTATAAGTAAAATTAGGGGGACTAAATTAAATTACAATTGAGAAATCAATAATTGTTGTTGAATAATCTACTTGTTATTAACTCTGTGTTATTTGTGCTCTCGAATATTTCGGTAAGACGAATTCAAGACAGTAGCCTACTCTAACTTTGTCTTTTTCTACTTTAACATGCATGTACATATGTGTGATTTATCATAATTATAACAAAAAAATATTATAAATGAAGTGGCCAGCATAAGGGTCTGTGACATCTAATAAATTCTAAAAAATATTAATGAATATTAATGCAGTAAAATTACTTAAATATTAATGAAGAATTAATGAAATGTTGGGTACTCGCTGATTTGTGTACCTTTTGGCGTTTAATCAACCCTTATACTTAACATTTTAAACTGTAAGTTTTTGTTAAAGAGATTTTTGTACCTTTTGGATAGATTTTCCTTTTTGTCTATTTTACAAAGTTACATATCTGCTTTACAGATTTTTTTAAATTTGGAATAAGCAATTCTATCATTATAACCTGATAAGATGGTAAGTCGGAACCGTAACTACCACTAGAGAGATCTTTTTAAAGAATGATTATCGTTAAGGTCCCCCAAACCATCCTCAGTAACAACTTTTTTTGAAAAAGCGTTTTGAATAACATAGGAAGGTACTTGTGCGTGAATAGCAAAATTAAACTGCGATTTCATTACTTCCTTTTAAGAGGAGTAAGAAAAATAAACTGCGATTGCAGAACTTCTAGGCAAAGAGGCAAAGATTTTTTAATCGAACGACAATTCATTGATTTAAATCGGTTCACTCATTGATAATTTAAACGATTGCAGTACTTCCTCTTAGTAGGTGCAAGAGCATCAGCAATGTAGAGGAGCTTTAACCACTTATTCGAGCTGAATTTTATCAAAATCGGACTAAGCGTTATAGAAATATTGGTAATAATAGTTTTAGAAAGGGCCTTATTTGGGTGGGGCAAACTCTCCTCCTTATGAGGCACAGCGTCGAGACTTTTAAAGTGCAAATCTGTACAAAATTTCGATTCGAATGACATTTCATTCATGAAAATCGGTTCACGTGTCGATAATTTGAAACGATTCCTATACTTCCCCTTAACAAGTGTAAGAGCTGATCGCCGCTTTAATGTTACGTAGGGGAGCCCTAACCCTATCATCCTACCAAATTTTATCAAAATCGGGCCAAGATTTACAGAGTAATTAGTAATAATAATTTTGGAGGGGGCCTTACATAAAGGGGGCTAACTCCTCTCCCATTCGATGTACAGGGTCGAGACCCCCAAAAGGCACATCTACATAAAATTCCGAATCGAATGACACCTCATTCATGAAAATCGGTTCGCGCGTTTAGGCTGTACGTTGTTTACAAAAAAGGTAACAAGAACAACAACAACAACAACAACAACAACAACAACAACAACAACAACAAGAACAAGAACAAGAACATTTTTTGAAAAAGCCGTTTTTGCTCATTTTCGGCAACTTTTTTCTCGAAACCTATTAGATCTGGGTTGTTGCAAAAAAATTACAGCTATAAAGGAGGATTTGCCCCATATTTTAAAGAAAATTTGGGAATTTTATCTTTAGTAGAAAAAGAGAAAAAAATTGTCAAAGTTGGGTCTTTTTCAACGTTACGCTTTTTCGTGCACTTTTTGACGATCAACCCTTATACAACTGTCCTACCGGACAGTTTTAATATACCATTGGTTCGACAAGTTTAGAGGAAATCATAGGAGTCGTTTTTTTTTTCAGATTATCTAAACGAATTACAGTACGCTGATTATCGTCAGGTCTGATCGTAGCACCGAAGTTCAAATAGTAAGTTGGAACTGTGTAAGATTTTTCATTTTTGAGTTATGCGAAACTCTACAGACAGACTGCCAGACTATTCTTTAAAAATCCACTTTTTTCCGGAAAGCGGATACTTCCAGTTTCAAAAAAAAACACCATAAAATCCAAAATCTACACCAATAAAATTCCATCTTACAAAAGGATATGACTAAGAGGAAGTAAAATAATTATCTACGCAAAAGTAATTCCGGTAGCCATCTTACCGCATACACACAACGATTTACATATCATAATCTATGTAAATGTGATGACGAAATTAATGCGGGTAATTAACAAGATTTCGTCATTATACCTGCACAGTTCGTCTGCCCATTCATTGTACGCCCATAGAACGTCATTTAGTAATAATTATTTAAAAAAAATAAAAATAAACCTGGAATTCCACACTACTCTCTCGACTAGCTCAAATCCTCTTGTACAGTCTCTCGCCTGCTCTGACATCCCTAATACCCCACGCCGACTGAATCGCCAGTGGCCCCGCGACTTCCTTACAGTCTGAAGAACTAAATCTCTCCTCTCTCCCACTCATATTCTCCTCCTCACCTTCTCCTCTCTCCTATAGAGAGTGCTACCGCTGGGTAGTCTCTCTCCTCCTGCTCACCTCCCGCAACAGTTCATCACTCTCTCCATATTTACTGATTGTATACAACTGTATGCAGATTGTAAATTACAAAATAAATTAAAAAAATAAATAAATACAAATAAAAATAGACCTGGTTTGCAAACTCTCACTACTTCCGGTTTCTCCAGTTATGACGAATGCTGAATTGTATTGGTCTAGTTTTAGTATACATAATTAAGAAATGATGGGCCAGACATACATTACTGGCAGATCAGCTGTAAAGCGATGTTTACAAATTGCAACTACTGTCCCAAAATCTGACGAAAATGATTGGGTTCTTGGTTATTCTTACAGGTGATTTAAAAAGAATAAACCCAGTAAACATTTCAAATAGGCACATCCGGTTGAGGGAATTTTTCTTAAAATTTCCCAGCAATGCTTTTCATATTGTAATCCGGTATCTGGGCCCGCCTAAAGCGGAAATAGAATGTGTGCCCACACCTCTGTTGAGATCAGCTCACGTCAGCCTTGCGTATTTCTCGCATAAATTGCTATAGGCCGGCCGGAAGTTGCAATTCAGAATGGTGCGTACAGTGAGAGAGAACTTCTCTGAGAACTTCTTATCCTGTTGGCTGTAAGCGGGAGCTGCAGGTCCCCGTACACAATCATACCCCGCGGGAGAGGAGGAATAATGTAAATGTATAATATCCATATTAGTACAAACTCCATATTTCAAGAAATTACCCAAATTGAGAACAGGGTAAAAGTCATGTGAGTGTACACGATTCCCCCCCCCAAAAAATAATCAACTTTCATTCCCAGTGAATTTAAATTTTTTTACAAATTCTTTGTGGTCCAGCCACAAAGAATTTGAATATCATTACAGACAAATATGTATAATACAATTATGAATTAATTTTTTTCATTTCCCTCTTACTCGTTGCTAAGGGGAAATATGGTGATCGTGCCCAAATTTCTTACTTCCTACTTTAACCGGAAGTGCAAAATTTATGTACCACATTTTTTTGAAAGATTTCGATAATTAAGGAAATTCGTAAGGAAAGCCCTTTTACAAGAGGAAAATGGTTGCATTTCCTGTAAAAGTATTAATATACTATTCATTGTATTTCCGCTAAATGTATTTCCACACAATCAGTGACTGAAGAAACAAAAAAACTGTGGCTGTATCATGGACACGGCCGTGAATACGCTACTGGCTCTTCAGGGAAAATATTATTAAGCAGCGGTGTTTTCCTTTTGTTAGCTTCAATGAGCGCAGAAACCATAGACGATCTCACAAATCACACTTAGTATGTCCGAATGGATTGTTGACAAACGTCGTAGTTAAACGTGAACTAGCTGCTGCCCAATGTGTTTTCTTCATAATTGACGATCGAACACAATCTATGCCCTGTACAGTCCGTTGTCGATGTAGGAGCGATTTCATCATCCTTTTTGCATAATTTCAACCGCCCCAGCTGCAGTTGTACTGGACACCGTCGTCGTTGATCCGCCAGGGCCGCATTCATTCTTTTACGTTCCTAGGCACAGCTTGACTCGGTCATATGGTGTTTTATTATTACCATTCAGATTGTTCTTGAGAAGCCCTTTCCAACCGTATACCGATCTCCTGTATTTGGTTTTGGCTTTTTGACGCGTATAGGGCCGACATTATATTATTTTTGGTTTTTTTTTTTTATTCTAACACCTTATTACTATTCACTGCCACTATTTTACACTAATGTTTTATATACAATCGATAGATTGTGACGACAGCTGACGATTAAAACTTAAACGAACATCGTAGCTCCTCCGAGTCAAAAGTTACTACTAATTGCAAATCTCGATATGCAGCAAAATGATCTCAAAATGGCAGCGCTTCCCCCTCCACCGCGCGCGATGCGTCACAGCCCTCGCTTATCGTAATGAATTCTTTCGATCCTTTAGCTGGCCAGTGGTCTAATTTAATTTTGGATGTAGAAGATAGATTTGAAACTATAACGCCAAACTGTATCCCTGTTTTTTTGGATTGCCACCATATGGTAGCAAATTTAATGACGTATTCTCGTCAAATAATAATCAACTTTCATTCCCAGTGAATTTAAATTTTTTTACAAGTTCTTTGTGGCCCACCCACAAAGAATTTGAATATCATTACAGACAAATATGTATAATACAATTATGAATTAATTTTTTTCATTTCCCTCTTACTCGTTGCTAAGGGGAAATATGGTGATCGTGCCCAAATCTCTTACTTCCTACTTTAACCGGAAGTGCAAAATTTACGTACCATTTTTTTTTTTTGTAAGATTTCGATAATTAAGGAAATTCGTAAGGAAAGCCCTTTTAGAAGAGGAAAATGATTGCATTTCCTGTAAAATATCAATACTATTCATTTCATTTCCGCTAAATGTATTTCCGCACAATCAGTGGCTGAAGAAACAAAACAAAAAAATTAGCTGATCCTAATTTCTTCAAATCAAAATCTAGTGAAATCTACAGTTAGAATCGTTTTTTTTTAGATCTCATCAGATTCTCGTGAACTTTTAGCCTGGAAAAGCCATTTTCCTTGAAGAAATAATTTCCTACTGATGATGATAACAGCCGTGGAAATTGCCTCCCTCTCCGTTCCCTCCAATTAGTATTTTCAACAAGTATTTTCACGCTTGTTTTCAATAAAAAAGAAAATTGGGTAATAAATGCCTAATAACTGTAGTCAAGTAGAAGAATATCGCCAACTATGTGATCGTTTGTTTTCCTCCATTTTTATTAAGTGTGACATCGCGTATCGATCACAACGGGAAAGCTTCCAAAATCTTGGAAATTTGATTAGAATTTTTTTTTTTATTTATTTATTTAGTAATTTACAATCTGTATAAATATATACAATAAGTAAATAGGAGGTGAATGAGATGAACTGGTGCGGGAGGAGCAGGAGGAGAGAAGCTCCTCCAGCGGTAGCACTCTCTATAGGAGAGAGGGGAATGTGAGGAGGAGAATATGAGTGGGAGAGTGTGAGGAGGAAAGAGGAGAGATAGCAGAATAATGGCGTTTAGGTGTTCAGCCTACATTGGAAGTCGCGGGGCCACTGGCGATTCAGTCGGCGAGGAGGATTGTTAGGGATGTCAAAGGAGGCAAGAGACAGTACAAGAGGATTGGAGCAAGTAGAGAGAGTAGTATGGAACTTTTGGTATTTAGTCTTGGCGAGTTGGTCTATGAAGGGATTGTTGAGGTCGTTGTAAAGAGTGAGGTTAATCACCGTAGAAAGGAGCGTCAGCTATCCTGTCGGAGGAGTTTTGATTGAAATGTTTTGTACAGTCCGTATGTTTGTAGGTTTCGCTGAACCCCACAGCTCTAGTCCGTAAGTCCACCATAGGTTTGAGAATAGTACTGTATATTAAACGTTTGAGCTCAATGGGCAATTTGGGAGCGTCGTCCAAGTAGTCTGTAAAGCAGTTTAGCACGTTTCATCATTGCTTGTCTTTTAAGTCTAGTGTGTGGGGTTCCACGTGAGTCGTTTGTTCTATGTAGAGCCCAAGGTAGCTAGCACCAGATCTGTACAAGGAAGAGGATTGCTGTGTTGAAGAGGACAGGTGGACAGCAGCCCCGCCGGAGAGTAAACGTGGCATGCTGGCATTTCTGTGGGTTCAGTTTAATCCGCCACTTCTTTGCCCAGTATTCTATTTTATGTAAGTGTGTCCTGTAACTTGTATGAAGCTGATGAAGGATGTGTACTTGAAGCTAATATGGCTGTGTCGTCTGCATTTAATAATTTAAATTTAATAAATAAATACTTAGGAGGTAGTAAAATATTAAATTATCTAAAACGGAAGTTTAGAAAACCTTATATAACCTCTCGTAAAATGAGAGTATAAGATGGTCCAATATAGGTCTAGTGAGTTAGTGAGTGTAAAGGGTGGACCTATCTTGGTTTAGTATGCTTGTGAAGCCCAAGTCTGAAAAAAAATTAATCCAAAAGTTTTGGTTGGAAATACTTGAAAAAGGTGGCCTCGCTAAAACGTGGTTTGAACCAATTAGTTGAAAAGTCTTATAGTGAGTGATTAAATCAATTTGATTATCGATTAAATTTTGAAATTTAATTCACTAATTGTCGTATGATTAAAAGTAAGACTTATTTCGCCAATTATATTCTGCTTAAAGTTATGATTTAATTGTATTTTTAACCATTACCTCTGGTTGGAACTTTGAGGAAGTCGTGTGAGTGTGTGCCCCGGAAGTTTTGAACTCTCTGACCTCCCCACCCCCACCCAAGCTCCCGGAAAAGCCATAGTTTTCCCTCTCACTCTCTCTCTCGAGAGAGTAATAAATAGTAATATTATTGGAAAAGTTAAAGCTGACGAGAGATTGCTGCTGGTAATGATGGAAGTTTCCCCCAATAAAAATGTTTCTCCTGGAGCCGACAGCGCTCTAGGCGACTCCAGGCCATAAAACTTAGTTTCCAGCAAGTTCCAGTTACTCGCTCTTTACCCACCCTTCTAAAACAATAATTTATACAAAAAACAAAAACTTAATTGTGTTATATCCCTTCTCCAGGCGCCTGTAAAGTTATCACTTCCGGGCTCTTGGTAAATCGTTGTCGATCTTCTGTCTTCAGAAGTTCGTAAAAGATCTTTCTTGTAATCGAATTCCAATCGACTAGATCTCCATGGCTCTTTTTTTTTCATTATAAGTCCAATTTTAAATTTTACGTCTTGTAAATTGTGGAATCTCAACCAACAATTAGCCTCAACAGCCATTTGTTCAATGAGGAAACACTTCTGAGTGAAACAGGAAGTTACTTGGGTATTAGTGAGTGGGGAGGGAGAGAGAGGTGACGCACACTTTGGTAGATCTGGGTGTTTTGGTTCAAATCGAATACCATACCTATTTCCGGCTCAAACAATAGATTGTACACCTATTCACCAGTTTGAAGGAGTTTGATGAAAATTATAGATTTATATTTTTAGCAAGCCTGGGGTGCATTTACATTTTTAATTCGAGTTTGCAGCGCCCCTACAGTGCGTACTGTGAGGTACTAGCGCTCCACTTCTAAGACCCTACCACCACCACTCTACGGGCCTGTGTTCTTGTCCAGACATGTCGCCCCAACTACATAACCTCTTAAATACATTCTTCAAGTCTAAATTTCAGTTTACTTCACGGTTTCAGCACTTTATTAAATATTATTTTCTAATTTCTTTACTTCCTTTCTCTTACACTACTAAGTGTTATTTGTACGGCTTGTTACCTGGATTAGATTAATAAGAATCAAATATGAGATTGGATTTCCACAATTTTGATGGAAATCGATTGACCGGAACTTTCTCTTTTCTGCGTAAAATTTGTGGGAAATTTTAAGATTTTCTTGAAATAGATTTCCTTTTAAAATTCACACATAATTCTACGACTTTTTTTTTTTTTAATCTTTCCCTCTAATTGGCCATATTTTTTGTTAGTTTCGGCCGTCTCGCTTGTGCACCGTTAAGAGGGGTTTAATGAGGTGCTAAAAACGAGCTTAAAGGAAGTACCTCTACCGGAAGTGTTCCGTTTATATCCAATTGGTTGGGAGGGTAGGATTTTAAAAAGTTCCCTGCAGTTCGTATTCAAGTAACAAGTAAATATTTTCAAGATATTAAGAAAGAAGATACGAAAAACCCGTTCTAGAGTATTTCCGCCCAGACTTGAATATTTAATCAAATTCTTCTTTTAAATTAAATGCTTAATTTAGAAGCTTTTTTTTTTTCGAATAAGAACATTCTCCGTCTGTTACTCTGTCCGAGATTAAATATCGTTGGAGCTCCTACCAGTAAATACAGGTAGCGTCGCCGCCAGGAGCTTATATTTAAAGCGATGAATGGAAGCGGCTGTAGGTGACGTAATTGGTTCCCATCAATGGGGTGGGGCGAGCTTTGAGAACTCTGTGACACTAATGAGCCCCCTCCTTCGCCCTTCTCTTTTCTTCCCTTTATCAATAAAATTAATTAATTTTCCATTCATTTTCCTTTTTTCCAATTTTCACAATCTCTAGATCGTCATTAAAAATTTCCTAACAAAAAATAAAAGAAAAGAAAAGTGAATGGAAAAAGTTCCAATCAGCTAACTACGATCAAGTATGCAGGGAAAAAATTAAAGTTTATAATTAAATAATATTTTTAGGCCGCTTTTTTCTTTTATTTCCTTTCGATCGCTGGCAACAGGAAGTCCTGTGATCGTCACGGAATTGATTTTTTTTTTAAAAAAAAGGAAACATGTTTTGTAGCTTCGCTGCAAACGAGCAGTTCCTGTAAAAAGTAAAGTAAAGTAATTGCCTAGACTAATACCGCAATACATCTTAGCATTGCGGGTCTAACCTATAACTGCCTAACATACTTTACTATAAATTTCTCATATTAAACATTAAATAAAATGCAAGGCCTAGACTAGTACCGCAATACATCTTAGCTTTGCGGGTCTAGCCTATAACTGCCTAACATACTTTACTATAAATTTCTCATATTAAACATTAAATAAAATGCAAGGCCTAGACTAGTACTGCAATACATCTTAGCTATGCGGGTCTAGCCTATAACTGCCTAACATACTTTACTATAAATTTCTCATATTAAACATTAAATAAAATGCAAGGCCTAGACTAGTACCGCAATACATCTTAGCTTTGCGGGTCTAGCCTATAACTGCCTAACATACTTTACTATAAATTTCTCATATTAAACATTAAATAAAATGCAAGGCCTAGACTAGTACCGCAATACATCTTAGCGTTGCGGGTCTAACCTATAACTGCCTAACATACTTTACTATAAATTTCTCATATTAAACATTAAATAAAATGCAAGGCCTAGACTAGTACTGCAATACATCTTAGCTATGCGGGTCTAGCCTATAACTGCCTAACATACTTTACTATAAATTTCTCATATTAAACATTAAATAAAATGCAAGGCCTAGACTAGTACCGCAATACATCTTAGCGTTGCGGGTCTAACCTATAACTGCCTAACATACTTTACTATAAATTTCTCATATTAAACATTAAATAAAATGCAAGGCCTAGACTAGTACCGCAATACATCTTAGCTTTGCGGGTCTAGCCTATAACTGCCTAACATACTTTACTATAAATTTCTCATATTAAACATTAAATAAAATGCAAGGCCTAGACTAGTACTGCAATACATCTTAGCTATGCGGGTCTAGCCTATAACTGCCTAACATACTTTACTATAAATTTCTCATATTAAACATTAAATAAAATGCAAGGCCTAGACTAGTACCGCAATACATCTTAGCATTGCGGGTCTAGCCTCTAACCGCCTAACATACTTTACTATAGATTTCTCATATTAACCATTAAATTAAATCCAAGGCCTAGACTAGTACCGCAATACATCTTAGCATTGCGGGTCTAGCCTATAACCGCCTAACATACTTTACTTTAGATTTCTCATATTAACCATTAAATAAAATCCAAGGCCTAGACTAGTACCGCAATACATCTTAGCTTTGCGGGTCTAGCCTATAACCGCCTAACATACTTTACTATAAATTTCTCATATCAACCATTAAATTAAATCCAAGGCCTAGACTAGTACCGCAATACATCTTAGCTTTGCGGGTCTAGCCACTAACTGCCTAACATACTTTACTATAAATTTCTCATATCAACCATTAAATTAAATCCAAGGCCTAGACTAGTACCGCAATACATCTTAGCATTGCGGGTCTAGCCTATAACCGCCTAACATACTTTACTATACATTCATATTAACCATTAAATAGAATACAAGACCACTAACCAACAATACATCTTAGCTTTACAGGTCTCGTCATGTAATTTTAGTTTTTGACCGGCAAACACATGTTTCAGTGTCCAGAAAAGGTGGCCTGTTTTTCTGTTAGTCAGGAAGTAGTTTTCTAGCATAACTCAAAAAATCGTTGAACGTCCAAAATTGGGATTGGAAATGCCAAATTATTGACTTTTTAATTTTTTTTACTTTTTCTACTTAAATTTAGTGCTTCTCAGTATTAAAATGATTTAAGTTTTTAACTGTTAATTATTTAATTAAGAACTTACAATTAAACTTAGGCTCTTCCGGTTGTGACGTCGTCACTCTTCCTTTCAGATTTCTTATTATGATGAACATGTATCAAAATCAAATCAATCATCTTTTTAGACAAAATTTATAAAAATGCATAATTTTTGCAGGAAGTCGTGCGAGTGGTTCAATAACACATTTTGGAAAGCACTGTTTCTGATTTTTATTTCATGGGAGGGGCCACTTTAATTTTGGATGCTGTATTTTTATTTTTTTGAAAAATGAACAATTTTTTTAAATATTTTTATGTTAAATGTTTCACTTAGCTGTAAAAATTGTGGAAATATTTATACAAGAGTGGTAGTGAGTTACGTCTTACATGTTGCTACAACACTGGGGGTGGAAATGTTTAAGAGGGAGGAAGGTTATGAGGAGGTAGCAATTGTAGGGGTGATGGAACGGATCGTCTGCTTCAAGTGGGAAAAATTCAGCGCCCCCCTAAGCGGTGGAAAATATTAGCTGCAGGTTGGCTGACAAACAGGAATGGCTCCTTTTGTTCCTCACTATTCCTTCCTCAAGCTCGCCTTCAGGTAGCGGGAGCTTGCTTCTGCAATCTTATTTACTGGGAATTTCACAATTAAAATGATATTTACTAAAACTGCCTAGAAACCTAATTTACAATCTACTACGTAGTACATTAGCGAACAAAAACAGAATTCTGTAATTCCTCAAGCCCTGTTTCAACTAAATTACATAACCTCATGTATGTACAAAGTAAGTTATCTCTCTACGTGCATACAAAACTAAGCACTTCCGGAATATAGCCTTGTAACTACGCAGCCCCACTTGTAACAAACAACAACAACAATAAAACACAGTTCCTGAAATGTTACAGAATAGTAGGCGGCAACATTCCACCTCGTGTGACTTAACAACTTTAACTTTACATGCTTAACTGCTTCATTGCTTTCAAAGCATTCAAATAAACATTATCACATTACCATGTTTTAAGTCAGTGTAATTGTACATACACATACTCGTATTCCTGAGCTTAAAAATAGCTATTTCATTTTCAATACTAAAATTTTGCCGAAAATCCATCAGAATCCATGAAACAGGGATTGGGAATAGGGGTTCAATAATATGTATGCGTATTTATAATAAAACTGCACTGTTGCCGGAAGCGTCTCATTCTCACTATCCCAGAACTTACCCATAAAAATCGGTGTATAAAGTGTAAAGCTTTCCAGAAGAGTTGATGGGATGCAGCTCCCTATTTATAGCAGGGAGAGAACTCCTAACTCCAACTAAAGTATCCCAGTGCTTCTTCCTGGACAGCAGGAGCAAGGAATACTCCGGACATTTCCATACTTTCTAGCCTTGAATCTCTTCCTCTGAAATTTTACAAAAACCAATATTATGTAGCACGAATGGTCTTTAGCATTGATTTCCCTCAAATTTTTTTTACAGACATATTGAGCTGCAGCTGAATCAATGGTTAAGATGTAGTCTTGTGAGTCACATTCCCTTTATTATTATCTCAGAGGAACCAAAAAGGTAACTTTAGAAAAAATGCACAATCTAAGTACTCTTAACATTGTCAGAATACAGAAAAAAACTTATTGCGCCTGTGTTAGTAAAACTGCCAGAATGTTGTCAACAAATATGGTGGGGTGGGGAGGAAGGAAGCTGGAGAAAGGAAAATGTGGCTGGTGTTTAAAAAGCGGTGACAGGGTTGCCAACTGTAATGGAACAAAGAAACCTACCAACCTTCTTGCTTCCTTTTATATACGGAACACCCGCAGCCTTCTAGATATCGTATAAAGCAAAAAAAAAAAAAAAAGGATTGTACTTCTCCTAACTAACACCTTGAGGGTGCCACCACTGAACACTTTGTGTATCCCTAGCTCACAGAGTGATCCTTATCTTAGGATGTGGAGACGTGCTCTCAAGTCTTTGTAACCAACGCTGTAACACCTTCAGGCTGTTTCTCTCAGTTTATATATTCATTTTGTAAATTCTCTCTTTCATCTGGGAGAAATGATTAAAAAACACCTTTTTACGTCCCCTTCCTCGCCCAAGTGAGGATTCTTTTAAAAATAAAATCTGAATTTATAGTAAAGTATGTTAGGCGGTTAGAGGCTAGACCCGCAATGCTAAGATGTATTGCGGTACTAGTCTAGGTCTTGGATTTTATTTAATGGTTAATATGAGAAATTTATAGTAAAGTATGTTAGGCGGTTAAGAGACTAGACCCGCAAAGCTAAGATGTATTGCGGTACTAGTCTAACCTCTTGGATTTTATTTAATGGTTAATATGAGAAATTTATAGTAAAGTATGTTAGGCGGTTAGAGGCTAGACCCGCAATGCTAAGATGTATTGTGGTACTAGTCTAGGCCTTGCATTTTATTTAATGGTTAATATGAGAAATTTATAGTAAAGTATGTTAGGCGGTTAAGAGACTAGACCCGCAAAGCTAAGATGTATTGCGGTACTAGTCTAACCTCTTGGATTTTATTTAATGGTTAATATGAGAAATTTATAGTAAAGTATGTTAGGCGGTTAAGAGACTAGACCCGCAAAGCTAAGATGTATTGCGGTACTAGTCTAACCTCTTGGATTTTATTTAATGGTTAATATGAGAAATTTATAGTAAAGTATGTTAGGCGGTTAAGAGACTAGACCCGCAAAGCTAAGATGTATTGCGGTACTAGTCTAACCTCTTGGATTTTATTTAATGGTTAATATGAGAAATTTATAGTAAAGTATGTTAGGCGGTTAGAGGCTAGACCCGCAATGCTAAGATGTATTGTGGTACTAGTCTAGGCCTTGCATTTTATTTAATGGTTAAAATGACGATTTTATAGTAAAGTATGTTAGGCGGTTATAGGCTAGATCCGCAAAGCTAAGATGTATTGCGGTACTAGTCTAGGCCTCGGATTTTATTTAATGGTTAATATGACGATTTTATAGTAAAGTGGCACTGTGCCGGTGTAAAGACCAGTTTATTGCAGGAAGACAGGGTTGCAATCACTGGGCCAGTTGTCTGTTAATTCTAGAAGTCCTCAGTGGTGGGGGGAGGCTATAGAAGGGAAATGCTCAGCCAGAGAGGGAGTGTACGGAAGTTAACGGAGTCGCAAGGGAAGTGAGTACACGGACTGATCATTTAGTGCACACCCACACACAGTAAGAGAAACTGGGATAATTCCATCTTATCCCCCGCCACCACCAAATTTGAGAGAAAAATAAATCTGATGTATTTACTCTCACGACTTCCTTATTATTGTAATTAAAAATTCTCTTGATTCTAATGTCGTATATTGGATAAGAATGATAATGTTGAAGGGTGTTACTGCTCTCCTAGAACCGCAATGAAATCTTTTAGTATCTTCAAGAAAGAGTTGATGTATGCTCTTAAAAAGAGTTCTGTTCAATCTTATTTACGTTATTGGCAACTACAATTGGTTTCAAAGTATTAATCTTTTGCCGATAAGCTCAGCGAATTATCAGGCAACAGCCGTCTGGTTAGGAGTTGCTGTCGATAAGATGAGATTCTGGTTTGAATCTTTAACTGGACCCTGCAGGTTTTTAGGAGAGAACTGTGGCAGACATCATGAGTCACATATTAGGTTTTATAGGATACGGGAAGTCACATCCAACCATATGAGGGATTGTCATGATTTTTGGGGATGAGATCAGATTCAGGATCTTCAGCTGGGCAACAGGACAACAGTGGAGGAACTTAGGCTATTTCCGCTTAAGGTGGTTTAAGTCTAGAATTGATGTTGCTTTATAATGCTGCAATTTTCTTCCAGCAGCTTTGGAAAGCGCAAGGCTCAAGCTTACACTCACAATAACAGGACTCGTTCCAAAGTCCCAAAACTTAAAGGGGGAATCCCTTCTAGAAAGTTCTCCCAGTAGAAGCATCCAAAAAAAAATTGAGGCCAATAAGATTGAGTGGAGATATAAAACTAAGCGTGAAGTTTTCAGTTTAGAAATTGTTGAAACTATGCGGCTCCCAATGTATGCGAGGTTCATAACTACGTATTTTGTTTTTTTGTTTTTACCCAGCATCCCCCCCACGGCGAAAAGGAATTATGGAGACATTGGTCGCCAAGAAAGCCTTGAGAAATGGCAGCCACAAAAAATTTAAAACTTTGTCATTTTTTAGTATAATATTTGAATATATACAAGTTAAAAAAAGGGCCACCACTTAACATACAGATCTCTCTACAACTGGGCTGACGTCACACTACCTCGGGAGCTTTCTCAGTTATTAGCACGCTCTTGGTTGGTTTTATATTTCTCAAACCAGTTTTCACGACACAGTTTTTCCATTACATTATTTCCCACTCACATGCGTGGAGAGTTTTTCTTCCTACTTTTCCGCTTCGAGATTTCTGTTTCATTCTACCACATCCTCATTCACACAGATCGAGAGGGAGATGGAATATAGTTAAATAAATACTGTAGAAATCTAATGAAGAGAATAATTGTTTTAGAGTTATTCAACGACGTAAATGCTTCACCTTTATTTATAATATAGAATATAAACCTGTGAAGTAGTACTTTCTATTTATTTATCTGTAAACGGAAATAGGCTCTAAGAACCCCAAATACGTTTTGGGACACGGCCGTGTGTTGTACGTGAATACGTTTACGTAACGGGTTTTTTATATAAAATATTTTTATTTATGTATTTAGGATGAAATCAAGGAAACAAATCGGACGATCGAACCCAATCTATGCCTATACAGTCCGTTGTCGATGTAGAAGCGATTTCATCATCAACATGCATAATTTCAACCGCCTGCAGCTGCAGATGTACTGGACACCGTCGTCGTTGATCCGCCAGGGCCGCATTCATTCTTTTACGTTCCTAGGCACAGCTTGACTCGGTCAAATGGTGTTTTATTATTACCATTCAGATTGTTCTTGAGAAGCCCTTTCCAACCGTATACCGATCTCCGGTATTTGATTTTGGCTTTTTGACGCGTATAGGGCCGACATTATATTATTTTTGGGTAATATTTTTTTTATTCTAACACCTTATTACTATTCACTGTCACTATTTTACACTAATGTTTTATATACAATCGATAGATTGTGACGACAGTTGACGATTAAAACTTAAACGAACATCGTTAGCTTCTCCGAGTCAAAAGTTATATACTAATTGCAAATCTCGATACGCAGCAAAATGATCTCAAAATGGCGGCGCTTCCCCCTCCACCGCGCGCGATGCGTCACAGTCCTCGCTTATCGCGTAATGAATTCTTTGATCCTTTAGCTATCCAGTGGTCTAATTTAATTTTGGATATAGACAATAGATTCGAAACTATAATGCCAAACTGTATCCCCTGATTTTGTTATCATTAGATTTTTTGCATTGCCTCCATATGATAGCAAATTTAAAGACGTATTCACGTCTAAAAGTTTATCGTTCCTTCCGGAATAAAGAAACACAGTTTTTTGATAACCAACTTACTATCAGATCTCATTTTGATACCCAACAGTAATTAAAAATGTTGAGCCGTATGCAAATTTTTTATCTTTCGTTAATACACACACACACACACACACACACACACCAGTTTTCCTTTTACTTTAACAACATTTCGACTAGTGGGTGGGGGTGAGAAAGAGAAGGGGGAGCCAAAGTGGAATTCAATTAAGGTAAGATTGAACTTTGCTAGACCCATTCAACTGGGAGCTCATTCAATTTCCAATTTCTATTTCCTCAAGTCGAATCTATCTACTACACAGTTAATATTGAGGCCGCCCTACTGAAGTTTACAAATTAGTCAATTGAGTGAGCCACACCAGTTTCAGGGTTGTGAAGGCCGCACAAGATGAGGAGTAGGAGGTTCTAATTAAATTACCACCCGGGTTAATAATGTAGCATCTAATTGGATAATAATTGTGACAACAATTGCCCTACTTCCAAATATTACAAATTAAACTTATTATTAAAATTAACTGAAACATGAATTTACCGCTGAAGAAGGTTCGATACAAGGAAGTGAAAGGTTCAATATGAATAGAATAATTGATTTAATAATGTGCCATTTCCGGAAATGGTTTTTTGGACCTAAATTTTAATGAAAATTTAATCTAGAATAGAATAGAATAAAATTTTATTTTCTTTCAGAGCTACACTCTTTACAAATGGGTCTGGTTATAATTTTTTTTTAAACAAAGCTAGGAAATAAAAGTAATTCTTGCAATAATTATAAAAGAAAATTTACATCACTGGAAAACAAAGAAAAAAAAAAAAATCTAAAAACAAAAAACAAGGAAAAAAGAAAGATAGATAAAAAATACAATAATATTATAGAAAATAGGCTAAACATAACATGACAACCTAAGATTCTCGATTTTAGTTTTTGCACTTCTTATTAAGTTTGACAGGGCAGAGTACGGAAATAACTGTATTGTTGAAGTAAGAATAATAATATAATGACAATAATAGTAGAAGCACGCATGTTATCATTAAGTTACTTATTACAATAATATTAGCTGTCGTATTTTTAAAGCTTCTAATGCAAAATAATAAATGTTATTTAGTTTTTCTTTAGAATTAATTGTTAATAAGTTGTGCAAATTTGTAATATTAGGGAAATTTTTACTAATCTACTTACATAGATATCTGTTCCTAGGGTCATTATACATAGCGCATTCTATTAAAAAATGCAATAAATTCTCGGGTTTACAAGAATTGCAAATCGGGCATATTTCCAAACTGTTTAACTTGATACATTCATTATTAAGGTAAAAAGAGGGCGAATCAAAATTAGAAAGGCGAATTTGTGAAACCAATCTACGCTTTTTAATAGAACATCTAAATTCCAAGTACTCTTCACCACCCTTTAGAGAGCTAAAATGTCTAAAGTCTTTATTATAATTTGAATGAATGGCCCTGTCGATATCAGAGGACAACAAATGGTTATAGAATCGCTCGTCAATATTGTTTATTTCAATTCTAGAAAGGCTGGAGTTTAATTCTAAAATATGTTCTGAACCAACAGGCAATAATTTGTTCTTGAATTGGGTGTACCAGTTATAATTTACATTATTATCATTGCTACTATCGACTACTTTTAAAGCATTAAATACAAGTTTTGGTAACCGCTGGTCAGTCATATTTTGTATTTTATTGTACCAAGAGACCATTCTTTTCACTACTTCAGTCTCTGGATGAGGGAGACCAGTTTCCAATCTAATGAAGTGACTGGGAGTTAGACGAGGTAGATGATAAATATTTTTAACAAAATTGTTTAGGACTTTATCAAGATCACGACTGTACATGGGAGCCCAGACTTCAGCGCAATAAAGTAGAGAACCGTTTACTATACTTTTATAGAGTCGCTCCTCTGTAGCCCATGAATCAGACTTAGACTTAATCAAAATGTTTTTAACTACAGAGGTTGCATATTTAGCTTTTTTAGTGAACATCTGACTGGCCTGCCTAAACTTTCCGGATGAGCTAAAGTGGACACCTAAATATGTGTAGGAATTTAATACCTCAATAACGTGATTATTGTAAACAAGCGGCTTAAATGTTTTCTTTCTTCCAGCTTTATGGAAGATTACAATTTTGGTTTTGTCAGTGTTGACAGTAAGTGAATTATTACTACAGTATTCATTCAAGAAATTCAGCTTTTTTTGGCATTCATGCCACGAATCAGACAGAAAAACCATATCGTCCGCATATAATAGAGTGGATAGATCATAGTTGCTGGAGATTGGAATACCAAATGAATTTTTTGATTTATAAAAATCAGCAATGTCAGAAATAAATAGATTAAACAAAAGAGGGCTAGCTGTTTCTCCTTGGAGAACACCTCTGGTAATATTAATCGGATCAGAAAGCGAATAATTATAATCTAATAACATATTAGCTTTGTCATAAATATTTTTTAATGAGATTATTATTTTTTGAGAAATTCCAAACGAGTGAAGTTTGCACCACAAGTTAGCATGGTCAATTGAATCAAATGCTTTCTGCATATCAACAAATGTGGCAAAGACATATTTATTTTTCTTAATGATATTCAAGTTTATGGCAGAGCTCAGTATGAAAATGCTATCAATTTAATGCTATGAAAATTTAATCTATCTGCCCATGAAAGGAACTCAAAATAGAAATTCTATGCATACTTCCTGTTTCGAGAAAAGTGAGGCAGAAACAAAAGAAAAAAGGAAAATAAACATTGTACTAAAAATAACTAAGCGCTTCTTTTTTTGAAGCGTCGGGAAATGGAAAAAAATACCATCATTTATCTGGCCGGATATAGGAGGAAATCTAGGGAATGTAATACTTCCGGGCGGCTAACTAAACATACCCAGATAAAGTATTTAATCCTCATTGGCGGAGAAAGATCCATTAAAGGCTCCTCCCACCCACCCACCCATCAGTAAAAATAGCCAATGAAAATCTACTGCTACTTCTTCCTCTAAAACCAATGGGGGTTTGATCACTTCCGTGGTTGGGAAATGAGTGGAAAGCTGCAGAGAGAGACAGAGGGTGAGTTAAAGCTGTAATAAAAGTCTAGAAATTATAGTGTGATTTCCAATCAGCGTACAGGGGGGTCTTATCTAAGCTTCGCGGATTTACTCCGGATGTTTAATGGTCTCATTAAACAAAGCAAAACCCCTCTTTACAAGTAAGAGAACATCCTGGAGATGTTTATAGCCTTGCTATCCCTGCTAATCTTATTTTATATCATCATTATTACTGTTTGTCCAGAACTTACAGAACAATAGGAAGTAAAATATATGTTCTGGACTCAGCTTCTTAAAAACTTTGAATGGTTACTTAAATAGAAGATAAAAGAGAAGTAATCCTTTATCTCTACAATGGTATAAAGGGAAATTGTTAGAGCTATTTTCGAGAAAATCTGGAAAAAAGTTAGAAAGAAAATCTGTGTTGTGAAGTGTTACTTCCGGTTGAGACATTTTGATCGCTAACTTCCGGCAGATCTCAAGATTAGACTTCCGGCAATTTTTAGTTCATTCAAAATGCATATTTCCGTGTGAAAATTAGGAATTACCCGGAAGAGAGTTTGCTCCACTCATCTCCCAACAATGTGACTAATTCCAGATTTAACACTATTAAGAACATTTTAGCGATAATAGATTGCCGTAAAACAACCAAGAATAATGGCAACTGATCGTAAATTTCTAATTACAATTTGTTGATGACAAACAAAAACCAGCTGTAGGTGTAAAAGCAAGTTTATTGATTCAGAGGTGGGAAGAAATGAGAAGATTTGGCGGCTGACTGCAGGGAGGCAGGCAGCCAGGCATTTGCCGCCTCCACACAATATTCCTCTAATCTGCCTCCAAACACTCATCTCGCCAAAACCCACTTTACCTTTTGTATAGTGTAATTTAATTTGATTACTTATTAAAGGGCAATGTTTAGATGACGTTCATTAATGTCTGTTTGTCTGTTTGTAGATGAATAATTAACGGCTGATTGGAGGGCCAGCCACTCTAATGCTCTATCACTTTCCACCAATCACCAATTGGTTTAAATTAATTTATAAAAGCAACTCTGGAGTGAACAATTGCACCAGAAAATTGATGATTTGTTCCAAAAAAAACAACACCAAAATGGAGATCATATTTAATTTTATTTAAAAAAAAAAGAAGTAAAGTCATTGCATATTTTTTCAGGTAGGCTTTCCGTACAACTACCAATTTGATATCGCGGACGGAGGCGACTAGCAAACATACTTTACTCATATTAAATTCCTCACATCTTAGCATTGCGGGTCTAAGGGGCCGTACTTAAATTACGTAACGAACGCAAGGGGGGAGGGGGGTAAGGCTCGATTGTTACCATTCGTTATGGTTCGGGGGAGGGGTTTTTTTAATGCTTGTACGTAATTTTTCCAATTGAATCTATAATTTTTTGGTCATTAATGGAAAAATACTAACGATATTTTTCGCGCCAAATTCTACTATAGCCAACCTTCATACTAAGTGATAATGTAATTAAATAAGTAATAAATAAAAAATATATGTTTGATTTTAATTAAATACTATGCAATGACGATATTCCATAACAAAAAATTACGTACATTTGGCTAGGGGGGGAGGGGAGGTTGACATTTTGTTACGATCTGTTACATCGGGGGGGGGGGAGGGATTAAAAAGCTCTTTAAATTGCGTTACGTAATTTAAGTACGGCCCCTAACCTATAACTGCCTAACATACTTTACTATAAATTTCTCATATTAAACATTAAATAAAATCCAAGGCCTAGACTAGTACCGCAATACATCTTAGCTTTGCGGGTTTTGTCTATAGTCGGCTAAATACTTTACTATAAATTTCTCATATTAACCATCAAATGAAATCCAAGGCCTAGACTAGTACCGCAATACATCTTAGCTTTGCGGGTCTAGCCTATAGTCGGCTAACATACTTTACCATAAATCTCTCATATTAACCATTAAATAAAATCCAAGGCCTAGACTAGTACCGCAATACATCTTAGCTTTGCGGGTCTAGCCTATAACCTCCTAACATAATTTACTATAAATTTCTCATATTGTGTGGGAATACATCACAAAGAGTGGGGAGTCCTAGAGCATCCCCACTTTACCAAAAGTGCAAAACAAAAGAGGGCCAATCTAAATATATCTACAACTCATTGTCTGTCCACTAGATGTCACCCTGAGTGCTGCAGTATGACCCGCTCATTCTTTCTAGCCCGGTTTTTATGAATGGAATGAAAATGAAAAATGGGAAATTATAAATCAAAATTAAACACCAATGAAATATCTAAAAGTTCTGCATTTGATGTAAATATGTTAGTGCGGCCATTTTTGCGTCCTCTATAACCACTCTCGCTCTGCTATATAACTACCGTAATCAAATCTAGGGTGGACCAGCTCTGCATCACAGCTGTGGTGGACATGATTGGAGGTCCGTCAAATGTACTACCACTGCCTTTTAAATGGGAATATGCAAACAGCTGTACGAGAAGATCTCAGCGCTGTCAACGTTAGTAGTAAATAACAAACAGGAAATTCAAATTGACCCAATTGGGTAGAAGTAGGAGAATAAAATCACTGATGACGTCTCAGATAAAGAACATGGTAATTGCATCTTAGGTGGTTTTACTTTGCAATTTGTTAGTTTCTCTAATTCTACGTAAAGAAAAAGTAATCATTGTGATTTTTCTGATATCCGCTAGTTTATGTATTCAACGGAAATTAGATGTTTTGATGTCGTGGGTTTTGGCCTGCATCACTGCTGAACAATCCCAGGACTTCCTCTTCTATTCTGTACTCATAAATTTTCACTTTATATGGAATTAAAAGAAGTATCCAACCGTTATCGAATTTCTGGAAACAATATTTTCTGTTAAAACCGGAAGTTACCCTCTAAATAAATAGATTGATCATTTTCTCGAAGATGGTTCATGTATTGGTATACCGCGTATTATGGCACTTCCTGGACAAGATTTCCAGGATTTTCTTAGAGAAAGAACTTTCTAACTTTTTCTCAAGAGTTTTCTCAACTTTCTGTAATACAGCTTTTAGGAAAGTTCACTGCGAGATGTTACGTTACGCTTCCCTTTAAGGTCATAGTTCAGGGTTAAGCACGATCTAAAAACTCAAATTTTCGCACTATGAACTTTTACTAAGAGAGGTCATGTGGATGTTCACCTAATTGCATTAATTTATAATCAAACTATTTAACTACTAACCAACACAAAGATTCTGTCAAAAAAATACCCATTTATTTACCTTCATTGTATTTTTGCCAGCTAATTATTGCTATTGCAATTCCGCTATCCTACTACCTTTTAACTTCATTCTAATCGCTCCCACCTTTTAACACTAGAGATTGTATAAGAAGGGCGGTTCCACCAAAAAGGGGAAGGAACGCAGGCAATCCAAAATGGTTTCCATTGTTCCCCGCCCACCACTTATTTCATGAAAGATACCGGGGCTTTAAAACAACAAATCCGGCTACTTTTTAACACTAATTACAATTTCAAAAAAATATTAACACTATTATTGAGTCAAGATAGTTTTTAGTTTATGTTCGTCATTTATAACTTTACTGTGTGCACACACAATAGTCTGAACTGGACAATCGAATATGACGCAACAGTGGAAATATTTGGAAATGTCTATTAATATTGCAACACATATAGTGTATATTGTATATATGTACATATTTATTGTAAATACATGGAGAAAAAGGGAAACACGCGTCAGTAAAGGTCACCATGATCTAAATTTATTTTCCCGACAAGAAAAAATCAATGAAGTTCGTGGAAAAACCCCAAAGAAAAAGCGTGTTTAATATTTTTCTTTCTGCCCCCTTTGACTGGGTTGGCCAGGTGAGGTACGGTAATCTTGTACAATGTGCACCCTACAGACGTCCAGTGACCGGCCTGGACAGAGTGTACTCCAGTATTCTGTTATTTTGATAGATAATATTCCAGCTGGAAAAGTTGGTGATTTGGTTTTTTTAAACCATATAAATGGTCCTTCCGCTAATTCCCCTGTTTCCTCCAAATCTGCTACAGGCCGACAGATTTACAGATCTATACGTGCGCAATGGGGTGAGCAAAGTTTCGAAAACATTCTTTGGAGATCACTTTTTGAGATCTACAAAATAAATAAATCATCAATTTTGTAGAGTGGCTTTCTCTGTGGAAAAAGTTTCGATCAATGAATTACAAACGGAAGTCTCTTGGCAGACATAGTCTTAGACTAAGTGCCTCACAACTCACTAGCCGACGGAAGTGTTGACAATAACGAGAGTACACTGCGCGCAGTACGCTAATTATCTCTGAAGTTGTCGCGCTTTAAATAATAAAATTTGGGATCAACTATCCCAAACTATCACTCACTAAAATTCCCTATTTATAGGACTTACGCACCTCAAAATGCCCCCCCCCCAATCGTAGGTTCTGTTGACGAAAATTAGAGAAAATTTTTTGAAGATATTTTCTGAGATAAAAAAAATCTCAGAAAAGTGAAAAATCCCTTGAGTGAAATTCCGATAATTTTCGATATTTTTCCACTAACTTTAAAATTGATCCAAAATATTAACGGCCCCTTCCCTCCTTTATAATATAGAACGTCATAGTTTTACTGACGTGTAAAACTAAAATTTGGTATATTTGGGTGAAAAACAGCCGCAGGAGTAACTGTAGTCGAGTGTCAATGCTGGAAAAATCAAAGCTTTGTTATTAATTAATTAGGTGGAAAATATAGTAGCAAAAAGTGGGGGAAAACAACAGTTTTCTTTCCATTACTGTGTTAATGTTTGTGAGTGAGTTTGTTTTTCTGATGTGCATTAATTTGGGGAAAAATAAACTCATTTAAGCAATTATTTCGCTTCCATTCCACCGAAGTCTACGCCATATTTAAAGTTATTAAGAGGTTGGTACAGTTCAGAAGGTTTAACGTGTTTTTTTTTTCAGCGAAGTTAAGTTTCCATCCAAGAATAATTCATTATGAAAGAGAGTAAAGAGAGGAAGAAGGAAATGGAGTGGATGCTGTAAACGAAAGTTGAACGAACATGCGAACGAAAAGAGGCGGGAAACGACTCCAGATTGTGGGGTTTTCTCCTTTTTAAGAGGAAGTGGAAGGAAGGAGTTCTGCCAAGGAAAATAGGCTAGTAAAACCGGAAACAGGAACTTAAGACTTCAAAAACTAATAAGAAGGATAGTTTTTATTATCATTAAGTTCAACCAACTTCCTGCACCCCTTCCCAAAGTTGTGAGAGTTACTCTCTTTGCTGTTGAAGAACAGTTTTATAGGGTCCTTGGAGACCGAAAGAAATCCATGGCTAAGTTTAAGATCTCCTGAGATGATCTTCATTGAAGGGCATCAAAGCCTACAATGGCACCGGATGTAGCACCGATATCCTGAGATTTAGAATTGTAGATTTATGATCCAACAATAAACTTAGCGATCTAAATTCGTCCACCGGAAGTATCACAACATTTTCCATGAGGACCAAAAAAAACAAACAATTCTAACAGCCTATCGAATGAGTGAACAATCGATAATAAGGAAACACTATACATATTACTGCTTTTTGTTGACCAAAAAAAAAAAAAATACAGGGAAAATCCGTTATTTATGAGGATAGGTTGGTAAGCCTTAAGTTGGGGATTGAGTCACGTCCACTGTGGATCGGCTCACTTATCTATAATTTCCGGTCGACTCCTCCACTCAGCCCACTTTAACAACTCAAAAATGTTTATTATTTGCAATTTATTATTTTTTTTTATTTTATCTTATTTTTAATTCTAATTACAGGTTAATAACTGAAATTACGTACAGTTATATACAGTAACCATAATTTGTATTTGTAATTTACGATCGAAATTACACAATGAAATTACATATTTTTTTTTTACATACATTATTTATTTATTTATATCAATGATTCTTAAATATTGGTGCGGGACCTTAAGAATTATATGGGTCCCTTAAGGGACTATGAACATTTTTACTTTCTAATTATACTATGTAAAAGTATGGTAATCGTATCCATTCCCGATTTTGAGTTTGCACCGAAAATATCCATTTTAAAGTCCCCCTGAAACCGGTTATATGCTAGACCCGCAAAGCTAAGATGTGTTGTGGTACTAGTCTAGGCCTTGGATTTTATTTAATGGTTAATATGAGAAAATAGTAAAGTATGTTAGGCGGTTAGAAGCTAGACCCGCAAAGCTAAGATGTATTGCGGTACTAGTCTAGGCCTTGGATTTTATTTAATGGTTAATATGAGAGATTTATAGTAAAGTATGTTAGGCGGTTATAGGCTAGACCCGCAAAGCTAAGATGTATTGCGGTACTAGTCTAGGCCTTGGATTTTATTTAATGGTTAATATAAGAAATTTATAGTAAAGTATGTTAGGCGGTTATAGGCTAGACCCGCAAAGCTAAGATGTATTGCGGTACTAGTCTAGGCCTTGGATTTTATTTAATGGTTAATATGAGAGATTTATAGTAAAGTATGTTAGGCGGTTATAGGCTAGACCCGCAAAGCTAAGATGTATTGCGGTACTAGTCTAGGCCTTGGATTTTATTTAATGGTTAATTTGAGAAATTAACAGTAAAGTATGTTTGCTAATCACCTCCGTCCACGTCACGTAATTTGGACGTAAAGCCCTCCTGAAAAAATAGACGATTACTTTACTTTACTAGTGCACCGGAAGTGATTAATGGTTCATTGTATGCAAAAAAATCGCCGAAAATTTCACAACTTTTAATCATGTGGCTCAAAGTGGTGCGACAATAGATTTTCCTCAAACCGAGTTCGGATACAGCTGCTGGAATTTGGTTTTCTTGTAGTTCACTTGGTCCAGTGGTGATGGACAGTGTTGTCTATTATGAGAGAACAATGTCTTCACATGTTGACACCTGAAGTCTTTTTTTTTGAGAACCTGCCGGTCTTTGGAGCAGAAATTAGGAAGAGATAAACTAAGTTAGACTAATCTCCTCGTATGCTGGACCCGGATATTTCTGCGAGGAAGTCTACTGTAATTACCAACGAGTTGATCCCATCAAACTTTCCTACTAAAACATTTACTAGCTTACAAAGCCTTGCTCATAACTTTAAATAATATTTAAATAGTTTAGAATTAATCTAGTCAAATAAGGAGTTATGAGATTCATGCTTTAATATTTATTGCGACCTCCTTATATCGCATCAAGTTGTTTCCATTAATATTAATGTATACACTCTGTGGTGCGATTTATACAGAAGTGCCAAACTGTATATAGCTCACTAACCTGCCGCTGTGATAACCTCTCTCATTTAAGTTGTACATCACCGACTTTTTAGATTCCTTGCTCCTGGAACTGTTCATTGGACCGTTTCCGGTGGCCATGGCCCCATATACCGCGATGGTGAAGTAAGATTTCAACGGAAATTGCCTGTCTCCAGGACGCCTTCATGTGAAAACGAATAGTAACTCTTCAGCCCAGAGAAATGTTTGTTTCAGATTCAAATATCTTCAAAACGAAAAGTCAAATTAAATATGTTCCTTAAATGCAAAATTTGTTGAATATTGGATGACAGGAAGTGTATATTTCACTTAATAAATTTGGGTAATTCTCCTCAATGGTACCTATTAGAAAGACCTATGAGTATTTGCGGCAGAACTTTCTGTAATATTATTGGGTTCAAGCCTGCGATAAGCAGGGCAGTACCATTGTCATGACAAAACATGCCAGCTGGAAGAAAGCACGTCCACATCCAACACGGAGATGCTACTTACTGCACACAAATCTTGACTATTCAATTACATCTTGCACCAGAGTAATCTCAGCCCGACCTGTTGTCACCTAAAAAACTCAGCTCATGTCGCACAAGCGCTCAACTGTTCCGTACACATAAACCTGCAGCACACTACAATTAAACTCCTCATATACACATTTGCAAATATCCCACACAAAATAGTACCTTACAAGATATTTGAAGTTCAAAACAAACCCAACTTTTAACCGTAAATATCTCGTTTTCTGCTTGATAGATTTTTACCAAATTTTATACATTTATATACTAAAGTAGTCTCAATATACACGTGAAATATAAACAAAATCTATCGACTAGTTTAAGAGATATTTGAAGTTAAAGTTTTCATTCTATAAAACGGAAGCAAACTTTAACCCTAAATATCTCGTTTTCTGCTCGATAGATTTTTACCAAATTTTATACATTTATATACTAAAGTAGTCTCAATATACACGTGAAATATAAACAAAATCTATCGACTAGTTTAAGAGATATTTGAAGTTAAAGTTTTCATTCT
This sequence comes from Rhodnius prolixus, assembly GCF_049639745.1. Lineage (NCBI taxonomy): Eukaryota > Metazoa > Arthropoda > Insecta > Hemiptera > Reduviidae > Rhodnius > Rhodnius prolixus. Next base: position 41,449,682 of record NW_027411634.1, read on the forward strand.
GTAAAACAGTAGCAAACTTTAACCCTAAATATCTCGTTTTCTGCTCGATAGATTTTTACCAAATTTTATACATTTATATACAAAAATAGTCTCAATATACACGTGAAATATAAACAAAATCTATTGACTAGTTTAAGAGATATTTGAAGTTAAAGTTTTCATTCTGTAAAACAGAAGCAAACTTTAACCGTAAATATCTCGTTTTCTGCTCGATAGATTTTTACCAAATTTTATACATTTATATGCTAATGTAGTCTCAATGTACACGTGTAATATAAACAAAATCTATCGATAAGTTTAAGAGATATTTGAAGTTAAAGTTTTCATTCTGTAAAACTAGCAAACTTTAACCCTAAATATCTCGTTTTCTGCTAGATAGATTTTTACCAAATTTTATACATTTATATACAAAAATAGTCTCAATATACACGTGAAATATAAACAAAATCTATTGACTAGTTTAAGAGATATTTGAAGTTAAAGTTTTCATTCTGTAAAACAGTAGCAAACATTAACCCTAAATATCTCGTTTTCTGCTCGATAGATTTTTACCAAATTTTATACATTTATATACAAAAATAGTCTCAATATACACGTGAAATATAAACAAAATCTATTGACTAGTTTAAGAGATATTTGAAGTTAAAGTTTTCATTCTGTAAAACAGAAGCAAACTTTAACCCTAAATATCTCGTTTTCTGCTCGATAGATTTTTACCAAATTTTATACATTTATATACAAAAATAGTCTCAATGTACACGGGTAATATAAACAAAATCTATCTACTAGTTTAAGAGATATTTGAAGTTAAAGTTTTCATTCTGTAAAACAGAAGCAAACTTTAACCCTAAATATCTCGTTTTCTGCTCGATAGATTTTTACCAAATTTTATACATTTATATACTAAAGTAGTCTCAATATACACGTGAAATATAAACAAAATCTATCGACTACTTTAAGAGATATTTACAGTTAAAGTTTTCATTCTGTAAAACAGAAGCAAACTTTAACCCTAAATATCTCGTTTTCTGCTCGATAGATTTTTACCAAATTTTATACATTTATATACTAATGTAGTCTCAATGTACACGTGTAATATAAACAAAATCTATCGACTAGTTTAAGAGATATTTGAAGTTAAAGTTTACATTCTGTAAAACAGAAGCAAACTTTAACGCTAAATATCTCGTTTTCTGATCGATAGATTTTTACCAAATTTTATACATTTATATACTAATGTAGTCTCAATGTACACGTGTAATATAAACAAAATCTATCGACTAGTTTAAGAGATATTTGAATTTAAAGTTTTCATTCTGTAAAACAGAAGCAAACTTTAACCCTAAATATCTCGTTTTCTGATCGATAGATTTTTACCAAATTTTATACATTTATATACTAATGTAGTCTCAATGTACACGTGTAATATAAACAAAATCTATCGACTAGTTTAAGAGATATTTGAAGTTAAAGTTTTCATTCTGTAAAACAGAAGCAAACTTTAACCCTAAATAACTCGTTTTCTGATCGATAGATTTTTACCAAATTTTATACATTTATATACTAAAGTAGTCTCAATATACACGTGAAATATAAACAAAATCTATCGACTAGTTTAAGAGATATTTGAAGTTAAAGTTTTCATTCTATAAAACGGAAGCAAACTTTAACCCTAAATATCTCGTTTTCTGCTCGATAGATTTTTACCAAATTTTATACATTTATATACTAAAGTAGTCTCAATATACACGTGAAATATAAACAAAATCTATCGACTAGTTTAAGAGATATTTGAAGTTAAAGTTTTCATTCTGTAAAACAGTAGCAAACTTTAACCCTAAATATCTCGTTTTCTGCTCGATAGATTTTTACCAAATTAACCAAATTTATACATTTATATACAAAAATAGTCTCAATATACACGTGAAATATAAACAAAATCTATTGACTAGTTTAAGAGATATTTGAAGTTAAAGTTTTCATTCTGTAAAACAGAAGCAAAATTTAACCGTAAATATCTCGTTTTCTGCTCGATAGATTTTTACCAAATTTTATACATTTATATACTAATGTAGTCTCAATGTACACGTGTAATATAAACAAAATCTATCGATAAGTTTAAGAGATATTTGAAGTTAAAGTTTTCATTCTGTAAAACTAGCAAACTTTAACCCTAAATATCTCGTTTTCTGCTCGATAGATTTTTACCAAATTTTATACATTTATATACAAAAATAGTCTCAATATACACGTGAAATATAAACAAAATCTATTGACTAGTTTAAGAGATATTTGAAGTTAAAGTTTTCATTCTGTAAAACAGTAGCAAACATTAACCCTAAATATCTCGTTTTCTGCTCGATAGATTTTTACCAAATTTTATACATTTATATACTAAAGTAGTCTCAATATACACGTGAAATATAAACAAAATCTATCGACTACTTTAAGAGATATTTGAAGTTAAAGTTTTCATTCTGTAAAACAGAAGCTAACTTTAACCCTAAATATCTCGTTTTCTGCTCGATAGATTTTTACCAAATTTTATACATTTATATACTAATGAAGTCTCAATGTACACGTGTAATATAAACAAAATCTATCGACTAGTTTAAGAGATATTTGAAGTTAAAGTTTACATTCTGTAAAACAGAAGCAAACTTTAACGCTAAATATCTCGTTTTCTGATCGATAGATTTTTACCAAATTTTATACATTTATATACTAATGTAGTCTCAATGTACACGTGTAATATAAACAAAATCTATCGACTAGTTTAAGAGATATTTGAAGTTAAAGTTTTCATTCTATAAAACGGAAGCAAATTTTTAACCCTAAATATCTCGTTTTCTGATCGATAGATTTTTACCAAATTTTATACATTTATATACTAATGTAGTCTCAATGTACACGTGTAATATAAACAAAATCTATCGACTAGTTTAAGAGATATTTGAAGTTAAAGTTTTCATTCTGTAAAACAGAAGCAAACTTTAACCCTAAATATCTCGTTTTCTGCTCGATGGATTTTTACCAAATTTTATACATTTATATACAAACATAGTCTCAATGTACACGTGTAATATAAACAAAATCTATCGACTAGTTTAAGAGATATTTGAAGTTAAAGTTTTCATTCTGTAAAACAGAAGCAAACTTTAACCATAAATATCTCGTTTTCTGCTCGATAGATTTTTACCAAATTTTATACATTTATATACTAATGTAGTCTCAATGTACACGTGTAATATAAACAAAATCTATCGACTAGTTTAAGAGATATTTGAAGTTAAAGTTTTCATTCTGTAAAACAGAAGCAAACTTTAACCCTAAATATCTCGTTTTCTGATCGATAGATATTTAGCAAATTTTATACATTTATATACTAATGTAGTCTCAATGTACACGTGTAATATAAACAAAATCTATTGACTAGTTTAAGAGATATTTGAAGTTAAAGTTTTCATTCTGTAAAACAGAAGCAAACTTTAACCGTAAATATCTCGTTTTCTCATCGATAGATTTTTACCAAATTTTATACATTTATATACTAATGTAGTCTCAATGTACACGTGTAATATAAACAAAATCTATCGACTAGTTTAAGAGATATTTGACGTTAAAGTTTTCATTCTGTAAAACAGAAGCAAACTTTAACCCTAAATATCTCGTTTTCTGCTCGATAGATTTTTACCAAATTTTATACATTTATATACTAATGTAGTCTCAATGTACACGTGTAATATAAACAAAATCTATCGACTAGTTTAAGAGATATTTGAAGTTAAAGTTTACATTCTGTAAAACAGAAGCAAACTTTAACCCTAAATATCTCGTTTTCTGCTCGATAGATTTTTACCAAATTTTATACATTTATATACAAACATAGTCTCAATGTACACGTGTAATATAAACAAAATCTATCGACTAGTTTAAGAGATATTTGAAGTTAAAGTTTTCATTCTGTAAAACAGAAGCAAACTTTAACCCTAAATATCTCGTTTTCTGCTCGATAGATTTTTACCAAATTTTATACATTTATATACAAAAATAGTCTCAATGTACACGTGTAATATAAACAAAATCTATCGACTAGTTTAAGAGATATTTGAAGTTAAAGTTTACATTCTGTAAAACAGAAGCAAACTTTAACCCTAAATATCTCGTTTTCTGCTTGATAGATTTTTACCAAATTTTATACATTTATATACTAAAGTAGTCTCAATATACACGTGAAATATAAACAAAATCTATCGACTAGTTTAAGAGATATTTGAAGTTAAAGTTTTCATTCTGTAAAACAGAAGCAAACTTTAACCCTAAATAACTCGTTTTCTGATCGATAGATTTTTACCAAATTTTATACATTTATATACTAAAGTAGTCTCAATATACACGTGAAATATAAACAAAATCTATCGACTAGTTTAAGAGATATTTGAAGTTAAAGTTTTCATTCTGTAAAACAGAAGCAAACTTTAACCGTAAATATCTCGTTTTCTCATCGATAGATTTTTACCAAATTTTATACATTTATATACTAATGTAGTCTCAATGTACACGTGTAATATAAACAAAATCTATCGACTAGTTTAAGAGATATTTGACGTTAAAGTTTTCATTCTGTAAAACAGAAGCAAACTTTAACCCTAAATATCTCGTTTTCTGCTCGATAGATTTTTACCAAATTTTATACATTTATATACTAATGTAGTCTCAATGTACACGTGTAATATAAACAAAATCTATCGACTAGTTTAAGAGATATTTGAAGTTAAAGTTTACATTCTGTAAAACAGAAGCAAACTTTAACCCTAAATATCTCGTTTTCTGCTCGATAGATTTTTACCAAATTTTATACATTTATATACAAACATAGTCTCAATGTACACGTGTAATATAAACAAAATCTATCGACTAGTTTAAGAGATATTTGAAGTTAAAGTTTTCATTCTGTAAAACAGAAGCAAACTTTAACCCTAAATATCTCGTTTTCTGCTCGATAGATTTTTACCAAATTTTATACATTTATATACAAAAATAGTCTCAATGTACACGTGTAATATAAACAAAATCTATCGACTAGTTTAAGAGATATTTGAAGTTAAAGTTTACATTCTGTAAAACAGAAGCAAACTTTAACCCTAAATATCTCGTTTTCTGCTTGATAGATTTTTACCAAATTTTATACATTTATATACTAAAGTAGTCTCAATATACACGTGAAATATAAACAAAATCTATCGACTAGTTTAAGAGATATTTGAAGTTAAAGTTTTCATTCTGTAAAACAGAAGCAAACTTTAACCCTAAATAACTCGTTTTCTGATCGATAGATTTTTACCAAATTTTATACATTTATATACTAAAGTAGTCTCAATATACACGTGAAATATAAACAAAATCTATCGACTAGTTTAAGAGATATTTGAAGTTAAAGTTTTCATTCTATAAAACGGAAGCAAACTTTAACCCTAAATATCTCGTTTTCTGCTCGATAGATTTTTACCAAATTTTACACATTTATATACTAAAGTAGTCTCAATATACACGTGAAATATAAACAAAATCTATCGACTAGTTTAAGAGATATTTGAAGTTAAAGTTTTCATTCTGTAAAACAGAAGCAAACTTTAACCCTAAATATCTCGTTTTCTGCTCGATAGATTTTTACCAAATTTTATACATTTATATACTAATGTAGTCTCAATGTACACGTGTAATATAAACAAAATCTATCGACTAGTTTAAGAGATATTTGAAGTTAATGTTTACATTCTGTAAAACAGAAGCAAACTTTAACCCTAAATATCTCGTTTTCTGCTCGATAGATTTTTACCAAATTTTATACATTTATATACAAAAATAGTCTCAATGTACACGTGTAATATAAACAAAATCTATCGACTAGTTTAAGAGATATTTGAAGTTAAAGTTTTCATTCTGTAAAACAGAAGCAAACTTTAACCCTAAATATCTCGTTTTCTGCTTGATAGATTTTTACCAAATTTTATACATTTATATACTAAAGTAGTCTCAATATACACGTGAAATATAAACAAATTCTATCGACTAGTTTAAGAGATATTTGAAGTTAAAGTTTTCATTCTGTAAAACAGAAGGAAACTTTAACCCTAAATAACTCGTTTTCTGATCGATAGATTTTTACCAAATTTTATACATTTATATACTAAAGTAGTCTCAATATACACGTGAAATATAAACAAAATCTATCGACTAGTTTAAGAGATATTTGAAGTTAAAGTTTTCATTCTATAAAACGGAAGCAAACTTTAACCCTAAATATCTCGTTTTCTGCTCGATAGATTTTTACCAAATTTTATACATTTATATACTAATGTAGTCTCAATGTACACGTGTAATATAAACAAAATCTATCGACTAGTTTAAGAGATATTTGAAGTTAAAGTTTACATTCTGTAAAACAGAAGCAAACTTTAACCCTAAATATCTCGTTTTCTGATCGATAGATTTTTACCAAATTTTATACATTTATATACTAATGTAGTCTCAATGTACACGTGTAATATAAACAAAATCTATCGACTAGTTTAAGAGATATTTGAAGTTAAAGTTTTCATTCTGTAAAACAGAAGCAAACTTTAACCCTAAATATCTCGTTTTCTGATCGATAGATTTGTACCAAATTTTATACATTTATATACTAATGTAGTCTCAATGTACACGTGTAATATAAACAAAATCTATCGACTAGTTTAAGAGATATTTGAAGTTAAAGTTTTCATTCTGTAAAACAGAAGCAAACTTTAACCCTAAATATCTCGTTTTCTGATCGATAGATATTTACCAAATTTTATACATTTATATACTAATGTAGTCTCAATGTACACGTGTAATATAAACAAAATCTATCGACTAGTTTAAGAGATATTTGAAGTTAAAGTTTTCATTCTGTAAAACAGAAGCAAACTTTAACCCTAAATATCTCGTTTTCTGCTCGATAGATTTTTACCAAATTTTATACATTTATATACTAATGTAGTCTCAATGTACACGTGTAATATAAACAAAATCTATCGACTAGTTTAAGAGATATTTGAAGTTAAAGTTTACATTCTGTAAAACAGAAGCAAACTTTAACCCTAAATATCTCGTTTTCTGCTCGATAGATTTTTACCAAATTTTATACATTTATATACAAAAATAGTCTCAATGTACACGTGTAATATAAACAAAATCTATCGACTAGTTTAAGAGATATTTGAAGTTAAAGTTTTCATTCTGTAAAACAGAAGCAAACTTTAACCCTAAATATCTCGTTTTCTGCTCAATAGATTTTTACCAAATTTTATACATTTATATACTAATGTAGTCTCAATGTACACGTGTAATATAAACAAAATCTATCGACTAGTTTAAGAGATATTTGAAGTTAAAGTTTACATTCTGTAAAACAGAAGCAAACTTTAACCCTAAATATCTCGTTTTCTGCTTGATAAATTTTTACCAAATTTTATACATTTATATACTAAAGTAGTCTCAATATACACGTGAAATATAAACAAAATCTATCGACTAGTTTAAGAGATATTTGAAGTTAAAGTTTTCATTCTGTGAAACAGAAACAAACTTTAACCCTAAATAAGTCGTTTTCTGATCGATAGATTTTTACCAAATTTTATACATTTATATACTAAAGTAGTCTCAATATACACGTGAAATATAAACAAAATCTATCGACTAGTTTAAGAGATATTTGAAGTTAAAGTTTTCATTCTATAAAACGGAAGCAAACTTTAACCCTAAATATCTCGTTTTCTGCTCGATAGATTTTTACCAAATTTTATACATTTATATACTAATGTAGTCTCAATGTACACGTGTAATATAAACAAAATCTATCGACTAGTTTAAGAGATATTTGAAGTTAAAGTTTACATTCTGTAAAACGGAAGAAAACTTTAACCCTAAATATCTCGTTTTCTGCTCGATAGATTTTTACCAAATTTTATACATTTATATACTAATGTAGTCTCAATGTACACGTGTAATATAAACAAAATCTATCAACTAGTTTAAGAGATATTTGAAGTTAAAGTTTTCATTCTGTAAAACAGAAGCAAACTTTAACCCTAAATATCTCGTTTTCTGATCGATAGATATTTACCAAATTTTATACATTTATATACTAATGTAGTCTCAATGTACACGTGTAATATAAACAAAATCTATCGACTAGTTTAAGAGATATTTGAAGTTAAAGTTTTCATTCTGTAAAACAGAAGCAAACTTTAACCCTAAATATCTCGTTTTTTGATCGATAGATTTTTACCAAATTTTATACATTTATATACTAATGTAATCTCAATGTACACGTGTAATATAAACAAAATGTATCGACTAGTTTAAGAGATATTTGAAGTTAAAGTTTTCATTCTGTAAAACAGAAGCAAACTTTAACCCTAAATATCTCGTTTTCTGCTCGATAGATTTTTACCAAATTTTATACATTTATATACTAATGTAGTCTCAATGTACACGTGTAATATAAACAAAATCTATCGACTAGTTTAAGAGATATTTGAAGTTAAAGTTTACATTCTGTAAAACAGAAGCAAACTTTAACCCTAAATATCTCGTTTTCTGCTCGATAGATTTTTACCAAATTTTATACATTTATATACTAAAGTAGTCTCAAGATACACGTGAAATATAAACAAAATCTATCGACTAGTTTAAGAGATATTTGAAGTTAAAGTTTTCATTCTATAAAACGGAAGCAAACTTTAACCCTAAATATCTCGTTTTCTGCTCGATAGATTTTTACCAAATTTTATACATTTATATACTAATGTAGTCTCAATGTACACGTGTAATATAAACAAAATCTATCGACTAGTTTAAGAGATATTTGAAGTTAAAGTTTACATTCTGTAAAACAGAAGCAAACTTTAACCCTAAATATCTCGTTTTCTGATCGATAGATTTTTACCAAATTTTATACATTTATATACTAATGTAGTCTCAATGTACACGTGTAATATAAACAATATCTATCGACTAGTTTAAGAGATATTTGAAGTTAAAGTTTTCATTCTGTAAAACAGAAGCAAACTTTAACCCTAAATATCTCGTTTTCTGATCGATAGATTTGTACCAAATTTTATACATTTATATACTAATGTAGTCTCAATGTACACGTGTAATATAAACAAAATCTATCGACTAGTTTAAGAGATATTTGAAGTTAAAGTTTTCATTCTGTAAAACAGAAGCAAACTTTAACCCTAAATATCTCGTTTTCTGATCGATAGATATTTACCAAATTTTATACATTTATATACTAATGTAGTCTCAATGTGCACGTGTAATATAAACAAAATCTATCGACTAGTTTAAGAGATATTTGAAGTTAAAGTTTTCATTCTGTAAAACAGAAGCAAACTTTAACCCTAAATATCTCGTTTTCTGCTCGATAGATTTTTACCAAATTTTATACATTTATATACTAATGTAGTCTCAATGTACACGTGTAATATAAACAAAATCTATCGACTAGTTTAAGAGATATTTGAAGTTAAAGTTTACATTCTGTAAAACAGAAGCAAACTTTAACCCTAAATATCTCGTTTTCTGCTTGATAAATTTTTACCAAATTTTATACATTTATATACTAAAGTAGTCTCAATATACACGTGAAATATAAACAAAATCTATCGACTAGTTTAAGAGATATTTGAAGTTAAAGTTTTCATTCTGTAAAACAGAAACAAACTTTAACCCTAAATAACTCGTTTTCTGATCGATAGATTTTTACCAAATTTTATACATTTATATACTAAAGTAGTCTCAATATACACGTGAAATATAAACAAAATCTATCGACTAGTTTAAGAGATATTTGAAGTTAAAGTTTTCATTCTATAAAACGGAAGCAAACTTTAACCCTAAATATCTCGTTTTCTGCTCGATAGATTTTTACCATATTTTATACATTTATATACTAATGTAGTCTCAATGTACACGTGTAATATAAACAAAATCTATCGACTAGTTTAAGAGATATTTGAAGTTAAAGTTTACATTCTGTAAAACGGAAGCAAACTTTAACCCTAAATATCTCGTTTTCTGCTCGATAGATTTTTACCAAATTTTATACATTTATATACTAATGTAGTCTCAATGTACACGTGTAATATAAACAAAATCTATCGACTAGTTTAAGAGATATTTGAAGTTAAAGTTTTCATTCTGTAAAACAGAAGCAAACTTTAACCCTAAATATCTCGTTTTCTGATCGATAGATATTTACCAAATTTTATACATTTATATACTAATGTAGTCTCAATGTACACGTGTAATATAAACAAAATCTATCGACTAGTTTAAGAGATATTTGAAGTTAAAGTTTTCATTCTGTAAAACAGAAGCAAACTTTAACCCTAAATATCTCGTTTTTTGATCGATAGATTTTTACCAAATTTTATACATTTATATACTAATGTAATCTCAATGTACACGTGTAATATAAACAAAATGTATCGACTAGTTTAAGAGATATTTGAAGTTAAAGTTTTCATTCTGTAAAACAGAAGCAAACTTTAACCCTAAATATCTCGTTTTCTGCTCGATAGATTTTTACCAAATTTTATACATTTATATACTAATGTAGTCTCAATGTACACGTGTAATATAAACAAAATCTATCGACTAGTTTAAGAGATATTTGAAGTTAAAGTTTACATTCTGTAAAACAGAAGCAAACTTTAACCCTAAATATCTCGTTTTCTGCTCGATAGATTTTTACCAAATTTTATACATTTATATACAAAAATAGTCTCAATGTACACGTGTAATATAAACAAAATCTATCGACTAGTTTAAGAGATATTTGAAGTTAAAGTTTTCATTCTGTAAAACAGAAGCAAACTTTAACCCTAAATATCTCGTTTTCTGCTCGATAGATTTTTACCAAATTTTATACATTTATATACTAATGTAGTCTCAATGTACACGTGTAATATAAACAAAATCTATCGTCTAGTTTAAGAGATATTTGAAGTTAAAGTTTACATTCTGTAAAACAGAAGCAAACTTTAACCCTAAATATCTCGTTTTCTGCTTGATAGATTTTTACCAAATTTTATACATTTATATACTAAAGTAGTCTCAATATACACGTGAAATATAAACAAAATCTATCGACTAGTTTAAGAGATATTTGAAGTTAAAGTTTTCATTCTGTAAAACAGAAGCAAACTTTAACCCTAAATAACTCGTTTTCTGATCGATAGATTTTTTCCAAATTTTATACATTTATATACTAAAGTAGTCTCAATATACACGTGAAATATAAACAAAATCTATCGACTAGTTTAAGAGATATTTGAAGTTAAAGTTTTCATTCTATAAAACGGAAGCAAACTTTAACCCTAAATATCTCGTTTTCTGCTCGATAGATTTTTACCAAATTTTATACATTTATATACTAATGTAGTCTCAATGTACACGTGTAATATAAACAAAATCTATCGACTAGTTTAAGAGATATTTGAAGTTAAAGTTTACATTCTGTAAAACGGAAGCAAACTTTAACCCTAAATATCTCGTTTTCTGCTCGATAGATTTTTACCAAATTTTATACATTTATATACTAATGTAGTCTCAATGTACACGTGTAATATAAACAAAATCTATCGACTAGTTTAAGAGATATTTGAAGTTAAAGTTTTCATTCTGTAAAACAGAAGCAAACTTTAACCCTAAATATCTCGTTTTCTGCTCGATAGATTTTTACCGAATTTTATACATTTATATACTAATGTAGTCTCAATGTACACGTGTAATATAAACAAAATCTATCGACTAGTTTAAGAGATATTTGAAGTTAAAGTTTACATTCTGTAAAACAGAAGCAAACTTTAACCCTAAATATCTAGTTTTCTGCTCGATAGATTTTTACCAAATTTTATACATTTATATACTAATGTAGTCTCAATGTACACGTGTAATATAAACAAAATCTATCGACTAGTTTAAGAGATATTTGAAGTTAAAGTTTACATTCTGTAAAACAGAAGCAAACTTTAACCCTAAATATCTCGTTTTCTGCTTGATAGATTTTTACCAAATTTTATACATTTATATACTAAAGTAGTCTCAATATACACGTGAAATATAAACAAAATCTATCGACTAGTTTAAGAGATATTTGAAGTTAAAGTTTTCATTCTGTAAAACAGAAGCAAACTTTAACCCTAAATAACTCGTTTTCTGATCGATAGATTTTTTCCAAATTTTATACATTTATATACTAAAGTAGTCTCAATATACACGTGAAATATAAACAAAATCTATCGACTAGTTTAAGAGATATTTGAAGTTAAAGTTTTCATTCTATAAAACGGAAGCAAACTTTAACCCTAAATATCTCGTTTTCTGCTCGATAGATTTTTACCAAATTTTATACATTTATATACTAATGTAGTCTCAATGTACACGTGTAATATAAACAAAATCTATCGACTAGTTTAAGAGATATTTGAAGTTAAAGTTTTCATTCTGTAAAACAGAAGCAAACTTTAACCCTAAATATCTCGTTTTCTGCTCGATAGATTTTTACCGAATTTTATACATTTATATACTAATGTAGTCTCAATGTACACGTGTAATATAAACAAAATCTATCGACTAGTTTAAGAGATATTTGAAGTTAAAGTTTACATTCTGTAAAACAGAAGCAAACTTTAACCCTAAATATCTAGTTTTCTGCTCGATAGATTTTTACCAAATTTTATACATTTATATACTAATGTAGTCTCAATGTACACGTGTAATATAAACAAAATCTATCGACTAGTTTAAGAGATATTTGAAGTTAAAATTTACATTCTGTAAAACAGAAGCAAACTTTAACCCTAAATATCTCGTTTTCTGCTCGATAGATTTTTACCAAATTTTATACATTTATATACTAAAGTAGTCTCAATATACACGTGAAATATAAACAAAATCTATCGACTAGTTTAAGAGATATTTGAAGTTAAAGTTTTCATTCTATAAAACGGAAGCAAACTTTAACCCTAAATATCTCGTTTTCTGCTCGATAGATTTTTACCAAATTTTATACATTTATATACTAATGTAGTCTCAATGTACACGTGTAATATAAACAAAATCTATCGACTAGTTTAAGAGATATTTGAAGTTAAAGTTTACATTCTGTAAAACGGAAGCAAACTTTAACCCTAAATATCTCGTTTTCTGCTCGATAGATTTTTACCAAATTTTATACATTTATATACTAATGTAGTCTCAATGTACACGTGTAATATAAACAAAATCTATCGACTAGTTTAAGAGATATTTGAAGTTAAAGTTTTCATTCTGTAAAACAGAAGCAAACTTTAACCCTAAATATCTCGTTTTCTGATCGATAGATATTTACCAAATTTTATACATTTATATACTAATGTAGTCTCAATGTACACGTGTAATATAAACAAAATCTATCGACTAGTTTAAGAGATATTTGAAGTTAAAGTTTTCATTCTGTAAAACAGAAGCAAACTTTAACCCTAAATATCTCGTTTTTTGATCGATAGATTTTTACCAAATTTTATACATTTATATACTAATGTAATCTCAATGTACACGTGTAATATAAACAAAATGTATCGACTAGTTTAAGAGATATTTGAAGTTAAAGTTTTCATTCTGTAAAACAGAAGCAAACTTTAACCCTAAATATCTCGTTTTCTGCTCGATAGATTTTTACCAAATTTTATACATTTATATACTAATGTAGTCTCAATGTACACGTGTAATATAAACAAAATCTATCGACTAGTTTAAGAGATATTTGAAGTTAAAGTTTACATTCTGTAAAACAGAAGCAAACTTTAACCCTAAATATCTCGTTTTCTGCTCGATAGATTTTTACCAAATTTTATACATTTATATACTAATGTAGTCTCAATGTACACGTGTAATATAAACAAAATCTATCGACTAGTTTAAGAGATATTTGAAGTTAAAGTTTACATTCTGTAAAACAGAAGCAAACTTTAACCCTAAATATCTCGTTTTCTGCTCGATAGATTTTTACCAAATTTTATACATTTATATACTAATGTAGTCTCAATGTACACGTGTAATATAAACAAAATCTATCGACTAGTTTAAGAGATATTTGAAGTTAAAGTTTACATTCTGTAAAACAGAAGCAAACTTTAACCCTAAATATCTCGTTTTCTGCTTGATAGATTTTTACCAAATTTTATACATTTATATACTAAAGTAGTCTCAATATACACGTGAAATATAAACAAAATCTATCGACTAGTTTAAGAGATATTTGAAGTTAAAGTTTTCATTCTGTAAAACAGAAGCAAACTTTAACCCTAAATATCTCGTTTTCTGCTCGATAGATTTTTACCGAATTTTATACATTTATATACTAATGTAGTCTCAATGTACACGTGTAATATAAACAAAATCTATCGACTAGTTTAAGAGATATTTGAAGTTAAAGTTTACATTCTGTAAAACAGAAGCAAACTTTAACCCTAAATATCTAGTTTTCTGCTCGATAGATTTTTACCAAATTTTATACATTTATATACTAATGTAGTCTCAATGTACACGTGTAATATAAACAAAATCTATCGACTAGTTTAAGAGATATTTGAAGTTAAAGTTTACATTCTGTAAAACAGAAGCAAACTTTAACCCTAAATATCTCGTTTTCTGCTTGATAGATTTTTACCAAATTTTATACATTTATATACTAAAGTAGTCTCAATATACACGTGAAATATAAACAAAATCTATCGACTAGTTTAAGAGATATTTGAAGTTAAAGTTTTCATTCTGTAAAACAGAAGCAAACTTTAACCCTAAATAACTCGTTTTCTGATCGATAGATTTTTTCCAAATTTTATACATTTATATACTAAAGTAGTCTCAATATACACGTGAAATATAAACAAAATCTATCGACTAGTTTAAGAGATATTTGAAGTTAAAGTTTTCATTCTATAAAACGGAAGCAAACTTTAACCCTAAATATCTCGTTTTCTGCTCGATAGATTTTTACCAAATTTTATACATTTATATACTAATGTAGTCTCAATGTACACGTGTAATATAAACAAAATCTATCGACTAGTTTAAGAGATATTTGAAGTTAAAGTTTTCATTCTGTAAAACAGAAGCAAACTTTAACCCTAAATATCTCGTTTTCTGCTCGATAGATTTTTACCGAATTTTATACATTTATATACTAATGTAGTCTCAATGTACACGTGTAATATAAACAAAATCTATCGACTAGTTTAAGAGATATTTGAAGTTAAAGTTTACATTCTGTAAAACAGAAGCAAACTTTAACCCTAAATATCTAGTTTTCTGCTCGATAGATTTTTACCAAATTTTATACATTTATATACTAATGTAGTCTCAATGTACACGTGTAATATAAACAAAATCTATCGACTAGTTTAAGAGATATTTGAAGTTAAAATTTACATTCTGTAAAACAGAAGCAAACTTTAACCCTAAATATCTCGTTTTCTGCTCGATAGATTTTTACCAAATTTTATACATTTATATACTAATGTAGTCTCAATGCACACGTGTAATATAAACAAAATCTATCGACTAGTTTAAGAGATATTTGAAGTTAAAGTTTACATTCTGTAAAACGGAAGCAAACTTTAACCCTAAATATCTCGTTTTCTGCTCGATAGATTTTTACCAAATTTTATACATTTATATACTAATGTAGTCTCAATGTACACGTGTAATATAAACAAAATCTATCGACTAGTTTAAGAGATATTTGAAGTTAAAGTTTTCATTCTGTAAAACAGAAGCAAACTTTAACCCTAAATATCTCGTTTTCTGATCGATAGATATTTACCAAATTTTATACATTTATATACTAATGTAGTCTCAATGTACACGTGTAATATAAACAAAATCTATCGACTAGTTTAAGAGATATTTGAAGTTAAAGTTTTCATTCTGTAAAACAGAAGCAAACTTTAACCCTAAATATCTCGTTTTTTGATCGATAGATTTTTACCAAATTTTATACATTTATATACTAATGTAATCTCAATGTACACGTGTAATATAAACAAAATGTATCGACTAGTTTAAGAGATATTTGAAGTTAAAGTTTTCATTCTGTAAAACAGAAGCAAACTTTAACCCTAAATATCTCGTTTTCTGCTCGATAGATTTTTACCAAATTTTATACATTTATATACTAATGTAGTCTCAATGTACACGTGTAATATAAACAAAATCTATCGACTAGTTTAAGAGATATTTGAAGTTAAAGTTTACATTCTGTAAAACAGAAGCAAACTTTAACCCTAAATATCTCGTTTTCTGCTCGATAGATTTTTACCAAATTTTATACATTTATATACTAATGTAGTCTCAATGTACACGTGTAATATAAACAAAATCTATCGACTAGTTTAAGAGATATTTGAAGTTAAAGTTTACATTCTGTAAAACAGAAGCAAACTTTAACCCTAAATATCTCGTTTTCTGCTCGATAGATTTTTACCAAATTTTATACATTTATATACTAATGTAGTCTCAATGTACACGTGTAATATAAACAAAATCTATCGACTAGTTTAAGAGATATTTGAAGTTAAAGTTTACATTCTGTAAAACAGAAGCAAACTTTAACCCTAAATATCTCGTTTTCTGCTTGATAGATTTTTACCAAATTTTATACATTTATATACTAAAGTAGTCTCAATATACACGTGAAATATAAACAAAATCTATCGACTAGTTTAAGAGATATTTGAAGTTAAAGTTTTCATTCTGTAAAACAGAAGCAAACTTTAACCCTAAATAACTCGTTTTCTGATCGATAGATTTTTTCCAAATTTTATACATTTATATACTAAAGTAGTCTCAATATACACGTGAAATATAAACAAAATCTATCGACTAGTTTAAGAGATATTTGAAGTTAAAGTTTTCATTCTATAAAACGGAAGCAAACTTTAACCCTAAATATCTCGTTTTCTGCTCGATAGATTTTTACCAAATTTTATACATTTATATACTAATGTAGTCTCAATGTACACGTGTAATATAAACAAAATCTATCGACTAGTTTAAGAGATATTTGAAGTTAAAGTTTACATTCTGTAAAACGGAAGCAAACTTTAACCCTAAATATCTCGTTTTCTGCTCGATAGATTTTTACCAAATTTTATACATTTATATACTAATGTAGTCTCAATGTACACGTGTAATATAAACAAAATCTATCGACTAGTTTAAGAGATATTTGAAGTTAAAGTTTACATTCTGTAAAACAGAAGCAAACTTTAACCCTAAATATCTCGTTTTCTGCTCGATAGATTTTTACCAAATTTTATACATTTATATACTAATGTAGTCTCAATGTACACGTGTAATATAAACAAAATCTATCGACTAGTTTAAGAGATATTTGAAGTTAAAGTTTTCATTCTGTAAAACAGAAGCAAACTTTAACCCTAAATATCTCGTTTTCTGCTCGATAGATTTTTACCGAATTTTATACATTTATATACTAATGTAGTCTCAATGTACACGTGTAATATAAACAAAATCTATCGACTAGTTTAAGAGATATTTGAAGTTAAAGTTTACATTCTGTAAAACAGAAGCAAACTTTAACCCTAAATATCTCGTTTTCTGCTCGATAGATTTTTACCAAATTTTATACATTTATATACTAATGTAGTCTCAATGTACACGTGTAATATAAACAAAATCTATCGACTAGTTTAAGAGATATTTGAAGTTAAAGTTTTCATTCTGTAAAACAGAAGCAAACTTTAACCCTAAATATCTCGTTTTTTGATCGATAGATTTTTACCAAATTTTATACATTTATATACTAATGTAATCTCAATGTACACGTGTAATATAAACAAAATGTATCGACTAGTTTAAGAGATATTTGAAGTTAAACTTTTCATTCTGTAAAACAGAAGCAAACTTTAACCCTAAATATCTCGTTTTCTGCTCGATAGATTTTTACCAAATTTTATACATTTATATACTAATGTAGTCTCAATGTACACGTGTAATATAAACAAAATCTATCGACTAGTTTAAGAGATATTTGAAGTTAAAGTTTACATTCTGTAAAACAGAAGCAAACTTTAACCCTAAATATCTCGTTTTCTGCTCGATAGATTTTTACCAAATTTTATACATTTATATACAAAAATAGTCTCAATGTACACGTGTAATATAAACAAAATCTATCGACTAGTTTAAGAGATATTTGAAGTTAAAGTTTTCATTCTGTAAAACAGAAGCAAACTTTAACCCTAAATATCTCGTTTTCTGCTCGATAGATTTTTACCGAATTTTATACATTTATATACTAATGTAGTCTCAATGTACACGTGTAATATAAACAAAATCTATCGACTAGTTTAAGAGATATTTGAAGTTAAAGTTTACATTCTGTAAAACAGAAGCAAACTTTAACCCTAAATATCTAGTTTTCTGCTCGATAGATTTTTACCAAATTTTATACATTTATATACTAATGTAGTCTCAATGTACACGTGTAATATAAACAAAATCTATCGACTAGTTTAAGAGATATTTGAAGTTAAAGTTTACATTCTGTAAAACAGAAGCAAACTTTAACCCTAAATATCTCGTTTTCTGCTTGATAGATTTTTACCAAATTTTATAAATTTATATACTAAAGTAGTCTCAATATACACGTGAAATATAAACAAAATCTATCGACTAGTTTAAGAGATATTTGAAGTTAAAGTTTTCATTCTGTAAAACAGAAGCAAACTTTAACCCTAAATAACTCGTTTTCTGATCGATAGATTTTTTCCAAATTTTATACATTTATATACTAAAGTAGTCTCAATATACACGTGAAATATAAACAAAATCTATCGACTAGTTTAAGAGATATTTGAAGTTAAAGTTTTCATTCTATAAAACGGAAGCAAACTTTAACCCTAAATATCTCGTTTTCTGCTCGATAGATTTTTACCAAATTTTATACATTTATATACTAATGTAGTCTCAATGTACACGTGTAATATAAACAAAATCTATCGACTAGTTTAAGAGATATTTGAAGTTAAAGTTTTCATTCTGTAAAACAGAAGCAAACTTTAACCCTAAATATCTCGTTTTCTGCTCGATAGATTTTTACCGAATTTTATACATTTATATACTAATGTAGTCTCAATGTACACGTGTAATATAAACAAAATCTATCGACTAGTTTAAGAGATATTTGAAGTTAAAGTTTACATTCTGTAAAACAGAAGCAAACTTTAACCCTAAATATCTAGTTTTCTGCTCGATAGATTTTTACCAAATTTTATACATTTATATACTAATGTAGTCTCAATGTACACGTGTAATATAAACAAAATCTATCGACTAGTTTAAGAGATATTTGAAGTTAAAGTTTACATTCTGTAAAACAGAAGCAAACTTTAACCCTAAATATCTCGTTTTCTGCTCGATAGATTTTTACCAAATTTTATACATTTATATACAAAAATAGTCTCAATGTACACGTGTAATATAAACAAAATCTATCGACTAGTTTAAGAGATATTTGAAGTTAAAGTTTTCATTCTGTAAAACAGAAGCAAACTTTAACCCTAAATATCTCGTTTTCTGCTCGATAGATTTTTACCGAATTTTATACATTTATATACTAATGTAGTCTCAATGTACACGTGTAATATAAACAAAATCTATCGACTAGTTTAAGAGATATTTGAAGTTAAAGTTTACATTCTGTAAAACAGAAGCAAACTTTAACCCTAAATATCTAGTTTTCTGCTCGATAGATTTTTACCAAATTTTATACATTTATATACTAATGTAGTCTCAATGTACACGTGTAATATAAACAAAATCTATCGACTAGTTTAAGAGATATTTGAAGTTAAAGTTTACATTCTGTAAAACAGAAGCAAACTTTAACCCTAAATATCTCGTTTTCTGCTTGATAGATTTTTACCAAATTTTATACATTTATATACTAAAGTAGTCTCAATATACACGTGAAATATAAACAAAATCTATCGACTAGTTTAAGAGATATTTGAAGTTAAAGTTTTCATTCTGTAAAACAGAAGCAAACTTTAACCCTAAATAACTCGTTTTCTGATCGATAGATTTTTTCCAAATTTTATACATTTATATACTAAAGTAGTCTCAATATACACGTGAAATATAAACAAAATCTATCGACTAGTTTAAGAGATATTTGAAGTTAAAGTTTTCATTCTATAAAACGGAAGCAAACTTTAACCCTAAATATCTCGTTTTCTGCTCGATAGATTTTTACCAAATTTTATACATTTATATACTAATGTAGTCTCAATGTACACGTGTAATATAAACAAAATCTATCGACTAGTTTAAGAGATATTTGAAGTTAAAGTTTTCATTCTGTAAAACAGAAGCAAACTTTAACCCTAAATATCTCGTTTTCTGCTCGATAGATTTTTACCGAATTTTATACATTTATATACTAATGTAGTCTCAATGTACACGTGTAATATAAACAAAATCTATCGACTAGTTTAAGAGATATTTGAAGTTAAAGTTTACATTCTGTAAAACAGAAGCAAACTTTAACCCTAAATATCTAGTTTTCTGCTCGATAGATTTTTACCAAATTTTATACATTTATATACTAATGTAGTCTCAATGTACACGTGTAATATAAACAAAATCTATCGACTAGTTTAAGAGATATTTGAAGTTAAAGTTTACATTCTGTAAAACAGAAGCAAACTTTAACCCTAAATATCTCGTTTTCTGCTTGATAGATTTTTACCAAATTTTATACATTTATATACTAAAGTAGTCTCAATATACACGTGAAATATAAACAAAATCTATCGACTAGTTTAAGAGATATTTGAAGTTAAAGTTTTCATTCTGTAAAACAGAAGCAAACTTTAACCCTAAATAACTCGTTTTCTGATCGATAGATTTTTTCCAAATTTTATACATTTATATACTAAAGTAGTCTCAATATACACGTGAAATATAAACAAAATCTATCGACTAGTTTAAGAGATATTTGAAGTTAAAGTTTTCATTCTATAAAACGGAAGCAAACTTTAACCCTAAATATCTCGTTTTCTGCTCGATAGATTTTTACCAAATTTTATACATTTATATACTAATGTAGTCTCAATGTACACTTGTAATATAAACAAAATCTATCGACTAGTTTAAGAGATATTTGAAGTTAAAGTTTTCATTCTGTAAAACAGAAGCAAACTTTAACCCTAAATATCTCGTTTTCTGATCGATAGATATTTACCAAATTTTATACATTTATATACTAATGTAGTCTCAATGTACACGTGTAATATAAACAAAATCTATCGACTAGTTTAAGAGATATTTGAAGTTAAAGTTTTCATTCTGTAAAACAGAAGCAAACTTTAACCCTAAATATCTCGTTTTTTGATCGATAGATTTTTACCAAATTTTATACATTTATATACTAATGTAATCTCAATGTACACGTGTAATATAAACAAAATGTATCGACTAGTTTAAGAGATATTTGAAGTTATAGTTTTCATTCTGTAAAACAGAAGCAAACTTTAACCCTAAATATCTCGTTTTCTGCTCGATAGATTTTTACCAAATTTTATACATTTATATACTAATGTAGTCTCAATGTACACGTGTAATATAAACAAAATCTATCGACTAGTTTAAGAGATATTTGAAGTTAAAGTTTACATTCTGTAAAACAGAAGCAAACTTTAACCCTAAATATCTCGTTTTCTGCTTGATAGATTTTTACCAAATTTTATACATTTATATACAAAAATAGTCTCAATGTACACGTGTAATATAAACAAAATCTATCGACTAGTTTAAGAGATATTTGAAGTTAAAGTTTTCATTCTGTAAAACAGAAGCAAACTTTAACCCTAAATATCTCGTTTTCTGCTCGATAGATTTTTACCAAATTTTATACATTTATATACTAATGTAGTCTCAATGTACACGTGTAATATAAACAAAATCTATCGACTAGTTTAAGAGATATTTGAAGTTAAAGTTTACATTCTGTAAAACAGAAGCAAACTTTAACCCTAAATATCTCGTTTTCTGCTCGATAGATTTTTACCAAATTTTATACATTTATATACTAATGTAGTCTCAATGTACACGTGTAATATAAACAAAATCTATCGACTAGTTTAAGAGATATTTGAAGTTAAAGTTTACATTCTGTAAAACAGAAGCAAACTTTAACCCTAAATATCTCGTTTTCTGCTCGATAGATTTTTACCAAATTTTATACATTTATATACTAATGTAGTCTCAATGTACACGTGTAATATAAACAAAATCTATCGACTAGTTTAAGAGATATTTGAAGTTAAAGTTTACATTCTGTAAAACAGAAGCAAACTTTAACCCTAAATATCTCGTTTTCTGCTCGATAGATTTTTACCAAATTTTATACATTTATATACAAAAGTAGTCTCAATGTACACGTGTAATATAAACAAAATCTATCGACTAGTTTAAGAGATATTTGAAGTTAAAGTTTTCATTCTGTAAAACAGAAGCAAACTTTAACCCTAAATATCTCGTTTTCTGCTCGATAGATTTTTACCAAATTTTATACATTTATATACTAATGTAGTCTCAATGTACACGTGTAATATAAACAAAATCTATCGACTAGTTTAAGAGATATTTGAAGTTAAAGTTTACATTCTGTAAAACAGAAGCAAACTTTAACCCTAAATATCTCGTTTTCTGCTCGATAGATTTTTACCAAATTTTATACATTTATATACTAATGTAGTCTCAATGTACACGTGTAATATAAACAAAATCTATCGACTAGTTTAAGAGATATTTGAAGTTAAAGTTTACATTCTGTAAAACAGAAGCAAACTTTAACCCTAAATATCTCGGTTTCTGATCGATGGATTCGATTTTTCGAAAAAACTTTTCGTGACAGTCTCAAAATTCAAAAAAAAAATATATATATTTCTTTTTATTTGCATCTGCTATCAGCCAAACTTCATCTAATTGAGTGATATGTTTCATGTTTCTTAATGGTAGGGGGTTAGTACTTTTTAGGTAAGCTTTTGAGTTTCGCGGCAAAAGCGCTTGACTTTCATGATCTCTCTTTTTACTTCATGTGAATCTACAAGTTTTTTCTTGCGAAACCTTTTTAAGGCAGCTCTAGGAGTGAGGCGAAGGATGAGCTTCCGTCTTAAGTATAGTTCACGCTTTTGTTTCCTGTCTATTTTTGCAATGAATTTTGAAGGAAGTCGTTCGGGTGGAGCTGGTTGATACTTTTTCTTAAATATTTTTGTTTTTTTTCTTTGCTTTACAGTTGGCTGAGAAAGGATTTTATTTAAGAATATTTTGATTTAGTTTTATCACCGGAAATGGTGATAACTTTATTTAGGAGCGTTCGATAGAAGTAGAAGGCAATGGATGCAAGATGGCCGGCGGTATCTTGCTGGAGATCTACATCCCCTCCCAACATGATTTATGGGGTTTCCTGGGTCGGTGGCTTTACCGAACTGAGGGAGCTCGCATCAACATCCGCTCCCTGGGGTCATATTAGTTTACCGCTGTCCGTGATAATATCTGAACTGCTTACTAATGAAGCGACGGTATCTTAGGGAAGTGATTAGTTAATCGTTGTACAGTCCAATGCTATTACAAAATAGGAGCTATAGTTAGAATGAGTACCAGGAAAATACGAATAACTTCGATAAGTACGTTTTTAAAGAGATCGTGATGATGCAGGAGCATTGTCACCTTCCGCCACCATAAGATTATTATAGAAAGCCATTGGCTAACTTAATATTTTGCGGTTACGTACGATGATGAAAAAAAAAAAAAAAAAAATATGTGACGGCGTGTCCACACAGCTTCAGGGATAGAGTGGGTATGATGTCTATAGCCGAGAGGATGGGACAGACCTTAACAAAAAGGAAGTGGCGGTTAGCGATCAGGTAGGCTTAGAGAGATTGCTGCACGTACTACTCATTTCTCAGCTGTAGTCGAGTCGATGAATTCACTGGACAACGTCGTCCATTGTTTGGGTGTATCAGGAAGCTGGTTTGTCCAGTCGATCCATTACACCATGTCCAACTGGCAGCATCATCGCGCTTCTGGTCCGGCCTGACTCTTCCTGCATTCATTCAAATTATCGGGGCTATTTTTAGTTTAAACAATGAATGGATTAATGTATTAACCTGCTTAAAAAGAAACTCTCCCCAGTGTCTCTATTAACCTGTGGCCTATTATTTCCGTTTTACTCCCCCCTACAATCCTCCTAGAGCTCGCTTAGCTCTCTTAAAGCAAGCCAAAACAGAAGTCTTCTGACCAATTTTCCAGAAATCAAAGCGATAAGAGGAAAAACTGTAGAATACCCAACCGTCTTTCTCTCAACCGTTCAAACTTCGAACATTTGCGTCATATATAATTCTTGACCAATATTATACAGTTTGTAACCATACATTATCCTGAAGTGTGTGACGTATTAGGGAGCCAACTACAACCTAGGGACTTCCCAAAGACGTACTTTTTTCAAAAAAAATGATAAAAGAAAAAAAGCTTTCATTCTATTTGTACGTAATGAATACACGAAGTTTGTATACCAAAAATTCTTGGATCAACTTTTTAAAAGAAGTAAACTATCAAGGTGTGAAGGGTCACTTCCGGTTGAGGAACTTCCTTTAAACTCGATTTTCAGCAACACATCTCTGACTCCTCTTCCGGAAAAACTATTCATCGAATTTCCTGAGGAAAATTTTTCAATTAAAACGGAAAAACGTGGTACTTCCGGTTGGTTGGTTTTGACCAAATCTTACTGTCGCGTCACTTAATGACACCTGAGGGAGAGATTATTTTTAAATTTTCATCAGTTTCCTAGATTAACATTGTCTGACTGGAGAGTATTTGGTAAAATGCCTCTTTTTCGTACTTGGTAGACAACAAAACTGAAAATCCGGAAATCTATCCAATTACCATACCTGGTCGTATATTCAGAGAAAGTAAATAAGTAAAAAATGGAGTTCTCTGTGAGCAAAATAAGTTTACCTTGTTGGTACGTTAGAAGCCTATTATGATAATGCAATAGAAAGTACTTAGGGCACACACACATCTGGTATCAGCTCCTTGTTTTCTGCAACTTTTTGGGAAAAAAAATGTTGGCAATACTGAAAGGAAGGAAATAAGCTGAGAAGGATGGAACTGTTACGTAAAGGCGGGCGGGAAAACTTGACTTTCCCGCTTATCTGTACCACCTCTATACCGCCATCTGGACTAAGGTGGATACGTGTGTCACTTTGGCGGAAACACTATAGGCTGGGTAAGTTCTGAAAGAAAATACTGTCGCGTAAAACCTAGAGACCCACCGTCACTTCCCGTTCCCGAGAACACCCCTGTCTTCAGACCCCTTTGGTTCTTCCGGCCGCCTGCCTGCACACAGAAGTTTTCCGCCTACCAGAACTATTCGCTTCTCTTTCTTCTCTATAATCTAATTTTCATATAATGTTGCTGCCGGCCCGTTTCCTTCTTCGACGACGTATATTAGATTTTCCACCTTCTTATTTTACACCTTGGCGCGACTCACTTCCAAGATATATGATATTTTCTAATGAAAATTAAGTTAAAAGTGCATTATTTTTCTATTTCTTAGGGCACACACATCTGGTATCAGCTTCTTGTTTTAGCCCTTAGAAAACAGGGTCACCTTGGAAAAACCGGAAAAACTTTTCACTTGAACAAACCAATTATTTGAAAAGATAAATATTTTGTTTTTGTGTGTTTATAAGTTTCTGAACAAACACAATTATTGTTATTGTTATTATTATTGCTATTATTATTATTATTATTTTTTTTATTTATTTTTTTTTTTTTGGCGCATCAACAGCTGAGGTCATTAGCGCCCGGAGCTTTTTTCAGTGCACTGCCGGCCTCCGGACAGTGTTCTCTCGTTACAGACAACACTGTCCATCACCGGACAGTGAGCTGTAAGAAGCACCTAGGAAGAGAAAATCTAAGGGTCAGCTGCTGGATTCGAACCCGGGACCTCCGCGTGTGAGTCCAGTATGCTAACCTCATAGCTAATCCCTTCCCTTTATTATTATTATTTTTTTTTTCGGCACATCAACATCTTGGTCATTAGCTCCTCCCTTTATTATTATTATTATTATTATTATAAACTTAAAGACTTCCCTCAAATAGGTAGGTATTCAAATTTTCAATAATTTCTTTTTTCTTATACAAACAAAAAAAAGAAGGGATATTTTGGTATCATTACAAAAATTGGTTGGTAGGCATGTAATTTGTTGAGCCCCCTTCTTAAAATATCTAGTGTGAATTCTCACTATCTCTCCACAGCTGAGCGAAGTACCAAATTCAGAATTTCCGAGAATTCTTCGTTTTTCTCTTTTTAGATGGGATACATTCATGCATACCAATGGGTAGAAATCTCTTTTTCTCACTCAGGGGACCCTAAGACGGAGAGAAAAACTAGTACGCGAAAATTTAACAAGCTTGCAATACATTCACTTCCTGTGAATACGAGAAATTAAAAATGCACGAGGAAAATATTCAATTGTAGAGGTTTCCCGTCGACGCAGGGAAGACATCCTGGTACATACATACATACACGCAAAGAACTTTATTAAATTCCCTGTTGTGCGAGTTGCTCCCTTATTCAAACACGTCCGGCTCATCTCTAGTTGGGCTCTAACTAATTCAAGAACCAGCGGGTAAACTAGAAAGGATTAATGGGGATTAAGCATTCTACCTTCTCCAGGGATTTTTGGCGGCAAAGCACACACGGAAGTGGCTGGTGCTGCGCTCTGCCGAGTCCAACTATTTTATTACAATCCTGACCTGAATATAATGGTCACTATTTCCCCACTTTTGTCACGGCCACACTGCTGCTCATTCTACCTGGAAAAGCTCTTCTGCTTTTCTTCTCCTTCCCCATTTCTAATCACGACACCAACTTTTCCACGTCTAATGACGTCGAAAGTTTTTCCTGTCATAATTGCCGTCTCTCTCCAGGCGAGCAATCAAATAAAAATAGTTTTCTCACTTCCATAGTTTTCCATCACCTTTTCCTCTCCATGTGGCTGGAGTAGGTTACAGACAGCACCAGTCACAGATCAGAAGGATCTATTTGCTCTGGAGACGACACGAATAAGGCTTGTGTCTCTGGAGCCGCGATTCATTGAAGAAGATCTATGGACCAAAAGCTACAGATATTGAAAGTTCTCTTTGTAGCTACTCCACAGGAAAAGCCTTAGTATCATTTCCTTTTTCTTACCACACAGAAGTGAGAGTACGAAAGGAAAAAAAAAAATGGAAAGCTTTAACAAACTTTTGCCCCGGAAATGGGGTATAGCTTTTGATTAGCGAACTTTATACAAATTCTGGTCCTATCAGAAGAGAAAAGTTTTCTCAAGCCTTCAAGTTGTGAGTAATAGGAAGTTTTCTTGGTGTTGAAAACTTGTTTTTCTCTTTTTTTTTTTTAGGTTTTTCATTGCCACACTTTGGAGGAAAACTAGATTTTCCAACCCATTAATATTGTATCTTCTTCAGCTTATTTTTCTTTTCTTTTCTTTTTTGACACAATCTTATCATTTCTCTACATTCTCTTACTCGTCTAGTAAATAGTAGCGTAATGTGGTTACTTTATCTGAATAGGCTGAATAGTCTGGGTGAATTTTCAATCAGACTCATCTGTATTGTGCGTCATAAAACAAAATACAAGTCATCATGATAGAACATGTTAGAACTTGTTAGAACCTGTCTCACTTTGCAGAAACTTGCTGTGAAAAAAAAAGTTTAACAGAGAAATATAAATAACTTTTTCTTTTCTTTTTTTTTTTTCAGTTTCCTGACATAAATATATGAAACAGTTTTTGAAAATGACGTGTAATTTCCCTTCAAATATCTAGAAAGAGAGAAAATACAAGTAGAACTTTTTTTTTACTAAGTTTTTTAAGTTGGAAGAGAAAGACGGTGATTCTATTAAAGTGTCCATTAAATTTTCGTTTTCAATTGAAGCTGAGATCTCTTTGTCATGCATAAATTATATAATAATTAAGTAAGAACTAATTTTCATTTTCCTTTCAAAGTGTACTAGCTAGGAAAATTAATTTGAAACCCAAGCGTAAAATATTAATAGTGATAACTCAAAGCAATCTATCTAACAATACAATATCAGAGCATTTAAACTTAATAACAGTTTTTCTGTTCAAAATGACTACTTGATTAAAGTGCATCTCATCGTTCCGACATACCAAACAGAATAAAGAACTGCGCAAACGCAGGAGGCTGCGAAAATCCTATGGTACAATTCATGTACATTCATGGTTTCTTTCATTCTAGAGTCCACAATCCAGATCCATAACCCAAAATCCGAATGTAGGTAAAAACCAAGAGCTTTTTAAAGACGCTGTTCCCTTAAGGAATTCAGGGATGTAGTTCAATAAACTTCTTTAGCTAAAGTGAAATAGGATCCATTTTGTAATTAATGGTATTAATATAAAACATAATAATTCTGTATTAATTGCTTTGTATAATTTACAATGATTTTTTTTTTTAATAAGATGCAGAATTTACGCAGATCTTAACGTTTCAATATTCCCAGTTTTGTCCCTTATAACCCTTAATGAACCTTTGCACATAACGCTTTTCCACTCTCCAGGTGAAAGACCAGATCTCACAAAAACGAATGAAAATTAAACCTTGGTTTTTACCATGTGAACATTTCTTTCGTCGTAAATGAGCTGTATAAACAACTCCCTTAAGTAAGGACCTCACACACAGCTTGTTGATAAGGTTGATATTGTAGTCAGGAAACGATAAAATTCCCATATTGATAGAAAGTATGATATAAGCGGAAGTGGTAAAATGCAATCTCCATGCAAACCCCCCTCAATACCAATATTTCTTTAAAAGATCGCCACCCCCCCGTAAATCCACTTTATAACTCAGGACGTTGTGAAGTAAAACAAATGAACCCCGAAGAATGGTGAAAGGAGGATATGACGTCATAGATTTGTATTTTAGTATTCCAGGTTATAGTCTCTTCTTCTTCCGACCAGTTATGGCGAACAGACATAATGGTAGAACGGTTGGGATTCTGTTTAGCCTAGGCTTTTCTCCCCCCTCCTTACAATTGCGAGTTATAAATTAGGTTAGCCTGAAATGTAGGAGATAAAAGATGTACAAGAAAGTATTGGCGGAAATGTAGTAGGCGGGAAGGATCTATCTTCTATATACAAAACTCGCTTCAGGGGTACTCTAGATATAAGATTTATATATTCCATAAAGGTTTTTGTGTATATGATATCAGGTATATTATGTATGTATCAGTGTATGTTTTTGGAAAACGGCCGCCTCTTTGTACTATCCAAGTACGACCCCCCGGGGTATAGAGCGGCCGCCACAGAAGATGTGCTCAGGGCGGACATGTTGCCCTAAGAGCAGATAACGAACAAACGGAAAGCGGTGCTCATACAGACTGGTACAGATCCAGTTTCCTGTTAGATGGCAGCTGTTCCGAACAGCCATCTGTATTCTGTGGCTCACGAGTAAAACCAATCTGGGTTTTGCTTGATCTACCATGATGCAGACTCTTGCAATAAATATTTAAAAAAAATAAATAAATTATTCCTCTAAAAGTAGGTAGGGGATTTTAAGATCTAAATTGATAACATGTACTTCCCTTTTTCAGGTGAGGTGCAGAACAGACTGGAGGAGATGAAGAAGACCTCAATATGGCCTCCATCACACCTACCAAACAATGTGAGTCACATTCTTGATTTAATGATTATTGTTCTTCAGTGAACACATAGAGTGTGATTAAGATCTGATTTGACGTGAAGTTGTAATATCTAGATTTGAAAAAAAGCCAGTTAACTGACCTGGGAAAAGCTAAATACCTCTTTGTGAGATCGAAACAATTATGAGGATAAACGACTTTTGTCATTTAAAAGCTCACAAAAAGGAAGTCGTCTTTGGTAGGTAGATAACTAAAATGAAGTGTAAGCCCCCATGTGGGGTTGGTCTATACTTTTGTGAATTCTAATCGTTACAGAAAATGGAACATATCAGTGATTGAACCAACAGGCTCAATTTTGGGTCCCCCCTAAACTATATTTCTGCTGAGAAACACTCGCGCCCCCCATAGCTGTTAATTAAAGTTTCTTGAAACCATTTTCAGTGCGAACAAAAAAAATCCCTAAAATAAACAAAAAAGTCAAAGTTCAGTTCAAAGTTCAAAAATTATAGTGAATTTCAAGTAATATTATACAGTTAAGGTCGCTCATTTAAATTATATGATTTTAGGTCATATACCCCTAAAGAAATTCCACGCGAAGCTTACACCACCTGGAATTTATATTTTGCTCAAGGATAAATATAACCAACAAAAAGAAAATCAAACACATGGAGTATATAATACAGAAAGTATACTTTACGAAAAACAATAATAATTTCCTTGAAATATGTGCTAAGTTAATAATATAATAATGAGAAATATTTTCAATAATAATAATATCCTATTATTTACCTGGATTTTTCTCGCACCCACAGGTTGGGAACCCCTGCTCTGGTGTTTACCTTAACCCACCTCTCCCTCAGATATGAATTAAAAAAGGATATTTCTGTGTTACAAATAACACTTCTAGACCATTACATGTGGGCAATGAACATACTTTAGTTGAATGAAAAATCGATACGGTCGATTGAAACAAAAAAAATCGATTCAGAAATTTAATCGATATATCGAATTCGTACTATCTTTCATATTCTGTTTTTTTTGTGATATGAATGAGGTTTGTTGCTAATTAAAACTGTCCGGTAGGACAGTTGTATAAGGGTTGAACGTCAAAAACTGCACGAAAATAGTGTAACGTTGAAAGAAAAACACCCAACTTTGACAATTTGTTTCTCTTTTTCTATAAAAGATAAAACTACCAAACTTGCTTTAAAATATAGGGCAAATCCTCCTTTATAACTGTAAATTTTTGCAACCACCCAGATCTCATAGATTTCGAGAAAAAAGTTGTCGAAAATGAGCAAAAAACGGCATTTTCAGAAATTGTTCTTGTTACTTTTTTTTTGTAAACAACGTAGCGCCTAAACGCGTGAACCGATTTTCATGAATGAGGTATCATTCGATTCAGAATTTTATGTAGATGTGCCTTTTGGGGGATCTCGACGCTGTATATCAAATGGGGGAGGAGTTAGCCCCACGTATATAAGGCCCCCTTCAAAATTATTATTACTAATTACTAAGAAACGGATTTTTATGTATTTAAAAATGCCAAATATTTAATTAAAATATGCATTTATTTTCGTCAATTATGTGGAAAATATGTGATTTTCTTAAAATATTTTCTGGAATATTTAAGTAAAATGGACATTTTTTTTATGAAAATGGATTTTTTTTTGGGGGGGGGGGCAAGTTATAATTATTTATACAAGAAAAGAACATTTTTACAATTATAAATAAGTTTGTGGAAAGGGATATCTGCTCTAACCAAAGCCTGACACAGATCTGTACTCAGAGTAGACTTATTTGATGATGGAGATGTAAGGAAGGCTTGATAGGACGTCCTCTCTTTCTTTCTGTTTTTATTCTCTATGTGCGATCCGGTGGCAATATGTTGGGTGACTTGGAAACGTTGAGAGCAAGAAACGCGCTTGTCACAAGCTGTGCAGTACAAAATGTCTCCATCACTTCGAAAAAGTTCTGCTGGAAACTCGCGAAGATATTTAGCAACCAGTTGTTTGTTTGAGGCCGATGTTCGTGGCATTTCACCCAAAAAAGAATACACTAAGTGACCGAACGAAATGAATTGGAAACTTCAACGAACGAGCTGAAAGAACAGACAACGTCAGAGAACTAACAAGTGCCCGTCACTGTTTAGCAGCATTCTGTGTAAATTACAATAACCATTGTACGCACTGTGATTCATCACAGCCCTGCAGTCTGTGGTTCACATTTCCTGTCAACCACCTCCCAATTATGAAAATATGCCCAAAATGAAAAATATGAAAAAATATGTACATATTTTGATTAAATATGTAGAAATATTTATTTATTTTAATCAAATATGTATAAATATGCGATAACATCC
Organism: Rhodnius prolixus; assembly: GCF_049639745.1. NCBI lineage: Eukaryota > Metazoa > Arthropoda > Insecta > Hemiptera > Reduviidae > Rhodnius > Rhodnius prolixus. The sequence goes on from NW_027411634.1 coordinate 41,481,877, forward strand.
AAATATGTGGAAATATGTGAAATAAAAGTAGACTCAAACGGCTTAAAAAGTGTCAGTATGAATACTTCTAGTTGAAAAACGTCTGTAAATTGCCTAGAAATAGTTATTTATTTAACAAGTGTGGAAAGTAGTACTTTTCCTCACGCGAGGCAGGGTTTGCACGCACGAGCGAGCGAAGCGTGGCGAGTGCAAGTGCAAATTGCCGAGTGTGAGGAAAATACTTTACACTAGAGAGTTAAATATTATATTTTTTCTGCAACCATTTATTAACTAAAAAAATTAAAAATTTCATTTTTACAGTCTACAAAAAGTAATTTATTTATTATAAACATTTATTGTTATATTACAATTATTTACATTACTTACGTATTTACATTACTTATTACATTTTCTGCTGTTTCTTTTATTGATGGAGGAGTGTTTTCTAAACAGGCATCACTAGAATCCATTTTAAATTTCTATAAGGTAACACTATAACCTTTTTAACTGTTATAATTAAAAATATCTAATTATTTATTAAAGTATTATTTTTATTTCCATATTCCTTTCAATTTTTATTTTATTTTTTAATATTCGTTTTTTAATTATTTAGTTACGTTAAATAAGCTTATTAAAGTTTTACAGAAAATATTTATGTTAATAACAAAACTTCTTATATCAAGGAAGCACAATAAAGTTTTTCCACATAAAGTGAGGAAAGTGACACTAATGGGAATTTTTCCCCACTAGTGTGGGAAGTTGGGCATTACACATCTGATTTTAATTGAGTAATGAGAACTTCCCTACATGGTTGCAGAAAAAATATTTTTTAGGGGAAATTTCTGGGATTCAAATAATTTTTTTTTTACAGGACAATTTTATCTTCCATTCCTCATAGCAGTGCTCGAGAACTCCGATACTGGAATAGCCTTCAGCTGGTCTCGGTTACAGCCGTTTGAATGTTTTCCGACTGTCCCAAAATGCAAGTTCCCTTGTGGTGATTTTTTCCAACTTCGGGAAGAGAAAAAAAAAAGTGACAAGGACTCGAAGTCAGGTGAATAAGGAGGAGTGAGGAGCCACAGGAATGTTTTTACTAGCCAAAAACTCTGGTTCATTAAAATTGCTATGTGACAAGGGAGCATTATCGTGATGCAACCAACACCCACTTGTTCTTGATGTTTGGTCTCTCACGAATGACCCTTTCAAGAACCTTTCGGCAAAAGTGTTGATTGACCGTTTGACCTTGAGGTAGAGGTTTATTTTCATAGTTCTGCCAAAGTTAGCCGGTCCCGTTCTCCATCTTGGTTCAGAGATCCAAAGATTTTTGTCATCTCCAGATTCCACAAACTCCTAGACTAAGAGTCTTATAAAGTTTCCTAAAGCAGCAAGCCCCCCTTTTGAAGACTTAGTAAATGAAGGTGGGTAGGTTACGTTAGGAAGCCCGGGCATGGCGAAGTTTACAGCAGTAAAGAGAGAGGTTGCTCCAGGAGCTATCCATGCGCCTAAGCAATATTAAGGTGCTGGTGAAGTACAAGTATAACCTTTATTGGGCTGCAAGAAACTAAAAAAAAAGGAAACCAAAAGGTCGACAAAAACAACAAGAACATCTGTTATTTATTTTATCGTTTATAAAAAACATACTAGAGTATGACACAATACAATCAATGAAAAAGAAGCAATATTATATAAAGCAGTAGAGCCAAATTATAAACGTTGTCTTAAACCAAAAGTAAAACTAATAAAGATAAAGATAAAAGAAAAAGTAGCTTATGAAAGCAAAAAGTTAGAGCATTAATACAAATAAACATAACAATGAAGTTCCAGACTAAAATAACTTCAGTCTACAAAATAATAAGATAAACAAATAACAATAATAACTCCCATATCTTTTTATAAACTTATTTTTGTTGAGACTTATAACAAAAACATAAATATTATCAATTTCCTACAGTTAATAAAGAAAAGATTAGAATGTTTAATCTGAAAACCCTGGTATTTTATAACCAGCAATGTTAAAAGTCCATTTAAAACAATGTTTTAGATTGATTGAAACATAAATAGCAAATAATCTCTTCTCCAATCTTGCGTGTATCACTAAGTTAGTACAAATAAATAGTGATTCGTCTAATTTGTTTAATAATAACTAGTAATTTCATAAATAATTTTAGCATTTCTACAAAATTGTTTACTAATTAATATTTCATTGACCAATTAGTTATTTTATACTAATTTCTAATCATATTATTGTTTTTCGTACTTAAAAGGTTAACTCTACATATATTAAGCTGGACTAATACTTACTGATAACCATTAGTAATGTAATAGAGAAAAATTTATAGATTTATTACTTTTCTTAAATGGTTGAATCAAACACAAATTAAGTTCGGTTTATTCACTTAAAAATACACAAACGTTAACATAAAGTATAACCTAACATAAAGACTCTCACCACACCAAAACTATCATCCCCTCTCCAACACACCCTTGACAGTGTTGCCACGGTTATTCCAAAAAATAAAAAATTAAATTTACCTACAGTAATAAAGTATTAATACTGGCCATTCTCTCATTGGCACGATTCTAGAACATGATTTAATGTAAAAGAAAATGAAATTATGTATGCAAAATATTAGTTATAATTGAAACAAGAAATCTGAAATCATCCATAGAAATTTAGATTTTTCAATGAAATATATAAATCAAAAAAATATTTTAATCGTTCATTTCCTAATAATATAATAGAACAAATATTCTTCAAATCCAATTATAATTGAACCACTTCTCTATAAACGTTCGTGTTTCTTAAAAAAAAATTCTAAAGCTTCTGAAGTTCTTCATTTTTCATTTTCCACATTTTGTTCAGTCTCAAATTATTTTTCACCCTTGGTTTTCCGCGCTGACGACGCTGTGTGTCCCTAAATATCAGCAATTAGCTTGATAGTTGAAGTGACTTGTTAAATCGTTTTTAAAACCAATGCGAATAGATGGGTACGACTGTCGTGTAAACGAACGGAACAATCAGTATAAAAAGTAATGATAAAACTAATACAAGATTTTTTTTTTTTAATTTGTTCCCAACAGTGGTGCGTGTACGGGTAACAGTGGTTGGCCGCCGGAAGTTTCCTTGTCTAAGAACTCTACTGCTGCTGTTCACCCTGTTCTTCCTCGGTCTTCAGCTGCATGTCTCGAATCTAACTGGAGGCGGCGGTGAATCTACCAGTCCGGATCCAGCCAATGACTCGGCCATTATTCTTAGTATGGTCCCTCAAGTACGTCATCACTTCTTTATTATTATTAAGAAAAAGTCTCAAATGTCCAAAATTGTATACCTTTGTTTTTTTTTTTCTTCTTCTTAATAGGTTCTGCACAAATTCCTCACAGCTAAACCTCGTAATTCCAGCCAATTATTTAATGGAACCGCCGGCAATCAAACTGAAGCAAAGGGGCTTGGAATTGATGAGATATTACGTCACATAGAAAGATACAATCAAGCGCAGACTGTGCACAATGAAGACATCTTTGGACCAATTCAAAATGATACGATTATCATTGTAATACAGGTGAGAAGAATGTTATTCTATTAAAAAAAATAATCATAAAAAATTGTTATACCAAACGTCTAATGTTGGCAATATTGACGGTACAGGGAAGGTAATAATTTTTGCTCTAACAGATGGGATAGATAACCTTGTGTCATAACCTCTGCGTAATAACTAAATGTCGAATTGAATTAAGTGTTCTTTCACCCAATTCATTTGCTTCTTATACACTTTTTTCTTACTTTGAAAGCCTTAAAATATGTATTTTCTTAGATTTCCCAAAGTCAGAAAACTGCTAGCACAATAATAATACTGTTCAAATTATGGGGGGGGGGGAACCATTCATTCTTACAAATTTTTTTAATTTATTTTTTTTTCCAGATTCATACACGAATAGTGTACCTCCGCCATCTGATCGTGAGCTTGGCCCAAGCGAGAGACATAGAAACTACACTGTTAGTCTTCTCGCACGATGTATTCATCCCAGAGTGCAATGAATTAGTACAATCCGTAGATTTTGCTAGAACATTGCAGATTTTCTATCCATATTCCATTCAAACACATCCGAATACATTTCCGGGCCAATCGGAAAATGATTGTCCCAGAGATATTAACTATCAACAGTAAGTTAACAGTATATTTAAGTGATGCTATAGTTGTGTTTCTAGTCTCATCTTAAATGAAATAATTGCTTACGTTGATTCTCCTTATTTTTTTTTTTACCTAGAGCGCAGATATTACGCTGCGCGAACGCTGATCATCCAGATCTATATGGACACTACAGGGAAGCCAAGTTCACGCAAACGAAACATCATTGGTGGTGGAAAGCTAATCGAATATTCGACCAACTGGAGGTCACCAGGAATCATACAGGTAAGATTGGATATTAGACAACTGTAACCATTGTATTGATCATTAAATTTGACTATTTGATCATTCAAATCCAACTGAATAGTTGTAAAAAGTTCAAAGTTCAAGGGATGGTTCGTGATGGATGCTCAAAGAATCCTCAAGGCACTCCCTCCTAAAAAAATAAAAAAGCTCCAAAATCTTTGTTGGAGGCATCCCTGTTTAAGTGGGCCTTTCTACTGAGCTACCTCCGCTGAGGAATATCCTTCAAACTCTTGTTTAGTCGCGCATTTAACTCCTCCTTAAGCTACTCAAGAGGCCTTCTTTCCCGGAAGTATCCTTAATTGAAGTTTTCTGAAAAAAAAAAAAAGTTGTAAACAAAAGTACAGGTCTACGTAAGTACAATTGCTAATACAAAGTTTAAAGCTCTTTTTTTCTGCAATCATGCAGGAATGTTCTCATTACTCAATTAAAATCAGCTGTGTAATGCCCAACTTTACCTCACTAGTGGGGAAAAATTCCCAATAGTGTCACTTTCCTCACTAGTGAGTGAAAAAACTTTATTGTGCTTCCTTGATGTAAGAAGTTTTGTTATTAAATATTTTCTGTAAAACTTTAATAAGCTTATTTTTATCTAAATAATTAAAAAACGAATATTAAAAAAATAAAATTGAAAGGAATATAGAAATAAAAATAATATTTTAATAAATAATTAGATATTTTTAGTTATAACAGTTAAAAAAGGTTATAGTGTTACCTTATAGAAATTTAAAATGGATTCTAGTGATTCCTGTTTAGTTTTTTTTTTAGTTAATAACCCTAATGGTTGCAGAAAAAATATAATATTTAACTCGAGTGTAAAGTATTTTCCTCACACGAGGCAGGGTTTGCACGCACGAGCAAGCGAAGCAAGGCTCGTGCGTGCAAACCCTGCCTCGTGTGAGGAAAAATACTACTTTCCACAGTTAAATAAATAACTATTTCGTGAAAATATTAAACAGCTGATTTTTCCGTTTTTGAATAGTTTTTGAGCGTTCTTCATAGGGTTGGCCACACTGTTCCAATATTTCTCTCTCTCTCTCTCTCTCTCTCTCTCTCTCAAAGCTATTTTACAACGAAAATATTGTGTAGTTTCATTTTAAATAAAACCATATTTTCATCCAATTTGTATACATATGTTTTCCTTGCTTAAGGTTTGGTCCTGTTTCTGGAAGAAGATCATTACGTAGCCGAGGATTTCATTTATGTATTAAGACAGATGCAGGCTGCTTGCAATGTTGCATGTCCACAGTGCAATATCCTTTCACTTGGCACATATCTGAAAACTTATAATTATTATGGAGATTCAAAAAAGGTAATTATAGATGCTTGTAGTTCAATTTAATCCACGATAAATTGTAAAAAAAAAAAAAATTTCTCTATTCGTTTTATTGTAAATAGCACTTTTGGTTTTATTATTTCTTTTTAAATTTTTTAAAATTGATTTTCTATTAAAAGTGCATAATAAAAAAAAAAAAGAAGCCAAATGCACTTAACTGTTAATTTAATCTAAAAATAACACTTAGCTGCTTGTAATTTATTTTTTTTGAAAAATAATTCTTAATTTTGCTTTACTACACGAGAAAGAAAAAAGTTCAAATATTTTTTTTTAGAAGCAACACTGATCACATTGTGGAAAGTTATAGAAGCAATTAAGGAAGGTTACAATTTTTTGAGTTTGTTTACTATTAATATTTGTAATTACTGTGAGCTTTTGTACAGTGCTGTATGTCTGAGGTTTTCGTTTTAAATAACTACGTAATGTTCGAAAATTCTAAATTTAAAAACTGATAATAACTTTCAAAAAAATCTAAAAGAATTTAAATCGGATATTAAATATGGAAACTCTGATACCAAGGCAAGAAAAACTGTTCTTCACGAAAAGTAAGCTTTTTAGATTTTTGTTCCGTAAGTTTTTTTTCCCCCCGTTTAGCGTTTAACAGTTTAGTTAGAAGTCCTAAGAATTTGGTGACAAAACGTAAATCTTAAGAGAGAATCCCCTTTTATGTACAAATATTGCGGATTTTATAACCTCCTTTGATTATGGAACAATTTTTTTTTTTTTACTTTTTTATGGATTCAGTTGGTTGTGACATTACCATTACTGTGATGGTTATGGTTTTTTCGACCTTTGTTGATGGATGATTTTTGGTGAATATCGAGGTGCGGTCTTGAATAAAAACAACTTTTTTGCTTTATACCAACGTTTCGGTAATTTTTACTACCTTCTTCAAGGTATGTACTATTAAGTAGATAGATAAAGATAATTTGGAAAGATTTTATAATGTAAGTCTTATTTATTATCTTTATCTATCTATTTAATTTTATGTTGTAGAAATAATTTTTAATTATTTATTTTTTATTTTTTTGGTTTTCAGTTTATATTTATTAAAACTGTCCGGTAGGACAGTTGTATAAGGGTTGATCGTCAAAAACTGCACGAAAAAGCGTAACGTTGAAAAACACCCAACTTTGACAATTTTTTTCTCTTTTTCTATAAAAGATAAAATTCCCAAATTTTCTTTAAATTATAGGGCAAACCCACCTTTATGACTGTAATTTTTTTGCAACCACCCAGACCTAATAGATTTCGAGAAAAAAGTTGCCGAAAATGAGCAAAAACGGCATTTTCAGAAATTGTTGTTGTTCTTGTTCTTCTTGTTGTTGTTGTTACCTTTTTTGTAAACTACGTAGCGCCTAAACGCGTGAACCGATTTTCATGAATGAGGTGTCATTCGATTCGGAATGTTATGTAGATGTGCCTTTTGGGGGTCTCGACGCTGTACACCGAATGGGAGAGGTGTTAGCCCCCTTTATGTAAGGCCCCCTTCAAAATTATTATTACTAATTACTCTGTAAATCTTAGCCCGATTTTGATAAAATTTGGTAGGATGATGGGGTTAGGGCTTCCCTACGTAACATTAAAGCGACGATCTGCTCTTACACTAGTTAAGGGGAAGTATAGCAATCGTTTCAAATTATCGACAAGTGAACCGATTTTCATGAATGAAGTGTCATTCGAATCGAAATTTTGTACAGATTTGCACTTTAAAAGTCTCGACGCTATGCCTCATATGGAGGGGAGTTTGCCCCACCCAAGTAAGGCCGTTTCTAAAACTATTATTACCAATATTTCTATAACGCTTTGTCCGATTTTGATAAAATTTAGCACGAAGAAGTGATTAAAGCTACTCTATATGGCTGTGATATTAGTGTAATATTCCTTTTGTACAGACCCTGAAGAAGGTAGTAAAAATTACCGAAACGTTGGCATGGTACTTTTCCATTAGCCGGGCGCAAATGTCGCCAATTGTGAATCAAACGCGAGCCAAGTCAACGGAAAAAAGTAGAAAACGTTCAACTATAAACAAATATTAATGAATTGTAAAGAAAACAGTTTTACCCAATACTGTTTTTCGCTTGCGCCCGGCTAACGGAAAAGTACCGTTGGTATAATACAAAAAAAAGTTGTTTTTTAATGATGACCGCACCTCGCGATATTCACCAAAAATCAATTACCATTATATAAAAACCTGGATTAAATCGTATAAATAACAGAGGTTCATCCAGATATTTTTTTGCAGTTAAGTTTGGGAAAAGTAAAAAAAAAATTAAGTAATCGCCTACTTAAACCAACTTATGTCCCCTACGTGTGCGGTGTGGCCATTTTAAGGACTCCCAAGAAACCTTGCGTAGTTTGTAGAATATCATTTTTAAGGAAAATGTAAACGCTTAATACTGTGCGCTTTCTGTATAAACACCCCAGGATGTCGTGTTATTTATCTGAAAGTGGAATTATTTGAAAGTAGAGAAACAGCCGGAACCTGAAGACCTCGTCCATTGTATATAATCCAGAATATTGTAATTTTGTTTTGGCTACAGACAAGATCCAGTTATGATAGAACCCAGCCTTAACTTGATTTCCCCCAACAGATGAAGTTTATCGCGTTGCTCTTAATTAAAAAAACTAATATATATATATTTTTTTTTAAATTAATGTTTCTGTAGTTTGCAAAAGAGCTATCCACTTCTTATTTTCCCGTAACAATTTTTTAATGTTTTTTAATGCCCTGGTTGTTTTGAATTTTCTGTGCTCCCTATTTGTTTTCTGTTTGTCTCTACTTTGTTTCTTGTGTTGTGATTGTGTTGTCCCCTGGATGTTGATGGTGGTAGAAGGAAGCGTTGAAGGCATTGAAACAACATCATCAATCTTTGGCCGCTGCTGCAGTTCCCCCTTCTTGGGGATTCCATGTCCTGCCTTCTCTTTACCAGCATTATCACAAGGTATCCATAAACAAATTTGGCACGTCAAAAAAAAAAAAAAAAAATACAAAAAAAGAACCTATTATCTCCTTAATCTCAAAAAAGGAGCTCTCCTTGTTATTTCTGTTTTTGCTCTTGATGAATCTGTTTTGTAATTACTTTAGAAATGCATTTTGATACAATCTTATCTACTTTTATTTTTTTACATAAAATAATGGCGCTTTCCGTGTATGTAACATTTTTTAAATTATTCTTCGTAATTTCTTGACTATTGCATGGTAGCTTTAAAGTGCCACCTATTTATCAGTTTGCTTCTTAGAACGTTTTTGCTAATTTTTGTTTACTGCACGCAAGCTATTCTTGCATAAATTCTTGCCGTTCTATTTCAAGAGTTTTTGCAGAATAATAACAGTTTGCCGCAACAGTTTCATTTAAAAATGAACTGTTGTCTACCTAAATAACATTAAATTGCGTGATTCTAGCTTAAATTTTGTTTTCAGAGTCTTTAAATTTCAGAATGTAAAGTTCTATTAGAAGTTCCACCAGCGACATGTTCACCTGTATGAGATTTTTATAACTTGGGGTCGTCAGGCCGCCGCTACATGATTAATTGGGGCTGAATATAGGGCGAGGCTGTTCTTGATTCAAGAACTGGAAGAAACTGGTCTCACCGTTATGGCATCAAAGATGACATCAAACCTGTCGCGCTAATTTTTGCATCTCTGCTAGAAAAGTCGGTAGATTGTAATATTGTTGTCTTCAGTCGTACAGCTGGAGCATTGTGGATAGAAATCAACGTTTGGCGGATTCTCCAGCGGAATGCCAGGAGTGCTGGAAACATTTTGACCAGACATTAAACAGAGCTAAAATATTGAGTCAACGTCCAAAGAGAAGTAGTAGACCACAAGCAGCTGGATTCTCTCTCTCTCAGTGGTGGGCTGGACTTAGTTGATTCTATGTCCACTTCTAGTATTACGAATTCATGTACCGGTGGAAGACATTGCAAGAATTTAAGCATGAACCCAATAAAGTTGATTGAAAGTGGCTTGCGTATTATTTACTTGTCATTATAGTTGTCCAATCTCTAAAAAGGTTTATTCTCGTAAATCAGACCGAGCAGTACGAGCATTAATTATAATCTCCTCAAATTAGTAATTAACCAAAAGGTTTGAATCCCCCTCATCTGCTGGACCAACTGTTCTATCAATGCCTCAGCTTGCTCATTTTAAACATCCAAATTGCTGATTTTAATCCTTTTCCAGAGATTGATTCATCACACTCACAGTCATCAGCGACAGAGAAATATCTCTGAAGCTGGAGGGAAATCTGTAACTAAACAGAATAAACAGCATCCCGAAATGCTGAAAGGATATGGCATTTCGGGATAACTATGAAATGGAATCTCCTTGCTACAGCTCTAGATGTATTTTATCAGGACGAAAGCAGACAAAGTTATTCCCAGATTTAGTAAAGTAAAGTAAAAGTAATCGCCTATCTTTTCAGGCGGGGATTTACGTCCAACTCCCAAATTAGGTGTCGTGGACGGAGGCGACTAGCAAACATACTTTACTATAAATTTCTCATATCAACCATTAAATAAAATCCAAGGCTTAGACTAGTACCGCAATACATCTTAGCATTGCGGGTGTAGCCTATAACCGACTAACATACTTTACTATAAATTCCTCATATTAGCCATTAAATAAAATCCAAGGCCTAGACTAGTACCGCAATACATCTTAGCATTGCGGGTCTAGCCTATAACCGACTAACTACTTTACTATAAATTCCTCATATTAGCCATTAAATAAAATCCAAGGCCTAGACTAGTACCGCAATACATCTTAGCATTGTGGGTCTAGCCTATAACCGCCTGACATACTTTACTATAAATTTCTTATATTAACCATTAAATAAAATCCAAGGCCTAGACTAGTACCGCAATACATCTTAGCATTGCGGGTCTAGCCTATAGTCGGCTAACATACTTTACTATAAATTTCTTATATTAACCATTAAATAAAATCCAAGGGCTAGACTAGTACCGCAATACATCTTAGCATTGCGGGTCTAGCCTATAGTCGGCTAACATACTTTACTATAAATTTCTTATATTAACCATTAAATAAAATCCAAGGCCTAGACTAGTACCGCAATACATCTTAGCATTGCGGGTCTAGCCTATAGTCGGCTAACATACTTTACTATAAATTTCTTATATTAACCATTAAATAAAATCCAAGGCCTAGACTAGTACCGCAATACATCTTAGCATTGCGGGTCTAGCCTATAGTCGGCTAACATACTTTACTATAAATTTCTTATATTAACCATTAAATAAAATCCAAGGCCTAGACTAGTACCGCAATACATCTTAGCATTGTGGGTCTAGCCTATAACCGCCTGACATACTTTACTATAAATTTCTTATATTAACCATTAAATAAAATCCAAGGCCTAGACTAGTACCGCAATACATCTTAGCATTGCGGGTCTAGCCTATAGTCGGCTAACATACTTTACTATAAATTTCTTATATTAACCATTAAATAAAATCCAAGGCCTAAAGACCGGGAATCGAACCCAGTACCCCAATACGTATTAGCTTTGCTCCCTATTCCCAGATGTATTTATCTTCCTGCCCAAATCAGTAACTGTTTTTTTTTTAGGGCAGACCCTGCAGATGGTTCTGCGATATACTTATAGATCTAACTATGCATAATTTCTGGATTTAGCTAACTGACAAATAAGATTCATTTCCCATTTTTCTAACCCACAATAAATTTTAGAAGTTCTTTTGCTTAATTCTTTCAGATCATGCTTTTAAATCTTAAGAACATTTATTGTATGAAGCATGCGACTGTCCCACCTTTTATTGTTGAATCATAAATTGCATTTATTTATTTATTTGTATTGCTAGAGCCATAATGTTTGTTGTTTACATACCAAACAAAATATTAAAATTTTAATAAATTAAATTTTGCGTCTTGTATTAATTTTTGTGTATTTTGATGTTTGTGTAAATTACTTCGTTTTCAATTCATAATCCTTTATTATATTTTGTAAATAAGGGTCTATTTAATTTTTTGAAAAATTATTTGCATGCAATTGGTATTTCTTACTTAGGGGTGCGTTCCACTAAGCGCTCACAACGATCACGCTCACGACCGGGGTTTTGCCCGTTCCACTTGCTTGCCGAGTGTTACAATCGAAAACCCAAATGGAATGGACTATGGGGCGTTTTAGCCGTTCATGTAAACATTACAAATAGCGACCTCAGAAAATAAGTCAGAAGTTTGAAGAGATTGTTTTTTAATGTTAACCCCGTTTATATGCAGTTATAATAAACTATTAATTGGTAAAGTTGACTTTTATTAAAAATATATATATAATTCAATTTTTTCACTACATTTTCGTGGATTATTTATAAAATTTACTTTTAAATAAAATTAAAATGTATTTTGTGGCAACAGCAGGATATTTATCAATGCAACGTAATAATGCTTTAGAAAGTTCTTCATCTAGTTCCGATGAAGAGTGGAATGCAATTTTACAAAATCGCAATGGTGAAAAGCGAAAACATAGGCCACATATTATTAGCTATCAAAGTGTAATTGGTCGTTATTCAGTGATTTAGTATGTAAAGGGATAAGTAATTTTTCATTTTATTATATTTTTTAGACTTTCGAGAAACACATTCAATTATTTACATGAGATAATAGTTTCATTTACCTGATATAACTTTTTTCGATCGCCATCTTTTCTTTTAAAAATTTCGCCAAATTTTGTGAACGCCCACTTCGACCCAGCTCTTAAGGTGAAGCTCACGTTGTGAGCTTCGTGTGAGCGAAAATAATGACGTCATTAGTGACGTTTTCGCCACGACCACTACGACAGCGGTCGCCAAGTGGAACGGCTGAAGGTACATTTTGATCGTTGTGAGCGCTTAGTGGAACGCACCCTTAATATATATATTTGTTTTAATTAATCATCAAAACAGGTATGCTAATGGTTGATTAAAATTAGCATTAGAAGCTTTACTGTTGAAGGTAACCTTTTGGGAGTTGATCTTCTTTATGTGTGTATTTCAATTCACTAGCTGCGAACTGGATACTTTGTCAATAAGGAAGGATCTTTTTCATTATTGTGAATTTTGTAGGATTAATTATCAACTCTTGCTGTGATATTTCACAAACTAATCATTAATTTGTAATTATGTTCCACAACTTGTAACTAATTAATGAAAATTGGATCGATCTTTTTGCAATGATCCAAAATATTGAATGAACTTGTCAATATTTCTTCTTAACTCTAATTGAAAACTTGAGCTGAAGTAACAAGATCTAAAACGTGTCTGATTGGTTGTAACCTGCTCAATATCACTTAATCTTATAGATGAGATTTTTTTTTTTTTTGTCCTTAAAATACTTTTTTCCATTATTTATTTGTATCCTTTAAATCAATGCGCTTGCATAGCACTCAAGAAACCTCTTATTCTTGACTTTCAGGCTGAAGTTACACCCTGGGTGTCCAGTAAACACAACATGGGCATGGCTTTGAACCGTTCTGTTTGGTCAGAATTAAGAAGATGTGCCAAACATTTCTGTTCATACGATGATTACAATTGGGACTGGAGTCTGCAGCAAGTATCACAACAATGTTTGAAAGTGAAATTAACGGCCATGGTTATGCGAGGACCAAGAGTATTCCACATTGGCGAATGGTTTGTTGTTTGATTTTATACTTACTTACTCCATGGCTCTCTACAGCCCTTGTTGTCCTTCAACAATTCACTCCAAGCCGTTCTATCACTCGCTTTCCTTCTCCATCCTCCCGCATTTAACTTGGAGAGGTCCTCCTCCACCTTGTTCAACCATCCTTAGTCTTGGCCTCTCTCTAGGCCTTCTGCCTCCGGGATGCCCTTCATAGGCGATGCGAGGTGCTCTACCTTGGTCCATTCTGTGGAGGTGCCCCAACCAGCGTAGTCTTCCCAGCTTAATGCTCTTTACAATGTTCGCCTCCTTAAAAAGCTCCCTCAGCTCAGCATTTTTCCTACATCTATAAGTACCATGTTCGATTTTATGCTCTAGTCTTACTATAACTGTATCTGTGCAAAGGTTATTTGCAGAAATAATCATGTTCTTGTGTTTTTCATTTCCTCCGCCCCCCGTAGTGGCGTTCATCACAAGAAGGCCAACTGTGAGAGTACGGCCGTGATCAGTAAAGTGCAGAAAGTGTTGGCGATTGCCGGACGACATCTATATCCACCGCATCTAACGCTCACCTATACCACGGTCACCAAGAAAAACAAACTGAGAAAAGGAAATGGCGGATGGGGTGACATCAGGGATCATCAGCTGTGCATGAACATGACACTGCCGGTGGCCACATCGCAGAACGCCCAGCAGACGGCTTCACATCACAGTATGGCCATCACGAATAGATAACAGTCGGCCAACGGAAGGAAGTACGGTGCAGTCAGCTTCCTGTAGTTAGAGAAATCATTTTTTTGCCTTTTTTTTTTTTTTTGCAAAAAAAAAGGAAATTATAGAATCTATTCAAGGACGGTAAAGTCACTGTTCCTGAGAATTCCTGGGGAGACAGCCATGTGCCCTCAGGCTTTGTTAGCAGTTGAAGGATATGGGCTCTATACTTATCATTCATCACTCTTGTCCCTAGTTCGTACGCGGGACATTTCAAAAGAGAGAAAATAGAAAATGCCAATGTCGCACCATCCATTCATAAAAATTGTATTTATTTTTTTTCGATAGAGACGATAAATGTGTAGATGTTATCTCAAATCTGTGATTAATAACACTTTCTTCAATCTATAATAATTTATAAATATGAATTGTGCCATTTTGTATTTTTTTATAAATACAAATATTATTTTTATTTCTGAATTTTTGTATTATAATATTTTGTTTCATAGAAAATAATTTTATATTACTGTAGATGGGCCAATTTTGAGAAGTCCATGGTTTCTTTGAAATTATCAGTTAAATTTATGATGTTCAAGTGATTGTGGTAAATGGTAGTTGAAGATGTACAGGGTGGGGCAAAAGGTATGAACCGGTTTTAAAGGGATGTAAAACAAAAACAATTCAACTTACAGAAATTATGTTTATATTGTTTAATTCAGTACAGAATCTAGTTTTTTACATTAAGTTTGAAAGATGATATCACGTAGGTGGCGGCCGTCAGCCGCGATGCACTCTTGAAGGCGAATTCTGAAGTTTTCAACCGCTCTTCTGCACATTTCGATGGGTATTGCCGTAACTTCCTCTCTGATTCTGTTCTTAAGTTCTTCCTGGGTATGTGGACGATGTTTTAAAATTTTTTTTCCTTTATGTACCCCCAAAGAAAAAAAAATCACAAATGCTCAAATCTGGTGAGCGCGCAGGCCACTCCATGTCACCCCACATGGCGCTTGGGGGGAACACCTTGCCTCAATCTCGCCATTGGAATCCTAGCAGTAGCCCCGTCCTGTTGGAACCAGATTTCTCCCAGATTAGTTGCCTCACTCAATTCTTCCAGTTCAGGTTCATACCAACTCTTCCAACATTGTCACATAGCGCTCAGCGGTGATAGGACCAATAATCCCAAATTGGGATACTACCACACCATACAGTCACTTTAGGGGAGTAAAGTGGCAATACTTATCGAAATGTGCAGAAGAGCGGTTGAAAACTTCAGAATTCGCCTTCAAGAGTGCATCGTGCGGCTGACGGCCGCCACCTACGTGATATCATCTTTCAAACTTAATGTAAAAAACTAGATTCTGTACTGAATTAAACAATTTAAACATAATTTCTGTAAGTTGAATTGTTTTCGTTTTACATCCCTTCAAAAACCGGTCCATACCTTTTGCCCCACACCCTGTATATTAAGAGCGTATACCAGAGATGCAGGAATGGTCTTTGTGGTATCAAGTATTTTCTGATTAGGTTTCGTTGAGGAGTCACAGAATGGCGTACTCCATTTTCTCCAGTACAGAAAGTATAGGAAACACAGCACGCTTACTTTGTCGTTTAGCAAATGTAGCGTTTGACAGAAACGTTACAAGTGGAAAGACAAATTCTCCCCCCAACTAATGAGTAACCAGCCTCTGGAAATAGATGGAAATCCAAAAACCTCCCAAACTATTCCAGCATTGTTCTGTAAACCCAACCACATTTTCCAAAAAATAAAAAAAAACACCATGTTGTTTAGAGAGAGAGAGAGAGAGAGAGAGACATCCATTGGCACTGTTACTTCACAGTTTTAGCTCAATTTTCACGGATAACGTGATCATACTACTTAAAAATGAGTAAGGTATTATTTCCTGTTGGGAATCAATAGTCTCATCACGTTTTGTGGGTTTTTTTTTGGCCGAGCACCTAGGAATCAAAGTTGAAATCTTAAGAAATTGCGAGATTTCGTTCGTGGTGAGCGCGAGCTTTTCTTAGAAAAAAATAAATAAATTCCAGTTTTCTTATTGTGATTTTCAAATTTCAAAGAAAAAAGAAAAGTAATAAACTAAAATTGTGGGTTATTGTTACCATTTTATTTTTATTTTCAAATTCATTTAAAATTTAAGCCACCAAATATAAAACTATTTTCTGCTCATATCTTTTAGAACCCCCTCCCAAAAAAAGTTTGAGCGCTGTATTCATCAGAATACTTTCCATGCAAGGATACACATAAATTGAGACCCTAAAAAAGGGCACTTATTTAAGAATAATATTTGATAAATCTTTAAATGTGTTACTTGAAAATTTTGTGAACATGTAAATAGATGTATTTAAATTATATAAGAAATAAGCGCCAGAAATTGGAGCGTATAAATGTATTTGTGATTATTTTTTTATAATAGTAGATCTGAACGTAATAATATTTAATAATACTGTATACAAAAATATTCTAAAAGTGAAATATTTAAGTAAGCAGATGTCTAATGTAAAATAAAAATTGTAAACATTCTGTAAATACTGCTGGAGGAAGTAATCTGCCTGGAATTGCTTGTGGAGTTGGTTTTTGCTAGTCTGGAAACTAAAACTGCAATTGGATCTTAGATTTTTGTTCAATCTCAAACGAGAATTCTGCAGTTTTCAGAACCCATTTCCGATTAATCCCGGATTCCTCGAGATTCTATTATTCTTGGGTCATGACATCGGGTTTATCCCGTAACTATATATATATATATACATATATGTCATGCTAACTTCTCATACACCCCCCCCCCCCCACTGGCTGTGACAAGCCTAATTAGGGTACGTTTACAACGGAGCTGCGAGTATAGATGATAGCAGAGATGATAACTGATAGAGTAAAATATAATCGATGATTAGTGTGCACAAAGGAGCTGTGATACATGCAACATGTCGAGTAGTGAAGAAGAGTTTTTATGTTCACCAGCAACGAAATGGTATATTTAAAAAAAAAAAGATGTAGAAAATATCATGTACATACCATAAATAAAAAAACGAAGTACTTTGGGCGAATTTCACTATTTATATAAGGAACTTAGAAATTATCCGGATCGTTTTTTTGAATATGTGAGGATGGGTCCAACCACATTTGACTAAATTTTAGAAAAAATAAGGTCAAAATTAAGAAAACGTTGGAAAAATTGTCATGGAAATCCTATAACTATAGAAGAAAAACTAGTGATAACTCTGAGGTAAGGTTATATTGAGGAAAAACAAATAAATACACATAAAAATAAATGTAAGCACGATTTAAAAAACAAAATATTGTTTAAAAGTAAATAATAAAATAATAACCAAAAATAATGAGTAAAGACAGCACTAATTAATTTTTCTACCTCCATTTTGAAGCTCCGATACTGGAGTTCAGCTAGCAGAAAAATGAAAAATTCAATTCTATCATCTATGCTCGTTTATACCAGCGAGTATGAGTCACTAGTCGAAGCTTCGTTGTGCACGCTCACATAAGAATGTACTAGGTTATTCTATAAGCGCTGATGCATCACTGCTATCATCTCCGCTATCATCTATGCTCACAGCTCCGTTGTGAACGTACCCTTACGAATCCCAGCTGCTTCAGGCTTATAACATATCAATGGACTTAGTCCAAGATAAGGAGGCGGATTCTGGTTTGGATCTCCTCTCTCTCTCTCCAAAAAAGAATAGCTATTATTAAAAAAAAAGGTTTCGTCCAAGTTCTTGTTTTTAGACATAGAAACTTTTGACACATAGTCAGAAGACTCTTTGTAGTACAATGACAGTACAAAGAAGAGGAAAGAGTGTGAACCCTATCTCAGGATTGACATCTCATTAGTTAAGATATGGCAGTATCTAATTGGGGGGGGGGGAACCAAAGATATGTTGTTATTTAAAAAAAAAAAATATTTCATTGGAACACAGAAATTGGGCCTAAATCATTGCTGTTCATTATTTTTGGTGATTGAATCATAGTTTCAATAGGATGAAAAAAGTAATGCCAGTTTCAGTCATTATAAACTGTATTATGCCCTAGGGACTAGGTCATCTTCAAGGCTGTGAAACATATTGACAGTGTGTTAACAATATTCCACAGCCTTGAAGATGACCCTAGTCCCTAGGGTCGAAAGCTTGGCAAAATAAAGTTTAGCATGACTGAAACTGGCATTAATTTTTTTCAACCTACTAAATCATTAAATTTTTTCCCCTTGAAAAAATAAAGCCTTGGAAAGAATAGCCTAGGGGAAATCCTGATAGAGGATATTGTGGAAGGAATGGATGCTAGAGGACTTCCAGGAAAAGGATTTGGGTGATTAGAGAATCTAGGATTTTTTTGTGGAATTGAGGATATGTTCCATTAACTCTCCAAATTAAAAAAAGAAGAAATTCATTGTTAGTTGCGTCATTAATTAGATAAACCTTTTACTTTGTAAACCCTGCATTCATGTCATCATCAATATTATTGACGCACTCGAGAGTATTTATCAAAACTGTCGTCAATTGCAACTATTCTTCTAAACTAAAAAATTCAATATCAATATCAAAGAATATTTGGCTATATTGACTTTTTACTGT
Organism: Rhodnius prolixus; assembly: GCF_049639745.1. Classification (NCBI taxonomy): domain Eukaryota; kingdom Metazoa; phylum Arthropoda; class Insecta; order Hemiptera; family Reduviidae; genus Rhodnius; species Rhodnius prolixus. The sequence continues at coordinate 41,500,565 of NW_027411634.1, forward strand.
TCATCCGTAAATTCATCTTACTTCTGGATCCTTCACAGCCATCAGATCGTACGTTTTGGCCAACCTAGTCAAGCAAAGCAGAATGATTTCCACTATTCTACGCCAGACAATACCATTCGCTCTCCATAATTCCTGGTTCAATTTTCATCTTCCACAGGACATTCCAGGTTTTGTTTATTTATTTATTCATTTTTTTTTTTTTTCTAATCTCTGATTACGTTTCATGATCGAAAGAACCTTATCTTAAGAACACAAGTAATAGACGAAATTCCACCCATTAATTGTTCCATCTCTTCATCGAGTTGTTATTAACATAGAGCCTAAATTTATTATAAATTTCATTTCACAAAATATTTCTGAAATATATTTACGTATTTCTGTAAATAATAAAATTGAAAAAAAATATCAAGAATTTTATTTACGACTAAATATCTAGTCATTGTTTTTTTGGGACTTGGAGGGCAGAATCTTATGTGGAACGTTTTTAAAAATTTAAAAACGGAATTTAAAGAATAGAATTTCAGAAAAAATAAATTAAATTTTGTAAAAATATCTTAGCTATGTGATTGGCTGTGTATTATTATGATTTGTATTACAAAAAATATACAGTTATTATTTTAAAGGAATAATATCTTAATTTATAAGGCCATATTTCATCTTATAGTGACCAAAGAATAAATACATTAGTTCTATTATTTTTTTTTTCTTTTCATAAACAGGACATTTTTCTTAAGTTTAAAAAAAAATAATTACTTGTATTTCTGACCAGCAGAACATTCGTGGCGGACAGCGATCTCTAAACTAGTTGTATCACACAGTTTTTCCTTCACGATTAATGCAATCTATCTGACGATTACTTCTGTAAAAAAATGGGCCAGTAAAGTGAAATGCTAGTTGAAAGAATCGCTAACAAGCACATTTACTTTATAAATGCAACCCAATGAGGTAAGTAAAGCTGATTCATGCGATAAATATGAACAAAAATTGAGTATGAACATTCAAATAAGTTTCTCTTACTACTGTTTTCAAGGAATATAATATATTCTTGATTTTAGAGTCATATTTTAATTCTTGAACATTCTACAATTTTTAAAGCATCTCAACTAATTAAACTGCTTATTTTGGAAGCCTCTCTAAAACATCCTAAAACGAATTTTTCACTTGTAAACAAGAATTAAGTACGACCTTAAACTGTACATATATAAATATATACAGTGGTCAAAAAAAGTATTCATTCATACACTAAGTTTTCTTTCTTTATCTACTGAACTTTTGTTTTCTAGGATGACTATTTCTTCAGCACTGAAATCGAAGATAGTAACAATGAATTTAATGCTCTCGTTTTCTTTTATAAACATAAAGAATTGATTAAAAAGCAGAAAAATAAAACCCTATTGAAAATTCATGGTCTTGTTTGGAGCGAAAAATTCGAAAATTGGAAATGTTCTTCCAGAAAAGAGCTCATAACCAATTTAAAGAAATCATGGCCAGAAATCACATCTCAAGAGACACCTAAACCTGGTGGAATCTATGCCAAGGAGGAGGCTTCAGGCAATAACAAATGCAAAGGGTTGCTTACAAAATATTAGGTCTTTAGTTTTGCGTTAATTAATTATAACATTCAGACTGTGTGTAGGAATACTTATTTTGCGTACAATAAATTATTTTTCTGCTTTTTAATCAATTCTTTATGTTTATAAAAGAAAATGAGTGCATTAAATTCATTGTTACCATCTTCGATTTCAGTGCTGAAGAAATAGTCATCCGAGAAACAAAAGTTCAGTAGATAAAGTAAGAAAACTTACGTGTATGAATACTTTTTTTGACCACTGTATATTACATTAAGCCCTATAAAAATTATATTCTAAAATCTTGTATTTCTTAAAGTGCTTAATGGTCGGATTTAACAGCTATAAAGAAGAGAGGAATTGGAAACATTCAGTTTTATGTGATAATAAGTAAATGAAAACATTTTAAAATTTAAAATGCTACTGCAGTTTAGAATAATTTTTTGATGCACAACAAAGTGTTTAAGGAGCAAATCTTTAAATTGTAGCTTCTTTACTGTTTCTAGATATTAGAAGTGCTTTAAAATTAAAACTGCATAACTTATAATTTTAGAATGATGAAGTTTACAAATTTTAATGGACAATGAATCCATAACGCTGCTAAAATTAGCTTGGAATGCTCGATTAAATTTTTTGCTAAGTATTTAACAAATTAAGAATAACTCCCATATTTCTAAAACATTTAAAGTGGATAAAATTAGTGGGCACACTAATATACAATAACTTAACGTCAGTTTAATAGTCTGCCACTAGAATGTGTCAGGAGCTTTATTTACATTTTAAAGACCAGGAAAAAGGTAATAAATTCACTTAGCTAGTTTATTAAATTTGTAAAAATGGATAAATGAGAATTTATACATAAAATTATTTAAATGAATAATTGATTTTATAATTTTTATTTTTAAAAATTAAAAAAAGGAAGGTTATGGTGCTTGTAACAGTCTCTGTTCAATATGGCCGAAATGCCCTACCACCATCGGTATTTGACGGTAAGGAATTTGTGTTCAGTTTGATTTTAGTCACCGAAGTGTGTGTAACTGTTCGTTTAATAAAGTGTTCAAAAGCCTTATTTTCATACTCGTTCACACATGAACAAGATTAATGGGGTGATATGTGTACTTAATTTATATTTAAAAAGAAAGTGGACAATTCCTGGTTTATGTGACGATATTTTTAGTTATGTGGATCTATTTTAACATTAATTTAGGATGGTTGCGGCGTTACTGTTCGCCGTATGCTGTATTGTAACCTGTTGTTTTGGTAAGTTTTTTTGAAGTTATATTTTTGCTTGCTATTATTTAAAAAAAAGATTTATTTCAAAAAGGTATTAAGAGTTAATTAGAAATTAGTACTGGTTTTGTATTTACAATTTGTTTATGAAAGTTGTACAAACTGCTGCAAAACAACTCATAACTAAACATAATAGCAGATTTTTGTCCCATATTTTATTAAAATTGCCATCTAATCTTTATTTAAAACTTAAGATCTGTTGTAAATGAAAACAAAATGAGATAACCTCAAAATTTATTTCTCTCCATTGGAGTTTTCTTAATTTTCTATTTTAAATACAAAACTGTTCATTTTGTGAAATTGTACCCTAGAGACCATTTAGTAGCTACAAAAAAACTACTCAAAGCGAGCTTAAGACTAAAATCTAGATTCGAATCTAAATTTTTCTAAAAGTTTCTATAACAGACAGAACGTATCTGAAAACAGTCTTTAGAAGAAATAGCAACCCCATAGAATGTTATGGATATATATGTGGGTGTTTTCTGCTCTACGTATATCATAAAACTTAAAAAAGAAGTGAGTTCCTTTATGTAAAGTGCTTCTTACTCGCTGAGTCCATGAAAATAACCAACCTGTAAAGTGATCTGTCTGAAAAAATACAGGATCACCTTAATCCGTACCCCTATTCAGCTTTTTTTTTTAGGCTGCTGAGAAATATTGTACTAATACTTTTCAGGCCACCCAATCTTGGAAGATGGTCCTCAAATCTTAAAAATGCCCAACCCATGTGAGACCCGGATTCTTGTAGTGTGTCGTTTCCAGTATTTTGTACGATTCTAAAATCAGTGTTAACCTAATTTCCAATTGGAATATAAGCCCACCGGAATTGCAATAATGCAATTAGATTTTTTTCTGTATTTTCCAGTGTGACGTCTAAGGGAATTTCATTTAAATTGAACCTGAAAATTTTTAACTTTACAAAATTTGGTGAGTTTTCCTACTGATTTCTTGTACATCGGCAATGCTTTTGCTGTTAAAGTTTATTTGATTTCGAATTCTTATGCATCCTTAAAGATAGCTTTATAAGTTGAATAAATCTGAGGGAAGTAAAGGTCTCATTTCTTGGTCTAACTTTACATATGATATAATAAATTTTATATATATATGTATAATAAAAAGTATAATCTCTAATAGATTTTTAAAACTAACGAGGAAGCAGAATGAACCAAGCTTGGTGTGATAAAACAATTTTATCATCATGTGAACTTTTCTTTTTCCTTTGATTTTATCTCATGAATTGAGGTATCACGCGATGTTGATAACATCATTGAATGCATTCTTTGGAAATCATAATATTTCTTATCTAGACACATGGTTGATTTAGTAATTGTGCAACTCTGCGACATCTGGTTCTGGTTCTTATTTGTGATTAAGATATTTCTGGATGGGAATATATTTCTTTTCTTTTTGTCTTCAGTCTGCGGTGGTCCATCGAGGGGGCTTGATGATGTACTTGTTCACCTGCATCTGGCCTTTTCACGTACCACTTATTGCGGCTTTCTGACATGCATTGGGTGTCCAAAGACGATTTTATTTGATGATTCATTTATACAGTGATGAGAGACATAATTTTTAATAAATGAATTGCTATTTCTTAAAATATCAGCTATTGAATTATTAACTCTGGTTTTTACTGTACCAATTATTAAGTGAATTTTTTTTTTTTGTTTAAAAAAGGACTACCGCATTTCCGTTGAATTGGAAATACATTTCCGCCAGGAGATACGGGAGGGGGGAAATATCAATAATTGTCCATTTAGCATGTTAAATGTCTCTAGATTGACACTTGCCTCTTAGTCCATAACTTGGCAGATGTTTGTTGAGGAAATTTCTACCTGGCTGCCGTGCTGATGGCATCCCCCCCCTGAACACTAAAACGGTTCAACAACAACCCCAAAAAAAACACACACACGCACACAAAACAATAATTTCAATAGTACAACTGGTTGAAAAGGAGTGCTTGTCGGACTGGCCTACTGTCCCTTCAGGTACACCTGTATACCTGTGCCGGTCGCTTTCCAAACATACTTGTGCAAGTTTTTAGGTGGGCCCGTCTTCACTAGAAATGCATCTTGAAACTCGTTCAAATTTTCTTATCTAATCCACCTTATTTGCTGCCTTAGAAGAGGGTATTGCCGTTGTCAAATTTTTCACTAATAGATTTTTTTTGGAAATATCTGTTTCGAAATCTCCTAATGAGTGTGATTGCGTTTACACCCAAATTATTTCGATTACACAAAATCCCAGGAAGTAAAAACAAAGATATTTCGATCTTGATCGTAACTTAGCTATCAAAACCCCTAACTTAGAAGTATCACTTTTATTTCTTTCTCAAAAACGAATCGATTTTCTGTGGATGTACTTACTGAATCCAATGTTGGATTTGATTCCTGTTTATTTGTTCCATTTTCCCGGGATAGTCCGAATAGGGATGAGCTGGGGGGATAAGTGGATTAGGATACCCACGATTCCTCCTGAAATGCGTTTTCCCCTGAATCACGAGGTACTTATTAGTGAACCGTATCAATCTACACAGTATCATTGTGAACTGATTTTTTAAAAAAATAATATTCCGAAATGAAAAGAGAAACACTTTTGCCGGAAATGAAGAAACGAATCCCTTTTTAATCTTTTGAATGCCTAAAAAAAAAAAAAAAAAAAACCAGTCCTGCCTTTTATTTGCAATTACATTTTTCAATAGGATGAAAAAATAAACTGCCAGTTTCAGTCGTGATACATTTATTCTGCCGAGCTTGGTCCATCTTCAGGGCTGTGGAACATATTTACAGTGTGGTAGCAATAATTACATTACAATGAATATGTATAATGTAACGAAACTTACAAAATTATTTATCTAATTGACGATGTAATATTTTACATCATTAAAGGGTTGATGTATCGTCTTCTGTCTTGTCTTGTTCATGGGACTGAGTGTGATCGGTTTAATGTGTGCTTTGGTTGTGAGGAAGTCAGTGTTGCTAATAGTCAAGTATTTTGCAACAAGTTTGCGTATATGTTGTTTAAATTGTTCGTGTCTGTTTTGAAATTTGAACTGTTTTCTGTCTTTGATATGTATATCTACGAGGGTCGTTTGAAAAGTCCGTGCAAAAATAAAAACTACTTAATTTTTTGGGGTAAACCTTTTTTATTTTTCAACATAGTCTCCTTTTAGGCTTATACACTTCGTCCAACGCTGCTCTAGTTTGTTGATCCCTTCCGAATAATAGGATTTGTCCAAGTCCGAAAAATAGCCATTCGTTTCTGCAATCACCTCCTCGTTTGAATAAAATCTTTTTCCCGCCAGCCATTTCTTCATATTGGGGAACAAATTGTAGTCCGAAGGAGCCAAGTCTGGAGAATAGGGGGGGATGTGAAACGAGTTGGAACCCTATTTCCATTAATTTTGCGACCACAACTGCTGAGGTGTGAGCTGGTGCGTTGTCGTGATGGAAAAGGACTTTTTTGTGGGCCAATCGTGGGCGTTTTTCTTGCAGCTCGGTTTTCAAACGGTCCAATAACGATGAATAATATGCACCTGTAATAGTTTTACCCTTTTCCAGATAGTCGATGAGGATTATTCCTTGCGAATCCCAAAAGACAGTCGCCATAATCTTTCCGGCCGAAGGAACGGTCTTCGCCTTTTTTGGCGCAGATTCCCCCTTGGTAACCCATTGTTTAGATTGTTCTTTGGTCTCAGGAGTGTAGTGATGTATCCATGTTTCATCCACAGTGACGAAACGACGCTTAAAGTCCTGCGGATTCTTCTGGAACAGCTGCAAACCGTCCTTGCAACACTTCACACGATTTCGTTTTTGGTCAAGCGTGAGCAATCGCGGCACCCATCTTGCGGATAGCTTTGTCATGGTCCAAATGTTGATGCAAAATATTATGTACCCGTTCATTCGAGATGCCCACAGCACTAGCAATCTCACGCACCTTCACTCTTCTGTCATCCCATCACCATATCATGGATTTTATCAATGATTTCTGGAGTAGTAACCTCAACAGGGCGTCCAGACCGTTCAGCGTCACTTGTGCCCATATGGCCACTCCGAAAATTTTGAAACCACTTATAAACTGTTCTAATCGAAGGTGCAAGTCACCATAATGTTCATCAAGCTTCTCTTTAGTCTCCTGAGGCGTTTTGCCTTTCATAAAGTAGTGTTTAATCAACACACGAAATTCTTTTTCGTCCATTTTTTTGAAAATCACTCGACTTCCTCGATTCAAACGGATGCCAAACACAAAGAAATAGACCGATCTGGCTGAAACTTGGCGTGTGTTCTTCCAAGAGATGCTACTTACTAAACATAACCTCGATACGCGCCAGAGGTGCTATCTCTCTGACTTTGCACGGACTTTTCAAACGACCCTCGTATTTCTACATATTCATATTAATAGAGTTATTGTTAACAAACTGTAAATATGTTCCACAGCGCTGAAGATGACCTACCTAGTCCCTAGTCCAGAAAGCTCGGCAGAATAAAGTTTATAATGACTGAAAATGGCAATTTTTTTTTGTCATCCTATTGAAAATATGTTTCAGTCACCAAAAATAATGTACAGCAATTATATTTTTGTTTGAAGATTTGTTTTTTAAAAAATGGATACAAGATCGGGGTCTTTCTTCCCGCGATAAAGTTTCCAAATTTTCGTAACCAAGTAATTCTGGGCTAAATGTGGCCCCGTATGTGTGTAGCTGAAGAATAAAAACTCGCTAGAAGCTTAAACGAAAAGTTTTTAAGCTTGGTGAAGAATATATAATAAATATTCCTTGGAAAACAAAAAGCTATAAGTTCAGTCAAAAAGAGTTGTTTGTTGTATTTATATCGCTGTAAACATGAGATATATACACGATTCATTGCTAATGTAATAAAAAAAATTTTTAAGTATCAATTATAAATTTGTCTGTTTGTGCAAGTTAATGTATTCTATAAAGTCTAGTTTATGTCTAACTTAGCATACTACAGCGGACATATATTACGCTAATCTTGACATATTATGTCCGACCACACCCCCCATAACTAAGTGTTGACACTCAGTCGCCAGTCTGCTTTTCTAAACAAATCGTGCTTGTCAGGATTATTATTTTAATTGTTTATTCTTATTTATTATTTTCCTATTATATGCTCTTTTTTTTAATGTAATTAGTATTAAATTAAATAGAATTTAAACTAAGGATTCTTATAAACTTTTACTGCAAAGAATTCTGTTTTATATTTCAGAAAATTTATTTTCTTGAACATGAGAATTTTTACTGTAAAGGGGAGTTCAATATTATGCAATTAAAAAAAGGAGAAAGTCAAGAGTGTTTGATGGAAACGCCGACAGACAATGATTTCCAACCAAATCAAGTGAAAATAACTTGCCATAAATAGGAACTGGGACAAAAAAAGACAACTCTGAAGCGGCATGGTCTTTTGAACTTCTAATCCAGCACACAATAGACGCTGTTATTCCTTTTTTTATAAAAAAAAATAATGCCTTCAGGGATAAAGGAAGCATTCAAATAAGTACATTATATTTACAAACTACATTCCCCCACAGACTTCTGTAAATACGTGCCCCACAAGAAAACAAATTTCTTTGCTGGAAAATTCCAAAATTACGTTTGTTGATTGGTTGGTAAATCTTCCGAGATCCTTAATTCAGTTTTCTTATTAATGCTTCAAGAATTATAATGGAGCTCGGTATGGCTAAGGATGTTACTTCTCGGGGAGGAAAAACCAAGGCCTGTGAGCTTTACCCAAGTGTCGCTCTCCAGCATCCAAGAGTCTAATTAAAAAGGACAGGTCTGGAGGGCAAGCTCCTAAAGTTGGGGAGCCACAATAGATCCAGAATAGAACGCAGTGGCGTAGGCCTTAGAGGCCGCCCTAGTTTAATCTAATCTAATCTATAGAATCATAATTCCCTACAATGGATTTTCCGTGCAGCAACTCTTGTAGGTAATACTCTTTCTATTCTCAACGCCCACAAACATTTTTCTTCAAACTAAGAATCTTTATCGTCGTGTAAAAAAAAAAAAGGTTTATTCTCTTGGTCACAATGAGTGTAAGGGAGGAATCTAACAAGATCCCCTTTGGACAAATATTTCCAGCAAAACTTGTAGATTTCTTAGGTTTTTTGATTCTGCATTACATTAGAAGTATGAAAACGGAAATATAATGTTCAAAACATGTTTATTTTGGTCATTTTTACGATATCAATTTTTATTGCATTATTCGATAGTTTATCAAATACCTATGGGGGAAAAATTAGTAAAAAAAATCTATATTGTATTTTTCTTAGAAATAATTACCAAAAACGATTGGCTAATCTCATTGGCGAATGGGATGTGTGTAGTAGGCGGTCTGTAGATGATGACGTAGTGACACCATAAGCCACTCCCTCACCAATAAAAGCACAGTTATCCAGTACATAAAATGGTGCTCTTTCTCTTTCATTCAATCATCTAGATTTTACTTTCTTTTACTCCAGGAAAATATTTTGTTAACTTTTTTGATTCTGCATTACATTAGAAGTATGAAAACGGAAATATAATGTTCAAAACATGTTTATTTTGGTCATTTTTACGATATCAATTTTTATTGCATTATTCGATAGTTTATCAAATACCTATGGGGGAAAAATTAGTAAAAAAAATCTATATTGTATTTTTCTTAGAAATAATTACCAAAAACGATTGGCTAATCTCATTGGCGAATGGGATGTGTGTAGTAGGCGGTCTGTAGATGATGACGTAGTGACACCATAAGCCACTCCCTCACCAATAAAAGCACAGTTATCCAGTACATAAAATGGTGCTCTTTCTCTTTCATTCAATGATCTAGATTTTACTTTCTTTTACTCCAGGAAAATATTTTGTTAACTTTTTTGATTCTGCATTACATTAGAAGTATGAAACCGGAAATATAATGTTTAAAACATATTTATTTTGGACCTTTTTACGATATCAATTTTTATTGTAGTATTCGATAGTTTATCAAATACCTATGGGGGAAAATTTAGTAAAAAAAATCTAAATTGTATTTTTCGTAGAAATAATTACCAAAAACGATTGGCTAATCTCATTGGCGAACGGGATGTGTGTAGTAGGCGGTCTGTAGATGATGACGTAGTGACACCATAAGCCACTCCCTCACCAATAAAAGCACAGTTATCCAGTACATAAAATGGTGCTCTTTCTCTTTCATTCAATGATCTAGATTTTACTTTCTTTTACTCCAGGAAAATATTTTGTTAACTTTTTTGATTCTGCATTACATTAGAAGTATGAAAACGGAAATATAATGTTCAAAACATGTTTATTTTGGTCATTTTTAGGATATCAATTTTTATTGCATTATTCCATAGTTTATCAAATACCTATGGGGGAAAAATTAGTCAAAAAAATCTTAATAGTATTTTTCCTAGAAATAATTACCAAAAACGATTGGCTAATCCCATTGGCGAACGGGATGTGTGAAGTGGGCGGGCTGTAGCTGATGACGTAGTGACACTGTAAGCCACTCCCTCACCAAAAAAATTACAGTTATCCAGTACATAAAATGGTGCTCTTTCACTTGCATTCAATGATCTCGATTTTACCTTCTTTTACTCCAGGAAAATATTTTGTTAACTTTTTTGATTCTGCATTACATTAGAAGTATGAAACCGGAAATATAATGTTCAAAACATATTTATTTTGGACCTTTTTACGATATCAATTTTTATTGTAGTATTCGATAGTTTATCAAATACCTATGGGGAAAAATTTAGTAAAAAGAATCTAAATTGTATTTTTCGTAGAAATAATTACCAAAAACGATTGGCTAATCTCATTGGCGAATGGGATGTGTGTAGTACGCGGTCTGTAGATGATGACGTAGTGACACCAGAAGCCACTCCCTCACCAATAAAAGCACAGTTATCCAGTACATAAAATGGTGCTCTTTCACTTGCATTCAATGATCTCGATTTTACCTTCTTTTACTCCAGGAAAATATTTTGTTAACTTTTTTGATTCTGCATTACATTAGAAGTATGAAACCGGAAATATAATGTTCAAAACATATTTATTTTGGACCTTTTTACGATATCAATTTTTATTGTAGTATTCGATAGTTTATCAAATACCTATGGGGAAAAATTTAGTAAAAAGAATCTAAATTGTATTTTTCGTAGAAATAATTACCAAAAACGATTGGCTAATCTCATTGGCGAATGGGATGTGTGTAGTACGCGGTCTGTAGATGATGACGTAGTGACACCAGAAGCCACTCCCTCACCAATAAAAGCACAGTTATCCAGTACATAAAATGGTGCTCTTTCTCTTTCATTCAATGATCTAGATTTTACTTTCTTTTACTCCAGGAAAATATTTTGTTAACTTTTTTGATTCAGCATTACATTAGAAGTATGAAAACGGAAATATAATGTTCAAAACATGTTTGTTTTGGTCATTTTTAGGATATCAATTTTTATTGCATTATTCCATAGTTTATCAAATACCTATGGGGGAAAAATTAGTCAAAAAAATTTTAATAGTATTTTTCCTAGAAATAATTACCAAAAACGATTGGCTAATCCCATTGGCGAACGGGATGTGTGAAGTGGGCGGGCTGTAGCTGATGACGTAGTGACACTGTAAGCCACTCCCTCACCAAAAAAATTACAGTTATCCAGTACATAAAATGGTGCTCTTTCACTTGCATTCAATGATCTCGATTTTACCTTCTTTTACTCCAGGAAAATATTTCGTTAACTTCGTTGCTTCTGCATTACATTAGAAGTATGAAACCGGAAATACAATGTTCAAAACATGTTTATTTTGTACATTTTTAGGATATCAATTTTTATTGCATTATTCGATAGTTTATCAAATACCTATGGGGGAAAAATTAGTAAAAAAAATCTAAATAGTATTTTTCCTAGAAATAATTACCTAAAACGATTGGCTAATCTCATTGGCGAACGGGATGTGTGTAGTGGGCGGGCTGTAGTGATGACGTAGTGATACCGTAAGCCACTCCCTCACCAATAAAATTACAGTTATCCAGTACATAAAATGGTGCTCTTTCACTTGCATTCAATGATCTAGATTTTACTTTCTTTTACTTCAGGAAAATATTTCGTTAACTTTTTTGATTCCGCATTGCATTAGAAGTGTGAAAGCGGAAATATAATGTTCAAAACATGTTTATTTTGGACATTTTTAGGATATCAATTTTTATTGCATTATTCGATAGTTTATCAAATACCTATGGGGGAAAAATTAGTAAAAAAAATCTAAATAGTATTTTTCCTAGAAATAATTACCTAAAACGATTGGCTAATCTCATTGGCGAACGGAATGTGTGTAGTGGGCGGGCTGTAGTGATGACGTAGTGATACCGTAAGCCACTCCCTCACCAATAAAATTACAGTTATCCAGTACATAAAATGGTGCTCTTTCTCTTTCATTCAATGATCTAGATTTTACTTTCTTTTACTTCAGGAAAATATTTCGTTAACTTTTTTGATTCTGCATTGCATTAGAAGTGTGAAAGCGGAAATATAATGTTCAAAACATGTTTATTTTGGACATTTTTAGGATATCAATTTTTATTGCATTATTCGATAGTTTATCAAATACCTATGGGGGAAAAATTAGTAAAAAAAATCTAAATAGTATTTTTCTTAGAAATAATTACCTAAAACGATTGGCTAATCTCATTGGCGAACGGGATGTGTGTAGTGGGCGGGCTGTAGTGATGACGTAGTAATACCGTAAGCCACTCCCTCACCAATAAAATTACAGTTATCCAGTACATAAAATGGTGCTCTTTCTCTTTCATTCAATGATCTAGATTTTACTTTCTTTTACTTCAGGAAAATATTTCGTTAACTTTTTTGATTCTGCATTGCATTAGAAGTATGAAAACGGAAATATAATGTTCAAAACATGTTTATTTTGGACATTTTTAGGATATCAATTTTTATTGCATTATTCGATAGTTTATCAAATACCTATGGGGGAAAAATTAGTAAAAAAAATCTAAATTGTATTTTTCTTAGAAATAATTACCAAAAACGATTGGCTAATCTCATTGGCGAATGGGATGTGTGTAGTAGGCGGTCTGTAGATGATGACGTAGTGACACCGTAAGCCACTCCCTCACCAATAAAAGCACAGTTATCCAGTACATAAAATGGTGCTCTTTCTCTTTCATTCAATGATCTAGATTTTACTTTCTTTTACTCCAGGAAAATATTTCGTTAACTTTTTTGATTCTGCATTACATTAGAAGTATGAAAACGGAAATATAATGTTCAAAACATGTTTATTTTGGTCATTTTTAGGATATCAATTTTTATTGCCTTATTCGATAGTTTATCAAATACCTATGGGGGAAAAATTAGTAAAAAAAATCTAAATTGTATTTTTCTTAGAAATAATTACCAAAAACGATTGGCTAATCTCATTGGCGAATGGGATGTGTGTAGTAGGCGGTCTGTAGATGATGACGTAGTGACACCATAAGCCACTCCCTCACCAATAAAAGCACAGTTATCCAGTACATAAAATGGTGCTCTTTCTCTTTCATTCAATGATCTAGATTTTACTTTCTTTTACTCCAGGAAAATATTTTGTTAACTTTTTTGGTAGACCGCGTTCTGTTTGACAGAGATGATGCAACATTGTGTAATACAATTAGACCGCCTGACCGCTACGGTCGGAGATCGTTACCCGCCGGGACAAACCGCTTTCTGGGTGCCCAAGGCCTGGGCTTTACGTGACTCGCCTCTCGCGGGTACCGTGGCGCCTTCCAGTTATTATTATTTGTTAATAATATCCAGTTATGCATATTATTATTATCAAACATGTAATTGTTCTACCGTCTAGATTTAATACAGATGGTAATCCAGTACAATAAACAGCAATGGCACTTTAGTGGGTAGTCTAACCAATCCTTCGTTTCCCAGAATTGCCTTGCTAGTAAAATGTTTCAAATAAAGGATATAGATCTATGTACGTACATACGTGCATTTAACGCACTTATTTAAAGGAATTGGTAGGAGTGGCTTTTGAGAAAATTCTAAATTGTAAAAACTTTTCAGTATAGTGATACTTCCGGGGCACGGATTTTGACCGGTACTATTTTGCCTCTATTGGCAGATACCTAAAGGTAAAAAATCAAATTCATACTTACCGAGATTCCGGCGGACCACCAAATCATTAGGACTTTATTAGATTTCCACGCACATTCTGGAAGAGAATTCTACCAGAATTTATGGCAGACATATTTTTTGCTTTCAAACTTTTTTTTTTTTTTACTTAGTAGACCTCAAAATTTATTTTTACGACGACAATTTGAGGTGAAGCTGTAAAGAAGTAGGAAGTAAATAGAATTTTTGTTATATAAATAAATGTGTGCGAAAGATGAAAGAGCTGATAGCTATAAACATACAGTTCTACCGCTTCCGCCCTGATGTCGACAGACACACCACTTACACATATTACACAGGATATTATAAATAGTGCTCTTGAAGATAACCATCCGGTCTGACGGGCTCATATGTCCAATCATGTTTTATTTATATGATTTCCTTTCTCTCCTGAAATGATCGAAGAAAACTTGAAATTTCCTCAAATTTCGCGAGTTCTTGTTGGTTTTCAAGGCTTTAGCTCCCTCGATAGGGAGTATTTAATCTTAGCTCTTTGTAGTCGCTAAGTTTCTAGTACTTGGTAAATCCTGTCATACAGTTCTAGCATATGGATAGATTTTGCCAATCTATCGCACTCTCGCGGTCAGATTGGGGAATCCTTGATCCCCCAAATCATGCAGATTAATCAAGAGTTGGAAAACAGGCTATCGATACTCTTCTATGTTTAAGGTTAAGGGATGAAGGGTCAGTAACTAGCATTTCGTGTCGGCTATACTCTCAGCTAATGTATTTTGTTCATTTCAAAGGGCACCATCATCCCGCTCTTTGCCCTTCTTAGGGACAAAGGTTCCAGGCTGCTCCATTAAGTTTCCCTATTTCGCCAAGCTATCAGTCTCCTCATGACTAATCTCTTCTAATCAAACCTCCTCTCTACGATATCTGTATCACTAAGCCTGGGAATCACGAAAGTGTCACTGTCTTCAACTAACTAGACTTTACAATCCAAAGTTCTTTTGGGAACCAACAGAAGCATATATAAAAAGTTTGTAACGGTAGTCTCCCGCACTCGGGAGATTGCTAATGGTTGACATAGTAGCTGATCTGGGTATTCGAGATGGTTTCTAAAGGATGAACCAGTCACCAAAAAGAATGAACAACAATTAATTTACAAAGTTATCTCCTTCATCCTTCTGAGAAGGAGTGTTTCCTTATCAACAAGTTGAATCAGGTACAGTTTGGATTTCAGCCAGAATCTAGGCTCTATTTCGATGCAGTTGTGATACAGATTGCCCTAGTCGAGAGATTCATGCCATAAATGAAATGATGTCGCTCATTTTGTCTGCCCCACTGCTTCCAGGTAGTGTTTTATATTGTATTTCCTGTGAAACTGAACGGGCTCTTTTCCGGATAAGCCCTTCTTACCAAGAATTTGTCAAAAAAAAAATGGTTTAGACTCTTCTTAATGTGTGGTATGAGACAATTCCATCGAGGTCACCATGGCAACACAGCTTCCCCCTGTTCTCTGCTGAAATCATTAATCTTTGGAATAAGTTTCAAACCGTGGAAGTGCAATGTTAAGTCCCCTGATCAAGTGAAACCTCTTTGGCAACTTACCAAGAGTATATCAGAAAACCGGACAAACAAAATATTTTATGCAAATCACTTTGTCTAATCATGAGTCAGACGATAGTATAAAACGCTCATCACCACATTTTTCAACGTCGATCTCCATGTGCGCATGCATGGCTTATGATCACAAGCTAGTAAACAAGAAGAGAAAGGAGAATAGAGCGTCCAGGTATGTAGTGGAGAGTGGGGAAGGAAGTCTGTTGGTGTCTCTGTCTGCAGGAGATCGGACCCCGGGCAGGTAGGAGAGGTTGAAATCTTAATAATTTTGGTGCGGACTGTAGCAGCCTACGCTAACGAGAATGGTCAGAGGGTGAGCGGGCGGGCGGGCTGTTCAGGTTCCAGTCATAATTCATGGCCTGCGGAGCCTCCTTCCAGCTTCTCTTCGCCAACAAACCCATCTAACTCTCATGGTCTTTACGCTGAGCTGCAACCCATTCCAGTGGAATAATTTGGCAAGTTGTTCTTACATACTGTCTGTAGGTCTGTTCCAGCAGAAACGTTTTCACCATGTTGCGATTGTAAGGAGCGTGCGCACTATAGAGGTGGATCACTCACAACATTTCGTCTTACCGGAATTTACTTAATCAAATATTCTAATGCGGAAAATGGCTAAAAAGCAGAAAATTTATTCCACATTAAGGGGTACTTCCGCACGTCCGATTTTCTTGTCCTTGTTTACACAATTAATTTCTTCTAGGCGCCACGGTAGCCGAGCGGTTATAGGCTAGACCCGCAAAGCTAAGAAGTATTACGGTACTAGTCTAGCCCTTGGATTTTATTTAATGGTTAATATGAGAAATTTAAAGTAAAGTATGTTTGCTAGTCGCCTCCGTCAACTCAAGGTTTGCCAACTCATGGATTTCCTGTGAAATCATGGAAAATTTAGTCAAGCTTGTCTCATTTCCGGTTACTCATTAACTATGCAGAATTAACTGTGATACAATTCTCATCTATCTCCAAGGCGATTACAGGTTGTAATAGGGTAATTAGTACTACATCACTCGCTAGTACAGTACACCTAATTGGTAGTTGGACGTTAAGTCCCGTCTGAAAAAATAGGCGATTACTTTACTTTTTACAATTAATTCCTTCTATTACACACATCAGCAGGACGTTGAACCCACCTGCATCCTGGAACTGCCTAAGAAGCATTTTTCCAGCAAAAGTATTTCATATCAAAGTTATATTGGTTGAGAAAAATCCCAGAATAAGATGGAATTATCGTTGGGCTGATCTTAATCCGAAAAGATTATGAAAGGGGTCCCAATCCGTAATATCTGATTACAATTGTGTAGAGTGTCCATTATGAGTTAGCTTGCATGTCAAACACGCACAAGCACGCACAAATTTGTAGAAAAGCAACTTTTTTTTGGCTGACAGTGGTGGGGTCTCTCAAAAACAAGGACATTTCTGCTGGACTAGGACAAAATTGGTAATGAGCTCAACGTTTTCTGTTCTCTGGTGAGCAGGAAACTTGGGGACCGGTAGCGGTGTGTGTGTGTGTGAACGCTCAAAAACAGGAACAATCTCTGGAGCTCGGAGCTTCTTCTTCCCCTGGGAGCTGTCCAGTGTTCTTTACTTTTGATTTTACTAAGGAAGAAGGAAATAGTTTAGAAGAAGCTTGAGCTGTCCAGTAGCAGGTTTGCCAACTCATGGATTTCCTGTGAAATCATGGAAAATTTAGTCAAGCTCGTCTCATTTCCGGTTACTCATTAACTATGCAGAATTAACTGTGATACAATTCTCATCTATCTCCAAGGCGATTACAGGTTGTAATAGGGTAATTAGTACTACATCACTCGCTAGTACAGTACATCTAATTGACCGACTTCACCGCCCGCCGCTCTAGACCTGTACATGCATGCATGTTGTTATTAGTAATCAAGTTTACTGTACACGATTTACATAGACTCTGCACGAGGGGTGAGGGGGTGGGTGGTAATTAGGTGTTGATTAATATGCAGAGAGCAGGGCTAGAGCAGTTTGTTGGTATGACGCCTTGGCTGGCAGAACGCGCGGAGCACAAAGCCACAGAATACTTGATCACACATCATTAAAATACGCATGCGCGTTACTTCGTTGAAAGTTAAATCACTTATTAACATATTTAACAATATACTTTATATATTTTTATTATTCTAAAAAGCTTTTTAATCTTTCAACACTCGCTTGATTAAAAATTAATTTTGGTTTTATTCGGTGGCGCCAATTTTATTCGCGGGCAGACTATTAGGGCAGCTATTGCGGAAACGGAAGTCTTCAAGCACACAAACAGGTTTGTGTTCCTGTTTTGGTTTAACCTAGGATATCCGCTTTTCAATGTCGAAGTTCGTAAAAATAATCACCTGAGGTGAAATGGGAAAAGCTATTTGATGGTTGACTCCTTCCCAGAAAATTAAGGATTTTTTTTATTTTTATCCTGAGGAATGCTTAAAACTGAGAAATGATTATATTTAAGCCAGCAATCGATTGTATAGATAGAAGAACTTTGATAGATCTATTTGTAATGGATGGGCAATGTTTGGTAATTTTATTACTATCTATGGAATTTATAACAATTTTTATTGGTTTTTCCAGATTTTCCCTTTATTCTTTCCGGATATTTACCAATTAATAGTTTTACTGGAAGAATTTTACTTATTTAATTTTTTGTACAGTTGCGGAGAAGGGGCCACCTTTGAACAGAATTTACATTTTCTGTTTACAGAGTGCGCACAGAATCTGTATTTATTGAACCTATTGATTTGGTTTTCTGAAACTTTCAACTCTTCTGAACAGATCTCTATATCAATGAACACTTTACATACATATCTATATTTTTTTTTAATTTAAAAATTTTGTGTCAGATGTTAATATCTGCCCCACTGGTTGGGTCACCTTTGAACACAATATAAAATAGAAAGAAA
The DNA here is from genome assembly GCF_049639745.1 of Rhodnius prolixus. Lineage (NCBI taxonomy): Eukaryota > Metazoa > Arthropoda > Insecta > Hemiptera > Reduviidae > Rhodnius > Rhodnius prolixus. The sequence continues at coordinate 41,519,085 of NW_027411634.1, forward strand.
TGATATTACTTTACTCTGAATCTACCTTCTATCAGTTATTTCTCTCGACTACTACAATTACTTTCTCTTTTGAAACCACTGAAATCTAGTTCAAAGGTTCTGAGAATGACTCAGTCCGGGGATGTTGTACTCGAAGTGTGATGGGTTTAGGGAAGTTTGAACAAAATATTCGGTTTGTTGCGCTTCTTAATGTAGGTTCGGACCACTTCCCCCTTCTCTGCGATTAAACAAAGTCACAAACTTGCAGGTCGGTAGGGCGGCACATTTTAACTGGTGATGTGCCTTCTCTCCTTCCATAAAAGAAATATAATATCCAACAATTTTGGCAAGAAAATACGACTTTTACTAGTAAATACTAGGTTTAAATATACGAATTCCAAATGTTAATATGGACTAACAATACTTCACACCTTGTCCACAACAAATCTTCACAATACACTTCCAAAGATGCAACAAAAATGTTTTACTTCCAAACTTACAAAATAAAACATTCCACGATTCTGGACTTTACCAAACAATGAAAACGGAAGGGAACTCTGTCAATTATACAACAGGTCTACCACCAAAATTGTGGAGAAAATTACCAATCTTAAATGTTTTAAAAATATTTGACGAGAAATTAAAACTGTTCAAAGGTTTTAATAATAATTTGCTCCTCCAAAAGAGATAAATAAGTTAATTTAAAGTTTTCTAATAAATAAGCATTATTATTATATTATATACACGAGTATATATTTATTTATTAATTTTATTTTATACTTTTCATTAGCCTATTTATGTAAGTTCTCTTTATATTCCTGCTGGAACTTGACTCCGTGTATAAGTATATATTTACTTTAAACAGTAGTAATAATAATAATAATAATAATTGAAGAAGCTTCAAATCGTGAATTTCCGGTGTAACTCTAAATTGTAGGAAAACCCTTTTATAATAACTTCCTGTTACGAGAGAGAGAGAATAAGACGATTGCTCGTTATACTGAAAATGTGGTGTTACATTTAACTAAAATTAAAAAATGATTGAACGAGATATATAATCATTTATTTTTGTTTTTCATCGCGCGTGCAGGTGTAAAGAATTTAAAACTTGCGACATTAATAAGAAGAGTGATGTAGTTTACGTATTACACTAGAAGACGAACATACAGTATGGCGGTGGGGGGCGCCTAAGCCAGGCTAGTTCCGGTGAACCGTGAAATCTGTATTCACACTGTAAGAGGTGGGTCTGTGTGGGTTTACCTCCTTTCTTCGTCCTTCCTCCTCCTTCTACATTTTGGCTTTTTTTTTTTTTAATATTATGTGTGTAGAGAGGAATCTGTGTGTGCTCACGATGTTTATTGTTGTTACACGAAAGAAGTTAGTTAGTGGTAGTGGTGGTAGAGATTGGTGGAGTGTGCTGACCTCTTGCGGTTAGAGCGGAGATTATATGTGTACTGTTGTGAGTGTGTTAGTGAAAGAGGAATATTTCATCTCTTGTTATAAATATGGTTGCGCGGTTGAAATAGGTACTAACTATGGGAATGTATAGATGGCGCTCTCCAAGAGCGCGCTGCTGCTAGTAACTGAGAGAATCTCACTCTCTGAGAAGCAACGCTCTCTCTCTCTCTCTTCTCCTCTCATTCCATGTCAAGTCTGTCCGTCTGTATAAAACATGCGAGACTTCTTCACTAGACTGTACTATAACCCTTGTTATCCCAGGGACCTGATTATAATAATGGTTTGTCTTGTATATATTTACACACACATACAAACACACACTGGGCACTACGGTCTATCAATGTAACTTACATGTACACAGAGCTACACAGAGCTTCCTCTGCAGTGGAGGGGCGTGGGCAGGGAGACTCCTATTTCTATTCACTGCATCTTAACTAAAACTTCTACGCGATGCACTCACTACTTTTATACTGCAATCTATTCTTCGTACTAAACTCTTATAAAAGTTGACTGTCGCTTACTACTAAGTAACAGACAGTAAGTAAAGGGAATCGTTTTCGATTTTAGGGGAAATAACACCGGAAATAAACACTTTATTGAGATCTCCTGATTTCCCTTTTTTCAATTTAAAAAATGTTTGTACGTCTGTCCAACTTGAACTCAAAAAAAAACTTCGCCTAAATCTGTCGGTTTCTTTTGCAGTTCTCCCGTCTCCATGTAGAACTAGATTCACAATTTAAACCTTTTTTTTTAATTTTTTTTTTATTTACCAAGAAATTCAAGTAAGCTTTTCAAAATATTGGAAAAGAGCTAAGGGTAGGTTTCCCTTGGGAAAGTGCCATTTTTGGTGTAATGTACGATCGTAATGCTTGTGCATTGTCGTAGGGGGAGTTCCAAATGATTTTTTTTTTGTTAATCTAGTTTTAAATTAACAAAAACTTACAGTTTTAAAAGTTAAGTATAAGGGTTGATTAAACGCCAAAAGGTACACAAATCAGCAGTTCCCAACATTTCATTAATACTTCATTGATATAATTTAAGTAATTTTACTGCATTAACTTTTCCTTCACATTTTTTAGAATTTATTAGATGTCACAGACCCTTATGCTGGCCATTTTCGTCTACAAAATATTTACTCAAGTAGCACACCATTTAACTTAGATTGACTGTAATATCTATTTATCTATAATAATCAAACTATTAATCACAGGTGAAAAAGAAAACGTTATAAAAAATATAAAAAAAATAAGAGGCTAAAAAATTCATAAACTTTTTTTACATCAATGATTTTATGCATTTATTTTTATTTTTAAATAAAAATCATTGGTTTAAGTTCATTCTTCGATTAAAGTAATTGTTATTTTATGTAGTAGTCAAACGTTTATAATAATAAGTAATAAATAATCTGGCTTTATCGCAAATAATATAGTTTTCTTCAATTACATTCTCAATCTAGGTGTTCTTCCCACAATGTTATATATATGTAATATAAAATAAAGAAAATAAAGATATGCATATTTTTAGGACAGCTAATTATTCCAGTATTTTACCATAAGTAAAATTAGGGGGACTAAATTAAATTACAATTGAGAAATGAGTAAATATTGTTGAATAATCTACTTGTTATTAAATGTATGTTATTTGTGCTCACGAATATTTCGGTAAGACGAATTTAAGACTGAAATATTGTTTTGAATCCTCCGTGATTGAAATTTAAAAAGTGGCCGACTCTAACTTTGTTTTTTTCTACTTTAACATGCATGTATATGTGACTACTCAGAATAATTCATCACTCATTTTATCATAATTATAATAAAAAAATATTATGAATGAACTGGCCAGCATAAGGGTCTGTGACATCTAATAAATTCTAAAAAATGTGAAGGAAAAGTTAATGCAGTAAAATTACTTAAATTATATCAATGAAGTATTAATGAAATGTTGGGAACTGCTGATTTGTGTACCTTTTGGCGTTTAATCAACCCTTATACTTAACTTTTAAAACTGTAAGTTTTTGTTAAGGAGATTTTTGTACCTTTTGGATAGATTTTCCTTTTTGTCTATTTGCAAAGTTACGTCTGCTTTACAGATTTTTTAAAATTTGGAATAAGCTATTCTATCATTATAACCTGATAAGGTGTTAAATCGGAACCGTAACTACCACTGGAGAGATCTTTTTAAAGAATGATTATAGTTGCGGTCCCCAAACCATCCTCAATAACCATTTTTTTGAGAAAGCGTTTTGAATAAAATAGGAAGGTATTTGTACGTAAATAGCAAAATTAAACTGCGATTTCAGTACTTCCTTTTAAGAGGAGCAAGAAAAATAAACTGCGATTACAGTACTTCTCCCTAAAAGGCAAAGATTTTGAATCGAACGACAATTCATTCATAATGTAAATAGGTTCACCCATTGATAATTTTAACGATTGCAGTACTTCCTCTTAGTAGGTGTAAGAGCATGATGGCACATCACAGCCACGTAGAGGAGCTTTAATTACTGCTTCGTGCTAAATTTTATCAAAATCGGACTAAGCGTTATAGAAATATTGGTAATAATAGATTTAGAAAGGGCTTTACTTGGGTGGGGCAAACTCCCCTCCTTATAAGGCACAGCGTCGAGACTTTTAAAGTACAAATCTGTACAAAATTTCGATTCGAATGACACTTCATTCATGAAAATCGGTTCACGCCTCGATAATTTGAAATGATTGCTATACTTCCTCTTAACAAGTGTAAGAGCAGATCGTCGCTTTAATGTTAGGTAGGGGAGCCCTAACCCTATCATCCTACCAAATTTTATCAAAATCGGGCCAAGATTTACAGAGTAATTAGTAATAATAATTTTGGAGGGGGCCTTACATAAAGGGGGCTAACTCCTCTCCCATTCGATGTACAGGGCCGAGACCCCCAAAAGGCACATCTACATAAAATTCCGAATCGAATGACACCTCATTCATGAAAATCGGTTCACGCGTTTAGGCGCTACGTTGTTTACAAAAAAGGTAACAAGAACAACAACAACAACAACAACAACAACAAGAAGAAGAAGAACAAGAACATTTTTTGAAAAAGCCGTTTTTGCTCATTTTCGGCAACTTTTTTCTCGAAACCTATTAGATCTGGGTGGTTGCAAAAAAATTACAGTTATAAAGGAGGATTTGCCCTATATTATAAAGAAAATTTGGGAATTTTATCTTTTATAGAAAAATAGAAAAAAATTGTCAAAGTTGGCTGTTTTTCAACGTTACACTTTTTCGTGCAGTTTTTGATGGTCAACCCTTATACAACTGTCCTACCGGACAGTTTTAATCTAGAACTTCTAAACCGGAAGTAGATTAGATTAGATTATCGAGCCCCACGGCACTGCAGCCAAAATAGACTTATTGTGCCATCCCCTTGTGGATCTAGAAGACGAAACCTCTCCCTAACTAAAAGAGGTGGAGGACTTTCCCTACTAGCTCTTTTTAGCACTACTATCTCCTTTGGTCTCTAAGGGTACATTCACAACGGAACTATGAGTATAGATGATAGCAGAGATGATAACTGATAGAGTAAAATATAATCGCTGATTAGTGTGCACAACGGAGCCGTGATACATGCAACATGTCCGAGTAGTGAAGAAGCAACAAAATGGTATATTTTAAAGAAAAAACGCTTTAGAAAATATCATGTACATCCCATAAATAAAAAACGAAGTACTTTGGGTGAATTTCACTATTTATATAAGGAACTTAGAAATTATCCGGTTCGTTTTATTGAATATGTGAGTATGGGTCCACCCACATTCGACTATATTTTAGAAAAAATAAGGCCAAAATTAAGAAAACTTTGGAAAAATTGTCATGGAAATCCTATAACCATAGAAGAAAAACTAGTGATTACTCTTAGGTAAGTAATGGTTTTATTGAGAAAAACAAAATATTGTTTAAAAGTAAATAATAAAGTAATAACAAAAAATAATACCGGTTTTCACCAAATGTCTTGAAAAACAGAGGTGTTTTGAACAGCAGTAAAATTTGAAGCTCATTTTAAAGTCCCGATACTGGAGTTCAGCTAGCAGAAAAATGAAAAATTTAATTCTATCATCTATGCTCTTTTATAGCAGCGCGTATGAGTCACTAGTCGCAGCTTCGTTGTGCACGCTCACATTCGAATGTGTTATGTTTTTCTTTAAGCGCTGATGCATCACTCCTATCATCTCTGCTCACAGCTCCGTTGTGAACGTACCCTAAGATCCATAGCGCAATCACTCGATTGCAACGCAGTCGAACAGCCAGTGAGAGGCCGTTTTCTTTGAGGATTCCTGGAAAAGCGGGTTTATGTTGAGGGGTAAGGGAGGGGTGAAAAACAATGGGGCTGGGAAATTTATTTTAAACGATTTAAGGCGCGTCAACATCTGAGGTTATTGGCGCCCGGAGCTTTTTTTCAGTGCACTTCCGACCTCCGGAGAGTGTTCTCTCGTTCCATCACCGGATATATAGTGTTATCTATCATTTGTAATCATTAAAAAAGTGTTGTGTTGTTAGTAAGAGAACTAAACATGTGTTCCTGGCAATTCGGAGCTGTGGAAGTCTTGAGAATTGACATAAGCGGAAGCCGTACGAGTGTTTACACCGTCCCTCCCTGCTCACAAATATTTGGAGTGCTCAATAATAATAAACTCGTCCGAGAGGGAGTGAGTGAAAGCTGAAGCGGAAGAATCCGGCAGGAGTGCCAACACTAGCATTATAACTGCCATCAAACCGACATATGTACGTACAGCCAGCTAACAACCACCGTGGCAGCTAGATGGAGCGGTGTAGTGGCCAATACAAGGCGGCCCTATAATCTGCTGCTGCACAAATCGCCGTGAAATTAATTCTCTTCAACAACTTACCACCCTACCCCCTCTCCATCTCCTTGTGCGCACACTGCTCTGTCTACCTCCTCTCGTGCACCTGCCATTAACATGCAGCGCTAATTGAAACTGGTGTTATTGATGGACATCGCTCAACCAAACTAGCCAGTAGGTAATATCAGTCTTATCTAGCACATTCCATCGTGATGATGGCGAATGTTACAAGGAGGAGAAAATCATTAAACAGGAAGTCAATACATTCTTCTGATAAATATTTATTATGGACATAAAAAACTTTTGTGTAGAGATAATAGAGTGATTCAAGTTGCTGCAACTATCCATCTGCCCTTCAACCAAGATTATGCATTTTGGTTGGCGGTGCTGCAGGTTGGTGCAGGCTTAAAAGCAGGAAGCATCCTAGATCTGCTTTCTCGTGTACTTGTTTTTGCGCCTTCTTCCGGCTGAAGGCCTAGTTTTGTGGATGTATACAGCCGTACTTTGCACTGAATTGGCATGTTAGAGGGAAGCCACTTTCTAGGGGAGGAAAGCTTTGCTTTTTTCTTGCTTAGAACTTTGGTTTAAGTAGATTAGATTAGATTAGACTAGGGCGAACCTCAAGGCCTACGCCACTGCGTCCCCTTTGGATCTATTGTAGCTCCCCTCACTCTAAAGCTCCTCCTACAGACCCGTCCTTTTGTTCAGACTCTTAATGCTGGAGAGGCGACTCCTGGGTAAAGCTCCACAGGCCTTGGTTTCTCTCTGACACCAGCACGTACAGTGCCGTTTCCTTCTCCTCCTGACAGAACCTACAGAGGCTATCATCCGCCAGGGCCCATGCGATGCATGTGCTTTCTAAGCCTGCAGTGTAGACCTACAATTATCCTATAGCCCCAGGCGGGCCTAAAAAAAAAAAAAAAAAAAAAAAAAAAACAAGAAAAAAAACCTTTCTCATTTCCCGCAATTAACAGTTCCGGAAAACCGGTGAACACTCAGCATGTGCTCCTCGATACTCTTTCCTCCTACAGATCGAGTCTTGGAAAATGGAATGAGGTCACTCTCGCCAGAATCATTGATCCTGGTACATGATGGTTTTTTTTAAAAGTAGAGTGAGTGCATATTGCCGTCTTGGTACACGGAGGGGAAGAAGGCCACGCCCACCTGCCCTCTCTAGGCTTCCACTATCCACTTCCCCTGTCGCTGCCACCTGTATATAGCTGTAATCTTTATAATTATATCTAATAACTCACCAATTATCTTCTCTCTCCCGCCACCTGCATATATAATATATATATATATAAACGCTACCTAATTAACTCCGGCTTGTCTACAGCTTGTTGGTTTTCTCGTTAAGTAATATTTATATATTTTTCGATTAAAGTAAAGCCAAATTATATTCAATTTTCAAAATATTTCATTTATCGATCAATAAATCCTGCTTCCTACGATTCTGAAATTATGTATTGAAAGTTGTAAATATACGAGTGATAATTTGCAATTAATTTTTTTTTAAATCGATTTTTCGTTCAGGATTGGGAGGATTTTTTTATTAAAAGGACTTGAATGCTTGTACAGGAAGTGATAGAGAAAAGTTGTCTGTAACGAGAGTACACTATCTGGAGGCTAGCTGTGTCTTTTTTGACGTGAATACGTCTTTAAATTTGCTAACATAAGGAGGCAATCCAAAAAACCTAATGATAACAAAATCGGGGATACAGTTTGGCATTATAGTTTCGAATCTATCGTCTATATCCAGAATTTAATTTAGACCACTGGATAGCTAAAGGATCAAAGAATTCATTACGATAAGCGAGGACTGTGACGCATCGCGCGCGCGTTGGAGAGGGAAGCGCAGCCATTTTGAGATCATTTTGCTGCGTATCGAGATTTGCAATTAGTAGTAACTTTTGACTCGGAGAAGCAACAATGTTCGTTTAAGTTTTAATCGTCAGCTGTCGTCACAATCTATCGATTGTATATAAAACATTAGCGTAAAATAATGGCAGTGAATAAAATAAGGTGTTAGAATAAAACAAATATTACCCAAAAATATATAATGTCGGCCTGCTCGCGTCGAAAAACCAAAACCAAATACAGGAGATCGGTATACGGTTGGAAAGGGCTTCTCAAGAACAATCTGAATGGTAATAATAAAACACCATTTGACCGAGTCAAGCTGTGCCTAGGAACGTAAAAGAATGAATGCGGCCCTGGCGTATCAACGACGACGGTGTCAGTACATCTGCAGCTGGGGCGGTTGAAATTATGCAAGTGAATGATGAAATCGCTTCTACATCGACAATGGACTGTATAGGCATAGATTGTGTTCGAACACATTGTTTCATCCTAAATACATAAATAAAAATATTTTATATAAAAAATATAACCCGTTACGTAAACGTATTTAAGTACAATACACGGCCGTGTCCATGACACAGCCACAGTTTTTTCTCCAGCCAGGAGAACATCTTTCTCGGTTAGCCCCATGACTCAGAGAGAGAGGTACTACCTTCGCCATCCCCGTTTTGTTCAGTTATCATTTTAGAGGCAATGTCAAAGCCGTCTTGATTAACCATTAAAATAAGAAACCTCTCACATGTTTATATATATGGGTTGGTATTTTGTGTATATAAAGACGCGAGTGCGCGAAGCGGACGTACGGACGGGAATGCCGTGTGTGCGGTGGTCACGTGGTACATTCCAGGGACATGATCCTCACCTTCTTCATTCCGGAACTACTTTCTGGAATCTTAATTGGAATGTCCTCCCCACTCGGCCCCCTTTTCTCGCACATATCTCTATCGTCTCCATGTATAAATGCCATGTTTATTTACCAGGATTGCGTCTTAGTTAGCTGAGAGAATCTGCCATCAGTGTAATAAAAGCATTATGCCACCTCCATAGGTATTGCAGCGTCTTGCAAAGTTAATTACTAATAGTCTTATTTAATCCATTTCTTTCTGCACTTAGTATGGTAAGGAAATCATGTAGATCTTTTTATTATTTTTACTTCTATTCGGAAATATCCGTTTGTCTGTCTTTAGTAGTAAAAATAACCATCATCAAGACGCGGAGATCCCGGGTTCGAATCCAGGTTCTAGCCTTTAAAATTTTTTTTTTGTTTCTAACCTTTCTTTTTCCCAGAAGTAACCTTAACTGATTTTCCGTAAATCATTTTTCAAAAAACAAATTTTAGATTTAACTATGTGTTTATTATCACCATGTTAAGTGTAACTAAAAATCTAAGAACCGTTTTTAAGAGAAAACCCAAATTTTGATAAATTTTTATGTTATAATGTAGCATTTCCCAGTCAGTTTAATTCAGAAATTTGGATCTCATTTGATTCTTATTAGTACTGAGTAGATGAGGACAGGTAGCTTAGTAGATAGCGTGCTGCTTGCCGATGCAAAGGTCATGGGTTCAAATCCAGCGGCTGGCCCCATAGATTTTCTTTTCCTAGGTCGTGCTTACAGCTCCGGGTGATGGATAGAGTTGTTTGTAACGAGAGAACACTGTCCTGATGTCATTGGAAAAAGCTCTGGGCGCCAATTACCTCGCTTTTTGACGCGTCTTAAATCATAAAAAGAAAAGGTAATACCACAGAATTATTTAACATTCATGGATATCTGTCTTCTGGCGATTGAAGTTTTAATAAATCAATCAATGAGTCTTTGGCGATAGATCAATCAATAAGTAATTGGCGATAGATCAGACAATGAGTCTTTGGCGATAGATCAATCAATGAGTCTTTGGCGATAGATCAATCAATGAGTCTTTGGCGATAGATCAATCAATGAGTCTTTGGCGATAGATCAATCAACGAGTCTTTGGCGATAGATCAATCAATGAGTCTTTGGCGATAGTTCAATCAATGGATCATTGACGATATCTCCTCCACTCATGACAAGCATTTGCTAACTCGGAGAATCCAGCAAATCTGTGAGCAGGATTGAACAATCCGCCATAAAATCGAGTATCTTCCTTGGCACGAGGGTCACACTCGGAACGATTTGCTTTTTCCAAGAATGGATAGAAATTGAACTGTAACAAACTCTTCTCTGGATTTTATTTGAACGACCACATCGTAACTCTCTCAAAATAGACCCACAGCTCTTCGACGAGATTAAGCGAATAATTGTGAGTTCACTTATAAAAAAAAAAAAGATAGCGATTCGTTGAGCGCTCTTAGTTTGTCCAGCGGATGCCGTACGATAATTTCTGGAACTAATTTCCAGTCTGAGGTATTGGGAAAAAAAATTAACGGAATTATCATTACATAAGGCGGTTCCATTGATAAAAACAATGGTTTGTATCTTCTTTTGGGGATAGCAGGATAGACTTAGTGTGGCGTTGAGCTTGATTACAGGAAGAGGTCTTGCGAGTGTTTTGTACCAGGATCATCCAAACAGTTATTTAACCAGATTCGCCATAAAACACCTTTTAGGGAAAGTGTTGATGGCTGCGAGGAATAACAAGTGCGACCAGAGTGTAGGTGGTGAATTTGATTAGGAAGTCGTGAGTGGGTCGATCTGTGCGCGCGCTATGTGATTAAGGACTTAATTTATGATTTCTGTTGTAGTTTGCGTTTATAGTCGGTAGAGAGTGCGCAGCGCGGTTAGTGGTGACCGTCAAGGTAAACGACCACATATTCCAGTGTACGTAGTGCGCATGTGTGGTAGACTAGTGGTAGGCATACCCTTGGTCAGCTACTTATCTCGGCACCAGCACGTCCCGTCCTTTTTCTCAGCGTTTGGTCTTCATTCTGCAGGGCCTAATGCGATCTAGTTTCTCTCCACACTATCCCAATAACTCCCCGGACTTAGACAAGACCCCCGTTCTCCCAAAATTCCTTAGGAACCCGGTGTTCTTGATGACAAGCCCGCGTAATTTTTATCTGTCGGTTTTTACCTATCACACGCACCAAAAACTAAAAACGTTCACTCCAGCAACTTGTAAATCTGATAATTCTGTTTCCTTTCTCTCACTCTAAGAGTCGAGAGCATTGTAATCACGGTTTTTAATATTTCATCGGAAGTATCCATTTTTTCCTTGAGTAAGAAAAAGTGTTTTTTTTGTTTGTTTTTTTTTTAAAAAAAGAATCCGTGTCTGCATTATTGCAGCCATTTTAACACAAAAATGGAAATATAATCTTTCTAACAGGTTTCTACAGGAAATGCGTCAAGGGCAAATTCTATCAACTTGATGTACCGCTTTACGTTAATGAATTTTCTTTTTTTGTTTCGAATTTTCTATAAACTTTTGGTGTTAATTTCCTAAAATTGAACTATAACTTCTGTGACAGATGGGGGATTAACAATTGATCTATGACTTCTGTGACAGATGGGGGATTAATAATTGATCTATAACCCCTGTGACAGATGGGGGATTAACAATTGTTCTATAACTTCTGTGGCAGGTGGGGGATTAACAATTGATCTATAACTTCTGTGACAAATGGGGCATTAACAATTGATCTAAAACTTCTGTGATAGGTGGAGGTGTTAACGATGGGTCTATAACTTCTGTGACAGATGGGGGATTAACAATTGATCTATAACTTCTGTGACAGATGGGGGATTAACAATGGATCTATAACTTCTGTGACAGATGGGGGATTAACAATGGATCTATAACTTCTGTGACAGATGGGGGATTAACAATTGTTCTATAACTTCTGTGACAGATGGATTTGGCTTTTCTCTTTGAATCACCCAGTTTGGTCTTGAAATTGGTCCTTGAAAATTTTCTTACCAGCTTTGTGATCGTCAAAATTCTTTTTTTTTTTTTTTAAGGAAGGAGTGAAATGATTCACTGGAAGAGAAAGTTCAGAGTTCAGACGGACACACGCCTATTCTTTTTACCTCTCTCCTCGAACTAAGCTTCTTTGGATGACACTGATTCCCGGAACTGGCTTATCCTTCCGAGCAAGCGATTCTCCTTCTTCATCCGTTCCACATGACCTAACCCACCTTGTTCTTTCTTGGTAAGAGCCAACTTGTTCCTAACATAGAACCCTTTCAGTTCTATAACGCGACCTAATCCTCTACAGATCTTGTTCCTACAATTCGTGTGAACATTTTTTCGTTCCGCAGAAATAGTGTTCGCTTATCTTCCCTATGTGATCAGTTTTGTACATCAGCGGTTTTGCACGTTAGGACAGCGTTCTGTTGCAGTATTTTGAATAGCAAAATAGCATTTATTCGCCTACTCGATACTAACCTTTAATGTTCTAGCCAATTCGATGAAAGTCATCTCTAAAAATGTTTCAATCATATTTCCCTTGCTGATTGCTTCCACTTTCTTGATGCTATCTAACCGGATCTCTTGCGGTAAACTTTAAAAAACTTAAATTAACTTTTCTCACGTCAATCTTAAGTAATTCGATTTTTTTTTTTTTTTTTTTGCTGCTGCTTGCCAAAACTCCAGTAGTTTAGCTCCAGCTGAGGCATTCATCGTCTGGAAAGCGGCAAGTGCAGAGTGAGGCTATTTAAGTTCGCTTGTAACGCTATCGTTGCTCATCCAAGCGTCAAGTTTAACAAAGTTGATGATAGACGATCATCTTGCCTTAAGTTTATGGTTTTATTGGAATTCTTCAATCAGCGTTTTCCTTATCTAAAGCAATTAAATTTTTGGCAGCCCAAAACCAAACTAACCAATAAACACAAGAAACTAGTTAATATTTATATGATTAAATAACTGGTGAAATGATAATGGAGGACTAGTGCGCTTCAAACTAGATTATTTATTGTACATGTTCGAGATTAATATTGCAATAAACTGGAAACCGCAAGACTGTAGTTGTGACTAAAGGGTTTCTATTGTCTTCTACTGCGTTTCTTTTGCTTTTGTTCAGACTCAGACTCAGAATCAGAAGTTTCGCTCGTTTCTTTGCCAGTAAACTTTCTCCACCATGTGCCCATTTTTTGGCGTAAGGTTTTCTTCTGCGGTATGGACCCAGTTGTATGACGACTTAGTTGTCGACTAGCTGCCTCTTTATTTCTACTCTCCATGCGTTCTGTTTCTTGACGCAGTTGTTTTTGAGCTCGTTCATCTTGCTTTCGCATTTGTACCTGATGTCGCAGTTGGTCAACGTCAGCGCTCTCTAATTGATTGTTTTGCTGAATCGATGTTTGACGATCATCTTTGGTGACTTTTTTACCTCTCTCGTTGCGATCTGTTTCTAGATACTGTTGCTTTTGTGCTCGTTCATATGATTTTCGCATTTCTATCTGTTGGTCACTGTCACCCTCTTCTTGATTGCTGCTATCTTTTCTCCAGTCAAACCAACTCTTTCTTGCCAGCCTTTCATCTACCTTACTCGATCCTGCCGCCGTCTGGTTTAGTTCCTCATATTGTTCTGCGGTTAGCAATGAAAGTGACTGTGCATTTGACTTTCCAAATAAGTTGTCCACTTCTTTGGATCTCCGAGACTGCTTCCTTTTCCACTCTTTCTGTTCTCGCCTAATCCAATTTCTTTGGTCGGCTTGTTCCCTTTCTAAAAAGAATCTTTCATTTTCCGAAAGTTTCCCTCTGCTTGATCTCAATCCAGCCACGGGGTGCTTTTGGTAACTTATTTCCTCAACGTTCAATTGCAACAGAGCATTCTCAAACGTAGTATCCCGGAAATGGGTGCTGAAGTTGTACTTTGGCCTATCAACGGAAGCATACAGTTGGGTTGTATGATCCCTACAAGGGCAACAAAATTAATAGTAATTATTGTTTCCTTTTATTATTCAGTCAAATTTTGCTTAAACATTACCAATAAACATCTCAGCACACTCAATCCACTTCCTATTATCTCACAGATTTCAAGATTTTCTTCAAATTTGGCGTTTTTACTAAATCTTACGTCTTGTACACACCTAATTTGAGATATGAATTATTTTTGTGTTGTACTCGGTTTGAAAGAGAGCTTCAATAGAGATTTGAAGAGACGGGAGGAATATCCTGCTTCTTCCGATCTGGTTGGAGTAAGTGAGTAGTCGGGGAGGTAGATATGGGACTAAAATGGGCGCCACAATCGATATTGATCGATCTTCAGCTTCTGCTTTTGGGTCTGCTTCACCAACTGGTATTTCTCAAACACAGGAAGCCTCGAATAATGTACGTATTTTCTTTGGGGCGGAAGAGTCAAGATCCAGAAAAATCTGGATATCCTAGTAGTGGTACCTCCCAAATTTGTAAAACTAAAAAAAAAACATTTACCACCTAAAAAGCGGGAGGCGATGCACTAACACTGAGGCAAAAAGGAGGAATAAAACTACTCACACATCCTTTTTTCGATTTTGCAAAGCAACGCCGAGTAAGTGGTTCTGTTCTTCGACCATTTCCGTCCAAACTCGGCCGCACCGATTCGCTGCAACTTCCTTGGCTTCGGCAAGTGCCTCTCTTTCCGCTTGACTTTTATATAATAAACTGTGTACCAATAATGAATTTGTTTATTCAGTGAGTTGAATACAAGTGATTTAATATTAACGAACCAACTGTGCAAAAGTCGATTATCTCTAAACAATTATCAATTCATTATAATTATCGTAAATTAGTGTGAAAATTCATTTGTGGGTCTCATCCACTACCGATGGAAGAAACAATCATCGATGTCGTAAATATTGAAAAGGTAAAATAAAATCAAGCACGTTCAGAGAAGTTCTCTCTCTCAAAAAAAAGAGGAAAATTCATTCCTAGTGGTGGTACTTCCGGTAGAGAAACTTTGCCGCGTTTTCTCTCCACGTGGAACCAAATTTAAATGTCTCGAAAGGATTTCTGGGACACATAAAATACACTTCGTAAATCTTTTTGGAAGTGTACTTGTACAGTTGGTAAAACTGGAGAAGCTGGAAGAGGATTCTGTTGAACTGCAGTAAGAGAAAGTAGGGTGAGTGCTCCCCCCCCGGATCTTTCTGTTCCTCCCTCCAGATCTTTCTGTTCCTCCCTCCAGATCTCTCTGTTCCTCCCTCCAAATCTTTCTGTTCCTCCCTCCAGATCTCTCTGTCCCTCCAGATCTAACTGTCCCCCTCAAGATCTTTCTGTTCTCTCTCCAGATCTTTCTGTCCACCCTCCAAATCTTTCTGTTCCCCTCCAAATCTAACTGTCCCCTCAAGATCTTTTTGTTCCTCCCTTCAGATCTTTCTGTTCCCCCTCCAAATCTTTCTGTTCCCCTCCAGATCTAACTGTCCCCCTCAAGATCTTTCTGTTCTCCCTCCAGATCTAACTGTCCCCCTCAAGATCTTTCTGTTCTCTCTCCAGATCTTTCTGTTCCTCCCTCCAGATCTTTCTATCCACCCTCCAAATCTTTCTGTTCCCCTCCAGATCTGACTGTCCCCTTTCAGATCTTTCTGTTCCTCCCTCCAGATCTTTCTGCCCCCCCTCGCAGATTTTAAAAAGAATTTTACTTGAAATTTAAAAAAAAAATTTATTATAACATTTTCTTTTCTGACAGAGGTAATTTGCCTGCAGCCAGTTTTCTTTGACTCCAATTTACCAATTAATCTGGGCATCTTCAGAGTATTTCTTAATGCATGTTGCATTAAGCAATGGTCGCTTGACTTCATTTTCTGGTCGCCGTACAAGCTGTACATTAATGACTCCTTTGTGTTTGGTTTTATCCAAGTTTTCTTGATATAGTCAGTTTTCCTCAGGAGTTCTAGGACTTTTCTCTATATTTTGCTTTGGTTTTCAGTTGGGAGTTTTGGTCTTTTTAAATATTCATCTTATAAGATGAATATTTTTAATTCTCCATTTTTGTAATCACCGAATCTCCCTTGGTTCCCAGGCTTCCTTCTCAATCCTCTGCAGTTTCTATCACTTGTGGAGACAAACTTTTAGCGACCTCTTTCGCTTCATCCAGTGCATAGCTCTCAGCGGGTGTTAGAATTTTCAGCCTGCAACACAATTGTCGTCGTCATATGCTTGCTCTAGTTGATGCTCTAGTAGGCCTAGAATTAGTGAACATACTTCCCCCCTATCCCACCTATCCCAGAGTTCTTCCCAAGTCTCCCTGAAGACGAGAAAGTGCCAGGTGTTAACACTCACGCTACTTATATCCTACTGCAATTATTACATTCTAGAACTTCTCTTCCAAATTATTTGGAGTCTGTTCGGTTATGTACGAGGTGGTCCTCAGTCATTGTACTCCCTGGATTATAACAGGAAACCTGATTGGGATTTGCTCCACAGTTTTCCAGCATTACCTAAGAATCCTAGAACCCTCTTTCAAAAATCTATCCTTAGTTCCATGCAAGTTGGACTTCCTGTAAATACTTTCAATATATATGTATATTACAAGTCCACTTACTGGTATTGTAATAATTGCAGTAACAGAAAGCCGTTAGGAGTGCAGCACACTGCAATTATTTCTGCATCCGTATTATAATTGGAAAAATTTTGCAATCACAGGTAGAGGCTAAAAGTTGTTCTTTTTAATTTCTAGCGACAAAAAATGAAGACACAACTTCTTACTTTATCTCGTGAATGTCACCAGCACCACATAAGTCATTTTTTTATGAAGTAACTATTTCCTAGCCAAAAAGATCTCGTATTAATCCATCGGGAGGGAAACTCAACAATATCCAGAGCCTTGATGGGTCCATACAGCTGTGCCAAAGAAAAACAACAGCAATAACTGATCTGGGATAATAGTTTGGACTCCAGGCCTCAGCCACCTAAGAAATTGAGGGGTAACTCGATTGTTTGACAGTTCTTAATCTCTAAGGTTCGTTTAAAAAGAACATTGTAACGATAAGATCAGGGTGAGGAGTACAGAGATAGATTTTATTAGGAGAATACACATCTCTTGCTGGAAGGGAGCTCCTTTTCAAGAAAAATGTTTGTCGAGAGAGTTTAAAAACACTTTGTAGGACTTTTAATTGGAAATCATCAGGATGCATGAGACAAGGGAGAAAGGAGCTAAAGGCTAAAGGAGAATTTGGGTATGGTTAAGAAACAACCTTGAGTCTATAAAGTAATATTCTCTCTAGAGCATGTGATGAGATCGAGGAACGTGGCGACAAAAAAAAAAATGGAGGGAGATTGGATTGAGAAGGCGTTGGCAGAATGCGGGCAAAAGGGAGATCAAGCAAAAGCACGAGATTAGGATTATTGTGTAAAGACGGAAGGAAGCCAATGGTTTGTGGGCAACCATGAGGAGGATTACTACTAATCTTGTGCTCTAGATTGATTGATCATGTAATGGCTTCAGTTCCCCAGAATAAGGGGATGGAAATAGACTTGGAACATTTATTTCTAGGAGGGGGGGGGTCTTATGCGATAATCTACACCAGCTGGAAGATCTAGCTAATTTCATGTATTTCTACAGAGGCGATTCGGATAATGATACCGAGAAGGGGTTTAAAATACTACTTCATTAATTAAAGAAACATGGCAGATTGGCGCACATAGAAGCCCTTCCTTAAAAAGAAAAGTATGGGCACTTTTCTTATTTTATATCTTCACGAAATTGAAAATCCAAATTTTAGAGCAGATACAGAAAAATGTTTTCTAAACTAAAAATGATCACTCCATTGTGCGCATGCTTGAGCACAATGGTGGTGCCACACTATTGGATCAGTGAGAACTCTTGTTAGCATACCTAGCCAATGGAATTTTCTATAATATACTCGTATACGAACCGGAAATCCATGGCCAACCATTGTGAACTGATCAATTCTTCTATGCACCATCTTTTCAATGGAATTGGTTCCAATAAATGTTTGATAACTTTTTTACAATTTAGTGATAAAACTTGATCCATTTTTGGTGGTACTACGTAGGATTTCTTAAGTTGTTCAATTAGTAACGCTTTGGGGTTGTCCGTTTCAATGAATGGTAGACGTTTCACCAGCATTACAAATATCACCACGCCTAACGACCACATGTCTGATTTCCTTACATCGTATGGTTTCGTCTGTAGCACTTCTGGCGGGCTGTAAGATACTGAGCCACAAAATGTTGATGACATTTCTGTTTACAAAAAGGAAAAATTGTAATTATTTGGAAGAGTTCTGCCGTTAAAACAGGGGCTTTTACCTTTGCCAATAAGTCTGCCTCGAACCATTTTGCTATTACTGCTGGCTTTTTGAGGCCACGCGGATCTAAGACCTCTCTTACACAGGAAATCGCTATGAGTTCTCGGAATCTACCTCAAACGGTTTTTCCTTTATAGATTACAACTTAAAGGGAAGAAAAGTGCATTTTCGTTGACAGGAATTCCTGCTTATGCTGCTCATTTTATGATCCAAGGTGGAATTCACGTAAGTAACCAGGGAAAAGCAATGCATGTCCGAGGTAGATTGGTATTGGCAAAAGGCTGTTTGATCAAAAGCAGGATAATACCCGCGATAGAACAAACATAAGAATTGGAATTTTCGTTTCACCTCCACAATAAGAACTACTAAATACATGTGTGTGTGTGTGTGTAACTCACCTTCATTTCCAAAATATCTAGAAAATCCAAAATCACATAATTTAACATTGAAATGTTCTGTAATTAGTATGTTTTCAGTTTTGATATCTCTGTGCGCTATGTTCATAGTGTGTAAATACTCAATAGCTTTGGCCAGCTGGCTAGCCCAAAATCTGGCTCGATTTTCCGTGATCAGACCACTCGCCAGGACGTACTCCAATAGGTCACCTCGTTCAGCATATCTGTGGGTCAGCAATAATACTGCTTTGGTTGGAAACATTTCATGAGGAAGATTGATTGGTTGGTTGCTACCTATTCGGAAGTCCCATTACCGTGAGTCACGCCACGTAACACTAAAGTCAATTTAAAGCATACTAGGCAACGGCTGTTCTGGGAGATATTCTGGAGCTGTAGGGCCAGAAAGGTTATCTTAGGGTAACCATAAGCAACATGGAAGTCTATCCCAATGGTTATTCAGGTAGACACACCATACACCACTCTATCCCAGCATGGCATGCTTTATTACCATTACAGGAGAAAAAAATATTTCTTGTAGACTGTACCGAGAACATCTTTAGAAATTCGCCAGTTTTGTATCAGCCAGTCTTTTGGACTTAGTGTGCTGCGTTTTTCTAGTTGACGTGCTTAGAAATATCATCTTCCTTCAGTGCGACAAAAAAGCTCTTTAGCGTTTTTCCCTGTTTTACTTTAAAGACCCTTTCAGCTAATAATTAATTACCGGTTCCACGAAGGTTCTTCAGGTGGCCATGAATTTAAATACCACCTTCTCTTTTCTGTGGAGAAAATTTTGATCCCACAACAAAGAAGTGACCCATGTATACTCGGTAGTCTGGAAAAGCGACTACGGCTGGACTAGCTGGGTTATTAGGAAGTTGTGTGTCACATGAAGAGAGTGGTTCTGCAGCTGAAGAAACCTGTTTACCTGTTGTTGCCTAAAGAGGGATACTTCCTGGCTAAAACAGTTTAGTCAAAGATGCATGTGTGATAGTTCGGCCATCGGGAACAAGCCTCTCAATGAAGAAGTGCTGCTGAATTGTAACAAACGTTGGTACTTAGCGGCTTCATAAAAGAGGTTCTAATGTGGAAGGTTTTTGTGGATATGGAGATTTTAAAAGATGGTTTTATGAAGTAGAGTGAGCTTAATGGATCATCCAAGAACAGAGCATAGTTCTGTCACAAGAATATCAGCAGTTTGTTCACTGCCTCCTTGAATATGGAAACTGCAGTCAGTCGCGCTTACCTCATGCAGATGTAGAACTTGCTTTTCCTCTGGAACAGCAGATACAGTCTGATTATGTGCGGATGTCTAATTTTCAATATTATTGATAATTCTCTTGGTAAAAATTTGTTAATATATTCCGGGGAGGTTTTGCTGGTGTCCACGATTTTCATGGCAATCACTGGTGCTTTTGCTGGCTCCAACGATCGATCGAACTTCTTGCACAAGTACACCTGTTGGCAGAGTATATTCAGTGAAATGCTGAGGCTTGTGTGTCGGAGGGGGGGTCTGTGATGCTGTAGTTATGGATAGATTTCCAAAACTCAGATCAATCCTACTATCTGGAATTTTTTTAAAAAAAATATCATTGGGAAGTCCTTTTCCATTCTCTTACCAGACAACGAACACGTTTCTCACAACAACAGCAGATCGTCCCTATAATAGTATGCCGGCGTTTAATATGAAAGATGGGTTAAATAAGACGTGGGTTTCAGTGCTTCAAAAAGAATTACAATTCTATATTGTCTCCTTCAAAATAACTTCCTTCTGAAGCCACACAGCGCTCTGGAGACGTTTCTTCCACTCCTCATAGCAGTGTGCTCGAACTCCGATACTGGAATAGCCTTTAGCTGATCTCGGTTATAGCCGTTTGAATGTTTACGACTGTCCCAAAATGAGTTCCCTTGAGGTGATTTTTCCAACTTCGGGAAGAGAAAAAAAAGTGACAAGGACTCAAGTCAGGCGAATAAGGAGGCTGTGAGGAGCCACAGGAATGTTTTTTACTGGCCAAAAACTCTGGTTTATTGAAATTGCTGTGTGACAAAGAGCATTATCGTGATGCAACCAACACCCACTTGTTCTTGATGTTTGGTCTCTCACGAATGACCCTTTCAAGAACCTCTCGGCAAAAGTGTTTGACCTTGAGGTAGAGGTTTATTTCCATAGTTCTGCCAAAGTTAGCCGGTCCCGTTCTCCATCCTTTTTAATAATTTTAATAAACCAGAGTTTTTGGCTAGTAAAAACATTCCTGTGGCTCCTCACTCCTCCTTATTCACCTGTTTTGAGTCCTTGTCACTTTTTTTTCTCTTCCCGAAGTTGGAAAAATCACCTCAAAGGAACTTGCATTTTGGGACAGTCGAAAACATTCAAACGGCTGTAACCGAGACCAGCTGAAGGCTATTCCAGTATCGGAGTTCGAGCACTGCTATGAGGAGTGGAAGAAACGTCTCCAGCGCTGTGTGGTTTCAGAAGGAAGTTATTTTGATGGTAACAATATAGAATTGTAAAAAAAATCAGTCTCATTACAGGCCTCGTACTTACAGACCTCGTATGTAGTCCAAATGTCCCGCCCACCGTTCGGGCTTATAAACCATCCTGGTCAGCCAGTGGTTTGGGTTCCCGACATTCTTACATTTCACTCCAAAGTGACATTAAAAAGTAAGTAAGTTGGTTAGCCTTTTTGGCATATTTGATAAATCAAAAAATACTTACCTTGGAGTACGAGCCTTGACCTATGAGTTCTATAAGTTGAATGCCCTTGTTGGTGAGTAGATTGTGCTCCGATCGTGGGATGTAGATGGGCGGTCGTTTGCTGCACTTATTGGACCGATTCTTCCGGGAATACTTCGAGCTCTTGAATTGTTCATCTTCCGCAGTCTTACTGTCGCTCTCTTCTACTCTGCCACTCTTCTTGGCTGTCATCGTCTCTGAATTTTAATCCGATTTTCCCACTATTTGTTATTTTTTGCTGAAGAATTTGTGATTTTCCTTCAGAAATTTATGACAGTTCCATAATATTTCAGCCTCTGCAATTTGGATAGATGTAGAGATTAGTTTTTAGTTGAAGAAGTTTTAGGATAAAGTTCTGTCGCAGGTAATGATCTTGTTTATTTTGTTGCAGGACATCCCTTGCTGTTATTCACCACAACCAAGGATGTTAGGGTTGCCAATATCTCCAAGCCGGCTAAAGTTGGAACTATTGTTAAGGTAAGCAACAGACTTATTTTCTGTTATTATACGGCCTCTATTAGGTCGCCCGAGAGGTGGTGGTAGCACCTCTTTTCAGTTGTGTTTCAGCCAAAATAAGACCAAGAAAAAGCTGGTGCCCAATAAAGAACTTCTTTTCTTAAAAAAAATTAGAATTCACTGCCTCATTCTATATATTTCTTAACTAATATATCCATTTCCTCATAAAATCTAAACTTCCTTCTGGTTAATTGCAGGACCTAGAAGGAGCGGCCGCCATTGACTTTTACTACGAAGGAAGGCAGGTGTGCTGGACGGACTCCAGACTGGGAACTATCCAGTGTGTCTCTTACCATGGAAGTCACGTTGGACCTAAAGTAACTAACTTGATCCAGTAAACTTCGCATTCTTCAGAATTGAGTAGAAATCCTTACCTTTAGCTCAAAAAGCCAGAGAGATTCTTGAAAAACAAAAAGAAAAATTGTGGTTCCACAATTGGGCGTAAATAGCTAGCAAGGAGTTTTTTTACTAGCTCTCCTGAAGGAGCTCCTAATGAAGGTCACCTATACCCCAAACGTAACAAGGAAGAAGAAATATTCCGAACGTAACAAGTAGACCCTAACAGCTTTTTAAGAAAATCTCAAAAACAATTAAGATAAAGGGGTACTTCTGGTAATGGCTTGGAGATTTCGAACGTTAAAATCTTCGAGGTCCCATGGGAGCATTCAAACGAAATATACCTGCTATTTGTCGTTTATGCATGGGGTTATCAGAGAACTGCAGTACCTTTTTAAAGTGCTACTTAAGTACAATGTATGATTATACTAGTATAAAAGTAAAGAAAAGTAAAGTTTTTTCAGGAGGGCTTAACGTCCAACTACCAATTAGGTGTCGTGGACGGAGGCGACTAGTAAACATACTTTACTGTAAATTTCTTTTATTAACCATTAAATAAAATCCAAAGCCTAGACTCCGGGAATCGAACCCACTAAACCAACAATACATCTTAGCTTTGCGGGTCTAGTATCTTAACCTCTCGGCTACCGTGGCGCCTATATAATTATACTATGTATTGTATATAATATAAGGGAGCCTTAAAAGGATTGATGATAACACCAATCGCGGAGACACTGGAAGTGCGTATTTAGAAGGAGTTGAGCTTTTGCAATGTTCTCAATAACGGCTCCAAAAAGTTCATATTAACTTTTGGCTCGCTAGCCGACTGTCTATTATTATTGGGGTCAACTTTATTTAAAGATAAAAATCAAAATCAAAAATCTGGGAAAAAAATTATCTTAGGAAAATTCCAAGACGTCAGGAAAAACTTTAAATACTTACTAGATTTGTCTGAGGGCTACAATGTGATAGTATAACTACACAGTTAGTAACCTTAAGTGTAACTGGTCGATCGTCTAACCATGACCAATGAAAATTCAGAGCTAGTAGAAGTCAATCACTATCACTGTTATTGATGTGAGTTGTCACAGATTTGATTTATTCTAAAAGCCCTACCAGCCTACCGGATACAATATAATTTACACAAAAAAATTTAAAAAAAATGGCCTACCTTCCGTTTCAGTTATTAAATATTTCTCGAACTAATAATTTAATAATTTTGTCAAAAGCAAAAATAAAAATTATTTTTCTACATCTTAACAAAATAATATTTATTTATTCAATGGTTTCATAGCAATTGGGGAATTACATGTGTTTTTTTTTTTAAATTAGTTTGTTTGTTTTTTATTAGTAGTTGTTTGTACATTGTTATGGTTATTGCGCGGCCTACAGTAATTAGCTAAATATACTGTGGAGCGGAAGTACTATTATTATCCATCTGAGGGCAGGATATAAGCCCTCTGCAATCACCCGAAGGTCCACAGCTACTAGACTCGCAAATAAGCAGATGCTCGGGAACCTAGACTCGAGCTCCCCAAAATTCACAGCAATCCCAAACTTAATGTGACGTTGAACGGATGTATTCTTTAGTTTCTATCTTCATTAATCTGTTCCTGAATCTGATATCTGACAGCCTAGATGGGCGTCTAGCTCTAGATCAGGGGTCGCCAAACTTTTTTTGATCATAATTTTTCGAAATCTCCATCGACCCCCCCATAAAAGTAATTTTCAGTTAATTAAAAATAAAACTATCTATTAGGTTGGCTGTGTTTTGTACGTTTATTATTAAAGTAATTTTACATTGTGTAACAAATAGTTTTATGAAAAATATCTTGAATGTTGAAATTTAAATACCTTAATATTTATTAAATAATAAGTGAAGTAACTACAGTATTGCTTCTTAATTAATGAGATGGGTGTGCAATGGTATTTCTTTTGGAAAATTCCGCTATATTGGGTTCGCAATTGTCCCCCTGGCTCAGATTTCATTGTTATAAGAAACGTTTTGAGGCTCTATATTGAGCAGATTTATAGGAAATTAATGCTCTTTCGTTTGGAATAAGCAGATTTTTTGTAGGACAAAGGATAGAAAAGTTACGGCCGTTTTTATGGCGAAAAACGCGAATATCGACGGAAAAGTTAAAAATGCAAATATCTTGGACACTATTGAGAATCGGGCCAAAGTGAACAGAATATTTTTTTGTTGCCTTTGAGCTGCTGAATCACCTCCCGAAGTTTCGACCACTCCTCCGTATACACCCTGTATAGACCACTTTGGCGACCTCTGCTCTAAATTGTCTCCTTAAACTAACCTGGTTACTCCCTTCATATTAGATAAAATGTAAAAGCTCCTCCTAAACCTGGATTAGACCCAAGATAGCCTAGTACAGTGATGGCGAACCTATGACCCGCAGGTCAGACACTGACCCGCGCAAGCTTTTTCACTGACCCACAATTGCTAGGCAACTATTTGTTTGTTTACGCTGGTTGATTTAGATTTTCTAATTGTGGTGGATAATATTTATATTCTATCTGTATTTTTTTCAATCACGCATTGGACACAAAAGCAATTTAAATGCCTATCTATAACCTTTAGTTTGGATCATTACAGTTCTAAAACGCAAATGACGACAAATGCTTTTGTAATGTTTGAAATAAAGCAAAAGTATTTACAAAACATCAAATAAAATGTTTAATTTTACTCATATTTTGTTTGTTAAAAAAAATCGACAACCCAAAGCAAATAACCATATTTAGATTTTTCTTCAGATAGAACACATTTTTGTAAGGTTTTGTTCAGTTATGTTTGGAAAAAGAGACTTCCATAGCCACTTGTTTCGTCCCGCTTTACCCGTTAAGCCAACTGAATTTTAAAGATGTTTAGTTTTTTGAAAATATTCAGTTTAAAATTTTTAAACTTAAATCTTGTGCAAATGGGCATTAGTGACCTAAGAGCTAGTACTTAAAAAGAAAAATGAATAAAATTTGACCCACGTCTCAAAAAGGTTCGACATCCCTGGCCTAGGACAACACCAGGCTCCTCCTAGGAAGCTGACTCTTGGAGAAGTGAAATCCTTGAAGAGCCACCTTCAGTGGTTATACGTAAAGATGGTGAGATAGTCCAACTCGAAAAGAGTAGAGATGAAAATCCGCTGTTTCCGTAACTTTAAATTTTGAAAATATTTTTATTTACATTTATATGTAAATTATTAAAAAATATTCCACCAGTTTGGCACGGCACTCGGGGTGCCGAAGGCACTCTGTATTGGGTGTTATATTATTTGTAATTTTTTTTAAAGAAAATTTGTTAATTAAAAAAATTATGTAAAAGTGCCATCAGAGGGTGATGACAACTCTACACAACCTGAATGTTAGGTTATAGTCTGGGAAGGTTTAGCGTCCCTTTGGAGTGTTTACATTATTAAGTTCGTTAGAGTATTTTTTTAGTGTTCAGTGACGGTAACATATAAAGTAGTAATTTAATTATTCTTTACAGGTATATTGCTTTAATTATTTATGTATTATATTATATTTCTTTGTAATGTTTTTGTATTAATTTATTTATAAAATTGTATTCTTTTTCAGAATAATAAAATCTGTTTCAAATACCGTCTTATTACAAATATTTTAACGTAATTGAAAAATCATGTAATCATTTTTATTACAGAGAAACGTTGTCCCAAACGGCCTACTATTACCAGACGGTCTGGCATGCGATTGGATCACTGGGAAGCTGTACTGGACCGATGGAGAGACGAATAGAATTGAGGTAGTCGCCATGGACGGCCGGCACAGGAAGGTGCTCTTCTGGGAGGATATCGACCAACCGAGAGCTATAACTCTTGTGCCGATGGAGGGGTAAGGCTACAAAAAAAATAAACTAAACATTTATTTACTAAAATTTATTAAACTGTTGACATTTAAAACTTGTTATTTATTATTATTTTTAATTTTGTTTGTAATTTACATGAATATTAACTGCGCCTGATTTTAATTAATTGCCTTTATGGCCGTGCAGTTCTACACACCCCTTCTCTTTCTCCATTAAAAACTAATTTACTGCTCCACTTCGTTATGCATAACTACCTTATAAATATGCATTAGTTATAACTAAATAATATATGCAATATGCAAATGAACTAGAGTACATATTTGGAAAAATATTACTAGCGAGATTCAATAATTAAAGAGTTGAATTGTTTTTTTTTTCTAAGTTTAATATGAGGGTCTTGAAATGAATATCTTAAAATATCAAATATCCACTTCGAAATGATTTGGAAACTGGACAGCGTTTTCCAAATTGTGGGTTGAGAGACAATTACCAGGGACGTGCGCAGCTTGTATTATGCTTTTTTCATTTTAAGCGCAAACAAGCCACAAAATGATATTAGGCAGGGGTAGATGTCCCTCATTAGGCTATAGGGACGTTGAGAGGAATACGAGTTTTGCAATCCGCTACTCCGCTGCGCCAATGAAAAGCATTTCTGCTAGTTAAGCGCCCAGCCTAGTGTTTGATTGACCATTTCTAGTTGAATATATTGTAACGCGTAACAACTGTAGACAGATGTTCTGTGCCGTCAT
The DNA here is from genome assembly GCF_049639745.1 of Rhodnius prolixus. Lineage (NCBI taxonomy): Eukaryota > Metazoa > Arthropoda > Insecta > Hemiptera > Reduviidae > Rhodnius > Rhodnius prolixus. Next base: position 41,545,942 of record NW_027411634.1, read on the forward strand.
ATCCTCCATATTGCACAACGAGCATTATAGGGAATCAACTCCTGGGGAGAAGGTGCTGAAGGAAATTCATGGCCATTGATGATCCTAAATCGTACTGGTACGTCAGTTCTAGGTAGGTTCAGTGGTAGTCGTTTTCCTATGGGTCACTAAGGGCTCCTCTTCCAAAACCCTCATATTTCTTCAAAAAAAAACCTGTTCGCTTGCTGGTGGCGATGGTAATCCTTTTTTTTTAAGCGCTGGTTGGTGAGATTAAGGTGATTCTGGCTGAGCTTGGACAGCTCATAAATTTGGCAATTCATCAGGGAATCACTGCATAGCGTACATCTTTTCACCAGGCTTAGCGCGATATCAGTTAGCTCCTTTGCAGCATCTCACTATTCTGCGATTGCCAGAAATCACAAAGCTTCCTTTGTGACCAAAATCCTATTTTTGGGGGCAGGTGTTGGTCTAGTGGTCAAGAGCGTGGCTTTGTAAGTGGGAGATCCTCAGTTCGAATCCTGCATTTGACTACTTTTTATTTGTTCAGAAAAAAAAATTGTTTATAGTAAAGTATGAGCTTCCGTCCCCTGTTCACGACATCTAATTGGTAGTTGGACGTTAAGCCCCGCCTCAAAAAATAGGCGATTACTTTACTTTATACTATTTTGTAATTTAATTTGAGTATAGTATTCATAAAATTAAACAGTTCCAAAAATGCAGAGGATAGCTACAATGTAATTCGATATACATTGGGCTTCCGCATTTGTCTTAATTAATACGAGGTAGATGTAGATGCCTCATTAGGCTATAGGGACGTTGAGAGTAATACCAAATTTTTCTTAATTGTTTAGAGGGGGGTTTCCATTTTTTTACTTTTATTAAATTAAGAGTAAAAGTAACTAATTATACATTTAATTACAAACAGATTAATGTTCTGGTCGGACTGGGGCGAGGTACCAAAAATCGAACGTGCCGGCATGAACGGAGATTCTCAGACTAGAAGAGTCATAGTGAACGATAAGATTTTCTGGCCCAATGGCTTGACTGCGGATTACAAGTTGAAAAGATTGTATTGGTCTGACGGACGGCTCAGGTTTATTGACGTAAGTATTCTAGTTCAAATTTTGTGGAAATTTAATTTTAAAATGAAGTAAATTTTCATTAAGTTTTCATTTTTTACACTTTGGCTAACTATGTGTGTGTGTGTGTGTGTGAAAATTCATTGGGACCAAGATTTGTGGTTAAAAATTAATGGTTATCTTGTGATTTCCAGGTAATGGACTATGATGGGAGAAATAGAAGGACCATTATAGCGGACAAGGATATATTCTATCCATTTTCCTTGGCTCTGTTCGATGATAAACTCTATTGGACGGATTGGGAGACTTGGTTAGTTACTATGCTTCTACAGAATTGTTTGGTGCGCTGCCTGCTCTCCTGAGAGTGTTCTCTCGTGACATACAACACTACTTACTGACAAAAAAAAAAAAGATTTTAACCAATTGCCTATGGATGATATGTTGTAATCAGCATTATTATTTTCAAAGTGGGAAATCGCGGAAGGTTTTAAATTTTAGATCTCAATTCGGTACCCGTTGGGGGGTGCGATAAAAACAAGTTTTCGAAAAGAGCGATCTGCTGCCGGAAGTGCCACACTTTACTGATTGGAGCTTTCGAATTTCATGAAGAGATTTCCTTTAAAGATTTTCCGTTTCCAATTTCATCTGCATTCAATCAAGAACTTAGAAAGTGCAAAAGAAAAAAGAAGATGTGTACATTCATTGTTGTTGCTCATCTAATACACATCACGCCGTAAGGACGCTTCAACATCTATTTGGCTCGTTACAATCTTCTACGACAGCGTTTCCCAACCTTGTGGTACGCGAAAAAAAAATCAATAATGGCGGACATAAAAAATTACAGCGTAAAAATATCTAAGAAACATTTTTTTCCCATAATTCATAAAAATTATTTTAATTAATAATATTATACAGTAAAGTTGTTAATATGTATGGTAGTAACGTTAGTCTGTCTCAAGATATACGAGAAAATATAATAGCACATTCAACAGGATTCAAAATTGTCTTTCATGCGAGTATTTTCCCCAAAAACCCGAAAACACAAATGATAATTTTGATTTCGAAACCCCCCTTCTATAAAGAAAATTTAGGAAAAGCTACATGATTATCAATAAAAGATAAAGAAAATTTAATAGAATTATCATGTGACAGAACTTAAATGATAACTATGTAAAAATCTACTGCTTAAAGAGACTGGATTGTAATGAGTAAGCTCTATCCAAGTAACATTAAATTTAATTGGTACTTACAGGTAGTTGGAATGCTTAAAAGTAAATTAATTTAGAAGATTTTTGGGCACAAATATAATAATCCTAAAGAAGAACTTTGTAAATTAATTAATAATTTTGAAGAGAAAAATATTTAGGCAATTTTTAATTGTTTAAAACAAGTTTTAAAACTAAGATCTTACACTTTACAAAGTTTTTTATAAAGTGAACATGAACTTGGAACTCCTTTGTAGCAGATACATTTGTATCTCTATACAAATAAAGATAATAATAATAGAATAACACACTCGGAATACACAAATTTGCTCGAAATACAATCATTTTTACGAAGTGGTAAAATTTAGCATGATGTACTACACCAAGTGGTACGCGAGCCGAAAAAGGTTGGAAAACGCTGTTCTACGGCAATGTTCTGTGCAAACTCCTTGGAAGAGAAGAGTATAAAGGGAGGAGCGCCGACTGAACTTAGGGGCCCATAATATCTTGACGGAGTATCTCATTTTGTACATTTTGATGCATTCCATTGTTTGCTCTGCATTCATTCTCTAGCATCCTCTCCATTTACTCTCTCATTTATTCCTACAGTTTGGTTTATAATATTGTTGATGATGTTGTTTTTTTATTTATTTTTACTCAGGTCTGTGCATAGCGTTGATCGAGACACTGGAACTAGTAAAGAACTTATTCATACCGTCGGCTCTGTACCTGTGGACATCCGTGTATGGGATCCTAGTCGACAACCGTACAATCAGTCCGGTTGCAGGCTAAATAATGGGAATTGCTCGCATCTCTGCCTACTCTCGCCGTACCCGCCTGGATATACTTGTGCTTGTCCTACGGGAATAAAACTCATTGACAATTATACGTGTAAAGATGGTGAGTTTCTGTATGAAGACAATGTTAATTTCTGAAGTCCGTGTTGGCTTCATGGTGGCCAAATATTGTGAAAAAAAAAGAAGAAAATTATTGAACACAATTGTTTTAACATTGATGATTCAATTCCGAAATATCGGAGAGAAGACGCCCTTTCTGAAATGAAAAAAATAATCTACTTAATAGCAATTCATAATTTTCTATGTAAGCTTCAGCGGATAGCTTTTTCGCCCTAGAGTTATCTTTTTAAATTATTGAAACGGTTACAGAAATATTTAACATTGCTGCCTTGAGAAACACTCAGCTGATCGCAATTGTTAAATTAATAACAATGTTTTTGTTAACATTATATCTAAATTTCGTATATAAGATAACAGTAGTTTGAACAACCTTTTTATGGGGATTCCTTTTAGATTTACGGGTTTACAAAACTAGAAAGATGAAGTTACGAAGGACAAGTTGGAGATTCAAGTTTAGAGTAAGAGAAGCTGCATAATTTCTTAATTGGTTAAAACAATTGTAAAAAATAAATATCCTTTTAGAATAAATTTTATTACTATAATAAAACATATTTATCGTTTTTTTTTACAGCTCCTGAAGAATTAATCTTGTTAGTACAGATCAATGAGATTTGCATGATCTCGCTAGATACATCTGATCATACCAGCGTTCCTCTGTATCTTCGGGGCATCAAACACGCTATTGGCATTGATTATGATCCTATTCATGGCTTTATTTATTGGTCCGACGATGAGGTAAATAGATTTCCTTTTTATTGGTTATCGTAGTTTGGTGAATATGTTAGGGAAAGGTCAATATGCCCTTCCTGAGAGGAAAGATCGTAATTGGGGTGTTCCCCAGAAACAGCTCTTCCGTTGTGCCTGCTCTGTCGTGAAGTAACCACCCATCTCTCCGCGAGTGTATTTCTCCAGAATACGCTAAATTTATCCAAGAATTTTTTTCCTCCAATCGTAGCATGCTTTCCCTGAAACATTCTACCAGTTTCAGGTCTTCTTCGTCCATATTCACTCATAGATAATCAGTTTTGTGTAGAGAATGTTAAAAACTAGTTAATTATTTCAGTAAGATAACCTTGTTGTGCGCTATTCACCAAAATATATTTATAACTTTCAGGCTCAAGTTATACGGAGAGCAAGACTGAACGGTTCAGGCCAAGAAGACGTAGTCTCTACAGAACTTCAACAGCCAGACGGTGTGGCCGTTGATTGGAGAGCACGTAACCTTTATTGGACAGATACAGGCACAGACCGTGTACAAGTTTTACGTATAAATACCACGTATACCAAAGTTTTAATTAATACAGATCTAGTCGAACCGCGTGCCATAGCCGTATCACCGGACGAAGGTTATATGTTTTGGTCGGATTGGAATGAAAAAGGTCCAAAGATTGAGCGTGCCGCTTTGGACGGTTCTGGACGTACGGTCTTAGTGGATGAACATCTAGGCTGGCCGAATGGTATCGCGTTGGATATACCTAGAAGGAAGGTGTACTGGTGTGATGCTAAAACCGATGTTATAGAAGTGATAAACTATGATGGTACCGATCGACGAGAAGTGGTCACACATAATTTACCGCATGTATTTGGACTGACTCTAAGCGGTGATTATCTCTATTGGACTGACTGGCAGAGGAGAAGTCTGGATTCTGCGCATAAGATCACCGGAAGGAATAGAAAGGTACAGTTCCAGATTTGGAATCCAAAAAAAAAAAAAAAGAATCCATTTTAACCTAATATTTTTCCCTTCGCCACTACTCTAATCATTGGTGTCGTTTTCCCAAAACCCCAGGTACTGCTAGACCATCTTGCGAACATGATGGGCTTGAAAGCTGTGGGTAAAATTCCTGAGTCGACTGTACACAACCCTTGCACTGTTGACAACGGTGGTTGTGCCCATCTGTGCCTGAATACACCAACGAAACATGTCTGTGCTTGTCAAATGGGTAAGTTAATTCAGTCAAGAAAATCATTAACTTTTTCTAATTTCTTCTCTATCTCAAAACACATCCTTCATTTTCTGTACATCTAAATTTCTATCAATTCAGTTTCAACTATAAGCATAATCACTGGAAGACTCGGGTTCGAGTCCAGCTGTCCTTAGATTTTTGTTTTTTTCCTTAAGAGGTTAGCGAACACATGTTCGATCCTACAGCAAGCATTCTTAACAGTATTGGAATGCACGTTGGTTGTCGTAAACAGAAAAACATGTGTTCTGCTAGTTACAGGCCTAGAGTTTCCAAAAGCATTCTGACCAATTCTGTCTTTTAAATATTTTTTTTAACATTGCCCAATAATTTTCTTTGAAATTATTTATTTTTTTGTTCTCTTTTTATTTATTTATGTAAGTATATTAAAGCCAGTCCTGGGCTTACGGCATCGAACTGTGGGGGTTCAACCAAACGCTCAAAACCTCCAAAGGATCTATAGGCCTTGTAGTCTAAAATTCTTCGCTCTATAGTTAGAAGCTCCTTTCTACGTCACCAATCAAACTCTGTTACACTGGTAACACTCCAATAACATTTTACTTTCTATTGGCTCTCGTCATCAGAGAGGAGATCGCGAGGCTAATGTCTTTTAAGACGTCTAGAAGTGTTCTGGAAGATAACATGTTGGTACCAGTGGATTGTGACGGAGATTGAATGTTAAGATGAAATTTTCAGTTTTTGCAACTTGTGCAACGAAAGGAATGTTTTAAGTAAGTGAGAATAGTTTGATTGGTGACGTAGAAAGGAGCGTTTACTACAGAGCGAAGAATTTTGGACTGCAAGGCCTATAGATCCTTTGGAGGTTTTGAGCGTTTGGTTAAAACACGATTTTCTGAAAATTCCATCTTAACAATCAATCCTCATCACAATCCCTCACTGGTACCAACATCTATCTTCCAGAACATTTCCAGTCAACACTCCTAGACGTCTTAAAAGACAGTGGCATCGCGATCTCCTCTCTGAAGACGAAAGCCAATAGAAAGTAAAATGTTATTAGAGTGTTACCGCTGGGTAACTTCTCTCCACTCTGATATGTTGTTTATTGTTATCATTGTTGATTATAACGCAATAAAATGCGTTGATTGTAACTAAATAAACGATAAAAAAAAAAATTAAAATTAAAGTAATTAATTTATTTTCTAAAACGATTATTTGCACTTGATCTTACTCTAATACAGCCAGAGGAAGTATTCGAAGACGCCTGATTATTCGAAGTAATACAATAATTTCAAATTTGGCAAATAAACTGCTCCACAAAAAAAGTGGCGCACTTTGAAAAAAGCGTTTATTTTTTGTTTTATCACATTTTGGGGAAAGATTATTAATTTTAATTATTTTCATAAACTGTCAGGAAACAATTAATCGAAACAAGGCCAAAAGTTTCTTGTAAATAGAGAAGCAATTCCTCGTTTAATCCCCTTCGGTCTTTTTGTGTAAACAACAACGTGAACTTTACCTCAACAGTAAATAAATTTATTGACCTCTACAGTTGCGTTTCGACTTTTTTCAAGCTGAAAGCATTGCAAACTCTCAATTACAGCAGAGCAAGTGGCCCGTATTATTGCATTAGTTGAGGATGGACGGAGTCAGCGGTACGCAGCACGAACGTTAGGGTTGCCTGAGACCACCGTCCGTAGAGCCATCCATCGTTACCGGGAGACAGGCCTCTGCACTCGCAGACAAGGTTCGGGTCGACCAAGAGCCACAGTAGCACTTGATGACCGATTTATTAGAATTCACACTCTAAGAAATCGTACATCAACTGCTTCTGAAACAGCTCAAACACTGCTTACAGTTCGTGGAGTTTCAGTCAGTGCCGAAAATGTACGAAGAAGGCTCGCTGAAATGAATTTACGCTCTAGGAAGCAAGCCACAGGACCATTGCTCACCGTAGACCATCGGAGAGCCCGTCTAGAGTTCGCTAGGGAACACCGCAACTGGTCTGAGAACGATTGGAGAAACGTTCTCTTTTCAGACGAGTCCCGTTTTGCTCTCTATGCACCTGATGGGAGGCGACGAGTTTACCGAAGGCCTGGGGAGCGCTACGCTCCGTGCAATATTTCTGGTAGACTACCATTCGGAGGTGGTTCAGTGATGGTGTGGGCTGAGATTTCTATGGGAGCTTATACTGAGCTCCACGTGTTCAACAGGGCAATCTTGAATGCAGATTTGTATGTGAGGGAAATTTTGCAGCAATATGTGATACCCTATGCACCATTTATTGGGGAAAATGCAGGATAATGCCCGACCACACACTGCCGCCTGTGTTGTTCAATATCTCCACGATACTGGCATTCGTATTCTGAGATGACCAGCACGCAGCCCGGATTTAAATCCAATTGAACATCTTTGGGATGAGCTGGTTAGGCGATTAAGATGGAGAAATAATCCTCCCAGGAGCTTAGAAGAGTTGCGAGGTGCTCTAGTGGAGATGTGGGAGGAATTAACACAAGATTTCGTGAGAACTTTAATAAGGAGTATGCCGAGGAGATTGGATGCAGTAATGCGAGCAATACACGTTACTAAAATACTTTTTTTTTCAAATTCATTTCTTGCCGAGAAGTTCTTTTTTGTTAAATTAAAGGTTTTTATTTCTTTTAGATCATTTTTTATTTTATTTTAGCCCTCCCGTAACTTTATACTACTTATATTAGCTAACTAAAATAAAATGTAGAATAAAAAAGTTACAGAGAAAAAAAAATAACGCATTTTTAAAGTGCGCCACTTTTTTTGTGGAGCAGTGTATATATAATAGTTCGTAGCTTTGTCAGTTTGATTTATTTGTAGCTTTGTTTTATATAGTAACTAAAAAGAGATGATTTTTCAGGTTATGAATTAGAAATTAATGGAAAAACCTGCGTAGTACCAAAAGCATTCTTAATTTTTGCGCGCAAAGAATCAATAGGACGTATAAGCATTGAAAATCCACACAATGATGCCATTATACCAGCTTCTGGTATCAAGGATGCAGGGTTAGTTGGAGAAAAGCAAAAATTAATCCAAAACTAGTCTTCTTTTTAAAAATAAACTTTTGGAATTTCTTTTTGTTTATTCAGAGCTCTAGATTTCGATATAAAAGATGATCGAATTTATTGGACAGATGTTAAGGCTAAAACAATTACAAGATCATATATCAACGGATCTCAAGTGGAAACTATAGTGGAATTTGGACTTGAATCTCCTGAAGGTGAGATTTTTTATCCTCAGTTTTAGCTGCACATTGCTGTGAGGGTGTAGGTCTTGGTTGCCGGGGGCACAGCATCACTTCTGGTAGTTGCAGAGGAGACCCCATAGATACTGGCTGCACTTAGGCCACATAAAAAGAGCCAATTATTATTTATTTTGATTTTCTGGAAAATGGGAATATATAATTTCTTTCAACTTTTTTCACTTATTGTACCTAAGACTGCATGGCGCTTTCCCAATGTAGTCTTGAGGATAGAAAACTAAGACGAAAACCAAAAGTACAATCTCAACTTGTTCAAAACTTTGTACTACCGCTTTTATCGTACATCTTGTACAAAGTACAAGTATTGTATAAGTTTATATTGTACAATTTGGTCTGTACAATTTAAATGTTTTTATTCCCAACATTTTGCCTCTGATTATAAGCATCAAAATTATAAGCATTGACTTAATTCCATCAAAAAAAATTTTTGACTGAATAGATATCCAAAAACTTTAATGTTTTTAGGACTAGCAGTTGATTGGGTCTGGCAGAACATCTATTGGACTGATCTTGGCACCAAGAAGATTGAAGTGTCCAGGAATGATGGTAAATACAGGAGAGCTATCATCTGGACAGGATTACAGGAGCCTAGGAGTATAGCTGTACATCCAATCAATGGGTCTGTGTTATAGATTATATCTTGTACATTGCTTATAATCTTTATTACTAATCGGTGAAGTAGTTGTAAGGCTTATTATTCGCTTAAATGCAAACTAAACTAATTGCTTGCTGTTAGTTATAAGTAAACCATTTTTTTAGCAACTAATAGTTTTTTTTTTTGTTTTTTTTTTGGCGCATCAACAGCTGAGGTCATTAGCGCCCGGAGCTTGTTCCAGTGCACTGCCGGCCTCCGGACAGTGTTCTCTCGTTACAGACAACACTGTCCATCACCGGACAGTGAGCTGTAAGAAGCTCCTAGGAAGAGAAAATCTAAGGGTCAGCTGCTGGATTCGAACCCGGGACCTCCGCGTGGGAGTCCAGTATGCTAACCTCATAGCTAATCCCTTCCCTAGCAACTAATAGTTATTAGTTTTATTATATTCAGCTGACTAATTTAGTTTCGAATCTTAGTTATAACTACTTGGTGCCATCTGCTGTGTACCTTTACAACCTATGACGCCATTAAATTATTAGAGACCCATATAAGGCGCTGCTTGCTCGGGAACAATGTTAGCTCTGCCTAGACCAGTTCCTGAAAGAGTTCTTGGAACATATCTTACTCATAACCTTCCATGAAATGTTTTAATTTTTATATTTATTTTCAATTTCTACAGTTTCATTTACTGGAGTGATTGGGGTGGATCCGGAAGTCTGCATAGAGCCAGTTTGTCTGGACGTGATCCTAGAACCATTATACCAAGGATAGGTAAAATCAATTCTTTAACCATAGATTGGCTAGAAGAGAGGATTTACTGGTGCGGCGTTGAAGGTCAGATTGAGTCGGCCAATCTAGATGGAAGTAGGAGAATTATTGTTGCAGCATCGCCTGGTCCATTTTCGCTTAGTTTGTATCAGGTAAGCTTTTCATCAGATATTTTAGCATTTCATCTGCAATTTTTTTCAAATTGGCCGTGCACCAAATTTTTGTTTAGTTTCCTTTAGTAAAACATTTGGTAGTGAAAGCTATTTGTGAATTGTTCACACCATAATATTTTGATTTACAATTAAATAGTGTTTATGAATGAATATTATTTACAGGACAAAATCTATTGGTCAGATTGGGAGACTGGCACTTTGTATGTGGCCAATAAACATTCTGGAACAAACAAGACCGCTCTACAGAAAGGTTTAGAACAGGTAACCTCAGTGGTGGTTTACTATAGTTGGGCAAGACAGAGGATATTGGACAATGCTAGAACTACTAGTAGTACAAGTGTTGGTCCGATTAGCGGAAATGGCGGAAGCGGAAGTGGAAGTAGCCGAAGAAATGGCCAATGTGGTCAGTTAGGAGATCGTGCCGGATGCAGGCATCTCTGTCTTGGTGGGCAGTGCTTGTGTCAGCCGCACTACACTCTTCGAATAGAAGGAACCTGTTCCTGTGAGTATTCGAGGATAGCGTAAAAGAACACGTAAAGAAGAATTTTTATTTAAATTTCGAATTTCTTACAAATGAATTTTTAAAAAATGTTTTTTCAATCAATTTTCCAGCTCCAAATATGTTTCTACTATTGGCCACCAAGAACTCAATCAGCAGGCTCATACCGGATGTAGACACATTACCCGATGTACCACTTCCTGTTCATGGTTTGAAAAATGTCAAATCGATTGAATATGATCCAATATATCAAGTATTATATTGGGTATGTATGTGCGTTGGTTTTCATTTTTTTTTTAAATTTTGCATCTTTTTATCTTTTACGAAATACTAGAGACTTCTTAGGACCCAATCTTTAGCCTAAGTCATAGGTCGGCAACCTATTTCAGGTAGAGAGCCATTTCTTCTTAAATAATTTTAATAAATCTTACCAAGAGCCGCAAGGATGATGGATGTAAAAAAACTCTAGTTCATTTGCATACACAAATTTTTTTTTTTTAAATTTTCAGAGAACAATGATTTTTTTAGTGCCATCCTAGGCTGACATTAATTAAGAAGTTGCACATGTTTTGTTCCCCAGTTTAAATCAGATTTTGTTTATGTTTTTTTTTTTTTAGATTGACGGACGTTCTCAGACAATAAGGAAATGGCCCATGGCACCGGCAGAAAATTCCATGTCTAGCACACAGAACAGTGGATCTACGGTGGTCGTAAGTTCCGGTGCTCCGTTCTCTTTGGCCGTGGATCCATTGTACAGGCTGGTATACTGGTCATGTCCATCCGAGGGTACCATCAATGCTACAAGAATTTATGATGATAATTCACCGCCTTTAGCTGAGAGTATTAATCAAGCACCAACGATTATTGTGTCTACCAGTCGGCATGCGGAAAAACCAAGACATGTAGCGCTTCATTCGGCCAAAGGGTACAGTTTATTCTAAAAAAATCTAAATCCAAACTGTGCATTTATTTGAATTAACCAAAAAAAAAAGTAACAAATATCTTTTATTCATTTTTCTGTCCAGACTCTTGATATGGTCAGGCGAAGGCAGAGAATGGTCAGTGTATGTAAGTAGATTAGACGGTGGTCGCAGGAGTACTCTGATCAGCGGTCAACTCCAGATTACCGCTCTCACTGTGGACGCGACAAGATCTGCTGTCTACTGGGCTACAGCCGATGGTATCCATTCGAAAGGAATAGTAAATGGTTCCAGGTAATTTAGAAATTACGTAATTAACCCTTTTGGTAGAGATGTTTCCAATTTTTTTATTCTCGAATTTCAATTTAATAATCCCTTAACGTGATCAGAGAGCAATGAAAAAAAATTATCCCTTTTTTTTTTTGTAATACTTTATGTGGTAATTACTATTATCTTTGTATTCGATGGGAATTTTTTGTAAGTCGATTTTTTTCTAATCTAATAAGGTTATAAAGCTTTTCTTTCGAGTTATTTTCATGAAAATCGATTTTAAAGGGAAGAAACTAAGATGTCTTTCGAGACGATATTGTTACCCAAATCTTGATAATGGCAGTACAGAAAAAATAAGTGTTATTTTATTATTTTTTTCATTCAACATTTTTTTACTTTCAGGAGGTTGGTTATACCATTTAATAACATGAAAGTACTCTCACTGGCAGTATTAGGTCGATTTATCTATCGATTGCATTCACAATCGATTGTTGGATACGATCTAGAGTCCGGTGATACTATGGCCGTGCATCATTCCCATCATCATCTAATGTCTTTGATTGGTGTTACCATGCCCAACAGAAAGGTTTGAATTTTTTTTAATTTATTTATTGGTTTTTTTTAAATAGTGGATAAAATTCGATTCATAATAACCTTAAATTACTTGCAACTACTTGTAAATGAATGCTTCACTTGAGTAAATATTGTTTTTAAAAATTTCTGTTGTAACAATAAATTCAAATAAACGATATAGACTGTATTACTGCAAATGTATCTTTTATTATTACGACAATTTTCACGTAATTTTCATCGATTAAGGAAGTTAATCGATTTGACAAGTGAAGAAAATGATTAATTCAAATTCAATCTTAAATTTATAATTTTATTAGGAGAAAACTTCATTATATAGATTTTTTTTATTAGCGATTTTAGGAAAAATTAGTAATAACTGTTCTGTTACAAATACTACAAGTAGGTATTATTACTTAGTTTAAATTGTTTCGTCAGCAATATAAATGATGTCTTCTTCGATAGATGTATTAAAGCTCCCGTTATGTCGATTTGTCCTTAAATTTTTATTAATTTCTTCCATCTTAATGTTATATCGGATTATTTTTTCTTGAAATTCATAAGTACTTGCTTCTGTGAAATTAGAATGCCACTGATTTAATCTCATTCTTCGTGATGGTACAGCGACAATAACCAGTATACCAGTTATTGTCTCGTATTACATCGTTGCATTAAAAAGCAAAGTATAAGGCTGGAAACATAGTGGCGCGGCGAGCAAAGCGGCGATGATAGCTGCTTCAAATCAAAGAGAGCGACGAGCAGCGAGCAAAGATTCGCATGCACATAGTGACGAGTTTAGTCGCGTTCTCCTTTTGACAAAACAACTATTTTTATATGGGAATTTTTCGTTTAAACTTTGGTATTTGCAGCAGCTTAGTAGAAGGAGCTGCAGTGTATATGACATAAATAAGTCTAGAAATGAACTTGGTGAATTTCATCACTTATAAGAACAACTTCGGGAGCATCCTGGCAAGTTTCATGCGTATTTTCGAATGTCTATATCAACATTTGATTACATACCAGCCCAGTGTAACCCCATTAATCAAAATCAAATTTTATTGTTTTTGAGTAATACAACTCATAACAAGAGTTAGGCACAATAAAGAAAAAATAACTATGTAGGTTATTAACTAAATACAAATCTGTGTAACCCTATTAATCCTAGCAGTTACTTTAAGATAAGAAAATCAAAATAAATAAAAATAAAATAGAAATATATGCAGATAAAAAGAAATTAGTCAATTAAAAAAACACAATAATTTTATTAAATCACTACATGATTTGTCGTAAATTAATGTTCATCTGAAAAACTGGAGTAGTACGGCGCTACAGAAGAAGGATTGGAGAATTCGTCCTGATCAGAAGTAGTAGGACGTGAAAATGTAATTTATTTTGCCTAGTATTTAGTTGAAAGTTAGCATTAAGGGATTGAGAACCAAATTAAATGTAGCAAAAATTACCTGAATTCTCCATTAACTACTAATTGTTAATTAATTTAAACTATTAATTATTAAAAACTATTGTAGCTTCACAAATACTATGGCCCCACAGAGGTTTCTTTAAACAAACAACCAATAATGTATCAATATCCATAACCTTTGAAAAATAACCTTTACAAATTGAGCGCGATGAGAGCGAAGAAATCAAACATGTCATAACGCTTTGCTCTACTCTCTATAGATAGCGTTGCTCTATCTTTGCTTTGCTCGCCACTATGCGCGGTCCCATATGTTTACTTGTGTTTGATTTCGCCGCTTTGCTCTTCGCTATCATCGCCGCTTTGCTCGCCGCTCCACTATGTTTCCAGCCTAAGAAGTCGTCAATAGCGTTGTATAAAGTGATTTAACTTAAATTTTTATTACAATTTACATTAGAGTATGGAGTTGTTAATCAGGGATTGGCTTCTGAAATAAATTATTCCATTATTCAATGACTAAAATGTTTTTATCATTTAGTGTAGTGGTAATACTTATTATTTGTTTTGACTATTATACAGCTAGGAGTCAATAAAGTGTTCTCGACATTAAAATTTAATAAAATTCAGAAATTGAAGTTAATTGATTTGGCAAAGTGAAGTATTCAAATAATTTAGTAGTATATTGTTTGGCAATTATTGTATAAATTGAATTCAAAATGATTCAAATAATGAAATTTCGTATGTTCTTAGAATGGAATAACCGTAGCTAGCAACACGGACACAGTGCATTGGGAATGTGCAACCGGCGAGAAGGTACCTACCCCAGTCGACTGTACAAGACACACGCCGTGTGGTGAACACCAGTTCCCTTGTGCCCACGATTCGTATGATTGTATACCGATAAAGTGGCGATGTGATTCAGTCACCGATTGTCCGGACGGAAGTGATGAATCTTCATGTCCGGTCTGTGGGAGTGGTAATCTTGGCACGCAGTCGGATAGATTTCTTTGCGGTTCTGGACAGTGTATTAGTAAGGCTTAAATTTGGTTAATCTTGCTAAATTTTTTTTTTTTTTTGCTTGATTATTGGACATTGGACCAAGAATTCGAAGTCCTTTATCGTTTGTAATCCAAAATGAAACGAATAGTTTGACCTGGTGGAAAAGACTGAACTCATTGGGGGACAATGCGGATGAAAGAGATAGGTCGCAATGGAATTTCCGGGACTCTCGTAAGAAAATCTGTCTAAAACTTTTTCAAACAAGCTTTTTGTATGACTTCCAATTTCCCGTTTGCAACCAAAATTATCTTTAGAAATCTATAGTATCAACGTTATCAACAGTGAAAAGAAGAAACAGTGCCCCATGGATGTGCAGCATCACATGGGGTGACTTCTTAACTTGGCATGAACCTAAGTCCAATGATCTTTGCTTTCAGTGCCCTTCTTGAACTTGAAGGAAATCACTGACTATTGTTATTTTTTGTTTATGACTGGTTCTGTAGTAGAGGGAATCTAAGGCAGCATGACTTCCTAACTGTCAACAAGGCTCCTTAAAAAAGTTTTTTTAACTAATGGCTGGATCAGCACTCTATATTCCTGCCTTCCTTATAGCTTAACCTAAATTAACATCACGTAATCCTTCTCTAAATCATTTTCTTCCATTCATTCTAATCGGCTATAACTTTTAAATATATTCATATTTCTTAGCTAGCTCTGCTATAGATTTAAGTACAAAGATGTTGGGTGGAGAATATTATGTCTTCGTAGCGAAAGGGTGCATCTAAAAACTTGTATAAGTCGTCAAACATTCGTTTCCTTTCTACTACATAACGTGGACATATCACTATTATATGTCCTGAAATCCTCCTCATTTAAAAAAAAGTAAAAAATCCCTGGATCCAGAATTTTTATTGCAACAATTATTTGCTTTAACAGATTCTTCACAAGTGTGCGATGGACGATCAGATTGCCTGGACACGTCCGACGAAAGAGACTGTTGTGAAGCAAATGGTGGTCATCAATGCGGACGTAACTGTGTACAAGAAGGTTCTGTCTGCAACGGTTGGTCAGACTGTGCTGACGATTCTGATGAAAGTAATTCATTTATTTTCTGTATGCTTAACTTTATTTTGTTTTAAATCTCTTCCCTTATCCCGGTAGGATTGAGTTTTATGTTCAAGAATGTGATTCTCCCTGATCGGGCTTAATACAAAGACCCCAACAATTTCTCTTCCTGAATTTGGGCACACCCACTCAAATACTTTGTTGGAAATATCTCCTCGGGCTTTAAACTTTTGTACGTTTCTGCCGCATCTGTTCAAAGAGTGCTTAGTTGAACACCTGGTCCACTTTTTACAAGTATTACTCAGTGGATTTTTTCTCCTTTTTTGAGATTTTTCGCTGAAAAATGCCTAAACTTGGTATTTATATCAAAACTTTTTATTAGAATATTTTTTCTGTGTAAATACGTTTTGGGCATTTTGAGGTTATCAAGCTTCCTACAACTCGAGGATTATAACTAAGAGGAGGTTATACCGGATTCTGTGTAAAAAAAAAAAAAAAAAACTGTGGCTGCGTCATGGGCACGGCCGTGTGACGTACGTGAATACGTTTACGTAACGGGTTATATTTTTTTATATAAAATATTTTTATTTATGTATTTAGGATGAAACAATGTGTCTTCATAATCGACGATCGAACACAATCTATGCCTATACAGTCCGTTGTCGATGTGGATTTCATCATCCACTCGCATAATTTCAACCGCCCCAGCTGCAGATCCGCTCGGCCGCATTCATTCTTTTACGTTCCCGGCACAGCTTGACTCCGGTCATATGGTGTTTTATTATTACCATTCGATTGTTCTTGAGAAGCCCTTTCCAACCGTATACGATCTCTGTATTTGGTTTTGGCTTTTCGACGCGTATAGACCGACATTATATATTTTTAAAAATATTTTTTTATTTTAACACTTTATTATATTCACTGTCACTATTTTACACTAATGTTTTATATACAATCGATAGATTGTGATGACAGCTGACGATTAAAACTTAAACGAACATCGTAGCTTCTCCGAGTCAAAAGTTATATACTAATTGCAAATCTCGATACGCAGCAAAATGATCTCAAAATGGCGGCGCTTCCCCATCCACCGCGCGCGATGCGTCACAGTCCTCGCTTATCGCGTAATGAATTCTTTGATCCTTTAGCTATCCAGTGGTCTAATTTAATTTTGGATGTAGACGAGAGATTCGAAACTATAATGCCAAACTGTATCCCCCGATTTTGTTACCATTAGGTTTTTTTGGATTGCCTCCATATGATAGCAAATTTAAAGATGTATTCACGTCAAAAAAAAAAAAAAAAACTATTAACAACTCTTTTTTCTCTCCTTTGAAGGTGTCGAAGCTTGCAAACGTAAAGAGGAACATCGTTTGCGGATAAACGGCGCCATGACAGGCGGTGTAATGGGAGGATTATCAGGTGACTCCCAAGGTCATATCATTCTGGGCACCTTAGTGCTGGCCAGCTGTTTCATCGTGGTCTGTTACTCCATCTACAGGTGTAGACACAGGTTAGTTAATTATTTCAACCTGCATTCATTTATATACTTGCAAGTATTATAAATAAATAGTTACTTTTCGCATAAGTAGATATACTCCATAAATTATTGTGAATTAACCAAAGACCCATTGTAACGTGTTTTATTAGCAGTTCTAAAGCAACTTGTGATCATCACCGCAGAAATCTTTTAGAGAAGGATGATGGTATTAATAATCTTGCGGATTTTTTTTGTTTTTTAAATCGACCCGTTTAAGGTCGAAGGAATAGTTGTTACAAATTGCACTCTTTTCGTGAAAAGTACGTGAGGTAACTTTTGCATTTATGCTGCTACATCTAACCGTAATTCAAAAACAACTTTTCTCACAAACTTACAGAAAAGTTAAGAAAGAGCGAACTACAGTGGTCGGAGTACCCTGTACAGAAGAACAGCGTACAGCTTTAGAACCACTCCGGCCGAAATATCAACCAGCACCGGTGCGCATGTCTTCAGTGTTAGGCCGAAGTAGTACAACCAGCCAGCCGTCCACGGGCTCTCTGGTCTGTTATCCGTTGAATCCTCCACCGTCGCCCGCTACCACGAACAAGGAATCATTACGTCCACCGCCGCCGACACCTTGTAGCACGGATGTCTGCCAGGAATCTGATTCCAACTATCAAGTGATGATGACATCATCTTCGCTGGATCTGGAGCCGGCACCTCCACCGCCAACTCCATCTTCTGATCATTATTTCCATTCTGATTAGTGAAAAAAAAAAAAAAAAATGGAAAAAGGTTTGTCTCAGATAAAAATCGTAACCTTCAATTTTTGTTGTGCGGTATGTTCGGATTATTGACTTAATAGAATATGTGTTTATCTATGTAAATATGGTTTTTAAATTTTGTTTAATACTCAAAATAGTTTTAAAATACTTATAAGTGCCATCTTAATTTATAATGACTTCTTATTTTAATATGAACACTGTCCTATAAAGCCGTCAACATTGTTTTTAAACATATGTTCCTATTTTTATTTAATATACTGAAACTTCGTTTAAACTTATTGTAAATAATGTAAGTTAAAAAGAAAATTGCTGGAACAAATTGTAAAAAAATATAACAATAATTTAAGACGAATCGTATTTTATCATGACAAAATCTAGCGATAGATTTTATGTTTCAAATATACTCAGCAATTAAGTTTAGGACTACATTTAAGAAAACTTGGTTTCGATGCAGTTGTTCCCTGACCACATGTTTAGATCAGTGATCTTTGGCTGAACTGAAGATTCTGACATGAAAATTTTAGCCTACGCAATCAGTACTATATTATCACGCCCTTAAAATTGTACCTACCTGTCATTTCTTTAAATTTAAGGGCACAATTTGTCCTATTTTCTCATTTTTATTTTAAAAAAAAATTCAAACTGATTCTCTCTTTGTTGATATCAAAGAAGCAGCGTTAAATCTTCTTCTTTGCTCTTTGGGTCTAGGTTACATGTACAGGATCTTGACTTCCCCCCCAAAAAAAACAAAAAATGCCAGGCAACCACTGTCTGTCTAAAGAGTTGTCTTCTTAAACTACTTACTTGTGAAACTACTTGATTCTGTTATAAATTCTTCAACTTCTTGGTTTCATCTTATGAACAAAAATGTTACCCTCCAAGATCCACTTCACTTCACTTCTGAACATGATCACGTAGTGTAAGTGAAAAAAATTTGTTCTTTTCGGTTTTTAATTGGGTTATCAAAAATAAGATAATTTTTTTTTTTTTTTTAATAGAAAAATGGCCAGACCTATTACGCCTGCCATGAAAACTTGAAATTCCAAAAAAAAATAATAACTCAATTTTCTTAGTGTGGTCAGGAATGTAGGTTCTCTTCCATTTTGAAATAACCTGCAACCAGTTAAACTTCACTTGTTATTTACTTTAAAATGTTCGTTTTCATTAAGTGTAAGTACTTAATTGAACTAAATACTAAAAGCGGGTAATTTAATGGTTTTTATTTGTATGTTATTTTATACAAATAACAGTTCTTTTTTAAAGAGAATTAATGAAACAAACAAAAAAATGCATAGTGTAAAATTTAATAGTTATTTTTTTAGTTTTGCCAAATTTATTTACATTAATAGAAACTTGTTTCTGTAAATATGTGTGTAGATAGGTATTTATCGAGTGCAATATAATAGAAATATGTAAATATTTTTTGGGAAGAATGTATATTTATGCATAAATTGTAAGTAAAAACAAAAAACTTTATTTAAGGAACTTCATACAAAACAATGTTTGTTGATAATTATTGAAATATATCAAGAATGGCATTACTCCTGGTTTCTTAGCACTGTTTTAAATGATTTTCTTTCGTCAAAAACTGAATGTCATTGCTGCAAGTACCTTTGGGACCGTGGCCCAATCGATTTTTATATTGGAACTTATTTTTTTTAATGTTTCATATTTTTATTTTTAAAATTAAAATTCTGTTTTAGCTTTTATTGATCATATTGACCATGATCTTGTATGTGGGTATTTTTAATTTTGATATCTGCCCTTGGAAAATACGCTATTCTGAACCTTGCATCCCACTGCGGAAATTGCTTTATCTGTTTGTTCATAATACTGAACGTCCTTCAGAAGTCAGAAACCATCTTAGTTGATACTTAATTTCTAAACGTGTTCCCATATTATTTGATGATAAGCAGCCATTCTGATCAAACTGAACAGATTACCTGTAATCCTGTAATGTCACACAAGTTTTCGCCCCATGCCTTATTGATGTTGGTTTAATTTGAGCACATTAAATCTGTAGCTTTTGCTGAATCCAGGCGGTAGAAATAGCACTGATTCCGGAAAGTAATATCGTTGATTTTGAGCCAATTATTAGCGTAATGGGTTTTTACATGATCTTAATGGATTGGGATTCACAGAAAACAAAATTGATAATAGTTACTACTCAATGTCCACAGAACCATTTATGGCTAATAAGCTTTTTTGACTGAATTAGTTTTTAAAAGAAGAAAGTCATATTATTTATTTATTTGACAGGAAAAGGATACCCAGACATAATTTTAATTTTTAATAAAATGCCAAAAAATGTTCCGAACAATCTTATATTTACAAAATCCCTTACTTGGAATAATTACTTAGCTTCTAAAATCTTTTCGACAATTAATCCACGAGAAACTTGCGAAAACAAGTAATGCCAAAACTTCCTATTTTGTAACTAACTCTATTAATATCTGCCTTATATTGTATAACTTTTGTAATTAATAAGATAATGTTAAAAAATTCAATTTTTATTCTCAAAAAATAAATAACGAAACTTGTGATAGCAAATCATTTATTATTTGATAATACTTTTAATTACAAAATAAAAATACTTTGTTGCTAATAATAAAAAAAAAAAAGTCGCAAACTACATTTTTCATACGGTCAAAAAAAGAATCGAAAAATAATGGTCTTCCAAACACAAACAAAAAATAACTAGAAATAAACATTAAATGACGGTTACTATGGTAACACTGGCAAACAGTGTTATATTGCAATAAATATCGTATTTTCTGTAATGATCTCATCTACTTAAAATTAAGTAAATAATCAATTAACAAGTTAGAAAAACAATTCAGTGCTAAATATTAACAAACAAAATTGTTGAAATTATACTCGTAATAATTTCATATGTTGCACAAATGGTAAAGGTTAGTTCAACTTATTTAGGTTTTTCTTTTCGCTGTTCGTGTTAAGTAAATTCAGCTCCGTTTTTCTGTGTGTATTTCTGTAGAAATAAATAAGCCTTGTAACAGGTAAATGTGAAATATAAACAAGTTAATCTTACAAGATGTCAATTGGCATGCTGAAAGTAAGTTTTTAACTTAAAAGAAGTAACTATGTACGTTTCTAGGCCTATAACATCTACTGAAGTTTGCGTATTCGCTTGACCGTAGAAAAATATTTTAAGGTTGGTTAATGAATGTAATATAGTGTATAATATTAGTTTTTTTTGTTAAAAAAGACTGAATTTTTCTGTACCACGAGGTTAAAGTGAAGATTCTTTGCAAGCTTTTGCCTTTTCTTTTTTTTTTTTATAGACGATCTATGTTAAATGCTTTAAATTTATTTTCAAATATAGATTTTGAAGCTGTTGCTTTTGTCCACCTCGAGATTACGTTCATGCGTTTTCTAGTAAGGTTTCTTTTCTGTTTTGTCTTACCCCTTTCAGTTTAATCAGTCTTTTCTCAAGACTTGCTTTATCACCTTTCATTCTTGCCATTATTGATTATATGCTCAAGTAGTTTTTATGTTCAATGCTAGCAGTACCATTTAGAGCTACAAACAATAACAATGTTAAGTAGAAATAAAAATAATCGACCATGAAGTAAAGCTTAACTTTTGGCCAAATCAACTGTAAAATCTACGCTAATCAGTTTGATTACGCTATTTCTGTTGTTTTTATGTAAGAAAAAAAAGAGGCAGATTGTCACTTTAACCCAGTAATGCTTTTTCTTTCTCATTTATTCTGTTTCTAACAATAGTAATTGTTAATTAATACTAAGAGTTATGTAAACAATTGATGGAATAGATGTTTTTGTTTGCTTTTGCCCCGCCGTTTAAGCTTCCTAAATGAACTTTAGTACCTTGCAAATGAATAATTGTAATTTCACTTTAATTAACCAAAAAAAAAATGCAAAACAAATTTAAGAACGAACCTCATGAAAAGATGATCATTAACTTGCCGTCCGAGATTAAAATGTTTTTAAAAAAAACAGTTTTTGTAGTGAACATTTTTTTTTACAATCTTTTTTTAATTATTTCTGTAGTTTACAATAAAGCAGAAATTTTGTGTTACCTATTCCTTGAAAACTAATTGATTTGTGCCTTCCTATTCTTTATATACATATATTTGAATTTATTTTTAAATCTCTATTTAAAAATAAAATTGGTGTATATATACATATATTTTACAAATTGTATAGCACTTTGTGTAAAGAAAACGAAAAAAGAACTCTATAATAAATATTTTAAGATTATTTTGTATATTTTGTTAGAACAATGAAAAAAAAGAGAATAAAGTGCCTAGAAATATGTCTTTGTAGGCTGTTTATGGAATAAATTGTCTATGGAAACTTTTACGACTGTTTTTTTTATTAAATTATTTTTTCCATTTTTTACTAATTTTCATTGCTAATTCTCTGTCTTGTTTCATTTTAAAGATTTCAGCACAATAATTGAAAAATGAATTCAGGCAAGTTTCATTTGGTGAAATGAACTCTCGCACGCCTGAACTTTAGCCTAGGAGAAATAAGAGGCTCTCCTTATAGGCTTCACACAACTTTGAGCAGAAGAACCTCTTTCAAGAGAAGAGTGAAGAAAGATGCGCCTTGGCCCCCCCCAACATCCTGGTCCATTTTTCACTGAGATGATTTTTAAGAATAAGAAATACGTCTAAGTTTATTGCTTTTTATTCATTCCTCATTGAATTTTAGGCTTTTCTTTTAAACTAGGTTTTTTGATTTATGTTTCACCTTTTGTAGGTTATGTTAGGATCCAACTTACTAAAAGAGAGGGTAGAAATCTTAAGAATATTCTTCGTAGTTTTGAGAAAAATTTAATTTAATTAATGAAACTGAAACATTCTTATATTTTTATTTCTGTAACTCACACACACATATTTTTCTTCTTTTTAAAAGGAGATTAATTACAAGTTTATTAAGTAATTTATGAGTATTGCTTAATTCACAAACAGATCAATAATATATTGTAAGAAGGGAAGGGGATTAGCAATGAGGTTAGCGTATTGGATTCCCACGCGGAGGTCCCCGGTTCGAATCCAGCTGCTGACCCCTTAGATTTTCTCTTCCTAGAAGCTTCTTACAGCTCACTGTCCGGTGATGGACAGTGTTGTCTGTAACGAGAGAACACTGTCCGGAGGCCGGCAGTGCACTGAAAAAAACTCCGGGCGCCAATAACCTTAGATGTTGACGCGCCTTAAATCATAAAAAAAGTATATTGTAAGTTGACAAACGATATCTATAGCTTGAGAAACTAACTTATTGATTCAGGCTGCCCAAGCGTCCTAATGATTAAAAAATTCATTTTAGGGAGAAGGTGAGCCTTGAAGTTGAACTGCTTAATAATTAATACAAGATCACATAGATGTGTGTATAAACAGATATAATACCATGCAATCAATCTAATGCATTGATGGATACCATTTTACTTACTTTTTTAACTCCTGCGGCTGAAGCGCCAAGATCTATCTATCTGCCTTTTATCCTGGTCTATGGACAGTTTTTTTTTTTTTTTCAAAAACCTGAAAAACGCAGTAAACCTCAGACATGGTACTTTTTTTTTTATTGTCTGTTGTGCTTCAAAAGTTTTGCGAGGAATGTTTTAAACTGGGAGAACAGACTTCAGTTTTTGAAGTGATATTGTAGACTTTCTCGACTTAGACTCCATTTTCTTGGCTTACTTTTAGATACATATAAAAATCACTTATATTTTGATGTGTGTTAATAAGAGAAATTGATTATGAAAGTACTTCCGGATTTCTTTCTCTTTCCTTCTTTTTGCAGCCCTTTTTTCTATGGCGGGAAAATATCAAGTAACCATTAAAAGAGCATATTTTTTGGATTCCACTTAATAGAATTTTCAGTTATCTCTGAAATTCTCTCGAGATGGGCTGCAGTAATTTGCACCTTAATGCTGGTAAATTCCAATCCCTTTTTATTAGAGGTAAATTTGTCCCAAAATGTTGAATGGAATTCTCACTATAAAAATGGTAACTAAACAACTGATGGTGACTTAGCCATGATGTACAAAACCAGTGACTACGAAGAGACAGAATGTTCAGTCTTCATTCTGGGGATTGAAAGGAGAAGCCACCAAGCGATTGATACTCCTTTACGTCATAAACAGTCTCCAAGACTGTACTACTATATACAGCCCCTCCTTAGTAATGCCGTCGTGGATCTTCCAATATTAAACGAAATTTTACAAGAAACTTTTGAATTAAAGAGAAAAATCGCAGGAATGTTAGTGTATTGTAAGGCAGTTTGGTTACTTGTGAAACGACAAAATTTTCTTTTTTTTTCATAAGACTTTTCCGCCCAATAATCGTCTCATTCCTCGATAAAAACTGCCTACTAACAAAATTCATTGCCCCAAGCACCGATACCATTAATTTTATGAATACCATTTTCCCATTATAGCACAGCGTCAAGTGCTAAGTACGTAAAAAGTTTGGTCGGCATCCATATTTCTTTTTTTGGCCCAATGAACGGAGAACTAGGCTAATCCAATCCAGCACAGATAAGATGAAAATGAGTCATGGACCTTGGATCTTTCTAAATTGACTTTCTTAGACAGGTAGAAAAGGGAGATATAGTTACAAGAATATTTAAATTTGTTCAAAAGATGTTTCCTAACCCTTCTAATAAAGATAAAATTACAGTGGAGTCTCTCGGTTATCCGTCACCCTCTTATCCATCTATTCCAATTAACCGTCACTGTCCTCAGTATTTAAAAAGAAATTTTTTTAATGCGGGCTCAAATTTAAGATTAGTGACGGTCACAACCCCGTTCAACGCAGAGTGTATATTTTCTTTTGAGATTTTTTCCTTTGTCTTTTAGGTACATACTCGTGTCCATCATTCGACCAGTTTGTGGGTTTTTTTTCCCCCTAAAAAAGATCAACCACAAACAAAACCGCCCACAAAACCCGATTAGATGTCGCAGACATTGTATTCATTAATTTTAATACACAATAGAATGAATTGAATAATGAAAGATAGCTGGACCTTTAAGGCTTAAGCGTATAAACGTATAAAATATGTATACCAGTTAATACAAAGTTTTATACACGTTAAACTCTAAGAATCTGGAAATTTTCCTGTTTTTTTTTCCCCATTATCCGTCTATTCGACTATCCGTCACCGTGTCCGGTCCCGGTCATGACGGATAACCGAGACTCCACTGTATTGTCCACAAGGGGGATTCGTCATTGGTTGAATAGGCTAAGGTTGTGAAATTGTAGGATTCTGGTTGACAATACGATATATCTCCACTTCGTAAATCATACGAGGTGTGTTCAAAAAGTAACGGGAATTTTTAAATTTCGCGGGTTTGGAGAGTCTGATTGTAAAATTTTTTTTTTATTATGTTGGTACACATGCCCCTGAAGTACGATAAAATTTTCAGTAATATTCATTGTTTACTTCTTAAGTGGCAGCCGTTAAGGTTAGACGTGTTTTTCGAGCTTGGCGATTTTTGTTTGTTAAAAAAAATGGATCAAAGAATTTGTATTAAATTTTGCGTAAAAAATGAAATAAAGTGTGTGAAATGTTAATAAAGGCATATGGTGAGTCTGCTATGAGTAAAACAAGGATTTACGAGTGGTATAAGCGTTTCCAAGATGGCCGCGAAAACGTTGAAGATGACGAACGACCTGGACGTCCAAGCACATCAACAACCGATGAAAACGTGAAAAAAGTGAAAGAAATGGTTATGAACGATCGCCGAATCGCAATCAGAGAAGTCGCTGATGATGTTGCCATATCAATTGGCTCATGCCATGAAATTTTTTCGGATGTTTTGGGTATGAAACGTGTGGCAGCAAAATTTGTTCCAAAATTGTTGAATTTCGAACAAAAACAGCGGAGAATGGAAGTTGCTCAAGAGTCACTCAATGAAGTCGACAACGATGCGGATCTACTGAAACGTGTTATAACAGGTGACGAAACATGGGTTTACGGATATGATGTCGAAACTAAGGCTCAATCGTCCCAGTGGAGGCATTCTGGATCGCCAAGACCGAAAAAGGCTCGACAAGTGCGGTCGAATGTGAAGGTTATGCTCACTGTGTTCTTCGATTTTAATGGCATAGTGCATCATGAATTCTTGCCACAAGGTCAAACAATCAATAAGGAGTACTACCTACAAGTTCAACGCCGTTTGCGTGAAGCAATCCGAAAAAAACGCCCGGATTTGTGGCAAAACAATTCATGGATTTTGCACCACGATAATGCACCTGCTCACACTTCATTGCTTGTTCGTGAATTTTTGGCCAAAAACAAAACTTTAACTATGCCCCAGCCTCCATATTCGCCAGACATGGCTCCATGTGACTTTTTTCTATTTCCAAACATAAAGAGAACATTAAAAGGCCGTCGTTTTACAAGCATAGATGACATTAAAAGCGAATCGCTGAAAGAGCTGAAAGCTATCACAAAGATCGAGTTTCAGAAGTGTTTCGAGGATTGGAAAAAGCGCTGGCACAAGTGTATTGTATGCGAAGGGGACTACTTTGAAGGCGACAATATTAATGTAGATGAATAAATAAATATTTTTTTCAAAAAACGAAAATTCCCGTTACTTTTTGAACACACCTCGTATGTACAGAAGTAAATATATTTTTACTGATCTACAAAAAACTTACTAATTTTTCCCAAAAATTTGTCACGATCATAGAATAAAGCAGGGTATAAAAGATCTTGCAGACATCTTGGTAATAATGGAACTAAAAAAAAAAATTAATTAATACACGATTTTTATAATTTTTTTATTATTATTATTATTATTTTAATTTTCATTATCTCCTTGCATCCTTTTTCTTGATTTTATTTTAACTTTTTATTTAATTTTAATACCTAGATTAGATCAAAAAACATTACTCAATTTCCTAAATAGAAATTAAATATAAAATAATAATTATAAAAAAAACAAATAGTTAAAAATTTAAATTAATAATCAGTCACTATACAAATTTTCTTTATTATAAGGTATTGTATTTATTTGGATAAATATCTAAGGTTGCTGTGAATATATCTGGTCTACCTCATCTTATATCAAATATATATGTACAAAATGCAAAAAAAGTATATTTGTATGTTTTTATAAATTTTTTTTTTTTTTTATTTTTTTTTATAAATCAAAATGTCGTTAAGTTATTTTATGACACAAATTGGACAAGTGATCAGAAAATATACAATATTTTATATAACGTAAATAACAGCACACATTTAAATAGTATTGATTAGAATTGTATCTTCTTTTTTTTTCAAATTTTTTATTATTTTACTTATTCTTGCACTAATTTGTGAAGGCAATCGATCGAGATTAACTACATCAATCGATAAAAAGAAAGAAAGAAAAAAAAAAAAAAATTAACTAACATTTGCATATTTTAAAAATTATAATTATTTTACATTTTATAATTTTATGTAAAATTTACAAAATTATAAAAAAAAAAAAAAAAAAAATTAATATATAAAAAGTTTTCAAAAATTTTTTCCCTCATTTTATATTTTTGATATGGTGTTTATATAATTTTTTTTTTTTTTTTATATATATAAAAAAAGAAAATGAAATTAACTAATTTCCCAAAATGAAAAACTTTCAAAAAGTGGTTTTTCTCATAAATAATTGGCTTATAGTGAATGAAATCACAAATTGCTTATTTTACTTACTTTTTATTTTTTATTTTTTGGTAAAAAATTACATTTTTTTTTTTTTTATCTTCTTTTTTGTTTTGTATATATATCAAAAATGGGACGAGGTTTATTTTAATTTTTAAAAATTTATTTTGACACAGTATTTTCTATATTTATTTTATGTTCAGAGTTTTTTTTAATGTATTTATTGTAAATATTTTGGGGGAATAATATAAATATAGTCTTTTATTTAAAAAATACCTTTCTTATTTCACAACCAAAATTAATTTTAAAATTTTATAGTTCAAGTACGACAATTTACAATGTTCATATACATATATTGGTACCAGTGATTTTAATGCTATGAAAAGAATTAATACGCACTGCTAAATTTTAAATAAACTGAATGATTAGAGATTATGGTTTGGAATTTTGAAAAAGTTTTGATTGATACTGGAGAGAAAAACTGGCTATTTTTTATGGCATAATTTTGTGTGGAAAACCATGAAAAACGGAATTTCCTCTTCCTCAAAAAGAAAACCCTTTATTAAACCTTCCAGCGGGCGCGCCCAAAATGTTACAAAAAAAACGGGCGCGCGTATCTTACACAGATAAACTTTGGTATTTTTAATGTTTTCTAACAATAGAAGAAATGAAATTAATTAAATAACACCTTTAAGGCTCAGAAAGCGACAGTACTTTTTAATTTTTTACAAGCCAATTAAGGGTAATAATTACAATCAGCATGTTCAGCCACTAGACTGTCTGAAAGCTTTCGCAGATATTTCCTCCTCGTATCTGAGATATACAATCGTCTTTTTCTGTACAATTCTTATAAACAATATTGAAAATAGTTCAATTTGATAGATATGTATAAAAGGAAAAATATAAATAATTGATAAATCTGAAAACTTACTCGATTGGTCGCGAAGTATATGTCAGGCACGGATCTAAAATTGCGCAAAGAAATGTACTATCCCCAAAACAAGATAAGATTTTTTTACTGAATGAAACTAGTCATGAGCGTGTAATTAGCATTGCTTAAAGGACACAGCATCCTCCGCCGCTCCGTCACTAAACTGCGATTATTTTACGTCTTTAGTCTGTATCTTGTGAGATACTCGGTGCCCGTTGGAAGGTTTTAAAAATGAGTGAAGGGGAAAGTTTGGCTAACCTGATTCGCTAAAACCTATCCCTGACTTGCGTTTGGGCTGTTCAGGCCCCCCCCCCTTCGAAAAGCAGATTTTTTTTTTTTAAAGTTAGGATCAAGTCTGTGTAGTCAGTCCGGCTTCCCTCGAATTTAGCCTAATAATGGGCTCTAGGTAAGCACGGATTTTGGCTCAATAACACAAAAAAAAAAAAAAAAAATCCTCTAGGCTAGGGTACGAAAGCCGGACAGCCTACAGTGAGAAATCTGCGTTAAGACAAGTGACAGACGTTGTCTGTGCCTAACTTTCAACAAAATAATTGTAATTATTATAAGTTCTAAATTAATTACAAATTAAATTTGCTAAATTTGTAAATTGTCGCACTATTTTAATAAAAAATCAAAATTACAGGAAATTAAAGAGAATATTCTTTACCAGTACACGTATTCATTCAAATTTTTTTTTTTTTTTAAGTTAATACTTAAATAGAACACAAATTAATAACTTATTAATTAAAAAATATATGAGCAATGAGAAACAAAATTATTTTTAATAAATTTCAATGTTTTTTTCTTTCCTTTTTCACATTTAATTTAATTTATTTAGAAAATGGCAGTGTATTTCTTAATAATTGTAAATTTTAAAGGAGAACAAAAGGACATTCTTCACTAATTTCTTCTTAAAAGTTAATTTAAAAAAACAATTGTAACGTCCAAAATAACGTAATTTTCTTTAAGGAGCTTCGAGGAGATTGTGGAATAATTGGTTGGTTATTTTGTCTGGTGTAAACAAATTATAATTAAAATTTAAATATAAAATCAAAAATACAAATATTTAAAAATTCAAATACAATATGTTATAAATATATATGTATAAAAACAAATTATACAATGACGCAAATAAATATAAAAGCATTTTTTTTAAATTAAATTTTACATTAAAAAAAAATTGTATTCCCCTAATAAAGACAAAAACAAAACAATATGGACAATTATTCAGTTATTTTTAAAAAAGAGATCATAGAAATAATTTTATACCTTTACAATCGATCAATCGTTTTTATCAATTATTAATCGAAGTAAACGATATTTTTAATCGATTTTTTTTTTTTTTTTAAGATGGCACAAGGAACAATGTACGGTTGTTCATTTAACTCAATTCAAATTTCTTATCAGACTTAATTTTTCTGTAAATCAACAAAAAAACAATAAAAACAACAATTTTTGTTGAATATTTTATGTCCTAACATTAGATTGTCTTTTTTTCTTTTTTTTTATTCAATTTTTGTGGTGATTTTTAATTTTATAGGTTAGGTTTAATATAAAGGTGAGAGATCAATTTTAAAATGGGCACAATTTTCTAGTTTTTTTTTTTTTCTTTTTTTATAGACTATGCTTTCCGGATATGTAGGCATTACCTGAGATCAGCGGATGAGGTATTAGGAGTAACCCACTTTAGAGGTAACCCCCCCAATACTTCACGTACAACTAAATACCTAGTATTCCCCTGGTAAGGGGGGGGAATGGTGCTGTGATTCTGTGAAAGGAAATAGAAGTTTGTCAGCAAGTAAGAAAGTGTCCAGTCGTAGAAAATAGCTCCCAAAAAGGTTGTACAAGATCCACCAAATGGGATGTTGTAAGGATGGAAAAGATGCTTCGAAAAAGTAAATATGTTAGTCCAAAATGCTGAATCAGCGCTAATTAAAAGAATTAGACCCCCCCCCCAAAAAAAAAAATTCTTGAAACATGCAAAGGTGTTGAAGGTGTCGCCCACAATGAGAAGTTGTTATTGAAGAATTATAATCATAATGTTCCTACAATAAGCCGGTGAAAGTCACTGGTACACAAGGAAAGCATCGGTTAAGTTGGCTGTACGAGATGTAGTTACAGTATCCGATCGTAATTTGATGAAGTTAGCGCCGCAAACTCACAATAGCAGAGTAAAAGAGAATGTCTGCTGCTAAAATTTTGTGCCCATGTTAAAATTTATTTTACATAAAAAAAAAATATATATATATTCTTTTTTTTTCAACATTTTAGGAGTTCGACTGCCGACATTAATCGAAATAATTGGATAAGACTTGAGGAGTTCTTAATCACAAGTTCAGGGAACTCGAACAAAACGACCTGGGCTTAAAAACTTCCCAAACTACAAGTCTTGTCCATTTATTTACCCATCAACAAATCTTTCTTTTTCTTTCCAAGTTTTACACAACAATCCTAAGGAAGGAAATATTGATTTCTTCAATAAGTAAACAAATAAAAGTCCAAATTACTTGAAAAACTGTTTCAAATTAAAAACAACCCCTACTTTTCAGTATTTTCCCATTTTTTCCTTGCTTTAAAACATGAAATATCCCTAAAAAATCATTTTTCTTTTTCTTTAATGACTTTTCCAAACTAGCCAAGGCCATACAAAAAAAAAAACAAACTACAAATCCTCCAATGTGTGTGGTGGGGGGGGGGGGTGAAGAGAAAACTAAAAATACGTTATCAGTTGGGAGTATCGTGAAAAGATACGATGATTAATGGAAGAAGCTGGTTCTAATATAACATAACTAAAAGGTTGTCAACACAATTACTGTGAAGGGGTGCCCGCCCTCTGATTCGCCATCGAACGAGCACAAACGAATCTTGTGAATTTGCCGACTGCCATTTCTCACTGCTCCAGAGTGGTAGAGAGGAAATCGAAAACCATCCGAGCCTAGTTAAAATACGCTTTGTGATGAGAATAACATTTGTCTTCGTTAAGCTTTCTTTCGACTGTTTTCAGCGCTCATTTGCTGAACGAAAAGTTTTATATCTCAGCACTCGCGTGCTTTTTTCCAAGTAGTTTTGAGCCTCAGAGTGAGCTTCCATTGCTTATCGATGTTGTCAGATCGAAATGAATGAGGTGGACTCCTGTAGAGTCACACTCTCTCTCTCTCGAGTGATCTGAAAAAAGCTACAGACTCGAAACTTATAAAGTGATATTTTGGGATTTAAAATAATTACGAGTGAATTGAAATACCCGCAGCATTTATTTCAGTCTAGTGACTGTTTAATTACGACTAAAAAGTGGTTGGCAAAGAAGCACTATTAAATTCGTTTGTAGCCCAAACTAGGCGAAGTAGAGCGCCCCAAATGTTGGGACAACGTTGTGCTAATATTATAAGAAATAATTCTGTGCTTTGGGACACAAATAATAAATAAAGTTCTGTTTTTTGTTTGTTTTAAAATTGAATATTTATGTTAAAAATAATCTAATAAAAACTCATAATGGAAGGAGAAAGCTATTTTAAACCATCCAACCAGTATCTTTCTACAATCAGCACTAATCAATAATATTTCTGTATCTTTTATATTCATATATTTATATATAGCTATACTTTATTATAAGAGAATCCTTGCCTAAATCCAGCTATTTACAGTCCGAATCCTAAATCATTTATTAAATATATTTTTTACTTTATATATTTTAATCCACAATAAAAATGCAATTTTCTTTTTCTTTTTCCTTTAATATTTACAATTTTCAAACTGATCATCGCAAAAAGTGAAAAATGGTCTTCAATGAAGCCAAAACTATACACACGTCGTACTTCTTCACAACTAGGGGTGGTATGTTTTTTCAAGTTTTTTTTAGTTATTTTTTGCCAAGAATGTTTACATTCCACTGTTTCAGGGTAAGCCCAAAACACGCGTAGGTTCATTCAAATTTAAATTTTTATTATTAAAATACAAAAAACTTACCCAAAATATACGATCCCTAGTTCTATTTATTAATAATAATAATAGATGCACTCGATAACTGTTTTAATACTTCCTTAACCTTAACTCAATATAACCTTACCATATACATACATGACATTCTTTCTTTAAATTAAAGAGGCAGTGAACTTATTTCGTCTGGTTGTTATAGAAACAAAAATAAATAAAAATGAAATATAAATATAAATAGAATTCTAAAAGAAAAGAATATGGATTATTTTAATTTCTTTTAATGCCAAAAATTATGTAAAAAAAAAATACGAATGAATTTAAAACATTTTTTTTTGCACTTAAAGGAATTAAAATTATTATTTTAATATTTATTTTATGTTAAAGCGTGAAGATCAGATCAGATCATTTAAGTTCCTTGTTTCCTACTTTTGAGCGCTTTGCGAATTCATTTTAATGTTATTCCGGGAGTCAGAAATATCTTCAGATTTCTTCTGTGTGGCGGCTTACATTTACGTCATCGAATGACTTCCCGACCGCGGCCACTTCAGAATATCCCCCCCCCCACCAAATAACAGAACAGTGTGATAATCAACATCAAAGAAGATGGGACCGAACGTTCCTAAAACTGCAATTTTGATTAAGGGTGGAGAAAAAAAAAAAACAAAAAAAAAATATGAAGTGATGCTGAGTGGTGACGCAAGTTTTATCTCGGCGTTAGCACCATGGAAATTATAATAGATCTTTCAACTTCTCAACTTCCAAACGGAAGAACATTACTATGAAGTGCCTTAGTGATGTAACAAAATAAGCGTCCTTGGATTTAGAATTCTCACAAAGGAGAGAATCCTAAGATCTAGTGGAGCAAGTCACAAGTGACTTCTAAATAGCTTTAAAAGAGTCATGTAGACTGGATCTTCACTTTCAACTTCTTTAAAAGAGGAAAAAGGTAAAAAAAAAAAAGGACGAGGATTTTGTTGGCAGAAACGGAAACTTAAAATAACAAAAATGATTACGCAGTCAGTCTTACAACAAAATTGGTTTTTCCAGTTTCTAAAAAACAATGGCCTGACCATTTTTTAAAAATGAATTAAATTTTATTAAGTTGGCACATATGGTAAAATGGGCAACAACAAGGTGCACTTTTTATTAACTTAAAATTTTAAATCTTTTACTTTAACAAAATGTAGTTCTCCATCTACACTCAACATTAAACTAGAGAATAACCCCTCCGGGGGATATACGATGTCTTGAGAGCTACCTGAAGATCTAGTGGAAGGACACCATTACAAGTGGAGATTACTAGTTGTTAGGATATTAACCAACCCATTTTCAGGATAGGATACCACTTTTCCGGGGCTATTTTCTCGAACAGAATGGAGATGGAGTACACCTGTTTTGTACTTTCGATGATATAGATGAAACGGACTTGTGAAACGGGATCAGAAAATTACGAAATATCTTGAGAATTTATCCAGTGTAACGCTGGTCTAATCATGGGGGACTACAGATTCCAAAAAAAAAGTTGAATTTTTTTGTTTTTTAATTTGTATTTTAATAGCAGATGAGATCATTTCTTTGTTTAAAAGAAAACTAATAATTAAATTAATTTCTAAATAAAGTATAATACAATTTATTTTTTGTCATCATCAACAATTAAAGACCTACAGAGTTATTGTGGTTTCTTTAGCTGGAATTATTACTCCCCAGTTGCCCGCAAATATCCTTTTTTTTTTTTTAAAGAACAAAAAAACGATCAGACTACATTAATTTAAGAAAATTATGGAAAAGAAAATTTGAAAATAACTCTATTTCAGATTCCTTTATATAAATATTAAAAATTAATTAAGAGAATATAAAAAATCCCTGGCAGTGGTATTTACAATTTTAATTTCTTTTTTTTAAATTATTATAAGTTTTTTTACAACGAAATATTGAAAAATTTAAAATAAAAATCATGTTTAATAAGAAACGTTCGTCAATAATTTAAACAAGTGAAAAACTAATATTTCCGATCTATATCACGAAATCGAAATTCTCAGCACGATTGCAAAAAAAAAAAAAAAAAAAAAAAAAATGGCTTTAAAATTACTTTAAAGATAAGTAAAAAATATTTTGACATCTATGTACAACAAATACATAAGTAAATAATTTTATTTTTTTTTTATTTTTAATTATTTTTTGTTTTACGATTATCTAATGAAAAGAAAACAAAAGAAAATTGAGAAAAAATGCACACGAAAAACAAAATAATTGTAAAGAAAGGAACTTAAATAAAGAGAGATATACTAATAACTAATCATTTTCATTTTAACTTATTATTGAAAGATATAAAGGTCATTTATTAAAAAAAAAAATTTTTTTTTTTGACTTGCCCAAACTATATCCGTTCAGTCCGCGATCTCTTAAGTAAAAAACAGGAAATATGGGGTTTAAAAAAAAAAAATATATATTTTTTCCAAACACGCGCGTGCAGCAACATTTGTTTCCGGTGCATTATGGGTATGGGGATGAAATTTAATCTAGGGTGCTTTTAAGATCAAAAATACGAGATCTGGTGATAAACTAGCCTCTAATTTCTAGCCCATTTTGCCGGCTCCCCCCCCCCTCCTTTAAAATTAAAAAAAAAATTTTTTTGTGAATTTACGATGCGTACAAGTAGGGAGGGCTACTAGCTTCTCAATTCCTCGGATGCAACCTTCAAAATTTAAGAAAAGAGCTAATGGATTTGAAACGCAATAAAAGTATGAATATTTTAAGAGATTTCGACAGCTGATTGATAAAAAAACAAAAGAAACCAAGAGATAATTGAGATCCAAGTTATTTTTTTAAAAGTTACATATAAAATTTTATTATTTTAAGCTCTCAAACGAAACCATCTCTTTATAATATGCAAAATATTAAGGGCATCATACAAGGAAAAATTTAAAGTTCTTAAACGATCAATTTAAATGAATTTATTATACTTTGCCTAGGTATGTATATTAAAACCAAAAAAGTGAAACATTAAAAAATTACCTCTTTTTTTCAAAAACGATTGAAAAATTTGATCATGGTCTTCTTAAGCAAAGTCGTACAGTTTTCTTAAGAATTGCTTTCCTTTCCAGAATCAGAACGAATCTTAGGGATACTCATGCTAAAGATGAAGGTTATCTTTGGATGGCAAACCCTTAATGAAGGTAATAAATTGTATTATCCCACACTACATATTTTAAAGGTCACTTTAATAGTAATGCACAAGTTGAAGTGTTTAAAAAGTTATTTCTTTCTGAATTCAATTTTCATTCTATATAGGTTACGGCTGCTTATATATTCATGCGAGTGCTTAATACCATTTTATAGTAATGGACTCCAGGACGCTGACTCCAGCGCACTGATATTCAGGTTTGACTACTGTCAATTTAACAAGATGCAAAAGAGGCAAAAAAGTATATTAGGATCAGAAAAAATATACGTATTTATGCACGTTACTTCTAGAGTGACCCTCTGTAAATATAAAAAGTTCCAAGAAAACTTATTTTTCTTTCGTTCTTATCTTTAAATTTTGATGAAAAAGTTTAGGGAAAACAATTTGGAAAAAAAAGAATTTTGTTAAATTTATGAAGGGAAAGCAAAATAGTGTGCTTATAAAATATCTTAGTCCTTGAAACGTTTTTAATAAACCTACTTGTACGTTACTTTTATGGAATTCCATTCTCAGCTTTCATGAAGAAAAGATAAATTAAGAAAGTAATTTTATGTCATTTATCAAGTTCATACAAGAGAAAAATGTGATCTCCAAAACCAGAAATAAAACGTAAAAGACAACATATTATTTAAGACACAAAAAAAAAGGATCTGATTATAAAAATACTGGTTTTCGAAACTGATCGGATAAGTTGAAAAAATAAGAAAAGTTTTAATGTTTAAGTTTAAAATTACTTACAGTTTAAGAAAATTCGATCCCCACACACGTAATTCAGAACACAGAACCTAACAAGCCATATCCTTGCAACAAATAATACCATATGACGAAAAAAAAGAAAAAAGTCAGATGTAACAACTACGGGGAAAAATGTTTTTTTTTTCCCCCCCCTATAATTAGGGATGTCTGGCCATATCACAAAAAATGCAATAACGGAGAGCCTTATTTACCAAAAAAAAAAAAAAAATGAAAATACAAAAATAAATAAAACCAAACAAACAAAGGAGTTGTAATAAAATTTTTGTTTTTGCATAAATAGCTTAGATTTTTAAACCCCCCCTACCCAAAAATCTTAAAAAATGTAATTATTTTTACGTTCCCCCCCGCCATATAACATTCATAATTTATCCTTCTTATAAAATACATTATATATATATATTTTTTTTTGTTTGTATATTTATAAAGAGTGATTTATATATACCTTTTTTTTTATATATTATTATTTAATTACTATTTGTATTAACTATAAGTTAAGCCCTGATTGATACATCTCTATTTTTTTGTAATATAAAACAGTTCACTTATTTAATCTGTTTTTAATTTAAAAGGAAAATTTATGTTTTTGTACTTTTCACGACGTCTAGGGTGAGTATAAAATACAAACGAAACAAATAATGAGTTTTTTTAAAAAAAATTATTACCACGAAATACTAAATATCCCAACTATTTGTAATTTAAATTTTATAACCTTAAAATTTAAATGTATAAACTCCTTTGTTTTCTATTGTTTTTATCTATTTTATTAATTTTAAGAACTTTATTAAATTATTATTATTTTTATTCCCACATGTATTTCTAGTTTATATTTTAAGTTTTAAATACATTTATTTAAGAACTTTTATTTTAAAAAACCAAAAATGCGTGATTTTGTTTTTTTTTTCTTTTTAAGAGAAATATATTTTTTAATTAGTAAGTCACCCGTAAAAGCTTTTTGTGTGTTTTTAAATCTTATTTTATTTTTGTTTAGAATTTGAATTTAAGGAGAATTTCGGTGAAATGTTACAAGTACATGTTGTCTGCCATCAGAGTCAGTGGAATTTTGGAAAACAAAAAAATGTAATAGTCTTAATTTTTTTTTTTTTTTTTTGAATCTCGCATGAAATGGTTGTCTTTTTTTTCTTTTTTTGGAGGAGTAAAATATTGATGAATACAGAACTCAGGAGATGGAAAGAACGTTTAAGGGAACAGAGGAAAAGAACGGAACGAATAAAATGAGAGGAATCGCCCATAGAATGGGAAAAACCTCGTGACCGGAAAGAACATGATCCAGAAGTGGTGAGGAAATTGCTGTTTCAAGAAAATGATGAAACAATAAAGCTCAGGTGGTTGGGGGGGGGGGCGAGGAAGTTCTTGAGGGAGAGTATTTCCTTAATAATACTTCCTGTCAGAGTATGTAAACCATTTGAATCACATCCCAAAATTTGGGATGATAATCTGAAATCTGTGACCATTAAGCAATAATAAGACGTTCTATGATTGATAATAATATCGATTTCAAAGAATTAATTAAGCTGGACTGGAAATATCATCCGTTAAGAATTGGAAGAAATGAAAAAGATACTAAAATAAGAGAGATCGACAATGTTGATAGAAAATTATCAAGAGAGATTTTTTTCCGATTCTAAGAGATTTTCCTACCTTTTCACTAATAGTAAAAGTATTATCCCCAGTTTCCCGGAACTTAAAACTCGCAGAAAATTGAAAAAAAAAACAAAGATGTTCTGGAACAAAAGACTTGTCTTTCCAAACAGGTGATATCTGTAAAGCGACAAATTCGTAAAATAAGAAATCCATCGGACGATTTACTTCCCCTTTAGTTAACAGTCAGAACATCTCATTGTTTTTTTACTTATTTCTGTGGCGACAGTTGCAGGCACCAAAAGCCGAAATGAGCATCCCTTAACTGCAACAGCTGTCGTGAGTTCGGTAAAAGAAAATTGTCCTTCACTGAAGATCCAATCACAAATGATAGGCC
This sequence comes from Rhodnius prolixus, assembly GCF_049639745.1. Lineage (NCBI taxonomy): Eukaryota > Metazoa > Arthropoda > Insecta > Hemiptera > Reduviidae > Rhodnius > Rhodnius prolixus. The sequence continues at coordinate 41,584,303 of NW_027411634.1, forward strand.
GTTCCAATTGTTCTCCAAAAAAAAAAAAACCAATTACTATCGAATATTGAAATGATAATGCAATACTTAACGAGAAATGGAAGACTTGCAAGTATGGTCTAAGTGAGAATGAAGTGATCTAATTGAACGGTTCCACCACTAACTAATCGAACTGCCATTAAGGAGGCATGTGCTTTCTGCAAGATGCAATTGGAAATATCACAACTTCTGAGATCGTGGACAGATAAAGGAGGCAGGGGCAACATGTTCTTACAGAGGGAAGAATTTTTTTATTAATATTATTTGATTTAGACTATTTACCTAGTTTAAAAAGGAAATTGTGAGACAGTGATAAAGATCAAAAAAGTTTAAAAAACCCCATATTTTTGACTATAATCATGTAAAATATTTCAAGATATTTCCAGCAATTTTTATTTCGACTGATGTCATAAAATACCCACGGTAAACTTACACATATCTCTTGGTGATAACTTGATTAGTTTTTTTATTATTATTTTTTTAAATAAGTACCTTAAAAACTAGTCAGTCTTCTAAAAAATGGAGCACTTTTTTTTTGTCCTTTTTATAAAATATTTTGCCACTAGTGTGTTATAATGAGTCAAAAAAATCAAATAAAAGACGCTATATAAATGCGTTATCCACGTTTTAAAATTATGACACTAATTTTTTTGTATTTAATCTTTTACGTCATGGAATTTAAACAAATTAATTTAGGGCAGTATAAAGGATTTTTTTAAAAAAAACTAAAAAAGCGTAAAGAGAAATATCGTGAAAAGCGTATTAAGCTCACGTCGTCAAAATGCCTATTCAAGATCCAAAAATCTCACTTATAACCACTAGACTAAAAGAAAAACGAAGAAAATGTCTCTAAAATATTTAAGTATACTTTGTACTGATTTTCTTTTTTTTAACCGTGTTTTTTCAATTGCTGGATATATATTTTAATGAAATACTTTTTAAAGATTTTATTTTGTTGTTGTAGTTGTTGTTTTCAAAATGTTGATGAAGAAATTTTGATGGAAAAAAACATATAAAGGTGCTCTTCCCGTTTATCTGCGTTTTTCCCTATTTCGCGGATGGATGATGGACACAGAGGGGTGTGGCCTGTGTTGTTGGCAGCAATGAAAGGAGGGAATGACCTGGATTTCGTCACAAATTAGATTTTTATAGACTGTTCCACCTAACAAAAACGGTAGAATATGTTCTCTACAAATGATGAAATGCTAAACCCAAATTACTTTTGAAGCTGGCACAGATAAGGTTGAATAGCAGCAGCAGCACTGGAAGCAATGGAATCGCTTAACTGGAGCTTAAAAGGTGAGGAGAACCCTGTCTGCGTAGAGAAACAACTGTCACGGAACAAAGTAGCGCATCCCAAAAAGAACACATTAGACGCTACGTTCACACTCTGATTTAGATCCTAACAGCTCGACGGTTGCCAACATCTTAGTCGACTTGGGCGAATGATCTACCCGTTTAATACTTCGTTTCCCCCCCCCCCCCAAAAAAACCCCACAGATAACGGGGCGAGCATCTTTACTTTAAACGAAGAAATAAAATAAAATAAAAATAAAGTAACTTGCTCAATCAAAATAATAATTTAAAATGAAAGTTACTTTTTAAATAATAAGAAGGCCTTAGGACCAGTGTGTGTTTGCATGTGCGTATTTAGCGAGTTTAATACGCTGCTGATATGGTGGGAGGTTTTACTGGTGATTGGTCCGTTAAAACGGAAGTAATTTTTTTTTAGTGTCTCGGAGAGTTTATTGGAATCAATCTTTGTTTTTTATTTTTTACACACAAACACAAAATGGTGGAAGCAAACAGCACCTCTAACCCCAGAATTGATTACTCATATTGCTTTTTTTTTACCTTTCATGTTTTTTTTCCCCCCTTTGTATTGTAAACCTGTAAACCGAAATTCCCTACTTTCCTTCTTGGCAATACCATTATCAATGGGAGCAGCGCGCAACATTCAAAAATTTTCTTATACTATTTTCTTAATAATTTTTTTTCCAAAAATTTTAAAAATACTTAATTCTTTTTTTATTTTATTTGGACGACGCATCTACTTATCTTTATCATGTAGTACGCATAGAAAGAACAGTAGTAGTAGTAGTAGATTTTGATGGCAGTGGCACGGAAGATGGCAGTGTTTGACGTGATGATGATGATGATGATGATGATGATGATGATGACGATGATGGCGATGAAAACGACGATGACAGATGATCTTCAGTTAGGGACGATGATGAAGAAGAAGAAGCTGGACTAAAGCCGTTGAAGATGCTGCTGCTGTTATTTACATAACCGTCCACCGCTGCGGCACTCCGATAGCTGCTAGTTTGCTTTCTTCTTCTCCGCCTGTCCACCGACAATTGCGGTGTTTCCGGTCGCCTAGTTTCATTCAACAGGTACTTGTACAAGGTATCCTTAGCCTGTATCGGCAAACGGCGAATTTGTACATTCTTTGTGCGGGTAACCTCGTCCACTCCGACCCATTCATCATTTATGCTACAGAATAAAAATACAAAAATTAGTTATAAAACCATTAAATATCTTTTTGCTTACATAAAATGACCAGTTCTGCCAGAATTTTGGAAAAGTATCCCAACTTAACCATAAAAATACCAAAAGTTATAGATATTAAAAAGACTAAAACAAAAAATAATATTTTAATAATAATAAAGGTTGTGAATGTCTATAAATTTTTAAAATTTTGCCTAAAAATAAAGATCGTTCTAAAAAATGAGAAAATACTTACACATTACCAGGAAACCATCGTAATAGCACTTGGGTTTCACCTTTCTCATCCGTTCTTCTCCCTAGGATCTGCAACAGAGCAACATACTCACATAATACTACGGAAGTAAGAAAAAAGAACGCCAACTACCGGAATCAGGTGCCTTAAATTTCTCATATTATCACATAAAATAAGATATCCAAGACCAAGACCGGGAATCGAACTCAGTACCAAAATACATCTCCGATTTGGGTGCTGCGCTAGAAAAACCATTCAGCGATTGTGGCGCGAATGGGAGGTTCCCGTAACATTTAATTGAATGCAGGGGTCTGAAATTGAATATATGCTGTCAGGAGAACCTACCTAATGGGAAGTTCTAAGCTCTACACACTTGAAACCAGTTTAGGGGACTTTGTAGTAGGGAGTATATGACAGATATACGAGGTCTATAAATTAAGTAATGAGACTGATTTTTTTAAAATTTTGTTATTCAAAAAGAATTACAATTCTATATTGTCACCTTCAAAATAACTTCCTTCTGAAGCCACACAGCGCTGGAGACGTTTCTTCCACTTCTCATAGCAGCGCTCGAACTCCGATACTGGAATAGCCTTCAGCTGATCCGGTTACAGCCATTTGAATGTTTTTCGACTGTCCCAAAATGAGTTCCCTTGAGGTTTGATCCCCCATTTTCTAGAACGTGTCATTACTGGTGACGAGTCTTGGGTGTTTGAGTACGACCCAGAAACAAAGCGCCAGAGCATGGAGTGTGGCACACTTCAACCTCTCCAAGGCCCAAAAAAAGCAAGGATGGCGAAGTCAATGTCCACGGAATCGTCCACAAAGAGTTTCTACCTCAAGGTCAAACGGTCAATCAACACTTTTACCGAGAGGTTCTTGAAAAACTTCAAAAAAAGGGTCATTCGTGTGAGATCAAGAACAAGTGGGTGTTGCATCACGCTAATGCTCCTTGTCGCACAGCAATTTCAATAAACGAGTTTTTGGCCACTAAAAACATACCTGTGGCTCCTCTCAGCCTCCTTATTCGCCTGACTTGAGTCCTTGTGACTTTTTTCTCTTCCCGAAGTTAGCAAAATCACCTCAAGGGAACTCATTCAAACGGCTGTAGCCGGCTATTCTAGTATCGGAGTTCGAGCACTGTTATGAGGAGTGGAAGAAACTTCTCCAGCGCTGTGTGGCTTCAGAAGGAAGTTATTTTGAAGGTGACAATATAGAATTGTAATTTATTTTTGGAATAAACAATTTTTAAAAAATCAGTCTCATTACTTAATTTACAGACCTCGTATAGAAACCCAGATATTATTTGCAAGATTTTAAATGCCAAACTTACAATCGCCAGATACATACCCGACTCTGCAGTAAAACTGAATCTCCTCCTACATTGTCAAACTGACCGTTGGTCCGCCTTTCTGTGAGTTCTATCAGTTTGTGCTGCAGTCCTTCCATTATACCAGTGTCAAAGTAGTCGTATATCCGAGCTAATTCACAAAAAAAAAAAAATGAATTAATAAGAATCAAACAAGTAGACATAAAAAGTAAATTACGACAGAGCAAGTTTTTTGTTAGAGAATTTAGTTTTTACCAGAAAAAGGTTGCCTCCTATATCTTAGTCTTTTGCCATTTCTTCGGATTAATTTATTGGCAGTTTCACAGCCTTTTTTTGAGTCTCCTTTCTGGTCCCTCTCTGAGAAATGGTTGTTGACATGCCTTTGTAGTAAAGTCTGCAAAGGAAAAGGCAAAAAACACAATTTACCACATGCTCAATATTAGAATTACAAAATATAAATTTCGATCATCTAAATAAACTAAGAAGCGCAACTTCTTCTACAGATGTGAAATCGATTAAAAAGTGAAGTCAAAGCTGGTGCTGTTGAGATCACAACCAGCTCTCTTTAAGATTCGCAAAGCCTTTTAAAAGAGGATAACGTAAGTTATCTCTTTGTTTCTTTTTGCTTTGTCTAATGCAATCCAAAAGAGAACAAAAATAAACACGTAAATTGTACTTGTTTTTGAGAGTAGGGTCTTAAGTAATAACTCGAACTCTTCAAGGATTCTAAGCATCCCTGCCTAATATTGTCATCAGTCATCTCGAACAGCACAAATGCGCTTTCATCCCTAAAATATTAACTCCTACCAAAAATAACAAAACAACTCTTAAACTAAAGGTAAAAAACAAATGATCTGATTATAGCAATGTAAAAAAAAAATTGCGAACTCCTTGTATTTTTGCTTTCATCAGAGTGGAGGAACTTAGAAAGGAAAGATGAAGTTTTGATTCCCAGATGGGAGAGCTATCGTATCTGTACTACATTCAGCACAATTGGAAGGAGTAAACGCTATCCAAAGAACCTATCTTTTCCTCAAACGGAGCAAAAAAAAAAAATGTTCTTCCCCAGCAAGGCACCAAGTCAGACTGCCTCAGAAATTAATGAACTGGCATTGGAACTTCTTGCTCACCACCTGCTAGTAAAGCCAGGATCTCGCTCCTCAGGGGCTATCCATTGTGGCGATAAGAGCAGGAACTGGACAAAGTAGCTTGTACTTGAAGAATAAAGTAAAACTGCCAAAATGGCAAAGAATTTACAATTCCATCATTAAGGGATTGGAAGTTTGATGAAACTGAATGACATGCGCTATCAGTAGATGAAAATGATGAATTTTAGATAACTGCAACCTTCACCTTGCTATACCAGCTTTTGACCATCTGATGTCACCTGGTGTTTTCTATACATAAAAACTATATTTGCATTTTTAACCCGTCAGGTATATAAAATTGCAGTGATCTCTTTGTATTAAAATCTTTAATGATGAATTATTAAAAATCAAATATGGCTCCTTAGAGTCATATTCGAGTAAAAAATCTCGAATACTGACAATCTGTGTTTTCTTAGTTTCCATTGACTTATTTCAAGCAAATATATATATATATATTTTATTGGTTCTGTTACAGATGTTGTAGTTCTGTGCGAGCGGAAGAATATGCTGATTACGTGTCGAAATAGTTACAAAAAAAAAAAAAAATCGAACATATATCTTGTAGAATCTCTGACGAAATTCTACTAGAGAAATCACAGAAAAAAAGGCAAAGATTAAATATCAATACATATATTTTACACTCTGGTGGTAATATAGACATATTTCCAAAAAAAAACATTGGAGAAGAAACGAAGAACACAGAACTTGAAACTCTTACCTGACTGGAAAACCTATGCCCACATCCGTCCACGATGCACCTGTAAGGTTTATTTCCGCCGTGTGACAATACGTGTCGCTCCAGCCATGTCCTGGAACAGCTCTTCCTTTCGTAGACTTTACAGTCTGACCATCGACAGACATAGTTCTCAGACAATGTCTGACTATTCACGTGGTTTATCTAGTTGACAGGGGAAAAAAAGGAAAATAAATAAGTAAAAATGAAGTACTTTAAGAAAAAAAAACAAAAAAACTATAAATATAAAATATTGAAGATTTTTCTTTTTCTATGATTCTAATTTTTTTGCTTTAGAAAATTCTTTAATATTGAATATTTATCCCAAGTTACAAAAATCCAAGTTCTACCCTCAGGGGCATTTTAAGAATAGTAATGGAGTAGCCTGGTTCCCTTAAGACGGGACTAAACTAAAGTAGGAGACTTTGCTGAGATCTCTGTCGTAACTATAGGAGATTAAGAGGAAATATTCTCAGAAATACCCTTTGCAGCATTGAAGAGTTGCAGTTCTTAATTGGTGAATTAATAGTGTTAGCTACAAAACTAACAAGACTTTGCGCTGAGGTAGAAAGACTAATCTAATAGATAAATGGGATAGAGTCAAAGGGGCTCTGTGTACAGTTTGGTGGTACTGTGAACCAGCTGTAGCATTCAAGAAGTAGTTTATGAGGTGCCCTGCTTAGAACAAACTTGGGATCCAAAGTCTGCACTTGAGTGCAAAGAGACTCCTGGACTGGCGACTGGGGAAATGGTGACATTGGTCCAAGTCCAGTGAGGGGGCCCCCGTTTTGCTAGAACTAGGTTCCAACATTTTGGAGAAACAACTGGAAGAAGTTACGAGAACAACCTGCAAAGCAACCCACGCCTAAGGCTTACGTCCAGTATACTTTGCCAAATATACTACATTCTAGTTTAGTTATTAAAACATATTTTAGAATCTGGGCTAAAGTGCTTACAGTATATCCAGACACTAAAATAATTTTAAAATTTTCCGACGGTTTAAGCAGTTTTATGAAGTTCAGAGATATGAATCTGATAAATATTTCATTTTGTAATTTACGATATTAAAGTTCACAAAGAAACTTTAATTTTTGCTAGTATTTTATTTTATTTATTTTTAAAAATTTATTAATAAATTTTTATGTATTCCACATGGAGTACTTTAATTAAAAAGTTCTTAAAAATAAATGTATATATGGTAACATCAGCAAGCATTGTCAACACTCCCAGCAAACACGCTGAGGAAATATTTGGAGATTCCAACACAAATAACCTAACAGCAAAAATCCAACAAAAGCTACATTAACATTTCAGCAACATTATAAGTACATTTAACTAGGAATAAAAAAAAAAAAAAAACACTTTCTTCAGATTGTTGAAAACTGTAGTTATATACCTGCAGATGTTCTAGAAGTGCTGTGGAAGTGGTGAACTTTGCCTCACAATCTGTCCACCGACAGACGACGTCCGACACATAATGTCCCCGCCAACCATTCTTCACCGGAAATCTAATCGTTCTCTCCTGTTCCTGTTGTTGCTGTTGTTGATGTTGCTGTTGCTGAAGAAGATGATGATGATGATGCTGTTGACGAAGCTGTCTATTTACATCACTATCCGTTGTCCTCGTTGTTGTACTGGTAAATAAGGAGGATACATCACTAGCTCCACTGGAACTGTTCTCTTCCGCATTGTCCGCCACTAAGGTACAGATTGGTGAGGCGGCCATGGACGGTGGACTGATACCAGTCGCATTGTCCACCATCATCGGTGTACTACGTACAGCTGCTGCAGCGGCCGCTTCTTCACTACAGGAAGTCTGCAATGCTGCCGTAATACTTCTGCTATTACTACTATTCTCATCTTCCTCGTCTTCATCAAAGTCCTCGCCGGCTCCTCCTTCTCTACCCATGACAACTCCTAATTCAGCCGCTGCTGACGCACTGGTCAGCGTTACTCCAGATTTGACACTAGCACTGAGGAACTTAGATACCGGGCTGGTTACCTGTGGGAAAAAATGAGCCAAAAAATCATATTAAAAAAAATAAACTTGGAATTTATATATTTGTATGCACATTTATCTGCTGTGAAGTTGCCACCTAAAAACGAGTAGCTAAAGGAGCAAACCTAAATTCTAAAGAAATACTTAAAATCTATAACTTAAAAATTAGTTTACATTGTAAACCAAAAAGTTACGAACAGACAGAACTACCCTTCTTTTATCTCTCGAAATACAGGAACTGGTTGTCGCCGATGCAGATATTTATAGCGGTAGCTGCCAACCTAGTTCTATCTCCAATTTCTGGGTTTCATGCTACAAATAACTATACTGATTAGAACTGGCTTTGACATCTAAGATATCCAGAGCCCACTTAGATATCGTCCTGGCAATGTAGCTTCCAAAGGGGCGAGCTCCTTCGCCTACTTATGGAGCTGGAGTTTTGTGTTTTCCGTACAATGAGACTCAAAGACATTGGAGGAGTGCAAATACCGGCAAGCTCAGAGATAGGCTAGCTGCAGCCTTTCAGATGGAGCTAGTCGCAACACTTCTTTGTGCAACCGAGACCCTAAGAATGGCAACAATAATTCTTCATCTTCACGCACATCCAGGCCACTTTATCGGTGTAGACTACTTGGAGATCCTGACAAGAATTAATAACCAAAATAAGTCTTTCTCGTGCGGGTGCTTCGGCACTTCGGTAACCCGAGCTTGCCATATAAGGCTTGCGATTTCCTGGTCTAACACGCACAAAAATTGTATGGTTCGAAGAATGAGGAAAATAATGCCGGTACATGTGGGTTCCATACTTTCAGGAGGACGATCTTAGCACAACTGGGTCAATATTGCGTGATCCCACTCGCGTCATCAATTCTAAATCCAAAGCACATGTGTCAGTCTCAGGGAAATGAAAGGATAAATCCAGACCGAAAGATGAAGTAGAAGTCGCTATATAAGAGCGAGTTCCACCGAACAAGATCTTTACCTGAAGCAACAGGGTAGTGCTGTCTCTGGCTTTTCTGAACGAAAATTTAATTTTCTAACATACTGGAACAATTTTAGATGTGTATACAACAGAAAAAAGACATGCACAATGAGACAAAGGATGTGGTTTCCGACGATCTCTTGTATCGAATGAGCTCATTGCAGAATATTATTAAACTTTTACTTATTGCTGATAATTGGCATTCTCCAATCAACATGCAGCTAACCCTGGAGTCACTATGTCCTTCTTCTTTTTAAAACTCGTCTCTAACTTACTATTTCACAAGCAGGACGAGTGAAGACATTGTGAACATGATTGGTTTGTCACAGCGCACAAACATCAAGCAACAATTTTTCTTCAAATATTATGGTCCTGGAACAGCCTAGCATTGGCTGGGATACCATCTTGGTGATCTTCATGATATCAAAAGTCTGAGACAATAAAACCATGAATGCTGTTGCTTGGATGAGCTGCCAATGACCAAGTCAACCAAAACGCCCACATTCTTTTGTTACTTGAGCAAATTCACCAAGACAGACAGACCTTCTTCATGGATGCTTGAAAGCTTGGTACTACTGGCAAGTAGAGGCTCCTACTAGGAGCGAGAGATGATGGAAGAAGTTTAGGGCGATCTGAATCAAACCAGGAAGAACGACATCTCTGCCAGATAAACTCACTTCAGCTGGCTGAAATTGCCTCCATCTCCCCCCATCTAATTTCATAACTTTGGGAACAAACCCAAGAACATTACTCCTATAGGATTCTAAGAGATTATCTCTGATTTGAACTCAACGCAAAATGGGACAATTCTTAAAACTAGAAAGTGCTACTACGTTTGTTTAGTATTTGGCTGATTCATAAAAATAAAATTTTAAACTAATGCAGAGCATTTTCGCAAACAAGAAGAATTTAGGTTAACTCCAAAAAATAATTATTAAAAGCTGGTAAATAATTTTGTTTTGTTTTAGATAAATGTACAAATTTTCCAGTTTTATAATGTAAAACAAGAAAAAGTACAGATATTGGGAAATGATAAAGCTCACGATTGTGAGAAGCGACGATGTCGTTTAAACAGGAGGCAAGAGACGATGAGAAGAATGGGTTTATCTGCAGAAGAATTTCTTGATGACGGTGGGTGTGAGACGATGTGTTGATGACAGTTGATGATTGCGCACCAATTACATTATACTTAAATAAAGTACTATAAACACAGAAGAATTTATTAATTTTTCAGCAGACACAACATATTTATAAAAAATAAATGTTTCTAAAGAGGAGAAAAATCTAAAAATTTTCATCTTAGAACACAAAATCAGTGAAATTGTTTTAGAAACTGTTTCGAACATTTTCATCAGCCTTTTTTACACGGGAAAATAAACGTACCCTTTATGGTCTCCCTCCAAAACAAAGAAACGCATCTTCCAAATAGAATTTTTCCAAAAAGCCTTTATTCTTTTTGGGGTTGGGGCAACACAAAAAGTAAAAAAGAAAAAAGAAATTTTATAATAAAAGTGAACATAAAAAAAACTAAGTTACAAAACACAAGTTTTTTCCCCAAAAAAAACACAACTTACTTAGCATGCCCAAACCAAAGTCCCAGAACATAAAACAAAATAAACTTATCTTTTAAAGAGGAGAAACTAAAGATTGTCCGGACCGCTGCTCGCCAATATTTCGATGCAACACTTACATTTTTCTGGTTATTATTTTTATTAAAAATTAATATTATTGTAACACACAGCTATTATAATACATTTTAATTTTATTTTAGAACACTAACTAAACTCATTGATTCCTTTAGATGTAGTCGAAGAACGTAACCTGGATAACTGATGGTTTATTGGATTTATTTTGTTCTTAGTTGAAGGACTTTTGAGAGGTGACATTGATATGAAAAGAGGCACCAAAAGCTTTTCGGGATGAGGTCGACAGATCCCAGGGATGGATGAAAAAATGAATCCCCATGGCCATTTCCACGCGCTATGAAATGAGGACTCAAGTGTGTAGCGGACATCAGAAATCTCATCATCTGGACCGACCGATTCACCACCAGTCCGTAGATCATCTGACGAGCTGCATGCAGCCGCAAGGAAAACACACTTCATGCAAACCACCTCTTCTTGCAGATGAAGTGAACAGAGTCCATTGAACACGGGCATTCCCTGTATCTGTAGGCTCAAACGGATTGAATTAAAAATGATTCACTTTTTTTTAATCATCAGATTTCCAAAATTATGTTCTCTTCTTTCTGATACAATCAATGAGATTTTTTGTTTTATATTCTAAATTAAGTTATATTTATAGTAGATATACTAGAATAATATTAAATTCCTGAACAAAACTAAGTGATTCATTTCACTTAGTGAGCAGCGACCGTAACTACTACTCCAAGTATCTAAATGGGTGCCAGCTTTGAGGAAGAATACTTATTTAGAAGATGTGACTTCATAAAAAAAAAAAAAAAAAAAAAAAAATGAATTTATCCAATTTTGCGACCAATATTTTCTCCTCATTAAAAGACATGTTTAAAATAAAAAATACTATAATAAAAAACATATATGGTTTGTAGAACAATCAAAGATTGTATCCAGCCTCTTTGGTCCATTGGAACTTGGACTGGCTGCAGATTTTCCTTCCATCCTCTAGAGGGCACTTCTCACAAAGTGGGTAGACTTGCACACCTTAAATACTACTTGAGTACACTAAATAAATGGAGGTGATTTCTTTTATTTGAAACCATTGTTCCAAGAAACTCTATTCATACGGCCTTCTATTCTAAGGTAGCGGTCAAGATAGGTCTACCGCTACAGTGCTGAATAATATTCATTTATTAAGATAAGGGCGAGTCTTTCTACTTTCCGCGAAACAGATCCCGCATTGAGCGTTTCCGATAGTGAGAGAATAGTTTTCCCCTTCCGGCGAATGGATCCCTCTCCAAAAAAAAAGAAGAAAAATAAGTTTTTAGTTTCCATCCATCAGATGCGCGGATAAAACCAAATTTGAGCATCAGGCCCTCTGATATTGGAGGAAAATTGCAAACCTCTAACGAGGCGGACACATTCTCAGGTATTGTCCAGGTAAATAGTTGCTCATGCAATTCCCCGGAGCACCTCCCTTTCTAACAAATTATTAATTTAAAGGAGGGTTACCTCGCTTGCCTTCTGGTAGTGGAAAGTGCAGTAACATGGTGCATTCCATGTACTAGATGGACGTGGTGCTTTAAAGGGCCAAGGGGAGGTGCGACTGAACACCTTCTTCACTACACCGGCTAAGCAAGATTGGGATTAAGTATCATTAATAAGAACTCATGGCAACAAATGGGTATAAGTTGACATGATATCAGTACGCAACAACCAAGGCCGATTCTTACTGGAGGTCACTCTTGCTCAAGTCAGGCTTTACTTACAATCCGCTCTCGTCCAAGGCAAGTTCTGAAAAGCCGAGTTTCCAATCAGACAACTTTGAACGCAGCATTTTCAAATCGCCGCGCAACTGATGCAAACAGTTCCTCAGTCGGTTTTGTTTCTCTGGATTTAACTTCAACTTATTTCTTCCTTTTTTTAATAATTACTTTTTATTCGCTCCTCGAACTAAGATTGCCTTTTCTTTCTTTCTTTTTGGAGAGGTAAGATTTAAATTTTACGATTTCCTTCTTCAGATCGACTTCAAAACTTTGAAAGAAGAAAATCTAATTGCGACACCCAAATACTGGATCAATATAGACACCATCAGCAACAGTTCTTCGGTGAAGAAGTTGAAGAACTCACTGAAAAGCAGGCTGTTGATAGGACTTGCATGCCTATCAACCGTGAACCTTGCTCTAATCTAGGATTGAACTCCCAGAACTAGTGCCCTAAACTTGAGCGCATGTTTTGAGTTTGCCACCGACTAGGAATGTGTGCCCAGATGTAGCCTCCAATGAGCTGGTTTAGGTTTAAATTTTGTAGAGCAACTAATCTAACAACGGTTAGTTGAAATATAGAACAGAGTTTCACAAAAACCGAGAACATTTCTTTGATTCCATTTGATTGCTCAATCGAAGAGCATTATTCCCTCCTTTCATGTTAATAAAGTGGTGGACAGGAGAGGTGCTCAATAAATAGAACAACTCCAGGTGGGGGACTTAAAGGTTGATTAATTGGCCAAAATGATTCCCAATTAAAAATGACAACCCTCTTTCCAATCAATCCCATTCAATTTTCAAACATGCGTATACGCCTACTTAACAAACTCATTAAAAATATAAATAACATCAAACAAAATTGAAAAATTAATTTACCCAAGGCTGTTGAACAGCGGATTCTTTGTTAAGCGACGCAACATTCGCAGCGGCCAACATGCTGCTTTTGTTGCCACCTTTCGCTCTAAAATATTCAGTTATTTTCCCCTGCTTTGGCCTCTTATTCGGTGGATCTGTCCATGGCCACTGGACAGAGTTAGTGTCGCCGACGGGCGATGGAGGCGGTGGCGGGCGTCGAACAACACTGGCCGGTGCGCCCGTCGACCGACCGACTGCTGTGGGCGGCATCTCGTCTAGACTGGTCGTGGACAAGGGCGAACACGGCTCGGTGATGTCGCTGTTACTGGATCCGCAGTCGGCACAGTGCACCGCAACACCACTGCAAAAAAACAAAAGAAGAAATGTATTAATGAGACGGTATGTTATTGAAAGTAACTTAAACGGGCAATTTCTACAAAAAAAGAAATTCGGTAATACAAATTGAACTCTGACATCTCAGCCCATCTTAATGTAAAACTGTCTTCTGAACTTTCCACACTCTCAATCTTGATGATTTTGGCTTCTACGACCTTTAAAGTTACTCTACTACCTTTGTAAGGCCATTCTCATAAGTGATTTAGAGAGTGAGTCGCAAGAGATTGCTAATGGCTTCGATGTCTACGTCAACTTATTTGAAACAATACAGCTGTGGAATATCGAAATGATTCGTGCAGTACAGTAAATGGAGATTCTCATCACATAAGATGCGCCTATTTGACCAGGAACAGGAAACGCGCAGGTTACTCCTAGCGAGGGTGGATGTCCACTGTACAATAGTACAACCACCAAAGAAGACATCTTTCATTTTGCCGCTGAATTTCCTGTTCAATGTCTTCTCTTTCTGGCTGCCTTGTAGTGCGAAAAGGATGGAACACTTTTGACTATTCCCAGTAGGTCCTGGATCATCCTAGATCTTCTTATTAACGAAGTGACAACAAACCTCCAAGCATGTAACATTTAAATTTCACCATTATCAATGATATAATTTCTACACTTATTCATATATTTGGCGCGTTTGTTCACAATAATTAATTATCTAAAAATAAAAAAACCTAACAGATACATATTTTGTGTTTCACTTAGCTTGACTATTTAGATTATTACTGAGCTTTATCTGACTTAACTCAAGCAGTGATTCATGCTTATGATTTTTTTCCTTCGTAGAAGTAAACGTGAACTGAAAAAACTTTATATAATATTACTGTAAGATGCTTTAAATATGACCTTTAGACTGGCATTTCACGCATACTTCTTAGGCCCGGTCGAACTCTACAGAAATCTTACAAATCGAAAGGAAAAAAACCGACACCCTCAGTGTTTCGGATGACTGAGAAGAATATGGCAAAACTGAGAGAGAATCTGGACTATCGCCAACTTGAGACCCGGTGCTTATCTTAGCCCTAACACAAACAACAATTCACTGGCATTCCCAACGCTCATTAAATGCTCGTAGAGTCTGCAGGATGCCAGGCTACAGAACGATGGTTAGTGAACTTAAGGAAATCAAACCACATTAGAGTAATGTCTCAAGAATTTGTTTTGTTTTTCTTTCGAAAACTAGTAGTAAAATTAATGGAAAAACAAATTGTTTCAGCAATATTTTGTAGCGAAAGAACTGACTTAACGATTTGATACGATCCATTTTAATATTTGTAGGCTACTTACTGTTTACGACTGGGATAACCACAGAGACGCTCACCTCAAGAAAGTAAACTAAAACGTTCATTACAAACCAAAGAAAAGACATCTGAGTCTAAACACATTCTTTAGGATTGCCATTTCAGGCAAAATTAACTCGATCCATTATTACAGCTAACGCTGACTGAAAGAAACATGTGTACTTATCTTTTCTTGAAACAACATTTTTCCTGGCATCCAATAAACAGCACCGGCTTCCGAATCAAACAATACAAATACACAATATAGAGAGGAAGGTTACGTTACTGCTATTTTTTATAATCTACAGACTTCGCTAGTATCGATTGAAGCAAATCTAATTTTGGTTATCACTCTTCGATAAAATTTTATTTTAGTTCTTTTTGTCCTGATTTTTAGTAGTAAATTTTAATAATTAATTCAAATTAAAAAAAAAAGAAGCTCTTTGAGTAACAAATAATTGATTACAGATTATTTAATCGATATATCTAGTTTACAGGAAAATCCTACAGATAGAGTAGCAATTAAGTTTACAATCTAGGTCTAAAATATTGAACTTCTTTAGTTAGTAATAATATTTACACTTTTTATTAACTAATAATTTTTCCTATTTCTTTATTTTTAATTCAATGAGATGCATTTTATTCGCAACAGTTGTGAAATCTTAC
This sequence comes from Rhodnius prolixus, assembly GCF_049639745.1. Classification (NCBI taxonomy): domain Eukaryota; kingdom Metazoa; phylum Arthropoda; class Insecta; order Hemiptera; family Reduviidae; genus Rhodnius; species Rhodnius prolixus. The sequence continues at coordinate 41,599,859 of NW_027411634.1, forward strand.
CGATACTTTTATTCTAGTATGTAGAAATAAATGTCTTAGAGCAAATGCATAGATATTTATGTAGGAACTGCAATGAATAAACTTATGTAATAATAGAAGGTCATTTCACAACTGAACTAGTATTTTCTGATTTGAGTTTATTTCATTCAAGGTTTATTAATGGAACTATTTTAGATCATTCTTTGCTGGGTAAGCCAGTCCCTTGATGTAGTTTAGTGGGAATATATTTTAAGGTCCCTTTAGTTCGAAAAAAATCAACTGTTGAAGATTTTCATTTATACCAATTCTTACTTTTTCTATTTGACTTATTTACTATTAATACTTTAACTGAATTTTACTAATTTAAACAATGGACTTACAGTATGCTCAAAATTTACAGATCCGAAAGTAATTACGCACATCACCTTGCACACTCCGGACTACGCTAAAAGTCAAATACATAGAAATTTCTCGTAAAAACTTCAAAAATTCTGCCCGCTCGCAATACTTGAGTAAGAGATAGTAAACTTCGCGGTTAATCGTTCAAAATTTGTTGTAACTTTTGGTAACTTTGTGGAGAAAAAAGTTTAGTAAAGTAATCGCCTATTTTTTCAGGCGGGGCTTAACGTCCAACTGCCATTTACTAGGTGTCGTGGACGGAGGCGTCTAACAAACGTACTTTACTATTTCTCATAATAACCATTAAATAAAATCCAAGGTCAAGATCGGGGGAATCGAACCCAGTACCACAATGCATATTAGCTTTGCAGGACTCGCCTCTTAACCCGCTCGGCTACCGTGGCGCGCCTGAAAAAAGTTTATTGATCAGCAATCATTTTAAAATGCTTTTTCTGAGGTAGAGGTGAATTGAATGTTTCCTCCGAAGCGCCATTTGAAGTATGTTATAATACTGTTCGGGCTTCTATGAAGTTATTACTAAAATTTAAGTAAGTACACTGTAAATATTTCTTATTCAAAGATCAAAAAAGGGCCTGAAGATAAATTGGACTTCTTGTATACTTGGAACCGAGTACACTGACTACTTGAACTAAGTAATTAATTTCAAAATGTAGACAAATTATTGCCAACTTTAGTCATAATCAGTGAGAATGTTTGATCTTTTGGCTTTCGTACTTCTCTCGTAGAATATTGTTTGTAGTTTTTCATGAATTTAATCATTGTTCCAAAAGAAAAATTACTGTTTGCTGGTCTTACAGTCAGGGATCCAGAGCTCAGAAAAAGCGAGTTTTAATGGTTTCTATGTGCTTTGTAAGTTAAGCATTGATATTCATAGAAATAATAGATTAATATCTAGTAATTCTATGAATAACAAAGCAAGTAAAACCTAGTAATCTAGGGTCTCAATTTCTGCGAAGCCTGTTTTTACAACCTACCAACTCATAGATTGAAAATGGTGGGTTTAAAATTCGTGTGAATATCTTTAGCCAGAATCACCAAAAAAGAAGATCCATTTCAAGACCACCAATAGGAACCTTGGAAATAAGATTTTTGTTACAATCGCTGAACCAGTACCTCTTTAAGGGTAGATCCGACAAACATACTAATGATTATGAAAATAATTTAAAGGCTACGTAAGATTTTGATTTTAAAGAACTAAGCAGTTGTAAATATAAGGTTATTTTTCTCTCCATTAAATAAATAATGTAACAACTTCGTTCACGGAATTCAAGTACTGCCTATATATTGGAGGAAAGATTTATTGTTCAAGATGTTCTTGAAGTAAATGGAATGTGGTTCTAAAAAGCTTCCGGTGGATTTCGTGCAGGAACAGTGGATCACGGTTAGTAGAGAATATTTTCCAAGGCAATTTGTTTAACATTGGAGGAAAAATGGTCTACCAACAGTTACGCTGTACCGTTCGGAGTAAGGATGCTTAAACAAATGTGGGGGGAAAGCAAATCCAAAAAGTGGGAAAGCTTTTAAAATTATAAAACTGAAACCATAATTTTTATGGACTGCAGAAATGTACCTGACTTTAATTTTTATGGTCACATGGCCCTTTACATTGTTTAAGGTCAAAAGTAAAGGATAGAAAGAAGAATAAAAGCAATTTTTACAAATTTTAGAAAACTAGTTTTTAAGGTATTAAAAACCTGTGTATCAAGCAGGCTGTGGAAGAAATAAAAACTAAAAACAGGCCCTTATTTCCTATAGAAAATAAGCTACAATAGCAGGTATAAAACCCTAAGTACTCAGGCTTTACTCACAACAACAGCAACAACAAAATAAAAGAGGATCCCTAAAATCTAGGGACTTTTTCTTTTCTTACTTTTGTGGGGAAAAACCTTTTTCTGCTGACCAGTTTATGGTGACTGGAAGAAAACGGGATTTTTGAACTTTTACGGCTTTTCTGGCGCCGCGACATTCGCGTCCGTCTTGAGGGATTGCCGCAATTTAGGCACTGAAATTTTTTTGTTATAATCGTGCAATTTATAGGAATAAAACTGTCCTCAAAACTACAAAAAAACTATCCAGCAAGGTGATATCGGGCTAGGCCGATTTTTGTAGGAATATAATTTTACTTCAAAGGTTAATTTTTTTAGACGGGTAATATGAGGCCCTCAATGTTCACTTATACAGTGCATTTTAGGCCCTAATTCTACACCTTCGCCTTAACTGCATAATAAAGAATTTCCCTGGGTAAAAATTTTAAAAAGTGCAATGAGTAAGTCAAATTTAAAGAAAACAGATTTGAAGCATTTTTTGTTTTGTATTGTGGAAACCCTATAAAATGGAAATATCACTTCAATAAATTGAGATGGTTCGAGATCTAGCCTACCATAATCATTTTGTCAGATCTGCTAAGTACATCTAATCGAAAATCGGTCATTTTGAAGTTTCTACGGTCTTTAAACATTTAAAAAAAAACGCTCATCTTCTAAAGGGCTTGAAAACTTTTAAAAAGTAAATTTGGAAAATCGCAGTAATACCCAGTTCTGAGAGTAAGAGAAACTTAAAAAGGTGTTTACATCTGGCAGAAAATTAATTTTCGTAAACAAAAAAATATATTGATGCTCAAAAAGCGGGGTGTTCCCCCATCAAAATTTATCAGAATTTGTTTTTTTAATTAAGGGTTGGCTCTACTGTGAAGCGAACTTTACGCGATGTATATCATTAACAAATTTTGCCCCCCCCCCCTTCAAGGTCTAAGATTAAACAAAAAATTGTGTGGTTAACAAAAAAAAGAAAGAAAGAAAGAAGGAAACTCACTGCGAAGCAGAATGAAGCCAAGCGGCTTCACAGGAAGTCTGTGCAGTGAAACATGTTGAAGGCTCCAGCCGTACACATAACACGAAACAACGCCTCAGCAATGCCAACTTCGTAGCCTGTTGTTCGCTGACAACACAATCCCTGGCCGTACGACTTCTAGTCCTAGTTCTACGTTTATTATTGTTGGCCGCCACCTCAGGGTGGCCATCATCCTCCAGCCACTTACCACGCGATAACACATCCGTCATTGATTGATTAACTGGTAATTAATATGGGAAAAACTCGTAACCAACTCGTCACCGTCCGTCTAGTAACCTTATTAAAAATATTGATAAAGATAATAGCGGCACAATTTCGGTATGGTCTGACGTCATTATTTCCAGAATAAGCCTCATTGGTATAAGAGCCCCCAGAGAGCAGACACAGTTTTTTTTCTTTCTTTTTTTTTTTTAAGGAATGTGTGTTTGAAAGACACTGGACGCACTCATTGTCACTGCACGAAGCCAGAAGGCAGACTGAGCCATCGACAAATAAAAAAAATAATAATAAAAAAACACGAAGAAAATAAAGCTTGAGGGGAAGGAGCATATAGTAGTGGGGAGGAGGGGAGAACACCGCCGGCCCAGTAGTGCCATCTGCCCGACGGGAACTGCACTAAAAGGTTAGGGTTAGGCAGCCACATTTGCCCTTGGGTCGAAATGAAAACACGTGCGGCTAGTTGGCCCGTGTGCGTGTTTGGGACCTGCGTACCAGAGCACTTCCACACCCCCCCGGCCGGCCCCAGCTGAGTCTGTCCAATCACTTTCTTCTTCACGTATTCCAGCTATTACTATATTCAAAGAGAAGAGCATTTACCACCCTCCCACCACTTCTTCATCGTCATCACACCAAAAAAAAAAAAAAAATACAAAACAAAAAATGAAACCTTCCTCCACTGTTTCCGTAAATTCTAAACGAACTTGAAGACCACACAAAAAAGAACTGTGGAAAACTAGCCCACTTATTGATCCCAAAGTTGTTCTATTATTCACTAAACCATGTTTCCTTGCCCTTAATATTATATAAGTTGAGAGAACCTAAACTCAAAACGGTTGCTCAATATGCTCTATGTTTACAAATATACACACTGTCAGCGGATCAGAATGATCGATAGGCATCGATTAGGTTTCTTCGATGTAGCTGCAACATCGTAATAATCTATTAAAAATCAGTTGTTAACATTACTAAAAGATTATTTCTCAAAAATATCCTTTAAAGTTTTGGATATAATTCTTATCCTTTCAAAAAGGAATCTACCGAGAGCCCCCTCCCTCATAACAGAAATTTGCGAGAAAAAAAAAAAATCCCTGTAAAACTTTCAAGATCTAAGTATTTTTGTAAACACTGTACAAAGTTATTAATAAAAACCAATAGCGTTTTTGCGAGAAAATCATGAACAGCTGAAAAAAAAAAATCTATTCTATATGTAAAGCAGTGGTTCTTAACCTTTTCAAAGACGCGGAACACAATTATGTATATATTTTTCTCGCGGAACACTAACATTAAATAATTTGCAATTCGGTATTTAGCAAGAACTTAAAATTAATGAATAATAAAAAATCGAATATAATTTTCAAGAAAGATACATGTATTAATTAAAATTAAAAAGAAAATGAACGAATTTGCCCATCACTAATTCACTTCCACTGGAAAAATGCTGTAAAAGACTATGACTTAAAAAGGTAGGCCAGCTTTGGTAGTGGAAAATTCAAATTTTTAAAAAAAGGAACGATTTTTAGTTTTCCTATCTTTCTTAAGTTTCTAATTTTCAATACATTTAAAATTGAAATTTCGCGGAACACCGGTTAAGAACCACTGATGTAAAGTAATAGTTTTAGGTTAACCAAAACCTAATTGGGGCGGCCTCCTTTGTTGGCATATAAGCTGTGAATTTCTTACGGGAACTTTTTTGCGAAATTTCTGTTCTTGAGTTACGGTCTAAAATATAAAAAGTTTTCTCCATTCACACACAAATAAACTCAAGAGCAATTTGAGCAAAACTACTTTTTTTGGGCTCAGGGGACTTAAAAAAAAACTGATCTTACGGCGAAATCGAAAATCTCTGCACGATTACAGTACCTTTCCTCACAGGAGTAGAACAAGGGGAAGTAAAAAAAAAAGAAGGACTTCTTCAGGAACTAGAAAATACTTTGCCTAGCAAACTTGTTAGCCTTGATTCTTGCTACAAAAGACTGACCCTACGGGGAACCAAATAGATCGTCTAGGTAGCAAGTGGGTTTGACTTATGCGGTCAGTTAGAACAAATTTTGGAAAAAATAACGTTACAATCAATTCTGATGCCACATGACAGGGAAAGCCACAGCACGAATCCTTGCTTGGAAAATGTGGCAGAGAGAATGGCAGGAGACGCTTCAAAGACGCTGACATACGAAGAGAAATCAATAGAAGTGTGGAAGCCCTTCTAGGGTGTTTGTGTGGGCGGCTTTCTATCTACTGGAAGAGCAGCAACTACCCAGTGTACGGACTCTCTCCGGACCCTTTTAGAGAAAAAGGGTCGATATTTTGTTTTATTGGGTAGTAGGACATGCAGATATTGTTTTTGTTTGTGTGTACGTGCGAGGTTAGTGTGTAAGTAGGACCTTTTGTTGGCCGCAGCGATGAGTCATTAGATGAGAGACCCTTGCATGGAAGGGCAACTGTATGTTTGCTGCACGTGTGCATCCAACCCCTTGACACTTCACCCAGCCAACAACAAGAACAGGGACAGGACAAAGGGACAAGAAATTTTTAGATTCTATAAACTACGTAAACCTTTAGGTCCAGCAAAAGGGAGAATCAATAGATGACGTAATGTAGTTGTGAACTTAACCAAAAGTAGCAGCATTGAATTCTGAAGATTTGACATTTCTAGCTTTTTGCCAGGAACGTTAAACAACTCGCCGATAGTTGAAATTGGTTACTTATTTTAAGGGCCACTCTGACGTTTTGGAGGCAATCGATCAACCTTAAGTACTATTGCACTTTTAAGGCTCTATTATGAAAGGGCTGCTAGCATTCCCTTTAAAGAAGTCATTTCACTGAAATATGGGTTTAATGTTTTAAAATTAGCAATTTAAGATTCATAACCTCGTAAACTGCGGTCAAGTAAAGTCGTGCGAGTGTTCAGATTTCATTGTAATATGAAAACATGTTTTGACATGTTTTTTACGCACTCATAAAAGGGCCCATTTATTACAGTAAACCTATATTGTCTCAAACTTCAGTAATAATGCCATCTTTGACGAAAAACTTTGAAAGGGAATGGTCGTGTGAGTTTTAAAACTGGATTTATTATTTTTTTTACATAGTTTCGTTCAAAAACAGCCTTGGAAGTGAATCCAGTTCGGTTCATAGGTATCATTAAAAACAGCCTTGGAAGCGAATCCAGTTCGGTTCACAGGCATCATTAAAAACAGCCTTGAAAGCGAATCCAGTTCAGTTCATAGGTATCACTAAAAAAAGCCTTGGAAGCGTATCCAGTTCGGTTCACAGGCATCATTAAAAAAAGCCTTGGAAGCGAATCCAGTTCAGTTCATAGGTATCACTAAAAACAGCCTTGAAAGCGAATCCAGTTCAGTTCATAGGTATCATTAAAAAAAGCCTTGGAAGCGAATCCAGTTCAGTTCATAGGTATCACTAAAAACAGCCTTGAAAGCGAATCCAGTTCAGTTCATAGGTATCACTAAAAAAAGCCTTGGAAGCGAATCCAGTTCGGTTCACAGGCATCATTAAAAACAGCCTTGGAAGCGAATCCAGTTCAGTTCATAGGTATCACTAAAAAAAGCCTTGGAAGCGTATCCAGTTTAGATTATAGGTATCACTAAAAACAGCCTTGGAAGCGAATCCAGTTCAGTTCATAGGTATCACTAAAAAAAGCCTTGGAAGCGAATCCAGTTCGGTTCACAGGCATCATTAAAAACAGCCTTGGAAGCGAATCCAGTTCAGTTCATAGGTATCACTAAAAAAAGCCTTGGAAGCGTATCCAGTTCAGATTATAGGTATCACTAAAAACAGCCTTGGAAGCGAATCCAGTTCAGTTCATAGGTATCACTAAAAAAAGCCTTGGAAGCGTATCCAGTTCAGATTACAGGTATCACTAAAAACAGCCTTGGAAGCGATAGGTATCATTAAAAACAGCAAATTGAAACAAAAAACTTTGCCAAAAATCTGAAAGAAATGGCATTTTAAAGCAAGTGTTGTTTAAAATCACTACATACAAAGCTGAAGCTAAATGTGAAGGCGGCCATATTGGTTTATTGGAAGGGCTTGGTGACCCTTTCTGTGAGCCAGTGTGCGTGTGACGGACTGCAAAGGGTATGCAGCAAGGGTTTCTGCCTCCTTAGAGCTTATTTACTCCAACGCATCTTGCAACCTTAATCAACATCGGCCCTACACGCAGCTTCTGATTATTCATTGTATTTTCGAACAAAATATCCCAAAAATGAAAAAAAATCACAACAAGCTGAAATTCGGCATTTCTTGTCAACAAAACAAACGATTTACTAAGATTTCGATTTCAGCCACTAAGTGACTGCAGGAAAGCCAGCAATAAGCTAGTTTTATTGATGCTTTGGGTAACTGCAAATAATCAATTCAATCTAAAAATTGTACATCTAAACGGATACGGTAACTTCAACTGTTCGCATTTAAGGTAAGGTTGAAGAAACTGGTTAGAAAAAGTTTTGTAAAAACTGGCAAATCTTTGCAAGAAAATTGCAAGGAATTCCCGTTAAAACTTGATTACCGGAGGCGACATAAATAAAGTATCAAAACTAAACATGTGCATACACAATGCGTTCTAATGATTTTATTGATTTTCTTTCACTACTTACTTGTAATGTCTATTCACAGATTGGTCTTAAAAAGAGGTCAAAGAATTAAGAGAATCTATTTGAACTCTAATGTGCCATTTCAGTATACTGTACAGTTCTAAAACGTAAATATGTCTTACCAAAATTAGGCAGGAATCTTACACTTTTTACTTAGTAAAGGAATATGTACTCCAAGTACAGTGACAATTTATTTACATGAAGCGCTATTAGAGGAAGACATGTGAGTGTGCCCCTTTAGATTTTTGAAGATGAAAATTGGGTAAATTTTTACCCGCATCGCATGCAATAGATTCTTCTTTCTTTTAGTCCGTACAAAAAGTAATTTTAGTCAATTAAGTGAGGTGATAATCATGGTACGTAATTAGAATAATTAAAACACAATAATAAATAAAATGTCAGTCATAATTTTTAAACAGAATACTTGTAAACAGCAGCTGTAAGGGGAGATAGAAATAAAAAAAATAGTGCAGGTAACAAATGTCATGTACGATTATATCGTTTTTAAGTGATGGTACTGCTGGGTAGACTGAACTTTAAACGAATAAGGTTACATGATAGGTAGGTTAGGATCAGTGTTTTATTTATATCAATTGGTAGGGTTAGTTTTAAAATTAATTAATTGTTTTATTATTAGGCAAATCGAAAACGATTTGAAAAATAAATTATGGTATTTTTTTGAGTTTTGTTTTAAGTGAATATTAGAATGGAAAAAATTTAAGTAGATGCCATCTCTTTATGTAAGTAATAATGACTCATTTCTATGTACTACCACAGTTTAGGGCAGCTTGTGTTTCAGAGTTCTACTAGGCCTGTTTGTGTCAAATGTATGGACTGTAATTCATGATGTAATTATTTATTTAAAAATATTACTGTTTACCTAACGATCTTCTCAAGTTTTAAACCTGGCATAATCTTCGTTAACTGTGAAGATTGTGACAAAACAATATATTGTAGTTCGTTTCAAAACGAAAAATAATTTTTTTTTTTCTTATACGCACAATTATTAACTTCAAGTAGAAGTTTCAATATTTTGATAATTAAGAAACATGTGTTAATTTGCTTGGTCATATGATTGAATTTGTAAGCTTTAGGATTGTAAGGTAGTTTAGTTCGATTTTTTTTTTGTAACCTGCCCGTAAGGTTAACTATGTTCGTGCGATAGTGTCAAATTGTAGCAGACACGGGACTGTCGGACAATACCAGATAATATTGAGACCATAGGGGGTCACAGGAGCTTTCAAAATAGGATGCATTTGTTTGCCAAATCCTGATACACCAATTTCCATTCCAATCTCAATGCAACTCTTAAGCGTCCCGCTTATCCGCAATCAATCCCAAACTATATTTCCAAAAAGGCAAAACATTGATGACCTTCCTGATCGCCTGGTCACAAGATAGAAAAGGGCCATCCTACGAAGACTCGGTATCCTGTTTGCTGACCTGTTAGTGATGATGGTGATGTCTGGGGAGATTTTATCGACAGTTTCCTTTTAAACTTAGTACAGGAAATGTCTATCCATAACAAGATGGCGTGGGTAGACTTTCCTCCCTCTCAAATTCCACATCAGTAAATTCTACGACCCTGTGTCTTATTTAGGAAAGTTAAATGATGTTGAAAATCAGTGATGGGCTCGATCAGTCTCGATCTGAACTTAGTATGCTGTTGCCATCTCTGCGAGATTTCAAAACTACTAGCAGGGACAAGATCCGGAGGATTCATTGCAACTAAAATTTCTGCTGGACCAACGTATTGCCTACACTTTTCAGAGAGATCTGCCCGCATGTATTTTGGTGTCAAGGTCTGGCCAGCTATGTCCAGGTGCGTACCTGAAAGAGCTAATGTATGCACATTAATGTTACATCGGACATACACCTGTCCTAATTTGTTTGTGTCCGATATATTGCTGACTTCATTACAAAGCCAGTGCTAACTGGATCACTATGCCAATTAATTAGACGGTGTGCGAAGTGGCGACAGTACGGCCAATTTTAATTTGCACTAATATACCCATAATTGGATAGAATTCCCTTTCTTTTTTTTTTATAATATTGACGCTCCTGTAAAAATTTCAGCGGTAAATCCAGGACTAACCTTTGACCTTGATAATCCGGAAAAGACGGTAAGTAGACTGGCTAATATTATTGTTCATCAATTTGTTTTTCTGCAATGGTTACAATAATTCGGAAGAATATTCCAAAGTTAGGAATCAGGTTTACGACTGAAGGATGGGCGATCATTGGATTTAGAAGAACAGTGAATTAACTCAAGTTTAAGAAGTGCAAAAAGTATCGCTAAGGTTTTGGCGGAAAGTAGTGCAAAATTCAAAGTACTGCATGTCGATTTTAGGTGAATAATTTATTCTTCCGTGGAAGTTAACTTCCGTTTATATATTTTTAATTGCTCATACGATTTGTCCAGAGATAGGTACTCACTTTGCTTGTATATATATACTCACCAAGCAACATTACAGACTAGCAGATCTTGGAGTACAACTGTAGTAAATACGGTGGGGAATCAATAAGAATCGATTTACAAAAATAAGCCCGGTCTTCCCCAGGCTTGGCAGGAAGTGGCCAAACCACGAAACAATTAGTTAGCCCCGCCCACACGCTGTAAATATACATTTTTCATCTGCATATTGTTAGCTCATCCGGAAACGATACAGGCTAGTTACAGTTACTTAACTATATAACCTAAATAGTGGCTTCCGTTCTACACTTGTCATTTACATCAATAAAAGTGGCTTGGTTACAGGGAGCTTGTAAATTGGTTGAAATGTGATATGAGCCTCTGAACACTGGCGCACAGATCCTTTACTCCTCTGTCCATCCATTGCTCGGTTCTATTGTTCTGCAACAATTCCAGCTTCAGCTAGTTCGTTCTTTCAAACTCAGAATGTTTAATCATATTCAATTTCTACGTATAATTTCTAGTTTGAAAACTGTACATTGGCACCGACATAACCCTTCAAGGAGAAGCTTAACTTCAAAATTCAAACCTCTATATCTCTCTTCCTACTGTTCCAATATTAATGTATTCATTAGCCAATTGTAGAGAAACAGTTAGCTCTATAACTGGTATAAATCACAATGTATTAGTGATAATAGTTAGCGAGATATAGAAGGTTAAAGTTTTAAGTGTTTATATTTCGTTCAAATTTCAAACCTTTATATTTCTATTCCTATTGATCAGAATGCAATTATTTCTTTACCCAATTGTAGAGAACAGTTTACTCTATAACTGGTATAAATCACAATGTTTTAGTGATAATAGTTAGCGAGATATAGAAGGTTAAAGTTTTGAGTGTTTATATTTCGTTCAAAATTCAAACCTTTATATTTCTGTTCCTATTGATCAGAATTCAATGATTTCTTTACCCAATTGTAGAGAACAGTTTACTCTATAACTGGTATAAATCACAATGTTTTAGTGATAATAGTTAGCGAGATATAGAAGGTTAAAGTTTTGAGTGTTTATATTTCGTTCAAATTTCAAACCTCTATATCTCTCTTCCTACTGTTCCAATTTTAATGTATTCATTAGCCAATTGTAAAGAAACAGTTAGCTCTATAACTGGTATAAATCACAATGTTTTATTGATAATAGTTGGCGAGATATAGAAAATTAAAATTTTGAGTGTTTGTATTTCGTTCAAATTTCAAACCTTTATATTTCTATTCCTATTGATCAGAATTCAAAGATTTCTTTACCCAATTGTAGAGAATAGTTTCCTCTATAACTGGTATAAATCACAATGTTTTAGTGATAATAGTTAGCGAGATATAGAAGGTTAAAGTTTTGAGTGTTTGTATTTCGTTCAAATTTCAAACCTTTATATTTCTATTCCTATTGATCAGAATTCAATGATTTCTTTACCCAATTGTAGAGAACAGTTTACTCTATAACTGGTATAAACCACAATGTTTTAGTGATAATAGTTAGCGAGATATAGAAGGTTAAAGTTTTGAGTGTTTATATTTCGTTCAAATTTCAAACCTTTATATTTCTATTCCTATTGATCAGAATTCAAAGATTTCTTTACCCAATTGTAGAGAATAGTTTCCTCTATAACTGGTATAAATCACAATGTTTTATTGATAATAGTTGGCGAGATATAGAAAATTAAAATTTTGAGTGTTTGTATTTCGTTCAAATTTCAAACCTTTATATTTCTATTCCTATTGATCAGAATTCAAAGATTTCTTTACCCAATTGTAGAGAACAGTTTACTCTATAACTGGTATAAACCACAATGTTTTAGTGATAATAGTTAGCGAGATATAGAAGGTTAAAGTTTTGAGTGTTTATATTTCGTTCAAATTTCAAACCTTTATATTTCTATTCCTATTGATCAGAATTCAAAGATTTCTTTACCCAATTGTAGAGAATAGTTTCCTCTATAACTGGTATAAATCACAATGTTTTATTGATAATAGTTGGCGAGATATAGAAAATTAAAATTTTGAGTGTTTGTATTTCGTTCAAATTTCAAACCTTTATATTTCTATTCCTATTGATCAGAATTCAAAGATTTCTTTACCCAATTGTAGAGAACAGTTTACTCTATAACTGGTATAAATCACAATGTTTTATTGATAATAGTTGGCGAGATATAGAAAATTAAAATTTTGAGTGTTTGTATTTCGTTCAAATTTCAAACCTTTATATTTCTATTCCTATTGATCAGAATTCAAAGATTTCTTTACCCAATTGTAGAGAATAGTTTCCTCTATAACTGGTATAAATCACAATGTTTTAGTGATAATAGTTAGCGAGATATAGAAGGTTAAAGTTTTGAGTGTTTGTATTTCGTTCAAATTTCAAACCTTTATATTTCTATTCCTATTGATCAGAATTCAATGATTTCTTTACCCAATTGTAGAGAACAGTTTACTCTATAACTGGTATAAACCACAATGTTTTAGTGATAATAGTTAGCGAGATATAGAAGGTTAAAGTTTTGAGTGTTTATATTTCGTTCAAATTTCAAACCTCTATATCTCTCTTCCTACTGTTCCAATTTTAATGTATTCATTAGCCAATTGTAGAGAAACAGTTAGCTCTATAACTGGTATAAATCGCAATGTTTTAGTGATAATAGTTGGCGAGATATAGAAGGTTCAAGTTTTGAGTGTTTGTATTTCGTTCAAAATTCAAACCTTTATATTTCTGTTCCTATTGATCAGAATTCAATATTTCTTTACCCAATTGTAGAGAATAGTTTACTCTATAACTGGTATAAACCACAATGTTTTAGTGATAATAGTTAGCGAGATATAGAAGGTTAAAGTTTTGAGTGTTTATATTTCGTTCAAATTTCAAACCTCTATATCTCTCTTCCTACTGTTCCAATTTTAATGTATTCTTTAGCCAATTGTAGAGAAACAGTTAGCTCTATAACTGGTATAAATCGCAATGTTTTAGTGATAATAGTTGGCGAGATATAGAAGGTTAAAATTTTGAGTGTTTGTATTTCGTTCAAATTTCAAACCTTTATATTTCTATTCCTATTGATCAGAATTCAATGATTTCTTTACCCAATTGTAAAGAATAGTTTCCTCTATAACTGGTATAAATCACAATGTTTTATTGATAATAGTTGGCGAGATATAGAAGGTTAAAATTTTGAGTGTTTGTATTTCGTTCAAATTTCAAACCTTTATATTTCTATTCCTATTGATCGGAATTCAATATTTCTTTACCCAATTGTAGAGAACAGTTTACTCTATAACTGGTATAAATCACAATGTTTTAGTGATAATAGTTGGCGAGATATAGAAGGTTAAAATTTTGAGTGTTTGTATTTCGTTCAAATTTCAAACATTTATATTTCTACTCCTATTGATCAGAATTCAATGATTTCTTTACCCAATTGTAGAGAACTGTTTACTCTATAACTGGTATAAATCACAATGTTTTATTGATAATAGTTGGCGAGATATAGAAGGTTAAAATTTTGAGTGTTTGTATTTCGTTCAAAATTCAAACCTTTATATTTCTATTCCTATTGATCAGAATTTAATGATTTCTTTACCCAATTGTAGAGAATAGTTTCCTCTATAACTGGTATAAATCACAATGTTTTATTGATAATAGTTGGCGAGATATAGAAGGTTAAAATTTTGAGTGTTTGTATTTCGTTCAAAATTCAAACCTTTATATTTCTATTCCTATTGATCAGAATCCAATGATTTCTTTACCTAATTGTAGAGAATAGTTTCCTCTATAACTGGTATAAATCACAATGTTTTAGTGATAATAGTTAACGAGATATAGAAGGTTAAAATTTTGAGTGTTTGTATTTCGTTCAAATTTCAAACCTTTATATTTCTGTTCCTACTGATCAGAATTCAATATTTCTTTACCCAATAGTAGAGAACAGTTTACTCTATAACTGGTATCAATCACAATGTTTCAGTGGTAATAGTTGGCGAGATATTGAAGGTTAAAATTTTGAGTGTTTGTATTTCGTTCAAATTTCAAACCTTTATATTTCTGTTCCTATTGATCAGAATTCAATATTTCTTTATCCAATTGTAGAGAATAGTTTCCTCTAAAACTGGTATAAATCACAATGTTTTAGTGATAATAGTTGGCGAGATATAGAAGGTTAAAGTTTTGAGTGTTTGTATTTCGTACAAATTTCAAACCTTTATATTTCTATTCAGTCAGAAATTTGTTTGTTTTTTGTTCTCTTGTATTTATTTTTATTTTTTCTAAGCATTAAAAAGTCATGTGAACGGTTAAAAATTCAATACGTAAACAATCTGAACTGTCTAGGACTGGCCGGAAATCAATAATCTAACTTGAATAATTAATTCGATGGCGGTAAATGTTTGTTTACAATCGATAGCAGTGGTAAAATTAAATCGTTTTGAATAATTTAGTAAAATCTCAGTATATACAATAGAAGTAAATATTGCAAGAAACAGTTTAATCGATCTTCTGTTATCGTATCGTATTACAATGGGAATCATTGAATTTTATTGGACGACTATAGTCATCAAAATCAAAATGGAGAATGTAAGTAAGCAACAGTCTTGAATTGAAGTCAGCTGGGATCTGGTTGTGACTTTTATGGATACTATTTAGCCAGCTCGCCACTAAGCAGCAGCACGCTCAACCCAGCTGACATGTTTTGAATTTGAATTTCGTAAGTTTGGTTTGTTGGTATTATTTTTTATTATTTGGAATAAGAAATAGTTAAAATCTATGGAATTTCACCTTACTTCAGTTATATTTTCAAATTTCTTAGTTACTTCTTGTTCTAACTTCAAAGGGAGTTCTTACGTATATAAAATATTGTACGTATATAATACGAAACATAAATAAGCGTTTTGAAGTATGTGTCCTGCTATTAAAGTAACATGTTTCTAATATTAAATTTAATAAGAGATAAAAGTAATCCCAAGAAAAACCAGTCTTAGTACCTCACTTCGGCAGAGTAACCTGGCCTAAATAACCTCCTTTGTTTACACTGTAGAGAAACTGTAGTTTTTTTGTGGGTGAGAGGAGGAAGAGGAGGGAGTTGTCTATAAAAATGGCTGTTTTGCGCATTGCATATTTTGTAATATGCAGTAGGGGAATTCGGTTATGGGCACAAGTGGTAGTTCAGCATGCCTCTAATGTGCCTCTTGTGTGTAAGGTACCTGTGCAACTCAGCTGGCCGGAAGTTTTACTTTACTGAATTAACTGATGAGGTTATTTAATGACGTGTAGTGCGGACGGAAAAGAACGTGTTGTTCACAACCAAATTTGTTTCGTCTAATATGGCTGCGACTTTGTCCTCTCTCTTCGGGCAAAAAACTCCAACTTGAAAAGTACTGCACGACTACAGGGAGCCAGGAAGAAGTAGAGTAAAAACACGGAGTTGTTTCGGTGACCTACTAAAGCGAGATGAAGATGACTGATGATTTGTAGCTGCTGGTGCTAGCAAACTAAAGTCCCATGATTGGTGCGGAGTAGATGGCAATGTACTTGCAAGAATAGCACAGATGTACGAATGTAAACAAACCAGCTGAGAGTTGTGCATGGCCGGTGGATGCAGAGCCGGAGCGGGAGTTGTGTGGACCAGTGCCATTAGAATAGTCGCAAGTTAAAAGTCGTGGTGGTAGAACTGACTACTAACTATTCCAAGTGTGCGTGCTGTACGGTGGGAGGGGAGGGGGTGGAGGCCGCGGTTGGCCGCGCAGTAGGGTCTCTAGCCACCCTGGGGTCAACAAACTTCCTCCTTCTAACAACCACAGATCTTCTACTCTCACAGCTAACTTCTTCTTCGCACACCGCAAGGTCCGGAATAATTCTGCGATAGCAGGTCTTCTGGTCTTACCCTATTACTCTGGATCGGCTCAGCCAGCCAGCTAGTTAGTCGGCTGCCATTCTCGGCAGCATGTCGCTGTATAGTTCATTTCTAAATATCCATACCTTATTTATTGTCGCGGTATGCGCAGAATGCTCCATAATCGAGTAAGTCACATCTGCTATAGGCCGATCAACTTATGTCCATCGAATTCCAAGCTAAAAAAATAAATAATCTGGTGTGGAGACTCACACGACTTCCTCCCACTACTAAACTGACCCCCTTTAACTTATACCCGGTCAATGGCACTTCCGATTAGCCGATTTCCTTTAAAATGGAAATTCAACTTTTCAAAAACAATGGCAGTGTGGAAACTCCCCTTTATTTTATCAATTTTCTTCATACTCAGTTCTTTTTAGTGACATACTTCTTACTATGGGGCATTACTTCTTACTTCTTACTACAGGGCATTACGTGAAACTGCACAAAAATCGAATTTTCCTAGAGAAATGACTGAAATAAAAAGTGATAGAAGACCTGCGAAGCTAAGATGTATTGTTGGTTTAGTGAGTTCGATTCCCGGGGTCTAGGCCTTGGATTTTATTTAATGGTTAATATAATATGAGAAATTTATAGTAAAGTATGTTTGCTAGTCGCCTCCGTCCACGACACCTAATTGGTAGTTGGACGTAAAGCCCCTTCTGAAAAAATAGGCGATTACTTTAAAAAGTGATAGATCTACTAATTTTAATAACTAATATACTAATTTTAATAAACTAATAAAGTAATTTTAAAGAGCCAGGTGTGTGAAATTTAATTTGGCTTTTGCTAAATGACCAAAAAGCGAACTGCAATCTTCTATATCCTCCATTAGTGGTGCTGTAAAGAAGGAAACGCTCCGTCATTCTGGCCCTTCTCACAGACTCCTCCCGAAAAGCACTCCGCACTCTATCCGACAACACCGCAAATTGTGATTGCCACTTATTGATGACGTCCAAGGATGAGCCGAATGTCAACGAAAGTGCCAGGACATGCCAAATTAATAACGAGTAAACCTTAAAAATATGAAACCTTCCTTTTATAAAGTGCAACTTCCGGTTCGGGAACCGCCATTTTCTCTGGAAACTACTTTTCTTTTGGTCAAGTGATATTTTGGTGAAAATCTCTCGCACTAGAATAGTTGGAAAACTATTTAATGTACAACATCCGGTCAATCGAAATAGTTTTAACAATTTGGAACAGTCCGAGTAAATCGTGATATCTAGTCACTTTCAGTAATAAATCACTTTATTTACATGAAGTCAGTCGTGGGAGAGAAGTTTACACAACTGCAGGTTACAGTGGACAGGAGAAGTGTTGGGTAGAAGTGGAGATAGTAATCAACAAGGCAGTGGTGACCGGGCGACACTATAAAAATAATTTCCTCCACAAGCGAACTTAGGGTGGGGGAGGAAAAGAGTGCCGTATTCTGTGTATTGCGGTAGGTCGTGGTGTGTATACATTGCAACTCTGCGCCACAGTTTTATTTAGCAAGAATAATCTATCTTTGTGTGCGAGTGTGCAGAAATGCAGTAGGCAGGGTGGGGGCGCAGCGAGCGGTTCGCCGGCCTCCAAGGTGATGATCCGACGGAGCAGGCTGCAGCGGAGACACAACACTGGCCAAGGACACGCTCCATCTGCCGACCTCAGCATCCATAACTCACAACACGCGCACTCTACTCAGCCCAAATATTCTTTTCTTTTTTTATTGCAAGGCTAGAAGATCTACGAACATAGCTAAAGTGTTGCAGACGTTTGTTTATACGATGAGCTGTACCAAAAATCTCTAGGGTGACTGAATCGTCAACTATTTATTACTTTCTATGACTCATTCCATTAAAATTTCTCCGAGAATACTGATCGTGCACATTTTGGCATTTCTACACTAATAGATAAAAATTAATTTAAAAGCACACGTAATTGAACTGTATTGAAACTTACAATGTTTATTAATATCGACTCCAATATCGCACGTATTCACTTTAAGGGGGCCATTTTTAGAGAACAAAAATTTTTCTAAGAACTTAAAAAAAAAAAAAATCCACTGAATGTAGGCACACCACTATAGCCGAGCGGTTATGATACTAGACCCGCACAGCTAAGATGTATTGTTGGTTTAGTGGGTTCGATTCCCGGGGTCTAGGCCTTGGATTTTATTTAATGGTTAATATGGGAAATTTATAGTAAAGTATGTTAGGCGGTTATAGGCTAGACCCGCAAAGCTAAGATGTATTGCGGTACTAGTCTAGCTAGGCCTTGGGTTTTATTTAATGGTTAATATGAGAAATTTATAGTAAAGTATGTTAGGCGGTTATAGGCTAGACCCGCAAAGCTAAGATGTATTGCGCTACTAGTCTAGACCTTGGATTTTGTTTAATGGTTAATATGAGGAATTTATAGTAAAGTATGTAGTATGTTTGCTAGTCACCTCCGTCCACGACACCTAATTGATAGTTTGGACGTAAAGCCCTCCTGAAAAAATAGGCGTTACTTTACTTACTCTACTATTCAAATAAAAGTTTAATGCTAAGTAAATAAGAATTTAGAGACAATTCTAGCTACAATTGAGAAATTAAAAAAGTGAATAGTTCTTTCGGTAGAGCTGCACCAACTTACGACGGATGATAGCCGATGGAACAAATCGCGATAAGTGATCAGTCAGCAAAGAGATACTGAATTCCGGCTGTGGAATTTCCTTTAAATACGGTACTTTGGGGTTTAAAGTAACCCTTAAGCCGTAATTGCTCTTTTTCGACTTTTCGCAGGAAAAGGTTCCCAATAAAAGTAGTAGGCACTTAGATTGGTAAATGCGCTAGAAGTTTTAAAGAAAGATCCTTGAAGCCATTTTTTTTTTTTGTGAAAATTGAGCTTTACTGGAAGATTGTCCAATAGGCGCACTTCTGATTGTCTTATTAAGAACAAAACCTTCACGTCTGCTGGAGATAAATAAAACTGGCAAGGAATAGTAAGGAATGATTACGCATTTTGGGGACCCCCTAAAACCCGAGGGATAAACTGAAAAAAATCCATCCAAACTCGGGGACCCCACAGTTACTGAACCAAGGAGAGTTCGCTGTGAACGTAATGCATTATTGGATGTCGCATTTAAAGCTTCTAACTGCGGTGAAAAAGGTGCAAAGTCACAAGAAGAACGGAAGGCTTTGATGTCCTCGACAGACTGCACTCTACTAAACTGCATTCATTGCATGCTAGTTTACCTTTTTTTTTTTGCTTCTTTCTTTTCTCCTTCTGCAATTAAGTGAATGTATTAAACTGCACACACGGTGTGAACGAGGAAGAGAGAGAGAGACATTGGAAGGTGCCTACGTGAGAAAACATGCAATCCCGGAAGTGCATAAGGACAACTGGCCGTGTGAGTGCAAACACACACATAATTGCATAAAACAAAACGCTATTTACTGATTAGGTGCATCCTTGGCTGCTGCAAGGCCGAACACTCTTCTATCTCGCTCACACACACGCAGGAGAAGCCATGCTAGAGAGAGATGGACAGATCTCTGTTGCACTATTGCATAGTTCTATTAGAACTGCACAAGAGTCTTTTTTAAAGTGTTCCAAGCGTGCCATTGAATGAATATATATATATGGCTGGAGGGAAGGTGAAGTAAAAGTTATGCACTTCCAAGGATGCACGTGCTGGATAGCACTTTTTATTAACTTGCTGACGTCACCATTGTTGAACAGTTTGCTTGCCAATTCGTCATGATGGACTTTGTAGCTTGAGATATTTTACTTCGTCATTACGATCAATGTAGGCCAGCAGTGGGTCTAGTCCTTTGTCGGCGAGGATGAACACTCATCAGATAAGAAAATTGGGCTAACTAGATATTCGACTGGATTATAATCCAACTAGTATTCGATTTGGAATTTTATGTAGATGTGCCTTTTGGGGGTCTCGGCGCTGTACATCGAATAGGAGAGGAGTTAGCCCCCTTTATGTAAGGCCCCCTCCAAAATTATTATTACTAATAACTCTGTAAATCTTGGCCCGATTTTGATAGAATTTTGTAGGATGATAGAGTTCGGGCTCCCCTACGTAACAATAAAGCGACGATCTACTCTTACACTTGTTAAGGGGAAGTATAGCAATCGTTTCAAATTATCCACACGTGAACCGATTTTCATGAATGAAGTGTTATTCGAATCGAAATTTTGTACAGATTTGCACTTTAAAAGTCTCGACGCCGTGCCTCATAAGGAGGGGAGTTTGCCCCACCCAAATAAGGCCCTTTCTAAAACTATTATTACCAATATTTCTACAAAGCTTAGTCCGATTTTGATAAAATTTAGCACGAAGAAGTGATTAAAGCTCCTCTACGTGGCTGTGAGGTGCCATCATGCTCTTACACCTACTAAGAGGAAGTACTGCAATCGTTAAAATTATCAATGAGTGAACCGATTTACATCAATGAATTGTCGTTCGATTCAAAATCTTTGCCTTTTAGGGAGAAGTACTGTAATCGTAGTTTATTTTTCTTGCTCTTCTTAAAAGGAAGTACTGAAATCACAGTTTAATTTTGCTATTTACGTACAAATACCTTCCTATTTTATTCAAAACGCTTTCTCAAAAAAATTGTTATTGAGGATGGTTTGGGGACCGCAATTATAATCATTATTAAAAAGATCTCTCCAGTGGTAGTAACTCCGACTTAACACTTTTTCAGGTTATAATGATAGAATAGCTTATTCCAAATTTTAAAAAAATCTGTAAAGCAGACGTAACTTTGCAAATAGACAAAAAGGAAAATCTATCCAAAAGGTACAAAAATCTCCTTAACAAAAACTTACAGTTTTAAAAGTTAAGTATAAGGGTTGATTAAACGCCAAAAGGTACACAAATCAGCTAGTACCCAACATTTCATTAATACTTCATTGATATAATTTAAGTAATTTTACTGCATTAACTTTTCGTTCACATTTTTTAGAATTTATTAGATGTCACAGACCCTTATGCTGGCCATTTTCATCTACAAAATATTTACTCAAGTAGCACACCATTTAACTTAGATTGACTGTAATATCTATTTATCTATAATAATCAAACTATTAATCACAGGCTAAAAAGAAAACGTTATAAAAAATATAAAGATATAATATACATTTTATCATAATTGTAACAAAATAATATTATAAATGAAGTGGCCAGCATAAGGGTCTGTGACATCTAATAAAGTCTAAAAAATGTGAACGAAAAGTTAATGCAGTAAAATTACTTAAATTATATCAATGAAGTATTAATGAAATGTTGGGTACTAGCTGATTTGTGTACCTTTTGGCGTTTAATCAACCCTTATACTTAACTTTTAAAACTGTAAGTTTTTGTTAAGGAGATAATCCAACTAGTAATGGAATCGTACTGAATACTGTTGTGGCCATCACAGTTACAGTATAGATACCCTTACATCATTACAGTACTCTGTAATCGTGCAGATTTTCAGTTTATTTCAAGTTTAAAACCGGAAATATCTGCTTTGCAAGGAAAAGTGCTGTGGTGTTTTGATTTAGATCAGTAATACCGGAAGAATCCATTAACTGAGTTGTTTTTCCGGTATTTTAATATTTTTACGAAATCAGCTGCAACGATTTTAGTTAAAATATTTTTTCAGAAAAACAGCTAAATCTACAAAAATTTTATTTGTGTCACCGTTTTCCCAACATATTGAACAAAGGGTAATTCTAAGTGGTAATTACATTAATTAAAATTCCTCAACCGGAAGTGAGTACGTCTTTCAAGTAAACGGGAAGATCACTTTTTCAAAAAACTGGCTCCTTCATTTCTCTGTGAACTCCACCCATGTGACGATATACAATTACAATTAAATTGAGCTTAAATAAATTTAATAAAATACGTAGATTCACCCTCTTACTTTAACACGAACAGGAAGTTAGTTTGACCCAATCTATCGATCTATCCGGGCTAGATAGTGGGCAATAATGATTGATAAGGCAGTGGTGAACATTAATTTAAAACTAACAATATATCCGCTATGATGAAATTGGAAAAGAGTCTGTGAACTCAGAAACTTAGCCTAGACTTAATCGTACACGGCCACGGTGTGATAAAATATTATTTCTTAAATATGTTAACAATGGCAGGCAGCATCATCATTAGTGAGAGATCTAGGTGCAGCAGCACACAGCCTCCAGCTTTACTACAACCATGAACACTCAACATTCCGCCAGGATCAATACATCTGCCAGGATGTTTACACAATCTTTGATCTCCTCAACCTTTTCTAATCGATATTCTATTCTGTAATTAATTTAGCCAATACGTCAGTCTAGGAAAGGTAACAAGATATTGTCTTCAGAATAGCGTGGACGGGGGAGGGGTCTAATGTTTCGAGTAGTATGGGATTCAAAGGATCTTGGAGAGACGAGATCTGAATTCATGTTTCGAGCCCGACTCTCTCTTCCCCCCCTATCTAAACAAAAAACATGACGCCACACCTAGACCGGAACACATCTAAGTATTTAATATTTTTATTGAGAATAAATTCAAAACTGAATTCCTTAATTTTTCACCGGAAAAGCCGCACTTAAAATACGACCACACTTCCGGTGGACCGGAATCTTCTCCAATTCTCGGCCATTTTCCTTTCCGTTCTCATACTCACAACAACAAACATTATGTAGACGCCGTTAGGAAACTTATGAGAACATATTTTTTTTATTTCCTGTTCAAATTGTTCAGATCCTGATGGCCTTGGAATATACCACTGCAACGGCACTTTACGAGGGAAATCCCCCCCCCCGGAAAATTCCTGCGCGGGAATTTTCCGGGGGGGGGAATGTTCTAAATAAAATGTTTTTCTAGTTCTACACACGTGTACATTTTTAATACCACGTTTTTTTCCGAAAATGATGGCAGATCTTTGAAGAAGTATTGGGGGATGTAATGATCGATTAACTAATTGTTGTCGATTATGAAGAACATCGATTTACGCCAGGAAATGCTGTAAGAATGAGAAAAATGTTGCTAATTTTTTGGTTTAAATAAAACACGCGTTCAATCATTGATCTAAATTAGGGATGGCGAACCTTTTTGAGACGTGGGTCAAATTTTGTTCATTTTTTTTTTAGTACTAGCTCTTGGGTCACTAATGCCCATTTGTACAAGAGTTAAGTTTAAAAATTTTAAACTGAATATTTTCAAAACTAAACATCTTTAAAATTCAGTTGGCTTAACGGGGTAAAACGGGGACGAAACAAGTGCTACGGAAGTCTCTCTTTTTACAAAACATAACTGAACAAAACCTTAGAAAAGTGTGTTTTATCTGAAGAAAAATCTAAATATGGTTATTTGCTTTGGGTTGTCGATTTATTTTTAACAAACAAAATATGAGTAAAATTATACATTTTATTTGATATTTTGTAAACACTTTTGCTTTATTTCAAATACTATAAAAGCATTTGTCATCATTTGCGTTTTAGAACTGTAATGATCCAAACTAAAGGTTATAGGATAGCATTTAAATTGCTTTTGTGTCCAATGCGTGATTGAAAAAGAAATACAGATAGAATATAAATATTATCCACCACAATTAGAAAATCTAAATCAACCCGCGTAAACAAACAAATGGTTGCCTAGCAATTGTGGGTCAGTGTCTGACCCGTGGGTCATAGGTTCGCCATCACTGATCTATATGATGTTTTTGGTTTTCGATCGTTTGTTTAATTGATGATTTTTGGGAATAATTCAAGGTGTGGTCAGTAAATTCAAACACAAATTTTTGTGTTTCTTCATACCAACGTTTCGGTAAATTTATGATTACCTTCTTCAGGGTATTGTAAAATTCTGTGTTAAGCTAAACCATCATAACATTAAACGCAGGAAATCAACTGTACTGTTCAAATTCCCCAAAATTACTTAATGACAAATTTACTACTTGGGACTTTCCAGATGATAATATGGATAATATCTGTGTTGGTCAAAGGGATGGAAAACCCTTTCTAGGGTGGCGGAAGTGGAGGGTGAATGTGCATTGTGCACAGCAGACCTTCGAGAGAACAAAAACTATTTTTACCAAAAAGAAAAAAAAGGGCGATGGAAAGCCCCAAGATAACTGTAAATTGGGAGCAAGTCAATGCACCCTTTACCTTTGTGGATTAGCCCTACGTGTGTCGCTGAGGGTTCACACTTGGGTGTGCCAATGGTTAAACCACTGCCACCAATTACAATCCAACCTTTTAAAGGCTAAATTTTCTGCGAATTTCCAATTTCAGAAATACATGTTCTCTTACTGTGCACTGTATAATAACCCTAAAGAAGAACTTAAATGATAACTATGTAAAGATCTGCTGCTTAAAGAGACTGGATTGTAATGGAGTAAGCTCTATCCAAACAACATTAAATTTAATTGGTACTTACAGGTAGTTGGAATGCTTATAAGTAAATTAATTTAGCAAGATTTTGGGCACAAATATAATAACCCTAAAGAAGAACTTTGTAAATTAATTGTTGTTCATTCTTTTTGGTGACTGATTCATGAGTTTCAATAGGATGAAAAAATAACTGCCATTTCAGTCGTGATACATTTATTCTGCCGAGCTTTCGACCTAGGGACTAGAGTCATCTTCAGGGCTGTGGAACATATTTACAGATTGTTAACAATGATTCTATTAAAATGAATATGTATAATGTAACGAAATTTACAAAAATTATTTACCTAGTTTACAAAGTAATATTTTAACATTACAGGGTTGGTGTGTCTTCTGTCTTGTCTGTTCTCATGGACTGAGTGTGATCGGTCTGTGTGTGATTATGTTTGGTTGTGTGGAAGTCAGTGTTGCCAATTGTCAAGTATTTTGTAGTAAGTTTGCGTAAATGTTTAAATTGTTCGTGTCTGTTTTGAAATTTAACCTGTTTTCTGTCTTAGATATGTATATCATTTGTAGTCCCTAGGTCGAAAGCTCGGCAAAATAAATTTTACTCGACTGAAATGGCAATTATTTTTTCATCCTTTTGTAAATTAATTATTAATTTTGAAGAGAAAAATATTTAGGCAATTTTTAATTATTTAAAAAAAGTTTTAAAACTAAGATCTTACACTTTACATAGTTTATAAAATGAACATGAACTTGGAACTCCTTTGTAACAGATACATTGTATCTCTATACAAATAAAGATGATAATAATAATAGAATAACTCACTGGGAATACACAAATTTCCCGAAATACAATCATTTTTACGAAGTGGTAAAATTGAGCATGATGTACTACCAAGTGGTACGCGAGCCAAAATAAGGATAGGAAACGCTGGTCTAATGGGTCATTAATAAAAGCAATAGATCCAGTAATTATTATTTTTTTGCCAATCCATTTTTTTTTGGAGGCAGTTTTCCTTTGGGAAGGGGTGACAATTCCAGAGTGACGTCATAGCGTCTAGACTGAATTTTCTTAATGATTTATATTTTTTAAGGAAATTTATAAGTTTTGAAAAAAAATATGAAAAATTTCTCAAGAGAAAAGTCGTATATGCATCAGATTTTCTCACCAACTAAAATACATGCATCTTTAGTAAGTAACCTCTATTTTGGGGGCCAATTACAGTTTTCAACTTATAAAACTTATATAAGTGAAATTTGTTTGAAATACTAAGGTAGTATGTATCCATCAAAAAAATACCTCGTGGGAACTACAGAGTTTTGTCCCTTCAAAAGCTCTACAGTTTAGCTTTTCTGAAGGGCCAGAGCAGGTAGCTTTACTATTTTTAAAGGTTTGACGAATACAAAAGGGGGCCAGGAACAGCTGTTCGGGCTCGCCCCCAATTCCAGGTACTTAGCACATCTTGTAGGCCCTGCCTTTTTCTTTTTTACTCCAGGCTCTTAGAGCGTACGTATGTATTTGGCTCGAAAAGTCTGTAAGGTTATATTATTGCAGGTTATGTTTATGATTGATTGAAAGAGCACAGCTATGCGGACAAAACAGGAATTTCAACTTAGTCAATTCTTATTGGTTAACCAGATCAAAATTGATTGGTCCCTTCTTTTGTTTCGAATAAAAGTGAATGTTAATTAACATAAACAAATAAAGATTGTAGAACTAATTATTTAACAATAAGTGTAGCCAATCGTGGGAGCTTTTGAGCTTTTATGTTGTGCGCAAACTCCTCACCGACTGGATGACTCACTGTCAAAGACGACACACATGCTATACCAATTTGTAAAAAAAAAAATACTTTTTCGGGCTAAGCAGCGTTTGAGAATGAACATTTTTTTAAGTAAAAGTAAAGTAATTGCCTATTTTTTCAGGCTCAATTAGGTGTCGTGGACGGAGGCGACTAGCAAACATACTTTATTGTAAATTTCTCATATTAACCATTAAATAAAATCCAAGGCCTAGACTAGTACCACATTACATCTTAGCTTTGCGGGTCTAGCCTATAACTGCCTAACATACTTTACTGTAAATTTCTCATATTAACCATTAAATAAAATCCAAGGCCTAGACTAGTACCACATTACATCTTAGCTTTGCGGGTCTAGCCTATAACTGCCTAACATACTTTACTATAAATTTCTCATATTAACCATTAAATAAAATCCAAGGCCTAGACTAGTACCGCAATACATCTTGGCATTGCGGGTTTAGCCTATAACCGCCTAACATACTTTACTGTAAATTTCTCAAATTAACCGTTAAATAAAATCCAAGGCCTAGACTAGTACCGCAATACACCTTAGCTTTGCGGGTCTAGCCTATAACTGCCTAACATACTTTACTGTAAATTTCTCATATTAACCATTAAATAAAATCCAAGGCCTAGACTAGTACCACATTACATCTTAGCTTTGCGGGTCTAGCCTATAACCGCCTAACATACTTTACTATAAATTTCTCATATTAACCATTAAATAAAATCCAAGGCCTAGACTAGTACCGCAATACATCTTGGCATTGCGGGTTTAGCCTATAACTGCCTAACATACTTTACTGTAAATTTCTCATATTAACCATTAAATAAAATCCAAGGCCTAGACTAGTACCGCAATACATCTTGGCATTGCGGGTTTAGCCTATAACCGCCTAACATACTTTACTGTAAATTTCTCAAATTAACCGTTAAATAAAATCCAAGGCCTAGACTAGTACCGCAATACACCTTAGCTTTGCGGGTCTAGCCTATAACCGCCTAACATACTTTACTATAAATTTCTCCTATTAACCATTAAATAAAATCCAAGGCCTAGACTAGTACCGCAATACATCTTAGCTTTGCGGGTCTAGCCTATAACACCAAACATACTTTACTATAAATTTCTCATATCAACCATTAAATTAAATCCAAGGCCTAGATTAGTACCGCAATACATCTTAGCTGTGCGGGTCTAGCCTATAACACCAAACATACTTTACTATAAATTTCTCATATCAACCATTAAATTAAATCCAAGGCCTAGATTAGTATGCTAGATGTATTGCGGATACATCTTAGCTGTGCGGGTCTAGCCTATAACCGCTCGGCTACCGTGGCGCCTCTCTTTCTTAGATAAGAGAAACCTATAATGCACACTCACATGACTTGCTGTTACTAAAGTTCCCATCCAGCAAGAAGACAACATAATAGATTGCACTTACAGACGAAGTAAACATATCAAAGACAGCTGTGAACAAACTTCAAAAAAGACAAACAACATAATACTTTTCTCCGCGCTAAAGATAAACGTTTTTAAAAATTTTTGATGCTGTAGAAGATTGTCTGGTACAAGATGGTAAGGCGTTACTCGAACATGCTTGTAGACATGGAAGAAATGCGATTATTCAATAATAATAATAATAAATAATCGGGCAGGTGAACTATCAAAGAGGCAGCTGGTACATGGTTGCCAACGGACATGCTGGCTACATCCGGCTGGCTCTATATAATTCGTCGTCTCCACTGCCTTTTTAATATCTTCTAAATTAATAAAAAAAAAAAAAAAATTCTGTTTCTACGTTAATTAGTTGTTGCTTTTATCGGCGCTGCACTAGACAGTTGGCCAGCTTGCTTATTTTCCGCCATATTAATTAATACTTGCCAATAAAATTGGCAGGTTTTTTTTTTTTTTTTTTTGGTACTGTTACCGCATTTTATTTAGTAAATTACAGGAAATTTGAGAATTTCAATTTTAACAGGAAATTATGTACAGGGTATCCTGTTTATATATATAAAAAAAACGATCTCGAATAGTATTCTGCCGCTTCTGCTTTAGGAAATGAGTCTTTCTCTTATTGTGGAGGTTTCCACAGTAACTGAAAGATGAAAATCAGAAGAAAATTGAAACTTTAAAGTTCGCTAAGGTTACCTAAAGAAGCTTTTAGTGAAAAATCGGTAAGCCGAAAGTCCCGTTTTTTTAAAAAATAATTTTCTGGAAACCAGCTTCCATCGATTTTTCAACTTTGAACTTGGTTTTTCCATGCCTAACCTAAAGTTGCGTCTATATGTGGGTGTGCTTAATTTTTATTTCAAGATTTTTTCTAAGAAAATTTCTATTAAAAGCACTTCCGGGGAGAGAGAGGAGAGAGGGCCATTTTTTTTTTTTTTTGTATAATTGGGCTGCCACCGGAAGGATGGAAAATTTGAAAATCATCATTAACGATCTGATCCATGACAATGACGTGTGCTAAAAATGTAAAAGCACAAAAAATAATAATAATAAAAAAAAAGCAAAACAAATAACCAATAAAAGTCAATGAAGATGACAAAATAATCCTCGAGTTAGTAACGCAAAGGCGGCTAGTACATCAAACTGGGCGACAGAAGCGGCCAAAACTTGGTGAGAATACTGCTTCAGAAATGAAGGAGGCAAATTTACATATGGAAATATTCCAGAATATTCCAGTATATGGTTTTTTATAAGTTGGCACACCTGGTGGTGGCCATTTCCGCCCCAGCTACTACCCCTCTCCATACTTCTACATGTAAGTAATAAAACACACAATGTCACAGTTGGATGAGCTAATATTTTTCATTAACTATGGCCTGTTTCTTCTGCTGCAGTCTTAGAAGTCGCCGTTTTTGATCTGCACGTTCCCGACGATCTTAGTCGGCATGACAAAAAACACTCGTACCAATATTCCCAATGTATTTCTTATTTCTTCATTAGAGAGGCACTTGCAAAAACCTTAAGGTCGCCATTCTCAGTTTTTCCAAAGGCGAACAATGAAAATTCAACATTCCCCTAATTTTCTTCTTTTTTTTTTTTAGTAACGATGGAAACTTGCACACCCACTTTTGTGTGAAAATCTATTTTCCATACTAAGGGGACCTTGTACAGATATTTCCGGTGAAATATCAATATACTTCCGCTTGGCTGATTTTGAGTAGTGAGCAATGCCACGTGTCTGGAATTAACTAAATTACATACAAAAAATTTGAACAAACCGCGTGAGATTTACTCTTATATTTAATGGTAACGACCATAACCATAAAAATAACTTTTTCATCTTCACAGAATCCAAAAACATGTAAAATTTCATATTAACAAGGCCTCACTATTTGAAATATATATATCTAAATTGCGCTAATGGCTTGTTTAAAAAAAAAAAAAAAATGGCGGCTGCAAATCAGCTGTTTATATCTACTTCTAATGCCACATAGATTTTAGTTACGTAAACATGCCATTTGGCTTTAAATGGTTAGTTTGTGTATTATATTTATTTACGTCATTATTAAAGAGAACGGCAAACAGCTGATTGTAAGTAAACATCCTTTTTTTTTTTTTTTTAAGTCTATAATTATGTTGGTCAGTTGGCCAGACTGGGCAGAGAGGTAAATTTATTAATTTATTCATATTATGGAGGCCTGTGTGTAATGATTCTCTACATTCACGCAGGTCGTTGTGTCCTTTAATTAGACCGACGCGATATCCCCCCCCCCCCATTCATGCATGTGAGGGACACATTAGGGTGCAGTCTGGCTCTGGCACTGATTGAGGACTATAAATTTTTTTTTTTTTTTTTTTTTAAAAAAAAAGGGGGACTCCCGGATTAAGATCTAATGTTGATTGCACTGGTGGACTTCGCCCATCGGCCATGATTAGATGTAATTTGTACAGCCGAATAGGGTGCGATGTTTGTGGTAGGTTATTTACTGTTACAGTGATAGATAAATTTCTAATATAGAATGGAAAAGCGGGACGGGACCCAAGCCCCATGGTACCGCAGCCACAAAAAGGCTTATTGTGCCTTCCCCTTGGATCTAGTAGACGAAACCTCCCCTAACTAAAAGAGGTTGAGGACTTTCCCTACTAGTTCTTTTTTGCGCTACTATCTCCTTTGGGCTCGAAAGTTCCAAACATTTTATAGCGCAACCACAATCGAACAAGTGAAAGGTCGTTTTCCTCCTCTTCCTGACACAATCTGCCCACAACGGTTTCCCGAGCTAATAAGCCCCCCCCCCACCTTGTACACAGATGCTTTCTGAACCTACCATGCCAGCGTGAATAGACCTGCAGTCAGAGTAGAAATCTGATTTCTACCCCAAGAACAGAGTCTTCTCTTTGGCTCTTTGTTTACACAGCCAAGGTCATCATACTCTTACTAGGTTTAAACACCAGGACACATCACCCAGTTCTTTTCATACTCTCTCACCAGATCCCAGTCTCTGAGAACTCTGCACCCTTGGTGATCCCCCAGGTCATTTCCCAGGACAGGTTATTTCTGATATAAATAAGTGACAAACATAACAACGTTTTTTTATTAAGAAAAACAAGCCTAAATAGTCGCAAAGCCTAGGAGGAAGTACATTTAGAATAGAAGTACAGGAAATACTATCGGTGCTCACAGGCTGGCTATCAACTATCTGGGCACCATGCCAGGCCAGAGTGCTGATGACTGCAGCACGTTACTACAGCCTTCTACTCGCTAGCGGTGTAAGTGCTACAGGTCTACCAACCCACTCGCGCACACTATGTTTAACAAGTTCACTGCACTTCCTGTCCAGCGTGTTGGTACATCACTCAGTCTCTCTCTCTGTCTCTCTCTCTCTCTCTGTGTGTATATGTCATAGGACACCCTTCTCATATGTACACATGAAGCAAAGGTCATTTTTAAACGGGAAAAATGCCGAACCAATAAATAATTTTTTACTTTTTTAATTTTATTTGTACCCAGAACTACTCTAGTGAAAAGAGTAATTTAAAGGACCTTAATTGACTTTTTTTTTACCAATGGCAACAATAAAAAAAGAATAACCGGAAGTCCGTGCAAAGATGTCGCGTCTTTTAATAAAATCACCCCCCACCCAAAAAAAAAACAACTCTTAGGGATTTCCTCCAAACTTTGGAACTTCCTTCAAAACAGGAAAAAATTCTCATCAAAGGAAGTACAAAAACATAAATCGATTACTTTATCTGGGAATCGATTGTATACATCATTAAAATTTCTGTGTGAACACTCACAAGACTTTTTTTTTTTTTTTAAGGTTCTCTGCCATAGATTTTCTTGAAACATGGTATTTTCACTGTGGGTGTTAATCCTTGTTAAAGAGGTATGTCGGTTCCATTACCCGGAAAGTAACTCTTCAGACGGAAGCCTAACTAGCAACTTCTTTCGCCTAGAAATACGAGCTTTCAATATATTTAGGGAGCAAAAATTTTTTCAATAACAAAATTTTTCCCCGTTACAGCTCTTTCCGGAAACATCCCAAAACGGAAATGACCAAAATCTTGGAACCCCCGTTCTCAAGTTACACACTTTGCGTTTTTTTATTTTTTTTAATTACGCTGGCCATTGACTAATTTCTAACTAGAAAATAATTCTTAAGCAGAAGACCGCAATAGTGAGTATTTTCGGAAAAAATTACTGCAACAAGCGGTAAGCGGAAGTGAAGCAACTATTTTCATGTTTCAACAGAAAAATAAAATAAAATTTCAGATTTTGGGATAGACCAGGGATCGGCAAGCTATTTCAAGTAGAGAGCCATTTCTCCTTTTATAATAATTTTAATAAATCTTACCAAGAGCCGCACGGATGATAGTGTAAACAAACTGTGTAGATCATTTGTATTCGCAAATTATTGTTTTATGATATTCAATAACATTTTTCTGCATGTAGGAATGTTCTCATTACTCAATTAAAATCAGCTGTGTAATGCCCAACTTTACCTCACTAGTGGGGAAAAATTCCCATTAGTGTCACTTTCCTCACTAGTGAGTGGAAAAACTTTATTGTGCTTCCTTGATATAAGAAGTTTTGTTATTTAACGTAACTAAATAATTAAAAAACGAATATTAAAAAATAAACTAAAAATTGAAAGGAATATAGAAATAAAAATAATACTTTAATAAATAATTAGATATTTTTAATTATAACAGTTAAAAAGGTTATAGTGTTACCTTATAGAAATTTAAAATGGATTCTAGTGATTCCTGTTTAGTTTTTTTTTTAGTTAATAACCCTAATGGTTGCAGAAAAAATATAATATTTAACTCGAGTGTAAAGTATTTTCCTCACACTCGGCAATTTGCACTTGCACGAGCGAGCGAAGCGAACTCTGCCTCGCGTGAGGAAAAGTACTACTTTCCGCCCTTGTTAAATAAATAACTATTAAATGTTTTATATATTTATTTTCACATATTGCAAAGTAAATAAACAAATAAATAATAACTAAACCTGTGTTTGAATGAAAATGGCGGCAGTCTTTTATAATTACGTACTGTATTTTAATATAACTCTATTCAATTTCAAACCTATCACATTTGAAATTCTTTTTGAAAAAATATCTTTACTTTAATAAATGGAATTTTCATTTGTTTCAATAAAATTGAAATATACAATTTATTTTGGACAGGCTGAAGAGCCACAAAATTTGGATAAAAGAGCCGCATGCGGCTTCCGAGCCGCGGGTTGCCGACCCCTGGGATAGACCTAAGGATCCATGAATGCAAATAAACTCACCCACATCCGCCATGAGTGTGGATCGCTGGCCACTGTTACATTCTACTACGTAATGTCCACTACTAATGTCATGGACGCCACAAGCTCCTGAGCGCTTACCTGTCAACAAAACAGTTGAATAGATTACAATTGAATAATTACTGCGCATCTCCACCGTGTGCAGCACCAAGAACACACGATGTCTACTGCTGCTGCATGTGGTTGGTACCCATGGAAGTTTGGAGTCTTGACTTCCAAACTGAAAACCAGTTTTCTGGAATGTAAATAAGGGTGGGTAAAAGAGGGTAGTCCTCGGCCAGAACTGACCTTTACCTGGGGGGGACGTGTGGCTGAGTGCAAGGGGTAAACTAGTTATTTCTACCGGGGGGGGGGGCGGACTGCAATATTTACAAGGTTTCGAGGAGAAGGGGGGGACTTCTATTTCGGGTTCTCTTTGTTCGAAATCACCCTCTGACGTCCTGGGCTCAAATCGCCCAGCTGATTGTTCCTTGTAACCTGTACTTTTTTTCTCCCTTTGGAATAAGAAAAGAAATCCTCTAGAAGTCAATATGCGAGAGAACAACTTAGCCAACCTGGCACTTAGTTCGTGGTATTGGCGATTAGGATTTTGCCGAAGAGATGAACACTAAGTATAGGACAAGTTCAAAGAAAATCCTCCAGAAAATCCAAGCCGTTTGTCGATCACTTCCGGGGACGTAAAAACCGGATATGGAATTTGAACTCGCTACAAATCCCTTCCCTTTTTTGAAGGATGCTGACCGCGCACTTTACCGACAAACTGATAAACAGATCAATTTGTAAAACATCTCTCTCTTTTTTTTTTGGAGGAGGGAGGCCTCAAAACCGGAAATCTCCGGAGAAAAACTGGAAATAGAAAATTGGCCACGATTGCAATACTTCCTCTTCTAGTCTAGGAAGATCACACAAAAAGGAAGTAATAAAACATGGTCCAGACATTCTACAGTAATCTCTTAAAACAAGTGCAGAACATGCAGATTTACGAGTACGTATACACAGAGATGGCAATGAAATGTGGTTGGCGTAAACCCGGGCGATGTAGTAGGTTAGTCACGAACTGGTTAGGTCACATCCAAGAGATGAGAATGTTTATTCCGCTCAAAGAGGAAATATTTCTGTTATATGTGGGTTTTACTTCCGAATTTCAGTGATCAATTATTTTAATCTAAAGCACGCGTCCACATCTGAGCTTTTTTTTTTGAGGAGCACTGCCGACTTAAGGACAGTGTTCTCTCGTTACAGACAAAACTGGAGCGTAAGCTGTAAGATGGTCCTAGGAAGAGAAAAATCTAAAGGCCACAGCGGCTGGATTCGAACCCACGATCTCTGCGTTAGATTCCAGTAAGCTAACCACTTTAAGCGTTAAGGGATCTTTCTTCTATTGCTGGTTAGTCTTTACAACTAACTTTCCTTCATGAAATAGTTATTTATTTAACAAGTGTGGAAAGTAGTACTTTTCCTCATACGAGGCAGGGTTTGCACGAATCGAGGCGAGTGCAAGTGCAAATTGCCGAGTGTGAGGAAAATACTTTACACTCGAGTTAAATATTATATTTTTTCTGCAACCATTAGGGTTATTAACTAAAAAAAAAACTAAACAGGAATCACTAGAATCCATTTTAAATTTCTATAAGGTAACACTATAACCTTTTTAACTGTTATAATTAAAAATATCTAATTATTTATTAAAATATTATTTTTATTTCTATATTCCTTTCAATTTTTATTCTATTTTTTAATATTCGTTTTTTAATTATTTAGTTACGTTAAATAAGCTTATTAAAGTTTTACAGTAAATATTTAATAACAAAACTTCTTATATCAAGGAAGAACAATAAAGTTTTTTCACTCACTAGTGAGGAAAGTGACACTAATGGGAATTTTTCCCCACTAGTGAGGTAAAGTTGGGCTTTACACAGCGGATTTAAATTGAGTAATGAGAACATTCCTACATGGTTGCAGAAAAAAGAAACAATTTTCTTTAAAGTCTGAACATAGACGGTGACGTGAGAACCAGTACCCATGGCAATCACATGAATTTCCACCGGAAGTAGGGCTTTTTGATGGACTTTTCAGTAGCTATTACGCAGTATTATTAATTTGATATTCCACGGGAAGTGATAATTTTACTTCCGCAATTCCTGGGGTAGATCAAAGACGACTTCCTTACTTTCCAGTGATAACTGCACGAGTGCCGATAACCGCTGGACTGGAAAATCTTTGCAAAATCTTACGCTAGAAGAAGCGTACATATATTTATTACAAAAGTTCCAAGACGATAAAAATAGATATATTGAAAAAACCTAGAAATAGCCAAGTTTAAAAAAAAAGCAGCCAAACATGTTTAAAATATATATCGTAGTATATAATCTATTCATTATCATAAATTAATATCTAACAAGCAGTGCCGGAACAACCATCTAATATACCTGTGGCTAAGCTCATTTTGGCCATTACGCTGTGTATAGGGAACGTTTAGTTTTTCTTTTTTAACCAATAACACTTTAATAAAAACTATTATATCGTCATAAATTATTTTGTTTTTATATTCAAAACTATTATTACATAGTTAACGCATTATAATATGTATATTTTTCACTAATAATAAATTTTAAAAGGGTAAAAACTATTGCTAGACAAAGTAAGCAGTGATATTGGTTTATATGTTGGTAGCCATGAAGTAGCAAGTCAGCTGTTTTCTTTTATTGTTTTCACACCACTGCCTTCAATATCTAACAACTTTTTTTTAGGATTAGATTTTTTCAATTTTTTTTAATATAAATAAAAAATTAGTAGTTTATTCCTTGAATGAGTAAAGTTATTACATTTAATCCCAATGAGTAAAGTTATCTCATTTAATCCCAACGAGTAAAGTTATTACATTTAATCCCAATGAGTAAAGTTATTACATTTAATCCCAATGAGTAAAGTTATCTCATTTAATCCCAATGAGTAAAGTTATTACATTTAATCCCAATGAGTAAAGCTATCTCATTTAATCCCAATGAGTAAAGTTATTACATTTAATCCCAATGAGTAAAGTTATCTCATTTAATCCCAATGAGTAAAGTTATTACATTTAATCCGAATAAGTAAAGTTATTACATTTAATCCCAATGAGTACAGTTATTACATTTAATCCCAATGAGTAAAGTTATTACATTTAATCCCAAGTGAGAAAAAATTAAAAAATTTTGTTCATGATTTTCTTTTACGACAGTTCATGTAATTAAATTGCCAATGTAGAATTCGTATTAATAAAAAAAGTTAGTGAACTTTAATATTATTTGTCATATTATGACATATTTGTTTAATTTTAAAGTGACCACTACCGGAAAACGGAAATGTTATACGGTGAAATGACATTTAGAAGGAAAACGTCCAAGAAAACTCTCTCCTCCAAAGATCTGCCTTGAAATAGGTATTTCAGGGACAATTATTCCAGAAAAAGTGGTACACCTGTTTGTGTAAAAAGTTAACGAAAAAAAAGAAGAAGATAATCAGAATCACTTCCGGAAGATAAATCTCTTAAATTTAGCCATTTAGCCAATTTCAGCCATTTTGTTTGGGGGAAAAAAACGGTACCCTTAAAGTGGACCATCTAGATTATGGCAGTCCATTGATTTGTTTCAGTAAAAATGGTAAGTTTTAAGAAAATTTGATTAGATGAATAGCAGTAGGGGAGAGGGGGCACCTTTGAATAGTTTTTTAATTTCTCGTCAAATATTTTTTTAAAACATTTATGATTGGTAATTTTCTCCATATGTTGTGGTAGACCTGTTGTATAATTGACAGAGTTTCCCTTCCGTTTTCATTGTTTGGTAAAGTCCAGAATTGAGGAATGTTGTATTTTGTAAGTTTTGGAAGTAAAATTTTTGTTGCATCTTTGGGAAGTGTATTGTGAAGATTTGTAGTGGACAAGGTGTAAGTATTGTTAGTCCATATTAACATTTGGAATTCGTATTCTAAAACCTAGTATTTAGTCTATTTGCTTGCAAAAAAGTGTTGGATATTATATTTTCTTTTATGGAAGGAGAGGGGCACCACATTTCTACATCACCAGTTAAAATGTGCCGCCCTACCGACCTGCAAGTTTGTGACTTTGTTTTTGTGGTCCGGAACCTACATTAAGAAGCTCAACAAACCGAATATTTTGTTCAAACTTCCCTAAACCCATCACACTTTGGGTACAACATCCCCGGACTGTGTCATTCTCAGAACCTTTGAACTAGATTTCAGAGTGGTCTAAAAGAGAAAGTAATGTAGTAGTCGAGAGAGAAATAACTGATAGAAGGTAGATTCAGAGTAAAGTAATATCATTTCTTTCTATTTTATATTGTGTTCAAAGCTAACCCAACCAGTGGGGGCAGATATTAACATTTGTCACAAAAATTTTTAAATAAACAAAAATATAGATATGTATGTAAAGTACCAACTGTTTATTGATATAGATCTGTTCAGAAGACTTGAAAGTTGTAGAAAACAAAATAAAAAGGTTCAATAATACGATTCTGGTGCACTCTGTAACAGAAAATGTAAATTCTGTTCAAATGTGCCCCGCCCCCCTCTCTCTCCTAAGAGGAATACGTGAATACCGGATATATTGTTGTAAATACACCCAAGTGAGTAAAGTATGTTTTTTGCCACTTCACCGCCAGGTGTTAAAAAAAAAATTATTATTTCTTTTTCAGTGCCCTTCAAGTGTCCTTGAACAAGGAAATGAATTTCCACGGAAACTTATTCGGAAAAATGCAGACGATCGTAGTAAGAGATAAATTATTTCCCACCTTGTTATCATCGCATGGTATTAGTCACTATTAGGGAAACCAGTGACGGGTGTGTGTCTGTGTTAGTGCGAGCTTAGTGTAGCAGCAGGCCGTCAGTATCTCTGAGTTAGTAAGTAACGTCACATCCAGGCTACAACTCATTACTCATTAGCGTTTTTCCACGTCATCCATTCATACTTTTATTCAAAGGAAATGACGATTTAAAAGGCTCGTTTTACGCAAAACTCCTATCGGTCGTTTTTTTTTCCACCACCACCACCCCCCTCTCGCTCACAATAAATTGGAGGAAATAACGATAACTAGAAATGGTTTGACGCTTCTTTGCCATTTCCGGGGAATTTTATTAAATTTATAGAATTTTCCTTTTTCCTGGCAAAATTTACCCTATTATGTCGTCTTTTAACCTAACCAAGCAGCAAACAACACTCAACACGTGGGAGGAGAGTAGTTGACTGGTTAGATCATGGGTTCGAATCCAGCTGCTGGCCCACTAGATTTTTCTCTTCCTAGGAGCTTCTTACAGTTCAATGTCCAATGATGGGCAGTGTGGTCTGTGACGAAAGACACATGGAGGGAATTAGTTGAGTGGTTAGATCATGGGTTCGAATCCAGCTGCTGTCCCATTACATTTTCTCTTCCTAGGAGTTTCTTACAGCTCAATGTCAAGTGATGCTGTCTATAACGAAAGAACACTGTCCGGGTACTAAAAAAAAGCTCCGGGCACCAATAACCTCAGATGTTGACGCGTCTTAAAGCATAAAAATGAAGGAAATGACGTGTTCTTGGAAAAATTTAAGGAAAATCACAGTGAGTGAGAGAGAAAACCGCAAGATTATCCACATCAGGATTTCCTCCTCAATAAACACAATTTTCTTTTTTTGTAAAACTTTGGACAACCAGCTGTTACCAGTTTTTTCAGTGTGCAAAAAAAGTAAGAACACAGTGAAATTAAGCTAGAATATGAAACATAAGCATATTGGTTAAGAGGAAGTTGTGATGTAAACATAGAATAGTGACATTAAGTTACCGTGAATTGTCCGTGTGGCAGCAAACCACTTCCGTCAAACAGCCCATCTAATGGTGGTAATTGTTCGAATAGGTGGCTTTAAAAACACCAAGAACAGTTAGCCGGCCACCATTCAGGGACCTACTGTCACTCGAGCATGATGAGAAGGGTGCGGATGTTCCCAGACGCCTCCGAAATCACAAGTGAAGAACTAAGATATACATTGGAGCGCGAGGAATTCACACCATGGAATATCTAAGGGAATCCACTCTCTTGGCTGGAGAACTATTCACTGATTTAAGAGAACACACTAGAATAGTTAGTACTAACACTACACGAGGTCGACTACAACTATGGGCTGTGTTAGTGAATTAAGAGAGCTCGGACGGTGAATAGAAACGGTAGGGGAGGTAAGGCCAGCTGTAGAGTGGGGCAGTGTACCCCGCCTGGAGGGGATGGCAAGGTGTGCATTATTACAAAAGGGTGGGGGGCTGTATCTTTGAACTAAATCACCACTTACGGTAGGCAAACCTAGGGTGAACTGCAATACCTCTTTCTCCATAGTTTCGAGTCTCGGGTTCTAAATACGTACATCGAACTCTGGATTTTAAAATGTACGCCAATTCTTTGGTACCACTATCTGTAGTCTTGAATTCACCGCAATTTAAAGCCCTAAAGTTCCGTCGGAAAGGAGCTGTAAAGGAAATTAAGGGGCAGGCTTAAAAATAAAGTTTATACACCCTCACTGAGTTCCCTAGTTCGTGGTCAAGGAATAGAAATTAAGCACCCAAAAATGAAGTTCCTACTACTCCAAAATACAGGACTCCAAGAACTGGCAAAAGAGGAAGATGAGAAGAAAATTAAGTTATCTAGAAACAGGTTCAAGGGCAACTGCTGATGTGATTGTACATCTAGGAGCTCCTGCTGTATCCCCACGCTCTGATCACTTTCCACAGGACACCCAGGAATCAGGAACAGCACCTCCATTAAAGTTCCAAACTGAAGAAGACAAAGTTTCCTTTTGGGGCTCCGCTTTTAAGAAGGCATTGACCCATCCTGTTACCTTCTGAAGAGGTGATCCAATACCAAGAATGATTCTCCGAACTGTTGCGGAAGCTCGGACTTTCCTCAACATTGATTAGCCTCCGCTATTTTCTAATTTCCTGTCTGAGAACCTCAGTTTTCCACAGGAACATACTGCTTTAGTAACACTAATTAAAAAGCATCACTGATTAATATCTCACCTGTGATAATTATTTTATCAAGTATTTTTATAAACTACAAGTCGGGAAGGGATTAGCTATGCGGATAGCGTATTGGATTCCCACGCGGAGGTCCCTTAGATTTTCTCTTCCTAGGAGCTTCTTACAGCTCACTGTCCGTTTATGGACAGTGTTGTCTGTAACGAGAGAACACTGTCCGGAGGCCGGCAGTGCACTGAAAAAAAAGCTCCGGGCGCCAATAACCTTAGATGTTGAAGCGCCTTAAATCATTAAGACAAAAAAAATTACCTACTAATAACTATACCAATGGTAATTACGTAATGAAGGTCCATTAAGGGCACAAGAATTTAAGTTTAGACTTACTGCTAATGCGATATCACTCTTTAAAAAAGGGGCGGATGTTGCAGCGTTTTAGTAGCTTAAGGGAACCAAAATAGGAAAGCCTGAAAATCTTAACAGGAAATTGAGGGTCCATTTTTCGGACAAAGGAAAAATCCATTCCTGACAAACAATTTTCCACAAATTCGGACTTTATCTGCACATTAATTCCTCCTTTATAATAACATATCGTATAAAACACGAACATTAAACTGAAATGGTGCTTTATGGTTCTGATTGGCCTCGTAACCGCACAATATTGTAAAGCAGTAAGTATACACGGTTCTAGTATTGGTGAAATTACATAGAAGAAATAAACGTAAGATTTATAGGGTAATACTTTACTTTCTCAACAAAGTTATTATTAATTATTTACAAATATTTTTGTGAAAACTTATATTTACCTAATTTTTTTTAATTCTAAGAATTAGATGAATTACTAAACTAAATTTAAGACAAATCATTAGCAGCTGATGAAATTGATTCAGCTGCGCGGTAATTCCGGGAAATTCCGATTTTAACCAGCTGTTAAAAAAAACCAGCTGGCTAGTAATATCAAACTTTATTTTTCTGCGATTTTTCTCATTTACGAGGATCGTATGAAAAGTCCGTGCAAAGTCAGAGAGATAGCACCACTGGCGCGTATCGAGGTTATGTTTAGTTAGTACGAGGGTCGTTTGAAAAGTCCGAGCAAAAATAAAAACTACTTAATTTTTTGGGGTAAACCTTTTTTATTTTTCAGCATAGTCTCCTTTTAGGCTTATACACTTCGTCCAACGCTGCTCTAGTTTGTTGATCCCTTCCGAATAATAGGATTTGTCCAAGTCTGAAAAATAGTCATTCGTTTCTGCAATCACCTCCTCGTTTGAATAAAATCTTTTTCCCGCCAGCCATTTCTTCATGTTGGGGAACAAATAGTAGTCCGAGGGAGCCAAGTCTGGAGAATAGGGGGGATGTAAACGAGTTGGAACCCTATTTAC
Source organism: Rhodnius prolixus (assembly GCF_049639745.1). Taxonomy (NCBI): domain Eukaryota; kingdom Metazoa; phylum Arthropoda; class Insecta; order Hemiptera; family Reduviidae; genus Rhodnius; species Rhodnius prolixus. The sequence continues at coordinate 41,641,574 of NW_027411634.1, forward strand.
ATTAATTTTGCGACCACAACTGCTGAGGTGTGAGCTGGTGCGTTGTCGTGATGGAAAAGGACTTTTTTGTGGGCCAATCGTGGGCGTTTTTCTTGCAGCTCGGTTTTCAAATGGTCCAATAACGATGAATAATATGCACCTGTAATAGTTTTACCCTTTTCCAGATAGTCGATGAGGATTATTCCTTGCGAATCCCAAAAGACAGTCGCCATAATCTTTCCGGCCGAAGGAACGGTCTTCGCCTTTTTTGGCGCAGATTCCCCCTTGGTAACCCATTGTTTAGATTGTTCTTTGGTCTCAGGAGTGTAGTGATGTATCCATGTTTCATCCACAGTGACGAAACGACGCTTAAAGTCCTGCGGATTCTTCTGGAACAGCTGCAAACCGTCCTTGCAACACTTCACACGATTTCGTTTTTGGTCAAGCGTGAGCAATCGCGGCACCCATCTTGCGGATAGCTTTGTCATGTCCAAATGTTGATGCAAAATATTATGTACCCGTTCATTCGAGATGCCCACAGCACTAGAAATCTCACGCACCTTCACTCTTCTGTCATCCATCACCATATCATGGATTTTATCAATGATTTCTGGAGTAGTAACCTCAACAGGGCGTCCAGAACTTTCAGCGTCACTTGTGCCCATATGGCCACTCCGAAAATTTTGAAACCACTTATAAACTGTTCTAATCGAAGGTGCAGAGTCACCATAATGTTTATCAAGCTTCTCTTTAGTCTCCTGGGGCGTTTTGCCTTTCATAAAGTAGTGTTTAATCAACACACGAAATTCTTTTTCGTCCATTTTTTTGAAAATCACTCGACTTCCTCGATTCAAACGAATGCCAAACACAAAGAAATAGACCGATCTGGCTGAAACTTGGTGTGTGTTCTTCCAAGAGATGCTACTAACTAAACATAACCTCGATACGCGCCAGTAGTGCTATCTCTCTGACTTTGCACGGACTTTTCAAACGACCCTCGTACAGAGGGATTTCTAAACAAGGGGACAAGTAAAGCACGGCAAGCGAAGAAAAACACCCTCTTTTTATTGGATTTTCCTAAACAAAGAAAAGAATTTGCACCAATAGAAAAGGTGCCGTCTATAAATCATAGTTCTAAACTAAAAGAATGTATGGGCAGGAACTTTCTAAATAGTTCGTACCCTTTTTTTTGGCGGAGGGGGGGGGCAACAGGAAGTTATAAAAAAGAAAAATAGAAATTTAGGGGGGTGCCGGAAAACATCAATCAAAATAAAGATATATTGCCCGCCCCCTAAATGGTTTTACCGCCATAAACATTTTTATGACAACAGCTGGTTGTAATAAACGTCATAACAAACAAATTTGATCGTATTATAAGGTTCAAAGGTTTTCCGTTCAGGAATTTCTAGTCAAACACTTTGTGCGTACAATCGCGCATTGCTTCTTACTCCCAGAAAAAAGGAAGTTTCGTGATCGAGTCGAATCTCTAAAATGGCTTCTTAGTTCCGGTTGAAGGCTTTTCCTCACTTCCTGTCTTAATTCTTCAGAGTTTGGAGAAAAAGTTTACTACAGGTGTTTTTTGAGCTGATATTTTTCACCATTTTTGGGCAAAGATTATTTACATTTTATTTGTTATTGTTTTTAAAGAAAGATCTTTAAAATAAATTGTAAATTAGCAGCAATAAATTATATCGCCCTCAAGAAAAGTTTCGGGCCCCCCCTGTTTCAAAAATATACGTGGTGATTTCTAATTAATTAAAATCCGGAGAAAAGCTAAATCCAGAGCTTGAGTCAGAGGGGGGATCAGAAGTCCCCAGGGAGAGATCACAATCCAGGGAGTCAGTTCCACAAACCCTCCCTGAGAGTGTTGTCAGACCAGTGCAGCCAACATAACACTCCCTTCGATGTGAATTTCCCTCCATTGGATGATGGCACTTTAAGTTCACCAATGACCTTTCTATAATGTAAAGGGGGATATAAGTTGAAAAAACCCTCATGCTTTCAACTTAATATAAATTATTGTAAATTGTTTGCAATTAATTGTGATAACCTGGTATCAGATAAGAGTGGTTCTCTACTATAGAGCTAGCTACAAAAGGAGCATTTTATGGACCATCAAATAGCTAGATAAAGACTCATTTCTGGGTCTCAGCCGTACTACACAGAGTGACTTTCTTCGACTAAGCTTTGGAAAGTTCCTATCCTAGAAACTTCCGCCTGAAGCCCCAAAATGTTAATCGACTTCTTTTGTTGTAACGGCCGGCTTCAAGTAGAAGAATGCTGTATTTAGGGAATTGCAACTAAGATTTGACAGCATTAAAAAAATAAACTGCCAGTTTCAGTCATGATATATTCTTATTCTGCCGGAGCTTTCGACCCTAGAGACTAGGTCCATCTTCAGGGCTGTGGAACATATTTACAGTACGAGTATAATTATATTACAATGAATATGTATAATGTAACGTAATTTACAAAAATTATTTACCTAACTGACTAAGTAATATTTTACATCATTAAAGGGTTGGTGTGACTTCTCTATCTTAGTCTGCTCATGGACTGAGTGTGATCGATCTGTGTGTGATATGTGTTTGGTTGTGAGATATGTGTTGTAAGAGTCGAAAGCTCGACCCTCTTACGACACAAAACCAAAAAAAAGAACACCACAACACTTTCCTTACACAGCACAGAAAATCATCACACTTTCGATTTCCCAGACACAAAGATACTTAAATCAGAAACCAACACACAAAAAGGGAAAGTGCTAGAAGTAGATATACATATGTCTAAGACAAAAAACAGTCTAAATTTCAAAACTGAAACCAACAATTTAAACAAAATACTGGACAGTTGGCAACACTGAGACTTCCTCACAACCAAAACACACATAAAAGCCGATCACACTCAGTACCATGAGCAAGACAAGACCGAAGACACTCCAACCCTTTAATGATGTAAAATATTGCATTGTCAATTAGATAAATAATTTTGTAAATTACGTTACATTATACATATTCAGGCGCCAAGGTGGCCGAGCGGTTAGAGGCGAGACCTGCGAAGCTAAGATGTATTGCGGTACTAGTCTAGGCCTTGGATTTTATCTAATGGTTAATATGAGAAATTTACAGTAAAGTATGTTAGGCGGTTAGAGGCTAGATCCGCAAAGCTAAGATGTATTGCGGTACTAGTCTAGGCCTTGGATTTTATTTAATGGTTAATATGAGAAATTTACAGTAAAATATATAGGCTAGACCCGCAAAGCTAAGATGTATTGCGGTACTAGTCTAGGCCTTGGATTTTATCTAATGGTTAATATGAGAAATTTACAGTAAAGTATGTTAGGCGGTTAGAGGCTAGATCCGCAAAGCTAAGATGTATTGCGGTACTAGTCTAGGCCTTGGATTTTATTTAATGGTTAATATGAGAAATTTACAGTAAAATATATAGGCTAGACCCGCAATGCTAAGATGTATTGCGGTACTAGTCTAGCCCTTGGATTTTATTTAATGGTTAATATGAGAAATTTATAGTAAAGAATGTTAGGCGGTTATAGGCTAGACCCGCAATGCTAAGATGTATTGCCGTACTAGTCTAGGCCTTGCATTTTATTTAATGGTTAATATGAGAAATTTATAGTAAAGTATGTTAGGCGGTTATAGGCTAGACCGGCAAAGCTAAGATGTATTGCCGTACTAGTCTAGGCCTTGCATTTTTTTAATGGTTAATATGAGAAATTTATAGTAAAGTATGTTAGGCGGTTATAGGCTAGACCCGCAATGCTAAGATGTATTGCCGTACTAGTCTAGGCCTTGCATTTTATTTAATGGTTAATATGAGAAATTTATAGTAAAGTATGTTTGTTAGTCGCCTCAGTCCAAGACACCTAATTGGTACTAGTTGGACGTTGCAAAAGATGTAAAAGTTAATTAATTGGAACTACTTCAAGAGTTTAGCAAGTGCATTGTCGGTGCTGCAGTTTTAAAGGATCAGAATTCTTTTCTATAAAAAGATGCATTGTAAAAAGACACTGCAATTAAGTAAGGGCGGAAATTAAGCAGGATCAATACGCTGTATAAATAAAGTACCTTGATTTAGTCGTCCCTTTATTTGGACCGCCATTTTGCGCGGCCCTCCTTAGAAGACCAGATCCTACCTAGAAATGGAACATTCTCTTCAAAACTTTAGTTTCATCGAATCCACATTCAGAGTTTTACTGAATAAATTCACCGATTAGAACAATCGAAGTGACAATCTACAGAAAAGGTCAGATGAATGTACCACAGAAAATATTTTTATTTTATTTTACAACATCCATTAAAGGAGGGACAATAGAAACGCATAATAATGCAATTAAGCAATAATTGCATTATTACAATGTACTGTCAATAATAATAGTTGCCATATTGTTAAGTTGCATTGTCCATGAACTTACGGAGTTGCATAGAAGGAAGTTTTTTTTTTTTTCTTTCACTCGCCTTGTGTTGCTTGCATAATTTTTGCAAGATTGTGCATTCTATTGCAGCTAGATGACCTTGAAGGGAACAAATAGATAGCTATTTTTATTAATATCCAAGTGTTTCAACAGTAATAACTATTGGAATAGAGAAATTACCATGATCAGAGATAGGGTGGACACTCTGCGGTAAAGTTGAAAGATTGTGAAGGCGGTGGCATTTACTAACTAAGCAGCTAAGTTCTTCCACACCGTGTCTTGGTCATGTCATTTCATCACTTATGGCGTCATAACCACGTCATTGCCGGAAATAGGATGGTATTTCTCTTGATAAGTATTAATAGAACTGACCAGAGTGGGCGATCTTAAGTGCTGTTCCGGTGTGCAGTCCAACTCGGGGCATCCGATAAAGCACCGCGGTTGTTTGCGACTAGCAAACATAGTTTACGATAAAATTCTTTTATTAAAATCCAAGGGCTAGACTAGTACGGCAATACATCTTAGCTTTGCGGGTCTAGTCTATAACCGCCTAACATACTTTACTATAAATTTCTCATATTAACGTTGAATAAAATCCAAGGCCTATACTAGTACCGCAATACATCTTAGCTTTGCGGGTCTCGCCTCTAACCGCTCGGCTACCGTGACACCTTTTTCAACTTTATTAAGTAGCGTTTGTCGCAATGTAAGTAAACTTTTAACGTCATATTCGCCACTGCGACCACATAGATCTTGGTTATACCCCGCACTGGTGCAAGGCCACTCCTTCTTCAGCATCTTCTAGAACGATGAAAAACTCATAGAGAAGTTCTAGGAAGTGAAATGTTCTAATGTATGCCTCCCATATTAGGGTACCAGAATTTCCGTAGGATATTCTACATAAAAAAGGATAACCCTCCCTGTGACGTATGAATTCATATCCGCAACGTTCCACGCAGATGTACCGAAGAAGGCATCCCAGACTCAGAAGTTAGGAGGGTTCTAGCCACTGAAATCCTAAGTAATGAGCAGGGTCTGTAAGGCAATCCCAGAGATAGGAAAGCAGGAAGATTACGGGTATCCTCTCTTAGATGCCCCACACAGTTCCCTAAGGACGTGACATGTTCTTCCACTAGTTGATAACCACGCAAGCTTTCTGGGAAAGTCTAAACCCTCCAGATCCAGAAAAGGCTTCTTTTTTTTAGAACCAGAAAAAAAAATTGACGCTTAAGCGTCTTAAATGCGAAATATGGCGGCTACGATTCTCTCTAGACTTATTACACCCGCACAGCCTCAAATATGTGTGTACGTAACATTTACGCAGATCTTTGTTTAATTTGAATAATTTCTGTCAACAAAATATCTATTAGAAGGAATAGATACGTCATACAGAACGTCATCGAGAGAAAAGGAATTTCATCAATATTCCGTTAGTAGAGTGTAGTATCGCACGGTGAATCCGGAAATGGATTCTGCATGACCTTGCAAGGGGTATCTGGGACTGGACGATGACAGGCCACGCTAAACCACAACACTACCGGAAGCTAGTTTTACACAGTGGTAGTGGTGGGGGGGGGGGGGTCGAGTGCAAATTCCCGCCAAGCTGCCAAAAAAAATAAACCGCGCACTACTACAGTCTTACCACTACACAGAGAGAGAGCTCTATAGTAATACTATTTACCCAACTGAACGTACTCGCAAAAAAAAAAATTTGGTTGGCAGCAATTGGCTCCAGCCAATTGCTGGCTGGCCCCGCTAAGAAAGGCAACAAGAACTTTTTTTTTTTTCCTCGCAGTCCCATTCATGAAACTAGACAATGTACTGGTGAATGAAAGGAGTGTCAGACCGGAAGAAACAAGGCCACCAACATCGCTGATTCATTGCACCATCCAAAACTCTCGCGTCTTCCTCTTTCCTTACTTTCTTTCCCTACCACCCCCTCTTCGGTTTTCTTTTGCTATTCACTTTCCCTCACAGCGCGACCCAGCAAGAATCTCAAGAGGATCTTCTTCGCAAACATGCCCTTTGAACAGGACAAAGGAAACGAAAATTGGTGAGAGCGCTCTCTCATAGTTTACGTACATTTTTTAAAACTAGGAATTTGTACTAAGAAAAAAATAAAGAAATTCTGGAATGTTGAGAGAGTGATCATCAAAATGTATGGCACAAAGATACTTTAAATCAGAAACCAACCCAGCAAAACACCGACGATATCAAGGGTACAATTTCAAAAGCAGCACTACAAAAATGGCCAGACAGATTAACAGTAATGGTAATAAAGGGGGATTCTATAAAACTATGTGTAGATCAGTTACCTAGACAACCATGGCTTAAGGGGAACTGTCACTAATAAATGGGCATGTTACGACAATAAGCAGGTTGAGAGCGAACCACGCGGTGTGTGTGGATCGTACCTTCACAGGATCAACAAAAAGGTCTTCTCCTCCTCTTTGCGTAGACTTGGCAATGAGGAGAAGGATTTCAAACATATGTAAAAGTGCCACCAGAGGGGGCTGCCGACAACGCCACACAGCCTGAAGATTAGGTTATAGTTTAGGAAGGTTTAGCGTCATTTTAGAGTGTTTACGTTACAGTTTTTCATAGTGTTTAACGACGGTGACATATAAACTAGTAATTTAATTATTATTTACAGGTATTTTATTGTTTTAATTATTTATGTATTAATGTTTTGTATTAATTTATTTATAAAATTAAAGAATAATAAAATCTGTTTTGGAAAACCGTCTTACAAATTAAATTACTAGTTATATTTCACCGTCTATGAAAACACTATGAAAACTGTAACGTAAACACTCTAATGACGCTAAACCTTCCTAGACTATAACCTAACATTCAGGCTGTGTGGCGTTGTCGGCAGCCCCCTCTGATGGCACTTTTACACATATATTAATGATATGTCCACGTTATGTGGTAGAAAGGAAACGAATGTTTGACGACATATATACAGGTATTTAGATGCACCATTTCGCTACGAAGACAATATAGACGAGATAATATTCTCCACCAACATCTATGTGCTTAAATGTAAAGCAGAGCTAGCAAAGAAATACGGAGTGTATTTAAAAGTTATAGCCGATTAGAATGAATGGAAGAAAATGATTAGAGATGGATTACGGTGATTTTAATTTCGGTTAAGCTATAAGGATGACAGGAATATAGACTACTGATCCATCCATTAGTTGTAAGTTTGTATGTAAATAGTTTGTATATAGTAGAGGGATGAATGTGTGAAGCGAGTGTATTTATAAGTAAGAATGGAGAGTGGGTGATATTCTAGTGATAAGCACCTAGACGATGCTGGCTGTATGGCGGAAGCCAAAGCTAAAAAAAATAGGAAAGTGCTAGAAATGAGATATACATATCAAAGACAGAAAACAGTCTTAATTTCAAAACTAACACCAACAATTTACGCCAACTTACTACAAAAATACTTGACAATTGGCAACACTGAGACTTCCTCGCAACCACACACACATATAACCGATCACACTCAGTCCCATGGGCAAGACAAGACAGAAGAAGACACACCAACCCTTTAATGATGTAGTAAAATATTACATTGTAAATTAGCCCTGAAGATGTGACCTAGTCCCTAGGGTCGAAAGAGCTCCGGCATAATAAAGTTTATCATGACTGAAACTGGCAGTTCATGTTTTCATCCTATTGATAAGGATTCTGGACACAAAAATGGAATTTACCGGAAGTGTAACTGAACGGAACTGAAACTTTGTTCTGAGTCTCCATAGATGTAGGTTTTTAAAACTACTTCCCAGGTAAGAGTCCATTTTAGGGCAGATCTAGGAGGAAGCGATTTGAGCCAATCCCCACCGGAACTGCTGCCATCTTGATCACTTTAATAAGAATTGTATTTTCTAGCCGAACACACTACTTCCTTTACGTACAATTTGAAGACATTAATAATTACAAACGGAAGTACGTACACATAGGCACCATATTTACAGCGACAAAATAAGAAAAGCTAAACCAGGTTATTGCTGTTGATATAAAAAGACTAAATCTATCGTTTACATTAACCTTGGCCGTACTGTCAGGTGGCAAAGATGTATCGATTCGCATCTTACTGACACATTTATCATGACAATGGCAAACAATACATTTATCTAGACATGTCTCATTATACTTGTGACTCACACCTACCAAACATTCAAAACACTAATATATTGTTGTATATATGTAACTCTTCGGCATGGTTATATTTATTTGTCAACCAGGCACGTTTCGATGGCGACACTACAGTAAATAACATTTTGTATAACTTAGTGGGCCTTCACTAAGGGTTCACTTTAAATAGTCACAAGTAAAACAGAAAGCTGACGGCCTGTCAATAAAGATAATGTTTTATTAATTCAAATATTACGCTGTTTTAATCATACTCAAAGTGCAGCGTTTTATTTTTTGTAATTAAACGTTACATTTCCCAAAAGTGGGCAAAAACATCAAATCTGATAGCACTTCCGCCGCAGATATAGATATAAGGAACTGAAATTCCAGTTGACCATTTTCTCTCAAAATTGAACCGTATTTCCCTATACAGGGGTGAACCAGTAAGTATTATCAATAGGCCTACTGTGTGTAGTACATCTAAAGTGGAGTTTAATGGCCTATTGGCCAACTTCATATTTTCCACTGTTCTTGAGTGACGTGACTTTAATTTTTTTTTAAAAAAAATCATTACTTTTTTGCAATAAAAATGTTATTACTCAGAAAAGTTTTAGTCCGAATTCGATTCTGATGACACGGTTTAGAAGGACAGATAGATTTTCTGAAAAATTGATACCATTTCGAAGCATAAGTTATTCTCCCAAACAGCCTCAATCTTCCTCCTGGATACTGGAGCAAAATAAAAGTAATCGAAAATTTTTGAAGAAAACTCATTAGGCCCTTATGTGATCCATTATCAGACCTAGGTGCTGGCCACTTTTTAGTAAAAGTTTCCTTGTTTAATGTGGGCTTTCAAATGGTATATCATTTTCCAGGATTCCTTTTATCTTCGTATGAGAATATAGGATGAAAAAAATAATTGCCATTTCAGTCGTGATACATTTATTCTGGCCGAGCTTTCGACCCAGGGACTAGGTCCTCTTCAGGGCTGTGGGAACATATTTACAGATTGTTAACAATGATTCTATTAAAATGAATATTTATAACATAACGAAATTTACAAAAATTATTTACCTAGTTTACAAAGTAATATTTTTACCTTACAGGGTTGGTGTGTCTTCTGCCTTGTCTGTTCATGGGACTGAGTGTGATCGGTCTGTGTGTGATATGTGTTAGGTTGTGTGGAAGTCAGTGTTGCCAATTGTCAAGTATTTTGTAGTAAGTTGTTGTTTAAATTGTTCGAGTCAGTTTCTGAAATTTAGACTGTTTTCTGTCTTAGATATGTATATCTACTTCTAGCACTTTCCCCTTTTTTGGTGTGTTGGTTTCTGATTTAAGTATCTTTGTGTTTGGGAAATCGAAAGTGTGGATGATTTTCTGTGCTGTGTAAATGGCAATTATTTTTTCATCCTATTGAAACTATGAATCAGTCACCAAAAAGAATGAACAACAATTCCTATGAGAAATTTGCAAGAAAAAACATGTTCACGAGCACCCAACAAGGTGTTAGTTTATCAAGTTGTTTAATTCATTGAAAACTCTTTTAGATGGCACCAGTAGTCCAATTTTTAAAGTAGATTGTCTTCTGTGTAATAACATTTTCTATTGCAAAAAAGTAATGATTTTAGAAATTTAAAGTGACGTCACTCAAGATCAGTGGAAAATATGAAGTTGGCCAATACGTCATTGAACTCCACTTTAGATGTACCGCACACACTAGGGCCGTGGACATTACTTACTGGTTCACCCTGTATATTACCACGAAATTTTACTCCAATTATAGACTACGAGGGGGTACCCAAAAATAACCGGAATTGCGTTGCCGCGCATGGAGCTTATGTAGTACGCATTTCTGCCGCTAGACGTGTATAGCGCAATTCCTTGCCAGTTCAGTCCTGCCTGTGTTGTTCTGTTCATCTGCAGTGATTGTTTTTACCAGCGCTGTTTTGTTCTTTTTTCGTTTTTTATGATGGCAAGTTTAAGTGAACAACGTGCAGCTCTGAAATTTTGTTTTCTACTCGGCAAAAATGCTGCTGAAAGTGTTTTAATGTTGAAAACAGCTTACAAAGATGACGCTATGGGAAAAACTCAAGTATACGAGTGGTTTACTCGGTTTAAAAATGGCGACATGTCGATTGATGACAAACCTCGTTCTGGACGTCCATCAACTGCCCGAATCGACGAAAATGTTGAAAAAATTCGAGAGCTGGTGTTCACAGACCGTCGACAGACAATTGATCAACTGTCAGAGAGTAGTGGGTTATCTTGGAGCTCGGTTCAGCGAATTTTAACGGAAGATTTGGGGGATGAAAAGGGTTGCTGCCAAGTTTGTTCCTCGAGTTCTGACTGAAAATCAAAAAGAACATCGAGTTGAAACATGTCGTGCTTTGAAACAACAGCTTGAAACTGATCCAGACTTTCTGTCAAAGGTCATTACTGGTGATGAGTCATGGTGCTATGGTTATGACCCAGAAACAAAGCAACAGTCGAGCCAATGGAAGACGTCATCTTCACCCCGACCAAAAAAATGTCGTCAAGTCAAGTCAAACATCAAAACAATGCTGATTTGCTTTTTTGATGCCAAAGGCGTAGTCCATTCAGAGTTTGTCCCGCCAGGTCAGACCGTCAATCAAACCTTGTATTTGGAAGTTTTGAAAAGATTGCGCAATAGTGTTCGCCAAAAAAGACCCGATTTGTGGCAAACAGGAGACTGGTTCTTCCACCACGACAATGCACCTGCACACACAGCCATCTCTGTTACACAGTTTTTGGCTAAAAATGGCATGGTTCCGCTGCCCCACGCACCTTACTCGTCTGACCTGGCTCCGTGCGACTTTTTCTTATTTCCACGCATGAAAAAGGGCATGAAAGGTCACCGATTTGACAACATTGAAGAGGTCAAGAAAAAAACCAAGAAGGAGCTGTCAGCCATTTCTAAAGATGACTACAAAAAATGTTTCGAACAGTGGAAGCACCGGTGGGACAAATGTATTAGTTGTAATGGAGAGTATTTTGAAGGGGATAAGGTTGTTCTGTAAAAAATTTGTAAATAAATAGCTTTTAAAAAATAATTCCGGTTTTTTTTTTGGGTACCCCCTCGTATTTCTACGTACCTCTATATGAGGCACAAATATTATCGCAATAACTGCAAATACTTTACGAGATATAGAGAATTGAAATTTCTTTGCTGTTTCATTTTTCCTTCAAAATTTTTAAGTCGCAGAGTGGAAAAACCATATTTCCCACATTTGTGGTGACCTTAATTGCAATTTCTTTTGGAACTGCATATTGACTATTTTCTCTATCACTTATTGCAGTGAATGTGTAATGTTGTTGCAAAAAATACTTCATATAGTTACTACTAGAGGATCTGTTGCGCTTAGCTGCAGAATGTTGAAGAGGTTCAAGGTATTGCCACTTGGAGTTCTTACTTACAGGACACGGTAGTGGGAGAAGGTGAGGGGCTTACTTAGTGGTAATTTTCTTAGTCGAACAGTTTTTATTAACTATTAAATACTTAAATATATGTAATAAAAAAAAAAAAAACTTGTGCGTGTGTTAGTAACAAGATGTTGTGTTAGGTCAGGGTCCCCGGGGCCACTGAGAGTGAATGGCCTCTCACTTACTCACACACATACACGCAGAACACTGTATCTACAGACTAACACACTGCTACCAGCCATGCAACTGCAGTACATCAATACTAATTTCCCACTGGCACAGCGCTCTCATTGGTTGGCATAATTATTACGTTTATTTAGTGTAACCAGCTGATTAAAACAGTCTGGCCAACTTAGAAGAAGAAAAATTCTGGCATGATTTTCCCCTTAAGTGAATAATTACTTGATAAATTATCGTATATTAGAATTTATATAAAAAGAAAAGATTGTTGACATCAATATTATACAAGTTTAGGAGGCAGATTACAGTAATGGTAATAAAGGGAGATTCTATAAAACTATGTGTAGATCAGTTACCTAGGCAACCATGGTTTAAAAGGGAACTGTCACTAATAAATGGGCATGTTACGACAATAAGCAGGCTGAGAGGAGCGAACCACGTGGTGTGCGGATCGTATCTACACAGGATCAACAAGCAGGTCCTCTCTCCTCTTTGCGTAGACTTGGCAATGAGGAGGAGGATTTCAGGACAATATAATAATGGATATGTCCACGTTATGTGGTAGTTAAGGAAACGAATGTTTGACGACTTATACAGGTATTTAGATGCACCATTTCGGCTACGAAGACATAATATTCTCTACCAACATCTATGTGCTTAAATCTGTAGCAGAGCTAGGCAATGGAATATTAATGTAGTATTTAAAAGTTATAGCCGATTAGAATGAATGGAAGAAAATGATTAGAGAAGGATTACGGTGATTTTAATTTCGGTTAAGCTATAAGGATGGCAGGAATATAGAGTACTGATCCATCCATTAGTTGTAAGTTTGTATGTAAATAGTTGTATATAGTAGAGGGATGAATGTGTGAAGCGAATGCATTTATAAGTAAGAATGGAGAGTGAGTGATATTCTAGTGATAAGCATCTAGACCAGTGGTGGGCAAACTTTTTTAATGGGGGGGCCACAAAGTTTAAGAAATTCTAGAGGAGGGCCAGAATTATAGAAAAAATGCATTTTGTGTTAAAGCTTTTAATCAAAATATTATAAAAACATTACAGCATTACACACTTGTGTAACTACGCGGCTAGTTTAGCTTCACCTATAGGTTATGCATCTATTATTCTACTAAGTAGAATCTACTTTATACTTCTCGACCGTCAAAACGTAATTATAGCGGGCCATATACTATCCATGCCGGTGGACCCTCGGCGGGCCGTACTTTGCCCATCACTGGTCTAGACGATGCTAGCTGTATGGCGGAAGCCAATGCCAAAAAAAAAAAAAAATCCAAAAAGCCCAATGTTTACGATAACAAAGATTTTACTATTGAAGGAAATGACGTCACAACATCCTTAGAACCCCATTAAAGTAAATATTCAATTAGTAAAAGTTTTCTGAGTTACTAAAACTTTTATATTTCCCAATTAAATGATGTACTTTGACAACCTCGTCCAGTTGTTGACTTGCTAGACTTGTGTGGCCAAAAACTTAGTCTTGGTCAATGAAAACTCCCATTTCCCACATTTCTAGTAGGGCGGCCCAAGGCCTACGCCACTGCCGATCCCTTTGGATCTATTGTGGCTCATTTCCCACACTTGTAGAATAAATAATTATTTTTTACTCATTAATTTTGGGATAAAACACTTTCGACAATACCAGAGAACTCCACTCTCGGCGTGTACGTAGAATAATAAAAGTAATTTCACGAACTAGACGGAAGCCCAGCGAACTACTCAAACTTTAATTACGTCACACAAAATAGACGGATCCAGTGGTAGAGCAGAGTCAGTTGGTACCAGCCAGTATCGACACGATCGATATCAGGTCATAGCTAACTTCACTGACTAGATTCGTGTCTTGTCCGTATTACCTACCCTCTGACTTTTCTGTGACAGCTGTTTCTTCAGATTTGGCACTTTATTATTTTTTCTCTTGTATTGCGATAAGTTCAAAAACTTTTTGGTAGCGACTTGCCACCGGAAATTGTGGTTTTTAGAAATGGAATTCGAGGAGAGAAATAACTGCAGGACTGTGTCGGTGTGTCTCCGTGTGGGTGAACACAGACTTTCCACAATGAAATTGAAACTCTCTAAAAACAACAACAATAATTTAACAATTCTAAGGCACTTCCGCTCTACAACTGTTTTGTTCTTCTCAAACAATTGGGAATTTTTTAAACCCAACTTACACTGAAAAGTTAACTTTATTTTACCACAAAATAATTACAATTGCCATAAAAATAGCGAAGCTTTTTCGGATATTAAATAAATCGCGAAACAACGACGTAATGCATTCAAAGGCCAATACTCTATTTGCTGTATAGAATTGTGCATTATCCAATGATGCGATTACTGGCCTCAACTCTCTGCTGCGCTATGCACTTGGCTTGTTTTAAATGCGAGTTGATAATAGTCCCTTAAGACGTAAAGATAATGGCCTATCAAACGGGTTTAAAGCTTAACTCCCAAATTAGGTGTCGTGGACGGAGGCGACTAGCAAACATACTTTACTATAAATTCCTCATATTAACCATTAAATAAAATCCAAGGCCTATACTAGTACCGCAATACATCTTAGCTTTGTGGGTCTAGCCTATAACCGCCTAACATACTTTACTATAAATTTCTCATATTAACCATTAAATAAAATGCAAGGCCTAGACCCCGTGAATCGAACCCACTAAACCAACAATACATCTTAGCATTGCGGGTCTAGTCTCTTTAACCGCTCGGCTATCGTAGTGCTATATCACAGTTAAGTACTGTACTTGTCCAAAATATTCACATTGCTTTCAAGGTTTTAGGTTTAGGTTATTTCTAATACATACCTATTTCACTGTACCTGATACTTTGATCTAGATATTTTGGAGTTTGTTGTTAACGGATAGTTATAGAAATAGTTTATTAACTAGAAATAATGTATAAACTATACAAATTCTCACAATGCAGTCAAACCACAAATACCGCATGAAAGTCAGTTACGTCAGTATGGAGTTCACCTTGGGAATGGCAGATAAGTGCATAAAAATGTATTAATATCTAATAATGCAGTTTAGTTGCATTGAATAACTCATTAATATCAATAAGTTATTGCATTTTTAATTGTCTTTTTAAACTTACCAGTGTAGTTTCTGCATATTTGAAAATTTGCAGATCACATGTTTTCCTACCTGGTGAAAAGCTCACATTTCTCGAGGAACTGCTGAATCGAGTTTTCTAAAAACTTGGAATCTTCAGTAAATATTCTTTGGCGGTACTTTTTTCTGAAATTAAAGGACAATCTTGCTGCATGAATGTTTAGATCTGGAACAATCACCCAGCTTCCAGAGATTTTTCGCCATTTTGAGATTTTCTTGGATAGGGCTGCTGTATAGAATGAAATCAAAGCACAAACGTTCCTTGTTTGACGATAATGAGTGAGTTAGAACCTTGAGAAGAGCAGTAAGTGGATGTGGTGGGGAGAGAGCACCCCAGAACTATAAATAGTCCCAGTCCAAACGGCTGCAGGTCATAGGCTCATCCTCTAGCGGAGGAGAAGAAGTGCAGCCATTACTGCCACAGCGAAATGCATCCGCCTCCATGATGCAGTTCCAGCGGACTGCAGGTGAACCACCTTGGCACCTTGCTCTTCCATCTCCATTAGAAACTAATTAATTCTTTCTTCTCTTCTCCTAGCCTAGCACTCTCCATCATCTAACCTTATCTCGCCACCACCATCTCTACACACAACAATATGACTTGATTATAAATGCAAATGAAGCAAAGGACATTCACTTTGCGTACAGCTAGCGAGACAAAGCAAGTCTCTACAGCAAACAGCTGACTAATTAGATCAGCTGATATCATTCTGAAGTAATAACAGTGTAGCCAACTGATTGGTGCAATTTATTAAACGGTTGTTATTTAGGCTCACCTTTTTCTTTTTTAAGCGCCATAAACAAAACGGAAGACACACAAACTGGCTCCTATAGCGAATAGCAAACATACTTTACTGCAAATTTCTCATATTAACCAATAAATAAAATCCAAAGCCTAGACTAGTACCGCAATACATCTTAGCTTTGCGGGTCTAGTCTCTAACCGCCTAACATACTTTACTATGAATTTCTCATATTAACCATTAAATAAAATCCAAGGCCTAGACCAGTACCGCAATACACCTTAGCTTTGCGGGTCATGCCTCTAACTGCTCGGCTATTGTGCGTCTTGCAATTCAACTACTTTTAAGAATAAGTTGAAAGTACAGGTTAAATTTAATTAGGTAATCTGCATTCAAAGTCTTGTGTTCACAATTTACTTTGGAGATTATGGATTTTTGGCGGATTTTGGGGTTAGGTAAGGGATGAACAGTAAATGTTTAAACCATATTCTTTCTCGCCCCTTAAAAAAAAAGTTGAAGCTGGAACATTTGCTGGATTTTATTGTAAAAAGGAGGAATGTAAGAGGGAAATTGTAGATAATGTGGTGGGTGGTGGAGGGTGCATTGGTGCCCTATAGGGCAGGGTGCGATAGAAGGCTATTCAGTTCACTCTGCACAAGGGCGGTTCTGGCAGCACGAGGTCTACAAAGGGAAGAGCGGGTACAGGGAAAGTGCCAGCCCTAAATGCGCTCGCACGAGCACTGCACCGGAGCGCGTAGGTGGTGGGTGTGCGCGAGTTTGTGGACAATTACGAGAGAGAGGGAGATAGAGAGCGAGTCCCGGTGGTGGGGATGTGCAGTCCTGTATACATGTAGACATGAATCGTAATCTCATGCATTATGAATGGAGAGATCTGGACGTGATGGTGGGGGGTGGGAAGCTGCACAGAGCATTGTGCTGGACCATACACACACACACACACACACACACACACACACATTCACCATCAGAGTACGGCATCAGTGAAAACTTTTGTCTTGCTGTTTCCATAGAAATGGCCAAAACACAAAACCAGCAGTAAAAGTAAACCGAGAAACCGGAAATCTGGATAAAGCACCAACTGAATCAGCTGAGGAACCTTCGAACTGCAGTTGCTTTCAATACAAAGCAAAAGGTCCTTCGAACTTTGAATTCTATTGGTTGTGAATATCACATAGAAGATATGGCCCGCCCACTTTCCTGCTGTTGCTCTTAAAAATTAAAAATACAACGAATAGTAAAGTCTCTTTTTCAGTTGTACCGAAGTCTGACTTTGGAATAACCACTGATTCCGATTCAAAGACAAGTTTACGCTTTCACTTGTTTATCAGGAGCAGGAGAAATCCTCCCTTGGGTGGGGATTTGTCTCCGAACTCTCAGGGATTCTCCTGGGTTTGGGGTGCTTCCCAGGATGGGCCACTTCTTGGAACGTTCGGGACTTCACTATTCAGGGTGCATCTGTTTCTGTTTTCTGTTTTCTTTATTTGGCATTGGCTTCCGCCATACAGCCAGCATCGTCTAGGTGCTTATCACTAGAATACCACTCACTCTCCATTCTTACTTATAAATACATTCGCTTCACTCATTCATCCCTCTACTATATCCAGCTATTTACATATCCTACAACTAATGGATGGATCAGTACTCTATATTCCTGCCATCCTTATAGCTTAACCAAATTAAAATCACGTAATCCTACTCTAATCATTCCCTTTTCTCTTGCATTCATTCTATAACTTTTAAATACATTCATATTTCTTTGCTAGCTCTGCTATAGACTTAAGCACATATATGTTGGTGGAGAATATAATGTCTTCGTAGCGAAAGGGTGCATCTAAATACCTGTATATATCGTCAAACATTTGTTTCCTTTCTACCACATAACGTGGCCATATCATTATTATATGTTTGAAATCTTCCTCCTCATTGCAGTCTACGCAAAGAGGAGAGGACCTTTTGTTGATCCTGTAATGAAGTTGTTTATGCGTATTTGGCTTCATCCATTCTTAGAGGTTTTCTCCGAAATGTAGCTGAACTAGTGAGAGATCTGGGAGAATGCATATGGAACAGGACTTCAATGCAAACTGCACATTGATACAGCGTGTAAGGAGGTAGTTTAACCCGATCTTTAGATTAGATTAGATTCTAGTAGGGCGGCCCCTAAGGCCTATGCCAGCCACTGCGACCCCTTTGGATCTATTGTGGCCCCCTCACTCTAAAGCTCACCCTCCAGACCCGTCCGTTTAACCAAGACTTTTAATTCTGGAGAGCGACTCCTGGGTAAAGCTCCTCAGGGCCTTGGTTTTTCCTCTCCCCCAGAGTAGTAAAACATCCTTAGCCACACGAGCCCCTCACACTGACACAACACGTGCAGTGTAGTTGCCTCATCCTCTTCCTCCTGACAGAACCTACAAAAGGCTATCCTCTTCTGCCAGGCCCATGCGATGCCTGAGCCTGCAGTGGCCAGTTAATAGGCCTACAATTAACCCGATCATAAACAGGGCAACTTAAAGCAGGTTCCTTTCATTTCCCTCAAACCCCCTCACTTCCTCCCCCCACCATCCACAAAAACTCCCCTCTATACAATTTTCCCTGAACAAAAAAAAAAAACGTTAACCTTCTATCCAGCCAAGCAAGGAGAAACCTCTGAAGGAAGAATAGAAGGAGACCGGACCGACGAAGCGATGTTTTAAGGAGCGGAGGAGATGGGGAACAGCTCTGTCCTCTGCATGGTTGACCTTGAGGCACGCACTCTACTGGAAGGTCGATGACTTATGTAATCTCACTCAGAAATAACAACTATTGAAGACGATGTCCCACTGTCTACTGTAAACAATATTTTTGTAATTTACGTCGTTCATGTATTACCTCTGATAGGCGAATACGACTGAGCCAAAATTGAGTCTTCACTTAACGGATATCCTCTAAGTGAACGGAATATGATCAGATTTTATTACGAAAAAAAAAATTCTTCAAAAACGGAAGCACAATTTTTGGTTTAGATTCTGCGGAAATGGAAAACTACGATTTCTGGTTTTAAATCTTTCCAGCCTACTGAACATTTCTTCAGGGTAAAAGTAAATTTAAAACAGCGGAACCTCAAAGACGTGCGTGTCTTCCTGGTGGATTACCCGGAAACTCTGTATTCGGATCGTATAGATCCCTCCTGTAAATCAAGATCCTTTGAAAATTATACAGATGGCCAAAGAATTACGAAATTATAAGTCATCTTTGCCAAAAGCTATTATTTTACAGGTACATACATGTTTCGCAGCTATTATTTGTACGAACGAGCCTCGCCTAATTACTCTTCTCGTGTAGCTGGGGCTACGTGAACTGCATTGCTAAGTAGATAGCCAGTTTGCAGGCCACCTAGCACTTCCCCCACGTTTTATGGGCATATTTTGCAGAAATAGTAAATTTAAAGAAATAAACGAAACAACTTCTCTGAACAGATTGTTTTTTTTGGACAATAGGCCCAAGAATGGGTCTTTAAACTAGGAACGTATTTTCCAGAAAAAAAAAAAACCACTTGACCGGAAATGCGATCTTGAACGATTACTTTACCGGAAGTTTCGAGTTTTTCGAGAATCAATACGAGAAAAAGTAATTCTCTGTAAGAATGTTTTTCTTTCCATTAAAACTAAAAAAAACGAATACTTAGTAATGCAAGCGAACAGCTCTTTCTATAACGAGAAGTACTCGAGCAGGGCATTGACATGACGTCATATGGCTTCCTGACCTCATTGTTTCCAATTTACAACTAGTGCTAGTAATATTGGTACAGTAACACAGCTAGTACTCGGTAATAACATGAAACGACTAGTAAAGTAACGACGTCACCCAATTCACTGCCATCAATATCAAACCTACACGTAGTTTACATACCCCCACCCTTTGCGCACTGAAGTCACCCTAGCCAGGACTTTCAATTACTGAAAGCATTAAATATTGATTAAATAATACGATTCCCATAGAATTATGATCTTACAGCTGATTTACAGATTAGGATGGGCATGGCGGGCAAGATAATACGAAAAATTTAAAAAATTAAACATTCAAGAACGTTGGAATTTCTTCCACGTTGAAAGCGACTGCCTACAAGAACGTTAACGTCTCAAAGAACTTCAATTACAGCTTTAGATCGCACAGTGGATCTTTGTTTTACAGCCAACCTCTGGATAGGTCCAAGATGAATCACCACTATAAGGTACATCTATATTCCTACAGGTGGTGAAAAAAAAAAAAAAAATGGTGATGCTGTACAAAACACTGGAGCAACAGAATACTTTAATCACCATCATGAATAATGGGTATGTACTGGGTGATTATGGCGTTAGATGATACAAAGAATGGCAGATGACGAAGGAGATTCAAAACAGACGGAAAGAACGCAGGTGTTTCGATTGTAGAACACCTGGTGCTTCTCTCCCCCCTCTATTTTCACTATTTTTACACTATCCTACTATTTGTTGTACAATACTCTCGAGCACTTGGGAAACCGCATTGTGTAATCCCAATAATCAGACTGCAGTGGCTGAAGCCACTGGGTACTGTGTGGCTTCAGCCACTGCTAAGACAGGGTGATT
The DNA here is from genome assembly GCF_049639745.1 of Rhodnius prolixus. Taxonomy (NCBI): domain Eukaryota; kingdom Metazoa; phylum Arthropoda; class Insecta; order Hemiptera; family Reduviidae; genus Rhodnius; species Rhodnius prolixus. Next base: position 41,662,236 of record NW_027411634.1, read on the forward strand.
CTGGTGAAACAATCACAATACTTCATCTTTAGGATGCGGGAGAAACTTGTCTCTTTATTTCCGTGACTGTATGATGTCATCGTGATGAAAACCTCAGCACGAACTGAGCGATTCCTCGATTTAGAGCTGGACGAAGCGGCGACTGTTCCGGGAGATATCACTGCTATCCATGACTACTCTGCTTTAGGCAAACGGCCTTCCCAGCAAGAACGTCAAACTGACGCCAAAGTGGACTCAGTAACCAGTCCAAAAAGCTTGTTTACAATGCACAATAAGTCAAAACATCTACTCCACAGTGTGGAGGCGATTGTGTTCACTAAAAGCGACTGAACAGATTGGAACAAGAGGAAGTGGAAAAAACGGACCGGAAAAACTTCCTGGGGCTTCCTGTGCTGCTGGAACTCTAACCAAACTTCCTATTTGTTTAAAAACTAAAAAAATTTAGAAATGTTAACGTTGAAAACATAATCGTTTCACAAGTGCACAAGGAAATGACGCAAAAATCGTAAGATGCAATCTAATTTCCAAAAAAATGCACTGCAAAAATGAAAAATTTTAGCCATTCTGTTTACGAACTCATACAACTTAGTGAACATTTTTAGGGGACCCAAACACAGCACTTCTTCTTATGAGCAGTAAGAGAAAGGAGAAGTTACAGCATCTGTTTCTCCAAAGATGCAAAGATTTTTAGAAAGACAACGAAATGAGCAAAATGATTCCATTCGAAAACTACGTGTGTGGAAATATAAAGAAAAACCCGGTAGGAAATAGAATAAGGAATAATCGAGGTGATTTAAAATTATAAATACATCATCGCAACAATAACAGATGTAACAATATTAACTTCCGTTGATTACGCAGTGATTCCCGGTAATTACATTACTAACAGAACTCAGTGACTCAGCACTGGGATCACCGCCGGAGTCCAAGGTGATCTCTCTGCGACAGTACTCTGGAACACAACCATACATTGACTACTTGTATACTTGGTGTAGTAGCACCTTCCAGGAGTTGGCAACACTGAGTGAATGGTCCAGACTGGAAGCTGTAAACTCTGTGCTGGACCTTGAAGTGGTGGCAACATCCTTGGAGAAGTGTAATAAAAGTTATAGCTGGAAGAAGACGCTGACTGACAGACAGACGGATGAAGTGAAAGAAATCAAAAGGAGAATTACTTTCCATTACTTCACAGGAAGTAAGACTGGTGCTGAAGATGGCCAGGGAGAAGATGCTGTGATCTTCCGTGGCAAATCACTTTACGAGTCCAGGAGGGGCCGCTTTAACGTACCTTTATCTGGGGGACCTCCTCCGGTCTCACTAAGAAGCCCTCTATCTTTACAAGGTCATCTCACTGGTAGACTTCCAACTCTTCTTCAACTCTCTCCCATACCTTAACCACCCAAAGACAAATATTCCAACAAGAATGTAGAAAATTAACTTACGTCACTGGCAGCCACAACATATTAACCGTCATCACATACCTGAAATCATAAAAGAAAAAAGGTTATTACGTTATAATAATACAATAATGACGATTATTATATTCATCTGAGGGGGTCACTAAGCCCTAGGCGCTTTTCCAAGCTCTGGGAAATCCAACAACAGCAACTCAAAGAAGACTAGAAGTGGTCCAACCAAGGTAGGCTGTCTAGTAAGATTACATTTTTTAGTGAAAAGTACAGATTACAACACTGTATGCTGTTGTTTTTTTTTCTTTTTTAATTAAGGCGCGTCAACATCTCAGGTTATTGGCGCCCGGAGCTTTTTTCAGTGCACTGTACGGCCTCCATCACCGGACAGTGAGCTGTAAGAAGCTCCTAGGAAGAGAAAGAATCTAAGGGTCAGCAGCTGGATTCGAACCCGGGACCTCCGCGTGAGACTGTATGTTGTTGTTAAGAATGAAATATGTTCCAAGTTATCAGTAATTTCTGAGTAAAAAAAACGTTGAGAAATAGCAGCGGAAGAGGAAGTTGTAGACTATTCACATCGAGATTTGTTTCTGGTATTCTGTATCCGGAGTGATGGGGTCCACAGTACTCTGTTTAAACTTTTCTTGTAAGTAAACGTTAAGTGTAATCAATTTTATGGAGACCATTTAAATAGATTATCGATTCTATGTAGGTGGGGGGGGATACACTATATAATTATATCGAACTAGTAAGAAAACAATCTATAATTACGATAATCGATTATCTTAAAATTATTTCGTCATATGCAAATTTAATAATTTATTGACGAGTAATAAAAAGTGTTAAATACTGTTACTTTTTCTAGGAATCATTTCAATAATTTAGAGCAGCTTTTCCCAACCTGTGGTACGCGAAAAATAAGCAATAATGGTGGACACAAAAAATTAAAGCATACAAACATCATAGAAACGTTTTTTTCCCCTAAAATTCATAAAAAATATTTTAATTAATAATATTATACAGTAAAGTTGTTAATATGTACAGAGTAATAAGGTTAGTCTGTCTCAAGATATACGGAGAAAATATAAATAGCACATTTATCAAGGATTAAAAATTGTCTTTCACGGAGTATTTTCCCAAAACACAAATGATAATTCGGATTCCAAACCACCTTCTATAAAGAAAATTTAGGAAAAGCTACATGATTATCAATAAAAGACGAAAGAAAATTTAATAGAATCATCATGTGACAGAACTTAAATGATAACTATGTAAAAATCTGCTGCTTAAAGAGACTGGATTGTAATGGAGTAAGCTCTATCCAAGCAACATTAAATTTAATTGGTACTTACAGGTAGTTGGAATGCTTAAAAGTAAATTAATTTAGAAGATTTGGGCGCAAATATAATAATCCTGAAGATGGACTTTGTTAATTAATTAATAATTTTGAAGAGAAAAATATGTACGAAGTTTTTAATTATTTAAAACCAGCTTTAAAACAAAGATCTTACACTTTACAAAGTTGTTTATTAAGTGAACTTGAACTCCTTTGTAGCAGATACATTTGTATCTCTATACAAATAAAGATAATAATAGTAAAATAACACACTCGGAATACACAAATTTGCACGTAATACAATCATTTTTACGAAGTGGCTTCGGGAAAATACTCCATGAAAGGCAATTTTGATCCTTGATAAATGTGCTATTATATCGTATTTTCTCCGTATATCTTGAGACAGACTGACCTTATTACTCTGTACATATTAACAACTTTACTGTATAATATTATTAATTAAAATAATTTTTATGAATTATAGAGGAAAAAACGTTTCCATGATATTTTTATGATTAAATTTTTTAATGTCCGCCATTATTGCTTATTTTTCGCGTACCACCAACCAGCAACTAAGCGTACCACACAAGTTGGGAAACGCTGCTCTAACTGTTAAATTTAAAATTAATTTATTATAATTGAATTTAACAATCAATTTGTTTTATTACATTGTTTTCTTCGTATGATTAAAGTGAACTTATACATTGAGCAATAGCAAACAAAAGCTTTTCTTAAATATGAACTTCTTTCATTGAATAAATTTTGTACAATAATGGACCACTTTTTGGCGACTGCAGAAAAAAATAATAATTGATTCTAAAAAAGTGAAAAAGAAGAGGAAATCATGTTACCGATCTGTCTTAATTTGCAGGAAGGAACACGTAAGCAATGAAAATCTGTTCCTCAATCAAAGTTAAACTTTAAAACATTACAGTTTTTTGTTTTGTTTATGACGTACTCTATACGTCATAAATATGACGATCTCAACAATTCCTTAGCAGCGGATGGAAAAAGAAAAAGAAAAACAGTGTTACCAAACTTCTCTTACAAAACATTCAGCTTTTTTGTTAAATCGTGCAGATTCGTGTGTAAAGGCCACATACCACACAAACAGGAAACCCGCTACTTTTCACAACCAGTGTTGCCAACACATTAGTGTACGCGCGATAAAATACATTAAAATTGTATGAATTGTATGGCCCCGCCAGAAGGAGAATAGAGTAATAAGTTTCTGAAACGTCATGGCATTATCTCGGCTAGATTTATTATTTACGTACTTCGGAGAGAGTTAGCAAGGGTGTCTTTTTTCTCTTTGGTAAGGAGTATGCAAAGAAGTGGGAGCATAGTGGAAGTATCATTAGTAAGGATTATGAGAGGGGAGAGAATTCAGGCGGGGGGGGGCCACCCTGGGTAGTTTGGAGTACACAGACGGAATATTAGATACCAGTGGAGCAGTCGGGTGCACGATCGACTGACGTCCAAAACAGGAAGTTGTGAAGAACATAACTCGGATCCGCTCAATACATTAGTGCTGCCTCGAATACGAGGGCTGAGTAGCAGGATCTTGGCGATAAGAGGCTGGGCCATGGCGAGAAATTAATCTGTAGTCAACTCTTTCACGACTATGCTTGTACAGAAATTTTTTTTTTTTTGATCCTTAAAAACGAAGTTCAACTTAAATAGAGGTTATGCTGCGCTACCTCACAGGAAATGAAAGGACATTCAGGGAGTCTCCTTCCTCATTGCGACCGTATCTAAAGATAAGTTTCCGGCTAAAAACGAAAAAAAAACGCGATCCCTTATCGCCCCCTTATTGGGAAAAAGCAACATCCGATAAGCGTGATGAGCACAATAGTGTGAGATAAGTCAACACATGTGCTGATAAGCTGGCGGCTTATCGCTGCTACTATTTTTTTCGGGAACTGTTGTCGCCCCCAAACTGACAAATCACTTTGCATTCCCATAATCACTGTTTTTATTTTTTTTTTTTTTTTACAGATATAGATTCGACAGGTTGTGCGAAAAATGAGATAAAAATCGAGTAAAATGTTCAAACCATTTATAACTAAAAACTTTTTACTCAAAAGGTAGGGCGCCACGGTAGCCGAGCGGTTAGAGGCTGGACCCGCAATGCTAAGATGTATTGCGGTACTAGTCTATGCCTTGGATTTTATTTCATGGTTAATAAAAGAAATTTACAGTAAAGTATGTTAGGCGGTTAGAGGCTAGACCCGCAATGCTAAGATGTATTGCGGTACTAGTCTAGGTCTTGGATTTTATTTAATGGTTAATATGAGAAATTTATAGTAAAGTATGTTAAGCGGCTATAGGCTAGACCCGCAAAGCTAAGATGTATTGCGGTACTAGTCTAGGTCTTGCATTTTATTTAATGGTTAATATGAGAAATTTATAGTAAAGTATATTAGGCGGTTATAGGCTAGAACCGCAAAGCTAAGATGTATTGCGGTACTAGTCTATGTCTGCATTTTATTTAATGGTTAATATGAGAAATTTACAGTAAAGTATGTTAGGCGGTTATAGGCTAGACCCGCAATGCTAAGACGTATTGCGGTACTAGTCTATGCCTTGGATTTTATTTAATGGTTAATAAAAGAAATTTACAGTAAAGTATGTTAGGCGGTTAGAGGCTAGACCCGCAATGCTAAGATGTATTGCGGTACTAGTCTAGGTCTTGGATTTTATTTAATGGTTAATATGAGAAATTTATAGTAAAGTATGTTAAGCGGCTATAGGCTAGACCCGCAAAGCTAAGATGTATTGCGGTACTAGTCTAGGTCTTGCATTTTATTTAATGGTTAATATGAGAAATTTATAGTAAAGTATATTAGGCGGTTATAGGCTAGAACCGCAAAGCTAAGATGTATTGCGGTACTAGTCTATGTCTGCATTTTATTTAATGGTTAATATGAGAAATTTACAGTAAAGTATGTTAGGCGGTTATAGGCTAGACCCGCAATGCTAAGACGTATTGCGGTACTAGTCTATGCCTTGGATTTTATTTAATGGTTAATAAAAGAAATTTACAGTAAAGTATGTTAGGCGGTTAGAGGCTAGACCCGCAATGCTAAGATGTATTGCGGTACTAGTCTAGGTCTTGGATTTTATTTAATGGTTAATATGAGAAATTTATAGTAAAGTATGTTAAGCGGCTATAGGCTAGACCCGCAAAGCTAAGATGTATTGCGGTACTAGTCTAGGTCTTGGATTTTATTTAATGGTTAATATGAGAAATTTATAGTAAAGTATATTAGGCGGTTATAGGCTAGACCCGCAAAGCTAAGATGTATTGCGGTACTAGTCTAGGTCTTGGATTTTATTTAATGGTTAATATGAGAAATTTATAGTAAAGTATGTTAAGCGGCTATAGGCTAGACCCGCAAAGCTAAGATGTATTGCGGTACTAGTCTAGGTCTTGGATTTTATTTAATGGTTAATATGAGAAATTTATAGTAAAGTATATTAGGTGGTTATAGGCTAGACCCGCAAAGCTAAGATGTATTGCGGTACTAGTCTAGGTCTTGGATTTTATTTAATGGTTAATATGAGAAATTTATAGTAAAGTATATTAGGCGGTTATAGGCTAGACCCGCAATGCTAAGATGTATTGCGGTACTAGTCTAGGTCTTGGATTTTATTTAATGGTTAATATGAGAAATTTATAGTAAAGTATGTTAAGCGGCTATAGGCTAGACCCGCAAAGCTAAGATGTATTGCGGTACTAGTCTAGGTCTTGGATTTTATTTAATGGTTAATATGAGAAATTTATAGTAAAGTATATTAGGTGGTTATAGGCTAGACCCGCAAAGCTAAGATGTATTGCGGTACTAGTCTATGTCTGCATTTTATTTAATGGTTAATATGAGAAATTTACAGTAAAGTATGTTTGCTAGTCGCCTCGGTCCACAACACCTAATTGGTAGTTGGACGTTAAGTCCCGCCTGAAAAAATAGGCGATTACTTTACTACTTTACTTACTTTTTTACGCAAAAGATGGTTTCAATATTAAGCATTATTAAAATTAAAAAAATCTGTTAAAAGAAGCGTGACGTCGCACAGCTTCCCAAAAATTATTAATTTAAAATCAATAGTTCCTAATAATAAGAATCCCTTGGAAGGGACTGTCTAGGGAAAAATTATAAAAAATTATTTAAAAAAAGGAATGAAAAAGCCCGACTAGACCAAAAGCAGTTCTCTTTGCCACGCTATCTTTGAGGAGCCGCTGCAGTTTCCTGGAAGAAAAAAAATTATCCTTTTTCTTTCTGCGTCATCAATGAAACTCCAAATTGGGATTCCCCTCCCTCCTTCCGGAAAAACGAATACTCAAAATTATGAAAAACCTTTTTTTCAGATATCAAATAGTTTCTCAAAAGAGGGTTGTGAGTCGGAAATTAATGAAACCAAGAAGTGGGAAGATCGTCCTGAAAGTAAGGCCACGTGTGTGTGTAAGAAGATGGAGAACGAGGAACCTCCAAACTAGCCATTACTCCTCCAGCGGGGACCGTGCATTATCTCACCCGCGACTCCATCTCGCAGTTTCTATCCCTAACCACAGTAACCTTGAGCTTCGTGGTAAAGAACTTTGACCGGAAATTCCTTTTGTAGTTTCTTTCTTCTTCTTCTTCAATAATAGATATACAGGAAGTAAAACTAGTAGCTGGGCATTCTTCATAGAACAGGTCAGTTGGCAAGATTGCTTTACATTCTTCATAGAACAGGTCAGTTGGCAAGATTGCTTTAATGAAGTTCTTGGTAGAACGGTGATTTGCAACTATCTATCAAGACTCTTTGCCCAGCTGATCCTGCTTCAGAGTCTTAGAACATCGAATTCTATCAGTTCACATTTAGAATCTATTTTTAAAAATTACTAGTTTTTTACAAAAGGAAACAGTTGCAAAATATTTATGAGCGATAAAGATCAAACCAAAGTTCCAAGTACGAATAATAATGCTCCGGAAGTGCGAAAAGTATTTTTTTTTTTCGAGTTTTCCCAGTTAAACTTGGATTAGCCCTAGCACTCTGCCCCGAAACTTATCAGGGAGTGTTATTGTAGTTAGTGGAGCTGAGGGAGAGTTGTGACGTCACAGTTTCCTTCAACAGTATCATTTTCTATTTCTAGGGTCAGTCGTGAGAGTGTTTCGCACAAGAATTTTTTAGATATGTACATATATACAAAAGTAATCGCCTACTTTTTCAGGCGGGGCCTAACGCCCAACTACCAATTAGGTGTCGTGGACAGGGGGCGGAAGCTCCTACTTTACTATAAACAATTTTTTTTTCTAACAAATAAAAAGTAGCCAAACACGGTATTCGAACTGTGCATCTCCCAACATAGAAAGCCACGCTCTTGACCACTACACCAACACCCGCCCCTCATGCTATTTTACTATAATTATATTTTCCAATAATTTCAGGTATGTTTTTCGAAAGTCCCTAACATTATTGACTGTAAGTGACGTAGTGTGTGTATTTATATCACTATGAACATTTTCAGGAATGTACGGGGGGGGATTTCTTATTTATGGCAGGGGCCATAAAGAGTGACTTTAAGGTGGAAGTTCCAAATATGTCCAATTGAATCCCGGAAAAGATTGATGAACTTCCGGTTACGTCTAACAAGAGAATGTAAACAATGGACTGCCTTCCAGTGAACGTCGATGTATCCACATTTTAGGGATATTTTGAAATCACAGACGTCGCTGTCAGAATGTCAGTTTTAGGGGCCTAGCTCTCTTTAGAGAGAAAGAGACACAGTTCTGTCAGTCCTTTTTATTTGGACATGGTTACATTCCCCCCCCTCTCCACAGAATTCCTTTCACAATCTGTCAGTGTGCTCTAATTGGATATTAGGAAGTGACGTTTCTGTATTCCGTCGATTGGTGGGTGCTCAGTGGTAGATTTTGCAGCTTGGTTAGTGAAGGATTCAATTTTTTTTTTTTTTTTTTTTTCATCGAATTACAGTATCGATTGATCGAAAAGCTAAGTAATAAAAGTTCTTCGCTAATGTGTCGTATAAATGCAAAGATTAGGGAATACAAGTTGTGTAGACATTTTCGAGAATACACAGAACTATGAAACTTCCAAGACTTAAATTACTGGCAGATGCCGGTGAAGTCATACAAACGGAAGTCACAATTTAGTCTTCTGCTTTTTTTTTTGTTTTTGTTCAAAAAAAAGATATTTCCTGTGAAAAATCGATAACTAAAGTATGACGAAAACCTAATACTTCCTGTGACGTACAGAGATGATCAACTGAGAACTCCAGTTGGGCCAGAATGCATTAGTACTTCTGTTGCTTGATCCGGGCATCTTCTCCAGTAAGTGCAGCCAGCAGCAGCAGCAGCAGCTCCATTAGAGTTGACTTTTCACCATTCCAGAGTTGCATAATGTATGAACATGTAATAATGTATTCTGTTTGTATCCTGTGGTATGTTCGGGGAAGACTCTACCAAACTTATGATAGGATTTACTGTGGATATCCCACAGAATATCTTATTTTCTTGGGAATAATTCTGTTAGAATTTCCAATAGCAATCCAAGAAGATTCCTTTACAGCATCCCCCTGCCCTAAAGTCCATCTTCTTTTTCTACCATTCTTCCAGCTGAACATCACAATTCCAATTGGATATCCACGTGACTTCATCCGTATGGCACCCCTCTATCTGTGTTCACGTTACAAAAACCCTAGATTCGTTTTCTCTCCCTCCAGACTTCCAGGGAACACCCTCCAAGAACGTCATATAGCAAGAAACCATGTTGTCACCATTCGTGATCAATCTATTGTCAAAAAGATATCATCATGTAATTCCTATTGCTATAATAAGAAAGATGGGTGTCTGTCTCTAAGAGCAAACGCCTTCCTTTTGAGGGTTAGAATGTCATCGCGAGTGATGTGTGAATCCATTTAGAAAATGTGTGCCTCGCAAGGAGTTCAGAGCGATGTACTGGTCTATTGACTGGAAATACTATCAACGATGGAAAATAGTTCAGGGACAATTCCTTACAAAAGGGGGAAACGACCAGCCACAGTCCCCTTCTAAGGGGACACAAGTATTGACGTGTTTTGTCCGCTTCATCGCCTACCCTTTATTTCGGCTGGAAGCTAATTCAATTTAAAGTCTTGATCGCCGCTGGAAGGGGCTGGGGGCTGGAACTTCTTTAGTGCAACCCTTTTTTGGTCGCACAGAGTTTTCTTTCTTCCAGGGAAAGTCAGCTTTCTTTTCCTCCCTTCCAGAGCTTTCAAGAAGAAAAGCTCCTCGACTAGCCATAAATAATTCAATAAGCCTGGGGACTTGCTGCAGCTTAAGGAATTAAGTCTACGTCTCTATCGAGATCAATTCGGCTGAGAAACTGGTGCGACCACTCATACTACTACTTCCTGCCGCAATTCTCTCAGTTTCCTTTCTCTTTCTCTTTCTATGTTCTGGGAGAGCTAAGTCCTCACGCTCTCTTATCTACTTTAATAGTTGAACTTGTACTTAATCAAGTAAAACATCTTAGTTTCAAGAAAATATTAATTACGTAATTAGCGGCCAAAGAAGGTCGTGTGAGAGGCATTACTCTAGTTTCCCTTTTTTCTGATGTTCGTAATGTTCTGCGATCTCCAAATATTTGGTGCAGAAATAAATAATTAATAAGAAGTAGATAAGCAGAACGACAGAAGGGATTATACAGGGGTGAACCAGTAAGTACTGTCCATTACGCCTGCTTTGTGTAGTACATCTAAAGTGGAGTTCAATGACGTATTGGCCAACTTCATATTTTCCACTGTTCTTGAGTGACGTCACTCTAATTTATTTTTTCTAAAATCATTACTTTTCCTGCAATAAAAATGTTATTACTCAGAAGACGATCTACTTTAAAAATTGACTATTGGTCCATCTAAAAGAGTTTTTCAATGAATTAAACAACTTGATAAACTAACACCTTGTTGGGTGCTCGTGAACACGTTTTTTCTTGTAAAAACAAACGTAATTTCTCATGCGAAGATAAAGGGAATCCTGGCAGATGATATACCATTTGAAAGCCCACATTAAACAAGGAAACTTTTACTAAAAAGTGCCAGCACTTAGGTCTGATAATGATCACATAAGGGCCTAATGAGTTTTCTTCAAAAATTTCGATTACTTTTATTTTGCACCAGTATCCAGGAGGAAGATTGAGGCTGTTTGGAGAATAACTTATGCTTCGAAATGGTGGCAATTTTTAGGAAATTTATCTGTCTTTCTAACCGTATCATCAGAATCGAATTCGGACTAAAAATGTTCTGAGTAATAACATTTTTATTGGAAAAAAAGTAATGATTTTAGAAAAAAAAATTAAAGTGACGTCACTCAAGAACAGTGGAAAATATGAAGTTGGCCAATACGTCATTGAACTCCACTTTAGATGTACTACACACAGTAGGCCTATGGACAATACTTACTTACTGGTTCACCCTGTATAATCCCTTCTGTCGTGTCTGCTTATCTACTTCTTATTCATTATTTATTTCTGCACCAAATATTTGGAGATCGCAGAACATTACGAACATCAGAAAAAAGGGAAACTAGAGTAAGACCACTCACACGGTGACCTTCTTTGGCCGCTAATTACGTAATTAATATTTTCTTGAAACTAAGATGTTTTACTTGATTAAGTACAAAGTTCAACCATTAAAGTAGATAAGAGAGCGTGAGGACTTAGCTCTCCCAGAACCTAGAAAGAGAAAGAGAAAGGAAACTGAGAGAATTGCGGCAGGAAATAGTAGTATGAGTGGTCGCACAAGTTTCTCAGCCGAATTGATCTCGATAGAGACGTAAACTTAATTCTTTAAGCTGCAGCAAGTCCCCACAGGCTTATTGAATACTGTTTCTTCCGTCTGGATTAATTGGTCCAGCAGCCTCCACTTCCTGTCTCTTGGGATCAAAAGTGTAACTTTATCCTCTACTTGTTGTGAAATTACTGGCTTTGGGGAGAGGGAATGATGGGATTCAGGGCAATGCGAAGTGGACTATGTTTTTTTGGAGGTCTATTGAGACCATTACCAAATTTTGAGCCCTTATGAAAAGGGACTTCATGGTCTTGGTAATCTTATTGGTTAAGGTCTTCTTCTTCTTTTTTCCTATCCTTTCTTGGTTCAGGTTGGAGATGCCCAAGTAACGGGATGTAGCTTGATCAGTAATGAAGGCAATTGAAGGCAACGAAGAATAAAACTCACGACGGCTTTAAAGATCACGTACGGGTCTAAAAGAGAATACAACAAGTTTACGAAAAAAAAAAAGAGAGGAATCACAGAGAAGATGAATGTGGACAAATAAGAAGTGAAGGAAAAAAAGGGAAGTCTTCTTCTAGAAGGCAGTGGTAACTTTCTCTCGTGCAACAGGAGGACTGAAGCGGAACTGAAGAAGAGTGAAGGTGTGAGAAGTGAGGAGGAAGGAGTATTATGTCCGGTGCGCACCCCCCACCACCACTGCTACCTTGACCTTAGTGTGGTCCCCAAGTTTGGGTGGCCCCCAATCATTTGGTGCCAATGAATCAACACATGTCTCGGCTCCAGTATGATCTGATACACTGTTCTTTGAGCCTTACCCTGTATCATAATATCCCGCACTTTTCAGCTGCACAGCTGCTTCATATATTAAGAGAGCACGCAGATTTCTTTGGTTTTTCCAAGATATTTCCTTCGGGGAACATTCACCATTCATCATTCACCAAAAAAAACACCTTTTCCTGACTCAGCGAACTCACAAACTGGTTATTTCCGGTGCTTCTCAATTTCCAAAAAAAAAAGTATCACCTACTTGGGATGGATTGGTTGGAACATATATTGTGTTAATATACGATACATCAAGCCATTGTTCGTGTGAAGAAGAAAGCACGACGAAGTTCAGCGTAAAAGGGCGCTCTGCCATACAATGCGGGCCTTCTGAACTCCCTCTTCTCCCAATGCTGCCAACTTAGTAAAGAATCGGTCGATAATATCGTATCTTCTATTTTCTCTCCTTCCTGCACCACGTACAAACAAGACCATCCTTGTTGTTAACTTCCTCTTTTGCTTTCCTCCGGCTTACACAGGAGATGCTCTTCTTCTTTTTCATTGTATCGCCACTTTTTTTGTGTCTTAAACTTGGCCATTGGAATTTCATTGAATCGTTGAATTTGAAATTAAACGATATTCTTCTTCTATGGTAACAGTTTACGATCTTCTTGACATGTTATCTTCGAGGTTCATTGGAAGATGAAGTGGGTTTGTCCAAACCATCTTAAGATTAAAGTTGACGCGTAATTTTCGTTAAGTTTACGAGCAAATTTTTTCCCCCAGATCTAAAATAAATCTATGCTTTCCTTGGGCTTGCAGTATTTTAGATAGAACATGCTCTTAGCCTTTTACTGCCATGTTATCGATCTTAGGAACCGCACTCCAGGACTGTCTGGGGGAGAGAGACTCCCTAGTGTCCATCAAGTTTTACCCCCTATAATGGCAACTTGCTGCAAGCAAATTCCACGTTTCCCCATCCCCCTTTTCAACACAGACAAGTCCTTCCCCTCTACCAGACAGGAAATATGGTTTTCTTGCTCCAAACACGAATTCAATTTTCACCGGAAGTGCATGCATTGTGTGTGGTCACCATTAGAAAGGAAATTGGTTTTTTCTAGAAATTGAATGAAGGCAAATTCGATTTAGTGCTACTATGAGAATCGAGAAATAAGTTTTCAAAAATGTTTTGTTCGAATAACCGAATGTGCCCACTATACTAAGTCTCGTCTCTCACATTTTTCACGATGTTCTTTTTAAAAATCGATCAAAAAGAAGAGAAAAAAAGAAGATTAATCCGAAGTTGAATATACAATAGTTTTCGTGATCGCAAATTGTTAAACTTAAATAAATAACAATATTTATTATTTATTAGTTATTTGTTATTTAGTTCATAAGTGTTATTTGGTTTCTCCTGTGTTTTGTGTTTAACGGTTTTTGTTATTTAAAGAAATTTCCCAATATTTATTGTATTTACTCTTTTGTTGTAACTAGTCTATTGTATCTGTTCAATTGTAACTACCAAAATTCCCGTTTAAGTCCCGCTATATCTGTATACAGGGTGTTCATTTTAAGGACGGCTCAAATGCATTTCATGCTTAAACGGTTGATCTGAGCAGAAAAATGGTAGAGGGAAAATTTGTTGCCCGTCACCTCTAGCTTCAGAATATGTGACTTGATTTTAGATTCCTGCCCGCATACGCGGCTGACGCGCGACCAAAAGTGAAGGTTCGCAGATGACCCCTATTTTCATATACATAGTTTTAAAGAGTATAAAAAGTTATGAAAGAAACCGGAAACCTCAATTCGATATCTTGAAAATTAAAGGTGCTAGGCCATTTCAAAATCTTCTATTTATTAGTCATATTTCAATTTTTGTAACATGTTATCAAAGAGAAAGAAGAGCACGCGATAGGTCATTTTTATGTATTTTTTCATCCCCTTTCTATTAAAAATATTGCCAAGGCAGTAAAACTAGTATTTTTCTTAATATCGGGAAATAAGTCGTTTTCCGAGTGGGTTTTCTAAGAAAAATCAAAAGTTAAGAGCTTTAGATGTTCTCAAGCATACACAAAATGGCTAAAAATTAATATTACATCTGTTACAAACAAGAAGGTTTAATAATTAAACCTTAGGGTAATTTTGGGAGAGTTGCGTTTAATTACCAAAAAAATTGGAAACCTCCTGCCACATATTTAAGTGATCAATATCTTTCATTTAAAGGATCAAACTTATTCCTTATTTTATCAAACAATGCACTTTACTCAACTTGTGAAGCATATACTGTGCCTTCAAAGGTGCCTCCTTTGGCTCGCAAGCCAGGTTAGCCAGGAGGATTATAAACTGCTCTCTGTATCTGAGGAGGCACCCTGTATATATACCTGCTTCTCCATTTCTGGTTCTTAGTTTTCCTGTAACTCAACCAACCCGCATAGCCACGTAAGTTTCAATAATTATAAAGAATAATTATAAAGACTGTTTATCTCTGTATTACTGATTTTTACTGTTTTTTCTATGTTACTGACTCTGTAAATTGTTTTGTATTTGTAATATCCAGGCCCTGAAGAGGACAATATATATTTGTCGAAACGTTGGCAAAAAAGACGAGTTGTTTTATTTGACCGATTCCTCGCAAATCTTCCATCCTAAGATTAATCCGAAGAAGAAATTTGCGGAAGAAGTTTCTGAATAGATCGCGAATTCTTCTTTTGTCTTCAGCATTACGTAATTATTCTGGTTTGTTATTTTAATATGGTTCTATTATCTATAAAAAATTCCAAAAATATATTCGACATACTTGGAAACAATTTTAGTACTATAATTAGCATTTCTTCGTACTTCTTTGTGGACTGTTATTACAGGGTGATGCTGGACATGGAGAAATGACCAATGATTATATTAGAATCTATCCACGCTGCTTCATTTCGTGTACCTGGAAACACCCGGTAAGCATTTCCAAGACCAGGCCAGCTGTCATCATCAAAAGATCTCTATCTCTTTCCATCTCCCCTCTCTCTCTCTCTCACCATTTCCGTAAATCACCGTCCATCCCCCCCAATAACTTCCTCTTCAGCTTCTTGTAGCAAACATCAGATCGGCGTCTTTAAAAATACATTATTAATATATTTTTTCATTGAAAACGGAAATGAGTGAAAAAAAAACCCTTACATTGTTAAGTAAGTACGAAGATTAAATGTTTACAAACATTCAGAGTTTGAAGAAAATTGACGTTAACGAAGTTGCGAGTTTTCGGAAGTGGTTTTTTTGGGGGGGGGGCTTAAAATTGGTTTGTGTGCGTGTCGATTAGTGGACGTGACAAAAATAGGTATTGCTCTAAGTTCGTGGAATAGTTACCGGAAGTAGACTCAGTAGAGTTACTGAGTAAAAGACTGTTTCAAATAGAAGTTCTCTAACGGTTAACGCCCATAGAAATATGGGACACATTTCTTTTGGGTGGGGTCCCTTTGGAACAAAGGGAGTGAAACGAAACAAAACCAAAAAAGAAAAAAAAATATCTAATCTAAGCAGAGAGTCCCTGGGACCAAAGGCAGATTACCAAAGGGGGCGTTTTGTGATAAAAAAAAAAAAAGCATTCATGTGCCTCGGATGCTGTCCGGGGTCCAGCCAGAGAGTTATCATCCAGGGCTGGCTACCGCCACTTCTATCTCTCTTTGGCCGATAACTTGCACTCATCATACTCTGCTCACTCCTTCCTTCGCAGACAATCTGCTTTATTTCCTCCCCCCCTGGATTCATGATGTCACTTCACTGGGAAGCAGCTGGCTGACACAATACATCTGAGCTTTGCGGGTCTAGCCTCTAACCTCCTAACATACTTTACTATAAATTTCTCATATTAACCATTAAATAAAATCCAAGGCCTAGACTAGTACCGCAATACATCTTAGCTTTGCGGGTCTAGCCTATAACCGCCTAACATACTTTACTATAAATTTCTCATATTAACCATTAAATAAAATCCAAGGCCTAGACTAGTACCGCAATACATCTTAGCTTTGCGGGTCTAGCCTATAACCGCCTAACATACTTTACTATAAATTCCCCATATTAACCATTAAATAAAATCCAAGGCCTAGACTAGTACCGCAATACATCTTAGCATTGCGGGTCTAGCCTATAACCGCCTAACATACTTTACTATAAATTCCTCATATTCACCATTAAATAAAATCCAAGGCCTAGACTAGTACCGCAACACATCTTAGCTTTGCGGGTCTAGCCTATAACCGCCTAACATACTTTACTATAAATTCCTCATATTAACCATTAAATAAAATCCAAGGCCTAGAATAGTACCGCAATACATCTTAGCTTTGCGGGTCTAGCCTATAACCGCTCGGCTACCTCACTCTATTGATAGTTATTTGTCAGCTAACCATTCTTTTTGTGTCTTTAGAGACTTAAATCTTGTCGATGGTTAATATTAGACAATTTTTTTTTAAGATAGAAAATGGGTGCTAAGAAAGCCGTCTAAGGACTACATCAATGTTATTTAGTGATGAATTCCGTCATCCAAACTTCAATTTCGTCAAGAAATGCTCATCAATACAAAGCGATAGCATCAAAGAGATGACGCGCAAACAAAATTATAAATAAAGATTAAAAAATTGCAGCTGATAATTTTTTATTTCGATATAAAATTTATACAATACAATTTAATGCCCTAAACAGCTGCTCATCGCAATTAATTTGCATACATGTATGTCTGTACGTATTAAATTTATAGCGTTCATAAAGGTAAAATAACCTCCAGCTTAATTTACATATGATTGTTACAATAAAGAAAACATAACCTAATATAATATATAAATAAAAAAGTAAGGCTGGCTGTGCCCAGATGAAATACAATATATTTGCAGAGCGAGCATTAACACAGGAAGGAGTATTAACGCCCAGTGAGTGCGAATAAATAATTTCCGTTTATACGAGGTACAGGTGGTCTCAGAGGATGAGGGCCCCCCCGCCAGGCGCCGGAGAAGCGTTTGCACTTCTTCGTTATTGGCAGTTATTTCGGCCAATAGACGCCGTTCTGCACGCTCACACGGCTCTATACGAACTATCACTGTTTACACGGCGAACATTTTGATAGATAGTTGTTACCAACTTAACAGGGAGAAATATCCCTAGCTTTTCCCTCGTCTTCATTAAAGTAAGTTTTTTTTAAAAAATCCATACGTAAATATTGGCTTACAGAAGTTTACAGAAAATTCTAGGAAATTGAGTAAAAATGTGATCAGATCATTGTGTAAAGTGGGACTTCCGGTTTAAGGAAATTCTCTTCAAAAAGACGTAATATTTACCATCAGATTCGAACTTCCTGTAATTAACAGGATTTGCAATAGTTTGGACCTGAATTACCCATTAACTATTCATGTCGTCTAGCAAGAAAGGATATCCGGCAGAGAGTTAATACGTAATAACCACTCAAAGCGGATATTTCCGCGTGTAATCTTGAAACTCTCGAAATTGTGGCCGATCTCAATAACTTCACTTATTGCAAGTAAGAGAGTAAGGTCCTAAATGAAAACTTGTAACAAGCGAAAAACTCGCATCAACCGGAAAACTCGTATTAAGCGAAAAACTCGCTTAAAACGGAAAACTTGTATCAAGCGGAAACTCGCTTGAAGCGGAAACTTGCAACAAACGAAAAACTCGCATAAAACGGAAACTCGCTTGAAGCGGAAACTTGCACTAAACGGAAAACTTGCATCAAGTGGAAAACTCGGAACAAACGGAAACTCGCTTGAAGAGGAAACTTGCAACAAACGGAACACTCGCATAAAACGGAAACTCGCTTGAAGCGGAAACTTGCAACAAACGGAAAACTCGGATCAAACGGAAACTCGCTTGAAGCGGAAACTTGCAACAAACGGAAAACTTGCATCAAGCGGAAAACTCGGATCAAACGGAAACTTGCAACAAACGGAAAACTTGCATCAAGCGGAAAACTCGAATCAAACGGAAACTCTCTTGAAGCGGAAACTTGCAACAAACGGAAACTCGCTTGAAGCGGAAACTCGCATTAAGCGAAAAACGCGCATTCCGGCCGGTTATTTCCTGTGCTCATCATACTGTTCCTGCCGAAATCCGGCAGTAAGAAGTGCCAACTCTAATCAATATAGTTTTTTAAAAAAAATTATATTCTTGTTCATTAATTAAAATTCTGTACTCTTAAATTACGAACAAAAGTAGCAAAATTAACATCACGAACAAAACCACGTGAATATTTCCAGGACATCCGTAAGATTGCTCACAATATTGAGGAGCCTGACAGTAAATCTTCACCGACCCGAGTCGGAAGAGTAGCAACGCTGTAAAATCTCCAGAGATGTACGTTGAGTAGAGTTACGTTGGCAAGAGCCGGGGGTGTCCCACAACACGCAGGAGGAGGACACCAGTAGCTGTTGCCTAATTGGCTAGCTCCAGGCTGTTTCAAGTTTAACGGAACACCAACCAGTGATGCTGTTCCACCAAAAAATACTGCTAAATCGTACAACAGCTCCTCTTCGTAGTCCATCTCGTTTCATATTCCACCCTGGGCTGTAAACTATTGTTACGTAACAGCTGGTCGAAATCTACTTGTTACTTAACAGCTGTAATTGGATTTACTACAGTGGAGTTTATTGACTCCTAGTTCTTTTCTAACTCCCCTGTATCTATGTACTTCGAAACTTTGAATTATTACTAGAATGCTTCATTCTTGAAAATATGTAAAAAGTATGAGATAAGAAATGTGGATTAACAATGATTACATTATTAGGAACTGAGGGTTTTCAAAGTCCATCTGACAAGACTTTTGGTTTCGGAACGTTTTCCGCCTCTAGCACTCTATAAGAGGAAGTGCTGCGATTGTGAAATTAAGTTCTTCGCCGGAAATATGGTGGTCCCCTCACTAAGAAGATTTTGGGCAGAAATAATTGCGAAATTCGGTCCAACTACCAGAGAACGTAACCAAACTCAGCTCTGGCATTCACTCATTCGCTCTTCTCACAGGAAGTACGACGTCAGTGCACTCGTCATTCAGTGCAGCCAATTCATTTAGAAATATTTCACCCTGGTTAGTTATTATTCTTGCGCTAGCTAGGTGAACTCTTAGTCAGTAATCCTATCTTTTATTCTATTTCAGCTCTTCAGCCTCCCTAATCAAATCCCAATATTCCGCTCGTGTCCATAAATTAATAGCTACTTAAATCACCTTTTCGTGGCTCTACTCATCGACATCATCCTCATCTACAGCTTCAAAAAAGCTTGATTACCAGAAAAGTCATGTAGTTTATTTTGGAAGGGTATTGCAGAAAACCTGGTGAATCACCAGTACCTGTTGTAGATACTGATAAAGGCTAAGAGGTTGGTGTTACGATATATTAACCATTAAATAGAATACCTAGGCCTAGACTAGTACCGCAATACATCTTAGCTTTGCGGGTCTAGCCTATAACCGCCTAACATTCTTTACTATAAATTTCTCATATTAACCATTAAATAAAATCCAAGGCCTAGACTAGTACCTCAATACATCTTAGCTTTGCGGGTCTAGCCTCTAACCGCCTAACATACTTTACTATAAATTTCTCATATTAACCATTAAATACAATCCAAGGGCTATACTAGTACCGCAATACATCTTAGCTTTGCGGGTCTAGCCTCTAACCGCCTAACATACTTTACTATAAATTTCTCATATTAACCATTAAATACAATCCAAGGGCTATACTAGTACCGCAATACATCTTAGCTTTGCGGGTCTAGCCTATAACCGCCTAACATACTTTACTATAAATTTCTCATATTAACCATTAAATAAAATCCAAGACCTAGACTAGTACCGCAATACATCTTAGCTTTGCGGGTCTAGTCTCTAACCGCCTAACATTCTTTACTATAAAGTTCTCATATTAACCATTAAATACAATCCAAGGGCTATACTAGTACCGCAATACATCTTAGCTTTGCGGGTCTAGCCTCTAACCGCCTAACATACTTTACTATAAATTTCTCATATTAACCATTAAATAAAATCCAAGACCTAGACTAGTACCGCAATACATCTTAGCTTTGCGGGTCTAGCCTCTAACCGCCTAACATACTTTACTATAAATTTCTCATATTAACCATTAAATAAAATCCAAGACCTAGACTAGTACCGCAATACATCTTAGCTTTGCGGGTCTAGTCTCTAACCGCCTAACATTCTTTACTATAAAGTTCTCATATTAACCATTAAATACAATCCAAGGGCTATACTAGTACCGCAATACATCTTAGCTTTGCGGGTCTAGCCTCTAACCGCCTAACATACTTTACTATAAATTTCTCATATTAACCATTAAATAAAATCCAAAGCCTAAGACCGGGAATCGAACCCACTAACCAACAATAAGTATTAGCTTTACAGGTCCTCGCCTCTAACCACTCGGCCAATAAAAACCAACCAAAAAAGCATTGAATGAAATCCGGAACAATTACCATCAATTTTCTCTCCCACTTTGGACACCTGTTTTTTTTATAAAGGATTGACATACCCGTGGGAGGATGAGCAAACGGAATGGAACTTGGAGCATCTTCCTGAAGTGGGGACCAGTTTGGTACTGGCGGTGGATACTTGTGAATCTGCATATTTCTCTTGATTTACTCTTTTTTTTTTGTAAATTTTATAGGATGCATCCTCTCCTTTAATGGGAACGATTGGGTAGTGTTACTGAGTAAGAAGTTCCCACAGGTTGCAACTTCAGTATGCAAGAAGACCGGTTTCATAAAAATCTTCAACTATCTTGGCGAGCCCCAGAACAAGGAAAAGAAAATTCAGAAAACTAGAGATTGCCTTCGAGCTCACAAAATCTAAAAACACATTTCCGCTAACTAGTTGTGAACTTAAGACTTGATCTTAAAACGCTCACCCCTCATAACAGAATAATAGTGGCCAGTAATTGGGATAGAGCGGGCGGATCGATAGAACTCGAGGCTTAGGGGGAGGTAGGGCCATAGGAGCAAGATTTATTGGGTGATGAAGGGGCCACTGTGTAGGGGCGAGCCCGGATGTAAAGTAATACGTCATATTTCCGGACACACAGAATGCTACGTAGCTTACTTGGTTTGTTTCGTAGTTAAAACTACTTTAGTTTACGTCATATTTACTATCTACATCAATAAAATCATCGTTCTTGTTAAACTACGTAATTATAACTTTAGGCTAACATATATTTATTTTAATCAAACCGGATGTAATAATAGTTGGCTAATTTATTCTTTATTAAAATATAATGTTTTAAATATTTTTTTAAAAAAATTCTCTTAATACTCTAAAGAAATAGGAAGTTGGAGGGTAATGACGAAATTCCGGTCCATGAACGTCCACAGGAAAAAATGTCTCCTGGTTTCCGGGGGAAAAAATGGTGTACCTACAGAAATCCTGGATTTATCGTGGGGATAGTCCTGCATAGACACTATTGTCATGGAAGTGCTTATTTAGGGCACTCCCGGCTATAAGTTTTCTAAGGCTTAATTGAGAACCCCAAACAATCCTTTCAAACAGTTACCAAAACCCAGCCTTACTTTCAAGGCTCATAATTCCTTCTTCGAAATTTCTAAACCAATACTGGAGCATAGCAATTTTTCTGAGGCCCCCTCAACTTTCAAAAAATTCAATTCATTCGGCTAAAATTCGACTTAAACACTTTTACAAACTACAAAATAATGATTCGTCAATTTATCAGTTATTCAGTTAAGCCAATTACTATAGCAACTCTTTGTTTACATCCAAGTTCTTTCAAGTTAAGTGTAAACTCATGGTCCTCTCCTCTTTGCCGTAGATTGCAATGAGGAGGAGGATTTCAAACATATAATAATGGATATGTCCACGTTATGTGGTAGTTAAGGAAACGAATGTTTGACGACTTACAAGGGTCGTTTGAAAAGTCCGTGCAAAAATAAAAACTACTTAATTTTTTGGGGTAAACCTTTTTTATTTTTCAACATAGTCTCCTTTTAGGCTTATACACTTCGTCCAACGCTGCTCTCGTTTGTTGATCCCTTCCGAATAATAGGATTTGTCCAAGTCTGAAAAATAGCCATTCGTTTCTGCAATCACCTCCTCGTTTGAATAAAATCTTTTTCTCGCCAGCCATTTCTTCATATTGGGGAACAAATAGCAGTCCGAGGGAGCCAAGTCTGGAGAATAGGGGGGATGTGAAACGAATTGGAACCCTATTTCCATTAATTTTGCGACCACAACTGCTGAGGTGTGAGCTGGTGCGTTGTCGTGATGGAAAAGGACTTTTTTGTGGGCCAATTGTGGGCGTTTTTCTTGCAGCTCGGTTTTCAAACGGTCCAATAACGATGAATAATATGCACCTGTAATAGTTTTACCCTTTTCCAGATAGTCGATGAGGATTATTCCTTGCGAATCCCAAAAGACAGTCGCCATAATCTTTCCAGCCGAAGGAACGGTCTTCGCCTTTTTTGGCCTCAGATTCCCCCTTGGTAACCCATTGTTTAGATTGTTCTTTGGTCTCAGGAGTGTAGTGATGTATCCATGTTTCATCCACAGTGACGAAACGACGCTTAAAGTCCTGCGGATTCTTCTGGAACAGCTGCAAACCGTCCTTGCAACACTTCACACGATTTCGTTTTTGGTCAAGCGTGAGCAATCGCGGCACCCATCTTGCGGATAGCTTTGTCATGTCCAAATGTTGATGCAAAATATTATGTACCCGTTCATTCGAGATGCCCACAGAACTAGCAATCTCACGCACCTTCACTCTTCTGTCATCCATCACCATATCATGGATTTTATCAATGATTTCTGGAGTAGTAACCTCAACAGGGCGTTCAGCGTCACTTGTGCCCATATGGCCACTCCGAAAATTTTGAAACCACTTATAAACTGTTCTAATCGAAGGTGCAGAGTCACCATAATGTTTATCAAGCTTCTCTTTAGTCTCCTGAGGCGTTTTGCCTTTCATAAAGTAGTGTTTAATCAACACACGAAATTCTTTTTCGTCCATTTTTTGAAAATCACTCGACTTCCTCGATTCAAACGAATGCCAAACACAAAGAAATAGACCGATCTGGCTGAAACTTGGTGTGTGTTCTTCCAAGAGATGCTACTAACTAAACATAACCTCGATACGCGCCAGTAGTGCTATCTCTCTGACTTTGCACGGACTTTTCAAACGACCCTCGTATACAGGGTATTTAGATGCACCATTTCTCTACGAAGACATAATATTCTCCACCAACATCCATGTGCTTAAGTCTGTAGCAGAGCTAGCAAAGAAATATGATTGTATTTAAAAGTTATAGAGGGAATGCAAGAAAATGATTAGAGAAGGATTACGGTGATTTTAAGCTATAAGGATGGCAGGAGCAAAGAGTACTGATCCCTCCATTAGTTGTAAGTTTGTATGTAAATAGTATGAATATAGTAGAGGGATGAATGTGTGAAGCGAATGCATTTATAAGTAAGTGAGTGAGTGATATTCTAGTGATAAGCACCTAGACGATGCTGGCTGTAGGGCGGAAGCCAATGCCACAAAAAAAAAAGGCAAAAAAAAAATTGTAAACTCGCATTGGTTATAACCCGTCATTTGGCAGCCTATTATGCCAAATATTCCTGGACGGAAGCACACTTTCTGTACCAAATTCTGCGCCCAAAAAGCAAAACGTTCATTAGGCCCCGATGTTGTTATAAGCCTGCTCCGCCGCAACATTAAGAAACTCCAGGACAAATTTCTGGAGACTCGCAACAGACTCTCTCCACGACGTACTAGTCATTGACTCACTCCACGGAGACTGCGTCCATTATCCCCCCGGTACACTCCTTTATCCCAAAATTGTCTGCTCAAACTCCTTTCCATCCTAGACTGCCATCCCAATCCACTATGCCGCGACAAACAGGACACAGAAGACTAAAACATATCCTACTCTAACTCTCTACCACTAGCTGCAGGTTTTTCCTCTCCTTTTTTCCCTGCATCCCAATCCTCCTCACCTAACTTTTCTCTTACTTCACTTTGTTAAGAAGGTTAAAATGTATAATACATTTATACTTCTGTATTTATTTTATTTATTATATATATTTATTCTTCTTCTTAAGCAAATCGTATCCGTCCAGTCGATTTGCGAAAAAACCAGATTCAAAAATACAAGGTAAAGATCGATTTATTAGGAATACGTCGTTGTAAAGTTGGTTGATAGAATTGAGGAGTTAATGCTCAAATATTTTGCTCAATCTCCCCGCCAAAACTCCCATCATTGCTCATCTCACAGTCGTAATCAAAAACTAGTCAGCCATGTTCTGAACTAGAAGGCAGCATGTTGCCCAGTCCATCTTGACAGGGCAAAAGAGTACAAAATTTATTGATAGCATCTGCAGGGAGGGGCACTGCTCCTATCTGCAGAGCGATTATAGGGAGGAGCGTGAAGGGCCCGCGCGACGAGAGAGAGACGTTCGAGGGACGGACGGACGGGGGGGGTTGTAATAACTATTTTTGATGGGAAGTAATCTACATTGGTGTGGGCGGGGCGAGAGGGGTGGATAAAGGAGGAAATTAAGTGCTCTCATCCAATCCCCCGCCGCGCTCTTTCATCAAAGATCCTTGCGAGCTGGAATGTGTGTGAGGCGAACATGGCGGGGTTAGTTAATATCACAGATGGTCATCAGAACCCGGGGATGTTGGAGCCTCTTCCCACTCCGAACATCGCATTACAGGACACTGGGTGAGAGATGAGCTCGTTCTCCATCTAGTCGAAGATCCATCCAAGTGTAACAAATGCGATAATGGAACTTCAAGTTACTTGGCCATGTGATTAATTGCTCATGGAATTGACGGTTTTTCAGCCAGCATGTTCTATTATTTTGGACACTTTAAAAATCTCAAAGAAGAAGAAGAATAAATATGTATTATAATAAATATATACAATACATAGAATAAATATAAGAAGTATAAATGTACAATACATTTCAACCTTCTTAACAAAGTGAAGTAAGAGAAAAGTTAGGTGAGGAGGATTGGAATGCAGGGAAAAAAGGAGAGGAAAAACCTGCAGTTAGTGTGGAGAGTTTGAGTAGGATATGTTTTAGTCTTCTGTGTCCTGTATGTTGTAGAAGGATCTGTAGGAGGCTATACAGGGTGAACCAGTAAGTATTATCAATAGGCCTACTGTGTGTAGTACATCTAAAGTGGAGTTCAATGACGCATTGGCCAACTTCATATTTTCCACTGTTCTTGAGTGACGTCACTTTAATTTATTTTTTCTTCAATCATTACTTTTCCTGCAATAAAAATGTTATTACTCAGAAGACAATCTACTTTAAAAATTGACTACTGGTCCATCTAAAAGAGTTTTTCAATGAATTAAACAACTTGATAAACTAACACCTTGTTGGGTGCTCGTGAACACGTTTTTTCTTGTAAAAACAAACGTAATTTCTCATACGAAGATAAAGGGAATCCTGGCACATGATATACCGTTTGAAAGCCCACATTAGACAAGGAAACTTTAACTAAAAAGTACCAGCACCAAGGTCTGATAATGATCACGTAAGGGCCTAATGAGTTTTCTTAAAGATTTCGATTACTTTTATTTTTCCAGCATTCGGAGGAAGATTGAGGCTGTTTGGAGAATAACTTATGGCTTCAAAATGGTATCAATTTTTAGAAAATTTATCTGTCTTTCTAACCGTGTCATCAGAATCGAATTCGGACTAAAACTTTCTGAGTAATAACATTTTTCTTGGAAAAAAGTAATGATTTTAGAAAAAAAATTTAAAGTGACGTCACTCAAGAACAGGGGAAAATATGAAGTTGGTCAATACGTCATTGAACTCCACTTTAGATGTACTACACTCAGTAGGCCTATTGACAATACTTACTGGTTCACCCTGTATAGTGGATTAGGATGGCAGTCTAGGATGGAAAGGAGTTTGAGCAGACGATTTTGGATATAGGAGTGTATCGGGAGATAATAGACGCAGTTTCGTGGAGTGAGTCAATTCTAGTACGTCGTGGAGAGAGTCTGTTGCGAAAAATCTCAAAACACCGGAAAATCAATTTAGTTACAATGGCACTTCCGGTTGGTCACTTAATCCCAAAAATTTGTGCGATTTTCAATTTTTGGGTGGGTTTGAAACAGGAAATCAACCCAACAAATCACTCTTTTTTCGTGTTTAGTGGTGCTTCCGGTGGAGAGTTTTAGATCGCTAATTTAGGTGCGTAAGCTTTTTTTCTTCCGCACCGACTATTGGCCACCAAGTTTGACTCTAATTAACTGGGGGTTAATCCCCATTGGGTAAAAAAAAAATGGTAAAAAGTAAAACGAAGAGAAGTTTTTGATAAAGGAAGCACTTTCCCCTCAAGCAGGAAGCTCAAGAAGCTTAAAAACCAGAAAGAGGAGAAGGCTGGTGGAGGTAGCCAGAAAAATGATTGGTAAGATGACACCACACCGGGGCGCTGGAGGGTGGGCAGCTTTCTTTTGAAAAGCCTCTCTTAAATTGGCTCCAGGCTTTCTCTTTTTTTTTGGAGGGAAGAGCTTTGAAGAAGGAGGGTACTTTCCCATTCTGGGCAATGCACCACAATCTATGCATACAAAAGTAGGCGTCTTACAATAAGGCAAAGTAGACTCCGGCTTAGTAGCCCACCAAGTCCTCCAGGGAACTGAAGCTCTTAGACACACACTCTAGTAAGGAAGTATGCGTGTCCTTTATGACTAGAAAAAGGGGATGGGGGAAGGAAACCCTTGGTACAATTCCCACAAAACCCTCAGAACAGAGGAAAGAAAGTTCACAAATGGAAAACGGCTGCACGGAGCCGGGCGGGGGGGATGATGAAACTTGCCAGTTTTTCTGGCTGGTATGGGGAGGAGAAATGATTGGGTTTGGGCGGAGTCTTGCTTAGCAAATGTACGCACTTCCTTCCTTGTCAAGGGAGTGTTTGATTGTGCGCGCATGGAGTGTGGTGTGAGTGGTTATTAGGGGGAGTGTTTAGTAACTTCAAAGGGATATCGCCTGCAGGATCGCTGCGGTACACAACTTACTTGGGGCTTCATCCCAGGTAAGTGCCGAACCCTCCCAACCTACCTGTTGTTCCCAACTCTGCTCCTCTGAGATTTCTCTTACTCTCCCTACATATGAAGGGTAGCCATGGAAACAAGGTAAATACTGCCTAACTTTACAGGCTATTCAAGAAAATTGTACCAAAAAACCTGTTGTATAATAAGTAAATAAAGCCTAAAGTTAGAGCTAACAGACTTTCTCCAAATAGGTACTTCCGAAAAAAGGAAGTTCGAGGATAGTGACGAAATTCCGGTCCATGAATTTCCACAGGAAAAGAGGTCTCCTGGTTTCCGGAAAAAAAATGGTGTTCAGAAATCCTGGACTTATCTCTGGACTTATCTTGGGGATAGTCCTTCATAGGCACCATTGGTCATGGAAGTGCTTAATGAGGAGGAGGATTTCAAACATATAATAAAGATATGTCCACGTTATGTGGTAGAAAGGAAACGAATGTTTGACGATATATACAGGTATTTAGATGCACCATTTCGCTACGAAGACATAATATTCTCCAGCAACATCTATGTGAAGTCTATAGCAAAGCTAGCAATGAAATATGAATATAAAAGTTATAGAATGAATGGAAGAAAATGATTAGAGAAGGGTTACGGTGATTTTAATTTAGGTTAAGCTATAAAGATGGCAGGAGCACAGAGTACTGATCCATCCATTAGCTGTAGTATATGTAAATAGTTGTATATATATAGTAGAGGGATAAATGTGTGTGAAGCGAATGTATTTATAAGTAAGAATGGAGAGTGAGTAATATTTTAGTGATAAGCACCTAGACGATGATGGCTGTATGGCGGAAGCCAATGCCCCCCCCAAAAAAAAATTTAGAGTGGAGTCAGACACTACAATTCCGGCTATAAGTTTTCTAGGGCTTAATTGAGAACCCCAAACAATCCCTTCAAACAGTTGGCCAAACCCGAACCTTACTTTCAAGGCTCATAATTTCTTCTTCGAAATTTCTAAACAACACTGGAACAGTGCAATTTTTTTGAGGGCCCCCACAACTTTCAAAAAATTTCTCCATTCAAAAAAATTGAGCCGTTCTAATTTCAGCATATCAAAAAATTCAATTCATTTGTATTGCGTCACAGGATGTACCAAATTGAAATGGCCACAGCAAGGACCTTCATATACACTACGGTCTCAATCTCAGCTAGTTTTACCTCCTAAGTCTGGGTTTCTAGGAGGTTAGGTTACAATTATACTCGTAAATACTCGAACAGAAGTAACACTGGATTTCCTGTAATATGATGAGGTCACTTTGTCAGTTATTTTAAGAGAAGGTATCAGTTAAGGGCTTCGAATTAAACGAAGTCATAATTTCCAAAATTGCCGCTGGTGTTCGCGTAGTGATCAAGAGCGTGGCTTTGTAAGTGTGAGATTCCCACTTCAGATCACGCGTATGACTACTTTTTATTTGTTATCAAAAATTATTTACAGTATGAGCTTCCGCCCCCCCCCCCCGTCCACCGCAACTAACCGGTAGTTGGACGTTAAGCTCCCGCCTGATTTAATTTAACTTCAATTTTTCCAAAATTGGAAATAATTGTATCTCCTACTACTTCTGCCTCTCCTTTTCAGCAATAAATAGTCAAATCTCTACTTAGAAGACGCTCTTCATATTCACTCTAAAGAATGGCTACATCAAGAGAACTTTAAAAAAAACACGACAAGGAGTAAGAGATCAGAATTAAATTAATCTCCTTTCACTTCCTATTGCTGGACTACGTAACCGGAAGTATTGGATGATGTCAAATTTTTGGTCTGTACGTGTCTACCTGTCCGCCTATTGAGTTTGTGTGTATGTTGGTGAGCGGAAACTCAATGACCCAATATACTCAATAAATATACTCAATAAACTCAATTGCAGTGATAATTGTAATGTGAACAATATAATACGCTGGACTAACAGAGAACTCGGACACGATCATAAACGAGTCATGATGTAAGATCCGGTCTGTTTGTGAAATCTAATAAACCGACCCGATAACTATTGAACGAATCATAAAACAAATTAACAGCTCAAGAGCATTAATTAACTATTCAACAAGTGGCTGCAGTGCTACTACACTCCAACCCCACCACCACCCGCATATCTAACACACACACACATACCTAGAATAAAAATGCAAGCTGCATAAAGAGAACTGAGAGGGTGGAATGCTGTTAATATCTTTCGTCTATTTAAGTGTTTGCATAAGTGAGCAAACTGCAGCTTGGTAGATCGTAAAGTTGAATATAATTGCAATAACTTAATTGCATTTCCGGCTGATTTTTGCTTTCCTCTTGCTCTTACTGTGAGAATAGTCCGCCGGAAGTGCCCGTCTTGAGGTGCCCTGAGGGCGAAAAAGTGGGTTTTAAAGATTTGTCTGTGTGTACATTTAACGGTGTATGTATCCATAGCAACCTGGAGCGGAGAAAAATACTGTAGAAAGTTTAAATCTGATATTTCGACCGGATGCCAGTAGAGGGTACCACAATGAGATTACAGCCTCATCAAACGGAAGTACCACGTTTCTACACAACGTTTCCAGTTTTGTTTTTCTCAAAAAAATGGCTTCCAATTCCAATATGGCGGACACACGTTACAGCACCACAGTTGGGTTCATTATATTTCGAAACTAAGCCGGTGAGAGGATATTAAAATCAAAAGCAATACATATGGGGGACACGCAAGAAAATGTTTGCAAAATGATCTTTTTTTGATGCTTAAAGTTGTGAATAATCAATATATTCAGGACCCAGGACTAGTAAACTGTCAACGACCCAACTTTTTGGAATCAGTGGGCTAATAAGTCCCATTTTCTTCTGAGGGGCATAATACAGTATGAGCTGGGCGCCACGGTAGCCAAGCGGTTAAGAGACTAGACCCGCAAAGCTAAGATGTATTGCGGTACTAGTCTAGGCCTTGGATTTTATTTAATAATTAATATGAGAAATTTACAGTAAAGTATGTTAGGCGGTTAAGAGACTAGAACCGCAAAGCTTAGATGTATTACGGTACTAGTCTATAGGTCTTGGATTTTATTTAATAGTTAATATGAGAAATTTACAGTAAGGTATGTTAGGCGGTTATAGGCTAGACACGCAAAGCTAAGATGTATTGCGGTAATAGTCTATAGGTCTTGGATTTTATTTAATAGTTAATATGAGAAATTTGCAGTAAAGTATGTTAGGCGGTTATAGGCTAGACACCCAAAGCTAAGATGTATTGCAGTACTAGTCTATAGGTATTGGATTTTATTTAATGGTTAATATGAGAAATTTATAGTAAAGTATGTTAGGCGGTTATAGGCTAGACCCGCAAAGCTAAGATGTATTGCGGTACTAGTCTAGGCCATGGATTTTATTTAATGGTTAATATGAGAAATTTACAGTAAAGTACGATATGTTTGCTATTCGCCTCCGTCCGCGACACCTAATTTGGTAGTTGGTCGTAAAGCCCGCCTGAAAAAATAGGCAATTACTTTACAGTAAGAGCTCATTTTGTATCTTGAGAATCATGTTTTTCTATTCAATGGATCCAACTTAACCTGGTCGATTGTACGTACACATAACCAACTGTTCTCATTTAACCTTCTTCAGATCATAATGTTGTACTGGTGGTCGCCCATTTCCGGTTGCGGTGGAAGATGATGATCCTGCCGTAAGAAAGAAAGACCTTTCTTTTATACTTCACGCAACATACAGACGGACAAAGTGAAGTGGGGATAGTTTACTTTATCTCCTAACATTACATCAACAGACTCACAGCCGCCGTCAGAGAATAGAAGGATCTTTTTATGAACTGATTAACAGACCGACCAGAAGACAGACGGTTAACTACATAAATAGCAGTGGTTAACAACAACCGGATGGCTGAATCGGTGTGTATTCTACACGGCTGTGCCGCGTGTGAACGGAAGACAAACAGTTCTCAAGATAGCCCGGCTAAACAGCAGACCGCTTGCAACATGTTGCTTGCTTTGTTGATGGACATAAAGAGTGAATTGAAATGGGCGCGTTAATTGTGTGTCATTGTGTCTGTAAAAGAATTACGTATTCATTTACTCTGTGTGTAATTGGAACTTTGCGGCAAATGTAACAGCCGGCCGGAAATCAAAATCTAGCGTAAAAAGACGCAAATGATCTTCCTTTTAGTAGCTTCTTTTTGAGATCACTTGTGTTTTGGAAAAGTGGTTCCAACTTTCCCTTACCGGCCATAAAGGAAAGCTCTTTTCACAGGAAATCCATTTTGAGACGCTCAATAGAAAATGGTTGGTCCACTGTGTGCTTATGTCTGTAAAACTCACGGAAAATAACAAAAAAATATTGAAGCCTGAATGAGAAAGTCGTAAGAGTATTTCCGCCCAGACATACAGACAAACCATGAGAAAAGAGAGCCTGTTGATACCAGCACGCAAAATGAAAGATCATTTTTTCGCATGAGACGGACCTAACGAGGGAAGCTGCACAAGATGTGGGACATCTTGCTCACAGCTGGCACAATTACCACTCGCTATTGAAAGAATAATTAATACCGGAAGGATGTACGACCCTGAAGATGGGTGCAAGAATGCAATGAGGATGTGGGTGAGAGGAACCCGCAGCATTATCCTCCTTCTTTTATTTCAGCTCTGCGCCGTTAATATTAATTACCTAAGGAGGCAGCAACAACAGCAAGAGGAATGCTCTGTGGGAATTAATTGGGCTGCTTTTGTAAAAAGTGAAATCTAAATCTTGTGTGTGAACATGCTCTCTG
Source organism: Rhodnius prolixus (assembly GCF_049639745.1). Classification (NCBI taxonomy): domain Eukaryota; kingdom Metazoa; phylum Arthropoda; class Insecta; order Hemiptera; family Reduviidae; genus Rhodnius; species Rhodnius prolixus. The sequence goes on from NW_027411634.1 coordinate 41,694,342, forward strand.
AGGATGCCAATCCTGGATGATGGTATTTCCCACACAAAAGTGGGGACGTCGCGTAGAGACAGTGGGAACTAGTTGCTACCTCAGTTTAGACGATATTTGGGAGGATATCTTTTTGGATGACCGCAGTTATCCCCGTTCCAAAGCAATGGTCAAATCTCCCGCTTCCTGGTCACTTCCAGACTCTATTGCCAACTCCGTCCAATGGGTCTTTAGTTTGAGAGGTAGTTTACTAAGTAGATGCCACTTATAAGGCAACTTCGATTATGCTAAGTTGACCCCAGATATCCTGAGCTAGATAATGGACCAACACCCTTAGAGCAACGGTTCCCAATCTTTTTTTCATCAGGGTACCCCTTTACCTGATTGTTTCCTTAGTGTGTACCTCTAACATATATAAAATAAATAATCGTATTCTTGATTTTACGTATTGTAACTTTAAATTAACAGCAAAACAATCTGAATATAATGTGTCTTGTAAAGAACATATACATATGATATGTTCCTATTGAAAAAAATCATTTATGAATAGGTGAACATTTCAAACCAATAACTATTGCAGGGGTCGTAAATTGAAACAGCAAAGCGTTAATAAAGGAGAAGTAAATTATATGCGGGCCATGTGTAATATTAGTCTAAACTAAAGCAATTTTTACATTTTCAAGAAATCATTTAATAATTTTTGATATATAAATATATTTACTTTTAAAAAAATACTGCAGTATCGAATGAGTACTTAATTCTTGTCAATTTATATGTTATTCAGTTTTATTATAATAATTTTGTAATTAAGTTGTAGGAATCATTTATTATATAATTTCTTTCTCATTAATAATATATCTGTATAATTTTTATATCTTCCGCCAGAATACCTTTTTTTTGCGTACCCCTAAACAATCTTTCGCGTACCCCAGGTTGGGAACCGCTGCCTTAGAGCATTACCTTAAGTGTAAGGAATATTCCTATCGCTAGAAAGGAGAGCAAGGCTTCGTAACACATCTGCAAGGAACTAAGTAGCTTGGTCCATTAGATCAGCTGAAACTCACGACTGTCCGGAGAGATTCATGGGAGACGCAGCAGCAACTTAACCAACCTTCACGATACCCCACAATATCTAAATGATCACCTACTAGCCGTAGACAGCTTTGATATCTTGAGCCCATTGTGAAACTGTGGACGGGCAGGCTTGTCCATGGGACATATTTTTCTGTCCCATCCCATGGCATTCCCATTATAATATTAAATTGAGAAAACCTAGACAGAGCCTTTAAAAAATCTAGGAAAACCTGAATTATTTTTTAGACTCGAAATCCTTCTCATAGCACCATGCAGCAATTTCAGCCTAAATTTATTTTACAATATCAAGTATCGACTAGCATGGGAAATACAAATGTGTGCTGTCCCATCCCATCCCATGGGAATAACATTCCTATGGACAACACTGTGGACGGGAACTTAATGGGACTGCAAAGCGTTCTAATCTAAACAATATCCAATCATCCTGTCTAATATCCAATCTGACCTCACAGATCTTTTCCGTTCTCTAAAGCCTGAACATTAAAGCCAATGAAATCACACCACCATATTTACCTGTGCAATAATTATTGAAATTGTAAATTTTAATTCAAAATTAAAAATAAATCATAGACACTAATTATTTGCAAATAAATGGATGGACTGTTGTTAAAATGAAGACAGCCGCGTAAAGTTTGGCAGGAGAGCGGGCTGGCCAGCTGTACGGACCAGGACTACAGCTGGTATAGGAGCTCGCAGTGAGGAAGTGTGTAGCGCGCAGTCTCACCCTAGCGGCCAACACAGCCAATGTGTGTACGTCCTTGAGAGGTCCGTTCACCTGACTGTGTCGCGGTGTGTACACACGGTGAGCGCTCTCTGCCGTCAGCGCCCAGTGTAGACAACATATATATACACACACACACACACACACACACACACACACACAACGACTACAGGGCAACGGCAGTCCGTCCAACCCAACCAACACCAGTCCCACTAGTTCAGTCGCCCTATACTCCTTAAGTGTTCGGTGCATTCTGCCGTACCGTTGTAAATTACTCTGCCAACTAACTCTCTTTAACAGAATAGTGAATACACTCCCGGGGCTGGTGGTCACAGACACCCTTCTCTTGTTTTACCCCCACCACTACTTCCAATATCTTCTTCTTTTACTAGCCAGTCCCGCTCTATTGGCTAACTGACTTGGTGGGGGGGGAGCTTCTTTAACTCAGTACATCCACTAAATGTAGCCAGTATGATACTCGAACATTGTCGGATACAGTCGATCATGGTCGAGTAGTTACGGAATTGAACGATAAAGACGAAACAATGTTTTAAAAGGGTGTTGGTCTTTGTTACAGCAAAATAGGGGAGAGGTTTGAAAGTAAAAAAATAAGTAAAGTGCAACAGAACATGAATAACGGAGTTAAACTTCTAAATATTTGAATTAATTTACTGTATTCCCCATTTATAAATTTTGGGAGAAATTGGTAAGACATATTTTTTTTTAGCAACGTGCAACCAAATGTGTAGATACTAAAAGAATAGCGCGCAAAGAGATTCTTCACTTGCGAGTGCATTCGACGGAAGAAAAGCGTTGTAACCTCACTAGTAAGGCAACACTTCCGCACTAATTTCACAAAAAAAAAATTTCAGAGAAAGAAATCACTTGTTAGGACTCCGAGAACTTCTACTTCCTGTTCCGCCTCTTTATAAATTTAACTATGTCGCAAGTCACTCCTCTTTTCTTAAGTTTAAGAAAAGTTAAGTTAAAAAGTCAACTTCTTCAAAATTTATGAATTTAGTCACCGTTTTGAACTACTTCATTTACTGTCTACTAATTGGGCAGAAACGGCCACAAAGACACGCCCACTGTGTGCGAGAAAATATGGAAATATTTTGGCCGCGTTTTCTAATAGCCGGAAGTTCTGAACTTAATATTTCTAAAAAAAAAGCGAGATATATCTATAATATTTCATTTAATCGATTAACTTGATGACAAGATTTAAGGCTGAGAAGGAAATGTAGTTAACCGCGACTAAAGCGCGGCGCTCCAATGCCGCGGACTGTATATTTAAATCCAAGGGCACAATAGATTGTTTCCTGTATGCAATCGCTGCATACAAATGCAGTATCATGCAATTATAAAAGTTCAGACTACTTGAAACATTCATTCTACTCGTACATTTGTTCTATTCCTATAACTACGTATAATCCTAGTAGATCAATTAATCATAGAACTTCCTGTCTTTCAGCGGAAATACTGTTTTATGTCGTAAAAATAATATTTAATGTCTACCTTGGCATAGATATGTCCAGTCAGTATTTTAAGGCGGACCACATCGCTCGCAGTAACTTCAAAGTTCTGCAGTTCATCGTTTTCAAAGTATGATCTCCTCTGGTCTATCATGCCTAAAGACAACATCGCCTATTTTTCTCTCTTTCTGACTCAGGAAGTCCTATCTTGCGGGAGAAATGGGTTTTATTGCAACGTCATAATTCTGGTAGGGAAAAAAAACATCGCCTTTGTACAAGACCCCCTCCCAAGAGCTTCATATCGCCCAACAGCGATTGTAACGACTGAAAAGGTGTGACAGTCGTTTCCATCGCTCCTACACTAACAAACACCACTCCTGTGGAATAATTGTGCCCTAAAAGAAAACATAATAATGCCAGTTTAAGTCAACATGGGCATTCTGAGCTTGATTTTCGGGACAAGACAGTTCCCTAAACAATAAGGAGCAGTTTAGAGAGACACAACCCTTCGTAACCAAGTTGGAGAATCCTGGGACGACCTCTACGTCGATTACATCGAACGATTGGCACAAAAGCAAGGTCAGACTAGGTCTTCTATCCAAAAATTGGCAAACAACAGAGAGAAGAGTACATCCGTTGGTTAAAGGCCTAAGTTATCTAAAGCTCGACGCTGAAAGGCATAAGAGCGAAGACAAAGAAGAAGAAATAATGCCTGATTAAGTCGACATGGGCATTCTGAGACTGATTTTTTGGGACCTTGACCAGGAGACAAAGTTACCCTAGGAACTACTGGAAGATGTGCCAGCAGGAAATGTTTGTTCTTAACGAATCTTGAGCCTTCAGTGACTTACTTTTCCAACTCAGGAGGGATGCAGGTGGAAGAATGACTGTCCCTTGGTCTCCAGGCCACCAGGTCCGTCTATGCCACCGCATCTGAGCAAGTCCAATGCCGAATAAGAGGCATTTCATGCTCATAAATATGATAAAGAATCAAGTACCATAAATTATTGACACGCACAATAAAGCAATGTACCAAAATATTGTGCTCATATGAAGTCTCCTTAAGAGAGAATTGAGTAGAAGATAAACTTATACGGAAAAAGGAAATCCAAATCAGAGATATGCGTAGAAAGAGGAAAGATTTTCTGTGGAAACCTAAAATCGAAAAATTGTTTCTTCGAAATAACTTCCCCTGGAGTGGGGCGTCTGAAATTTAAAAAAAATTGATACGAGACACAATTTCCTGCAAAGTTTGCCGAGCAAAGAAAGAAAATAAGGAAAGTAACTTTCAGTCAGAGTAATGGACTGACAGAACTTTCAGTCTCAAGCTGCTGGCTGGCTGTACGACATAGCACAGACAGACAGACAGACAGACAGACACCTTCATCTAGCTCGTGTGGGGTACGTACGCGCACGCGCGTTCGGGTGTGCGCTGCGCGTTAAGCCAGCCTACCCGCCAAAAGAGGAAATGAGTTATCGACATTTTCACCGCGTACTTGGCACAGCGCTCTCCCCTGGGCTAAGTTCCCCTTTGCTGCTTTAGCAGAGGATGGGTTCTGACATTCCGAAATGTAACCCACAGAATGGGTACACCACACTCTCTGTCTGCTAGTGTTGCGTGTGTTAGCTAGCTTTGGAGTGATTGGGTTCATAAGGGTGGGTGGATATGTGAGGTTCAATCCCCCTCCACAGTACTGCAAACTCAATCACTCCCAACCAAATATCCCCAACCCGCAGGAACCCATCACTACCTCTCTCTGGCTCCTTCATCTGTTAAATATTCCATCCAACACGCTAAACTGTGCAATCTAATTAATCACTCTCTCTACCGGAAAGGCATTCCCACACAGTTCGTACGAACACCAAAAGATTCACCTTCCTCTTGCTCAAATTGCGTAAAAAAAAAAAACCTCTTATTTAATTGCTCTAAACTCTAAAATCGTGCGATCGTGCAAATTTGCGATTTTTTTTGAACCGGAAATAAATGTTTCCAGGAAAGAATAGTTAAAAAAAAAAAAAAAAAAAACGCAACAAGTTTAAATACAATATCCGCTTTCAGTGCCAACTTGATACCCACACTTATGGACGAATTCTACCAACCGGAAGTGTCAAATTATTTAAAAAAAGTTTTTTTTCACCCAAAAAAAGGCGCCGATTTCTTTTTTTTTTTTAAATGTATTTGCGTAATAGCGTTAATTTACTTCGTAGCATGCTTGTTTGTTATATGTCTGACATGTTTCGTATTTTCATTCATCATGAGAGGCATTTTTCTATTCGCAGCTGACAATGCTTCTTAATGACACTACACTAGTCTCACAATTTCTCAGATTGGAGTAGAGAATTTGACTTTGTCGTATACCGTGTCTGATGAAGCTCCACTTCTTACAGATTCAGAGTGAAATGAAACAAATTCTGTAATAATTTAATTTAATTCCAAATACAGAATCTGTTTACAAAACTGTGAATATAAATCAAATCAGCTGTGTGTGCTAGCTAGGAAGGAAGTCGATGGAGTGGTTGGTGGTAGGGGCGGGTAGAGGAGATGCGGCTCTCGCACGATATCTATCAGCCGAACCAACAACCCGACCAGCAGCAATCTAATAAATTTTATCCTATTATTATTATTATCAGGAGTTCATATGCAAACACGTTATTAGGAGGGGAGACTATCTCAGGGGTGACGAAGTGAGGAAGGGAGGCGTGCTGCTGTTGTGCATAATAATACTGCACTCTGCAACACCCACGTGTAGCCAGCAAAGGGATAGAGGGGGGGGAGCTTCGGGTTTCCCAGATTCTACAATGAAGGGCCAAGTTCAACTAAGACCTGGGTCCTTGTTTTTCGACCATTTTTTGGGGGGGGATGATTTAGATAGAATTCGCCACCTCATACATTTAGCGCTGTTTCGAAAACAGCGTTATCGATTATTTTAGTAAGTAAGAACGATAATTGAAGAAATATTAAACTATTACTTTCATTGGAAAGTATAAAGCATTCATGTTTCTACCGGAATCTATAGCATTGATATCAAATGGTTATGTGCGTGGGCGTGCAGAACCTCAAGGCAATTATAAAAACTTTGTATCCCCTACTTCCGGCTTAAATTAGTCTAATTATTCTTATACTAGCATTTATTTATCCTAGGATATATTTAAAGTCATCCAAATCAAGGAGCAAAAAGCAAAATCCACCCAAAAGGTAGAGAAATCTTCTTAACAAAAACTAAGAGTTACAAATTTAAGTACATAAGCAGCTCTTGTTGATTAAACAACAAAAGGTACACATATCAGCTGGTACCCATCATTTCATTCATACTTCAGCACTTCTTTCATAATATCAGCTGTTTAGAAACGTACGAAAAAGCTTGTGTTTTATTCAAATTTTATTATACAATAAAAATATTGTTTAAAACATTTTACCCCCATTAAATGTTCATTATTTTTTAGAATTTATTAGATGTTACAGGCTCCTTATGCTGGCCATTTTCATCTACAAAATATTTGTTCAGCATAACAATTTGATTGAATAGCAGATATCAAATTATTTATCATTAAATCATTAAAAATCAATAAATAATAGCCCTATGCAAAATAAACATATAAAATGGCAGGGAACAACAGGTGAAACATGACCCACAATTTTCTGTTACCTATTTCCCGAGAAAATACCATTATTCCCAATTTTCTGTTTACCCTCACATTATTGGTACAGAAAACAAGACATTAAGCCAGAAAAATCTTCTATTTTTCATGTTTTTATTGAGATAAGTTTTTATTGCCTATTTTGATTCTTCATCAAATACCTACGGAGGAAAAATTAGTAAAAAAAAAATTAAAGTTTAATTTTTCATAGAAATAATTGGCTAACTAATAAAGAATTGGCCAACCACAGTGAAGAATGGAAGTGTGAAAAGTGGGTTGATTGAAGTGCCAATGATAAGCGAGAACTGTTTAGTAAACCACGCCTACCGCCCATGTATGCCACACCTACTAAACCACGCCTACCTTTCATGTATATCACATAACGCCCTCTTTAGTCTGTAATGAAACGATCTGTATTTTTAATTTTTCTACTTTCTATTACTTTTGACAAACGAAAGTATTACCGAAATTTATTTAAATACAGTATTTTTTTGCTACAGAAGAATACTTGAGCACAAATTACACACAGCTAATTACAAATAACTACTTGTAATAATCATTCATTTCATCCTTTTGCTGATTTGTGCTCCTATTGTCGTTTGATCAACCCTAATACTTAAATTTAAGTTGTTGTTAAGGAGATAGCAATTGTGTTTTGACTTGAAAATAGGGCCTAATTTACAAATTAGTACTACTCGTACTGTAGTTGGATTTTTGTCCTACAGAATTGGGTGGAAATCTTATACGACTTTAGATGATTCTAAAGTGAATTGAAGTGGAATTGGTGTGAATACAGAAGATAAATTAGTAATCCACGCCAGTAACCACTACGCTTCCAAAGAGAATAGAATGCCTTTATTGGACAAGTAACTGTTTCATGTTTTCTCATGGAATAATAGTGGAATACTGTCAGTTAGGGAAGGGTTATGGCCGGGAGTCCTGACGGAGTTAGATTCAGGTAAAGGAAAACTTAACCTTCTCATAAATATTGAACAGTTCCCGGGGGAGAAGCTCTGGATGGTAGGGGATGGGGGAAGAACAATGACGTGGCTATGTAGGAGAGCCGCAGAAGAAGTAACGTCTGCAAGAGGCTGAGGAGGAATGGCTGACACACACGACACATACGACCCCAAGCTCCAGTAGGTTGTCAGGCAGTACTCCGGATTCATGCTGCGCAGTCGAACAGCTGATTTGTGAGAGAGTCGTGATTACAAGGCTGTCCGACTCTCCCTTACCATCTACCGTGATCTGCCTGTTTAGCATCATCAGTGTACCATAACGTGATTATTTGAACAGGATAGGACTATCTCGCAGCGGCGAATCTACCAGTTTGGGTAAAACATGGCCTGCCGAACTCCCACGCATATTGGACTCACTTCATATTATTATTCAGATAATAACAAAGTGTTGAGCCACAGAAACTTATATAAAATTTGTAACTGAACAAAGAAATGTAAATGAAAATTTAAATTCAATTCCTGAAAATATTTGGTGTAGAAACTAATGTTGGGTATAAAGGTAAGCTTCGCCACGGCTTAGCGATACATCTCTAAGGAACAATTTCCTGCATTTCCTGTTTCCAAGATTAAGGTCCTTTAACATCACAGAGCTGTTAGACCGTGTGTAGAGGCAGAGATCATCTCGAAAACAAAGTAATGTAAAAGTGATAGAATTGACCATTTTTCCGAAAAACAAAATCGCTTCATTAAAGTGATTTCGGACAAGCTGTACATATTTTCCTGTAAAAAAAAAAATGGAATTCCGCCAAATTGACACGATTGCTACACTTCCTCCTAGTAACGCGTAAGAGAAATAAATAATGGTTGTCCCCCCCCCCCATGCGTTACTTCCTTTTTTAAAACTCCAGACTTCCTTCACCAGATCAATACCAATCGTCAGACACACAAACAGAAAAAGCTTAATTGATAGTAACGGTACGTCTAATCGGAAATAACGTCAGTTTTGGTGAATAGAGTACGGAGTTGTATAGTCAATACTAACGAGTAAAACAGTTTCCGGTGGTGTAAAGTTCACGCGCCTAGATGACGAGAATTGCGACACTGAATTGTCGTCTGTCCCAGGATCTCTCTTCCTCTTCAAACTGTCCTCCAAGACTGTGAAGACAATGGGTATTAATTCTCCAGAAGAACAAGAGAGAAAGAAAGAAAGAAATACGTTTATTAATGTCCTGGGACATTAGTCCCTTAAGGACAACAAAAAGTATAAACATAAATTTAATAAACTAAAATTTCTCTTCTGAGTTGCTGCCAAATTAATATTTACAATATATACAGAGTAAAACAAAAAGATAAAAAATAAAACTAAAATTCCATTTCCGTTTTAAATATATACACAAATCAATACCTAAATAAAAATGTTAACTTAAAAGAAAAGAATAGGTCTACTGCTTACAGTATAATAATTATATAATGGTAATAGTAACATTAATAACAATAATATCAATAATAATAGTAATAGTGATAGTGATAATAAGTAGAGGAAAACATGACAAAATAAAGATAATAATTAGAACAAAGAAGTAATAATAGTAATGATAATAATAACTTTAATAATAAATCACTGATTTAGATAACTTTTGATAAGATGTTCGTATAAATGAGGTTTAAACGTATTGACAGACTTTGCACGCAAACCAATCGGAAGTGAGTTCCATAACCTGCAAGCTTTTAAATAAAAAGAATTTTGATAGGTTGCAGTCCTAGGTGTGGGCGTGTACAACTTTGTATCCACTTGTCGAGTGGTCCTCAAGTGTAACTGTTCTTTGCTACTAAATAGTGAATACAGATAGTCTGGTGCTCTATTTTTGAACAGAAAATAAATAAAGGCACCTAAAAAATATTGCCTTCTGTATTCAACATTTAGCCAGTTCAGACGATGGTAATAAGGAGTAATATGTTCATCTCTCCTGACATTAAAAATGAAACGAACACCCGAGTTTAGAGCTCTTTGTATCCTTGTATTCAGTTCTGAAGTCAGGTCCAAATAAACAAGACAGCAATAATCTACATGCGGGAGGATGAGTGTTTGAACCAACTGCTTTCTTAGTGACACAGGCAAGATTTCTTTATGGTACTTCAGTTGATACAGAGCTTTGTTCATTCTATTGACAACATCACCCACATGATTATGCCAAGTTAAGGTGCTATTGAAGGTAACTCCCAAAAACTTAGCAGAATCCACATAAGGTAGATCAATGTTACCAATTTTTATCCTAGAAATATTGTTAAAATCGATGCCATTAACAAATCTAGAGCTACCAACCACCATCGCCTTCATTTTACCGGCATTAAAAGATAAATTTTTATCTTTTGCCCAATTAAAAACAGAAGCGACGTCATCATTTACACATCTAAAACAGAGAGAGAGAGAGAGATTTGATACGCATGCGCGTGTTCACGAAGTCTCGAAGAGTTAAATACTACTCTAGCGTATAATTCGGTGTACTAACACAGAGATATATAACATATATTTATATGAAGATAGATAAAGGAAGCACTGGCTGGCACTGTACTCCTCTATTTGGACGGTCATGACGTCACTTCCGATCCCCTTCCACTGCCCGTCTAGTTAATATCATGCGTATATCTAGGAGGCACCAAATATGGAGGATATTCAAGGAGAATTCAAGGAAGGCTGTCAGAATAGAGGAAGTAAGGCAGCATGTCCAGAATATAAGTTGGGAACAATGGAGTGACTTCCACTGTTCCCGAGTGCTGTTAACGAAATCGGCCACCAAAACTGCTGTCTAATGCCTGCGTGAATATATATAACGGTTCGCCTAGAACGATTTTAATTGAAAAGTTCACCAACATTAAAATTTTTTCTTTCTCCTTATTATTTGGGTCAAAACTAACCAAAATCCACGGAAAACCAAATCGGTTTACGTTGCGGATTTTTTTTTTTTAATTTTTCAGGTCAAAAAACGGCTTTTTTTGCATTGTTAAGCCTAATAAATGGAAAAACAATACAGTTTTTTTGCAAAAACCAATGCATGCATTTTGAATCTGAGGGAATTTCCGACAGATTGATGTATTTTATGTTATAAATGATTAAAATGAAATTTCAAAATTAAAAATCAATAAAAAAGCCATTTTTGAGCAAAATAAGGCAAAAACAAAGGGTTTCTCGTATTTCAAAGCTTTTTTGAAAAGTCCCATTTCCCTTCTACAAAAAACGAAAAACGATGAAAAGAAAAATTTTTCATGTTGGTGAACTTTTCAATTAAAATTGTTCTAGGCGAACCGTGATATACTATCCAACAGCTAACTTGATCGAAAATTAAATATTTTTCTCTAATTCTTTGAAGAAAATTTACAAGTTATAACCACCTCAAGAATACGAGGGTCGTTTGAAAAGTCCGTGCAAAAATAAAAACTACTTAATTTTTTGGGGTAAACCTTTTTTATTTTTCAACATAGTCTCCTTTTAGGCTTATACACTTCGTCCAACGCTGCTCTAGTTTGTTCATCCCTTCCGAATAATAGGATTTGTCCAAGTCTGAAAAATAGCCATTCGTTTCTGCAATCACCTCCTCGTTTGAATAAAATCTTTTTCCCGCCATCCATTTCTTCATATTGGGGAACAAATAGTAGTCCGAGGGAGCCAAGTCTGGAGAATAGGGGGGATGTGAAACGAGTTGGAACCCTATTTCCATTAATTTTGCGACCACAACTGCTGAGGTGTGAGCTGGTGCGTTGTCGTGATGGAAAAGGACTTTTTTGTGGGCCAATCGTGGGCGTTTTTCTTGCAGCTCGGTTTTCAAACGGTCCAAAAACGATGAATAATATGCACCTGTAATAGTTTTACCCTTTTCCAGATAGTCAATGAGGATTATTCCTTGCGAATCCCAAAAGACAGTCGCCTTAATCTTTCCGGCCGAAGGAACGGTCTTCGCCTTTTTTGGCCTCAGATTCCCCCTTGGTAACCCATTGTTTAGATTGTTCTTTGGTCTCAGGAGTGTAGTGATGTATCCATGTTTCATCCACAGTGACGAAACGACGCTTAAAGTCCTGCGGATTCTTCTGGAACAGCTGCAAACCGTCCTTGCAACACTTCACACGATTTCGTTTTTGGTCAAGCGTGAGCAATCGCGGCACCCATCTTGCGGATAGCTTTGTCATGTCCAAATGTTGATGCAAAATATTATGTACCCGTTCATTCGAGATGCCCACAGAACTAGCAATCTCACGCACCTTCACTCTTCTGTCATCCATCACCATATCATGGATTTTATCAATGATTTCTGGAGTAGTAACCTCAACAGGGCGTCCAGTACGTTCAGCGTCACTTGTGCCCATATGGCCACTCCGAAAATTTTGAAACCACTTATAAACTGTTCTAATCGAAGGTGCAGAGTCACCATAATGTTTATCAAGCTTCTCTTTAGTCTCCTGAGGCGTTTTGCCTTTCATAAAGTAGTGTTTAATCAATACACGAAATTCTTTTTCGTCCATTTTTTGAAAATCACTCGACTTCCTCGATTCAAACGAATGCCAAACACAAAGAAATAGACCGATCTGGCTGAAACTTGGTGTGTGTTCTTCCAAGAGATGCTACTAACTAGACATAACCTCGATACGCGCCAGTGGTGCTATCTCTCCGACTTTGCACGGACTTTTCAAACGACCCTCGTAGATCAGAGAAAGTGGTAAGGAGGAATCACATTAGGTTATTTTTTTCTCTCTATATTTTTTAAAAAGGAGACCACAGTTATACATATGATATATATAACAGCTGTTATATTTCCAGGGCAACAGGTGTTCTACTGTAAATTGTATGTTAAATATATACATGACGTAAACTAACCTATACATCCTTCTAATTTCTCAAAAGATTCCATTTAAGCGGTTTTTTTTTTTTTTGAATTTAGGAAGGCACTGCCACGTAGATTACGCAAAAATTTGGTATGAACACTCTCACGAGTTCCTGTTACTGCAGTTTACGTAACTAACCCTTTCTCTGGAGCTTACAATGTTTTTTTTTTTACGTGTTCATTTTCGAAATAATCACTGCAAACTTTATTCAAGTGAAATGAACTTCCGGTCATCACATTTCCAGCAAATTTCTGCCGGAAGTCATTTAACTGTAACAGCTGGAAATCCCAAATGGAAACAGGACCGGTACCTCTCTCAATAGAGGAAGTCTAACGATCGTGCGCAGATATTCCGACTAGGAATTCTTCACCGGAAGTGGACGTTTTGTGCCCCCCCCTGGAAGAGCTAGATTTTCAGTAGAATAGCCAGAGAGCTCACTAACCACCAGACTCGACGAGCGAGTGAATGCCTCCTGTTGGTCACGGTGTTGGGTAACTCAAGGTCGACACTCAACCTGTACCTGTGCCTTCTACTTTGCTATAGGGCTAAATAATTGCCTACTTTACTAAATACATTTACTATGAACCAAATTATATAGTCCATTACATCGATAACGATCGATAATGTTTATTTGTAACATCTTTTGCCACTATACTTCATTTTAGGATAGTTTTGAGGATAAACTTCCTTTTTTGGCTACAAAGATGAGTCTTCCCATATTGTTCGAAAAGAAGGAAACATTGCTTTTATTGGCTTTTACAACTATCCCATTTTACGGCATACAAATGTAGCTCGGTTATACGAGTATACGAATAACTGAAGCCGGAGCATTCAAGAATTAAAGCACAGGCTGACGCTTTTCACAGCCTCCTTTCTGTACACGCGTAGTTCTACACTTCAGGTTACTTATGATTACTTATACATGAAACTCTTGGACGATTAGTTGCAAGTTTCGTACATTACGTCAACTAACGGAAGTTTGGAAAAAAAATTAGTTAGAATAATAAGTGTTTAGTAAAGTAAGTAAAGTAATTGTCAATTTTTTCAGGCGGGCTTTACGCCCAACTACCAATTAGGTGTCGTGGACGGAGGCGACTAGCAAACATACTTTACTATAAATTTCTCATATTAACCATTAAATAAAATCCAAGGCCTAGACTAGTACCGCAATACATCTTAGCTTTGCGGGTCTAGCCTATAACCGCCTAACATACTTTACTATAAATTTCTCATATTAACCATTAAATAAAATCCAAGGCCTAGACTAGTACCGCAATACATCTTAGCTTTGCGGGTCTAGCCTATAACTGCTCGGCTATCGTGGCGCCTAATAAGGGTTTAGCAAAAGAGTGTTATTCACACTAAAAGCTAGACTTTCTGCAAAGCACATAGTGCAGGTTAGCACTCAATATTACATACTCTCGGCTGAACTTTCAGTTCAGAGGAGTCCTTGAAGTTCACTTTAATTTTTACCGAGAGCCGAGCGACTCCCGAGGGATTCCACCACCCCCTCTTTTCAACGTAAACCACAAAAAAAAAAAAAAACTTTTCCAATTCAAGTCTAAGCGGCAAGTTCTTCTGTCAATATCAGTAGGGGCATGTTGTGACAGTCCAACAGATATCTTGAACCAACAATTCCCCTTAGCCATTCCCCCGGGGAGTTTGCCACCACAACAATAATAGGCAGAATCTTCTCTCGGGAATAAGGAACACTATCTGAGGTTTCAGAGTGTTTTCTATCTACGGGGTGTGCACCACAATGCTTTCAATGTATTAATTTGATTGACATTCCACATTGTTTCCTTAAAAGAAGCAGCTAAATTGCGATCAGATAAAAGTTTCGAAACTTACGTCAACTCGCTGAAACAGGAAGTAATTTTCTTCTGGGTGGATTTCAATAGAAATAAGGCGGAAGTCCTCCAAAAAGTACAAATCAATGCATTAAGAATGAAATACAACTATTTTACAGAAAAGCACAGAATTTTAGGATAAAGCGGTAAGGTATGTAGATGTTAATGGTTTGTTCTGGAACAATCATTGCTTATGATGTAAGCTTCTCAAGTCTGACATTCAGTAACCTGAAGCTAAACAGCACTCATAACCTTCTGCACGATTAAGTTTCGGCGTTGTAACGCAGGGTTTGTTCAGTAATCAAAGAAAAACGTAGGAGGGGGTAATTCTAGGTGACGTCATAGTTCTATCAGCTGGCTTTTACTTTGAAGGGAATGGGTAACAATGAGTGGAACTATATACGAACAGACACACACACACAGGAAGTAAGTCCAATGGTTTAATGGTCATCAATAAAACCCAGCGGCGACATTGAGCTCTATGTGAGCTAGCGTAGGCTCACAGCTGTCTGTGATATAGCAGAGATGTAACACCCGTAGGAGTTACTGCGCATGTCCAGTGCATCCACATACATAGTATTAGAATTTCTAGAACGAGAGAAGGGGTGTAAAGTTTGAGGAAGTACGAGCGGCGGAAGCTGCGATGTTGCTAATCACAGCGTGGGAGGGGTCTCCCCCCGCCGGCCCCGAAGACAGAGTATGGTCTTCTAAGTTTAAATCCTAAGGAACATCTTGGGGGTCCTCTCGCTATCTTGTCGCCCGCTATTTCAGTCACTCTAGCTCTCCCCACTCTGCTGAAAGACAGAGGGGTGAAAACTGAACCCACCAACCCCACCCCTCCAAGCAAAGGGCGCTCATCCCAACTCCCAAGATGGCCGCCGCCATTCAAGGGCACCCTCTATAGTGGTTTCACGTTACTAATAAAAAGGCCCCACCCTCCACCAAATTACTACTTACAACAGACAATTGTGTTTTATTAATTAAGTAAAATTTACGTAAGCTGCGATTTGGAAACCAAATTTTAAGCCAAATTTAAGGGCACAGGAGATTTAGCCAAGTTCTCTTTACCGTGAATAATAATCCAAGAATCGTCTAAGTGTTGACTCCATCCTGGGACCGGACACTAGGCTTACCGAAAATGCCGCTTTACTGAACCAATTTTTCCGTTTTTTCTGGTTAAGCTTGGAAAACATGTAGATTATAACTTTTATCTGGAAACATTTTCACTGGTAATTCCATTATAGAGCACTTTTCCGAGCAGGATGAGAGGGCAGGCAATCCTCTAAATTTTCATTTTAGTATACGTAAATTAAGTAATGAGACTGATTTTTTTAAATTTTTCTACATTGTCACCTTCAAAATAACTTCCTTCTGAAGCCACACAGCGCTGGAGACATTTCTTCCACTTCTCATAGCAGTGCTCGAACTCCGATACTGGAATAGCCTTCAGCTGGTCGGCTACAGCCGTTTGAATGTCGACTGTCCTAAAAATGAGTTCCCTGGAGGTGATTTTTCAACTTCAGGACGTGAAAAAAAAAGTCACAAGGACTCAAGTCAGGCGAATAAGGAGGCTGAGGAGCCACAGGAATGTTTTTACTGGCCAAAAACTCGTTTATTGAAATTGCTGTGTGACAAGGAGCATTATCGTGATGCAACACCCACTTGTTCTTGATGTTCTTGGTCTCATACGAATGACCCTTTTTTGAAGTTTTTCAAGAACCTCAATCAACACTTTTACCGAGAGCCTCCTTATTCGCCTGACTTGAGAGTCCTTGTGACTTTTTTTTCTCTTCCCGAAGTTGAAAAATCACCTCAAGGGAACTCATTTTGGGACAGTCGAAAACATTCAAACGGCTGTAACCGACCACAGCTGAAGTATATTCCAGTATCGGAGTTCTCGAGCACTGCTGTGAGGAGTGGAAGAAACGTCTCCAGCGCTGTGTGGCTTCAGAAGGAAGTTATTTTGAAGGTGACAATGTAGAAAAATTTAAAAAAATCAGTCTCATTACTTAAGTTAGAGACCTCGTAAATGAAAGTCCCAACACTTGTATAATAATAATAATAATAATAATAATAATAGGGAGGTCCCGGGTTCGAATCCAGCTGCTGACCCTTAGATTTTCTCTTCCTAGGAGCTTCTTACAGCACACTGTAACGAGAGAACACTGTCCCAGAGGGGGCCAGCAGTGCACTGAAAAAAGCTCCGGGCGCCAATAACCTGGAGATGTTGACGCGCCTTAAATCATAAAAAAAAAAATAATAATAATTGTAATAATAAGAATACGAAATTGAAATGCTAAATTTAAAGTAAACCTGTTTAAGGAATGGCCACCGGAAGTTAGATCATAGTGTGGTTTTGCGGCTGTGGCACTGTGACGACACGACTCAACAGGGTAATTTTATACTGAACCTGCAATATATTGATCTTAACTATTTCTTTTCTTTTTTGGTAAGAAATAGCTAGTTATAAAAAATGTGTACTGAAAAATTGAAAATGAAATCAAAACGAGGAGGAAATCGTTTCATTGAAAATTACGTCATTTCCTTTAATCAGTGATTATTGTTAGCATTGTAACAGTGGTAGAACCTCACGATATACTAAAACACCACTCATTAAAACTGTCCGGTAGGACAGTTGTATAAGGGTTGATCGTCAAAAACTGCACGAAAAAGCGTAACGTTGAAAAACATCCAACTTTGACAATTTTTTTCTCTTTTTCTATAAAAGATAAAATTCCCAAATTTTCTTTAAAATAAAGGGCAAACCCTCCTTTATAACTGTAATTTTTTTGCAACAGCCCAGATCTAATAGGTTTCGAGAAAAAAGTTGCCGAAAATGAGCAAAAACCGCTTTTTCAAAAATTGTTGTTCTTGTTCTTCTTGTTGTTGTTGTTACCTTTTTTGTAAACAACGTAGCGCCTAAACGCGCGAACCGATTTTCATGAATGAGGTGTCATTCGTTTCGGAATTTTATGTAGATGTGCCTTTTGGGGGTCTCGACGCTGTACATCGAATGGGAGAGGAGTTAGTCCTCTTTATGTAAGGCCCCCTCCAAAATTATTATTACTAATTACTCTGTAAACTCTTTAACAAAAACTTACAGTTTAAAATGTTAAGTATAAGGGTTGATTAAACGCCAAAAGGTACACAAATCAGCAAGCACCCAAAATTTCATTAATTCTTCATTAATATTTAAGTAATTTTACTGCATTAATATTCATTAATATTTTTTAGAATTTATTAGATGTCACAGACCCTTATGCTGGCCACTTCATTTATAATATTTTTTTGTTATAATTATGATAAATCACACATATGTACATGCATGTAAAAGTAGAAAAAGACAAAGTTAGAGTAGGCTACTGTCTTGAATTCGTCTTACCGAAATATTCGAGAGCACAAATAACACACAGTTATAACAAGTAGATTATTCAACAACAATTATTGATTTCTCTATTTTAATTTAATTTTACTTATAGTAAAATACTGGAATAATTAGCTGTCCTAAAAATAACATATCTTATTTACTTTATTTTACATATTACATTTTTTTTTATAAAAAAAAGTTTTGAATTTTTTAGCCTCATAATTTTTTTTTATTTTTTATAACGTTTTCCTTTTTAACCTGTAATTAACAGTTTGATTATTATAAATAACTAGATATTACAGTCAATCTACAGTGCTACTTGAACAAATATTTTGTAGACGAAAATGGCCAGCATAAGGGTCTGTGACATCTAATAAATTCTAAAAAATATTAATGAATATTAATGCAGTAAAATTACTTAAATATTAATGAAGAATTAATGAAATTTTGGGTGCTTGCTGATTTGTGTACCTTTTGGCGTTTAATCAACCCTTATACTTAACATTTTAAACTGTAAGTTTTTGTTAAAGAGATTTTTGTACCTTTTGGATAGATTTTCCTTTTTGTCTATTTTACAAAGTTACATATCTGCTTTACAGATTTTTTTAAATTTGGAATAAGCAATTCTATCATTATAACCTGATAAGATGGTAAGTCGGAACCGTAACTACCACTAGAGAGATCTTTTTAAAGAATGATTATCGTTAAGGTCCCCCAAACCATCCTCAGTAACAACTTTTCTTGAAAAAGCGTTTTGAATAACATAGGAAGGTATTTGTGCGTGAATAGCAAAATTAAACTGCGATTTCATTACTTCCTTTTAAGAGGAGTAAGAAAAATAAACTGCGATTGCAGAACTTCTAGGCAAAGAGGCAAAGATTTTTTAATCGAACGACAATTCATTGATTTAAATCTGTTCACTCATTGATAATTTAAACGATTGCAGTACTTCCTCTTAGTAGGTGCAAGAGCATCAGCAATGTAGAGGAGCTTTAACCACTTATTCGAGCTGAATTTTATCAAAATCAAACTAAGCGTTATAGAAATATTGGTAATAATAGTTTTAGAAAGGGCCTTATTTGGGTGGGGCAAACTCCCCTCCTTATGAGGCACGGCGTCGAGACTTTTAAAGTGCAAATCTGTACAAAATTTCGATTCGAATGACATTTCATTCATGAAAATCGGTTCACGTGTCGATAATTTGAAACGATTCCTATACATCCCCTTAACAAGTGTAAGAGCTGATCGCCGCTTTAATGTTACGTAGGGGAGCCCTAACCCTATCATCCTACCAAATTTTATCAAAATCGGGCCAAGATTTACAGAGTAATTAGTAATAATAATTTTGGAGGGGGCCTTACATAAAGGGGGCTAACTCCTCTCCCATACGATGTACAGGGTCGAGACCCCCAAAAGGCACATCTACATAAAATTCCGAATCGAATGACACCTCATTCATGAAAATCGGTTCACGCGTTTAGTCGCTACGTTGTTTACAAAAAAGGTAACAACAAGAACAAGAACAAGAACAAGAACAAGAAGAAGAACAAGAACAAGAACATTTTTTGAAAAAGCGGTTTTTGCTCATTTTCGGCAACTTTTTTCTCGAAACCTATTAGATCTGGGTGGTTGCAAAAAAATTACAGTTATGAAGGAGGGTTTGGAGTAAGATTTAAAGAAAATTTGGGAATTTTATCTTTTATAGAAAAAGAGAAAAAAATTGTCAAAGTTGGGTGTTTTTCAACGTTACGCTTTTTCGTGCAGTTTTTGATGGTCAACCCTTATACAACTGTCCTACCGGACAGTTTTAATCTTGGCCCGATTTTGATAAAATTTGGTAGGATGATAGGGATAAGGCTCCCTTACTTAACAATAAAGCGGCGACCAGCTCTTACACTTGTTAAGAGGAAGTATAGCAATCGTTTCAAATTATCGAGACGTGAACCGATTTTCATGAATGAAGTGTCATTCGAATCGAAATTTTGTATAGATTTGTACTTCAAAAGTCTCGACGCCATGCCTCATAAGGAAGGGAGTTGGCCCTACCTAAATAAGGCCCTTTCTAAAACTATTATTACCAATATTTCTATAACGCTTAGTCCGATTTTGAAAAAATTTAGCACGAAGAAGTGATTAAAGCTCCTCTACGTGGCTGTGAAGTGCCATCATTCTCTTAGCCTACTAAGAGGAAGTACTGCACTCGTTAAAATTATCAATGAGTGAACCGATTTTCATCAATGAATTGTCGTTCGATTCAAAATCTTTGCCTTTTAGGGAGAAGTACTGCAATCGCAGTTTATTTTTCTTGCTCTCTTAAAAGGAAGTACTGAAATCGCAGTTTATTTTGCTATTTACGCACAAATAACTTCCTATTTTATTAAAAACGCTTTCGCAAAAAAATTGTTATTGAGGATGGGACCGCAATTATAATCATTCTTTAATAGAGAGAGCAGTGTAACCAATCACCCTTCTATTCACCAGGGCTGCCATAATATGAAATTTGTTGAGGGGGGGCGGGAAGGAAGTTTGAAAAGTACAGAAATTAATTCAGTTAATTGGTTCTTCCTTAATCTGATTACGAAGAAACAACACTTTTTTGCACGTGTTCAAACTTGGATATCCGTTGAAACTATCAATACCGACAATTTAACACGATCGCAATACATCTTCTTTCTAGGTGTGATAGATTATTATGGCAGCAAAATTAAATGATATTATGAGAAATCAAATGAAAAAACAAATAATAAAAATAAAAATTTTATAAATAAATAGACTAGAAATAAAACTAACCAACTACAAGGAGATAACACAATGGCGAGTTAATAAAGTAGATAAGAACGGCTCATATCGCAACCATGACATCACAGTTATATTTATCTATCAGGCACTGGAGTTGCTTCACTCAGCAAGGCTTCCTGCTCCAGGAATGTGACTCGGATATTTTAGCAAAATGGAGGAAATATCCACTCAGTGTGGCAAAAGCATTTCGAAATAAGAGGTGAACACCGGAATTAATAGACTTGAGCAAGGGCATTGACTGGCGGTAAGTGAAAAATTTACGAAATAAATGTCTGAAATCTGCAGTTCTTGTTCATCAATGAGAAGGCTAACTTATTTTGGGCATGTAATTTCAACAACTTCTTGGTGGAAAAAGTGAGTTATTTACGTCAAAAGTTATTACGTCAGCTTAATTCTGCACGAGAATCGGTACCAAGACAGAGACATTATATATATCTCGTCGAGAAATCTCGGTCTCGTCTCGGTTTTTCAAATATTAATTTTTATCTACAAAATTATAAAATTGTGTTCTTTATTAATAAATAATCATTACGGGTATTGAATTAATTATTAAAAGTTACGATTTTATTATATATGTTCAATATTACATCTATTTGACTTCGAATTACATAATTTTTACATAAATTCACTAAATTTCACTATTCATATCATTCATTCAATTTCATAAATTTCACTATTAATAATCTAATACTTTGAACTTTGATATTATTTGAATTATATTTTAGAATTCTATTCTACATTGCTTACATACGAGTACATTTCTGAGGTTATGATGTTAGTTTTAATTTCATCCACCAGAGCGACAACTAAGGGAGCGGGAAGTTTGTTGGGAGGTGTATTTTTTATTTCCGGAATCGACTTGTTATAGGAGGCAGATATGTTATTTGGGTCTTTCATTTGGCGCGTTTTTAACATCTTTTTGAAATTATATAAAGATATATAACAGTAATAGTAACATGTGATGCATTGAAGTGTAAGTTGTTGTCTTCTTTTACACACATTTTCATTACCAATATATAAATTAAAATAATTATTAGAAAATAATAACATTTTTTTAAAAGATTATTAATAGCAAACCATTTTTTTATTTATTCTGATTGGCTCAGATATTGGGTTCATTTTTTTTCATGTTTAATACTTAAACAAAAAGAGATCGAGACGAGACACTTGTCATACGAGACCGAGGCGAGATCTGCATAAAGTCTCGCCTTGTCTCGGTCTCGTGCAGCTACTGTGATTCAACCAAAATTGATAGACCCTAATAACCTTGGCCAGCTCAAAAATGAAACCCTTCAGAAAAACTATCCCAGAAAAATTGGAAAAGCAGGATTAAGATGGACACTTGGTCTTCCACGCTTGGGACTAGTAGATTTTAGAACCGTACAATGCGCTGAAAAGGAGCAATTTGTATACCAGAAAGTTCTTGAGCATTATGTTGTGATAATATGGAAGTTTTCCCGGTTTTTCCTTACGCTACTCACACTTACACTCCTCAGACTACTGTACAATTAATTGGTTTTCCGCAATTCGGGAAATTGGAGCCAGTATATTTCCAGTGAAAATCTGTGAGATCTTTTTTTACTAAACAGAAAGAGTAATTAAATATTTGTAAGTTAGAATTGTTGTTATGAGTGTAGTTAGTTCGAGTAAGAACTCTTGTCGTTTGTTAAAAATGGGGAGGACGGAATCCACTGACTTTGTTGACCAACTTGGAAGGGACAAACCCTGCGGCGTAGGGGGTAAGAGTCCATCAACAAAGTACACTCTGAGTGAAGTCCTTCACTTAATAAATGAAGGAGGGAGGATGTTCACGTCAAGTTAATGGGCAATAACAATGTTATTTAATAGCGGGGGTTCCTAGGGGGGGGGAAGAAGGTTATTGAGACAACAATGGTGTTACCCCACCGGTGAAGAAGATCTCTTACAGGACACACGAGGCTTGATCCAAGACTGGAAGGGTTGCAATGACTTCTTCTGTCCAACATTTGGGGCCGTCCCCAATGGAAAACTGAAGGTTTTCTTTTTTTTTTGGTTTAATTATCCCAGCTAAGGGAAAAAACAGGAAGCACAAGGAAAATCTGTTTTTAAGTAGAATTAGTGGCGCTAAAGAAAAGCCTTATTTATCTTAGTCGCGCCACACGAAGTAAGCGGACACCAATACGAGCAACGAATCTCCCAGGGAAGTGAATACTCGTATGTAGAAAGAATCTCGATTATAATTAATTTAAGAAGCTTCAATATGTGTGACGTCATTTCCGCAAAAATACTTCTTTTTTTATTGTGTCCTACAACTGTCAAGAGGCGAATTAAAACTGTTCCGGTAGGACAGTTGTATAAGGGTTGATCGCCAAAAACTGCACGGAAAAGCGTAACGTTGAAAAACACCCAACTTTGACAATTTTTTTCTCTTTTTCTATAAAAGATAAAATTCCCAAATTTTCTTTAAAATATAGGGAAAATCCTCCTTTATAACTGTAATTTTTTTTGCACCAACCCAGATCTGATAGGTTTCGAGAAAAAAGTTGCCGAAAATGAGCGAAAACGGCTTTTTCAAAAAATTTTCTTGTTCTTCTTGTTACCTTTTTTGTAAACAACGTAGCGCCTAAACGCGTGAACCGATTTTCATGAATGAGGTGTCATTCGATTCGGAATTTTATGTAGATGTGCCTTTTGGGGGTCACGACGTAATTTAAGAAGCTTTAATATGTGTGACGTCACTTCTGCAAAAATCCTTTTTACAACTGTCAAAAGGCGAATACCCCACCCACATTACAGAATGTTTTTTTTTTTAGGTTCAGGTTTTTTTAGATGATCAATTTGAGACATTTCTCCAGGACACTTTGGATCCGTACAAAGTACCATTTAATAGTAATGAGAGATCACGTTGTCTTAATGTAAAGTAGAGTTCTACGTAATGCAGAAGTTTCGAGTTTGATCAATATCCACTCAGACCATTTTGCCTCAACAGGAAGGAAGTACCTATTCACTGAATGTCGTTTTCTCTTTCTTTTCCTACACATTTTTCAAAATGCTGCCTAGAATTATCTGTGCGCATAGATCTATAATTTTACCAAAATCATTTTTCTATTTATTAATTAACTAAAAGGATTTCTCAGGCCGTTCTGTTGCACATATAGTTGACTAATAAATAAAAAGTTGATTATAAGACTCCGAGAGTGTAGCTATGTAAGTTCGTTCAGTCTCTCCCTGTGGGTGGTCGTGCAGGAGATTTGGACCGGCCGCACGCCTCTAACGTGCTTCCCTTGTAGTTCGCCCACATTTACATACTTCACTGTTTAATATTTCAAATTATTTTAGTAGATTTATACTATATTAGAGACATTACGTTGCCATGGTGACCATAAATAACAGCGTAATGCTATAATAATAGTGCCAGTGCTTACTGTATTTTCTTGTTACGTAGTTAATTAGAATACTAACTGGAGATGCTGATGTATTTTCTATTAAATTAAATTAATGCTAGAATGTTATTCCTACAGGAAATTGCTATAATCATCTTATATCATACACACAAAACCTTCGCTACGACGACGCACTAACTTGGAACATCTCCATTCTGGAGTCACGACGCACTAACTTGGAACATCTCCACTTTGGAGTCACGACGCACTAACTTGGAACATCTCCATTCTGGAGTCACGACGCACTAACTTGAACATCTCCATTCTGGAGTCACGACGCACTAACTTGGAACATCTCCATTCTGGAGTCACGACGCACTAACTTGGAACATCTCCATTTTGGAGTCACGACGCACTAACTTGGAACATCTCCATTTTGGAGTCACGACGCACTAACTTGAACATCTCCATTCTGCAGACAAAAGAATCTTTAGCAGCCATCATTGACCAAAACTCCAAATCCACGCAAAAAAAAATGACGTAACCAAAAAAAAAAGACCTCGCTCTACGAACAGATCTTAACAGGGTACAAAATCAACAGTCTAAGATCCAGTGTCGCTGGTAGATAAATCCAGTTAAGCGTGGAATTTAGTTTTTTTTAAAAAAAACTCACACAGTGTGCGGAATTAAAATCAGATAATGACGTATATACACGTCGAACGCAAGGCGAAACAACCAAAAGATTAAAACGTCATAATAGTCACTGCAAGCGACTTTTTCTGCAATTTCTAGGGCTTGAGATTACTGAGCATTTCAAAATCTTGCACCGCTAGTTCACTAGGGACGCCAAGAGGTTTCACAAGGAAGAAAAGAGCTTTGAATTCTGTGCAAAATGAAATCATGCTGGTACTGAGGTCTGAATCTCTATCTAAAAGGTAAAAACGGCATTACACAAGGGAATGAGAGCTTCTATTTGTGCGCATAATTCCCCCATCTCTAATGCTGAGACCAAACATGTACCAACCACTTATCATTTGGCTGGCTCCCACCGCAGTTCTATTGCTAAGATAAAGGAAACATCCCACCAAATAATATTCTTATTGCATTTTATTAAAATTTCGAATTTTTTGTAGTTAATGGCAATTTTATATTTTTCAAAACGAGTATACACGTCGAACACGCTTAACTGGTTAAAAGTATTATGGTTGTATAAAGTTACAGACAGGTTCTCGGCTAAGACCTAATTTTTCTCAGCATCCTGGGGTTTTTTTTCTTTCTCTTTTTAGAGACTGAAAAATAGTTTTTCCTGATTCTCAGATACGATCTTACTGATTAAAAATTTGGAATATTCGCGACACTTTCCTACGAGAGAACAAGTAAAAGATAAAAGATCACAGCCGAAGAATGACAAAACGGCTCAGCTCTTACCTAATTTCCTGTACCGCCTTAAAGGAATCGATGCAACGTGGCACATCTAAAAGGTTAAGAGGTCAGTCTAGCCAAAATGATTATATTTTTTTCTATTAAGTAATTAATGCGTGAATAGAAGTTTTTTATTAAAGTTGCATTAGATTAGCCCAGATTGCTAGGGTCAATCTAGCGCTGGTAACAAGGTCGTAGAACGTGGCCGGCCCCAGTGTTACCTCACCCTTGGAGGCCTGGCGTGTAACACTTCATAACAGCATAGCTACACTGATTTATTACACTCTAACACCCGATTTAACTATTTGAAAACCTCCAAACTTTAACCTTCAGTAACTCATTAACTATTACAACTAAAACAATGCTATTTATACCAGTTATAGAGCTAACTGTTCTCTACAATTGGGTAAAGAAAACATTGAATTCTGATCAATAGGAATAGAAATATAAAGGTTTGAATTTTGAACGAAATACAAACACTTAAAACTTTAACCTTCTATATCTCGCCAACTATTATCACTAAAACATTGTGATTTATACCAGTTATAGAGCTAACTATTCTCTACAATTGGGTAAAGAAATCATTGAATTCTGATCAATAGGAAGAGAAATATAGAGGTTTGAAATTTGAACGAAATACAAACACTCAAAACTTTGACCTTCTATATCTCGCCAACTATTATCACTAAAACATTGTGATTTATACCAGTTATAGAGCTAACTATTCTCTACAATTGGGTAAAGAAATCATTGAATTCTGATCAATAGGAAGAGAAATATAGAGGTTTGAAATTTGAACGAAATACAAACACTCAAAACTTTGACCTTCTATATCTTGCCAACTATTATCACTAAAACATTGTGATTTATACCAGTTATAGAGTAAACTGTTCTCTACAATTGGGTAAAGAAATCATTGAATTCTGATCAATAGGAAGAGAAATATAGAGGTTTGAAATTTGAACGAAATACAAACACTCAAAACTTTGACCTTCTATATCTTGCCAACTATTATCACTAAAACATTGTGATTTATACCAGTTATAGAGTAAACTGTTCTCTACAATTGGGTAAAGAAATCATTGAATTCTGATCAATAGGAATAGAAATATAAAGGTTTGAATTCTGAACGAAATACAAACTCAAAACTTTGACCTTCTATATCTCGCCAACTATTATCACTAAAACATTGTGATTTATACCAGTTATAGAGTAAACTGTTCTCTACAATTGGGTAAAGAAATCATTGAATTCTGATCAATAGGAATAGAAATATAAAGGTTTGAATTCTGAACGAAATACAAACTCAAAACTTTGACCTTCTATATCTTGCCAACTATTATCACTAAAACATTGTGATTTATACCAGTTATAGAGTAAACTGTTCTCTACAATTGGGTAAAGAAATCATTGAATTCTGATCAATAGGAAGAGAAATATAGAGGTTTGAAATTTGAACGAAATACAAACACTCAAAACTTTGACCTTCTATATCTTGCCAACTATTATCACTAAAACATTGTGATTTATACCAGTTATAGAGTAAACTGTTCTCTACAATTGGGTAAAGAAATCATTGAATTCTGATCAATAGGAAAAGAAATATAGAGGTTTGAATTTTCAACGAAATACAAACTCAAAACTTTGACCTTCTATATCTTGCCAACTATTATCACTAAAACATTGTGATTTATACTAGTTATAGAGTAAACTGTTCTCTACAATTGGGTAAAGAAATCATTGAATTCTGATCAATAGGAATAGAAATATAAAGGTTTGAATTTTGAACGAAATACAAACTCAAAACATTGACCTTCTATATCTCGCCAACTATTATCACTAAAACATTGTGATTTATCCCAGTTATAGAGTAAAATGTTCTCTACAATTGGGTAAAGAAATCATTGAATTCTGATCAATAGGAAGAGAAATATAGAGGTTTGAAATTTGAACGAAATACAAACTCAAAACTTTACCCTTCTATATTTCGCCAACTATTATCACTAAAACATTGTGATTTATCCCAGTTATAGAGTAAACTGTTCTCTACAATTTGGTGGATGATTCATTGAAATCTGATTAATACAAAAAGAGATATTAAGGTTTGAAATTTGAACGAATTTGAAAACCTCCAAACTTTAACCTTCTATATCTCTCCAAATATTATCACTAAAACATTGCGATTTATACCAGTTGTAGAGCTAACTGTTCTCTACAATTTGGTGGATGATTCATTGAAATCTGAATAATACAAAAAGAGATATTAAGGTTTGAAATTTGAAAACCTCCAAACTTTAACCTTCTATATCTTGCCAACTATTATCACCAAAACATTGCTATTTATACCAGTTGTATAGCTAACTGTTCTCTACAATTTGGTGGATGATTCATTGAATTCTGATCAATAGGAATAGAAATATAAAGGTTTTAACATTGTAGGAAATACAAACACTCAAAACTTTAACCTTCTATATCTTGCCAACTATTATCACTAAAACATTGCGATTTATACCAGTTATAGAACTAACTGTTCTCTACAATTTGGTGGATGATTCATTGAAATCTGATTAATACAAAAAGAGATATTAAGGTTTGAAATTTGAACGAATTTGAAAACCTCCAAACTTTAACCTTCTATATCTTGCCAACTATTATCACTAAAACATTGCGATTTATACCAGTTGTAGAGCTAACTGTTCTCTACAATTTGGTGGATGATTCATTGAAATCTGATTAATACAAAAAGAGATATTAAGGTTTGAAATTTGAACGAATTTGAAAACCTCCAAACTTTAACCTTCTATATCTTGCCAACTATTATCACTAAAACATTGCGATTTATACCAGTTGTAGAGCTAACTGTTCTCTACAATTTGGTGGATGATTCATTGAAATCTGATTAATACAAAAAGAGATATTAAGGTTTGAAATTTGAACGAATTTGAAAACCTCCAAACTTTAACCTTCTATATCTTGCCAACTATTATCACTAAAACATTGTGATTTATACCAGTTGTAGAGCTAACTGTTCTCTACAATTTGGTGGATGATTCATTGAAATCTGATTAATACAAAAAGAGATATTAAGGTTTGAAATTTGAACGAATTTGAAAACCTCCAAACTTTAACCTTCTATATCTTGCCAACTATTATCACTAAAACATTGCGATTTATACCAGTTGTAGAGCTAACTGTTCTCTACAATTTGGTGGATGATTCATTGAAATCTGATTAATACAAAAAGAGATATTAAGGTTTGAAATTTGAACGAATTTGAAAACCTCCAAACTTTAACCTTCTATATCTTGCCAACTATTATCACTAAAACATTGTGATTTATACCAGTTGTAGAGCTAACTGTTCTCTACAATTTGGTGGATGATTCATTGAAATCTGATTAATACAAAAAGAGATATTAAGGTTTGAAATTTGAACGAATTTGAAAACCTCCAAACTTTAACCTTCTATATCTTGCCAACTATTATCACTAAAACATTGCGATTTATACCAGTTGTAGAGCTAACTGTTCTCTACAATTTGGTGGATGATTCATTGAAATCTGATTAATACAAAAAGAGATATTAAGGTTTGAAATTTGAACGAATTTGAAAACCTCCAAACTTTAACCTTCTATATCTTGCCAACTATTATCACTAAAACATTGCGATTTATACCAGTTGTAGAGCTAACTGTTCTCTACAATTTGGTGGATGATTCATTGAAATCTGATTAATACAAAAAGAGATATTAAGGTTTGAAATTTGAACGAATTTGAAAACCTCCAAACTTTAACCTTCTATATCTTGCCAACTATTATCACTAAAACATTGCGATTTATACCAGTTGTAGAGCTAACTGTTCTCTACAATTTGGTGGATGATTCATTGAAATCTGATTAATACAAAAAGAGATATTAAGGTTTGAAATTTGAACGAATTTGAAAACCTCCAAACTTTAACCTTCTATATCTTGCCAACTATTATCACTAAAACATTGCGATTTATACCAGTTGTAGAGCTAACTGTTCTCTACAATTTGGTGTGATTCATTGAAATCTGATTAATACAAAAAGAGATATTAAGGTTTGAAATTTGAACGAATTTGAAAACCTCCAAACTTTAACCTTCTATATCTTGCCAACTATTATCACTAAAACATTGTGATTTATCCCAGTTATAGAGTGAACTGTCTTCAGAAATATAGTGTCATCGAGACAAATAACCAACTGCTAACAGCTGTTCACACTTCTCAGATTGTAAACAAATAGTTCAAACTTTTTGACGAAAAATGCATTTACAGTACACCTACCATTGTTTTACCCACGTATTAAATAAATATATAACAAAGGCCGTGTCAGATACTAACATTATAATTATATATCTAACATTATTCAATTATTATTTATGACCCGCAATAAATTATTTTTATGTAAATTGTAATTATTAGTGTTTTGGTGTTAGTTTTATTGTTTTTCCTTATTGCATTTTTACGATTTTTTACTGCGTACATCAAGACAACAATTGCACTCACTGATGCACAAACAGACCGTAACACTTCTTTTTTTTTTTAGTAATTAGAAAGTTGAACACGAAGTTTATTTATTTCAAGTTAAGTATGCAGTAAAATGTATGCTGCATTTTTACTGCATTCAGTGCAGTTAACTAACTTGTTTTTCCTTTAAACTAGGAATTTTTACACAAAATATTGAACAGAGAACTTCCGTTCTGATGAAATTGCCACTTCTGGTATCTTGCAAGATAAGCTTGCTGAATGTTTTTGACGCCAAGCATTAACGAGTTTTAGGTTAACTTGAAATTACGTGTAAATTACAAAGGGAAGTAATAAGATTGAAAGGTTACTCAGTATCCTGTTTACACGGATGAACACGAAGAAAATGACGCGTACAGCGTGAAATTCATTTAAAATAGTTATTTATTTAACAAGTGCGGAAAGTAGTACTTTTCCTCACACGAGGCAGGGTTTGCACGCCCGAGCGAGCGAAACGAGGCGAGTGCAAGTGCAAATTGCCGAGTGTGAGGAAAATACTTTACACTCGAGTTAAATATTATATTTTTTCTGCAACCATTAGGGTTATTAACTAAAAAAAAAAAAAAACTAAACAGGAATCACTAGAATCCATTTTAAATTTCTATAAGGTAACACTATAACCTTTTTAACTGTTGTAATTAAAAATATCTAATTATTTATTAAAATATTATTTTTATTTCTATATTCCCTTCAATTTTTATTTTATTTTTTAATATTCGTTTTTTAATTATTTAGATAAAATAAATTTAAATAAGCTTCTTAAAGTTTTACAGAAAATATTTAATAACAAAACTTCTTATATCAAGGAAGCACAATTAAGTTTTTTCACTCACTAGTGAGGAAAGTGACAATAATGGGAATTTTTGCCCACTAGTGAGGTAAAGTTGGGCATTACACAGCTGATTTTAATTGAGTAATGAGAACATTCCTACATGGTTGCAGAAAAAAATATTTATCAGGTTGTTTACAAAAATAATTTTGTTTTTTTTTTTTTGGCACATCAACTGCTGAGGTTATTAGCGCCCGGAGCTTTTTTCAGTGCACTGCCGGCCTCCGGACAGTGTTCTCTCGTTACAGACAACACTGTCCATCACCGGACAGTGAGCTGTAAGAAGCTCCTAGGAAGAGAAAATCTAAGGGTCAGCTGCTGGATTCGAACCCGGGACCTCCGCGTGGGAGTCCAGTATGCTAACCTCATAGCTAATCCCTTCCCTTACAAAAATAATGAAGTTATTTTTTTATTTAATAATAAAAGAACAGCAACAGTTATATTAATTTAATTCTGACTGAATTTTAACACTTTACAACTAAAGAGGAAATGATTGCATAACTGTCGTGCAAAACACATCGTACTACTCGCAACATTAGCATCATAAATAAACATTAAAAATGTGTTCTATTAAAAAATAAAAGAAAACACTGAGTTCGTCGCCATTTTTTTTTTTTTAACGTACAGAAAATCACAATCAAAATTTCGTCATCGATACAATGACCTCAAGATATGCACTCATACATCAGCATTTAACATCTTTTTAACATCACCAGCTCTCATAAAATTTGTTCGCTTATTGTGAGAATCAATTTGAACGGCCGCCGATCAGTCCTGTTCTAAAAGGTAATAATAATCACATCCGGTTCTAGAGCTCATGGTTAAAAGATGATAAGACGAATTCTCTTGAACATGAACACGAATACAGAAAATTAAAATTGCATTAGAACACTCTCCTGCCAAGTTTTTTCAACTTTATTTAAAAAATATATATATATTTTTGGATAAATTTCTTAAAGTTCACTTTATTGTTTAGATATATCGATTTTATCATATTTCTGTATTAATTAACCTTTCAAAAGCATTACACTATTATAAGACACCTGTCCACCGCCAGCAACTTGGCCAGCACTTCCATTTTGAAAACATATTTAATATTAACCGCCATATTTTAAAAACAAATTCTTAGCTTTGCGGGTCTAGCCTCTAACCGCCTAACATACTTTACTATAAATTTCTCATATTAACCATTAAATGAAATCTAAGGCCTAGACTAGTACCGCAATACATCTTAGCCTTGCGGGTCTAGTCTATAACCGCCTAACATACTTTACTATAAATTTCTCATATTAACCATTAAATAATACTTCAATGTCAGTCACTAATAAAAAATAAATAAATATTCGTCCGATCGATTTGGTAAAGCTTATTTATTATTCGATTACATTGAGATACTTTATTCACGCACAGAAAAACAGACACGACAAATCGAGAAGTAGAAAACGTCGTATTTCCTTCCTGTTGAAAATCAAAACTTGTTCTAGCTGGCCTGTAAGCAGACAGACAGACACTAAAACAGACTAAAATAACAGCGAAACAACAATAAGATTCCCCACTCACACTAACACAGTATTGAGAGAGTAGGCGGCGAAAGGAAAAAAGAGACAGATAATATCAGAATAAGAATTCTATTTAATTAACAACTAATCTATTTTTATTCAATTATAGAGCTGATATGTGAAAGGCGGCACCACAAAGTGTACCAACCGTCCAGCAATAAACAAAAACAAAAAAATGCAAAAAAAAAGGTCACGCAATCATTTTAGTATTAATGAGTCCAAGTTGGCAGCACTGTTTTCAAATACGTAGTAGCAATTGACACGTTAAAAAATTATGTTGATTTATTTAGACGAATCAATTTTAATGTAGTGTTTTAGTGATGCTATTAAATTAAACTAATAACAGGTTCGCTACAAAAAATTATTACTTCATAATGAATTCTACGCATATTAATATTAATTATATAGATAATTTTACAGCTGAACTGGATGAAATAATCTTTATAAATAAAATTAATACAATGAAGTGAGATACAGATTTTTATAGAAATTATAAAACACGTCACAGAACTGTGATAAATCAAAATGGTATGCAGACATTCTCCTGCACTTGTTACAAGAAATTTATAAGGTTCGCATTTCCGGTACACTGAAAATCGATTATATCAAACCATTATATCGAATTAGCGATATTTTCTAAACGATACACAAAATTTGAGCTTCGTGACAAGGCTGGTACTAATCAGAATGAGTTTTAAATTCATTTTATTGAGTCATTTTTACGTACTTAATTACGCATTTTTTTTTTGCCATAACCGGAAAACGGTTAGATTTGCAATGAATAAAAAGATGGTAAAGAGATTTGAATGCAAATAAACGGGGCGACAAAATACCAGTGTACCGGATACTGTCAAGGTAAGAGCCACCCATAATACTAAAAGCGGAAATAGCAATACAGTTGAGCGCATTCAGTGCAAAGATAGTTTTTGTTGTTTGAAACGTGTAGAGCGCGAAATTAGCGAAACACACACGTAGTTATTATTTAGTGTGAATGCACCTGTTCTTCTACTTGATTATAATGTACGGTTATAATGATGCACTCTCTTAGCTTTAGGCGTTTGTATAAGTGTTCCCGTGGCAGTGTCTGGAAAAATAGGGGAATAAAAAAAAAAATGCAAAGGTTTCGAAATTATAGTTAGTGAGCCAAAAGATTGGCCAAAATTAGTACACCGGATGTGACTACTATCTTACGATTCTAATAAAGAGGAGAAAACTACAATTGTGACTAATTCTCGACATTTGTGCGTTTGTACATGTAGTCAGCAAAAATTCTACTCTCAAAACGTAAAACTTTTATAAAACAAACTCTAGCCAAAACGGAAGTGCCAAAAATGTAGGTTTTTGCTACTAGAACAGGGCGGCCAACTTCTGTACATAGAGCGCATTTCCCAACCTGTAGTACGCGTAGTTGCTGGTTGGTGGTACGCGAAAAATAATCAATAATGATTATTTATAAATAATAATATCATAGAAATGTTTTTTTTGTCCCCTATAATACATAAAAATTATTTTAATTAATAATATTATACAGTAAAGTTGTTAATATAAACAAGTAATAAGGTTAGTCTGTCTCAAGATATACAGAGAAAATGTAATAGCACATTTAACGGGATTAAAATTAAAAACACAAATGATAATTGGATTTCAAAACCCCCCTTCTATAAAGAAAATTTAGGAAAAGCTACATCATTATCAATAAAAGATGAAAGAAAATTTAATAGAATTATCATGTGACAGAACTTAAATGATAACTGCATAAAAATCTGCTTAAAGAGACTGGATTGTAATGGAGCAAGCTCTATCCAAGCAACATTAAATTTAATTGGTACTTACAGGTAGTTGGAATGCTTAAAAGAAATTAATTTAGCAAGATTTGGGCTTATTAGGGGAACATTTGCACTTAACTGATTTAAATAAAGTAAATAACATTATGTTTAATATATTTTGGAATTCTCCAAGTTTATTACAAAATGTTGGTCAACAATATTTTAGATAAATTCCTTTCTTTTCAAGTTATAAGAATTCTATATCTGAAATAAGATTGGGTGGCCCCTTATGTCATTAAATTTAAAAATCAATAATGTAATTTTGTACAATCAAACCCCAAAGATCATTGTTTAATGTGTAATAAGAACGAGCCGGAAACATTAATTGTTTATCAGCTGTGCCCAGTCTACGAAAGTTTTAGAATTCCAGTCTGTATAAACAAATATAATAATCCCTAAAGAAGAACTTTGTAAATTAATTAATAATTTTGAAGAGAAAAATATGTACGAAGTTTTTAATTGTTTAAAAAAAAAGTTTTAAAACTAAGAGATCTTACACTTTACAAAGTTGTTTATAAAGTGAACATGAACTTGGTACTCCTTTGTAGCACATACATTTTGTATCTCTATACAAATAAAGATGATAATAGCAAAATAACACACTGGGAATACATAAATTTGCACGAAATACAATCATTTTTACGAAGTGGTACAATTAATTTACTGTCAAGTGGTACGCCAGCCAAAAAAGCGTTGGGAAACGCTGAACTAGAGGATCGTCTTTTTCTCTGTAAGATTTCTCGCAATCTACTAATTAAAATCTTGATATTTACTACATACAAACTTGTAATAAGGTAATAATTGGGCGGAAATGGTATTAAGTCAACGAAATATCTTAAGAAATAATTATTCATTGAGAAGTAATTACAGGAAGAGTAAAGATCTACATTTTATTTGATTGTCCTACCATTAATGAGAAAGCCTAACTAAGGAATCATAATTTGTTAGAGAACGATGTGTAGCCTTCGATAAGGGCCGCAAGTTGAGATCATCGACCTGTCGATCGCGATCGATTTGTTGGCCACCACCAGATCTACGAAGGTTGTATGTTCGGATGAATCGAGAACGCCATCAGTAAGAACCTTCCTAAAGCTTCGCGTGCCAACACAAAAAGTTTCAGAAACACCATCATCACACACACTACTCCTTCAAAATGGCTTTCATAAATAATTAATGAAAAGAAATATTTTAATTGCAAATTGAAAATTATTTTTGTAATTGAATTCCAAATTGTTCATTTGAAAAAGTTGAAGAGAATACACATAGATAGCGCAAAGGTTTGCACCTCCCACTAATGGGACGACTAATGGACAATGTGTAAAGTACAAAAAGGCAATACCAACTTAACTAGATTTAACGCCAAAATTTCCCAAATAATAAACGAATATTTATATCCATTACTCATTTAATAAACCTTATCTAAATAAAATATATTATACTATATACATATTTATAAATATAAGTATAGCTGATAATAAAGTTGCAGACATACGAACTTACAGATTGGCTAACGGGATCAGTTTTATAGCCACTCTGGCAACACTGTACGCACTCACCTGTAACAGAAATACAAAACTTAGTAAAAATTATTAGTTAAATATTTTTCCACCATTTTTATTGTGACACAAAAACAGCTGTTTGTAATGACGTTGTTTTAATTCTACATTATGCGTCATTTTTGTATTTAAACAAAATTGTATTCACAGCTGGTGTATGATTTCTCTAAAAAGAATTAGATTTTGGTCCATATAGTTAGATCACATAGTAATTTTAACTGATGGTTAGGAATGAATAATTAATGGCTTTATATTTAAATATTTTATTAATCAATTTTAGACTAAATATATGTAAGAGTATATAGAGTACTTCATTCCAACTCAGTAGAATGCATTTATAGTGGTTAATTGTAGAATATAGTTATTTATTTAACAAGTGCGGATAGTAGTTCTTTTCCTCACACGAGGCAGGGTTTGCACGCACGAGCGAGCGAAGCGAGGCGAGTGCAAGTGCAAATTGCCGAGTGTGAGGAAAATACTTTACACTCGAGTTAAATATTATATTTTTTCTGCAACCATTAGGGTTATTAACTAAAAAAAAAAAAAAAACTAAACAGGAATCACTAGAACCCATTTTAAATTTCTATAAGGTAACACTATAACCTTTTTAACTGTTATAATTAAAAATATCTAATTATTTATTAAAATATTATTTTTATTTCTATATTCCTTTCAATTTTTATTTTATTTTTTTAATATTCGTTTTTTAATTATTTAGTTACGTTAAATAAGCTTATTAAAGCTTTACAGAAAATATTTAATAACAAAACTTCTTATATCAAGGAAGCACAATAAAGTTTTTTCACTCACTAGTGAGAAAAGTGACACTAATGGGAATTTTTCCCCACTAGTGAGGTAAAGTTGGGCATTACACAGCTGATTTTAATTGAGTAATGAGAACATTCCTACATGGTTGCAGAAAAAAAAGTATTTATTAGGCTGAAAGTAATTATTGACGTGATTATAAAGCCTTTTTGACGGATAGAACGGAAGTTATGGTAAAATATGGTCAGCAATCGTGAGAGAGAGCAAAATACCAGCACAGTTCATTGCATTAAACTACCACTTCCTTTAAGAATAAGAAGGTAACAATGATCACAAGTGATAGTTTGGTAAAAAAAGGTAATTGTTATTGTTATTACAGGGAGACACTGTGGTTACGTTTGATTGGTAAATTTCCAACACTTCCGGAAGGCCAACAGTGAGAGTAAAAGTCAACAGAACAGAAAATCTGCGAACTCACACACCAGCAGCAACCAACGAAAATGGAAGTACAAATAAATAAATACGACTAACGGGCAAGGGGGATGGGGGAGGAGAGCAAGTATGGACAAGAATAAAAATGCTACAAGTAGTAGTCTGTGTGTGTGGTGTTAGTGCGCATGTACGTACGTCTTCCAAGAGGAAGGCCGCCGCTCGCTCCACGTGTTCCTGGGCCCGTCCTATGACCTAGATCCAGGACTGCCACTGACTGACACGTGCACTTCTGCAGTCCACTAATCTAGCCACGGCCTAGATGAAGAGAACCTTCCTCTTTTTTTTTTACAAACTTTGGGAATATTAAATACGATCGAGATGCGAGAGTAAGTGTTGTGAGCGTGGCTTTAGCAAGCAGACAGCGTTTCGAGCAAATTTAGTTCGTGGCTCCTAACTTATCATTACGTCAACATAATACGCCTTTCTTTGGAACTTATCTGTACAAAAACCCGGGTTTTGCATACTCTCTCAAGACTGTCCCTTCTTTGAAAGGGAATTGGTTCATACTTCCCTCAGAATAGAAGAGCTTGGTGCAAAAAGGCGTTACCTACATTTTTTTCAGAAAATGTGTTTAGTGGCGCCCCCTATTGTATGTTCAATTCTACATCTTTTGGTGCATAAACGAATCTTTACGCAGACTCGTTTATTATTACTTATTCTCTAACCTAGGTTAGATTTGGAGCAAAAATGAGTTTTCTACTGCAGATAACTTTCTTTTGCTCCAAACAGAAAAGATGACGCCATCAATCAAACAAACATATTTTTTGTTTTTATTA
Source organism: Rhodnius prolixus (assembly GCF_049639745.1). NCBI lineage: Eukaryota > Metazoa > Arthropoda > Insecta > Hemiptera > Reduviidae > Rhodnius > Rhodnius prolixus. The sequence continues at coordinate 41,732,233 of NW_027411634.1, forward strand.
GATTTATTTAATGTTTATATTAGGTAGATATTATTATTTTTCTTTTTGACAGGCATAATAATATATCTAAATCGACAAGACACAAAATGCCACTTAAAAGCTCAAAAACAAGAATTCTGTTGACTAAAGTACTTAATATGTACTCAAGTTTTACTGAAAATTATGATTTTGGTGCAAAAAAGAGTTAGCTGCAAAATAACTTATGCTTATAGCAAGCTTAAAAAAATGCCCTAGAAAGTTCAAATTGAGCCCCAAATGACCCCAACACAATATATTAACTAATCCTTACAGCAGACACAACATAAGGAATACATCTTAAAGCAAATTTAGTTTTTTGTCCCTACTGAAAATTTTAAAAAACTGTAGATAACTCCTTTTTGCACCAAGCTCTTCAATAGCACTAATAGAATTATCCAAGGAAATCAATGAAAAGTCAAACTTACAAGACCTTGTGTTCGTAACCATTAATGAGAAGTTTAAAGAAAAATCCCATTTTCGTGGAAATCCTAGGAGGTGTTTCCAAGAAAGTGGAAAACCCATTCAGTAAGGTAATGACTTCCGCGAAGTTCGTAGATAATTTTGTTTAAACTCAGAATTCCAGCAGCAAGATAAATCGACAACTTTGCTCTCGGTCTTCACCCACCAATCAATTTGCACCAGTCAAATGGTTTCCACTAATCAGCTGATTGTTGGTTATAACCTTAATGAACAGTACCGTTGAATTTCATCGTCGTAGTGCGGCGTGTTTTTATATTTTAATTTCAGACCGGTTTGGGTTTTTTTCATTTAGTATCAAGGTGTGATAGAATCATAATGAAAGTCATAATGAATCATAATTCTCGGTAATAAAACTAATCTATCAATCTCTGATGATGAACGAAAATACGAAATCGATCAGAAGCAGCAACTCATCAGCTGCAATTTATAATAAATAAAAACTGAAAATGTAGTAATCACTAAAAATAATTATTTTGATGACGGTGGAGGGGGAGGGGGCAGAAATCTAAAAAATTATGACTATTTAGAAAAGTATCGATGTATCAGATTACTAATTTAACAAGCGATTTCCGCATGACAATCATATGACTGTTTATGAATTGATCTGATTCACGTAGTAATTTTGTTTTTTTTTCCTGATTATTTTGAGTAAACATTATTAAATCCTAGCCTTCTTCCTTCCTGTAGACCAAGGGGTCCCCCAAACTACCGCCCGCGGACCACCCACGCCACACTTCCAGAAGGGGCATCTTTTTCATTGGTGGTCAGTGAGAGAAGGAGCACTATATGTGGCGGTGCCGCAAAGCGCTGCGTCGCTCAAGTACAGTACTACTTCCGGTGACGCGGGACGCACGCGTCACGGCTCCGAAAAATAACAGCAGAAGTAGGAAGAAAAGAAAGGTCGTCTCCGCTGGTTAGGTCATGTAGAGAGAATGGAGGAGGAAAGACTGCCTAAAAGGCGGCTTCTCTATGGTCGACCCGGTGGAGCTCGCCGGAGAGGAAGACCTCGCTTGCGCTGCTGGCTGGACGATCTGCAGGATGACCTCACCTCAATTGGTGTTAGGCGTAGGAGAATGAAGGCCAAAGACAAGGGTGTTTGGCAGAAACTTGTGGACGAGGCCTGGGTCCTTTAGGACCGTTGTGCCATTTATAGACAGAGATAGATAGAAGTAGGAAGAAAGTCCAAAGCACTATAACTAAACCGGACATTGGACCATCTCATTAGCCAAAAGCAGGTCCATAGTTCCCACAGAAATACTGGGCAGTTTGGTGATTTAAATTTACTTGTTCTTTATTTGAAATATTCTATTTGTTCCCGTTTTGTTTTTTTTTACTTTAAAATAGTTTGTTTTATAGTCCGGCCCTCCATCCAACGGTCTGAGGGACAGTGTACTGGCCCCCCGTGTAGAAAAGTTTAGGGACCCCTGCTGTAGACCATCGGTGCTCGGACTATTATCATGGAACCAAGACAAACATTAAATATACTGAAAATAGTCCCTTAAATGCGAAAATGCCCCTTTAAAGGGCATCTCCCTTAACCAAAAGTGCCCTTAACTGAATTTTCATATTTTGTCATTTGTTTAGACAAATATAGTTGAAAGAAAAGCGCAAGTTAACTAAAAAAAGAAAATAAGATGAAAAAAGAGCCCATGAACAGACAAGACAGAAGACACACCAACCCTCTAATGATGTAAAATATTACTTTGTAAACTAGCCCTGAAGATGACCCTAGTCCCAAGGTCGAAAGCTGCGGCACAATAAATGTATCACGACTGAAAACTGGCAGTTTATTTTTTTCATCCTATTGAAATTATGAATCAGTCACCAAAAAATAATGATCAGCTAAAAAAAAAAAAAAAAGATCATTCAGTAAAAGGTTTACTTCCGGATGACGTATTTCCGGAAAGGGCCAAAGACGATCCAGAGGTTAGAGTACACCTAGAAGAAGAGGGTCTTCATTCTTGCGATAGTAATTACAGCCAGCTGTTTTAGCTAGAAGATGGTACTAGCTGTAGAGGTTGCCAAGGAAACCAGATCGTATTAGTTTTATTTGTCCACACGGTGAAACATGTTCAAACATGTTGCACAATTTTTTTTTTCTTTTTTTTTTTACATATTAGTGTGTGTATGTATGTGCAGTGACAGTGCGAGCTGTGTTCGTGGCAGATGTAAATATATTGCCTCTAGAGTAGTACGTGTGGGGCAGGCGACAATGCCCTCTGGTAGCCAACCTTGTCGTCCCCTACACTTCTCCATCACTCTATCTCTCTCTGGAAATGCACTATTCACCACCACCACCACTGCATCTGCTTTCGTCCCCCCCCCCCCCATGCAAACAAATATTGAGCAAGTCTAATTTTAATAAATTTCCTTAAGAACCAAAACATTTGAGTGACTCAGTCCCATGAACAGACAAGACAGAAGATACACCAACCCTGTAATGTAAAAATATTTGTCATTTGTATCACGACTGAAATGGCAATTATTTTTTTCATCCTATATTCTCATACGAAGATAAAAGGAATCCTGGAAAATGATATACCATTTGAAAGCCCACATTAAACAAGGAAACTTTTACTAAAAAGGTGCCAGCACCTAGGTCTGATAATGATCACATAAGGGCCTAATGAGTTTTCTTAAAAATCTGGATTACTTTTATTTTGCACCAGTATCCAGGAGGAAGATTGAGGCTGTTTGGAGAATAACTTATGCTTCGAAATGGTGTCAATTTTTAGAAAATATATCTGTCTTTCTAACCGTGTCATCAGAATCGAATTCGGACTAAAACTTCTCCGAGTAATAACATTTTATTGCAAAAAAATGTGATGTTTTTAGGAAAAAAATTTAAAGTGACGTCACTCAAGAATACCGGAAAATATGAAATTGGCCAATACGTCATTGAACTCCACTTTAGATGTACTACACACAGTAGGCCCTATGGACAATACTTACTGGTTCACCCTGTATAGTATATTCTGGTGCATCGACAGCTTGGTCATTAGCGCCAATTCTCTACATTTTTTGTATTTGTAATATCCAGGCCCTGATGAAGACAATATACTTATTTGTCGAAACGTTGGCAAAAAAGACGAGTTTTTGTTTTTATTTGGACCGATTCCTCGCCAATTTTTGAATCCTTAACTGATTAAATAGACAGGACTGGAATAGGTGCTCTAACTCCTTGGGGTAGACTCCTTGGGGACGTCTTGGTGGTGTAGGATTGGGGCTCTCCGCTGGTGCAATCATTTCCACTTTCCGACCTCCAAGGGTGTTTGCAATTGAAAGTTTTGGCTTTACGAGATTTTCCTTCTTTTTTTTCCACTCAAGGGAAACACAATATCGAACATTTTTCCCTGATCGCACGTTTTTCCTACTAGCCTGAAGTAATCTAAAAATAAAACCATTCAACAATGTTGTCCTTTCGGTAGTCGGTGCTTGCTTGATCAGAACCTTTGTTCTCGATCCACCGTGGGTCTTGCAAGGTCGTCTAGGCATGGTAAACACCTCTCTGACCGTGTCTCTCTCTTCACGAACACACTGTGACCACAAGAATCGCCAGCGAGTATTTTGTAATGATTCTTCAAATTTGGAATGTTTACTATAAACTACGTTTGATGGAAAAACCAAATATAACGTGATATCAATTTTCTCTGAGTAGACGATACAAAGAAAACGTTACAATTTACGGAACAAACAACTTTCTTTAGACTCGACATTGATAAAAAACATTTTTTTTTACACCATAGTTGGCAATGACGTAGAATTAATGACGTAAATGGTAACTTAGAGGGGAAAGCCAATACCCATCCTTACGCCCCGTGTTACCCCCTAAAAATGATGAGATAACCCTTTTAAGTTAGGAAAATCCTCTTAAAGGCATTTTGGAGGGGTTGGGGGGGGTTAGACTTCTTTCTTGAGCGCCATTTTGGGCCATTATGAACGGAAACTACTTCTTATGAAAAGAAGTAAATGCCACGTTTAAGGCTTATCTCTAAAGAGCTTGTACAAAGCCATTGTAACGGGTTTAACACAGTGATTCTCGAACCACTGCGTGCCGCAAAAGTTTTAGAAGTGCGCCGCCCAAATTTTTAGAAATGCATACAATAAAAATTATATATTATTATATGTAGAAGACGATATGAGAGTAGCATTATCATTTATACGACCAAATATAAACTGTAATTATCACAAAAATACATCAAGCTCAAATTTCTCATTAAAAGTATTCTTATTATTAAACTTGTAATTAATCCCTTAATAGAACATATACCGCTGTTTTTGTAGAACAATATTATTTTATATTATATTGAAAATAAACATAAACTATTTTACACAGTGTATTATGGGGATAAGTGAAATACTTTTAAACTTATCTTATTGTTAGTGTACCGCCGCAAAATTTTGAAATTCTTAAAAGTGTGCCGCCGCTACAAAAAAAAAAGAAAAAGATTGAGAATCATTGGATTAAAACATCGTACCCTAATAGAAAGAAAAACGCGAATCTAAATTTAAGAATAACCAATAAAAAAGTTTGTAATAAGTTGGATCTGAATCATGAGAACGATTCACGAGAGCGATTCATTTTAACTATAGTTTTTGAATCTTGAAACTACTGAACGCATGAATTCAATTTTATCCAGGACGAGATAGCAATAAATGGGAAGTCTATGATGGGGAAATGGTAACATGGGCCCTTTCTGGAACTACAGGGTGGAAATGAGGGTATATTTTCCACCCTAAAAAAGGGAAAGAACATATTTTGATAAACACTCCAAGTTCGGAATATACGAGTATGTTAACCAGAATAACGAATATCTGAAAATACATAATTTTAAAACAGCTGGTTATCATTTCCCAATCAGCTGATTGCTAAATCAAATTTTCAGCCACACCCTCGACTTAAAAAAAAAAAAAAAACTACCAGAGTATCACTGACCTTAACAACCTCTGTCTCATATCAGCGGGCGATAAGAGCGAAGTGGGTACATCACTGCCTGGATGACGTCGCTTCCGGCCAAATCTTGCCGCTGAATTGTAAATCATGTGTATCGAGCTTTTTTTTTTTTTTTGGAGTTAAATTTTGGTTTTCACAAGATACAGGGGTTAGTTTAACATGTCTAAAGATGCTGATGAACAAGTACTGAATAGTGTTCGGATGGGTGGAACAGTTAACGCGGGGATATCCTGGATTCAAGCACACACACACACACACTCCCGGGCTCAAACAATCTCCTGCAGGCTGAACTAACAAACTGACAGAAAGACAAGAAACCTAGCATCTCAGTGCGAAGGACCCACGCTGTGCTCACCAAACATGTCCGCCGGATCGCCACTAATGAACACCCTAACTAAGTCTAAGACTCTATTTATAGATTGGGTTCTTTATTCTCCTAAGTTTTAGATTTTTAATTAGATTATTCTCAAAATGTTCAAAACAAAATAAATTGAACAATTTTGGTATAAAGAGTCACACGGCGACTTCCTCTTTCTTTTTCTAATCGTCATCTTCCGGTTTATTCTAATTACCAACTAGTGCTGAACTTTACGGGGCCGTATTCAGCTACCCAGTTTCGGTGGGTTCAGCCATCAATTTAACCAGCTGATAAGCGAACTAATTGTCTAAATTCATCCTTATTCAACATCGGAAATGACGAAATTCATTCTTTGGCGTATTCCTGTTTGTTTCTGAGCGGTGAATTTCTCGCTCCAAGTTACTAACAAAAGTAGGGGTAAAACAGCTGTCCTGAGTCTAGAGTGGGAGATATGGTAGGGGTTACCATTTACCATCATCTCCTACCCTTAACCAAGTGACCTGAGATGACAACAACAGCAATACAATGAGAATCACCAATATGCATTCAATTTGCGAGTACCTATCATCACCAGCCACTGCAGCGTTTACCCAACCTGTGGTACGCGAAAAATAATCAATAATAGCGGACATAAAAAAATAATATCATAGAAACGTTGTTCCTAAAATTCATACAAATTATTTTAATTAATAACATTATACAGTAAAGTTGTTAATATGTACAGAGTAATAAGGTTAGTCTGTCTCAAGATATACGAGAAAATAGCACATTCAACAGGATTCAAAATTGTCTTTCATGCGAGTATTTTCCCCAAAAACCAGAAAACACAAATGATAATTCGGATTTCGAAACCCCCCCTTTCTACAAAAAAAAATTAGGAAAAGCTACATGATTATCAATAAAAGATAAAGAAAATTTAATAGAATTATCATGTGACAGAACTTAAATGATAACTATGTAAAGATCTGCTGCTTAAAGAGACTGGATTGTAATGAGTAAGCTCTATCCAAGCAACATTAAATTTAATTGGTACTTACAGGTAGTTGGAATGCTTAAAAGAAATTAATTTAGCAAGATTTGGGCTTATTAGGGGAACATTTGCACTTAACTGATTCAAATAAAGTAAGTAACGTTATATTTAATATATTTTGGAATTCTCCAAGTTTATTACAAAATGTTGGTCAACAATATTTTAGATAAATTCATTTCTTTTCAAGTTATAAGAATTCTATATCTGAAATAAGATTGGGTGGCCCTTATGTTATTAAATTTAAAAATCAATAATGTAATTTTGTACAATCAAACCCCAAAGATCATTGTTTAATGTGTAATCAGAATGAGTCGGAAACATTTATTGTTTATCAGCTGTGCCCAGTCTACGAAAGTTTTAGAATTCCACTCCATATATAGAAATGTAATAATCCTTAAAGAAGAACTTTGTAAATTAATTAATAATTTTGAAGAGAAAAATATGTACGCAATTTTTAATTATTTAAAAAAAGTTTTAAAACTAAGATCTTACACTTTACAAAGTTGTTTATAAAGTGAAGATGAACTTGGAACTCCTTTGTAACAGATACATTGTATCTCTATACAAATAAAGATAATAATAGTAAAATAACACACTCGGAATAACAAAATTGCACGAAATTCAATCATTTTTACGAAGTGGTAAAATTGAGCATGATGTACTACCAAGTGGTACGCGAGCCAAAAAGGTTGGGTAACGTTGAGCCACTCGATGCCACACAATCATCGTGCTGCTCAAGACTTACAAGCACACCTAATCAACGTTGAAAATACATGCGCCTACATCGAGCAAAAGGAACTGTAACGATTTTATTGCAATAAAATTGGAAGTATATGGCGATGAGAAGTGGAAACAGTAGTCAACAAACTCCAATGGAGCGTCAGGATGTTGCCTTCATCATTTGGGGGGGGGGGGGATTGCAGTAGCTGAAAGATCAGGGGTAGCGCTGTGAGGGGGAAGAGAAAGATGCTGCAATTATTATTAATTCCTTTGTCAAAATCTAATCTTGGGCGGGAGGATTATAAACTCTGGGCAAGACCAGGGTATCACCAGAGAGAATGGTTTGACAGATTCAATTAACTTAATCTGCCAAACAGCAACTTGGTAACAACTTGAAATTGCAGTTTGAAGTCTAAAAGGCTTCATCAAAGGATGGCGATTGAAAAGGAAGCAAAAATGTCAATCTCTCCTCCTCTGTGGTGGTGGGGGGGTCACTGACTCATTCCCCTCTATGATTCATTCTTCTATCAGCTTTGACATCGACCACGTCATGACCAATAGAGGGTCCAGTTTCTGGGACCATCCCCCTTTTTGTTAGGCTCTGGAGGTGGCTGATATTTCCTGCAGAAAAGTACAGAAGTTTTTTTTGAAGACCGATGATCTTTGAAGAACACAGGGCGCCACGGTAGCCGAGCGGTTATAGGCTAGTCCCGCAAAGCTAAGATGTATTGCGGTACTAGCCTAGGCCTTGGATTTTATTTAATGGTTAATATGAGGAATTTATAATAAAGTATGTTAGGAGGTTATAGGCTAGACCCGCAAAGCTAAGATTTACTGTTGGTTAGTGGGTTCGATTCCCGGTCTAGGCCTTGGATATTATTTAATGGTTAATAAAAGAAATTTACAGTAAAGTATGTTTGCTAGTCGCCTCCGTGCGCGACACCTAATTGGTAGTTGGACGTTAAGCCCCGCCTGAAAAAATAGGTGATTACTTTACTTTTTTCCTGCAGAAAAGTACAGAATTTTTTTTTGAAGACCGATGATCTTCACAGCCAAACCAAATCTGGAGTGACCAAATCACATCGACCTCCTGCTCTTCCTCTTCATTGACAAAACTTTTCTTCTAACACTAGATTTCCGTGTTTAGATCTAAATTTAGGAATAGACTCGGGTATTTCTCTTGTAGTAAGTGAAGAGCGTGTCAAGAAGAGAGAGAGACGAAGTAGACACTCTGATAGAGACCAGATGTTCGACGGGAAGGGGGACGATAGATATCTAAAGATCGCTGGAGACGACTCGCTCTGGCGGCCGAGTGAACAACACTGCACCCCAGTATCGATCTGTATCACTCTACTTCTCGACTAGCACAGTATCGATTACTATTGGCTCAATTTTTATTTTCTAATATGTTTTGGCCAACAATCGATAATGTTCCAAGATTATGGTTCAACATCGATTCAAAGGCCTGTTCCATGCGCAGGAAGTGCGAAACTTTAAGGCTAACCCACATTTCCCTTTGGTTTTATCAGTTATTCAATTGCTTTTTGAGTCAGCAATTATAGTGCTAGAAGGAAACATCTATGTTACATCTTCTACACTGATGATGGTTGTTAAGTCCGAAACCGGCCAGGGATACCCAATCAACATCAGCGCTACAGTCGGATAAAAGCAAAGATATTATCTATTACGCCGGAACTAGCCACATTTTCTGCAATTCCTTGATGATGGTGGCCCTCACAAACTTGAACTAACCATTTAAAACTAATTTTTATTCTAATGTGAACGATTTTTCTTACCGCATTTTAGTACGTAAGTTCATTTCCTTTTTACCATTTTTATCGAAAAATAGTAAACTTAAGGTTATTATCATACATGTGCACTTTAAAATTACTATTTTCGTATAAAAAAAAGATGGCCGAAAATTAATTTTAAAAAAATCGGTACAGTAAAATGCACTTCCGGCCAACCAAATTTTCTGGCTAAATATCTAATCTAGGCGATAAGAGGGAAGGGATTAGCTATGCGGTTAGCGTATTGGATTCCCACGCGGAGGTCCCGGATTCGAATCCAGCTGCTGACCCTTAGATTTTCTCTTCCTAGGGAGCTTCTTACAGCTCACTGTCCGGTGATGGACAGTGTTGTCTGTAACGAGAGAACACTGTCCGAAAACCGGCAGTGAAAAAAGCTCCGGGCGCCAATGTAATCTTAGATGCTGACGCGCCTTAAATCATTTAAAAAAAAAAAAAAAAAAAAAGGCGATAAGTTCAAACATTGTTCTTATTCCAGGAAATAAACGCAATAAAAGTATCACTAAGTTTGCGACAACAAAAATTCGTAAGAGCTATTTCCGGAAATTATCGGAAATTAGGGAAGAAAAAGAAAATCTGTTCGGTAAAGTGGCATTTCCGGCAGGCCTAAGACAGGTGGCAGTTGGACTAGATACAGTGGTACCTCGGTTCTCGACCATAATTCGTTCCGGAAGTGCGGTCGAGAATCAATTTGGTCGAGAACTGAAACAATTTATCCCATAAGAAACAATGTAAACTATGTAGTTTTATTTCGTTACTAAGCCCCAGAAATAAGCCCCGTTTTACTGGCCTAATTCTTATATTTTACGTAAAAACATGTACCTAAACAAGAAATAAGATCTAAAAGTGTAAATATAAAAACAACTCGGCTCATCTCGGTGGTGTTCCGAGTTCCAAATGTTTGTTCGGATTTCAGAACAATATTTTCTCGAATTTCTTGGTCGAATACCGATTTGTTCGAAAGTCAAGTCGTTCGAAAACCGAGGTACCACTGCATTAAATTTTTACTTTATAGCGTTTCCGGAGATAAGTAGCAAAATTAGTAACATGATTATGGTCGCAATACTTTTTTTCTCTCTCTCTCTTACAAAAGCACGATTCGAACAGACAGACCAACTTCCGGCAGCGTTAATATCGAAAACTGTTAGCAGAGATAAAGACTAGAATTAAAAATACGAAAAGAAGTATAAACAAACAGGAAAATGAAATAAACAATAAATCGAGAGGATGTAAATCGATATAGATTATAATAATCACACACTTATATTAGCGTAAATAAACATAAAGGCGAGAAAAACATTATTTAATAAAATCACTAACACCAACAGAACTCATACATACACACAGGGAGTAGAAGCGACAGAAGAATTGTGAATGTGTGAGTGTGAATGAGGGAGATAGAATTCATCTTCCAAATACTACACAACCTAAAAACATCGATGTTTGGTTTTATATAAATAACACACAACACACAGAAATACGACCGATAAACATACAAAAATTAAATGAATGAAATTTTTACAATATACTAGAGAGTTATGTGTGCGGTTTAATAATACGTAATAAACAGAAATGCCAATAGATTTGTCAGTCTGTCTGTCTGTCGTTTAGGGGGCACGACTTTCGGCAAAGTGCTCGTATGTAGGTTTGATTTCACAGCGTGTGCTCGTACGTATGGATTTTCTACTAAGCGCACCACCTATTTTTTGGCTATTATCATCCCAGCAATTAAGAATCGCTGGTGTTGCAAAATTTATGAAACAGATTTGTTTTTGTTTTTTTTTTTCAGGAAATATTTGTGGTCCTCTGAGTTCGAAACAAGTTTAGAGTCTAGAAACTATTCACGTATAAATACGCATAATCACGTATTTATTTACTACCGTTATTTTGAATACTCTTTGAAATAAACAACAAAAAAAAAACAATGACAGCAACGCCATCTCGGAGCAAGGTCGAGAACTATTCACCTTGCCCAATAATATATTTCACGAATTTAATTTATGGAAGAAGAAAAGTCATTTTATTTAAAGAAACAACCTTATTGCATGAAGTAGAAATCAGCTGATACTGGAGAAATCAGAAATTCTATTTACATGAATAGTTATGTAAATCAAACTAGGCGGTACAGTGCACATCTGTTGTCGAACGGCTGATATGAACAGATGCACGGGGAACAAGGCAGATTATGGAAGGGGAGGGCCTTAGAGATCTCCACCACCGATGCCTCCAAATAGAGTTACTACAAACAAAATATATACATGCATACATGAGGAGATTGTTTTGTTTCCCTTGCTTCCACAGAATGCTGAACAAGAAGTAGAAAAACAAAATCGAAGTTGGAAATCCAATAAGAAAGAAAAATGGTCTTTGTTTACCAAAAAAGATTTCTTCTTTACAGGTCCTGGAGGAGGGTTTGGTGAATAAAATAAGTGAAGTTGGAAGATGATGCAGAGAGAGGTTTTGGATGGGGTAACTGTGTCACTGCACTGCAGGCTCACATGTGTTCCCAAAGGACTATTGTTTAACAGGATTTCCAAAAAAAAAAAATAGCCGGATGGATTTTTAACTGAACAGGTTTTCTTGTAAGGAATCATTCCTTGAGATTCCCACTTGAGACAAGGAAAGCATCCAGGCGCCACGGTAGCCGAGCGGTTATAGGCTAGACCCGCAAAGCTAAGATGTATTGCGGCACTAGTCTAGGCCTTGGTCTTTCATTTAATGGTTAATATGAGAAATTTATATTAAAGTATGTTTGCTAGTCGCCTCCGTCCACGACATCTATAATTGGTAGTTGGACGTAAAGCCCGCCTGAAAAATAGGCAATTAGTTTACTTTACAAGGGAAGAACCCTCCTTTGCTAGGCGCTGCAGAGGTGAAGAACAAAACTAATCCTCCTGATGGCCTAATAGGTAAATCCTACCCATACTTTCCAGGTCCAGGATTTCGTGGCAATTAGCAGGATATGAGAACCGCTATCCTGGGAAAGAGTCGACACAGAGGTTTCTGGGCTGAATTTACTCCACCCAGTGAGGACGATTTCTAAAGGAAACTACGCTCCTTAGTAAGGCCCGATTAATTTTCTACAAAAAATCGGGCACATGCCTTCAACTGGTTACTGGAATTACCTTTCAGGACTTGTCCGAGCTTCCTCCAAAAGCTATAGCTTAAGAACCGGAAGGCTAAACTAAAGACCAATTCTGGGCCAATGAATGTATATGGATGCTTTGAGAAAATGAAGATCTCATCCCCATGGATGGCAATTCCCACTTCCACTTGTATTAAGACAGACGACGCTTGGAGAGTACAGAGTACGCGTAGTTTCATTACGAAGAATGGAAGGCCATAGCCATAGAAACTTGAAACTCGGATCTCGGAATATGAGAGAAGATTATAAATATGGGTGCAATCTCCGGATTATTTTTTTGGAAACTTTGGTTGCTTTCCATCAGTGCGCACTTTGGCTTACAAAGTTCAAGTTGCAAGCTCAAGCTACAGTTCTAGTTCAAACTTCCTTCCACTTTGGTAAACCCTATTGATGCTTCCCAAGGGTAAACTCCTTCTACATAACTTGGAAGGGAACATAAATACGCAAACCACATAGATGTTTAGTACTAATGACCGATGCATCTGTATTTTTATAGCACCTAGGCCAGAGACAGAAAGTGCATCTCAATTTATGGTGTGAACTCCCTGTTCCGATACTAGGGAGTGGCTGTAGCACCCAATTCCCTCGATTCCCACCAGTAAGCTGGAATTCTGCACCCAGATAATACTAAAAGAAGTGTTTTTTTTTTTTTTAGTAGTTTTTAAAGTTTCTTTTAGCTCGACTCGCTTTCAAGGACCTTTTTCCAGTTTAAGTCATAAAAGCAGCTTGAAAGAGAGCGCGAGCAGTGCTACCACAACCACAACAACAAAGTGCACGTGTTGTCTGACTGTGAGAGAAAGAGAGAGTTGTTAAAAGGCGAAGCAGAGAAATAAAGGAGGCCCTGATGAACACGCCAAGATAAAAGGGAGAAACAACGTCCTCGTAGCTACTGCTACGTAAATATACAGTCTTACCAAACTTACTCTACCATTTCCTTTATACGGCCTTCCGGAAATAAAAAAAGGTTGACTTTTTATGTTATATTTTTATTTTTTTTTTTTTACAGGCATTCAAATTTTCGAAATTCATTTTAACCGGAAATTGAATTCTCTTAGTACCGAAGAGTGTGTCTGTCTGTCATCCACCAGAACACAAAACGGAAACTCTCAGCAAGTTCAACACTGGATATTTCGCAAAGGCACCACTTTAACATATCTCTTCCCGAAAATGCTTCCTTTTAACGAAGTGCCCCAATTTTATTTTTTTTTTATTATTATTACGTAAATCTAGAACTTTCATTATAACATTGACATTGTTCGTCGAGCGGGACTGGGATTCTCCCGAAGAAGAGATATTAGAGAGAGAGAGAGAGAGGAGGTTATCCGTCTAGTATTACAGTCGACAAGGAGTTTTGCATTGTTAAAAAAAAAGCATTTAATGGTGCAACTGAATCAGAATAATTGCATTGTTAGTTAGTTCAACACTGTGAGAGATTGTTGGTAACGCTTACTTCTGCATTATTAAATAGAACCCCCCCTTCTCCCACCACCACATGCACTTCCCGAGAACTTCCTGTGTGCGCAATGATGATGGCATCTTGTTGCACTACTCATGGCATCATTCAATAATTCTTTAAATAATACCATTGTTTATTTGTTTTTTAAATGTAAAGTCTAAACATAAAGAAATGGAATCAATTTTTGGACCCTGGGGTCTAAAAACCCTAATCTCGGATTTTCGGTCACCATCAGTGGTAGATTTATAAGTAAAGTTGTAAAGTTTGACTTTCACATTTAAAAAAAAAGCTTAATCACAAAATAACTTTGCCGACTGATTGTCAGAGATAAAGTGACGGGGTGAGGCTATCCCCCATTTTTATGAAACCGGAAGTACCCAAAATCGAATTTCACGTCTTTCTTTCTTTTTTTTTTTTTTGAAAGATAACACCACATTTTATATGTTCGTAATCATTAAAATAACATCGTAGAAGCCGTTTTTTTTGGAGGGGAAAATCTAAATTCAACTAAAAAAAAGAGATCTAAGCAGCTAATAGAGCACTTCTGGTGCGCCGATTCCCCCTTACAGTTACAGCACATAGCAGGAAGTGATTGGCCATTAGTGACACTTTTTTTTTATAGAAATTTATGCAATCTTATATAAAGAACTAAAATGTTAATTTAGAAAATTAAATTTAAAGAATAACAAAATAGATATTAGATAAATAGAAAAATAGACATTGTAGCCATAGTAAATATGGAAACTAATAAAGTTATTAAATTCAGTTTGTTTAAGATTATTTAAGAATAACAAAATAGATATTAGATAAATAGAAAAATAGACATTGTAGCCATAGTAAATATGGAAACTAATAAAGTTATTAAATTCAGTTTGTTTAAGATTATTTGATAACATTATCTATTCTTTTAGTAAAATTCTCTTCTAATAGTTTATAGAGGAGTTTTATCTTCTTTATTTCTTCTTCTTTGTTCTTTGCTTTTCCTTACTTAGTTCTGTGTTTTCTTTTCGAACTGTATACAACGGAAACAAAGGGATTCTGTTTATTTAGTTAATAATTTTGCATTATCTCTTGATACGACTCTATCGACTGTCTATGAATATGGTCATTGTCTTGTTTATATTTGTAGATGAGTGAAATTTGTAATATTTAAGGTATTAATATTCAAAAAAGACTACTACTACTTCTACTACTATTAAAACTAAAACTAACTACTACTATTAAAACTACTACTAGTAACTACTACTACTAATACTTCTACTGCTATTAAAACTAAAACTAACTACTACTATTAAAACTACTACTAGTACTACTACTACTAACTAATACTTCTACTGCTACTACTACCACCACTGCTACTTCTACTACTATTACTTCTACTACTACTAATTAACTACTTCTACTACTATCAAAACTACAACTTACTACTATTAAAACTACTACTAGTACTACTACTACTAACTAATACTTCTACTGCTACTACTACCACCACTGCTACTTCTACTACTATTACTTCTACTACTACTAATTAACTACTTCTACTACTATCAAAACTACAACTAACTACTACTATTAAAACTACTACTAGTACTACTGCTACTAACTAATACTTCTACTGCTACTACCACTACTACTTCTACTACTATTACTTCTACTACTACTAATTAACTACTTCTACTACTATCAAAACTACAACTTACTACTATTAAAACTACTACTAGTACTACTACTACTAACTAATACTTCTACTGCTACTACTACCACCACTGCTACTTCTACTACTATTACTTCTACTACTACTAATTAACTACTTCTACTACTATCAAAACTACAACTAACTACTACTATTAAAACTACTACTAGTACTACTGCTACTAACTAATACTTCTACTGCTACTACCACTACTACTTCTACTACTATTACTTCTACTACTACTAATTAACTACTTCTACTACTATCAAAACTACAACTAACTACTACTATTGAAACTACTACTAGTACTACTACAACTAACTAATACTTCTACTGCTACTACCACTACTACTTCTACTACTATTACTTCTACTACTACTAATTAACTACTTCTACTACTATCAAAACTACAACTAACTACTACTATTAAAACTACTACTAGTACTACTAATACTAACTAATACTTCTACTACTACTACCACTACTACTTCTACTACTATTACTTCTACTACTACTAATTAACTACTAACTACTACTTCTACTACTACGAACTACTACTTCTACAGCTATTAAAACTACTACTAACACTACTAATACTAACTGATACTTCTTCTACTAACTACTACTATTAAAACTACTACTTCTACTACTACAAACTACTACTTCTACAGCTATTAAAACTACTACTAACACTACTAATACTAACTGATACTTCTTCTACTAACTACTACTATTAAAACTACTACTTCTACTACTACAAACTACTACTTCTACTGCTATTAAAACTACTACTAACACTACTAATACTAATACTTCTTCTACCAACTACTACTATTAAAACTACTACTTCTACTACTATTAAAACTACTACTAATACTAACACTTCTACTACTACTACTACTACTACTACTACTACTACTACTACTACTACTACTACTACTACTACTACTACTACTACTACTACTACTACTACTACTACTACTACTACTACTACTACTACTACTACTACTACTACTACTACTACTACTACTACTACTACTACTACTACTACTACTACTACTACTACTACTACTACTACTACTACTACTACTACTACTACTACTACTACTACTACTACTACTACTACTACTACTACTACTACTACTACTACTACTACTACTACTACTACTACTACTACTACTACTACTACTACTACTACTACTACTACTACTACTACTACTACTACTACTACTACTACTACTACTACTACTACTACTACTACTACTACTACTACTACTACTACTACTACTACTACTACTACTACTACTACTACTACTACTACTACTACTACTACTACTACTACTACTACTACTACTACTACTACTACTACTACTACTACTACTACTACTACTACTACTACTACTACTACTACTACTACTACTACTACTACTACTACTACTACTACTACTACTACTACTACTACTACTACTACTACTACTACTACTACTACTACTACTACTACTACTACTACTACTACTACTACTACTACTACTACTACTACTACTACTACTACTACTACTACTACTACTACTACTACTACTACTACTACTACTACTACTACTACTACTACTACTACTACTACTACTACTACTACTACTACTACTACTACTACTACTACTACTACTACTACTACTACTACTACTACTACTACTACTACTACTACTACTACTACTACTACTACTACTACTACTACTACTACTACTACTACTACTACTACTACTACTACTACTACTACTACTACTACTACTACTACTACTACTACTACTACTACTACTACTACTACTACTACTACTACTACTACTACTACTACTACTACTACTACTACTACTACTACTACTACTACTACTACTACTACTACTACTACTACTACTACTACTACTACTACTACTACTACTACTACTACTACTACTACTACTACTACTACTACTACTACTACTACTACTACTACTACTACTACTACTACTACTACTACTACTACTACTACTACTACTACTACTACTACTACTACTACTACTACTACTACTACTACTACTACTACTACTACTACTACTACTACTACTACTACTACTACTACTACTACTACTACTACTACTACTACTACTACTACTACTACTACTACTACTACTACTACTACTACTACTACTACTACTACTACTACTACTACTACTACTACTACTACTACTACTACTACTACTACTACTACTACTACTACTACTACTACTACTACTACTACTACTACTACTACTACTACTACTACTACTACTACTACTACTACTACTACTACTACTACTACTACTACTACTACTACTACTACTACTACTACTACTACTACTACTACTACTACTACTACTACTACTACTACTACTACTACTACTACTACTACTACTACTACTACTACTACTACTACTACTACTACTACTACTTTTTTTTTTTTTTTTTTTTTTTTTTTTTTTTTTTTTTTTGCGCATCAACAGCTGAGGTTATTAGCGCCCGGAGCTTTTTCCAGTGCACTGCCGGCCTCCGGACAGTGTTCTCTCGTTACAGACAACACTGTCCATCACCGGACAGTGAGCTGTAAGAAGCTCCTAGGAAGAGAAAATCTAAGGGTCAGCTGCTGGATTCGAACCCGGGACCTCCGCGTGGGAGTACTACTACTACTACTACTACTACTACTACTACTACTACTACTACTACTACTACTACTACTACTACTACTACTACTACTACTACTACTACTACTACTACTACTACTACTACTACTACTACTACTACTACTACTACTACTACTACTACTACTACTACTACTACTACTACTACTACTACTACTACTACTACTACTACTACTACTACTACTACTACTACTACTACTACTACTACTACTACTACTACTACTACTACTACTACTACTACTACTACTACTACTACTACTACTACTACTACTACTACTACTACTACTACTACTACTACTACTACTACTACTACTACTACTACTACTACTACTACTACTACTACTACTACTACTACTACTACTACTACTACTACTACTACTACTACTACTACTACTACTACTACTACTACTACTACTACTACTACTACTACTACTACTACTACTACTACTACTACTACTACTACTACTACTACTACTACTACTACTACTACTACTACTACTTTTTTTTTTTTTTTTTTTTTTTTTTTTTTTGGCGCATCGACTGCTGAGGTCATTAGCGCCCCTAATCATTTTAATCTTCTCTCATCTTTTATCCACTCGAGCTGGGTACTACTACTACTACTACTACTACTACTACTACTACTACTACTACTACTACTACTACTACTACTACTACTACTACTACTACTACTACTACTACTACTACTACTACTACTACTACTACTACTACTACTACTACTACTACTACTACTACTACTACTACTACTACTACTACTACTACTACTACTACTACTACTACTACTACTACTACTACTACTACTACTACTACTACTACTACTACTACTACTACTACTACTACTACTACTACTACTACTACTACTACTACTACTACTACTACTACTACTACTACTACTACTACTACTACTACTACTACTACTACTACTACTACTACTACTACTACTACTACTACTACTACTACTACTACTACTACTACTACTACTACTACTACTACTACTACTACTACTACTACTACTACTACTACTACTACTACTACTACTACTACTACTACTACTACTACTACTACTACTACTACTACTACTACTACTACTACTACTACTACTACTACTACTACTACTACTACTACTACTACTACTACTACTACTACTACTACTACTACTACTACTACTACTACTACTACTACTACTACTACTACTACTACTACTACTACTACTACTACTACTACTACTACTACTACTACTACTACTACTACTACTACTACTACTACTACTACTACTACTACTACTACTACTACTACTACTACTACTACTACTACTACTACTACTACTACTACTACTACTACTACTACTACTACTACTACTACTACTACTACTACTACTACTACTACTACTACTACTACTACTACTACTACTACTACTACTTCTACTAACTACTACTACTACTACTACTACTACTACTACTACTACTACTACTACTACTACTACTACTACTACTACTACTTACTATTACTACTACTACTACTACTACTGCCCAGCACATAGAAAATGTAGTTAAAAAACCAGGGAAAAAAAACACCATACAATCGCCGCCCAGAAAAACCATTTTCTGATTCAGGGGACGTTAAAATCGTAAATCCACAATGAAGAGAGTATGTGGGAGAAAGTAGTAACAATTTTATAATTCCACTTCCGGTTAAAAAGGTATTTATGCCCATAAAATTTTAGCTACAAGAGAGAGCATTGCAGCCCAAACTTTGGTGATGACGAGTTGTGGTGGAATGATTGCAAAAGAATGATTTTTTGATTTGATACAATAAATGAACGTTTTTTTTTTTAGGTGAACGAAATCTTGGACAGTTGCTAAATAAATCCAGTCTAATTTAACTGGAGATGTACGAGTAGAGAGAGGTTCGTTAGGCTGGAGTGAAGTGCGTGCATACACACGCTCCTGGACTAGGCGCGCCAGGCTAGTACGTGCGAGGGATGTGTGTAGAGCCCCCCGTACCCGCCCTGACTTGCTGAGCGGCCCCCCCTAAACCTGAGCACACCCTTCACCCCACCCCCGGCCCATCATCACTTTTCAACACATTCCGCTCAATAGAGTCCAACTTTTTTTTACCTCTCTCTCTCTCACTCTCTCTTTACATTTAAGTTGGCAACAATGCTGCTTGATAATCCCCCCCCACTGACACTTTTGTTCTTTAAGTCCGGTGTTTCCATGTTTCTGTTCAGTTCAGCAACTTACGCACAGACTATCCTCAGCAGTTTTTTTTTTTTCAGATCACCGCAGTTCAGGATTCACCATACTAAGCCCTACACTTATGGTCACCATGTTTTACTTCCTTTACAGTTTTGCGATCATGAAGGTTTTGAATTTGGCGTATTTACCGGAAGTACACGTTTAGAGAGCCCTTATTTTCCTCTCCACTAGTGATAAATTTAACTGCTAAACATGTGGAAAGGCTTCCCCAGTGATAGAACCCAAATATTAGGGAAAGGGATGCTCAAAGCGAGGCAACTATTCATTAGAGTTGTTTCCGGTTTTAGAGCACAAACTTCTAATGTTAAGAGGCAACCTTCTGGATTTGAGTCGAACTATTCTTCACCTACAATCTTTACGGCCATGTGGATATCCGTTGTCCTTTTCAGATTTTCCTCTTATTCAGCGGAACAAACAACATAATCACATTTCCGGTGGAAAAACAATCAATTAATACAATTTTACACGATCGCAGGTGTTCCACTTTTCAAAAGAAGGAAAACAGTCCTAGAGGCAACACTCCATACCCGCAACATTTAATGCATTTTAAGCCCTAGCTACAATTGGTACAATTTATCTATCAAGCAAAGTTTTGCACTTAACTGTGGCCGACAATAAAGTTTGTAGACTTACGAACTTAACAGATTAGCTAACGAGATCAGCTGCTTTCATGACCACCCTGGCAACACTGTTCCAACTCACCTGTAACAGAAAAATATATAAACAAATTATTGGGTGATGTCCACACAATTTATGTTGGTATTTCACAATTTTATTGTGACATAAAAAAAAAAGATTGTGCGTAAATAAATAGCTATTTGAGTTAAGATTGGTACCACTGCATTGCTTCCCTTTCATCGCTCATAAGAGGAAGGTCTTGCAATCTACAGAATTTTGGGATTTTTGAAGTATATTACCGGAAATAATTTTTGTTTTGTTTTAACGACTCCAGTGATCGGAAAATATTTTGGTCAAGCGGAAGTAGGGCGGAAAAACATTTATCACTTCCTTTAGTTTTCTTTTAGTTGTTCTCCAAAATAATTCCAACGATTTTCTTGCAAATTCATTACAAAGAATTTTTTTTTTTGTTTAATCTTTGATTTTAAGCGTCGTAGCCTGCGTTTATGGTGTGTCTTTGATCGGTTTCGTACTTTCATCCATAAGCAGAGGTAGGTCAATGAGTTTGGTGTTGAGATTTCGGCTTCACTTCCGTTTCTTCCCCCCCCCCACCCAGGGAAAATTAAATAAAAGAGACTTTTCCCGAGCTAGCGTTTTAAAGGGCTGTTTTAGTTGAATGCACGGATAGATAGATACACGACGTTCTATTAATTCTTGTGTTGTTCAATAGCTGAGCTATATAAGGCTATAAGGTTCGAGCCTTGAGTGCTCGAGCTCTCAGGGCTCAGCGGGTGGTTCGAGTCAGAGAGCTCGAGCTGAAGCCTCACAGAGAGCTCGGTGAGCCTCCAAGGCTCGGCTCAAAAGGCTCGAGCTTTTTTTTTGTTTTTTATATGAAGCATTTTATTTATACTAATTGACAAATTCATTTCTTAAAATAAAATCAAGTTATAGCAGCTAATGAATTTCTCAAACATATTTTTCTATAAATGAATACAATAATTTTTGAAAATGTTCGTTGTTCATTGGATTATTCGTCATTCCTTGAGAAATTAAAAAGGCTTGCACTTTGTGAGAGCCTCCAACTCCAGGTTAAGATTAAGATTCTAATAGGGCGACCTTTAAGGGCTACGCCACTGCGACCCCTTTGGATCTATTGTGGCTCCCCTTCTCTAGAGCTCACCCTCCAGACCTGACCTCTTGATCAGATTCTTAATTCTGGGATAGCGACTCTTGGGTAAAGCTCCTCAGGCCTTGGTTTTTCCTCCCCCAGTGAAGTAAAACATCCTTAGCCCAGACAAGCCCCTCACACTGAAACAACACCTGACAGAACCTGCAAAGGCTATTATCTGCCAGGCCCATGCGCGATGCATGTGTTTTCTGCAGCCTGCGGTGGCCCAGTTAAAAGGCCTACAATCATCCTTATAGCCCCACGCGGGCCTTGACGGATTAATTCTGCAGTCAGCTTCAACTCCAGGTTTGTGAGCTTCCAATTTGAGCTTCACGGCTCCAGCTTCTAGAGCTTAAGGCTAGAGCACTGAAGGCTCGATGCTCGGTTGAGCCTTCAGCTCGAACCTCAACTGAACAACATTAATTAATTCTCGTCTTGTCTGGATAAGGATGTTACTTCTTCGGGTAGGAAAAAAAAGCAAGGCCTGCGTCCTTCACCCCAAGAGTCGCTCTCCAGAATTAAGTGACCAGACCGGTTTGGAGGGTGAGCTCTAGAGAGTGGTGTGAACCACAATAGATCCAAAGTGGGTGATCCAGTGGCGTAGACCTTGAAGGCCGCCCTAGCTGAATCTAATCTAGTCTAATCTAATGCAAGCTCCACATTTTTTTAATGAATCAAAAGAAAACAAAACTAATCACCCTAATCTTATTGTGGCTGATAAAGATAACAAAGAGATTAGGATGGCAAAATGGAGGCTTGATGGAGTAAATATTTGCAGTCTAACGGAGAGAGCTGAGTAAGTAAGCAGAGATGTGCCAGGTGCCAGGTATCAATGCGTGTGTCCAAATAGTACACATCTGCCCGCAGAGTCACTCTAGAACAGTTGGTATGAACAGGTGAGATCGCATAAAAGAAGTCTACCTCACACCACCACCACCACAACAACAGCAGAGATGTTGCTGCTGTCTGTATGTACCTTTGATTACATCCACAGCCAACTAGAGTGTTTTGTAATTATTATTACTTTTTTAATTTAGATTTATGCAACATCTGCAAACCGCTTACCGCTAGCTCAAAGTAAAAGTACGTACGTACGTGCTGTGTGGATCAAAATAGCATCAATTCAAGTCACTTTAATTAATTATGAAGTTTGTTTACAGTTTATATTACAAAAAATTTAGAATTGTCAACTTTTTTTAATCTCACTTTTGTCATGAAGACGCAATAAAAACTACTGTCACAATATTTCAAATTTACCGGAAATGCATGATTTCAGTATAAATGAGATTGAAAACCTTCCGTTACACAGAACTGTTATTGACTAAATCTGAAAAAAAAAATATGTAAGGAATCTACTTTTTGTTTTTTAAATTGTACTTCCGTTTAAGGAGTATGAATCGTTCAGTTCCGGCCAGGTGCCCTGGTAGAACTTGATTTACACGTAAAGTTCCCATTTCCTGTGATTTATAGCTTTGTACAGACTGACAGACTGATTTTTTTTTTTAAACC
This sequence comes from Rhodnius prolixus, assembly GCF_049639745.1. Taxonomy (NCBI): domain Eukaryota; kingdom Metazoa; phylum Arthropoda; class Insecta; order Hemiptera; family Reduviidae; genus Rhodnius; species Rhodnius prolixus. The sequence continues at coordinate 41,756,174 of NW_027411634.1, forward strand.
CTTTTTCGGACTCTGAGAAGCTCAAAAAGGCACTTCCGGTGTAAACCCCGAAAAATAGAAAACTTTATTATGATCGACGTAGTAGTTTCCTCATTACCTGTTAAAAGGAGGTAAAAATGAAATTCACAGGTACAGCGTCGAAATAAACTGTCTGCAAACCATGTGTTGGATTTAGTAGGTAGGTGCACTTCCTTTACTTTACTTCCTTTACCGAATAATTCGAGTATTCAGCTGTTTTTATTACCCAATAAAAACGAAATAAATTAACACTCAGAAAAAAAATTAGGCCTAATTAAAGTGACACATTCTACCAGGTCGAACAATACGAACACCCAGGTGTTACCAACATTACAAAAATAAAAATAAAGCTCTAGTGGGAGTGGTGGAGTGGGGGGTGAGGAGAGAAGGCACGCTGGCCAATGCCTTGGTAATAAAAATTATTATAACCACATACGCTGATAATTTTATATATTTTTCCGTGGGAATGGCATAGCCGGGGACCAATGGTGACTGAATCGTCGTTATTAATGGGCTACCTGTTGGCACTAGTAATCCTTTCTTTTTTTTCCCACTTCCTCTTTCTAGGTGAATTAATGATTCCTTTATCCTGCTTCAACTTAAGAAGAAGTAGCTTCCGGTGGTGCGAAATATTTTGAATCATGTTTTTTTTTTTTTTGGAAGTTGTGTCAATTTTGCGACTACGAGGTTCGGCCTAGAAAGCCTAAACGACCTAGAGGATTGTGGCTTTAGAGTCAGCAGAGCTCCCATCCTGATGACCACAGGTGGACGCATCCTAAATTGTAGGTGGGAAAACCCCAAGTTCACAGGACACAAGTACATAAATAAATACCCAAGGCTAAGTAAGTGGAGTTCAAAGAAAACAGGATAAAGGTGCAGTGAACTCCCCCCCCCCCCGTCGAAGCTATATTTAGATGAATGCATCGCTCAGACAGGAACTATCCTAGTTACTGTCCACTAGTACACCCATTAGATGTGCAACTAGCTGACGAAGAAACTGCAGGACCACCAACCAGGCTGCTATTCCTGAGATTGGGTAAGTTTATGACCTTGAGATAGTCGTGTGAGGCGTTACACCAAGATAAAAATACAAAAAAAAAAATACAGCAGCCTGTACTCTTTTATCTGCATCCTGTTTTAACTTGACAGTTCCATATGGATACAGCCCCACTTTGGGGCCACTCTGTAAACAATAACATAATGCAATGAAGGAGATCCTCCAAGCGGCTAAACATTCTTCCCCCCAAAATACATAAACATATCCCTTAAAAAAAAAATAAAAACAAGGAACAAAAAATTATTATACATTAACATGCTCTCGTAAAATCTTTACTAACACTAACAGCAACCATCTTCTAAAAGCTGAAGGAGACAAACAAAGAAAATCTAGAGTAAAATCTAACATTTTCTTTATAAAATCAAATATTTGTGGAATGAAATCCAAAAGAAAAAAGAAAAGCGTTCAAAAGATTTTTTTTTCATTTCCGGTTGAGCAACTTCCTTCAAAATCTGAATCTGAAGCGACATTAGTATTGAATTCTAACTAAAGTCAAGTTGGGAACTGGAAATCCTTCGCGGAGAGAGCAGCAATAGAGAGAAGGATGCTGCCGGAAATGGACCACTCTCTGGACGCATCCTGCCGGGAAAAAGATGATTTTTTTCTGGAAAAAGACTGCCGGAAGTTGGCTAAAATTAAATTGAGGAGAAACCGTTAAAATTTAGAGCAACTGTTTGAGAAGATACGAAATTTAAGCCATCATCAAAGATCCAATAGATTGTTATAGCATTAGCACCAAGTGAAATGAATTCCGACGAGTCACAAACAACGGACATTTTGAAGAAAATCTGCTGTAAGAATACCTCTCGGGCTGCAACATGGAATCCAATTAAAATGACGAAAGTCTACATTGCCCACAGATTGGTAGAAGCAGTCGCAAATTAAGAACAAACTTCCTGCAATTTTTAATTACGTGCGTTGAAGTACAGACAGACAGACAGACATCCTCTCCTCTGGAGCATTACGCATGGGTTGAAAAGTAAACTTAATAGCGGAGTTCAAATGGCCGCTGCTAGGTAGCGCTAGTATCGTTATGGCTCATTTCTTTTGCAATGAAGTGTAAGCACAGTCTAGGCAACTTAACTTATAGCAATGTATCAGATTATTTCTGGTATTTAAGAAGGCTTTGTAGTCCTTAATATAACAATAGGATTCAATAAACTCAGCACGCAAGATTTGCTTTTTTTTTAAATGACAACTTCATTGGCTTTTTAAGCCGTTGATAGCCGTTGACGTTTTGATAGTTCAACAATAGGGTGTTTCAAAAAAATGATGACTTTTAAATTTTAAAGAGCGCCGGGCGGAAAATCAAAGTTCATTTAAAAACCAAAAGTTTCGTTCGAAATAGAGCAAAATCGATTAATATTATTTATTATTAATATTAATATAAATCGATTTTTCTCTATTTCGAACGAAACTTCTTGTTTTTAAATGAACGTTTAATTTTCCGCCCGGCGCTCTTTAAAATTTAAAAGTCATCATTTTTTTGAAACACCCTATTCAACAATGCTGCAAAATATTCATAATGGGGTTACGCACAAACTATGTCGGAGATCATGAAGTATAGAGCGGACAAAAACAGAAATCGTTAATCCCGAATCACTAAAGCCAAAGCCTTGTGTCCTGAAGCCAAAGAAGTGAAGAGACATTGCGGAGCTTTAATTCCGTATTTGAAATGAAGATTTAAAAAAAAAGAAAAAAGGCGTGGAGTTGGGCGAGCGAGTGAGACAGAACTAGTGCGCGGCGGGGGAAGCAAGAACGTTTCAAGGTGAAATTCCAGCGACTTAAATATCTCGCTTCCAGTCTGGAGAAGCAGCGTGTCTGGAAGTGGCTCCCACCCCCTGTTCCTGCCTACGCAGCATCTCTTTCTCTCTCTGTCTTCGACACTAACGTCTTCCCATTCTGCAGCGGCTCTCTCACTCTCCCTTCTGTGATAGAGGATGTGTTGACCACAGTGTACCTGGGATCCAGCCATCTCTTTCTCTCGATGAGATCATACGTTAATGCAAGTGCATCGGCCCTAAATTACAGTTCTTTGCATTTCCACTAGTCCATGAACGTTTGCCCAGCCAATGACCTTTTTATAGAAACACGTTTGTATTTCTTTCTTTCTCCCACTGAAACCGGAAGTAAAACTTGCTGTTGCATTTTTTTTTCCTTCTAGTTTTGCCCATATTTCGAAAACTGTACTACCAATTTCCTTTAAATTAATACAATTTGCAAATACTTCCTGCATAAGTACCAATTAATTTAGTTGAATCATTTCCCCGAAACTTTTTCAGGGTACTGTTGAGTTTCCCTCCAATCTAAGCTAACAAGTATACGAAGAGGTTAGCCGGGATCCTCATCCGGGAGGAGAGATGATTTCCTAAGAGGATTCAAGGTTGTAAGCATGGGATTTAGAGAAACCCAAGTTTCAGTCCCTAAGTAGACAGGAAATAGTTTTTCTTTTTAACCATTTCATCACTTCCTGGCGCTTGAGTGGAGGGTTCCAGGTGAGAACCTCTTATCCACACCAAGATATCTTCCCAGTTCGGTCCTAGCAAGTGGAGAGCTGTTAAGTTAAACATGTCTGTCTCCGGAGTTACTGTCAACTTTTCTTTTAACTTATGTCCAGCATCACATCCTCTAGGAAGTCTTAAGATGTTATTGGTAGGGTTTGAGAAGAAATTACAGGCTTATGAATAAGAGAAAAGGATAGCTAGGAGCTTTTAAAACAGGAACTGAGAAAATAGTATTTATGGTGGCTAAGATCAGATGAAATAGGAACTTGACACATCAGTACAGTGAGATAAGTGCTAACATTGTCGTTTCATAATCAGCTTAGAACAATGCTCGTTTCAACGTAAGCAACATAAATTTCATGACTGACAGCAGTGAATTACATTATTGTGAACAAGGATTCACAAACAGTTTGACAAGATAATTGACAGCCACATCAAATAAATTTTAAAAAAAATGGCGGATTAACATCTGAACAACAAGCATTAATTTATTTCACCTACTTATTTAATGAAAGAAAAAACCTAACTTTCCAATTTTTCCATTTTCCCTTATGTTTTTCCGTAATTTTAAGATATTTTCTTAATGCATAATCTGATAGTACACAAAATATCTACGAAAGAAAAATTAGCATAAAAAAAAATTTATGGTTTATTTTTGCCGGAAATAATTGAAAATAAATAAATGGCCAATCGCAATTAAGAATGAAAGTATGGTGAAAAAGATTACTGTAAAGAACCAATCAAAAAACTGGAGCATTTAATTTACCACGCCCACGTGAACAACACGCCCCCATTGACCACGCCCCATTGACCATGCCCTCATCCAATGAAAGTGCGTTTAGATGACCAAGTAGGTAATACTATGTATTTATTTCTACATGTTTTTTTCAAGAGATATTTTTGCTATTTTATTTTAGTAGAACCTAAAAAAGGTTTTGATTTACACGGTTTTCTGTATGGGAGGGGGAAATAACTGTTGTTTGGATCTACAGAACATTCTGAGGAACCGATATTCTCGTGTAAAATCGACGGGATAGGCGAATTACAGTTGTGTCATAAAAGGATACCATTTAAGCAACAATTCCAACTGTACCATCAAATCTATTTACAATGATCTTTTAATACGGAACTTTACTCGAATGTTAAGCCATCTATGTATGGTTTGGACCTGTTACATAAATTACTCCCACCACTCTAGAAAGTAAAGTGTTAATTGCACTACGCAGAACCAGACTGCGCTTTACCTATTGCTGACTTGATCCGTCATAGTTCGCAAGTTATTTTGTATCCCTTACAGATTTCTGTTCTTCATCCATGATCAGAGTTTAATTCATCAGTTTGATATATCTATCGCCTCTGAACACGTGAAAATAATTTGTTCCCGGAAAATTGTTTTCTTAAGCATTTCCAAGCAATTTTGAGGACATCATGTAAAACTCATGAGCTTCAAAGAAAAGAACCTGAGGATTAACCAATCACCTGATTACAAAATTCGTCAAGGTTAAACAGGTCATATCCTCTTACTACTTAATTTTCCCACCTGGAAGGTGCTATAATTTTAGTTTCCATTAATTAAGATCGACTAAACAACACTGCGTACTTTTACAGTTAATTCGATAAAAATAAAAAAAAAACTCACTACCAGCGCAATCTGTGAACATCGTATAAACTAAAAACACAACAAAAACAGTATTGCCACACCCATCATATAAAAATGAATAGAAGATAAAAAATAAAATAAAAAGAAGGCAGTGCACAACGAGCAGCTGTACATTTCTAAAAAGAATAAAAAAAAAGTAATGATTAATAATATTGCGAGATAATTGATAGATGCTGCAGCATCCCGTTACAAATAAGCACCACCAATCGTAGGCCCGCTCTACATTCTCTCTCACTAGAGGAGGTACTGACTGAGAGCGCAACGTTCTCTCGCGCCAAATAGCACCAAGACTTAGCGCCAAACACAACCTGTCTTCTACACACGGCCTCATGTATCTATTTCATTATTATCTTTTCTTCCATTTTATTGCGGCCAATCTACACTAGTATAAATTATTTTTTTGACTGTAAAAAAAAGTAAAATAAAATAAAATTGGGTCAAAAAAGATTACTTCATTAAAAAATACGAAGTTAGTTTAAACTAAAAAAAAAAAAAAAAAAACAGAATAAGTACTAGAGAAGCAATGGTAATAAAATATACGAGGTGTGTTCAAAAAGTAACGGGAATTTTTAAATTTCGCGGGTTTGGAGAGTCTGATTGTAATTTTTTTTTTTTTATTATGTTGGTACACATGCCCCTGAAGTACGATAAAATTTTCAGTAATATTCATTGTTTACTTCTTAAGTGGCAGCCGTTAAGGTTAGACGTGTTTTTCGAGCTTGGCGATTTTTGTTTGTTAAAAAAAATGAATCAAAGAATTTGTATTAAATTTTGCGTAAAAAATGAAATAAAGTGTGTGAAATGTTAATAAAGGCATATGGTGAGTCTGCTATGAGTAAAACAAGGATTTACGAGTGGTATAAGCGTTTCCAAGATGGCCGCGAAAACGTTGAAGATGACGAACGACCTGGACGTCCAAGCACATCAACAACCGATGAAAACGTGAAAAAAGTGAAAGAAATGGTTATGAACGATCGCCGAATCACAATCAGAGAAGTCGCTGATGATGTTGCCATATCAATTGGCTCATGCCATGAAATTTTTTCGGATGTTTTGGGTATGAAACGTGTGGCAGCAAAATTTGTTCCAAAATTGTTGAATTTCGAACAAAAACAGCGGAGAATGGAAGTTGCTCAAGAGTCACTCAATGAAGTCGACAACGATGCGGATCTACTGAAACGTGTTATAACAGGTGACGAAACATGGGTTTACGGATATGATGTCGAAACTAAGGCTCAATCGTCCCAGTGGAGGCATTCTGGATCGCCAAGACGTAAAAAGGCTCGACAAGTGCGGTCGAATGTGAAGGTTTTGCTCACTGTGTTCTTCGATTTTAATGGCATAGTGCATCATGCATTCTTGCCACAAGGTCAAACAATCAATAAGGAGTACTACCTACAAGTTCAACGCCGTTTGCGTGAAGCAATCCGAAAAAAACGCCCGGATTTGTGGCAAAACAATTCATGGATTTTGCACCACGATAATGCACCTGCTCACACTTCATTGCTTGGTCGTGAATTTTTGGCCAAAAACAAAACTTTAACGATGCCCCAGCCTCCATATTCGCCAGACATGGCTCCATGTGACTTTTTTCTATTTCCAAACATAAAGAGAACATTAAAAGGCCGTCGTTTTACAAGCATAGATGACATTAAAGCGAATCGCTGAAAGAGCTGAAAGCTATCACAAAGATCGAGTTTCAGAAGTGTTTCGAGGATTGGAAAAAGCGCTGGCACAAGTGTATTGTATGCGAAGGGGACTACTTTGAAGGCGACAATATTAATGTAGATGAATAAATAAATATTTTTTTCAAAAAACGAAAATTCCCGTTACTTTTTGAACACACCTCGTAAACAGCTGATAGTCTGCAAACTTGCAATGGACGTCTCCTGACGGCTCAATAGCCAACTTGATAGAACAAAATTATCGTGTTATACATTTATACGGAACATAAAAAAAAAAAAGGCGCTCTTTTATTCTTACTTATTCTTCAAACAAGAAAGTTCTCCTCTGTGTATACAATATGTTAGCCGCAAAAAGGTTCCATGCGATCCGGATTGCAGAGGTTAGACATCCTGAACAGTTACTTACTCAAACCACTGCTATAAATTATAACAAAAATTGAAACTAGCAGAAAAATGTTCCGAATTTGAATTCTTATTACAGGGTAACTAATCCGATCTTGAGGAAGCATCAAAATTGAAATTTCACCGGATATTTAAAGAAACGCCACTAATTAGTAACCCTAATAGTCGTTTTCTGCCCGATAGATATTTACCAACTTTTACACAATTATAGACAATATTAGTCTCCATAAACAGGTTAAATATAAACAAAATCTATCGAGTAGTTTTCGAGATATTTGATGTTAAAGTTTTCACTTTCTAGAACGGAAACACACTTTAACTCAAAAAATCTCGATTTCTACTCGATAGATTATTACAACATTTTACACAATTATAGAAAATACTAGTCTTCATATACAGGTAAAGTATAAACAAAATCTATCGAGTAGTTTTCGAGATATTTGATGTTAAAGTTTTCACTTTCTAGAACACAAACAAACTTTAACTCAAAAAACCTCGTATTCTGCTCGATAGATTTTTAATAAATTTTAAACAATTATAGACAATGCTATTCTTTATATACAGATAAAATATAAACAAAATCTATTGAGTAGTTTTCGAGATATTTGATGTTAAAGTTTTCACTTTCTAGAACACAAACAAACTTTAACTCAAAAAATCTCGTTTTCTTTTCGATAGAATTTTACTAAATTTTGCAAAATTATGGACAATACTAGTCTCCATTTACAGGTAAAATATAAAGAAAATCTATCGAGTAGTTTTCGAGATATTTGATGTTAAAGTTTTCACTTTCTAGAACACAAACAAACTTTAACTCAAAAAATCTCGTTTTCTGCTCGATAGATTTTTAATAAATTTTAAACAATTATAGACAATACTAGTCTTCATATATAGGTAAAATATAAACAAAATCTATCGAGTAGTTTTCGAGATATTTAACGTTTAAGTTTTCACTTTCTAGAACAGAAACAAACTTTAACTCAAAAAATCTCGTTTTCTGCTCGATTGATTTTAACTAAATTTTACACAATTATAGACAATACTAGTCTTCATATACAGGTAAAATATAAACAAAATCTATCAAGTAGTTTAAGAAATATTTGATGTTAAAGTTTTCACTTTCTAGAACGGAAAAAAATTATAACTTAAAAAATCTCGCTTTCCGCTAAAAAGATTTTTACTAAAATTTAGAAAATCTATCTAGTAGTTTTCGAGATATTTGATGTTAAAGTTTTCACTTTCTAGAACAGAAACAAATTTTAACTCAAAAAAATCTCGTTTTCTGCTCGATAGATTTTTACAAAGTTTTACACAATTATAGACAATACTAGTCTTCATATACAGGTAAAATATAATGAAAATCTATCGAGTAGTTTTCGAGATATTTGATGTTAAAAATTTTCACTTTCAAGAACAGAAACAAACTAACTCAAAAAATCTCGTTTTCTGCTCGATAGATTTTTACTAAATTTTACACAATTATAGACAATACTAGTTTTCATATACCGGTAAAATATAAACAAAATCTATCGAGTAGTTTTCGAGATATTTAACGTTTAAATTTTCACTTTCTAGAACAGAAACAAACTTTAACTCAAAAAATCTCGTTTTCTGCTCGATTGATTTTTACTAAATTTTACACAATTATAGACAATACTGCTCTTCATATACTGGTAAAATATAAAGAAAATCTATCGAGTAGTTTTCGAGATATTTGATGTTAAAGTTTTCACTTTCTAGAAAGAAAAAAAATTATAACTTAAAAAATCTCGCTTTCCGCTAAAAAGATTTTTACTAAAATTTAGAAAATCTATCTAGTAGTTTTCGAGATATTTGATGTTAAAGTTTTCACTTTCTAGAACAGAAACAAACTTCAAGTCAAAAAATCTCGTTTTCTGCTCGATAGATTTTTCCTAATTTTTGAACAATTATAGACAATACCAGTCTCCATATAAAGGTAAAATATAATGAAAATCTATCGAGTAGTTTTCGAGATATTTGATGTTAAAAATTTTCACTTTCAAGAACAGAAACAAACTAACTCAAAAAATCTCGTTTTCTGCTCGATAGATTTTTACTAAATTTTACACAATTATAGACAATACTAGTTTTCATATACCGGTAAAATATAAACAAAATCTATCGAGTAGTTTTCGAGATATTTAACGTTTAAATTTTCACTTTCTAGAACAGAAACAAACTTTAACTCAAAAAATCTCGTTTTCTGCTCGATTGATTTTTACTAAATTTTACACAATTATAGACAATACTGCTCTTCATATACTGGTAAAATAAAAAGAAAATCTATCGAGTAGTTTTCGAGATATTTGATGTTAAAGTTTTCACTTTCTAGAACGGAAAAAAATTATAACTTAAAAAATCTCGCTTTCCGCTAAAAAGATTTTTACTAAAATTTAGAAAATCTATCTAGTAGTTTTCGAGATATTTGATGTTAAAGTTTTCACTTTCTAGAACAGAAACAAACTTCAAGTCAAAAAATCTCGTTTTCTGCTCGATAGATTTTTCCTAATTTTTGAACAATTATAGACAATACTAGTCTCCATATAAAGGTAAAATATAAAGAGAATCTATCAAGTAGTTTTCAAGATATTTGATGTTAAAGTTTTCACTTTCCAGAACAGGAACAAACTTCAAGTCAAAAAATCTCGTTTTCTCCTCGATAGATTTTTACTAAATTTTACACAATTATATACAATACTGGTCTTCATAAACAGGTAAAATATAAAGAAAATCTATCGAGTAGTTTTCGAGATATTTAACGTTTAAATTTTCACTTTCTAGGACAGAAACAAACTTTAACTCAAAAAATCTCGTTTTCTGCTCGATTGATTTTTACTAAATTTTACACAATTATAGACAATACTGGTCTTCATATACTGGTAAAATATAAAGAAAATCTATCGAGTAGTTTTCGAGATATTTGATGTTAAAGTTTTCACTTTCTAGAACGGAAAAAAATTATAACTTAAAAAATCTCGCTTTCCGCTAAAAAGATTTTTACTAAAATTCAGAAAATCTAACTAGTAGTTTTCGAGATATTTGATTTTAAAGTTTTCACTTTCTAGAACAGAAACAAACTTCAAGTCAAAAAATCTCGTTTTCTGCTCGATAGATTTTTCCTAATTTTTGAACAATTATAGACAATACTAGTCTCCTTATAAAGGTAAAATATAAAGAGAATCTATGAAGTAGTTTTCGAGATATTTGATGTTAAAGTTTTCACTTTCCAGAACAAGAACAAACTTCAAGTCAAAAAATCTCGTTTTCTCCTCGATAGATTTTTACTAAATTTTGCACAATTATAGACAATACTGGTCTTCATATACAGGTAAAATATAAAGAAAATCTATCGAGTAGTTTTCGAGATATTTAACGTTTAAATTTTCACTTTCTAGAACAGAAACCAACTTTAACTCAAAAAATCTCGTTTTCTGCTCGATTGATTTTTACTAAATTTTACACAATTATAGACAATACTGGTCTTCATACACTGGTAAAATATAAAGAAAATCTATCGAGTAGTTTTCGAGATATTTGATGTTACAGTTTTCACTTTCTAGAACGGAAAAAATTATAACTTAAAAAATCTCGCTTTCCGCTAAAAAGATTTTTACTAAAATTTAGAAAATCTATCTAGTAGTTTTCGAGATATTTGATGTTAAAGTTTTCACTTTCTAGAACTGAAACAAACTTCAAGTCAAAAAATCTCGTTTTCTGCTCGATAGATTTTTCCTAATTTTTGAACAATTATAGACAATACTAGTCTCCATATAAAGGTAAAATATAAAGAGAATCTATCAAGTAGTTTTCGAGATATTTGATGTTAAAGTTTTCACTTTCCAGAACAGGAACAAACTTCAAGTCAAAAAATCTCGTTTTCTCCTCGATAGATTTTTACTAAATTTTGCACAATTATAGACAATACTGGTCTTCATATACAGGTAAAATATAAAGAAAATCTATCGAGTAGTTTTCGAGATATTTGATGTTAAACTTTTTACTTTCCAAAACAGAAACAAACTTCAACTCAAAAAATCTCGTTTTCTGCTCGATAGATTTTCACTAAATTTTGCACAATTATAGACAATACTGGTCTTTATATACAGGTAAAATATAAACAAAATCTATCGAGTAGTTTTCGAGATATTTGATGTTAAAGTTTTCACTTTCTAGAACAGAAACAAACTTTGACTCAAAAAAATCACGTTTTCTGCTCGATAGATTTTTACAAAGTTTTACACAATTATAGACAATACTAGTCTTCATATACAGGTAAAATATAATGAAAATCTATCGAGTTGTTTTCGAGATATTTGATGTTAACAATTTTCACTTTCTAGAACAGAAACAAACATTAACTCAAAAAATCTGGTTTTCTGCTCGATAGATTTTTACTAAATTTTACACAATTATAGACAATACTAGTCTTCATATACACGTAAAATATAAACAAAATCTATCAAGTAGTTTAAGAGATATTTGATGTTAAAGTTTTCACTTTCTAGAACGTAAAAAAATTATAAATTTAAAAATCTCGCTTTCCGCTTAATAGATTTTTACTAAATTTTACACAATTATAGACAATTCTAGTCTCCATATACAGGTAAAATATTATGAAAATCTATTGAGTAGTTTTCGAGATATTTGATGTTAAAAATTTTCACTTTCTAGAACAGAAACAAATTTTAACTCAAAAAAATCTCGTTTTCTGCTCGATAGATTTTTACAAAGTTTTACACAATTATAGACAATACTAGTCTTCATATACAGGTAAAATATAATGAAAATCTATCGAGTAGTTTTCGAGATATTTGATGTTAAAAATTTTCACTTTCAAGAACAGAAACAAACTAACTCAAAAAATCTCGTTTTCTGCTCGATAGATTTTTACTAAATTTTACACAATTATAGACAATACTAGTTTTCATATACCGGTAAAATATAAACAAAATCTATCGAGTAGTTTTCGAGATATTTAACGTTTAAATTTTCACTTTCTAGAACAGAAACAAACTTTAACTCAAAAAATCTCGTTTTCTGCTCGATTGATTTTTACTAAATTTTACACAATTATAGACAATACTGCTCTTCATATACTGGTAAAATATAAAGAAAATCTATCGAGTAGTTTTCGAGATATTTGATGTTAAAGTTTTCACTTTCTAGAAAGAAAAAAAATTATAACTTAAAAAATCTCGCTTTCCGCTAAAAAGATTTTTACTAAAATTTAGAAAATCTATCTAGTAGTTTTCGAGATATTTGATGTTAAAGTTTTCACTTTCTAGAACAGAAACAAATTTTAACTCAAAAAAATCTCGTTTTCTGCTCCATAGATTTTTACTAAATTTTACACAATTATAGACAATACTAGTCTTCATATACAGGTAAAATATAAACAAAATCTATCGAGTAGTTTTCGAGATATTTGATGTTAAAGTTTTCACTTTCTAGAACGGAAAAAAATTATAACTTAAAAAATCTCGCTTTCCGCTTAATAAATTTTTACTAAAATTTAGAAAATCTATCTAGTAGTTTTCGAGATATTTGATGTTAAAGTTTTCACTTTCTAGAACAGAAACAAACTTCAAGTCAAAAAATCTCGTTTTCTGCTCGATAGATTTTTACTAAATTTTGCACAATTATATACAATACTGGTCTTCATATACAGGTAAAATATAAAGAAAATCTATCGAGTAGTTTTCGAGATATTTGATGTTAAAGTTTTCACTTTCTAGAACAGAAACAAATTTTAACTCAAAAAAATCTCGTTTTCTGCTCGATAGATTTTTACAAAGTTTTACACAATTATAGACAATACTAGTCTTCATATACAGGTAAAATATAATGAAAATCTATCGAGTAGTTTTCGAGATATTTGTTGTTAAAAATTTTCACTTTCAAGAACAGAAACAAACTAACTCAAAAAATCTCGTTTCCTGCTCGATAGATTTTTACTAAATTTTACACAATTATAGACAATACTAGTTTTCATATACCGGTAAAATATTAACAAAATCTATCGAGTAGTTTTCGAGATATTTAACGTTTAAATTTTCACTTTCTAGAACAGAAACAAACTTTAACTCAAAAAATCTCGTTTTCTGCTCGATTGATTTTTACTAAATTTTACACAATTATAGACAATACTGGTCTTCATATACTGTCAAAATATAAAGAAAATCTATCGAGTAGTTTTCGAGATATTTGATGTTAAAGTTTTCACTTTCTAGAACGGAAAAAATTATAACTTAAAAAATCTCGCTTTCCGCTAAAAAGATTTTTACTAAAATTTAGAAAATCTATCTAGTAGTTTTCGAGATATTTGATGTTAAAAATTTTCACTTTCAAGAACAGAAACAAACTAACTCAAAAAATCTCGTTTCCTGCTCGATAGATTTTTACTAAATTTTACACAATTATAGACAATACTAGTTTTCATATACCGGTAAAATATAAACAAAATCTATCGAGTAGTTTTCGAGATATTTGATGTTAAAGTTTTCACTTTCTAGAACGGAAAAAAATTATAACTTAAAAAATCTCGCTTTCCGCTAAAAAGATTTTTACTAAATTTTACACAATTATAGACAATACTGGTCTTCATATACTGTCAAAATATAAAGAAAATCTATCGAGTAGTTTTTGAGATATTTGATGTTAAAGTTTTGACTTTCTAGAACGGAAAAAATTATAACTTAAAAAATCTCGCTTTCCGCTAAAAAGATTTTTACTAAAATTTAGAAAATCTATCTAGTAGTTTTCGAGATATTTGATGTTAAAGTTTTCACTTTCTAGAACAGAAACAAACTTCAAGTCAAAAAATCTCGTTTTCTGCTCGATAGATTTTTCCTAATTTTTGAACAATTATAGACAATACTAGTCTCCATATAAAGGTAAAATATAAAGAGAATCTATCAAGTAGTTTTCGAGATATTTGATGTTAAAGTTTTCACTTTCCAGAACAGGAACAAACTTCAAGTCAAAAAATCTCGTTTTCTGCTCGATAGATTTTTCCTAATTTTTGAACAATTATAGACAATACTAGTCTCCTTATAAAGGTAAAATATAAAGAGAATCTATGAAGTAGTTTTCGAGATATTTGATGTTAAAGTTTTCACTTTCCAGAACAAGAACAAACTTCAAGTCAAAAAATCTCGTTTTCTCCTCGATAGATTTTTACTAAATTTTGCACAATTATAGACAATACTGGTCTTCATATACAGGTAAAATATAAAGAAAATCTATCGAGTAGTTTTCGAGATATTTAACGTTTAAATTTTCACTTTCTAGAACAGAAACCAACTTTAACTCAAAAAATCTCGTTTTCTGCTCGATTGATTTTTACTAAATTTTACACAATTATAGACAATACTGGTCTTCATACACTGGTAAAATATAAAGAAAATCTATCGAGTAGTTTTCGAGATATTTGATGTTACAGTTTTCACTTTCTAGAACGGAAAAAATTATAACTTAAAAAATCTCGCTTTCCGCTAAAAAGATTTTTACTAAAATTTAGAAAATCTATCTAGTAGTTTTCGAGATATTTGATGTTAAAGTTTTCACTTTCTAGAACTGAAACAAACTTCAAGTCAAAAAATCTCGTTTTCTGCTCGATAGATTTTTCCTAATTTTTGAACAATTATAGACAATACTAGTCTCCATATAAAGGTAAAATATAAAGAGAATCTATCAAGTAGTTTTCGAGATATTTGATGTTAAAGTTTTCACTTTCCAGAACAGGAACAAACTTCAAGTCAAAAAATCTCGTTTTCTCCTCGATAGATTTTTACTAAATTTTGCACAATTATAGACAATACTGGTCTTCATATACAGGTAAAATATAAAGAAAATCTATCGAGTAGTTTTCGAGATATTTGATGTTAAACTTTTTACTTTCCAAAACAGAAACAAACTTCAACTCAAAAAATCTCGTTTTCTGCTCGATAGATTTTCACTAAATTTTGCACAATTATAGACAATACTGGTCTTTATATACAGGTAAAATATAAACAAAATCTATCGAGTAGTTTTCGAGATATTTGATGTTAAAGTTTTCACTTTCTAGAACAGAAACAAACTTTGACTCAAAAAAATCACGTTTTCTGCTCGATAGATTTTTACAAAGTTTTACACAATTATAGACAATACTAGTCTTCATATACAGGTAAAATATAATGAAAATCTATCGAGTTGTTTTCGAGATATTTGATGTTAACAATTTTCACTTTCTAGAACAGAAACAAACATTAACTCAAAAAATCTGGTTTTCTGCTCGATAGATTTTTACTAAATTTTACACAATTATAGACAATACTAGTCTTCATATACAGGTAAAATATAAACAAAATCTATCAAGTAGTTTAAGAGATATTTGATGTTAAAGTTTTCACTTTCTAGAACGTAAAAAAATTATAAATTTAAAAATCTCGCTTTCCGCTTAATAGATTTTTACTAAATTTTACACAATTATAGACAATTCTAGTCTCCATATACAGGTAAAATATTATGAAAATCTATTGAGTAGTTTTCGAGATATTTGATGTTAAAAATTTTCACTTTCTAGAACAGAAACAAATTTTAACTCAAAAAAATCTCGTTTTCTGCTCGATAGATTTTTACAAAGTTTTACACAATTATAGACAATACTAGTCTTCATATACAGGTAAAATATAATGAAAATCTATCGAGTAGTTTTCGAGATATTTGATGTTAAAAATTTTCACTTTCAAGAACAGAAACAAACTAACTCAAAAAATCTCGTTTTCTGCTCGATAGATTTTTACTAAATTTTACACAATTATAGACAATACTAGTTTTCATATACCGGTAAAATATAAACAAAATCTATCGAGTAGTTTTCGAGATATTTAACGTTTAAATTTTCACTTTCTAGAACAGAAACAAACTAACTCAAAAAATCTCGTTTCCTGCTCGATAGATTTTTACTAAATTTTACACAATTATAGACAATACTAGTTTTCATATACCGGTAAAATATTAACAAAATCTATCGAGTAGTTTTCGAGATATTTAACGTTTAAATTTTCACTTTCTAGAACAGAAACAAACTTTAACTCAAAAAATCTCGTTTTCTGCTCGATTGATTTTTACTAAATTTTACACAATTATAGACAATACTGGTCTTCATATACTGTCAAAATATAAAGAAAATCTATCGAGTAGTTTTCGAGATATTTGATGTTAAAGTTTTCACTTTCTAGAACGGAAAAAATTATAACTTAAAAAATCTCGCTTTCCGCTAAAAAGATTTTTACTAAAATTTAGAAAATCTATCTAGTAGTTTTCGAGATATTTGATGTTAAAAATTTTCACTTTCAAGAACAGAAACAAACTAACTCAAAAAATCTCGTTTCCTGCTCGATAGATTTTTACTAAATTTTACACAATTATAGACAATACTAGTTTTCATATACCGGTAAAATATAAACAAAATCTATCGAGTAGTTTTCGAGATATTTGATGTTAAAGTTTTCACTTTCTAGAACGGAAAAAAATTATAACTTAAAAAATCTCGCTTTCCGCTAAAAAGATTTTTACTAAATTTTACACAATTATAGACAATACTGGTCTTCATATACTGTCAAAATATAAAGAAAATCTATCGAGTAGTTTTTGAGATATTTGATGTTAAAGTTTTGACTTTCTAGAACGGAAAAAATTATAACTTAAAAAATCTCGCTTTCCGCTAAAAAGATTTTTACTAAAATTTAGAAAATCTATCTAGTAGTTTTCGAGATATTTGATGTTAAAGTTTTCACTTTCTAGAACAGAAACAAACTTCAAGTCAAAAAATCTCGTTTTCTGCTCGATAGATTTTTCCTAATTTTTGAACAATTATAGACAATACTAGTCTCCATATAAAGGTAAAATATAAAGAGAATCTATCAAGTAGTTTTCGAGATATTTGATGTTAAAGTTTTCACTTTCCAGAACAGGAACAAACTTCAAGTCAAAAAATCTCGTTTTCTGCTCGATAGATTTTTCCTAATTTTTGAACAATTATAGACAATACTAGTCTCCTTATAAAGGTAAAATATAAAGAGAATCTATGAAGTAGTTTTCGAGATATTTGATGTTAAAGTTTTCACTTTCCAGAACAAGAACAAACTTCAAGTCAAAAAATCTCGTTTTCTCCTCGATAGATTTTTACTAAATTTTGCACAATTATAGACAATACTGGTCTTCATATACAGGTAAAATATAAAGAAAATCTATCGAGTAGTTTTCGAGATATTTAACGTTTAAATTTTCACTTTCTAGAACAGAAACCAACTTTAACTCAAAAAATCTCGTTTTCTGCTCGATTGATTTTTACTAAATTTTACACAATTATAGACAATACTGGTCTTCATACACTGGTAAAATATAAAGAAAATCTATCGAGTAGTTTTCGAGATATTTGATGTTACAGTTTTCACTTTCTAGAACGGAAAAAATTATAACTTAAAAAATCTCGCTTTCCGCTAAAAAGATTTTTACTAAAATTTAGAAAATCTATCTAGTAGTTTTCGAGATATTTGATGTTAAAGTTTTCACTTTCTAGAACGGAAAAAAATTATAACTTAAAAAATCTCGCTTTCCGCTTAATAAATTTTTACTAAAATTTAGAAAATCTATCTAGTAGTTTTCGAGATATTTGATGTTAAAGTTTTCACTTTCTAGAACAGAAACAAACTTCAAGTCAAAAAATCTCGTTTTCTGCTCGATAGATTTTTACTAAATTTTGCACAATTATATACAATACTGGTCTTCATATACAGGTAAAATATAAAGAAAATCTATCGAGTAGTTTTCGAGATATTTGATGTTAAAGTTTTCACTTTCTAGAACAGAAACAAATTTTAACTCAAAAAAATCTCGTTTTCTGCTCGATAGATTTTTACAAAGTTTTACACAATTATAGACAATACTAGTCTTCATATACAGGTAAAATATAATGAAAATCTATCGAGTAGTTTTCGAGATATTTGTTGTTAAAAATTTTCACTTTCAAGAACAGAAACAAACTAACTCAAAAAATCTCGTTTCCTGCTCGATAGATTTTTACTAAATTTTACACAATTATAGACAATACTAGTTTTCATATACCGGTAAAATATTAACAAAATCTATCGAGTAGTTTTCGAGATATTTAACGTTTAAATTTTCACTTTCTAGAACAGAAACAAACTTTAACTCAAAAAATCTCGTTTTCTGCTCGATTGATTTTTACTAAATTTTACACAATTATAGACAATACTGGTCTTCATATACTGTCAAAATATAAAGAAAATCTATCGAGTAGTTTTCGAGATATTTGATGTTAAAGTTTTCACTTTCTAGAACGGAAAAAATTATAACTTAAAAAATCTCGCTTTCCGCTAAAAAGATTTTTACTAAAATTTAGAAAATCTATCTAGTAGTTTTCGAGATATTTGATGTTAAAAATTTTCACTTTCAAGAACAGAAACAAACTAACTCAAAAAATCTCGTTTCCTGCTCGATAGATTTTTACTAAATTTTACACAATTATAGACAATACTAGTTTTCATATACCGGTAAAATATAAACAAAATCTATCGAGTAGTTTTCGAGATATTTGATGTTAAAGTTTTCACTTTCTAGAACGGAAAAAAATTATAACTTAAAAAATCTCGCTTTCCGCTAAAAAGATTTTTACTAAATTTTACACAATTATAGACAATACTGGTCTTCATATACTGTCAAAATATAAACAAAATCTATCGAGTAGTTTTCGAGATATTTGATGTTAAAGTTTTCACTTTCTAGAACGGAAAAAAATTATAACTTAAAAAATCTCGCTTTCCGCTTAATAAATTTTTACTAAAATTTAGAAAATCTATCTAGTAGTTTTCGAGATATTTGATGTTAAAGTTTTCACTTTCTAGAACAGAAACAAACTTCAAGTCAAAAAATCTCGTTTTCTGCTCGATAGATTTTTACTAAATTTTGCACAATTATATACAATACTGGTCTTCATATACAGGTAAAATATAAAGAAAATCTATCGAGTAGTTTTCGAGATATTTGATGTTAAAGTTTTCACTTTCTAGAACAGAAACAAATTTTAACTCAAAAAAATCTCGTTTTCTGCTCGATAGATTTTTACAAAGTTTTACACAATTATAGACAATACTAGTCTTCATATACAGGTAAAATATAATGAAAATCTATCGAGTAGTTTTCGAGATATTTGTTGTTAAAAATTTTCACTTTCAAGAACAGAAACAAACTAACTCAAAAAATCTCGTTTCCTGCTCGATAGATTTTTACTAAATTTTACACAATTATAGACAATACTAGTTTTCATATACCGGTAAAATATTAACAAAATCTATCGAGTAGTTTTCGAGATATTTAACGTTTAAATTTTCACTTTCTAGAACAGAAACAAACTTTAACTCAAAAAATCTCGTTTTCTGCTCGATTGATTTTTACTAAATTTTACACAATTATAGACAATACTGGTCTTCATATACTGTCAAAATATAAAGAAAATCTATCGAGTAGTTTTCGAGATATTTGATGTTAAAGTTTTCACTTTCTAGAACGGAAAAAATTATAACTTAAAAAATCTCGCTTTCCGCTAAAAAGATTTTTACTAAAATTTAGAAAATCTATCTAGTAGTTTTCGAGATATTTGATGTTAAAAATTTTCACTTTCAAGAACAGAAACAAACTAACTCAAAAAATCTCGTTTCCTGCTCGATAGATTTTTACTAAATTTTACACAATTATAGACAATACTAGTTTTCATATACCGGTAAAATATAAACAAAATCTATCGAGTAGTTTTCGAGATATTTGATGTTAAAGTTTTCACTTTCTAGAACGGAAAAAAATTATAACTTAAAAAATCTCGCTTTCCGCTAAAAAGATTTTTACTAAATTTTACACAATTATAGACAATACTGGTCTTCATATACTGTCAAAATATAAAGAAAATCTATCGAGTAGTTTTTGAGATATTTGATGTTAAAGTTTTGACTTTCTAGAACGGAAAAAATTATAACTTAAAAAATCTCGCTTTCCGCTAAAAAGATTTTTACTAAAATTTAGAAAATCTATCTAGTAGTTTTCGAGATATTTGATGTTAAAGTTTTCACTTTCTAGAACAGAAACAAACTTCAAGTCAAAAAATCTCGTTTTCTGCTCGATAGATTTTTCCTAATTTTTGAACAATTATAGACAATACTAGTCTCCATATAAAGGTAAAATATAAAGAGAATCTATCAAGTAGTTTTCGAGATATTTGATGTTAAAGTTTTCACTTTCCAGAACAGGAACAAACTTCAAGTCAAAAAATCTCGTTTTCTCCTCGATAGATGTTTACTAAATTTTGCACAATTATATACAATACTGGTCTTCATATACA
Organism: Rhodnius prolixus; assembly: GCF_049639745.1. Taxonomy (NCBI): domain Eukaryota; kingdom Metazoa; phylum Arthropoda; class Insecta; order Hemiptera; family Reduviidae; genus Rhodnius; species Rhodnius prolixus. The sequence goes on from NW_027411634.1 coordinate 41,776,920, forward strand.
GGTAAAATATAAAGAAAATCTATCGAGTAGTTTTCGAGATATTTAACGTTTAAATTTTCACTTTCTAGAACAGAAACAAACTTCAAGTCAAAAAATCTCGTTTTCTGCTCGATAGATTTTTACTAAATTTTGCACAATTATAGACAATACTGGTCTTCATATACAGGTAAAATATAAAGAAAATCTATCGAGTAGTTTTCGAGATATTTGATGTTAAAGTTTTCACTTTCTAGAACAGAAACAAATTTTAACTCAAAAAAATCTCGTTTTCTGCTCGATAGATTTTTACAAAGTTTTACACAATTATAGACAATACTAGTCTTCATATACAGGTAAAATATAATGAAAATCTATCGAGTAGTTTTCGAGAAATCTGTTGTTAAAAATTTTCACTTTCAAGAACAGAAACAAACTAACTCAAAAAATCTCGTTTCCTGCTCGATAGATTTTTACTAAATTTTACACAATTATAGACAATACTAGTTTTCATATACCGGTAAAATATAAACAAAATCTATCGAGTAGTTTTCGAGATATTTAACGTTTAAATTTTCACTTTCTAGAACAGAAACAAACTAACTCAAAAAATCTCGTTTCCTGCTCGATAGATTTTTACTAAATTTTACACAATTATAGACAATACTAGTTTTAATACCGGTAAAATATAAACAAAATCTATCGAGTAGTTTTCGAGATATTTGATGTTAAAGTTTTCACTTTCTAGAACGGAAAAAAATTATAACTTAAAAAATCTCGCTTTCCGCTAAAAAGATTTTTACTAAAATTTAGAAAATCTATCTAGTAGTTTTCGAGATATTTGATGTTAAAGTTTTCACTTTCCAGAAAAGGAACAAACTTCAAGTCAAAAAATCTCGTTTTCTCCTCGATTGATTTTTACTAAATTTTGCACAATTATAGACAATACTGGTCTTCATATACAGGTAAAATATAAAGAAAATCTATAGAGTAGTTTTCGAGATATTTGATGTTAAAGTTTTCACTTTCTAGAACAGAAAAAAATTTTAACTCAAAAAAATCTCGTTTTCTGCTCGATAGATTTTTACAAAGTTTTACACAATTATAGAAAATACTAGTCTTCATATACAGGTAAAATATAAAGAAAATCTATCGAGTAGTTTTCGAGATATTTGATGTTAAAGTTTTCACTTTCTAGAACGGAAAAAAATTAAAACTTAAAAAACCTCGCTTTCCGCTAAAAAGATTTTTACTAAAATTTAGAAAATCAATCTAGTAGTTTTCGAGATATTTGATGTTAAAGTTTTCACTTTCTAGAACCGAAACAAACTTCAAGTCAAAAAATCTCTTTTTCTGCTCGATAGATTTTTACTAAATTTTGCACAATTATAGACAATACTGGTCTTCATATACAGGTAAAATATAAAGAAAATCTATCGAGTAGTTTTCGAGATATTTGATGTTAAAGTTTTCACTTTCTAGAACAGAATTAAATTTTAACTCAAAAAAATCTCGTTTTCTGCTCGATAGATTTTTACAAAGTTTTACACAATTATAGACAATACTAGTCTTCATATACAGGTAAAATATAATGAAAATCTATCGAGTAGTTTTCGAGATATTTGTTGTTAAAAATTTTCACTTTCAAGAACAGAAACAAACTAACTCAAAAAATCTCGTTTCCTGCTCGATAGATTTTTACTAAATTTTACACAATTATAGACAATACTAGTTTTCATATACCGGTAAAATATAAACAAAATCTATCGAGTAGTTTTCGAGATATTTAACGTTTAAATTTTCACTTTCTAGAACAGAAACAAACTTTAACTCAAAAAATCTCGCTTTCCGCTAAAAAGATTTTTACTAAAATTTAGAAAATCTATCTAGTAGTTTTCGAGATATTTGTTGTTAAAAATTTTCACTTTCAAGAACAGAAACAAACTAACTCAAAAAATCTCGTTTCTTGCTCGATAGATTTTTACTAAATTTTACACAATTATAGACAATACTAGTTTTCATATATCGGTAAAATATAAACAAAATCTATCGAGTAGTTTTCGAGATATTTGATGTTAAAGTTTTCACTTTCTAGAACGGAAAAAAATTATAACTTAAAAAATCTCGCTTTCCGCTAAAAAGATTTTTACTAAAATTTAGAAAATCTATCTAGTAGTTTTCGAGATATTTGATGTTAAAGTTTTCACTTTCCAGAACAGGAACAAACTTCAAGTCAAAAAATCTCGTTTTCTCCTCAATAGATTTTTACTAAATTTTGCACAATTATAGCCAATACTGGTCTTCATAAACAGGTAAAATATAAAGAAAATCTATCGAGTAGTTTTCGAGATATTTGATGTTAAAGTTTTCACTTTCTAGAACAGAAACAAATTTTAACTCAAAAAAATCTCGTTTTCTGCTCGATAGATTTTTACAAAGTTTTACACAATTATAGAAAATACTAGTCTTCATATACAGGTAAAATATAAAGAAAATCTATCGAGTAGTTTTCGAGATATTTGATGTTAAAGTTTTCACTTTCTAGAACGGAAAAAAATTATAACTTAAAAAATCTCGCTTTCCACTAAAAAGATTTTTACTAAAATTTAGAAAATCTATCTAGTAGTTTTCGAGATATTTGATGTTAAAGTTTTCACTTTCTAGAACAGAAACAAACTTCAAGTCAAAAAACCTCGTTTTCTGCTCGATAGATTTTTCCTAATTTTTGAACAATTATAGACAATACTAGTCTCCATATAAAGGTAAAATATAAAGAGAATCTATCAAGTAGTTTTCGAGATATTTGATGTTAAAGTTTTCACTTTCCAGAACAGGAACAAACTTCAAGTCAAAAATCTCGTTTTCTCCTCAATAGATTTTTACTAAATTTTGCACAATTATAGACAATACTGGTCTTCATATACAGGTAAAATATAAAGAAAATCTATCGAGTAGTTTTCGAGATATTTGATGTTAAAGTTTTCACTTTCTAGAACAGAAACAAATTTTAACTCAAAAAAATCTCGTTTTCTGCTCGATAGATTTTTACAATGTTTTACACAATTATAGACAATACTAGTCTTCATATACAGGTAAAATATAATGAAAATCTATCGAGTAGTTTTCGAGATATTTGTTAAAAATTTTCACTTTCAAGAACAGAAACAAACTAACTCAAAAAATCTCGTTTCCTGCTCGATAGATTTTTACTAAATTTTACACAATTATAGACAATACTAGTTTTCATATACCGGTAAAATATAAACAAAATCTATCGAGTAGTTTTCGAGATATTTCATGTTAAAGTTTTCACTTTCTAGAACGGAAAAAAATTATATCTTAAAAAATCTCGCTTTCCGCTAAAAAGATTTTTACTAAAATTTAGAAAATCTATCTAGTAGTTTTCGAGATATTTGATGTTAAAGTTTTCACTTTCCAGAACAGGAACAAACTTCAAGTCAAAAAATCTCGTTTTCTCCTCGATAGATTTTTACTAAATTTTGCACAATTATAGACAATACTGGTCTTCATATACAGGTAAAATATAAAGAAAATCTATCGAGTAGTTTTCGAGATATTTGATGTTAAAGTTTTCACTTTCTAGAACAGAAACAAATTTTAACTCAAAAAAATCTCGTTTTCTGCTCGATAGATTTTTACAAAGTTTTACACAATTATAGAAAATACTAGTCTTCATATACAGGTAAAATATAATGAAAATCTATCGAGTAGTTTTCGAGATATTTGATGTTAAAAATTTTCACTTTCAAGAACAGAAACAAACTAACTCAAAAAATCTCGTTTCCTGCTCGATAGATTTTTACTAAATTTTACACAATTATAGACAATACTAGTTTTCATATACCGGTAAAATATAAACAAAATCTATCGAGTAGTTTTCGAGATATTTAACGTTTAAATTTTCACTTTCTAGAACAGAAACAAACTTTAACTCAAAAAATCTCGTTTTCTGCTCGATTGATTTTTACTAAATTTTACACAATTATAGACAATACTGGTCTTCATATACTGGTAAAATATAAAGAAAATCTATCGAGTAGTTTTCGAGATATTTGATGTTAAAGTTTTCACTTTCTATAACGGAAAAAAATTATAACTTAAAAAATCTCGCTTTCCGCTAAAAAGATTTTTACTAAAATTTAGAAAATCTATCTAGTAGTTTTCGAGATATTTGATGTTAAAGTTTTCACTTTCTAGAACAGAAACAAACTTCAAGTCAAAAAATCTGGTTTTCTGCTCGAAAGATTTTTCCTAATTTTTGAACAATTATAGACAATACTAGTCTCCATATAAAGGTAAAATATAAAGAGAATCTATCAAGTAGTTTTCGAGATATTTGATGTTAAAGTTTTCACTTTCCACAACAGGAACAAACTTCAAGTCAAAAAATCTCGTTTTCTCCTCGATAGATTTTTACTAAATTTTGCACAATTATAGACAATACTGGTCTTTATATATTGGTAAAATATAAAGAAAATCTTTCGAGTAGTTTTCGAGATATTTGATGTTAAAGTTTTCACTTTCTAGAACGGAAAAAAATTATAACTTAAAAAATCTCGCTTTCCGCTAAAAAGATTTTTACTAAAATTTAGAAAATCTATCTAGTAGTTTTCGAGATATTTGATGTTAAAGTTTTCACTTTCTAGAACAGAAACAAACTTCAAGTCAAAAAATCTCGTTTTCTGCTCGATAGATTTTTCCTAATTTTTGAACAATTATAGACAACACTAGTCTCCATATAAAGGTAAAATATAAAGAGAATCTATCAAGTAGTTTTCGAGATATTTGATGTTAAAGTTTTCACTTTCCAGAACAGGAACAAACTTCAAGTCAAAAAATCTCGTTTTCTCCTCGATAGATTTTTACTAAATTTTGCACAATTATAGATAATACTGGTCTTCATATACAAGTAAAATATAAAGAAAATCTATCGAGTAGTTTTCGAGATATTTGATGTTAAACTTTTTACTTTCCAAAACAGAAACAAACTTTAACTCAAAAAATCTCGTTTTCTGCTCGATAGATTTTCACTAAATTTTGCACAATTATAGACAATACTGGTCTTTATATACTGGTAAAATATAAAGAAAATCTTTCGAGTAGTTTTCGAGATATTTGATTAATGTTTTCACTTTCTAGAACAGAAACAAACTTCAACGCAAAAAATCTCGTTTTCTGCTCCACAGATTCTTACTAAATTTTACACAATTATAGATAATACTAGTCTCCATATACAGGTAAAATATAAACAAAATCTATTGAGTAGTTTTCGAGATATTTGATGTTAAAGTTTTCACTTTCTAGAACAGAAACAAACTTTGACTCAAAAAAATCTCGTTTTCTGCTCGATAGATTTTTACAAAGTTTTACACAATTATAGACAATACTAGTCTTCATATACAGGTAAAATATAATGAAAATTTATCGAGTTGTTTTCGAGATATTTGATGTTAACAATTTTCACTTTCTAGAACAGAAACAAACATTAACTCCAAAAATCTGGTTTTCTGCTCGATAGATTTTTACTAAATTTTACACAATTATAGACAATACTAGTCTTCATATACAGGTAAAATATAAACAAAATCTATCAAGTAGTTTAAGAGATATTTGATGTTAAAGTTTTCACTTTCTAGAACGTAAAAAAATTATAAATTTAAAAATCTCGCTTTCCGCTTAATAGATTTTTACTAAATTTTACACAATTATAGACAATTCTAGTCTTCATATACAGGTAAAATATAAACAAAATCTATCTAGTAGTTTAAGAGATATTTGATGTTAAAGTTTTCACTTTCTAGAACGTAAAAAAATTATAACTTAAAAAATCTCGCTTTCCGCTTAATAGATTTTTACTAAAATTTAGAAAATCTATCTAGTAGTTTTCGAGATATTTGATGTTAAAGTTTTCACTTTCTAGAACAAAAACAATTTTTAACTCAAAATATCTCGTTTTCTGTTCGATAGATTTTTTTCTAAATTTTACACAATTATAGACAATACTAGTCTTCATTAACAGGTAAAATATAATGAAAATCTATCGAGTAGTTTTCATGATATTTGATGTTAAAGTTTTCACTTTCTAGAACAGAAACAAACTTCAAGTCAAAAAACTCGTTTTCTGCTCGATAGATTTTTACTAAATTTTGCACAATTATAGACAATACTAGTCTCCATATAAAGGTAAAATATAAAGAGAATCTATCGAGTAGTTTTCGAGATATTTGATGTTAAAGTTTTCACTTTCCAGAACAGGAACAAATTTCAACTCAAAAAATCTCGTTTTCTGCTCGATAGATTTTTACTAAATTGTGCACAATTATAGACAATACTGGTCTTTATATACAGGTAAAATATAAAGAAAATCTATCGAATAGTTTTCGAGATATTTGATGTTAAAAATTTTCATTTTCTAGAACAGAAACAAACATTAACTCAAAAAATCTCGTTTTCTGCTCGATAGATTTTTACTAAATTTTGCACAATTATAGACAATACTAGTCTTCATATACAGGTAAAATATAAACAAAATCTATCGAGTAGTTTTTGAGATATTTGATGTTAAATTTTTCACTTTCTAGAACAGAAATAAACTTCAACTCAAAAAATCTCGTTTTCTGCTCGATAGATTTTTACTACATTTTGCACAATTATAGACAATACTAGTCTTCATATACAGGTAAAATATAAAGAAAATCTATCGAGTAGTTTTCGAGATATTTGATGTTATATTTTTCACTTTCTAGAACAGAAACAAACTTTAACTCAAAAAATTTCGATTTCTGCTCGTTAGATTTTTCCAAAATTTTACACAATTATAGACAATACTAGTCTTCATTTACAGATAAAATATAAACAAAATCTATTGAGTAGTTTTCGAGATATTTGATGTTAAAGTGTTTAAATAAGTACAATTCTTTTAGTATATGGAAATATCGATCTGATACGACGATTAATCGCCGATCGCCTAATAACGTACTGGCAATTTTCTCGTAGGATGAGGAAGAAAGAATATTTACATTTTCAGTCTTTTTTATTTTTATTTTTTCCAAGCTTTCGATCTAGGTCCTTCTACCTAGGGACTAAGTTCATCTTCTGGGCTTACATGCTATTGATTTTTTTATTATTTTTTTTTTTTGTTTAATTATTTATTTAGTTACAATCAACGCATAGTGTTATAAGCAACAAGGGTAACAATAAGCAACATATCACCCATATCAGAGTGGAGAAGTTACCCAGTGGTAACACTACAATAATATTCTACATTCTACTGACCCTCTTCATCAAAGACGAGGGCACTGTTTTTTAAGACTGTCCTAGAAGTGTTGTCTGGAAATGTTCTGGAAGATAGATGTTGGTGCCAGTGATGGATTGTGATGAGATTGAATGTTGACTTGTGTGACGGAAAGAATTTGGTGACGTAGAAAGAAACTACTGATTATTAAATTATTTTTTTTACATTGTCGTACGTGAAGTTGGTAAATCTTCTGTCCTGTCTTGCTTATATACCTCTAGTTCCCGGGTCGAAAGCTTCAGGATCAGAAGAATCAACCTTCAACAACTTTACATAAATTTCCATTCATGGTAAATCACCTAAAAGCGATAAAAAACAAATACATTGATAGCAACGCCATCTCTGTGTTTGGATGAGAAATTGTCATTTTATCCTATATAAAATCCTCTACCAGATTGTATTTAGTGAGGGGGAAAAAAGTCCCTCCTCTCCGTCAGAGGGATCAATGCCCTGAAAATGAGGTTGATGTGAACAGAAGTGTGAAGCAAAGAGAAATTAGTCGCCCAGATTAATATGTCGGGGGGAGAGAGAGGACGAACTGGGTTGGTTACTATGGAAAAATTGGGCTAGGTAATGTGTCAGAGCTGTTCTGGTGAAAGCAAGCGAGCCACTTTGAAGGGCTAACTAGGTGAAGGGAAAGGAGTGTGCCTTACTAGAAGGTTCTTCAGCAAGCTTTAGCCAGATTACTTCTTCCTGACTGGGAAAACCCACATGCGAGAGAGAGATGGGTGGGTCTATCTCTGGAACAAGGAACACACCTTGTCTGTCTGTCTGTCTGTTGAAGGGCAGAACGACAGCAAAGAGAGGTGGGGAAAAAAAGAGGAGACCCTGAAGAATTAGAGGACACATGACTTCGCCTGGGTACAGTGAACCCCTGAGAGTCTCTGGACCCACATCAAAGCAGATCTCCTCTAATCGACCGCATCAATCAACCAAAATAAAACCCCTCTCTTAAGCAGTAAACCAATTGTGTTTTTTATTTCACTTTTCATCTCTCTCGTCTACTCATTATTATTATCTAGAAGGCAAGAAAGTACAGTAATGGTAGTTTAGAAAGAAGTAGAAGTCCCCCTCCACTTTACACACCAAAAGTTTGATTTGAAGCGTTTTTGCGAGAAAATTATTGGAAACCTGAAGAAACCATTCAGCAATTAAAATGTTACTTCCGGTAGACCTATTTGGACCAAAACTGGCGCGACCTCTGCTAGCATTTGAGTGAAATATATAGATTTAAGGTTTCTGCGATTCTTTAAAGGTTACGGCGGTTATTTGGACGGGCAGATGGACATACGCAATGCACAGACAGAGACAAACTTTCCCTTAGGCTGGAAACATAGTGGAGCGGCGATGGTAGCGTTGCTCTATCTTCGCTTTGCTCTCCACTATGCGCGGTCCCATATGTTAACTTCTGTTTGATTTCGCCGCTTTGCTCTTCGCTATCATCGCCGCTCCACTATGTTTCCAGCCTTACTAACACACCTAAAGAAATCAGAGCCATCTCATTTAAAAACAAATCAATATCCTACCATTAATAGAGTGAGCAATTCGGCCCACTTCCGGGCGGTAAAATTTCAATTGCTAGGTGGAGGGGAACCTATGGTTGAACCCTAAATTTGGGGCTTCCTGCTAATTTGTGAGATTTGTTTACACACACACACTCAGGTTGGCCACTTTCCTAAACTATTGTCACAATGAAAACACAATTTCAAAAAATTTATCCACGATCTCTACACTTCCCTTTTTACCTAAGCTGTGGACGAGAAATAAAAATGGATTTTGGAGGGGAGGGAATGACGTATGAATCCATGATAACCCATTTGTGACCATTGTATTAAAATACAATGTAGCTATGACGTCCCCATGTGAGATACACGTGTATAGAATTTAGAACCAGTTTTTTTTTTTTTCAGTTTTACACGTGTGTCCTTTGGCAAATCGGTGAAGTAAAACGTTAAGGGATAGCAAGGGGATAGCGCATTGTGGATGGTAGACGGGGGAACAAGCCAGATGTTCCGCACTGATAAGAGCTGCTCCAGTTCGGGGCAGAACTTCCAGGGAAGTTCCAGGATGGAGATCCACTCACGATAGACTGACTTCTAGGGCTATCATTTACTGCGAGCAATCCACGGTGATTTCATTGTACCCTACTTCCCAGATTTAGGGTATCCAGGTCCCTTAAAGGTCCATGATATTATCCTACAAATTTTCCGAAATTCTGGAATGACCCTTCAAGAGAGAAGCGTATCCATCATCCGTCCGCCCAGAACTGCCCTAGGATTATAATCCTACAAAAAGGGAACCAGGTAAAACTGCACAAATGCATTCACAAAGTTAGGGGAAAGACGAGAGTCCCACTTCTGGAAGAAAGTTTAGTGAAGTGGGTCTGGCTGAAGGATGCACTTCTAAATTGCAAAATTTAGATAAATTTTGTAAATCTTTAAACAAATAAAATGGCCAATTAAAGTAAAGTAATCGCCTATTTGTTCAGGCAGGCTTTACGTCCAACTACCCAATTAGGTGTCGTGGACGGAGGCGACTAGCAAACGTACTTTACTTTTGAATTTCTCATATTAACCATTAAATAAAATCCATGGCCTAGACCGGGAATCGAACCCAGTACCACAATACATAATAGCTTTGCAGGTCTCGCCTCTAAACACTCGGCTACCTTGGCGCCTTGCACGTCTCGCCTCTAACAAAATTGCCAATTAAAATGAAAATAAACAAAAAAATATAAATCACCAGAACTTTTGTGATTCTGTCCGTAATATGTTAAAAGACCAGTTAATGTAATAAGTGTTAATGTAATAACTAAGGATGGCAAGCCTGGTTTGTGTGTACGCGCGCGTACATGCAGTTTTTTGTTTTTAATTGACGATGACGTAGTAGGTAATGCCTGACGTAGGCTGTCAGCTGAAACAAGACACTGCTGCATTGTGGGAGAAGTGTTGCAGTGTAGCCACAACTAAACATAACGGGGAATATTCGTTGCATTAATGTACTTACTGCCTATCTATGTGTGCGAGAGAGACAGAGAGAGTATATGTGACCCATGTACATGTCGACACTGGAGCTCCATGTGAATAGATTTAACTTCTATACACTCGACTAGAAAAGGTAAACAAGCAGAAACTGGTTCCACTGATGGGTGGGTGAGGGGGGGGGGTAGGTTCAACAAAGTGCAGCATACCAAGCCGCACTGACGAGCCGGGGACCAAATGCACACCCATATATAATATATATTGCAGTGCGCCCATCTACAAATAATGTAAACGTGCAACTGACGTGTGAACATGTATTAACCTGTCTGTACAATAATGGAGTCAGTGCGTACATGCGCAAGCTTCTTATTATGTATAAAAAAAAATGCGCATGCTCTGCATTTACGTGCTTTTCTTCTTTTTCCTTCATGATTTTTTTTTTTTTTTTTTTTTTTGGTGGACCACATCCGGTAAGTTGAATCTAGAAATCTCCTGCTCTATTTTCCCCTAATAATGGAGAAAAAAGATTGTACACACTTTGGCAGTAAACATCGTGTGTTCATAATAAAGGAAGTCGCCCTAACAGGCGGCATCTTTGAAGTAAGAAGAACGATATTAAAGTACACTAATTTCTAGTACAAATAGCAAGTTTCGAGAAAATTTAATGACGTATAATCTTCGGGAAGACCAGTTTTTCTTAAATTGAGTGAGATTTCGGTTGGTCCATTACTCCTCCTCAGAGCAGATTATCGTCGGCTAATTATGGAGTTCATAGTCCAAAATGCGGCCAGCATTTTTAGTAAATCCTCTAGCAAACTGGAAATAATCGGTTGGCCCAGTTTCTGGTCTCAGGAGAGCATTCAGGATAGTTGGAGGAAGATTGGAAGAGCGATCCTATAAAAGCACTGCTTCTATCAGATTCAAACTGCTTGGTGATGAGAGTTGTCAGGAGATTTAAACGGAGAAGATCTTTTTGATTAAAAAAATAAGTCCAAATCTGGGCTACAAGAGCGCCGCTGACTAGATCTAAGACCCCACTCCTGGTCCTTAGAGCCAGGCCGCCCACTCCAGCAGGCCGGTAGCAGGTTACACCTGCTCTTATCTACCTGTAATTAAGGCTCCTACACTCCACTAGAACACTTGGTTCTACTCAATGCAGTCATTAATGAATGCACCCAGTTTTTCAACTCTTAAATCTGTGGATTAACTTCACTTTAATACAGGATACGCCAGACGAACCAATTTAAACGAAACACGTTTTCGTGTTCAAGTAGAACTGGGTTTTTTCCGGTAAAAAATCTTCAATGTTAGACTAACTTTCTTCTAGAATCTCTCTTAAACTACTTTTCCAGCAGGAACTGTGTGCAGAGATCAGAGGATGGCGTGGAAACACACTCGACTTCCTTTTTTACCCCCGAGATCCTTGGGAATTGAAGGGATAAGTTCCTTAGGGAGTCATCTTGCTCATCCTCCTTGAGCTTGTCAATGGAAACTGTTTATGGGGGTACTGATTCGGCCGAATACTCATGCCGACATAATTTGACCTTCACCTTTTTGTAGGGCTCAAAAAAATAGGTCATACTAAAAACTCTTCACGATAAATTCCGTCATAGATGTGGCTCACAGCTGACTATATGGAGACTCTATGACAGGAGGAGGAGATACCCTGGATTTCATTACACAATCGCTAGGTTTGGCTTGTTGAGACCAGAGTCGTGTCGCAAATCGACTTGTGAGAGAAACACTGCTGCATCGAGTAAAGAAGAAAGACGATATCTTTTAACCATGCGATCAAAACAACTTATCTTTCTAGGGCAGTGATTCTCAACCACTGCGTGCCGCGAAAGTTTTTGAAGCGTGCCGCCAAATTTTAGAAATGCATAGAAAATTATACATTAAACGTAGAAGACGATATGAGAGTAGCATTATCATTTATACGACCAAATATAAACTGTAATTATCAAAAAAAATATCAAGGTCAAATTTCTCATTAAAAGTATTCTTATTATTAACTCGTTATTAATCCCTTAAAAGAACAAATACTGTTGTTTTTGTTGTAGTACATAACTATTATTTTATATTGAAAATAAACATAAACTATTTTACGCAGTGTATTATGGGATAAGTAAAATATTTTCAAAACTAACCTTATTGTTAGTGTACCGCCCCAAATTTTGAAATTGTTAAAAGTGTGCCGTGGCAAAAAAAAAAAGGTTGTCCCAATAGATAATAGGTTACAGAATAGGGTAACCTAGAATTTCATATTCGAGTTAAATGATATTGCTGTCTTATAATTTTATAATTTATTTAACTTTGAATTAAAGAAACTTATTAATTAAGCTCAAATAGCAAAAACCTCTAACGGAGAACTAATAAACTAATTATTTTCTGTTGCCATGGCAACCAAACAAATAAACATATTTTTATGGAGGTTATAGGTTAGGTCAATTAGGTTCTCATAGCTGTTACGTTTGTGACTCAAAAAGTATTTTAAATTCCTTTAATAATGTTTTCGTGCAAACATTTCAAATATTTTTTGTTACAATTTATTATATTTTTGTCCATTTTAATAAGGAATTCCTGAAAAAAATAATAATTGGTAAATAAAAAAAAAAAAAATTAAAAAAATAACACGGCAGTTCGGAAATATTTAAATGTAATATGATTATTTTTACGAATAACAGGGATACTGGCGCCGTCTGATTGTGGCCGTACCTTGAACTAGCGTTTTATTTTTTATTAATTATTGTGAGTTGTTTACTTTTTAATGTAAAACGTTTATTTTATATTGCTTTATTTATTTCCTTTATAAAATTATCACCAATCACCTTCAAGGGGATTTGGTTGCAGTTACTTAACACTTGATTAAATGTTGGAAACATTGAAATGATTGTAAAAGCTCAGTTACGTGTCTTAAAATCTAAAAATGAACTCAAACAATTTTCAATCTTTGAATTTTTACTAAATATGTGATAGATCAGATTATTAATCCAGGAGTGCGCTAACCTGAGAGAAACTCGATACACAATTTGACATGACCGAAATACGTGGTACCTCTTACTAGCAGTGGCGTAACTTCCGCTTACACTCAACTGAGCCTACTCTAATTATATTACGAAAAGAGAAAAACATTGCTTTGATCATTAATTAGAAGTGAGCTAAAAAATGCAACTTTAATTAAATACATAAGTACAAAAAGCTGTACAAATAAAAGAAGCTCGAACAGTGAGAGAAGCGGAGGTAAGTTGTACATCTGGCGGCGACGTCTGCAACTAGCGTAGGACCGGTCCTAGCTTTACCGTTATTCCGCAATAGTAATATCGGAACTAGATAACCTCCAGCGGATATCACATATAGGCGGCACCCTTGCAATCGTTTGCCCCCACACCACCCCTTCCTGACAATCAAATTAAGGGTTACAGCCATTACAGTGTAAACGTGGCACTTGGACTAAAGGAAATTTAAAACTCCAAAGAGACGGGAACTAGTTTTGGACAATTTCCTGTTTATTTCTAGAGATCGTCATTAGTAATACACGAGTTAGTTTGCCAGTCTCTTACTTGGTGAGGAGGGAAAAAGAAACACAGGAAGTTGGAAGTTGATATTTTGTTGAATTTCGCGAACAGAATTCTTCAAGCGGAAATTCACCCTTGTGAATGTGATTTTTTTCACTGTTTTGAGATTTACTCAGAAGATGAATGAACATGTTATTCGAGAGGAACTAACATACACACCATAGCTACTATGTCCGCGGCAAAGGGACAACCGTGCAGTAGAAGAAGCTCAAAGAAAAGAAAGCTTTCTTGAAAGCCGCAAGAGAGCAGCATCTGTGACGCACGTGTTCTTCAGGAGAGACGTCTGTGGCCACATGTGGGCGGGCACTTTTGTTGGCTTACAACTTATTGTCGTCATAAAATTAAAAAGAAAAAACAATATTTTTATCGAAGTTCCAACAAAAAGGAAGTTACTCGAAATAGAGTTAGCGCTAAGTTGATGATAGATTACATCGTAGAATAAGTGTTAAGCCAAGTTAAACTAGAATTAAGACAACAATGGCGTACTTGACTGCACGTACATAACCTGTTCTCGGCAAACCAATAATTAAGACTGTACCTAACATAATTAGAAATTATTATTTTCTTTTTTTAAATGAAAATAGGCAAAAATTAAGATGAAAGAATCAACCCAGTTCACTTCCTGCCGTGTAGTTCAACCATGCTAGTCAGGACATATGTTCAAATATAGTATTGTATTCCTATTTCCGGTACGATTGTGGCTTTTTTCTTTTTGAAAATTAACATTTCTTTTATTTCCTTGACACATATGTCTTTTTTAAGTACCGAAGTCACCACCTCCTTCTGTACCATGAAATTTCGTCGAGAGAAATATACCGAGTAAAAACTGTAATTAACCTGGGACATACGTAGACTGGACAGACAGACACTCACCAAGACTCTTCTCGCGTCTAACTGTAGTAATTAAGTTTAATTGACAAACTTCCTTGATGCCTTGATGAAGGCCCTTCTAAAAAAAAAAGAAAAAAAAGCGAACCTGGCGATCTGGCGGAAATACTACTAATTAAATAATTGTTTTTTTTTTAGTTTTTCTCGATTCATTACACTTGTTGAAATAGTAGCATAAATGTAGGTTGGCACTATTACGAGAGAGCTCCGATTCATTACACTTGTTGAAATAGTAGCATAAATGTAGGGTTGGCACTACTGCGAGAGAGCTCCGATTCGTTACACTTGTTGAAATAGTAGCATAAATGTAGGGTTGGCACTACTGCGAGAGAGCTCCGATTCGTTACACTTGTTGAAATAGTAGCATAAATGTAGGGTTGGCACTACTGCGAGAGAGCTCCGATTCGTTACACTTGTTGAAATAGTAGCATAAATGTAGGTTGGCACTATTTCGAGAGAGCTCCGATTCATTACACTTGTTGAAATAGTAGCATAAATGTAGGGTTGGCACTACTGCGAGAGAGCTCCGATTCGTTACACTTGTTGAAATAGTAGCATAAATGTAGGTTGGCACTATTTCGAGAGAGCTCCGATTCATTACACTTGTTGAAATAGTAGCATAAATGTAGGGTTGGCACTACTGCGAGAGAGCTCCGATTCGTTACACTTGTTGAAATAGTAGCATAAATGTAGGGTTGGCACTACTGCGAGAGAGCTCCGATTCGTTACACTTGTTGAAATAGTAGCATAAATGTAGGTTGGCACTACAGCGAGAGAGCTCCGATTCATTACACTTGTTGAAATAGTAGCATAAATGTAGGGTTGGCACTACTGCGAGAGAGCTCCGATTCGTTACACTTGTTGAAATAGTAGCATAAATGTAGGGTTGGCACTACTGCGAGAGAGCTCCGATTCGTTACACTTGTTGAAATAGTAGCATAAATGTAGGGTTGGCACTACTGCGAGAGAGCTCCGATTCGTTACACTTGTTGAAATAGTAGCATAAATGTAGGGTTGGCACTACTGCGAGAGAGCTCCGATTCGTTACACTTGTTGAAATAGTAGCATAAATGTAGGTTGGCACTACTGCGAGAGAGCTCCGATTCATTACACTTGTTGAAATAGTAGCATAAATGTAGGGTTGGCACTCCTGGGAGAGAAAGAGATGATGAAGTTTTATTTTAAAGTACCATTACTGTTTGTAGTACTAATAGTACTAACCTGTGAAATATCAATAAGAATCAAACAGGAAACTAAACTTCTAATTTTTTTTGCGTACTAAAGCGGCTTACCGGAAGTGGCACAATAAATAGATATTTTTGCGTATTTTTATTTTGAGATTTCCTTACCATTTTTTTTTTTTTTTTTTGTGCACTCTTTACAAACCATAAGGGTACTTCTGGGAGAGAGGAGGTGACTAGATTATTTCTTGAGGAATGACTCGAAGCGATCGAAGAGGTTGTGTGGTGAGTGAAAATGTTTGAAATAAAAGAAGTCAGAAATCGTGACCGGGTTCACAGCTGATTTATTCCCGAATTTCTTGACGCGGTTTAAGTGACTAAGACTAGAAAAAGAATTTAGTAAACCAGAAAAGATACTGGAAGGGAGAACAGTAAATGATTTTTCTACCTGAACTGAACGAGGTAACTAAAAAAAAAAAAAAATACCTGTGTAGAGGAGAGAGAAGCACCCTGACAATGGCTGAAAGTGTGTAGGAGTTTTGTTAAGAGGGACGAGTTGTGAAGTGGGGGGAGAGACGGGCCCTTGGTCCCTAACTATAGGAGGAGACCCTTCTTGTACTGGTGGAGCTGGGGTAGGTAGATGGTCTATTATATTGTCAGTGGAGATGGTCGGCTAGAGATAGGGCACTAGGAGACTGGGGTTACCATGGCGACCAGACAGAGAGCGCTCATCAAGCACACTGCTCTTTCTAATGTGAACACACCAGCCACTACCACCAATTGGAAGGCACATAGACAGGACTGAACTACAAAAAATAATACCAGCCTTTCATGAGTGCATAGGGCTGTTCTTAGGAGCAGGCTGGTCAAGGCGCTCCAAGACTACAACTGTAACAATAAAAGAAAAAAACAAAAAAATTATCGTACGAATAGCCCCCCTCTCTTCACCACCAAAAAAATAAACAAAACCTTCCCCTAACCTGTTCAATATTTACTCTTGAGTGAGTAAACACAAACAAAAAAAAAAACGGACGTGAGATGTTCACTTATCTTCTGTTCTATACAAAAAAAAATCGATTTTGTGACACGGCCTGCTTGATCTTAAGTAAATAAAGAATATCATTTTTTTTTTTGTGAGTGTGGTTGTGATCCACACTTTTAGAGACGTAGCAATGCTCTTATATTTTTTTGAGCGCCTAAATAAAACATTTCCGATTTCACAAGTACGCAGTTCTAGGATGTGATAGATCGATAATTTAATCAATTACAAAATAAACAAATCCAACTAATGTCTTCAGTAGGGCATTTAGCGATATAAATAGATACGATAATCTTCTGTATTTAGTGCATACAATACACATTACAGGGGTTCTGTGTTACATAATCAATTAATTTAGATATTTTCAAATGATAAAATAATAATAACAATATAAATGGAAATAGTAAACATAATACTAAACTGTAGTGGCAACTTAAAAATAAAAATGAATACTAATAATACTAGAGATAAAAGAAATTAATAATTTTCATGAGAACAATTAAAAATAAAAATGAATACTAATAATACTAGAGATAAAAGAAATTAATAATTTTCATGAGAACAATTAAAAATAAAAATGAATACTAATAATACTAGAGATAAAAGAAATTAATAATTTTCATGAGAACAATTAAAAATAAAAATGAATACTAATAATACTAGAGATAAAAGAAATTAATAATTTTCATGAGAACAATTAAAAATAAAAATGAATACTAATAATACTAGAGATAAAAGAAATTAATAATTTTCATGAGAACAATTAAAAATAAAAATGAATACTAATAATACTAGAGATAAAAGAAATTAATAATTTTCATGAGAACAATTAAAAATAAAAATGAATACTAATAATACTAGAGATAAAAGAAATTAATAATTTTCATGAGAACAATTAAAAATAAAAATGAATACTAATAATACTAGAGATAAAAGAAATTAATAATTTTCATGAGAACAATTAAAAATAAAAATGAATACTAATAATACTAGAGATAAAAGAAATTAATAATTTTCATGAGAACAATTAAAAATAAAAATGAATACTAATAATACTAGAGATAAAAGAAATTAATAATTTTCATGAGAACAATTAAAAATATAATGAAATAAATTGAAAACAAACATGGCGAATAAAAATATTTTCAACACATTAATAATACTTAAACTTAAAAATAAACGACCACAGTTTTTCAATAAACTTAAAAATTTCTTTTCATATTTAATTCTGCTCCTATTATTTATGTTTTTTTTCTTCATTCAATTAAAAATAAAAATGAATACTAATAATACTAGAGATAAAAGAAATTAATAATTTTCATGAGAACAATTAAAAATATAATGAAATAAATTGAAAACAAACATGGCGAATAAAAATATTTTCAACACATTAATAATACTTAAACTTAAAAATAAACGACCACAGTTTTTCAATAAACTTAAAAATTTCTTTTCATATTTAATTCTGCTCCTATTATTTATGTTTTTTTTCTTCATTCAATTAAATAATGAAAATCGGTTCACGCGTTTAGGCGCTACGTTGTTTACAAAAAAGGTAACAAGAACAAGAAGAACAAGAACATTTTTTGAAAAAGCCGTTTTTGCTCATTTTCGGCAACTTTTTTCTCGAAACCTATTAAATCTGGGTCGTTACAAAACAAATACAGTGATAAAGGAGGGTTTGCCCTATAATTTAAAGAAAATTTGGGAATTTTATCTTTTATAGAAAAAGAGAAAAAAAATTGTCAAAGTTGGGTGTTTTTCAACGTTACGCTTTTTCGTGCAGTTTTTGACGATCAACCCTTATACAACTGTCCTACGGGACAGTTTTAATAATGACCCTAATTTTAGAGCTGTTACTACAGAAAACAATACATTTTGTCTAAATGGTTTTATTTTGAATGTTTATGGTAAACTTAGGATGGAAGATTTGCGAGGAATCGGTCAAATAAAACAACTCGTCTTTTTGCCAACGTTTCGACCAATATATATTGTCCTCTTCAGGGCCTAACAGGTCCTGACCTGTAAAAAACAGTAAAAATCAGTAATACAAAAATAAACAGTAAAATACAATAAATTCTTTATAATTATTGAAACTTACGTGGCTCTGCGAGTTGGTTGAGTTTCAGAAACTAAGAGCCAGAAATGGAGAAGCAGGTATATATACATACAGATATAGCGGGACTTACACGGGAATTTTGGTAATTACAATTGGACAGATTACTGTTCAAATGCTTCTCCATTTCTGGCTCTTAGTTTCTGTAACTCATCCAACCCGCAGAGCCACGTAAGTTTCAATAATTATAAAGAATTTATTGCATTTTACTGTTTATTTTTGTATTACTGATTTTTACTGTTTTTTCTATGTTACTGACTCTGTAAATTGTTTTTGTATTTGTAATATCCAGGCCCTGAAGAGGACAATATATTTAGTCGAAACGTTGGCAAAAAGACGCGTTGTTTTATTTGACCAAGTCCTCCAAATCTTCCATCCTAAGTTTAACAATTTGCGGTCACGAAAACTATATATTCATGTTTATGGTAAAGGAATATCGACTTTATCGGCAGTAAACTCAAGATAAATAACGCTTCCTGAATTGGCTACAATTTTAGGGCATTCTAGTAAAACATTTAGCGATTTAAAACTGCAATAGTTACTCACTCGAAGAACAGCATATTCTTGCAATTTTGTTTCTTACCTGCAACAGAAAGGAAAAAAAGAGTTAACTGAAAGTGAAAACGACTCATACGACTTCCTGTAACTCTAACATTCTAATACATGCATTTTATTTAAATTCGTTATTTATTATTTTTTTTAATCTTTTATTGAAATTTGCGACTGCAACGGTTGTTGCAACAAGCAAATGCGATGTAATATACGAGTAGTATCTTGATTGAAGATTGGAGAAGGCACCCAGTGGCGACACTCCATTAACGTGATCAGATCACTATACTATTATGAGGAAAGTGGGTCGTGGGGTCCATCTTCTCTTCAATCTCCTTGGAGGATTACCTTGGTAATGTGGAAGAAGATAGGTGTTCAGTTTAAAGGATTTGGATGAGCTGCTGTACAGGAATGAAATTTTGAAGAAACGAGTTTTAGCACGGTCTTTTAATGAAAGGGATTTTGAGATCATTATGGATAGTGGTGAAGTTAGATACATAGAACGGGAGCGTTACGAAGTTTTCATAGTATTTTTGATTGTAAAGTCTGGATGCGCAGAGAGTTGAAACGTTTAGTCGATTCCCATACTTCGATGCCGTATGACCCCAAATAGGTCGCAGTAACAGTAGATATAAAGAGTCTTTTATTATGTAGGTTAAGTTTCGAACGTTGGTCAAGTAGCCTGGCGAGAAGTTTTGTAGCTTGGGTTAGTTTCTTGTCTTTTCGAGTCTAGTCTCGGGGGATTCCATGTCAACCGTTTGCTTCTAGGTTCAGTCCAAGGTAGCATGCTTTGTCCACAGTTGTTGCAGGAGTTTGGTTCAAGATGACAGGAGGTAGGATTTTTCGTCTTAGAGTAAAAACTATATATTTTGATTTCGTAACGTTAGTTTTGATTGGGCTTAGTCTCGCCTCTAACCGCTCGGTTACCTTTGTGTACCAATAATATTTCATTGCTACACGCAAAACCAAGAACATTTCATCTTGCCGTTGTTTAACGGCGCAGTTCTGGGATGCTTCCCTGAGGACGTTCCAGGAAAAAAGAGAAGCCTCCATCAAATCCATCAATTGCCGAACTTAGCTCCAAGGGACACTCCCTGGCTGTTGGAATCCCAGTAATTAGAACCCACTATCCCCCAAGGCCTGTCAGGGACTATCGCCGCTCACTCTTTCCCTCCAGGCAGATAATGTTTCACGACCAGCACAGAAACTTAATATATCCCAATTAATTCTTTCTCTTTTGGATGCTTTTTTTTTATCATCTGCGGTTTCTCACCAAAGTCCCACCTGAAATCATTCGATACTTTTCTCTTTTCTTTTTTTTAAATCGAATATTTTGTGGCTTTTCGATTATTATATTGAGCATTCGATTTTATTGCGGAATTCTCAATGAGCGAGCGAGTGAGACAGTTATTAACAAGTTATTCCACGTTATTCAACACTTTATTCTAATTATTATGTAACAACATTCATTGGAATATTTTAACGACTTAATTTTTAAAACGTTTTGACGTAATTTAGTAGCTAAAATTTGTGTGGCTCGTTATTTAATTTATACTATTATTATTTATTTTATTTATTTATTTTATTTATTTATTTACGTAAGTATACTAATTTTAAATTTATTTTTCTTTTGCTTATTTGGAGTTTTATTCATTTGTTTTGTATTAATTCTAGTTTATATTGTTTATTTCTATCTTATTGTATTGTTTTTGTGCCTTATCGGTAATGTAACGAATCTATTTATTTAACCTATGTAATGTATATGACCGACTCCTCCGATGGTCGTTGACCAGCAGGTCGCCTTCAACGAAATAAAGAATAACACTTTTCACAATTCCTCCTGACACTGGGAGAGTGAATGAAAAGTGAAAAATCCGTGACCGGAAATATCACTCTGTAGAATGAATATTTCCGGAAAAGCTATTCAGTAGATGTGGTACAGGTGGAAAGCTTTTTTTATTTCATTAATTTGTTTAGAAAAATTGGGAGTATGATCTATAGTTTTAAAAACTCCTAGTGGACAATATTCAGTTTAGATTTCCGAGAATATCAGAACAAGAGGAAATCCTGTGGGTGTACACACCACAGGTTTTTCGGAAATGGTTCCGGCAACAATTTTTTGGGGTTTGATTTGTTTTGGATTTGAACCTATTTGGTTTAGGGCATCGAAGTATGGGGATAGACTAAACGTTTCAACTCTCTACGCAATCAGACTTTACAATCAAAAATACTACGAAAAAATAATTACCATTTCTGTCGTGATACATTTATTCTGGCCGAGCTTTCTGGACTAGGGACTAGGTCACATCTTCAGAGCTAGTTTACAAAGTAATATTTTTACATTACAGGGTTTGTGTGTCTTCTGTCTTGTCTGTTCATGGACTGAGTGTGATTGGTCTGTTATATAAAAATATTACTTTGTAAACTAGCCCTGAAGATGACCTAGTCCCTAGGTCGAAAGCTCAGGGCAGAATAAATGTATCACGACTGAAATGGTAAATTATTTTTTTTTTCATCCTATTGAAGTTATGAATCAGTCACCTAAAAGAATGAACAACAACAAAAATACTACGAAACCTACTTAACGCTCCATTCTATATTTCTAACCACATAATCCATAACGATCTCAAAATCTCTTTCATCAACGATCTTACTAAAACTCGTTTCTTAAAATTTTCATTCCCTCTACAAGCAGCTCATCCTAATCCTTTAAACTGAACACCTATCTTTTACCACATTACCAAGGAAATCCTCCAAGGAGATTGAAGAGAAGATGACCCTTCGCGATCTACTCTCATCATAAGAGCGGTTTGATACTATATTCACGTTAATGGAGTGACACACCACTGGGTGTCTTCTTCGATCCATATTCATGATATAGATTACCTTACATCGTATTTGCTTGTTGCAACTGCTGTTGTAGTTGCTAATTTCAATAAAATATTAAAAAAAAAAAAAAAAAAAGATTAATTATGTGAACTGTTTTCAAATGAAAAGAGAAGTTTTTGAATAAAAATTGAAGGTCACGGAAGGTATAGAAGCGAAGAAGCGCGGACAATGGTCCAGATATTGGATGCTGTAGAGCAGATAGTTGCTAGTTTCAAGAGAACGGCCAATACCAGCCGGGAGAAAGAGAGAGAGAGAGAGACAGAAGACTCTAAAGGCCAATCCACTGAATCAGCTGCGCGCGTATGTACGAGCGCTAGTATTTAAAGGTCCCGGGGCTTGTTCGTTAGTGCGTGGTCCATCTCCCCATATCTTCTCACTTCAACTCCAGATTTTAATATTTAAATAGACTATATGCAGGTAGTAAACTCTTTTATAAAAACTCTTTGTCCTTCCTTTTTGGGTTGAATACAACACTATAGGGCGCACCAAGGGCGTAAAAAACCTTTCTCTATTTCCTGTAAACGCCCTTTTCTACGTTTCACTTATGCTGGAGGAACAAATACAGTCGAGCCTCCCATAAAGGACAATCTCACTAGCGACCACCTCCATTAACGGACAGTTTTTGGATTTCCCCGTTTTTACCCCTATAACACTTTCTATATAAAAGAACCTCCGTCTAACGGACACTACATAGCGACCGCGGACATGGATCTTGGAGATCGGATTGTTTCACCTCCCACCAACGACCACCTTATTCTTAAAAGTTCGTTTGACGCGGTGATCAAAATAATTATCCCCTCTCAAGCTTTTTGTTTTTTTCTGGTTTTTCCTAAAGTTTTTCCCTATATAAGCTCCATACATCTTGTACCATTTTAATCATTTTTCAATATTACTTTGGACGAACAATATTATTTTTTCCGAAATATGTCTCTCAAAACGGAAGTGGTTAACTCTAGAAGAGAAAATAAAAGTGTTGGAAGATTTTGCAAAAACCAAATCGAGCCATCGTCAACTTGCCGAAAGGTTTGTTCTATTTTTTCTAATAATTGATGATAGTATGATGATAATTTTACCATAAATTGTTATTATTATGAATAAATGTGATGATTATTATAAAAATTATTAATTAAGTCAATAATATGAAGTTTTTTGATACATTTATTGGATAATTAAGAAATATTTGATGCATATCATATAGCTGCAATAATTATGCAATTATGTACGTTTTTAAATCTATTAATAATAAACAATTTTTAAATAGATGTTTATGAAACAGCGGCCACTTTGCTTTCTCCCGCCAGTGTCCGTTATTGAGAGGTTCGACTGGTCGATTTTTACAAAAGGTACTAGTTTCATATTTTGCGTCCCCCATCGTAAATATCTGTCGCCCGATTGGCTCTAAGTGCGTGTGAGTTAGTATGATCATTGAAGTGCGATGTTCAGCGTGATTCAAAAAACCGAAAGTTGAAGAAGATTGTTCAGGAAGTGAAAAACAAAAAAAATTGTAAAATTCTGAGAGAATCGGTTACTGCAAACTTCCTTTTAAAAAGTAATATTTTATTTCAGCGAACAGGTAGGCTGCAATCTTTTTTAGTAAAAATGCCATGTTTCACGAAAAAAAATATCCCCACGAGATTTTTTTTTAAATCTGAATTTCTAAAATTTAGACACGACGACAAGACGAAGAGCTAGAAAAGGTGAATTAACTGCGCCCCCTCCAAAAAATAAAAATAAAATCCATTCATAATTCAAAAACACTGTCGATGTGTGTGTGTGTGTGTGTACGTGTGTTTGTGTGACGTAATGGCGAGTAAGAGTCAGGCGAATTGAAAAAGCTAAACTCCGCTAAAACTGTACAATGTATATATAGTAGTAGTAGCGGAGAGGGGGTGGAGCGCATGCGCAGTTATCAACTTGCATTATATATCACAGGTGTGCAACTGAAATCAATAGGCCTCGGGCCTGTTTTGTCGTATTTTTTTTCTGCTTTGTTTCGGGGGTTATTCTTTTGTTCTGTTATTGTGGTAACACTGGGCGGGATAATACTCGTACTTCGATAGTAGGACAGTAATAGCAGTGTCAGGCGCGCCAACAATGGCCAGATAATTGGAGGGAAATTTTGGTTTGTTTTGTTTACCTAAAAACTTATTGCTCGATTATTGTTCCATATTTATTGATAATTAAAAAAAAAAATCTGTTATAACAAAACCCTCACGACTTCCTTTCAGTGTAATTCTCAAAATTCTCTGCAAACTACCCTAGTTCTTTAACCAGTTAAGCGAGTTCGACGTGTACATACACGTCAAACCAAATCTCTATTACGTTCGATGTGTTGTGAAAAATATATTTTTTTTTATTTTTTGGCGCATCAACAGCTGAGGTTATTAGCGCCCGGAGCTTTTTCCAGTGCACTGCCGGCCTCCGGACAGTGTTCTCTCGTTATGGACAACAATGTCCATCACCGGACAGTGAGCTGCAAGAAGCTCCTAGGAAGAAAAAAATCTAAGGGTCAGCTGCTGGATTCGAAGCCGGGACCTCCGCGTGGGAGTCCAGTATGCTAACCACATAGCTAATCCCTTCCCTAATAAGAATATTATTTGGTGAGATCGTTTCCTATATCTTACCAATTGAAGTGCGGTGGGAGCCAGCCAAATGATCAAATGGTTGGTGCATGTTTGGTCTCAGCATTAGAGATTGGAGAATTACGGACACAAATAGAAGCTCTCAATCCCTTGTGCAATGCCTTTTTTTACCTCTTAGATAGAGATTCAGACCTCAGTCTCAGAGCATGATTTCATTTTGCACAGAATTCAAAAAGCTCTTTTCTTCCTTGTAAAAAAAGCTCTTGCGCGTCCCTAGTTAACTAGGAGTAATGCATACGTGAAGCGGTGCAAGATTTTTGGAATGAGCACAGTATGCTCTGCTGTAATCTGTAAGCCCCAGAGAGAGATTGCAGAAAAAGTGCACTGCAGTGACTATATTATGACGTTGTAAACTTCCTGGTTGTTTTGCCCTCCTGCGTTCGACACGTTTATACACGTCCATTGTCTGATTTTAATTCCGCACACTGTGCGAAAAAAAAAAAACTAAATTCCACGCTTAACTGGTTAATACCGAACGCGGGAATCATTTTTTCTTAATCGAAGTTCTCCTAAAAATTCGTGGACTGTAAAAAAAAAAAAAAAAATTCATTCAGTAACGTGGTACTACCGGAAGTCCTATTTGGGCGCCAAAACCATATGTGGCGGCCTCAGTTAGCTGTTGAACGAATTATCAGGTTTCCACTTCCTGTGTTTTTGAGTTACGGCGCTTTCGTACAGACAGACCAATTTCTAAAAAAAAAACATTTTTTCCTGTTTTTGGGGGGCCTCAGGAGATCTCAAAAAAAAAGGATAACAGCGGAGGGAAGGGAAGGGATTAGCTATGTGTGGTTAGCGTACTGGACTCCCACGCGGAGGCCCCGGGTTCGAATCCAGCTGCTGACTCTTAGATTTTCTCTTCCTAGAAGCTTCTTACAGCTCACCATGTCCGGTGATGGACAGTGTTGTCTGTAACGAGAGAACACTGTCCGGAGGCCGGCAGTGCACTGGAAAAAAAAGCTCCGGGCGCCAATAATCTTAGATGTTGAAGCGCCTTAAATCATCCAAAAAAACAGCGGAGAGAAAAACACGTACATAATTTTCAACACTTCCGTTTACTTAGTACAGTAGGAGAATTAAAAAAAAAAATTATTAAATGAAAATTTGTAATAACAGTAATTTAAAATGAAACCTTCCTTTAATGAAACAAATATTCGAAAAGAAAGAGAAGGTAAAGAATGTAGGCAAAACTGCGTCATTTAAAAACGTAATAAGTCAAGGTTAAACTGGTTCGCGTCTTTTATAATATTTTTTATTTTTATGTTTTTATGATTAAATTGACGACCTTATTATTTAAAAATATCTAAACAGGGGGAAAAATTGGAACTAATACAAATACATATGATTTTTAATAAGGTCAGCTGTTTTAATTAAAATTGAATCCAATAATGTGTTAATAATTGTGCTAATTTGATTATACAAAAAAATAACTGTTTAATTTTATTATCAGATCAAGTGAGTCATTGTAACGGTAAAACTCTTCATGTGTTACGTAATAATCTTCAACTGAAATGACCCGTCTCTCTATACATTTGTTTGTACTCTAAAACTCTAAAAGTTATTTATTGCTTAATTTTCAGGCAATATTTTATTAAATTGATATACATTTATTTTTTTTAATTTAAGGAAGAGTATTAAAAGTACTAAATGGGTAATAAGTCTGGAATTTCCCAGTAGATTTACCAATTTTAATAGAATCACTTTCTCTGCCTTAAGTTCACAGCTGTCCACATGCCAAGAATTGTTTACACTTTAGAGTTACAACATTCTTTGACGCCAAGAGCCGATAGAATGCTCTGCCGTCCGGAAATAGCCGGAAGAACAAGTTCGGAAAAGTTCGGTGAAGCTTGCCCATATCCGTGCACCATAATCCGAACTAGAAGATGAAAGTTGTACCCTCTCATTAAGGGTGTATATAAATTGGCCATCGGTTCGTGTTAATACCCGCCGCTGGTATAGGTCACGTGTACAGGGGACACGTGTACACAGGCACATATGGAGGCAGGCTGCCTCCAAATAATGCAGTGTACACTTTGTACTCTGCCTCTCCTTAGATCCTGCTTTTTATTCTCTCCTGAGTCATCTCTGTGCACAAACGCCTATGGAATCGACAAAACATCCGACATTTTTTTTTAAATAGCTCTTACAGAGTGAGGGGCTCTACGCAGCGATGTTGCTTGCAACCATCTGGCGACTTAACACAACAAGCGGCCAGTATATGAACTAACAACAACAACCCTTTAGGGTGTACGTCATAGTCAAATTGTTGAGAGCTTTAAAACTTCCAAAAAGTCGATTGAGAAAAGCTACATTTTTACTTCCCTCTATAAGCTCCAAATAAAAGTGAAGCGCCTTAGAGTGAACAAGGTTTAAAGAACATCGCACGAACAGATCTGGTTGTTGTAATTCAAACAAAACTTTAGTTGTATTAACTGATTCAATCCTGGACGACCACAGCATCAAAAAGAGAATGGACATTGTAATTCTGACTTTTTAAAATATTCAGTAATAATAGAAATAACAGTAATAATAATAATAACTTTTTATGTTTAGGGAACTTAAAAACATTTATTTTAAAAAATATATATTTTTTAACAAAACTGAGTGGATTGCGATTCATTTTACTTCCGGTTTAAGACACTTAATTAGGTAGTTGGATCTCTTATCCCGCGTGAAAAAGAAAATAGACGGTGACTTTTTTTGAAGAAGTGTTGTACTCATAGTATTGGTAAAAGGAAAAGAATGCCTATTATTGTAGGCGAGCTGCCCAGTTAAACTACCAATTAGGTGTCGTGTACGGAGGCGACTAGCAAACATACTTTACTATAAATTTCTCATATTAACCATTAAATAAAATCCAAGGCCTAGACTAGTACCGCAATACATCTTAGCGTTGCGGGTCTAGCCTATAACCACCTAACATAATTTAATGTAAATTTCTCTTATTAACCATTAAATAAAATCCAAGGCCTAGACTAGTACCGGAATACATCTTAGCTTTGCGGGTCTAGCCTATAACCGCCTAACATACTTTACTATAAATTTCTCATATTAACCATTAAATAAAATCCAAGGCCTAGACCAGGGGAATCGAACCCACTAAACCAACAATACATCTTAGCGTTGCGGGTCTAGCCTATAACCACCTAACATAATTTAATGTAAATTTCTCTTATTAACCATTAAATAAAATACAAGACCTAGACTAGTACCGCAATACATCTTAGCGTTGCGGGTCTAGCGTCTAACCGCCTAACATACTTTACTATAAATTTCTCATATTAACCAATAAATAAAATCCAAGGCCTAGACTAGTACCGCAATACATCTTAGCGTTGCGGGTCTAGCGTCTAACCGCCTAACATACTTTACTATAAATTTCTCATATTAACCAATAAATAAAATCCAAGGCCTAGACTAGTACCGCAATACATCTTAGCTTTGCGGGTCTAGCCTCTAACCGCCTAACATACTTTACTATAAATTTCTCATATTAACCAATAAATAAAATCCAAGGCCTAGACTAGTACCGGAATACATCTTAGCTTTGCGGGTCTAGCCTATAACCGCCTAACATACTTTACTATAAATTTCTCATATTAACCATTAAATAAAATCCAAGGCCTAGACTAGTACCGCAATACATCTTAGCGTTGCGGGTCTAGCCTATAACCACCTAACATAATTTAATGTAAATTTCTCTTATTAACCATTAAATAAAATACAAGACCTAGACTAGTACCGCAATACATCTTAGCGTTGCGGGTCTAGCGTCTAACCGCCTAACATACTTTACTATAAATTTCTCATATTAACCAATAAATAAAATCCAAGGCCTAGACTAGTACCGCAATACATCTTAGCATTGCGGATCATGCCTATAACCGCCTAACATACTTTACTATAAATTTCTCATATTAACCAATAAATAAAATCCAAGGCCTAGACACCTGGGGAATCAAACCCACTAAACCAACAATACATTTTAGCTTTGCGGGTCTAGTCTCTTTAACCGCTCGGCTACCGTGGCGCCTTAGGGTATTAGTATTATACCTAGTAGAATTAGTTGTAAAGGAAATACTAGGTTATCAAAGCCTCGAAGAGAAACAACAATAACAGAGCAATTCTATGACTAAAATTAGGTGATAGTTCGATAAGAGGATGATCATTCAGGAGCATTCATTCGGACGTCATTGTTATTCGCAGCCATGCTTTTCCTGCCGCCTAGCGACCTGACAAACTGCATTTCCGGTCAAAAAATAAAAGTGAGCACTATTTCTCAATTAAAGTCGGCCAGCAGCTAAATGTTTCGTCATATTGACTGAAACAAGATGAAACCGACAAACCATTTAGTTGGTAGTCGGTAGATGGAGGGATGTGTGGTGATGCTGATCAGCAGATCGATGTGTACACGATCTGTACAGCCATAGAATTATAGAACTTGAAAGGAATGTGGTCACACACAGTCACACCTGAATGGGCCTCGAAGATATTATTTATACCAATCACAGGGTATAACTTATTCTATTATAACATTTAGGAAGAGTAGGCTGGATCGTGCTGATTCACGATCTATTCTCACGTGGAAATACACATATTACACGCATACACAGTACCTTGCTACAAGACCAAATGGCGTTTTTTTTTGTTTTTTTTTTCAACCACGCCACAAATAAACAATAAGAATAAAAAAATGTGTGTTCAAAATAGAAAATACTTGCAAACAATGGCGTGCCAATAACTAATACGCCATTATGGTAATCAACCTTGAATTATGTCAAAATGTCACGGAAATGTAACCACTGTTTACAAGTTACCTTCTTTTACTATGTAAGGGGGAATGTATGGCGTTCGTGTTAAATTTAAGATAATCGATTTTTTTTTGACCGGAAATGTTTTTGTTGTTTAGAAATTGTTATTGAAAACAAGTTGTAAAAGAGAAATGGCAGTTTTAGAGTTCACAATAAATTTTATTTCAGTTTTCAAACAAATCAGCTGTTATTGTTGTTATTATTATTATTATAAACAGTGCCATTTAAATCTAAGGTGATTACATAAATTTTGTATTCACGACGTGGTAACAAATAATTCAATAAATGTTTTTCTGTTACGAGCGCGTTTGTGAGTAAACGCGCTCGCGCGTTAGCATAAGAAACAATCGTTTAAAGGTCGAACGTTTTTCCACATAGCGAGTGTATTTTAATAATGTCACGTTATTTAAGAAAGGAAATGCACAAGGGCTGCCAACCACCCTTAACTTGAAAATAATATTCCCTCCTACGTATAATTTCAATAAAATCTGAAGACAAGTAAGTTACTTACGGAAGTGGGCGAGAATTGTATTTTTCCACTTCCTTTTTTCCGCATTACGTAGGAAAAAAAAAACATTATTATATAATAAATAATAATTTAAGGGACGTCTCGTTTTTTTTACAACAGTTTGGCAGTCCACCCACACAAATTTAACTTCCGGGCAAACATTTAGCCCATTGGTCCGTGTTTCTCTTGCAAACAAAATTTCTTCCAGCATCCAAAAAGTTTTCTTAATTATTTTTTAATCTCATCTTAATGATGCTATTTTTCCCGTTAAATTACTTAATTTAAACCCTAAACACTTTTTCTTTTTTTTTCGCTCTAAAGTAGAAAATAGATTAGCAAGGTTTACAGTAAGCCGAAGGGATTATCAGTTCGCCAACTTGCCGTACCAAGACGCCGCCGCGAAGGACTCAGTGCGGGGCGGGTGGGCCGAGTGTGGTTAATGCGGTAGGCGAAGCAATTTGGACCGCCATCATGGGTTCTAGGCCCTTAATCCCGTGTGAATTCCCAGTGTCTGAACTACGCAGTGTTTATTACTTTATAATTAATTTTTCCGTTCAACACTCTATCAGGATAGAGAAATTTTAGTCGGGTTCCGGGAAAACCAGTTCAGCTAATCAGTTTTCTCAACACCTTCTGATGGGGGCATCAAGAGTTTGGAAGTTTCAAGCTAATTATACTGACATTCTGCTGGAAAAGCTGCTATCCTGCTGCATCCCGGAAAACTTACGAATGTGATAGAAAATTCAAATTTTCATTACAAAATTCTGGACTTTCATATTTCCTTCACCCGTTGAAGCAGACTATAACTACTTTAGTCTACCTTAACTTAATGCCTCCAAGAAGATTCTGTTCTGCGAATAATTCCAGAACTGATTATTCGAAATCCTTTTATCCAGAGCTGTGTCAGAGTCTCTGCGAAAACTATACAGAGTCTCAGCATTGTAAAAGTAAAGTAAAGTAATCGCCTATTTTTTCAGGCTGGGCTTAATGTCCAACTACCAATTAGGTGTCGTGGACGGAGGCGTCTAGCAAACATACTTTACTATAAATTTCTATTATTAACCATTAAATAAAATCCAAGGCCTAAACACCGGGAATCGAACCCAGTGCCACAATACATATTAGCTTTGCACGTCTCGCCTCTAAACCGCTCGGC
This sequence comes from Rhodnius prolixus, assembly GCF_049639745.1. Taxonomy (NCBI): domain Eukaryota; kingdom Metazoa; phylum Arthropoda; class Insecta; order Hemiptera; family Reduviidae; genus Rhodnius; species Rhodnius prolixus. The sequence continues at coordinate 41,808,543 of NW_027411634.1, forward strand.
TACTGTGGCGCCCCTCAGCATAGACTTTGTACAGGTTCGGCTTGCCCAGGAGATAACGTTGAGTGCAGAGACGCGATTTCTTGAAGGTAGCTGTACTTTCGGGAGTCTTCTAATGATTTTCTTCTACTGGAAGTCCGTACTGCCGTGTGTTTCTCCTTCCCAACTCTCTAATGACTTCCGGATCTGGGTATGACTTTGTTAAATCTTCAAAAAGTAGTTATTTTATGTGACTAGCGTTACTAATTATTTGCATTCATTGCGCATGATCAGGGAATGAACGATATGTGCTGAAGACCACTGCAGCATGAATTAGGCTACTAATTTTCCCTCACGAACATTGAAGACAAGGAAGATCCCCGGAAGAAATGTGAATTTCTATATGGGGAAGTCTCTCATCCTGAGCAGCAGGTGTTTTCCGGTCTGCCCAGCGCACACCCCTTCTCACTCCCGAAGAAGCGGGCTTTTTCCCCCAATTTAATACAATAATCCACTTTTGAATACAAAACATCCACCTTATGTTGTGGTGCTTCCTCCTGGCAAGAAACTGGTCAGAGGGAAGGCGTGGTTAGGAGGCGCACAGGAAGTGCGGACTTATCCAAGCGTGGCAAATGATAGCATAAGTAATTGGGACAGAAATATCTAATATTATTGCGCCTAAATGGGCTACATTATTGTCATAAATTGTATAATTTAGTTTCAATAGAAAACAAAATTACGAATGGAACTAATGTGGTCTGTACGTCTGGAACTGAGCGAACAATCAGCTGAGATCACGAACGGGCTGATTATCATAATCAGGGTTTAATTCTGAAGCCCTCAGAACTGGATACTTCCGGTAAATAATGAAGATACCAAATCTGGCACGACAGCATTACTTCCTCGTAAAAACGAGCTGGAAGAAAGTAAAAAAGGAAGCGTTCTCAGAAAACTTGACGAGTATGGTTAGCTTCAGAACCAATGGGAACCGGTTTGATGGATTGCGCTCAGTGTCTGTTAAGCGAGTTAGGCTGACCCTTAAAGACACCAGAAGGCTCCACACATCTCCTACCCTCTTTAGACACGTTTCTGTCGCCACTATGACCTAGACATACCTGGAACGCTGGGAAGATCAAGTAATCACCTAACTGTACACTACTGCTTACTATTGTAATTAATACAGCACAACTCTAATGACAAGAGTGTCATGAATAAAATAAAACTCTTCCGCTCTGTCCGACTGACAGACAGACAGAACAGAAGAAGAGTTGTTTCCAATGGTTGGCGCCATCATTGCTTTTTCTAAATCGCCGCATGACTGCCCTAGACAGTAGCACGGCTACGCGACCTTCTAGCTGGACGTGCTTCTAGTCCTAGTGGCAAACCACAGAAGACACCTGAGGCAAAACGAGAGGAAAACTCTAGTGTGCCCACTCGCGTGACTTTTCCGGAAACTACACTTTTCTTTCAATGTCGACTTCCAATACATTGTTTTTTTACAACAATCGCATGAAATGACAAGCTCGGCAGCTTTAAGGGCAAGGCCTGCTTGAGCCCTACTAGGGAGTCTCGCCCAACCTCTCTCCACATACTTCGTACTCCACACTGACGATCTTAAGTCTTTCTTTCAGGCCTTACAAGTTTCATTATTCATTGATTTACATGCAAGTGCAATCGCTGTATTATGCAACTCTCCCAATTGGTGTAGTTTAATAAATAAATACGTAATATTAATTGAAAAATAATTTTTTATTAACATATGAAATTATTTAGTATTTTGAGGATTAAATTTAAAAAGTGTTTTGCGCGAAATGATTCCAAGCAGTTATAGAATAATTTCCTTCCTACTCTTAACAGAATTTTCCGGGGGAAAATTGTCTCAAATACGTGGCGGGGACCACTACTTTGTTGAAAGAAAAACCGGAAAATTGGAAGTGATACTTCCGGAGAACCCTAAGTTGGATTTAGAAGGCCTGATGAAGATCCAACGGAAGTGTACAGCTTCCTGTTCTCTGCGATCTATCAATTTTGGGACATTTTGTCCACTCCCACATACACTCTCATGATGGGTTTTTTTGGAAAACCACTTTTTCTGACTCGAGGAGGGGGCCTCAAAACAGAAATCTGACCATTTTCCAATGTACCAATTTATTTTTGGACTCAATGAACGTCAAATCATATACCACTCATGAAAAGTCTTTTAAAAGATCATAAAATTCTTCAGTGATTCCAAAATGAATACGAGCAATTCCCACTGGAACACGAGAAGTATATTCTAAGTGCTCAAGAGATTATTGGGGGAATAAATTAGAAGCTGTGCATGTGTGTGAGTGTATGCCACGTCATGCTCTTCCCGCCTCTTCATTAATGCTCCATCATGCAGTCCTGCTGTATGTAAGTACGTTGCACATCTGTCCTATTTTTACGCCCGACCAATGCGGACTGTATAGGGGCTCGCTCCCCCTGCAGCACACTAATTAGATCTCATTATTCCTGTACTTAATTTAAGCCATTGCTCACTGTATCATCGTCATGCATTTGCATGATGAGTAAGAATCAGCTGGTTTCATGTTTTAGTACCATCATATTAATAAATAATTTAATTACGCATAACTTAGTCTTAAGTGATGAAGAATTAGCTGATTCATATATGAACATACTTTACTATATACATTTCTCATATTAACCATTAAATAAAATCCAAAGCGTAGGCTCTGAGTATCGAACCCACTAACCAGCAATACATCTCAGCTTTGCGGGTCTAGTATCTTAATCACTCGGCTATCGTGGCGCCTCATTTCAGGTTATATTTTTTAGACTCTTTTTTTTTTTTTGCTTATTTTTGACAGTACTATTGTATGTAACTGCTGTGCCAAATTTTTTTTTGCTAAAAGTAATGGATCAACGTGAATCTAATTCTAGTCAAATCTAGTCAGCATTGCCAATTAGTTAATTTTCTTTACTTTGAAGGCAGCTGAATATTTATTATTCAGCAAGGGGGCTAAAAACGTGAGAATTGACAAAAATAGAAATTCTGTCGAAACACTGATATACTTCCTTGTGCGTTTGGATCGAATATGACCCGCCTAAATTTTTCTACTTGAGAAAAAGAGAAAGTAAAAGGAAGCGAGAAATTGGTAGACAGCGATAAAGGAGTGGACGCTCCAGCTAAAGCTGGCATTCTACTCCGAAGGGATCAGGAGTTCCAAACTATCAGGAGTAGGGGAACTATTCCTTATCTTCCCCTACCAACCATCTTCCTCAAACAGGTTTTTGTTGCTATTTAATCGATCCTCTTCTCATTTTTATTTAGGAACTGCCAAGTGCTGTACACAGTGGGATAAGCATTGACCCATGGGTATTATTAATACCGGCGGGTAATGATGGGCGTTCACCTTGTTGCCTTGATCTCTTTTTACCGTCCAAAATATTAATGGGAACAGGCCGGTAGTGGGGATAAAGCAGCTGTTCACGGTGGACAGTGTCCAGTTCGCCGCGAACAGCTGGCCGTATTAATATGCAGCGTGACCTCTGCGCCTTTTTTCCTAGCGCTCAACAATCACACCGGCTGGTTCTCACACTGCCAGCTCGATCTAGGAGGTCGTGCGTCCTACAAAAATCAGAGCTAATTCTAGCTAGTTTTACATTAACCATGTTTACCTTCTCTTACACCTCAAAGAGGAAGTAGCGCGGTCGTGTCAAGTTGTCGACTTCGAGTTTACACTAGAAATACACGCTTAAGAGTTGCCTTAACTTCGGAAAGGGACTTTACAGGAAATGCCCAACTTAAAGAAGAGTTTCAGCTTTCGTTGATTTTTATTTTTTTTTTAGATATTTTGTTTAAACAAAGGGTGCGAGAGAGAGGGGCATTCTCAAAAAACCTTCTTTGCTTTTACTAAGAAGACCCCAAAACGCTCATTTCCGGCGGAGACCGGATAAAGAAATTTTGTCACGATCTTAATACTTCTACTGACCAAACTATAAGAGAAAGCAAGCAAACTGGCTGTCAGAATTGTTTTACCAGAAGGGAGACATACTGCAGACTGTACTTGGCACCCAAAATGGGATGCCTTTGACCTTCAAGGTCCCCGGTGACCTGCTTGCACCCTTTCTTTTCATTTTCTATGGTGTATAAGTTTAGGTATACTACCAGGTGTCCAGCCAGGTGGTGGTAATGGGACAGTCTACTGGACGAAAAGGGTCTGTGGGATTCAGAGCTTGACCCTCACAGTGACCTTAGCGTGACTACCTAGTACAGGAGAGGCAAACATAGTAAGGGAACAAAAAATAGTTTGAGAAGTGTTCATCAATTAACTATGTTGCACAAAAAAAGATTAGGTCAAGTAAATTGGCTCAGATAATAGTGTTATGGAATGTTCAATGCCGGCCTTTGGACAGTGATCTCTCGTTACAGGCATCTATCTAAGGACAGGATGTTTCAGTTGGGCCATCAATACACTCTGTGCAAGGAAAAAGTTACCATCAAGCATCAGGTAAAGTCAGAAAAGGAAGGTACCCAGTCTGTTACTCGTTAAGTCATACTTTACTCGTTAAGTCATAATGTCCTCGATAAGTCATACTTTACTCGTTAAGTCATACTTTACTCGTTAAGTCATACTTTACTCGTTAAGTCATAATTTCCTCGTTAAGTCATACTTTACTCGTTAAGTCAAGCTTTACTCATTACTAAATGAATAAAAAGGCAACAGATTTCGTCCAAATTTGGCTCGCATTAATCTCCAGAGCAAAAGTCAAAATATTGAGGCACCACACACAAAAAAAAAAAACGCCCCCAAACAGCAGAGGGGATGGAAAAAAACTTAGCGAGGGAGGGATCAAATTTTTTGAGCTAAAAATGGGTCAAATGATTTTCAAGCATAACCAAAATACTATTGCCTAACCACTACACGATTCTGCTTCAAATTCTTGTCATGGCGTTGAGTACGATATCCCCCTTACACGATATTTGGCTCATCGTCAAAATTTCCAAGGTCACAGTAACATTTTTTGTATTAAAAAAAGACAACAGGCATAAAACAGTTCTATTATTATAATTGCATTGGTTTCATTATTAATGCTAATTCAATGTTTTTTTTTAAATTCATTGCCCTAAATAATAAATAATCTACCTGACGTTAGGGGGGCGTGGCTGGACGGACAGAGATGGTGATTGCATTACTACAACGCATGGTGACAAGAGAGAAAAACCAAAAATCTAGCTACAAGTCACTTAGCAACAATAACAACATCAAGTTGTCTGTACGCAAAATCAATATACCCATGACCCTGCTTAACAACCAGTTTGCTCCAGTTAATGTCAACTACGACTAACTGTCTCTTCAATTTAATTCTTATTTGGAAAACTCATTTGTTTTTTTGTTTTTTGAAAGAAAGATGGGTGGAAAATGGGGTTTCCAGGAAATATGCCAGGGAAAAAGTAATAGATCCACATGAACACAACTTTGGAACACCGAGTTTAAGAAAACGGAAGGCACTGATTTCGATACCAATCGAAAGACAATCAATAACGTGTTACTTCCCCCTAAGTAGCTCGCTTAAATGAAGTTTTCCGGTCAAATCATCCAATGAAAAGTGGCGGACCGACATTCCACAGTGTGCCATCAATATTTCAATAAATTTTCTGTACAATTTACGATCCTTCCTTCCTCTTCCGGCGCTACAGTCCTGGAAAGGACCAGGGACGCCTCAATCAAGGCTCTTCTCCACTGAGCTCAATCAAGAGCCTTCAGTCTCCACCAATTTTCCACAAATCTCCCACGACATCATCAAGCCATCTCATTCTTGGCCTACCTCTTATTCTGACGCCTCAGGGGGGCCTTCCATATAAAAGGCTTTTAGGGATTCTGTTATCCACCATCCTCTCCACCATGTCCTAACCAACTTAATCTTCCTTTTGTTTAATACATTGAACAATGTCTGCTTCTCCATAAAGAGTTTGCAGAGTTCTAAGTAGGTGCGGATTCTCCATCTTCCTCCTCTCGTTCACAGGACCATATCTATTCCTCAATACTTTCCTTTCCCCACACTCTCAAGGCTGTCTGGCTCTCTTGGGTCCTGAACCCAGCCTTCGCTTCCGCAAAACCACTACCGATCTTATCAGGGTCTTATATGCACCATTTACGATCAAATCATTATAAAAAAAAAAACTATTTCGCCAAACTCCACTTCCAGCCAACTGATGTGTACCATTGGGCGAAATACCATTTTTGAACTTCCTATGAAAGTTTTTGATTTAGAGTACGTATACAGGGTGTCCCAAGATCTGTAATATTAATGAGGAGTAAAATTTATAATTAAATAGTACTTTTCTTCTTATTCAACCAAAAAAACCGTCATAATATTATCATTTTGACATTTCTTATAAGAATCATGTTTTCATTCATAACTTCTAAAATATCGCTCACAGAAAAAAACCGTTCGAGTAAATTTTTCTTTTAAAAAAATAGAGGAATCTATTTCTGAAATAAAAACCACACCTCCCCATTTGAAAAAATGAAGTTGGTGTCTGTATCTCGCTTCTGGAAGCACCGAAAAAAATTTACAACTTAAATTTGGATTCCTGACAAAATAACTAAGGGAACACGTATTTTTTAGTTTTCTTTTCTAGCTATCTTAGTTTCCGAGGAAAAGTCGTTATCCATATAGCTTGGGACACCCTGTGTACATCATGGAATTCCGGTTGCAAATCTCGATCGCTGTTACTTCCTCTACTTTCAAAAAAAAAAAAAATTAAACCCCCAATGAAATGATAATGATCATGAACACGATATTGGACACGATGTAAACATGTACGCGCTGGGAAATTATTCAAGGAGCAAACAAATGACTGCCGTGCGGAAAAAAAGATGGACTGACGACACTTGGGGTTGTGTGGGTGGGGATTCAGAAAAAAACAACCTGTGAGGGGGGATCGGAAAATGTAATCCGAACTAATGAGAGATTTCTGTCCTTGCTGCCGAGGGGAGATTTGTTACTAAAGTCCAGGAGGGGGAGAGGCCACCGCATGCGACAAATGGGATGCAAGCCCTCACTCTCGACTCTGCTGGGAAATATGGAAATCATCGGAAAAACTTGCTTATTGTTGGTTTTTTCTCTTTTTTTTGTGACGTAAAATATTTCATAATATTTTAGCTGTCACATGGGAAGTTCTTTGTTTGTCATATTTCTTTTTGTCGGTTATCTAGTTCTGCAGGGACATTGTTGGTTTGTCAGTGGTTCCGAAGGACCACACCTTACTGGTTCAAGACCGGATATGGTAATTTTATTTCTTACAATTTTCGTATTTTTCTGTGATTTTTATTCCAATAAAATCGCCATGAAGTACAAAATTGGAACTACTGCAAAATCGATTGGAATTCAACATTAAATTCCTATCGATATATTGCACAGGTTAATGATACCAATACTATAAAGAGGGAAGCTCAACCTAGCTCTACTCCAAAATACTCTAAAAGAAGCATTAGTCCAAGGAAACTGTTTTGAATAAAACTTATACTCGACGTGTTTGCATTAAGGATGCGATATTTAAGGAAAAATAGATACTATTGTCAGGGCCGGATTTAGATGAAAAGAGGCCCTAGGCTATTCTACTTATGAGGCCCTTTCACCTCCCACTTTTTAAGTTTGTAAATTACATGAGAGATAATAAAATACATCACTAATGTGATATTATATCAATACGTAATAAGAAACGTGTTGTTTATTGGTACTGTTTTTAGAATAGTGTAATTTTAATTTTGCTAACAATTTAAACTCACTCACAAATATTGGACAAAAAAGAAAGGCCCCATTTACACAGAAAGTTTTATTAGAATCTCTACCTTTAGAGATAAGGTAGAGATTCTAATAATAAGTTAGATGTGTACAACTTAAAATACGAACATTTATTGGGCGAATTAAGTGTTAACACTTCCTTCGACTTGATAAAGGTACCGGAAAAGATGAGAACCGCGGCCTTCGAAGATTACATTTCTCCCCATTATCCGGGCTCATATCGTTTATTTACAGATGGGTCCAAAATCAATAATAAAGTCGGAAGTGCTGTGTATGATCCGGTTCGGAACTATTTTACAATAATTAAATTAGAAGATGAGGCGTCCATCTATACAGCGGAGCTAATTGCTATTTTAACGGCTTTAAAATATATTTATTCGTTGTCGGAGAAAAAATATACCATTATTAGTGAGAGCCAGAGTGCGTTGTGTAAATTATCACATATACACAACCAGTCTACAGGAATGAATCACATTATCGCAGAGATTGTAGAAACTATTGCCATTTTTAAAGAGAAGGGAGTCTGCATTAATTTTTTGTGGGTAAGGGGTCATTGTGGTATAAAAGAGAATGAAATTGTTGATACACTTGCAAAGGAAGCCACCAATAGTGGGGAAATGGCTAATTATAAATTACCACACACCGATATCAAGGGTATAATTGCAAAAGCAGCACTACAAAAATGGCAGACAGATTACAATAATGGTGATAAAGGTAGATTCTATAAAACTATGGCAGATCAGTTACCTAGACAACCATGGTTTAAGGGAACTGTCACTAATAAATGGGTTGTTACGACAATAAGCAGGCTGAGAGCGAACCACGCGGTGTGCGGATCGTATCTACACAGGATCAACAAAAGGTCCTCTCCTCTTTGCGTAGATTGCAATGAGGAGGAGGATTTCAAACATGTAATAATGATATGTCCACGTTATGTGGTAGAAAGGAAACGCATGTTTGACGATATATACAGGTATTTAGATGCACCATTTCGCTACGAAGACATTATATTCTCCACCAACATTTATGTGCTTAAGTCGATAGCAGAGCTAGCAATGAAATATGAATGTATTTAAAAGCTATAGCCGAATTAGAATGAATGGAAGAAAATGCTTAGAGAAGGATTACGTGATTTTAATTTTGGTTAAGCTCGTAGAAGGATGGCAGGAGCACAGAGTGCTGCTCCATCCATGATGTGCTGCTCCATCCATTAGCAGTAGTTTATGTAAATAGCGGTATATAGTAGAATGATGAATGTGTGAAGCGAATGTATTTGTAGGTAAGAATGGAGAGTGAGTGATATTCTAGTGATAAGCACCTAGACGATGCTGGCTGTATGGCGGAAGCCAATGCCAAAAAATGTAACAAAAAAAAAAAAAAAATTTAAATGTAGGCCCCTCTTGATCTTGAGGCCCTAGGCTGAAGCCTAGTTAGCCTATAGCCAAATCCGACCCTGACTATTGTTTTCAAGGACTTTTATTACTTTATATCGACTAAAAAATTCGATTCAGTTGAATGTATCGATTGTATGCTTATATCGAATGACTTTCTGCCTTTTTCCGTTTGATAACATTACACACTCGCGCGTTAGACTTGTAAAAACGTCATACCCACCGATTTGTAAACAGCACTTTTATTCGGACGCAGATGTACCTCAAAACAACGAGGAATCGAAAATCAACACGATCCCAATGTCCTCTATCGACAAGCAGCAACAGAAGAAAGTGTAAATATGTAAAAGATGTAAACAACAACCTAATTAAGGAGGCTATAAAATGAGGAAGTAAAAAGGTTGAATGCAAAGGAGTTTAAGGAATTGAATGAGGTGTCACCCTACACAGCAGTGCCGGAAATTAGCTTTTACTTGTTAATAGCGTTTTAAAACGCACTTCCGGTCAAGTTAAATATGGTTCGATTCTTATCAGCATAGTCCTTATTACACTTCATGGTTTTGTAAACTAGATTTTTTTACTTAGGTCATTCTTTAAAATACAAAACATTAGGGTTGTTGCATTGTTATCTTGACCAGCGTAAAACCTGAAACCTAGAACCTAGGTTAGGTTATCGATATTCTCTGGATTCTATTTAAACTGTTTTAATCAATTTAATTAATTACGCAAAAAGAAAATATCAAGATCTTGAAAAGTTTCCCGCTTGAATGGAAAATTCTAGTTAGATAAACAAGGAACTTCCGCAAAACTAAACTTTCCATAAAAAGAAAATGGTTCACTCGCAATATCAAGTAGGAAATAGTTTGGAACAATCAGGTGAGACAACTTTCTTGGCTAATTTTCTTGGAACTTAAGACTTTAAACGCAAAAAAAATGTATTCAGCGAAGTGGAAGACTTCCGGCCTTCTGGATACAGGCAATAAGGCCGCGATCATGGTTTTAGTAACCTCCCCTCTAGAACGGTCTTGTGGAAAGATTTCCCAGGAAAATCATGTGACCTTGAAGTTGTAGATCTGTGGTTGCATCAGCAGACAAAGCTGAAGAAAATTGTAGAAGTCAATTTTGAGAAAAACTATTTAGAAAAGCTGAAAAATCGTATGGGTAAAATGTGTGATTTTGGTTGGCTGATTTTCTTCACTATTGGTGTGAAATATACTAGATACTGCTTCCTTCACTTCATCGCCTTTGTGATGTCTTTGTTCACACCACATAGTCGCAAATCATAACACGTAAGTAGTAAAGTAAAGTAATTGGCTATTTTTTCAGGCAGGCTTTACGTTTAACTACCAATTACGTGTCGTGGACGGAGGCGACTAGCAAGCATACTTTACTATAAATTTCTCATATTAACCATTAAATAAAATCCAAGGCCTAGACTAGTACCGCAATACATCTTAGCTTTGCGGGTCTAGCCTATAACCGCCTAACATACTTCACTGTAAATTTCTTTTATTAACCATTAAATAAAATCCATGGGCTAGACTAGTATCGCAATACATCTTAGCTTTGCGGGACTAGCCTATAACCGCCTAACATACTTTACTATAAATTTCTCATATTAACCATTAGATAAAATCCAAGGCCTAGACTAGTACCGCAATACATCTTAGCTTTGCGGGACTAGCCTATAACCGCCTAACATAATTTACTGTAAATTTCTTTTATTAACCATTAAATAAAATCCAAGGGCTAGACTAGTATCGCAATACATCTTAGCTTTGCGGGTCTAGCCTATATCCGCCTAACATACTTTACTGTAAATTTCACATATTAATCATTAAATAAAATGCAAGGCCTAGACTAGTATCGCAATACATCTTAGCTTTGCGGGACTAGCCTATAACCGCCTAACATACTTTACTGTAAATTTCTTTTATTAACCATTAAATAAAATCCAAGACCTAGACTAGTACCGCAATACATCTTAGCTTTGCGGGTCTAGCCTATAACAGCCTAACAATTTACTATAAATTTCACATATTAACCATTAAATAAAATCCAAGGACTAGACTAGTACCGCAATACATTTTAGCTTTGCGGGTCTAGCCTATAACAGCCTAACAATTTACTATAAATTTCTCATATTAACCATTAAATAAAATCCAAGACCTAGACACCGGGAATCGAACCCACTAAACCAACAATAATCTAAGCATTGCAGGTCTAGCCTCTTTAACCGCTCGGCTACCGTGGCGCCTCAAATCATAATAATAAAAGATCAAACGATCTAACTTGGACTACAATCAATAAATAAGACCACCTTTGGAGACCACACCACGGCCAAAATACACAATAGTATTTTTTATCAAATAATTTCTCATCTTTTAAAATAAACATTTATCTACTGAAAGAATTTATCGATGAGTAAATAAATAACCAATGCATTATAATTTCAAAATTAATTACTTTAATTATATAGATAGCAATGGAAGCCGGCGATGAATCGCCCGATTTAATGGAGATGCAGTTTGTAGTGTACACTAAATAAACAAGTAGTGAATAGACAGGTTACAAAGGGGGCAGGTGACCGACTAACAGCCCTTACCTAGCTGACTGGCCGACAGAGTGCGCCCTACCGTAAGTTCCACACATTAAACTAATAACACAAAGGAAATATATTAAATAAAAAAAAAAGAAATAACAAAAAAATAATAATAACAGAAGAAAGAAAATATACTAAACACGCAACACGCCACTGCCACCATAATACAATAAAACAAACCCATTCCGGCAGCTGTTTTACTGCTACTATAACCACACAATAACCTTTTTAACTTTCTGTCTGCCAGTGAAGTTTCGTTTTTTTTTTTTCTTTTTTTATACTTTAATAGTGACAATAATTACAGCCGTGCGAAGAGGGGCCCCCCGAGCGCCAAATTTTAGAGGGTGCCAAAATCACTTTAAAAAAAATTTTCTTTTTAAAAAAAATATTTATTAAAATTAAGAAAACAGAATTAATTTAAAATTTATTTTAAGAGTGGGGGGAAAAAATACTGTTGCGGAAACCACACGATTTTTCTCATACTGTCGTCATTACTTACTGAAATTTCGTAAGAAAAAAGTGGCTCGCTAAGAACTTGAAAAATTAATTTATTAAAATAGCTCTATGGAACGACTGAATTTCTTAATATTCTGGTACTTTTACTCAGATAATGATTCTAATCATGAGGATGTTCACTTAAATGGCAGTTTAACGGAAGATGCATCTCGTACAGCATCTATACTCCCAACTCCCTCTATCGCCACCACACGGTGGCTCCTGTTAAGAGCTAAACAATCCTGACTAAGCTTGTGGGCAAACAATCCCTTCGGAGGTCCTGGATCAGGCAAACAGCAAAAACGAGAGACTGAGGTCCCTGAGGTCAGTTTCGGCCCAGGAAGGTGTAAACCTGGCTGGTACACACATGAACCAGGTAAGGTTCGTTCTCGGGTTCCTCAAAAGTCCTCTGAGTTTGACCCCAAAAAAAATTCTTTAAGCGAAAGAAACACTTTATTAAAAAAAAACAACCCTTTATACAATTATTCTCTCAAATAACTCCAATGATCTTATCTTAAGTTCATTTTTAAAATTAATAAAAAGCAGATCTCCTATTTTCCGGAAATACTTCCGCTTGCAAGGAGTAACAAAAAGGTAGAACAGAAAAACAATGATAGATTCAGTCTTGAAGGCACCACACATGCGCTCCAAGCGACCAATAAACTAAACTTAGCCCATTAACTCGCAGGTTACAATTTCAATAATTTCTATTGAAAAAAGGTTATTGTGTGGTTATAGTAGCAGTAAAACAGCTGATAATTTAATGGTAAATCAATCAATAGAAAGAATAGATTCAAGAAGATAAAAAAAGGGCTCAATCAATCAGAATATTTCAGTAGTTCGATTTAAAAAATCTTACGAATAATTACTGAATTGAACCATGCAACATTATTATCTCTCTTTCAACAAATTAGGACGCCATTAAACCACTGGCTCATTACTAAATTGGATAAGTTAGTTAAATAAAATCTAAATAATTATTATATACAATTAATCATTTATCATACATTACAATCTATTATAATTAAAAATTCATGTTTAATGAAAGCTTGTTGGGTTCCAATTAGCAGAACATTTAGCTGCAGGGCAGTAAAAGTTCTTTTTTTCAACATTAATTTAATTATTTAATCACAAACATTACATAGTTCTTATTTAATTGCTATTCATTAAGAATAACTTTTAATTAATTAATTTAAAAGAAATTACACTTTAAAAATTCAAAAATCAAAAAACTTAAAGTACAATATTATTAGGTAAAGAAAGATGGATGCCTCTAAACCAGTTATAGGTTAGATCGTCTGGTGTACGATCTGATGGTTTTAGGCGTTTCCTAACCTTATTTTGGCTCGCATACCACTTGGTATTATATCATGCTAAATTCTACCACTTTGTAAAATACCGAATGTGTTATTTTATTATTATTATCTTTATTTTTATAGAGATACAAAATGTATGTGTTACAAAGGAGTTCCAAGTTCATGTTCTCTTTATAAACAACTTTGTAAAGTGTAAGATCTTAGTTTTAAAACTTTTTTAAAAAAATAATTATTAATTAATTTCAAAATTATTAATTAATTTACAAAGTTCTTCCTTTAAGGATTATTATATTTGATTATATGGAATAGGATTCTAAAACTTTCATAGACTGGGCACAGCTGATAAACAATTAATGTTTCCGGCTCGTTCTTATTACACATTAAACAATGATCTTTGGGGTTTGATTGTACAAAATTACATTATTGATTTTTTAAATTTAATGACATATTGGGCCACCCAATCTTATTTCAGATATAGAATTCTTATAACTTGAAAAGAAATGAATTTATCTAAAATATTGTTGACCAACATTTTGTAATAAACTTTTGAGAATCCCTAAATATATTAAATATAATGTTACTTACTTTATTTAAATCAGTTAAGTGCTAATATTCCCTGTAACTGACTAAATGTTATAGAGATATTAGGTTTGTGATTTAAGCATTCTTCTAAATTAATTTTTTTTAAGCATTCCAACTACCTGTAAGTACCAATTAAATTCTATGGCTTGTGCAAGAAGTGCCAATGTCAAAAAAAGGATTACGAGTGTACGTCCTCTTTGGTTTACCTGGAGAGGGTAAATATTGATGCTAAATTTTGACAATGGCACTAGTAAGTTTTAGTAACTCAGTTACTACTTTGAAATTGACTTCGGCACTCCTTGCAAGAAAAATTCTGATGGTTAATATATCAAAACAGATTTTTTACTCATTTTTACCAAAATCTAACATTAGCACTTCTTGCAATAAGTCACAGAATTTAATGTTGCTTGGATAGAGCTTACTCATTACAATCAGCCTCTTTAAGCAGATCTTTACATAGTTATCATTTAAGTTCTGTCACGTGATAATTCTATTAAATTTTCTTGTATCTTTTATCGATAATGATGTGGCTTTTCCTAAATTTTCTTTATAGAAGGGGTTTTGGAAAATACACAACGAAAAACAATTTGAATCCTGTTAAATGTGCTATTATATTTTCTCTGTATATCTTGAGACAGACTAACCTTGTTAACTGTACATATTAACAACATTACTGTATAATATTATTAATTAAAATAATTTTTATTAATTATGGGAAAAAACGTTTACCTATATATTTTTATTATTTAATTTTTATTTATTATCATTATTATTTATGTCCGCCATTATTGTCTATTTTTCGTGTACCACCAACCAGCAATTACGCGTACCACACAAGTTGGGAAACGATGGTTTAAAAAAAAATAGCAGTGCGACCAACCTAACAAAAATAATATAAATTATTTATTGTCTATTTTTCGTGTACCACACAAGTTGGGAAACGCTGGTTTAAAAAAAAAAAAATAGCAGTGCGACCAACCTAACTAAAATAATAAAAATTATACAGTAGGCCGTTAATATTAATGTAGCAGTGGTGACAGCCGTACAACTAGACACACACAGACGCTTATACTTCGAATTACCAAGAACCGACTTATACAGGCTATGTTTACTTTTTCAGTCTTCTTACTGTTCAAGTTCATAAATAAGAAATTAACTGCTTACAAAATTAACAAATATTATTTCTATGGATTCTTTTTAATAATAATGTGATATTATATAGTTACTGTGTAGTGTAATGTTGTAATTGTGCAGTTCTAAAGTTTCACTGTTATACGAAATTCACCAAAATGTACCTGACCTAACAGTACTTCTAAAAGTAAGTACATAACTCAATTTAATGCATGTTTTTGGTCACCAAAGGATATAAAAACCCTTTTACGTACACATAACCTCTTTCGACAGACGGAATATTTCCATTAATAATATTAATAATGTAGTTTGTTTTCTTTGTGTATCACTGTGTTTCTGTAAATAAAGTAATATAATTAAACAGTTGACTACTTGTGTAGCAATCATTTTGATTGAAACTTGATTTAAAAGGGTTTCTTTAGTATGATTGAAGCTGAGTTCTTCTTCAAAATGCGGTTTCAAATTATTGCTCCGTTCCTGTTGAAATCCTTCGTCCTATTTAAGAATATCAAAATGTCTACCAAAAAATTCCTCGAGCTAGGAGAATCTATTTTCTAGGAGGTCTACTTTCAATGTACTTTTATACACAACAACTTTTTCAAGTTGCCTAGTTTAAAATAAATATTAACATTAAATTATACAAACATACTGTAAAGAAACTAAAAATAGTTTTCTAGCACATTTATTATAGTTCTAAAAAGATAAAGTTTGCCTGTGACTGAAATTATACTCCGGGACGTTATCTTATCGCCGCCGCTGTAACATAGTTGTTGTGTCGGGGGAAACAGACAAAACTAATCTATTAAGGAGGCAAATTCTCCAAACACAGGATTCTCCTTAACTAACAACAGAAACCAAATTTCTGGCAGCAAGAATTTCTTAAAGAGTCCTTAAATTATATAATTTCTACAAATTCATTCCTAAAAAAAAATTAATAAATTTTAGCTGGCAACACTGTTCAATAATAAAGAACTGTTCTTGAAAACCTGTAATGGCACAATGGTAGCTAGTTTAAAATATAGCGTCCCCCCCGCGGAAGCTTCTAAAAACTGTAGCGTTTTTCTTAATTAAAACACCGAATTTCAGAGGGAAGCCTTACCCTTGTAGCATTTTAGTTACTTTGAGCAAATCTAAGAAAAGTGAAAGGTCCTTTCTGTAAAGGTACTACTTCAAATGAAAACCCGTAAATTACGAGGTCTGTAAATTAAGTAATGAGACTGATTTTTTAAAAAAAATTGATTAAAAAAGAATTACAATTCTATATTGTCACCTTCAAAATAACTTCCTTCAGAAGCCACACAGCGCTGGAGACGTTTCTTCCACTCCTCATAGCAGTGCTCGAACTCCGATACTGGAATAGCTTTCAGCTGGTCGTCGGTTTCAGCCGTTTGAATGTTTTCCGACTGTCCCAAAATGCAAGTTCCCTTGAGGTGATTTTTACAACTTCGGGAAGAGAAAAAAAAGTGACAAGGACTCAAGTCAGGCGAATAAGGAGGCTGTGAGGAGCCACAGGAATGTTTTTACAGGGCCAAAAACTCTGGTTTATTGAAATTGCTGTATGACAAGGAGCATTATCGTGATGCAACCAACACCCACTTGTTCTTGATGTTTGTTGGTCTCACACGAATGACCATTTTTTAGAAGTTTTTCAAGAACTTCAATCAAAACTTTTACCGACAGCCTCCTTATTCGCCTGACTTGAGTCCTGGTGACTTTTTTTTCTCTTCCCGAAGTTGGAAAAATCACCTCAAGGGAACTTGCATTTTGGGACAGCCCCAAAAACATTCAAACGACTGTAACCGACCAGCTGAAAACTATTCCAGTATCGGAGTTCGAGCACCGCTATGAGGAGTGGAAGAAACGCCTCCAGCGCAGTGTGGCTTCAGAAGGAAGTTATTTTGAAGGTGACAATATAGAATTGTAATTCTTTTTGAATAAAAAAAAAAATTAAAAAAATCAGTCTCATTACTTAATTTACAGACCTCGTATACTCGTTAACATTATTTTGTTTCTAACACTATTTTGATAAGAGGAAGTATGACGATTGTTACAATTATAATTGGAAGTGCCGCTTCACTAAATTCTTTAAACTTTGTATTTCACTGAGCGTTCAAGTACCTTTTAAAACATTTTTTGGAGGAAGCTATTCCATTTTTCTTCCTGTAATGTACGAATCTTGTCTTTTGTATATTGTTAAGATGGGTTTGTTAGGCTAGAAATTCCGGAAGGATTCCTCACTTTGTGGTAACCAATAAATTTATGATTCTCAGAATAACTCCAACAATTGTCTTATGACTCAGTAAATTATTCATAACTAGACTGGTTACTCATATAAAAAACATTTTTCTAGAATAAATACGTGATTCTAAAGAGGGGATTCAATTTTTTTTGGAAAATATGTCACGATCACCGAATTTCCTCTTATGTCAAGTAAGAGAAAACCTAAGAAAGTACAAAAAGTTTTAAAACTTATTAGAACAGCAAATGAAAAAATAAATAAATAAATAAGAAAAAAGTAAATAACCAATTCTAAGGGCAATGGCAGCCATGATAGAAGCTAAAACTTTTTTCGTAGAAATCAAAGCCAACTTGAGTTTATCTCGTTTTATTTATTTGGAATCTAACCTTAACCTCCAGTTCCACCTGCCCGAGTGTTTACGTTCTGTGTGCAAACAGCGTTGTAGATTTAAGTAAAGAATTATTCATTTTAAACTTGATTTAGAATTATTAATAAAGATTAAAAGGATGTTAAAGTGAATCTTAAAATACAGTAATAATACGAATGTTGAAATAAATTGTTCTTTTATAATAAAAATGTTACTAACATAATTAAAACAAAATCAAAAAACAGGGTTTACTTTTTTACATTTAGGAAAATTATCTGCTAGAAATGAGAATAAATAAATAAAACAAAACCATTCCTAAAAAAAATTAAATTGGAATATTTTCATTTTTAGGTTAATTTCATAATTTAATCCGAAGAATTGAATTAACGCGGTTTTTGAAATTTTAAAAAACTGTTCAGTTAGAATAATTATTTACTTTCAAGTTTTTTGTGTGGGGGCTCGGGGTATTTTTTTAAAATTAATTAGAATATACATCAGAGAAATAAAGATGTGCAACTGCACTTACTGTAACTCTAATGATGCTATTTCAAAACATCTTCTTTATCTTTTCATTCTCAGAAATGTAAACATGATTCTTAATAAAATTTAAAGCAAAACTGAAACAACACTGAGGGAAGAATTCCCTTTAAAATTGTCGTATTATAAAACACGAAAAAATATTAGGAATCAGGTGACTTAAAACATAATGCAGAAAATGTTATCACACAATGTGCTAATTTCCTCAAACAAAAATAGCACCAAAATTATTAGTAAAAATAAACGTAAGAGAATTGAAAGTAAGTAATTTTTTGTTAGGTTAGCTTTAAAACTACTACGTTAACCAAAATACTTAATAAATTATGAAAATTAAATTCTTACCTGTCTGAACTTTCTGAAGAATCATATCTATCTGTACAGCGTCTCTTTTTACGACAATTATCCTCCTCGGAACAGACGGATTCTTGATCCTCCGTGGCGATAACACCGGTTTGTTGTACGCTTGTAGTTTTATCACCAACTACAACAACATCTGACACTATTTTTTCTTTAAATAGAAAGAAATTATTTAAATTACTCTTATCATTAACTACTTTACTAGCATCACTAAGCACATTAACACTGAGTAGTACAAGCTGATTGTTAGCATCACTAGTTTGTGCTTCGTCTTCGCACAGTGTTATACAATTATTATTTTTGTTATTATTATTATTAGTATTGTTATTACTACAATTAGAATTGTGTACGTCCACTACAATACACTCCGCCATGTTGCCGTTGCTTTTAACTTGCTTCAAAAAAAAAAAAAAAAAATACGTCCTTCCGTTTCGATCAAGAGATACAACCGATATCCTGTCTCACACTTGTTCAACGCTCGTATCTCAATGTTCTCCTAGCAAGCCCTCGGGTTCTTCTGATCGCATTACACACAATAAGAAAGAAATCTATACACGATAACCACCACATTCACAAAAACTTAACCAAAAACTAATTCTTAAAAAAAAAAAAAAGCAGAAATTATAAAAACAAAAAAAAACCTGAAATAAAACTTAAGTAAACGAGAAGAAACCCGAAGGAGCGGAAAGTGGACACGGTCCCGGAACACGCTGACACCACCACACACCAGCACAGACTCAAGCGGCTCGCCGAGCACACACAACATCCAGCCGGTGTGTGAGTCGGTGGCGTGACGTCACCGGCCACTGCCCTCTAGATATCCCCACCACTTCGGGCTGGGTAGGAAACCTTCCCGTAAACATTGTGTACAGCGCTATCTTCTTCCTTCTACAGCAAAATAGATATAAACAAATACTAGTCGAATACAACCGAATGATCACGAAATTTAATTTCTTTTTCTCAAAAGTTACAATTCTAGGTAATAAGAAATTCTATCATGTATAAGGTAGGAGATTTTGGAATTCTATTATTTTATTCTTTTAGAAAATACATTTAATTCACTTATCATTCAGGGTATACGTCACTCATTTGTTCTTACTTCTAGAAGTAAACTTTTCATTTTGTCAGAATAATGCCTACTTTAATGGCGTAATGTCTAATACATCAATTTTTTAAAAAAAATCTAAAGATCAGAAAAAACAAATTAATGAACTTAAAGGCCAACCCCTTTTAGAATTTGCATTTTACACTACTTTTGCAGGTCATAATATTCTTACTGAGATTTTCAAATACTATTTTGATTGCAATTCCTGAAAATGTACAAATACCAAGTAGTTTCTAAAGTGTTGTTTCAAGTTATTGTGTTCTATTCTGCCATAAGAATATTAGTTCTAACATAAATATCATTTGATAGGAAATAATAAAATGTATCAAGGCCTAAAAACGCGAAATTTTCCGAAAAAACTTACAAAAATGAACTAAAGAATGCGCTATATAAAGGGTGGTCTCATTCTAAAGTTTAAAAATCTCTTTTAAAATAAGTTAACCTTTCAACAATATTATTAATTAGTCTAAGTTGGTAACCATTTAATGAATCAAAAATGCATCCTTCAAAGAATTTTACATTAATTGTGTATCAGCTGTTATGAAAAATTATTCCTACCGTGTGGCGGGCACAATTTTATGTACATAATTATAACAAAACTACTTTCTTGTTTCTGGTTCATTTAATGTTTTTAAACAAATTTAATGTCCTTTTTTTTGACATGTAGCTCAGGTAACATTCAATTCACACACCAAAATTCAATTCAATTTTTTTTTTTTTTTTAGATGCGGGTTCAAAGAAACCGTAAAAGGCAACCCTGTATAACATGCAGGAATATATGAGAAGGTTATCTTATTTCCGTGTCACCAGCCATTCGCTCAAGTTATAATGATATTCATTGCATTGTTTCTAAAGAACTGTTTCAAGTGTTTATTTTTGAACCAGATTATCGGAGATTTAGATATTTTATTACCTATTTTTCATATAAGCGTACCTGAATCTGCCTGTTGTGCATTGCTACATTGAAAACAGGACAGATATTTTTTTTAGAATGTGGTTCTTCCAGCTGACGGATTTGAACCCTTATTCCAGCGCCATTTTTGAGGCAACTAAGCTAAAATACAATATTAAAGTGGTAAAGTTTTTTGAGTTACCGTGTCCATAAAGATTAATTGATAAATAACCGTTTTTTTTTCGTACCTCTTGTCTTGTGTAATTTTTAGCGCTAGCTAGGAATTCATTCATTCGAATAAAATCAACTCATTTAAAATGATCAATTATTGTGAATCTGTAGAACTGATCTTGAATAACTCGATTACCGGTAAATGATAACTTCATCCATAGTAGATCCTTTTGATCGTCCAGTTTGCTAAAGGGGGCTTTGTTAGCTCTTTCTGCAAGCACCTCACCCTCGTACTAACCAATAGGGGCCGAAAGAGATCGCTGACTCAGACCAGCTGTAACTAAACGTCCACTCCACTCCACTCAACCAACGTCTAGTACTCACCCATCTATTGGATTTCTTTTGAAGATAATTGCACTTCCTGTGTTAGGGTAGTTCGCTGCGTGCAAAAGTGTTTGCAGTTTACTACATGTTCATTCCCTTAGAAATATTTAATAACACGCTTAAAGGAATATACTAGACCCTTTTCTTTAGTCCCTTAGTGGCGAACCGTTTTATGAATGGTTTTCTACTTTGTCTTTCATTTGTGCATATTTTCGATTTTCAGTTTTTACCAGAAATATTCATTCTAAGGCCCCCTCCCGAATTCGAAAAAAATGGCTATTTTTAATTATTCTGTATGCATATTTCAGTATGAATTATGTGTTTGAAACAACACAAAATCAAAAAGGGAAATATCACAAAAAGTTTGATGTACGATTTGAAACCTCAAAGAAGCTTTTAGATAGAACCATCCAATCGAAACGAGTTGCTTCACTGAATCGATTTTACATGATTTGAGAATTTTCTCATAGATCGATAGAGATCTACAATGTATTTAAATGGCACTTTAGAGGTAAGTTTAATTTCTCTCCACTTTCTTCAACCAATTCTAAAAAGGTGGATGAAAGTGGTCAATTCTGGATAACAGGATTCTAAAAATATAATAAATTAAACTGCTTATACTTATTGTTTACTAATTTAACGAATATTGTTGGCGATTAATAGATTATTCTTATCCAATAATTTATGTAAATTAAAACTCAAAAACTAAGGCAGATTTTCTGCTAAAAATAAAGTGAAAATTTATTTGGTTGTATAATAATAATTTACCCCCCAACTGGTGAATAATTCATTTACAAAGCCAACAGCTGAGTTGGTAGAAAAGGACATCGAGTGCGCTCTAGTGAGTAGTAAACAAAGCTCATCTAAATCAAGAAATTCAATTCCTTTTAGTTGTAAATAAATATCTCTTAATCCCATTGGAATTTAAAATCAACTAAATTAGAGTTTGCTGAATTGGGGGTAAAAAAGGTAGTGAAGATTTTACAGAAAAATGTTTGCCTTTCATAGAATTTAAAATTAAATTAAAATAGATTTCATTGCTGACCAATCATTAAATTCGATTTATTAATGAACAACGTGGACAACTAATAATGAAATGCAGTGTAAATTTTACCCTTTAAGGTTAAGTACTTTAACTAGAGCCTAATAAATACATAAATGAATTTAATAAATTTTTGTGCCCACTTAGATCAGCCAAGTTTTAATAATATAGAACTTTTCGATCAGTTTTAAATTAATAATAATAGAGATTTGTCAATTTTATTTAAATATGTTAGCGTTTAATTATATTTTTGGATAATGCATTGTACCCTAAATCAGAAATTGCTGTTCTGTTTTTAGTACAGCCTCCTTTTCTCATAAAAATTTGAAGAGCCCCCCTAAATAATAATATTATTTTACATTAAGAGATTTTTTGAAAAATTGATTTAGGGTAGAATTTTGTTTATAAGTGTCGAAGTAACGAAGGTTCATGATATTTTATTTTATAATAATAATATAAAAAAAATAGGGAATTAAAAGACGAATAGTAAATCAAGAGAGAGACACAGCTTGGTATTCAAGTTTTACTTCATCAATTTCCGTATTTCCGTTCTTAAAAAAAAATAAAACGGATCTCTATGACTACGACTCATTCATCCAGATTCATGAGCAAACGCCGGGTATCCTATAAAATCCTGTAATACATAATTCCCCCTTTTCAAGGGTTTTCAAGTACAGTGGGAGTCTCGGTTATCCGTCACCCTTTTATCCGTCAATTCCAATTAACCGTCACTGTCCTCAGTATTTAAAAATTAAAAAAAAAATTTGTATTCATTAATTTTAATACACAATAGAATGAATTGAATAATGAAAGATACCTGACCTTTAAGGCTTAAGTGTATAAACGTATAAAATATGTATACCAGTTAATACAAAGTTTTATACACGTTAAACAAAAGAATCTGGAAATTTTCCTGTTTTTTGTCCATTATCCGTCTATTCGACTATCCGTCACGTGTCCGGTCCCGGTCATGACGGATAACCGAGACTCCACTGTAAATGATATTGAGATAGTTCTGGTGCAACTATTTGAATTTAGCTTATCCCCAGGCAAGCTGTAGTTCTAATGTACACTTCGCAAATCATTTCACTGTATTACAAATGTTAAACATGAGAGATTGTTAAAGTCATTTGAATGGATGAAAATATTTAAATAATTGTTTTTTAGAAGTTAGATTCCCTCCTCACACGACAATTGACTATCTAAAGACTATCTTGGGAACAAAATTCTGGGCAATCTGCGATTTGTGGCAATGTTTTCTTGCCTTTTTTGTAAATAGTAACGCAAAATCCTCGTGAATTTCAAGACTCAACTCTGTCTTTTTTTTTTTCAAATTTGTTTAAAAAAATTTCATGAGTTGAAAAGGTTATAAATTAGAATTTTTGGTGAACAGTTTCGATAAGGATTGTGACACGTACAATGATTTTAAGTTAATATATTATTAACATTTTTTGGTTTTTTTTTGACATTTTATTTTATCAATTGTATTAACAAAAAAAAAAATTGTATAAAAAATTAATGTGATGTCTCACATAGTTTAAGAGACGTACAATTTTACTTTTAATTAAAATACAGTTTTAAATTTTTAAAGTCAAGTTTCCCTTTTAGGAACTTTTCTAATCTTGAAATTATGCACAGTTTTTATTTATTTAGAAAAAAAGTGTTTCAAATAATGTTTTATGAATAATCATTTTGAAGAATGTAGTAGGTATATTTTAGAATTTGGTTTTAAAATCCGCGCTTTGAGCCATCAGCGCTGCTATGGAAGCCGCGGCACCCAGGTGAACTGAAACCGTCTAGGCTTTGAATAAGTCAACAATAGTTGGGGGTATTGTGGTAGTGATATTTTAAAAAGGCAACGCTAACTTTTTTTTCACTTTTATTTTTTTGTTTTTGTATTGTGTTTGTTTTTTCTTTTAATGTACTGGTTAGAACTTATCAACATTGTATACAAGGAAAGACATGCACGTACAAGAAAGTTATTCCCAACTGAGGGATATAAGGAGGTAATCCATCCTACGGTATTACCTTAACATGATGGTCGGTCTATCTGGTGCTGGGCACCAAATCAACAATAATTTTCAAACAGAAGGTAATTCTTGAAGTATGTATTTGAATTAATAAATGAGTATATTTAGTAATTGTTTGGTAGATATTTTTAATCGTTGATCATAAACAAACTTATTTTTTTTTTTTACACTTTTTTTTTTCTTTTGTGTGTAAATTAAAGTACGTGAAATGACTACTATGAACACAAGCACTCCTACTTCGGCGGATGCATGTTTAAGTATTGTGCACAGTTTGATGTGCCATCGACAAGGTGGTGAATCGGAAAGTTTTGCAAAACGTGCCATTGAGAGTTTAGTAAAAAAACTTAAGGTAAACAAAAACGAAAGACTTTGCAAAAAGTTTTATCATTAGTTTGTAAATGTTTTGCTAGTAAAATGACGTCAAGAAACTTTTTTTTTTCTTTGTTTTTCATTTTAAAGGAAAAACGTGATGAATTAGATAGTTTGATAACTGCAATAACTACAAATGGTTCACATCATAGTAAATGTGTAACTATACAAAGGACATTAGATGGACGTCTTCAGGTAAGAACTTCAATCCTAAAACAACATTACAGCTTGTAAAATTAACATTTTTATTTAATTTTTTATTTTTTTACAATTAAACACACAATTATAGGTGGCTGGTAGAAAAGGATTTCCACATGTAATTTATGCAAGAATTTGGAGATGGCCAGATCTTCACAAAAATGAATTGAAACATGTTAAATACTGTCAGTTTGCTTTTGATTTAAAATGCGATTCAGTTTGCGTCAATCCTTATCACTATGAACGAGTAGTTTCTCCAGGTATAGGTTAGTGTAGATCTTTATTTTTATTTACAGTATTTATTTTTAATTTCAGATTTATTTATTAAGATTTGAAGTTTTAAAAGTTTTAAATTTACCATTTTTTTTTTTTTTAAAAAACCCAAATTAGGTTTTCACCTCAATGCAAATGTCTTTAATGCAGTAGTGTAAACATTTTTTGCCTCCTAGAGAGGTAAGAAAGTTAGCTAAAAATCATCCCTTTGGTGCCAGTGTGAGTTTCTGGAATTTCCTGTCTTGGTTAGGGGCCAATTAAATGTTTTTTCCCCCCTTTCATTACAATTAAAATTGTTACTATTTTTGTTTTTGGTGTGTATTGGTTATTTTTTTAGATTATACATTGCAAAGCTGAATTTTATATATTGTATCTCCTTAACAAAAACTTACAGTTTAAAATGTTAAGTATAAGGGTTGATTAAACGCCAAAAGGTACACAAATCAGCGAGTACCCAACATTTCAATAATACTTCATTAATAGTTAAGTAATTCTACTGCATTAATTTTCATTAATAAGTTATTTTTTAGAATTTATTAGATATCACAGACCCTTATGCTGGCCATTTTCGTCTACAAAATATATGTTCAAGTAGCACTGTAGATTGACTGTAATATCTAGTTATTTATAATAATCAAACTATTAATTACAGGTTAAAAAGAAAAACGTTATAAAAAATAAAATAAAAATATGAGGCTAAAAAATTCAAAACCTTGTTTAAAAAAATGCTTACACCAACTTACATCAATGATTTTGTTTATTTTATTTATTTATTTTTATTTCTTAAATAAAAATCGTCGGTTTAAGTTCATTCTTCGATTAAAGTAATTGTTATTGTATGAAGTAGTCAAACGTTTATTACAATAGGTAATAATTATCTGGCTTTATCGCAAATAATATAGTTTTCTTCAATTACATTCTCCATCTAGGTGTTCTTCCCACAATGTTGTATATATGTAATATAAAGTAAATAAGATATGCATATATTTAGGACAGCTAATTATTCCAGTATTTTACTATAAGTAAAATTAGGGGGACTAAATTAAATTACAATAGAGAAATGAATAATTATTGTTTAATAATCTACTTGTTATTAACTGTGTGTTATTTGTGCTCACGAATATTTCGGTAAGACGAATTCAAGACAGTAGCCTACTCTAACTTTATCTTTACTTTAACATGCATGTACGTATATGTGATTTATCATAATTATAACAAAAAAATAATATAAATGAAGTGGCCAGCATAAGGGTCTGTGATATCTAATAAATTCTAAAAAATAACTTATTAATGAAAATTAATGCAGTAGAATTACTTAACTATTAATGAAGTATTATTGAAATGTTGGGTACTCGCTGATTTGTGTACCTTTTGGCGTTTAATCAACCCTTATACTTAACATTTTAAACTGTAAGTTTTTGTTAAGGAGATTTTTGTACCTTTTGGATAGATTTTCCTTTTTGCCTATTTTACAAAGTTACATATCTGCTTTACAGATTTTTTTAAAATTTGGAATATGCTATTCTATCATTATAACCTGATAAGGTGTTAACTACCACTGGAGAGATCTTTTTAAAAAATGATTGTAGTTGCGGCTCCCAAACCATCCTCAATAACAATTTTTTTGAGAAAGCGTTTTGAATAACATAGGAAGGTATTTGTACGTAAATAGCAAAATTAAACTGCGATTTAAGTACTTCCTTTTAAGAGGAGTAAGAAAAATAAACTAGGATTGCAGTACTTCTCCCTAAAAGGCAAAGAGGCAAAGATTTTTTAATCGAACAATTCATTGATTTAAATCGGTTCACTCATTGATAATTTAAACGATTGCAGTACTTCCTCTTAGTAGGAGCAAGAGAATCAGCAACGTAGAGGAGCTTTAACCACTTATTCGAGCTGAATTTTATCAAAATCGGACTAAGCGTTATAGAAATATTGGTAATAATAGTTTTAGAAAGGGCCTTATTTGGGTGGGGCAAACTCCCCTCCTTATGAGGCACGGTGCCGAGACTTTTAAAGTGCAAATCTGTATAAAATTTCGATTCGAATGACACTTCATTCATAAAAATCGGTTCACGTGTCGATAATTTGAAACGATTGCTATACTTCCCCTTAACAAGTGTAAGAGCTGATCGCCGCTTTAATGTTACGTAGGGGAGCCCTAACCCTATCATCCTACCAAATTTTATCAAAATCGGGCCAAGATTTACAGAGTAATTAGTAATAATAATTTTGGAGGGGGCCTTACATAAAGGGGGCTAACTCCTCTCCCATTCGATGTACAGCGTCGGGACCCACAAAAGGCACATCTACATAAAATTCCGAATCGAATGACACCTCATTCATGAAAATCGGTTCGCGCGTTTAGGCGCTACGTTGTTTACAAAAAAGGTAACAACAACAACAAGAAGAAGAACAAGAACAAGAACAATTTTTGAAAATGCCGTTTTTGCTCATTTTCAGCATCTTTTTTCTCAAAATCTATCAAATCTAGGTTGTTGCAAAAAAATTACATCTATAAAGGAGGATTTGCCCTTTATTTTAAAGAAAATTTGGGAATTTTATCTTTTATAGAAAAAGAGAAAAAAATTGTCAAAGTTGGGTGTTTTTCAACGTTACGCTTTTTCGTGCAGTTTTTGATGATCAACCCTTATACAACTGTCCTACCGGACAGTTTTAATTACAAAGCATTTAAAGGTTTTCTATTTTTTTTTTTTTTTTAGTAAACAATAGAAGAAAGTGATCATAGTAAATGTTTAATCAAAATATAATACTATTTGGTTCTTCTCTTTTTAAATTTAACTTATTAAACTGATTTTTACAGCTTTTTATTATTATTTTTTCTTTCTGTCCGGTTTCATCTTCAGAGATTGGAACCAAAATAGAGAATTTGAATTCCAGTTATTACAATTGGGCTTTATAAGAGATTTAGATCCTTCACATGCCTTCAAGGGCTGAAGGTCTTGAATCTCAGTCTAGCAAGGATTCATTCTCCTCTCGTCATATCTACTACGCATTGGTATGAAGTAGGAAAAAAGGATTAAGCTTTGTGGAAAACCCATCGAAAAACGTTTTCAAGATCATCTTGTCCTGCAAAAAAAAAAAGCCTTAAACAAAATTAAATCGGCATGAGAGGTGTGCCAGTTATTCGCAGGATTTTGAAGAGATTTATTGCGAGCATCACCAAATTCACGGATATGGACTTCAACATCCTTATAAAGTTCTGAGATCCGGGAATTGGATAATCCCTTAGATAAGGCAACGAATCACTGAATTATTTAGGGGTTGCCCAACTATTTTCAGAAGATTCCCTCATTGTCCCAAATTTTGAAAGAAAAGTTTTATGGTCGCTGCAGTACCACAGCTTTCTTATTCTATTACTACTTTAATTGCGGTAATGGTGTTTACAATCTTTTCATAAATAAAAGTCAAAACTTCCGAATTTCTGGACTCAACTTCAGTTATTTTTAATAGATCTTTTCATGTGCTGATTGTAAAAAAAAAAGACGCTAATAAAAATCTATTGGTCAAAAGTTTGGAGAAGAATTGTGACGCAGACTTTCTCATTTCTGAATTTTAAAAAATTCACTTTACACTAGTTTAAAGTACATATTTATTTGCGCGTCAACGTCTTGAGTTATTGGCGCCCGGAGCTTTTTTCAGTGCACTGCCGGCCTCCAGATCAGTGTTCTTTCGTTGTAGACGTTCCCTGTCCAGTGAGCTGTGAAAAGCCCTTTGGAAGAGAAAATCGTAAGGGCCAGCAGCTGATTCGATCCCTTGAACTCCGGTTGGGATAGAATTCGCTCACCACTCAGCTAATCCCTTCCCTCTGGGCTTTATCCTGAATAACAAAATAAAGAATCCTATTATGTTTAGTGTATGTGAGTAAATACTGAATACAGTGGCTTAAAATGGGTTCAAGTGTTGCCAATGGCACGCCATATTTCTGCATTGGCATGAGTTTTAAGACCTTCCAAATGAAGGATTGGTTGTTCCACATTTTCCTAACCGTGAACTTTTAGGTAGCAAGCATGCCAAAGTAAAGATCAATACTGCAAAGATTCTTAAAAAGTAATCTCTAAGTGACACCATTTCTGTCAGATCTGAAGGGTATACTTGGCATGTAAGTAGGTACTCGTCACTGTTGCACTTCTTACACTTTTAAGATAAGCCATATAGAATTAAACTTCTAATTAATTCAAGGTATTAAGAAAACCAATAAACATAAGACTGACTCACAAATGATATTGATTGGATTCGTTCTGTTTGTTTTTTTAATCTTTGTCCGGACAAAGATCTATCAGGATTGACACTTCAAAGTGGTCCCAGTCGGACGGTGAAAGATGAGTACAGTGTCGTTTCTGGAGGTACTAGCAGTGCCATAGAAGTGGAAGATCAAGCTACAGTTCAGCATCATGGACCACCGCCTCCTCAACTTCAGTACCATCCACATCAGATGCAAGGTACTGTTTTTTGGTCCAGTTATTCACAGTTATTTATCACTGCTTTTTTTTTGTCTTGCAAAATGTCGTTGGCTTTGAATGTAAATTTATTTCTAGTAAAGTAAAATAATATCTGCTTCCGCATAAGTTACCTTTTAATGTTTTGGTATATGTGTTTGTAGTGATACTTCAAAGGAATTAGGGAACATAGTTCTTCTCATGAAGAACAAATAAATCATGTTCTTAAATTAAACCTTATTGCTTTCGACGGTTGAAGACCTTTCCCCTTCTTCTAATAGTTATTTTGTGCACTGTTTGGGTTTCCGTTCAAATTAACTTATGCATTTGGCTTCTTTTACTTTCTCCTACACCATAGCGATTGTTTCATATTTTCATATTGAATTTTCACCTTAAACACCTGTTTTGTGGTCGCCTGGATTTTAAAAAGTGATTTTGCCAAGTATCAGTTTTATTAATCGATTTTTTAAAAAAATTCCAACAGCAAGGTTGACTTCCGTTGGAACAAAGTGTATGATAACCTTAAGATGAATGAATAGTAATTTCTATTCAAGCCAAGGATACTGCACCTAATCTTCTCCCATCCTTATCTTGAGATAAATTGATATTACCTGCTCTACTCACAATCCCGTCTGGGAATAAGACGCATTAGTGCGACGATGTTTCCTTTAACTACAACTCCTAATAAGGGATCCAACCCATTTTGGAGATGATTTTTTCAGCGCATACGTATGGATGCTGAAACGATTTCCATTTCTGGATGATAAATACACGATCTATTCGGAGAAAAGCCTACAGCAGGGTTGAGGAAGACAGGCGCCTTATTTAGCCGACCTAATCAAAGAAGCTGTCCTCTTCACCTGAAATACCCCATATCTAGTCCTGGTACTCAGAGTAGAATTACTTCTTTGATGAAGAAACTTCTTCTAATTTCCAGCAAAATTCCCACTTCTTCCAGTATAAGCTATTCCCTTTTCATTTCCAGATGTCTGCATTCGCTCTTTCCACAGATAGACTGTGTATAGATTTTTCCTTGTCCCTGCATTGCTACTGTAACGCTCTAATTCCCTAATTTTAATTTCCCAATCACAAAATAGCTTTGTGACGCAGCCGTTGACTCTGGAACACACTATAGTCTGTGCTAAGGTTTCCATTTAGTGTCTATTTAGCATCCAGAAATGGAAATCATTTCAGCATTCTTATGTACGCGCTGGAAAATCTCCACAATGGGTTGGATCCCTGATTAGGAGTTGTCGTTAAAGGAAACATCGTCACTCCAATGCGTCTTAATCCCAGACGGGTTTGTGAGATCCGCTCTTTTGCTACCCTATATCATTTCGTCGTCATGGCAGATAGAAGGCATTCGCTTCACTCTTCTGTTAAAGGAAATTGAGTATTCGCCGTTTTTTTTGTTCACTAATCTGGGAGCTCTTCAAAGCTTGCAGTAGAAGACTTGAGCACTTCCAGCCTGTCCAAGACACTTTTCTATTCCCTGTTACTGCTCCAACAAAGAAGTAGCAGTGAGTGGGTTTCAATTATCTCAGCATGAAAAACATGGCCATAACTCCTAGAATTCAATCCCCTTTTCCAGGAAAAAGCTTCCAGCTCCAATCAGTTGCTGGAAAATGTTTTCCCCCCGAAAAGACAAAATAAGCTGTTATGCGCCCCCCACAAAACTCCGATAGTAGGTTAAATTGCAATGTAATTTGGCTAAGATTGATGAAAGAAACTTCTTGATGTTAACTTCAAAAAAATGATCATTCAAACTTGCAGAAATCTCTTATTTTTAAGTAAGTATCTCAAATCTACGTCCCTTAGAGGATCCTACTATTATACAGGGAAATGCTTTAGATTTTATCAGTTTTATTTTATATTTAGTTTTTTTATTTTTAGTTTAGTTAGTTTGTTAGAAACAAAAACAAAACAATAAATGCACTTAGTTTTTGTGATAGTTATTGCTTTTGTGCACACACGACGAGACAGGTCTGGTAAATGTGGTGGGTGGAAACGATGGAGGTTACAGTGGAGCTGGAAGTTCTGCAGGTAAGATGGACAGCACGGCTCCAGGACCTCCGATGGGCCGAGGAAGGCCACCCTTAGACGTCAGACCATCTTGGCCGCCTCCTCCTCCTCCGCAATCCCAGCACCATCAGATGCACAGTGAGTTTTGGAAATAATTTTCTTTATTTAGAAAATAGCGTGGTAGATAGTGCATTTTTGTTTTTTTCAAGCTGTTCATTTTGTAGTCTGTAAAAAGAAATGCTTATTTACTTTTTTGGATAATTTTGGGTTTTTTTGAGCATTCATTGCCAAGTAACTTCCCTAGAATTGATGCAATTTCGAAATGGAAAGGATTTATTATCTCAACTATTAATATCTTATCAAATTTGCCGAAATTAAGTTTTGAGAATACTGAGTTAAAAAAAAATAGTCACTGGAAAATGTTATAAGGGTTTTCGTCTTCATACGTATGGAAAAACCGAACGGAAGTGCGGCTTTGAATGGATTTCCTCATTTTTATTTCTCTTAGAAAGAAAAGTATTGCGATTATGTCGAATGGCTGTACTTAACACTTTTTTCTATCTACTTAATCCGGATTAAACAATTAAAAAGACGCTACAAGCGAGATTCGATCTGTGAATTTTCCACACACAAATCTTTCTCATTGCTGGAACACCGACACCCCTCTGCTAGCTCAATACAGAATAATCAAATGAGTGATGGAAATGCAGAGTTTTACCATTTATCTGAGAAAATAAATTGTAATTATACCTCCTCAGCTCTTAAAATACCTGTATGTTTACCAATTCAATTATCTACTTTAATTCCTGGATAAAGAATTGATTAACTTGCATTGGGAATTTAGGGACAAGCGGTACTACTGGCAGCCCAGTTGGACAAACATGTCTTGTATCTCCAGCGGACGGTGGTCTGGCAGCAACGCAACAACCACAGCCATTCTACACTACACTCTGTCAACCGCCACCTGTCGTAGGACCCAGAGATCCTTCTTCAATTGGTTTGTTCTTAATATAATTGAATATCTTCAATATTTTCTAAAAGATTTTTTTTTATTAAACCATAAGCTTGCAGAACTTTAATTCCAGATTAGTTAGGATAGGTTACAAATTTCATTCGAAATTATTCGTGGTTAATATAAATATTGGAGTTGATAAAATAAATTTACAAAAATTAAGAAGTTCAATCAAACCATAATATCTCTTTTTGTATTAATCAGATTTCAATAAATCTTCCACCAAATTGTAGAGAAAAGTTAGCTCTATAACTGATATCAATTGCAATGCTCTTGTAAGAATAGTAATTGAGTGATAGAAGGTTGTTTGTAGTTTTCAAATTTCAAATCTTAATATCTCTTTTTCGTTACGTAGGGCAATTATTACGATTATATTTGTGTCTTATATATAGAGATAAAAATAGTCCATAGTGGAACAAATGTAAGTAAGTAATATCGTATGTCACAACAGGTGTGACAGTTGACAGTCAACAACCTACTAGTCCCGCTCAAACATCTGGCTTGACATCACCTTCTCCGCAAACACCATCAGGAGTTGTGCCAACTGGGCAATCCGCACAACCGGGAACTCCGGTTCAAGCTACAGCCAGTGCCGGCAATGGGGCGACCAGCGTGGACGGTGGATATGGTGGAGCCGGTACAGGTGCTGCCCAAGCTACCTGGTCTGGATATACTCTTACCTACACGCAAAGTATGCAACCTCCCGCACAGGTAATTAGCTATATTTCGCTGGTTAATTTGGTGAAGCGAAAATGATTGGCATCTACTTTCTAACTGAAGAAGTATCATAAACTTGGAAACCTTACTTACCCATTTGGTATTTATGAATAAGGAATTATCTTTATACTTTGTATTGTTTTCCATCCTTCAAATGGTTTATTTGTGAGCTTTGTTAGAAATCATTTGATCTGTTTTTTTACATTAGTTCATGGTTTTCCAAGTGGGGGTGTTTCCCCTAGCGGATCGTGAGATGATAACAGCATGGGCCAGAACTGCTTGTATCACAAATATTCAATGGGTGTCGCTTTTTTGGGTCAAAGACACTCTCCTAGTTATTGGCAATGGCAATTCTTTTTGTGTTGGTTAGTGATATTGGCAATTCGGTCTGAGATTAGACAGCTCTGCCCAAAGCGAGGTGCTTGTTCGTTATTATGTGTCCTACCTCAAGAGAGAACCCATTGCAAAACCATTTCTTTACCAGCCTTAGCGATATCACCTAAGCTCCTGGCAGCATCTGGAAACCATGGAGTTCTCTCTAGGCTACTGCCAGTAATTTCATTTAATGCTACTTTTGAGTCGTATGCTATCGCTATTTCGTTTGTGTAATGTAAGAATAATATTTATAACATTATATTGTTTAAAAAATGCAGGGGGCGATGCGTAAAGTAAGAAATTGTATTGTACTATTGATAATTAGCAATTATTTTTAATTTCTAATGATACCGTCCACTTCTAGGTACATCCTGGCAGCGCCGCAGCATATTGGCCAAGTTCTGGCGGAACGCCCGGCAGTGTTGACGTTGGCACCACTGGTTTGCTCTCTAATCAACCAGCACCTGAATATTGGTGTTCTATAGCTTATTTTGAGTTGGATACCCAAGTTGGTGAAACTTTTAAAGTGTCATCAAGTTGCCCCAATGTGACTGTAGATGGATATGTGGATCCATCTGGGGCGAATAGATTCTGTTTAGGAGCACTCTCCAATGTTCATCGTACAGAACAAAGTGATAGGGCTAGGTAAGTCGAAAATTTTATTTTTTATCGATTATTTCTTGCTTTTAAAGTTTTGTTGCTCGCGATGCAACATAATCACTTGAAACATTCATCATTCAAACATTTGTCGTAGGAAGGTTTGTGTGGTGTTAAATTTAAATAATACTGCGCTCATTCTTGGGATAGATTTGTAGCTAACTTTAGTACCTAAAACCTTTTTTTTATTCGTTTTTCTCCGGAAAAAAAGAAAAAGAAAACAGGAGAAAAAATTTAAAAATATAAAATGGATAATTTAAAAATATAAAATGGATAATTTAAAAATATAAAATGGATAATTTAAAAATATAAAATGGATAATTTAAAAATATAAAATGGATAATTTAAAAATATAAAATGGATAATTTAAAAATATAAAATGGATAATTTAAAAATATAAAATGGATAATTTAAAAATATAAAATGGATAATTTAAAAATATAAAATGGATAATTTAAAAATATAAAATGGATAATTTAAAAATATAAAATGGATAATTTAAAAATATAAAATGGATAATTTAAAAATATAAAATGGATAATTTAAAAATATAAAATGGATAATTTAAAAATATAAAATGGATAATTTAAAAATATAAAATGGATAATTTAAAAATATAAAATGGATAATTTAAAAATATAAAATGGATAATTTAAAAATATAAAATGGATAATTTAAAAATATAAAATGGATAATTTAAAAATATAAAATGGATAATTTAAAAATATAAAATGGATAATTTAAAAATATAAAATGGATAATTTAAAAATATAAAATGGATAATTTAAAAATATAAAATGGATAATTTAAAAATATAAAATGGATAATTTAAAAATATAAAATGGATAATTTAAAAATATAAAAATCTTAAACGACTAAGCTTGGTAGCACTTAATTAGCAAGTGTTATAAACAGTGTAAGGTTTTGTTATGGGTAAGGTTACTTAGGTAGCGTAGGTTATTTTGCTAGGAGTAGCTTGTAGTTTATTCTCATATTTTTTACAGCTGTTTGTGCCATCCGCACATGAACTAAACGCCAATCAGCGACTTTATAAAGTACCAGTAAGCCACATAATCGTCATTGATTAGTGAATCACATACTCAATCGGTTCCCCCCTTTACAGACTACACATAGGCAAAGGTGTACAGCTGGATGTCAGAGGAGAGGGTGATGTTTGGTTGAGGTGCCTAAGCGATCATTCTGTGTTCGTGCAGTCTTACTATTTGGACAGAGAAGCTGGCAGATCACCCGGTGATGCTGTGCACAAAATATATCCTTCTGCATATATTAAGGTAATTTTACTGATGGTTTTAGCTAAGGGGTTATTGATTAATCAAATCAGGGTTTTAATTCAGGTTCGAGCTCGCAGAAAGAGTGCTGGCCGATTTCTATCTCCCACGATGTAATTTCATTAAAAAAACAACCCATTTTATTTTTCACCATTTATAAAAATCTTCGTATTTCATTGCAACACAAAATCTTTCATACTTTAGATGACCTAATGTTATTATTTGAACTGTCTACTGTAGCGTTTCCCAACTTTTTTTTTTGGCTCGCGTAACCACTAGGTAATACATCATGCTAAATTTTATCACTTCGAAAAAATTGACTGTATTTCGTGAAATTTGTTATTTTACTGTTACTATCTTTATTTGTACAGAGATACAAATGTATCTGTTACAAAGGAGTTCCAAGTTCATGTTCACTTTGTAAAGTGTAAGATCTTAGTTTTAAAACTTTTTTTAAAAAATAATTAAAAATTGCGTACATATTTTTCTCTTCAAAATTATTAATTAATTTACAAAGTTCTTCTTATAAAGATTATTATATTTGTTTATATGGAGTGGGGATTCTAAAACTTTCATAGACTGGGCACAGCTGATAAACAATTAATGTTTCCGGCCCGTTCTTATTACACATTAAACAATGATCTTTGGGGTTTGATTGTACAAAATTATATTACTGATTTTTAAATTTAATAACATAAGGGGCCACCCCAATCTTATTTCAGAAAGAATTCTTATAACTTGAAAAAGAAATGAATTTATCTAAATATTGTTGAATAATTTTGAGAATTCCAAAATATATTAAACATAATGTTGTTTACTTAAGTTAAGTGAAATTGTACCTGTCTAAAATTATAGAAATATTAGGTTTCTGATATAAGCATTCTAAAGAGCCCAAATCTTCTAATTTCTTTTAAGCATTCCAACTACCTGTAAGTACCAATTAAATTTAATGTTGCTTGAACAGGAGCTTACTCATTACAATCCAGTCTCTTTAAGCAGCAGATCTTTACATAGTTATCATTTAAGTTCTGTCACATGATAATTCTATTAAATTTTATTGATCTTTTATTGATAATGATGTAGTTTTTCCTAAATTTTCTTAATAGAAGGGGTTTTGGGAAATCATGAAAGACAATATTACAGACTAACCTTATTACTCTGTACATATTAACAACTTTACTGTATAATATTATTAATTAAAGTAATTTGTATGTATTGCAGGAAAAAAGGTTTCTATGATATTTTTATGATTTGTTTTCAAATTTTTTATGTCTGCCATTATTGATTATTTTTCATGTACCACCAACCAGCAACTCGCTTACCACAGGTTGAGAAGCGCTGGTCTATCTACTGTACAAATACATATTATTTACACCATTAAATTGTGTTGTTAATTTCTTCCTTTCAAGGTGTTCGACTTACGGCAGTGTCATGGTCAGATGCAGCAACAAGCAGCCACGGCGCAAGCAGCTGCAGCCGCTCAGGCAGCTGCAGTAGCCGGACACATTCCTGGGCCACATAGTGTTGGAGGAATTGCACCAGCTATTAGTAAATATATAAAATATATTATCTCATTTTGAAAATCTCAGCTCTCTCTGTGTTTTATGTTTTGGATACTTTGATTTTTTGTTTAAATTAATTTAATCTCCTCCCACCCCACCTGCTGAAGGTCTTAGTGCGGCTGCATGTATTGGAGTTGATGACTTGAGAAGACTGTGCATACTTCGGCTTAGTTTTGTCAAAGGCTGGGGTCCAGACTACCCCAGGCAGTCAATTAAAGAGACGCCATGCTGGATCGAGGTATGACTATTTATTTCACTTCTCTCTTTAATTAATCTAGTCAACAATTCTGGGTTGTTTATTTTAGATCATGGGTCCAAAAAAAAGTCACTTAACACTACAGTAAGTCCGAACTTAAATTTCATTTGTGAAATGGGTGATCCAAGTCCTTCAAGCGTAGTGCCACTTACCTTATATTATATATATTAGGTGTGGCTATTAAACAACGAGACTATTGCTGTAAAACATTTTATTTTAAATTTATACATATTTAGTTATTATAACCTTCAGTATACAAATATTAAGGAGATCTTGATCCCTATCCCTACAACGCTCCATGCGAATTTACCATTGTTCGAAACCATTGCTAGAAGTCTTTTTCTGTCAGCTCCTGCATGACGCGTGCCGCTTTTTCTTTCACAACTTCACAGCGGACTGAAATCGTGTTCCTTTTAAAGCAGATTTGACTTTGGAGAACAGATAGAAGTCACATGGGGCGGCCAGGTCAGGCGAATAAGGCGGATGGCCTAAAACTGGGATGTTTTTACTTGGTTAGAAACGTCATCTTGACAGACACAATGCAGTGTGAGCCAGCGCCGGTTGTCTTGATGGAGAACCCCGTGACTTGTTCTTCTACAAATCGGGTCGTTTTTTTTTCCTTACTCTTTCACGGAGTTGAGCAAGCCACCTCACGGTAGTAATGTTAATTAATCGGATATTTTCAACCGTTTTGGACGTGGAAGGACCGACCCGGGCGGTCATCATCTCCGACGTCTTCTCGGCCATCTTGGAAACGCTTGAACCACTCAAAAACTTGCGCACGTGATAAACATTCATCGCCATAAACTTCTTTTAATGAAAGATAAGTTTCAGTAGCGGTTTCACCAAGTTTCATGTGAAATTTCACGACAATTCGTTGCTCTACTACATGTGTAGTATCATGTTTTCGGCAAAACGAAACTAACACCAACTTACTCAAACGACGGTTCCGGTCAGACAGATTTCTCTACAAACATGCGTGAGACGCCGGCAATCGAAAGCGAAGGCTTTACGCTGCACAGCTGACGAAATAGTTGAATGGATTAATTTTTAATTATCCTTAAAAATAAGAGAAATCTAGAACTTTATAGAAGGATTTTAGAAATTTTGTCTATTTAAAATCGTACTAGAATGGTATTATTTCAGGTGCACCTCCATCGAGCTCTTCAGTTACTGGATGAAGTATTACACACAATGCCAATAGATGGTCCCAGAGGTATTGAATAAATTACACAGGCAAGTATTTAAAATTTCCCGAAAAACAGATTTTTTTCTTTTTTAAGGTAAATTCCAAAATAATATAACATTACTCTCACTGATTACTTCAACTAGTTTTACTTCTTGTTACAGATTTCCTAAAATGCATAAGTGAAGCTTAGATTTTTAAAAATAGAAAGCAAGAACCAAATTTTGTTTGAAAATTAAGTACTGACTTATTTTCATTTTTCCTACTTGAGTGAAATTGATTTTCTTTTCTTTTTTTTTTGTAAATTTTATTTTAATGATTTGTTTCCTATGAAAGTATATTTTTCTTATTAATTTAAGTACAGTCGATCCTAAAACAAAAGTTGAGTTTACTCGGCTGACATTGAAGAGTAAATAAAATATGGCGGTTTAATGAACCCATGGGTTATAAAACCACTCCCTATGATTTCAATTTTTAATATCTTGAACATCTTTTGTTTTGTTTTTACAATTTTTTTTTTTTTTGTAAGTTGAAATTTATTTCTAGTCTTGATTTAATTTAAGTTGTTTTTAAATTATAACAGCTGTTCAGCCAATAACCTTGAAGTAAACTTCCGTTTGATTGTTTGTTTGGAAAGGAGTCGTCATTGTGCGACATCAATGCTGATGGTTAAAGTTGTATCCCTACAGGTTGAGCTTTGATCCTACAAAACTTAAAACACACTATTTTCGCCAACCAGTGTTACTTACCAGATTCTTAAACCGTGTTCAGTGCCTCTTCAATCTTAAAAACTCTTCCTGGATTTCTTGAACATCCCCTATACACAAGTCTTTCATAATTAAATTAGAAATCGCAACTTTTTTTTTTTTTTTTCTAAAGACTCAAAAATCCAGGAAAACTCACGGATAGTTCTGTAAAGAGACTGGCCAAATACCTGGGAAAGTCCTCTGGAATATTCTGTATTTGGGACAGCTTGTTTTATTTACAGCGAATGGAATAGGGGCGAATTGCTGTACAACAATTCCTAAACTCCTCGACTACAATTAATTAGACTCAATACAATTTGCATGGCTATTCCCAAAATTACAGAATAGGTTGCAGTTGACCGCTTAGCTGTCTTATGCGCCATCGAAAACAAGTTAACTGCCAATTCCGAGCTCTTATTCTGTTCGCACAGTATCTGACAGCACTTTATCCATCGAGTTATGTTCGCAGTTCTCAGACTTATTATCTGCAATGTAGTGTCGCACGTGACCACACTCCTTGTCAATCCATTGTTTATAAAGAACCCTTAAATCCCTATACGTTTTTGCTTTCATGCAGAATATAATGCTGAACTTACCCTTATTTCTGCGTAGGGTTTCAGATGCACTTTTTCCATTTTGGATGTATAGGAATGCCCTCTAAAGGTATCTGCTTGCACAACATTTGACAGCACAATATCCATCGAGTTATGTTCGCAGTTATCAGACTTATTATCTGCAATGTAGAGTCGAACGTGACCACACACTCCTTGTCAATCCATTGTTAATAAAGAACCCTTAAATCCCGTCACGTTTTGCTTTCATGCTTGAAAGATTGATTGATTCTGAACTTACCCTTACTTTTTTTCCATTTTGGAAGTATAGGAATATCCTCTAAAGGTAACATAATGCTTAATTTTTTTCTTGTTCGAACTTAGAATCGTGTCCCCCACACAAAAAAAAACCTTCTCCAAAAGGATCCCAATTTTGAAAACCATTTTTAACCAAAAATTACAAGCATAACTATTGAGAAGTGCAAATTCTATTCGTTTCGTTACAGGTTACTTATCGGCTGTACTATTATCGTTAAAAAAAAAATCTAGTACAGAGTATTAGAATTTTTTTTCTATTTGTGTTTATTATATACTTATACATATATTTTTTTTATTATTTAAATTTTTGTTGTTTGTAAAAGAAAATATTTTGACGATTATTAATTACTATTGTAATTGTAAGAAATTGAAAACTTGAAAAAAAAAATTAATCACACCGTGGATTTAAACAAATTTTTAAAAAAATATTTAACTGCATCTGTTACCTTCTGTATGGTTATGTTTGTTGAATTATTTTTTTTTTAATTATTTTTTGAAACGTTTTAGCGTGTGCGTGTATATGTGAAAGATTGTGTACTCATTATTATTTGGATTATTAGTGTTAGTATTATTATTGTTATACATATTATTATTATTATTTTTGAGAGATAACGTTGAAAGATGAATATAAAAGTTGTTTATTACTTTAAACCATGCCATTTTCTTGTAAATATTATATATAATAAATGTTATATAAATATAATTGCAAAAGTAAACAATTTTGTTTTCTGAAGATGTTGATAAAAATTCGGCTACATTCTTATTCTTTTATAAAGTTACAATTCTCATGTATTTCGCTTAGGCCTAGAATAAAACCTAAAAAAAAAGAAGTGAAATTATTTAAAAAAAATTGTGAAAGATTTTTTTTGTAAAACCAAGGGTGTCAACTTCTTGTATCATTATTTTTTGAATGTAAAAATATTGTTTTGGCTAATGCGGTTTGATAGAATGAAAAATGTTGAAACAAAATAGTTTGTAGAGAAATTAAATTATCAGGTAATAAATATTTTCATTAAGTTACTTCTAATACTGTTATTTTAAGAGATTCTTAAAGTTTTGGGGATGAATAAAATGAAGGTTGAGCAGAACTGGAAAGATTATAAGTGCGATTCGGATTACGGTATGTAAACTCCATTCTTTTTCACAAATCCACGTCTCTTTATTTAAAAAGCAGAAAATATCACATATTTGTTTAATAGGTTAAATAGAATGCTTTGATGAAGGCTAAGTGATCCATTAATAATAAGCAGTGGGACACTTGCAGGCATATAATAAGTTTAAGCGCCATAAATTTTACCTTAGTGCTGGCGATTCAACGTCCATGTTAAGCAATCTCTAACGTTACTAAGTCAATCTTCCCCTACGATATATTTAAAATTGATGGCCTTGATTGAGGTTTTGCAAGTACTACTCCCCTTGTGAACTCTACCCTTAGTTTTTGTCGATTTGATGAACCATCGATTTAAGGTCTGGGAAGGAACAACGAAGAGGGAGCAGGTTTTTCATAAATGGAACCTTATTTGGATTCTGTAGTTTCGAAGGATGAAGTTTAAAATTAAGGGGATGGTATTTCTAAGTGTCGTTATTGAAAGTATCTCCCACTTTTACCAGGGCCGACTCACGACGAAAATGGTAGCACTGGAGTAGTGGTCACAATGGATACTCGGCGGATGAAGTTTATAATGCTGGACTCCTTGCGATCTTTTGGAGTTGTCTTTTTACTCGCAAGATGTCATGTGATTGTTTCAAATCATGTTCTGACTTCCCACTGTTACGAGTATATTGAAATTGGCCGCCCAAGTTGACATTCTTGTTTCAAAAAGTCTTTCACTGTTTAAAATGATATAATTTTTTTTCTCAAGCTGCCATAAAATTAATTTTTTTTGGTTCAGGAAATAAAAAAATCTTACCTTTTCAAAAATAAAGAATGAATAAAAGTAAAATCAATATTTTCTATAAATAATATATTTACAAACAGAGATTTAAATTTCTGGCTTATAATTGTTATATATAAAATATTTGGGCATAAACTAATATGTATATTTTTTCAAAAAGAATACAAAGAAAAAAATTGAATATTACCTGTTTTACTATAAAAATTAAATATATATATATTATAAAATATATTATAAAAACAATATATTTCTCTTAAATAAATAAATAAAAAAAAGAAGTGAATTATTTTATAAAAGAGTGCAATATTGTAATGCAAAAAAAAAGAAAAAATAATAATAACAAATTTATATATTAAAAAGCAAATGGATGAATATTTTGTATGATAGTAAATGTGCGAGGAAATAACTTG
The DNA here is from genome assembly GCF_049639745.1 of Rhodnius prolixus. Lineage (NCBI taxonomy): Eukaryota > Metazoa > Arthropoda > Insecta > Hemiptera > Reduviidae > Rhodnius > Rhodnius prolixus. Next base: position 41,851,250 of record NW_027411634.1, read on the forward strand.
ATATTAACGGAAAAGTATTAAAGTGAGCTTTTTGTAACAGTTTATATTAAAAGTAAGGCTGCAGATTGCTGTGCGTTATATTGTAGGTATTGTTTAATAAGACAAGTCTCTATATTTATTTGAAAAGAATGAAAAATGATTTAGAAAAGCAGATTAACCTAATGGAGGGGTGCAGAAAGACAACTTTGATTTAGTTGGGGGTTCTAATAGATGTACAGGCAGATATTTCTCTTAAGATAAAGGAAAGACTTATACCCTGTTATTATTTACTGAGTAGAAACTTTCAGGAATGCCGCTTTCTGGACTTGAGTTCTATCGTAAATCGTAAGTAGTTGCACTCTCTGACCACCGTAACAGACTCACATGTCCAATGTGTGAGTGTTCATAGTGTATGGGCTAGGGTTACTTCTTGGAAATCCATACGAGAAAGCCAGATTCCTGTAGAACTGACTCAATAGGTGGGGTGGCCATAGTTTAGGCCTTGCTATACGTTCTGTTCCTTCAGGCACTACTTTAGGCCTAATGGGCTTATAGTGATGATGCACTACATCAAGTAGCTCCGCTTTTTGGAAGTACAGCTTTCTCACTTTTTGCGTTAGATCCTTTTTGGTCTCTTAAGTATATCCTCATATCCTCGCAAGTGATTTCTTGTTCTACTGCCATAGTCTGCAGACTGAGTAAAAAACCACTAACTACTTCTGCTATTATTAAGTCCTTTCCCTTATCAGTCTTCACTTTTTTTTTTATCAGGCTCAACTTCAGGTTATCCGACAGATTGTGGAGTATCACTAACAGTATGCTTAACAATTTAGAATACGCATTATCATAATGATGTCCTGGAAATAGCCACAATGCTCCCTCGCCCTAAAAACTAATCAGAGATATCAACAAGCTACGTTAGTGGATAAAGGTAACCCATTATTTTTGGTACAAGGATTCTTGATAATTCCTTCTAATTTTCTAAAACTAATTGATTTGGACATCATTGTTCTGGAGATTTAAACTGTTTTCACCAACGCTTCTCTATAAACTTCCATTGCGTGCGCCCCCTCCCAATAAAACATTCATTATTTCTCGAAAATGTTTTATGAAATGGAATTAAAAAAATAAATTTTCTTTGTAATTTAAAGGAACAAATTAAAGTACAACTCAATTAAAAATAAAATGTTAGTACATGGAGGTATGCCTTTAAATAATTGGAATGAAAATAACTTTAAAAAAATAAACAATATTTTTTGAATAAAAATATGTCATATTTTGAAAATAAAATTATATACAAGTTGTAAACATAAAATTGGAGAAAGAAGCTTGTTTTTTTAATTAATTTATTTTTATTAAGAAAACAAAATAAAAAAAACTTAAAAAACTATAATGATCAGCCATATTGTGTAATTATTAAAAAAACAGAAAAATTGTAATGTCAGCTTTTATGTAAAATAAAATTTAAAAAATAAAAACAAAAATTGGTGATTTATTTTGTTCATAATATATAGCTTTTTTAGATTTCAGTAAGAATCATGTAACTGCATGAATGAGAACTGTTTGAAACAGTAGTGATCTTATTCTTGTGAGAGGTGCTTCTTAAGGAATTAAACTAATATGTCGTTTACAGAGCGAAATATCGGGGGTGTAATTTCAGATCGAGTTATGACTCAAAAAAAGTTTCAACATTCAATATCTTCACAACTTATGGATTAGAACACATGAAACCGTAACCTACGTATAACTGAGTAAAGTATAGGTTATAAGAGAAGTATAAGTATAATTTTTATTTGTTCTCAGGGTATTACCCAATACAAATGGTGTATTGGTAGAAAAGTTTAAGTAATTACATATCATAAAATAACTGCAAACTAAAAATGGTTATAAGAGAACCAAATTTCCTATTATGTTCTTAACGAAGTTGAGATATAAGCGGGCGCAATTTTAGAGCTAGTTATGGTCCAAAAAAAATTCAACTCTCAATATCTTCTTAATTTATAGATCTCTACATAAAAACTTTAGCTTATAATGAAGTATAGTCAATCTCATCTACATTTAGTGCCAAAGTTAAAATAAACATAAAGACTAGCCCTCTTTGGGAAAATGTAAGGTAAAATTCAACAGAAAAATACCAAACTGGGTTCCAGTTCGTCTAGATTTATTTTGCCTCTTTTATCTAGTTTTAAGAGCATTTTTTCTTGCTTAAAATCTGGTTTTCTTTACTAATAATGTAAGAGTAAACAGAAAATTGGGAATGGGTATTTTCTTTTACTTGGGATGTAGGTAAAAAAAAGATTTGGGTTGTTAATGATTAACAGTTTGATACCATTTATTGCAGCCAATGAATGTTAAAATAGTGTGCTACTCTATTCTAAACGAATATTTTCAGAACGGCCTGCATAAGGGTCTGTGACCTCTTAATAGATTCTAAACAATATTAATGAAAATTTAGTGTAGTAAAATTAATGATTTAAAAATTGAATATAAATAATTAGCTTATTTAAAGGTAAATGGGTGAAATTAAAAATGCTTTGTAGTTTCAATTTAAATACTATAAATTGTCAAAGTTGGGTGTTTTTCAACGTTACGCTTTTTCGTGCAGTTTTTGACCATCAACCCTTATACAACTGTCCTACCGGACAGTTTTAATTAAGAAAAATGGAAGACATAAGCTAAATTAAAAATAAAACAAAAACATTAACAAAAAAATATATTAATATTTCATTGAATCGATTTTTAAAAATAATGTAGACACAAAATAAAGCAACGCTACATTTATAAATTAAGTGCATCTGATATAAGAAATTTAATGTTATTAATAGCCGCTAACAGATCTTATGCTATTATTTTTAAAAATTACTAAATAGAATAAAACATTCTTTCAGAGCGAAGCCTGTAATTTACACTGAACACTGGACGGCCCGTTGTCCGTATATTCTAATTTGACGAGCATATCCACTTCGCGTACTGTACAAACGTCTTGCACACACAGAAACATTCTACCGTTGATGTGTAAAGATTCACACAGTTCTTTCTTCACTGGTATCTTCCATTTTGGTGTCATTGTGAATTCACTTGCATTGTTTAACAATCGTTGGTCACCTGAAGAAGAAGAAGAAAAAAAAAGAGGATTGAAACGTTTTTATTATTTTTAAAATGCAGTTCAGAAAGACGTACTAGGATTCAGGCCGCTCTATCATAGGCCTAATAAAGCCCTTGGTTGTGTGGGTGTAGAAATATAGTGAGGTTTACATCTTATAAGCAAGCTTGAGGGCGTTTAGTTACGCTTCATATCTACTAAACTTCACTTACTCACCATTCATCATGATCGTCCATTTGGAAGGCGCGTCTGGAGTTAACTTCATTTCTGCTGGTAGTTCTAAATTTACAAAGACATGAAGATCACCTCCTTTGCTGTTTACCTTGGCTACTGTTTCATTTGAAATTGTTTTCTTAACGCTGCTGCTGCGTGAGTCCACATTGCCTTCTTTTGCTTTGAGTTCAAACTGAAAGTTTAAAATGAAAATTATATTATTTAATTAATTTTTACAAATATGTAGCTTTGCTATTTAGAGAATGTTAGAAAAGAGGTTCAATTTTAATAGCATCAATTCTGATACAAAAGATTCCACTTTATTAATTTAATTTTCTTAAATTTTACAAAGCATACTATACAGGGTGAACCAGTAAGTATTGTCCATAGGCCTACTGTGTAGTACATATAAAGTGGAGGTCAATGACGTATTGGCCAACTTCATATTTTCCTCTGTTCTGGAGTGACGTCACTTTAAAGTTTTTTTCTAAAATCATTACTTTTTTCCAATAAAAATGTTATTACTCAGAAAGTTATAGTCCGAATTCGATTCTGATGACACGATTAGAAAGACAGATAAATTTTCTAAAAATTGATACCATTTCGAAGCATAAGTTATTCTCCAAACAGCCTCAATCTTCCTCCGGATGCTGGAAAAATAAAAGTAATCGAAATTTTTGAAGAAAACTCATTAGGCCCTTATGTGATCATTATCCAACCTAGGTGCTGGCACTTTTTATACAAGTTTCCTGGCCTAATGGGCTTTCTAACTGTATATCACTTTCCAGGATTACTTTTATCTTCGTATGAGAAATTACGTTTGTTTTACAAGAAAACGTGTTCACGAGAACTCAACAGTGTTAGTTTATCAAGTTGTTTAAGTCAATGAAAACTCTTTTAAATGGACCAGTAGTCAATTTTAATGTAGGCTGCCTTTAAATAAGGAAGTCGAAGGTTACAAATTTCACTTAAAAAAAAAAAAAAAAAAAAAAAATCTAAATTCTGAAATATTTGAGAAAATGTTAGGAAATAAGTTGAAAAAGTACTATTTTTATATAAAAAAAAAAAAAAATAACATTTTGAGTTCTAAATAACTAACACTGTTGAGTTCTCGTGAACACGTTTTCTTGTAAAACAAACGTAATTTCTCATACGAAGATAAAAGTAATCCTGGAAAGTGATATACAGATAGAAAGCCCATTAGGCCAGGAAACTTGTATAAAAAGTGCCAGCACCTAGGTTGGATAATGATCACATAAGGGCCTAATGAGTTTTCTTCAAAAATTTCGATTACTTTTATTTTTCCAGCATCCGGAGGAAGATTGAGGCTGTTTGGAGAATAACTTATGCTTCGAAATGGTATCAATTTTTAGAAAATTTATCTGTCTTTCTAATCGTGTCATCAGAATCGAATTCGGACTAAAACTTTCTGAGTAATAACATTTTTATTGGAAAAATGTAATGCTTTTAGAAAAAAAATTAAAAGTGACGTCACTCAAGAACAGTGGAAAATATGAAGTTGGCCAATACGTCATTGACCTCCACTTTATATGTACTACACTACACAGTAGGCCTATGGACAATACTTACTGGTTCACCCTGTATACATATAGTACGATACATCCATCAATACATTGTGCTTTGAACCATCCAAGAAGTAGAAGGAGAGAAAAAGAAAAGACGAAATTACAAAAACAAAGTAGGCAAGCTAAAAAACAAAAAATAGGGATTTGATTAGAAATATATACCAGATGCAATTCTGTTAAATAATAAAAATATTGTTTGGTATTAAGCGATCACAGATGCCAATTGAATTAAATCTAGTTAAGATATATTTTTTAAAAAAAACCTGTAGAAGAGTTATAACTTCGTTAGCAAATAGTTTTTAAAGAATTTATAGCACCTCTTGGGCAAAATTCAACATAAACAGCTGGTATCGAGGTCCTATACCTATTGTATTTGAATTTCTGATTTTAATTGGGCGCAGATACGATCGTTAAGAATCGATATTCTTATAAATGAACAATTCAATCTCATATTTCATAATTATTTATTACTTACGATAGTTTGACTGTTGTCAGAAACATTAAGTACTCTGATGCAATGGTTATTTGTGTCAGCAATGTAAATCTTATCTCTGTGAGCGTACAATCCTCCAGGTTCATTTAACTGAGACAGTTGCAAAAAAATTAATAAATATCGTATCGCATAGAAATTAATTTTTTCTTAATATTTTTCAACTATACAAATCATTTTTACAATATATTTAATTCCTTTAATATAATATTTTTGTTAGATCTAACGCTAAAAGTTAGTCAATTAAAATCTAAATTGAGATTTACTTGTAATAGAGTATTTTTTTAAAGGGGATCCTAAACGTTTGTATCTCTCTTTCTAATGAAATGAAAAAAAAAGTAAAAAAAATGAATCCTTCATTAAGAATTACTAACCTTTATTTCAAGGTTGATCTTGAAAGTTTTGCATGTTTTTTTCAATGGATCAACAACTTTAATTTTATGATTATACGTATCAGCAACAAATATTTTCTCATTTTGACTGCAGTATGCGACGCCGAGTGGGTGCTGCAATTTCACATCTAGCCCACAGCCATCAGTATCTCCGTATGCAAATAAATTCTAAAATGAATTAATATTAAATAATGTTTTATAATTTGAAATAGTTTTAATAATAAGAATAAACAATGAACAGATTATTTGTAAAGCAGATATTTGTTAAGTAGAGCTTGAAAAGTTAAGAAAAATATTGAATAAAAATTGTTTTTTTCACATCTTTTAGTAAGTTTTTTTTCTAAAGACGTTTCCTGGATAAAATAATGTGCGAAAAGCAAAATGGATTTTCCAAATAATTAAGAAATACACAGAACAACACACTTAACCTTTCTAATAGCAGTGGTGTGAAGGTTACAATGTTCTGTACATTACACTTCATTTATTTATTTTTGTATATATTTTTATTGAAATAAAGATTTATTCTATTCTGATAAGAACAACATAATTACCCTAATATCTACAGCACCACCCAACAATCCAATGACACGCCCGGATTCTAGATCAATCTGCCTGATGGTAGAGCTTTCACTGTCGGCCACATATAAAAATCCAGCTTGTAAGTTGTCGTCACTTGCAGGCTGATATGCTAAACCAGACGGTTGGGCAAGACCAGCTGACATCGGATAGTGGTTGTTGCGATTCTCCTCGCGGCCACTTCCCACTATAGCGGCACAGCTGCCCTTCTTATGTGTCCTACAAACATTATGATGTGATGAATATTAAATTAAGAATAACAGATGTAAATTGTAATATTATAAATTCAAAAATTATTAATTAGAACTCTATAAACTGACTCCTGGTGAATCTTCGCAAGTAATATTACTTCTCGCTCCTTAGAAGTTACACTTCTGTGCCAAGAACACTTACATCTAACTTTACACCAAGGTAGAAGACCCAAAACAAAACATGTACTAGTTTCAAAGTTTGGAAGTTTTCTACTACCTCAAACATCCTTAACCGCAATAGAGAATCTTAAGGATTTTCAGAAAGTTTTTCATTCCAAATCCACACACACGAACACTGAATGCACCTTTTCCATAGAAGTGTGTCCTCCAAGAAATATGCCCATATTTGATGTGTGCCAGCCATTGCTATGAAGCATAGCTTTCCTTTCAGACTTCCTTCAGGAATGCACAGATCCCAAGGAGAGCTAATCTGCTGTTGGACGCCAGATTTTCCACCTTGATAATCCCTTCCTTGGCGACCATCTCCGACTATGGTTTTCACTTCTTTCACACCAAGATCAATCTAATTTGTGATCAAAGGAATAAATTATTTAAAAAACATTTAATAGAACAATTGTTGGTGGAGACGTTTGAAACATGGATTTAATTAATGATATCAAGTGAGTAGATAAAATCCTGAAATGACAAGACTGAATGATCTAATTTCCCGAAGACATCTAAAGTTTTCCGCGATTTTCTGGAAGCCACTCGGTTAATTTCTTTGAAAATTGTTATAATGGTTACACAACCAAATTATATAATTAATAATATTAACCAGTATGAAACTTGTTTTTTCAGGAAAATTAGTTTAAAGGCATTTTACAGTTAGACAATTTTCAAAGGTTTCCTTTTCTTTTCTTTTTTTTTTAAATTGAATTAACTCTCTTTTGTAAAGCCTTTTTTATTTTTTTTATTTAAAAAAGGGATAGTAAAAAAATCTTGTCAAATGTTGAATATTTGATCAGTTTTCCAAGCGCTACATAGTCTTGGCGTAGATTTGACTTTATATCTCTTAAGAGTAAATGCTCTTATTCCATGCTTAAGAATAATTTTGTTTTTTTTCTTAAATAAGACAATAATAGAAGAAAATGCCTTACCTCTCTGATGCAATGATTTTCTGTATCGGCTATGAATAGAATGTTACTATCAAGAAATGCTAATCCCTGGGGCGAAAAAAATTTAGCTTTGGTGAAATTTCCATCCGCCAACCCTGGCGTAGGACCGCCTATCTCATGCTAAGAACAAAAGATTTTATCTTTTATTAATTCTTTTTTTTAAATTAATGTTTATAAAAATGAGATACTTTTTTTTTTTGAATAAACACAATCTACACTAACTAAAATCTCTCCTGTCTTCAAATCTGCTACAATAATCCTATGGTTGGCAGAATCAGCTACAGCCATTAAATTACCGCAACCAGAGATAACCACCTTGCCAGGATAATTAAGAATACGGTTCCGGACATCCGACTTCACTACAGTGCCATCATTCTCTGTGCTTATTATGTCAAGTTTACTCCGTGACAACTGTCTACTGTCGCTGTAATGTGCTACTGCTATTGAAATGAACAAACGTAAAGTATCATAATGTCCTTCTCCTTGTAAAAATAACAGAGGTTCCCCAGATGGGCCTGAAAAGATAAAACTTAAGTATGATATGTTGAATTGTAAAGATGTCAAAATTAAGTAATAAGTAAAGTAAATTGTAGACTTGTGAAACAGGAGAAAAGCAAGTAGAGCTATTAAATCATCTAGTTCAGTTTTTATTTCTTCTTTTTTCAACCCATTACATTATTGCCTCAGACTTATAAATTAATTGTAATCTATCACCAAGTAGTCTCACAAACAAGTGTTCCAAGAGGAAGGCTCTTAGATCTTCAGGTCTTGCTCTTCAGCCACGATTGAAGCAACACCTAATCTTACACCTCTGCTCCAAATGGAATAATTAAAGGGAGCCATCCGTGGAACATTGAAAGAGCAATAGAGGGAATTGTGTGTTGACACTAGGTACGGCTATTCTGAACTGCCGAATCCTACCATTGTCTACAACTTAGTATAAAGTACGGAATCACTATCTAGTTGTTAACTTGCCCCATTTGTCTGTAGTGAGAAACGGACAGACAAATCGTAAGTCAAAGAGTGGGTTAACAGACTCGACTACTTGACTGAAAAAGCCAGATGGAAATTTCAGTGACATGCAGCATTAAAAATTAAAAATAAACAATTTTCTAACCAATAACATAAAGCGTTGGCCAACAATGTACTGAAAGTGCTCGCCAAATAGCTTCTTTAGTATCATTCACAACAGCATGTTTAATTTCATATCTCTTTACAGCTGACAGTATGTTCTGAGTTATCCGTTCATTAGTAAATTTAGCACTATGTACACCTATCTGTGAAAAATTAAGAACAAGAAAATGATTTATCCAAAAAATTAGCTTAAATTCACTTAACGACTTAAGACTATCTTATCGATAAGCTCACTTACTACTACAAGACCATCTTCCACAGGAAATTGTTGCTCTAATTTCTTAAGATCCGGCAAAATATGCATGCAATTGATACAGCAATATGTAAAAAAATCTAAAATTATAATTTTCCCCTGAAGATGTTTATAAATAGATAGTGGTTCTTTTACATTAATCCACTCTAAACCTGTAAAAGATACTCAAATTTTGTAGAAATCAAAATTATAGTATAACTTTTTTATGAAAAGAACATTTCTCTTAATGGATCTTACCTGGTAAAAAGTCAGGAATTTTGCATTTATCGTTTTTGTTCATAGTTGTCACTTTTTCCAAATGTTTGGCCAAAAGTTTTTTCTTTTTATCTTCATCTTTTTCACGCCGGAGATTATCACCCAGATCAAAGCATAATTCTGATAGTTCTTCGATAACGTCATCCATTCTTTTGCCCGTGAGTCGACGAAAAATATTTAAAGAAAACATAAGAAATAGGGAGGAGTTCTTTGCTTTCCACTTGAATCCATACCTCACTCCAAATGTCCTATTTCTCTATTAGCTAACTTTCCCACTTTCACCAACAGCCATGGCCGTAACCTTTTAGATAATGTATAACCTTACTCTCTAAAGCTACTTTAAATCAAAATTTTGCCTGTAGAGTGGTTTATTTGTGTTTTGGTAAGTTGAATGCTATTAATTTAATAACAAAATACTAATTTTCTTTTCTTGTTTAATTTTCTTAACGTTATTCAACTTATTATACGTTCAACTTTTGTTGGTCTAAAATTCTATCCTAACTGTTTCATTTGAAAAGTAGATTCTTCTAATAATTGTGCCAGCTAACTACGTATTTTTACTAGGCAAATAACTTACTCTGTCAAACATTGGTGCGTATAATTAAATAAAGAAAACAACAAAAAAAATCAATTCAGATTAATAATTTAATTAAAGTTGCAAGTTATTTTGAGAATTTCGCCTTGTAGTTCCTAATCTTAACATAAATAATAGCTCTTTCTATATGCACTTAAGTAATATATTTTTTCATCACTTTCTTCTATACGTAAATAGTTATTGATAATAAACTATTTTTAAAAGGAATTCTTGTTTGTGTAGGTTAGTAGAAAATGGAATAACTGAGGCAATATTTCTCTGTTAATATTGCTCAATCTGTTAATTTTCTTATTTATGTTTAAGCGTTCATCAAAGGAAGATTTTGAATCTGAGGCCACTCTTTTACTTTTTTTGTGTTATTTATTTCAAAAAAAAGAAAATAATGGAAGCTTGCGGAGCTGTTGAAAGAGAAGTGGACAAAGTGTTAACAAAATTTGGCAGCATAAATGAACATGCTGGAAGAACACTAAGTGATATAATTGGTCATATAGAAGCTTTGAGAAAAGAGTTAAGCGAATGTAAGTTTTATTGCTACTTCAAAAAAAAATGCATGTAGTATAGTACTCTGTAAAAAAGTAAAAAAGACGGGCTCCGTTTTGAAAAGTTATTTCATATTTGTTCAGTAACCTTTTTTTTGTCTTAATTTTTTTTTTTATCATTTTACCATCATCGACCATTTTGTGGCAAAAAAAAAAAAAAACAGGACTATCAACCCGAAGGTGATGTATTCCTACTGGTTCACTAATGTCTTTAGTGGCTGTTCGCGAAAGACATCCTTTGTCTTGAGTAGTTTATCCAATTCAATCGGCTGGACGATTAAACTTTTTCAGGCTCACGGGTTTTATTTATTTATCATCTTCTTAATTTGCAAAAGTGAAAATCGTACCAAAAATATGTGTTAAAAATTAACAAATGCAGTGGCAAAAAGATAAAAAACAAAATAGAAAATAAACGCATTTTTTTAAATAACAATTTTTTTATCGTCTTTTTATGTTCATTACCAGGTCCACCAGAACATGAGCTAACTCCTCAACAGATATCTATTGTAAAACAGGCCATGAGCAAGGCTAGAGAGACTGTCCAAAGACTTGCTACAGATCATAGAGATTTACATAGCACCGTTTCTAAAGTCGGAAAAGCCATTGATAGGGTATGATTACAACCATTTTTTTTTTTTTTTTTTTTTAACTTCGTTGTAATATCTTCTCACAAGGTTGTTTCATTATGTTGTAATTCTTTATTTTGTAGAATTTTGTGTCAGATTTTGCATCAACAAGTAGAGAGGATGTATTTAGTGGGCCGGAAAAAACTGCACTATTAAATAAAGTTATATGCCAGCACTTCTATCGCCAAGGGATGTTAGATATAGCTGATGAACTTACTGCCGTGAGTAAAATGAATAAAAAGAGCTATTTATAAGTTGCTGTAGGAAGAAAACGAAATGTGTGCTTCTACTCCTGGGCATTCATATTTTCGGAATGTACAAAAAATCTTATAAATAGTGCTAAAATATTTATCAATTAATGCTCTCCAAATTTATATGCTTCACAAGATCCATGAACTTCTGTTACACAGAAAACTAAGAATATAAATTAAAATAATATAAAACAAAATAGAATGTATAATAATCATTCTTAACTTTTAACTTAATTGCACAATTTTGACTTTTATGTAATAAAATTGTATATACATATAAATGGTGCAGCCATCCATACTGAAACATATAGATTTGGAGAATATAAATTGAAGCATATCTCATTACATTTGACAGCATTTTTCAAAAAAAACAAAACAAAAACAGAGAAAGTTGAGATGAAGTTATTTCAAATTGTGAACATTTGTTTCATTTTTAAGCTCTTAAATGATGACCACACTTAATGTAATTGGTAAATGGCACGAGAGACATCTTCATTGTATTCTTTCAACTGGCCTAATTAAATTTGCCACTCTTACCAACGTTTCTGGATTAAAGTCGCGAAGCGTTAAAAAAAACAATCAGCTTTCTCTAAAGTAGTTGAGAATCGGATCGTGCTTGCGTTCTGGAAGTAGTGGCACACATCCTGTATAATTACCCAGTAATATATCTTAAGTAATGTTTCAGGAAGCCGGAATAGATAATGAGAATGGTAAAGAACCGTTCACTGAATTGAATTATATACTAGATCGTTTAAAACATAAGGATCTTGACCCAGCTTTAGAATGGGCTGAAAAGCATAGAGCTACATTGGAAAAACAGGTACACAGATATCTTTTTTTAATTTCCTTTAGTGTCATTAAGAGAAATTTTTCAAAATTGTGTTTTTCACCGAAAGTACAAGTTTTAAAAATGTTATCAACCAGCCACAATCAGTAATTTGATCTTAATTAAACAGCTGATCCGCATAATTTCTCTAGTAAAGTAAAACTAAACATTCATGAACGATCAATCTTAAAAGGAAAGTTGATTATAATTTCAATAAAATGAAGTTGTGATTTTTCCTAACATATTTATAGTGAAGAAATTAATTTATTATGTAAGGAATGAATAATGTTTTAAGTCTTTTCAATAAAAATTGTTGCAGAATTCCTCGTTGGAATTCAAATTACATCAATTAAGATTTATTGGACTGATTGAGAAAGGTGCAGTCTGCCAGAATGAAGCCATTTATTACGCTAGAGCCAATCTTAGTCAATTTGTTCATTCACATGAGAAAGGTAAATAAATGCAAATGCTATAAACCAATGTTGATTTTCACATTCGTTGTTATTTATTTGTCTTACTGTACTATAAGTTAAAGGGAATATTGTAATGGTGGAGATTTCGCAGGATATATTCGTTTTTGAGGTCCCCTTAAATCGAAAAAGTGTTTTTGCAAATTGATCTATATGTCGCATACATCTTGACGAACAAACAAAGAACACACCTCAATTATAAGAACACAACAGAGGATAAGTTTTTGGTCAAAATTAAAGTGTTTTGATTGTTCATAAAGAAGTTTTAATTTATTTTTAACATTATTATTTAAAGGTAAAATTAATTTTAAGTAGAATAGATCTAGCCCTAGCAGTGGCTATATCCAACAAAAGCTGGAAAACCCTGTGAACATTTAAGTCCAAGATGTGTCGTCACATTCTAGAAACCAAGATGGGTAAGATTTTCAAAGCATCAATCAATCGTTGGAATGTCAGTGATTTGGTCAGCTGATGACTCTGAGCGATCGACTACGGGCTGCCCTTTATCCACTGATAAGCTCTGAGAGAAGAATGCTTCTAGAATTGACCAATATTTAGGGAACTGTACTGAACTTTGCACTAGATCTCGAGACACTTTTCACGTGAATTTTCTTTAAAACCATTTAATTTAATTAATTTTCCTAAAAAATTCACGGCTTTCCCTATTGGGGGGGGGTAATTTTTTTAAGAAACGATATCATAAGTATAAAGTTGGAAATGTAATGAAAACTTTGTTTGTCCAAATTTAATACACTAGACATATTTGTGCTTCAATTTAAGTCTCATCATCCATTTGATTAAGCTGTGTCTTATGCGTCACTTTTTCAGAAATCCAAAAACTTATGGGAATGCTTCTATATTTGAGTAATGGCGGTATTGCTAAATCACCATATGCACATCTTCTACAACCCAGCTTATGGGCCGACATATACGATACTTTTACGAAAGATGCTTGCACACTATTGGGTTTAAGTGTTGAGAGTCCACTATCTGTATGGTAAGTTCATGTAATTAATATTACTCTTCAAAAAAGAAATATATTAATAATTGTGTATTTTAGTTTGTATGTTTGTTGTTTTAAAGATGTGTGTGTGTGTGTGTGTGTGTCCTATCAGTGTGTTAGCGAAAAAATATCGATATCTCACAATCGGAAGTTAGTGGTTTTTTTTCCGAAAACCACTTCTTAAGTAGCTTATAATTAATTAAGAAATTTCTGTAATTCTTTATTTTGAAATATTTACATTACATAATATTAAAAAAAAAAAAATTATAACTATAATATTAAAAAAATGTAATCAAAATAAGGATTACGCAGAATAAATTGAATAATCTTTAACTAATCGATTAGTTTGAATTATATCTTTTAATTTAATCGATTGTTTGTTCTTTGCCTGTAAACAGTGTTAGCGCAGGATGCATTGCCTTACCAGCTTTGTTAAACATCAAACAAGTAATGCAACAACGACAAGTCAGTGGTATATGGAATGGAAAAGATGAACTGCCGGTAAATGTTAACACTCTCTATTCGACTATAAATATTATTTTTCTAATAAATTGTACTGTCAACTTTTCTTGTCTATTGTAGTAAACTATTTACGACTTAAGATTATCTTCATGAAATGGCATCAATAAAATATTTATAGTTATCTTTTTATTTTAAATAAGTGATAGTGTAAATCGGAAGTTTTTATTCGCCTTACATTCAAAAAATATTTTAGCCTTCATTGGTATTAAGAATCTTGCAGTAATATCGTATCCCCGGACAAGTCGAGAACACCGTGGGTACTAGGGCAGAAGAGCTAGACGGGATCTACGCGTATCATCAAGATAGATAATTATCCTCTCCTACAGAAGACTGCCATCTGAAGCACTCTAAACTTCTTTATTGCCGGCTCAAAGTTGTTATGGTAATGCCCTCAGCAAACTCAATGGGCCGAGGTAAGGCGACACAAAACCCATTTATGGAGAGAACAAAAGGGTTCAGTTTTATGGGGTTGGCGATGGGTTCTTCTTTTTCCTGTGGGGAGTTGTTAGGGGGGAAAAGAAATCTGCTGAGATACGTTCTGGACCAGCATTCCTCCCTGGTCTGAGACAGGCGAAGATCTGCTTAGGGAAATTATAACTTGTAACAGATTTGAGGTGTGCGAAGAGCGAAGATAAATTCTATAAACCGACAGATTACCTCCTGAGACATTGTCAACTCAAAGGGTACTAGAAGAATTGGACGGAGAGATTGTAGGAAACTCCAATACACCACTTAACTGACTGTGGTGACGCCATTATTCAAGGAAAATTCAAGCACATGGGATACGACCACTTCCTGGAGTAGGTGGAACTCCCTCAGGTCCTTGAATTTCTCGTGAGTTCTGAGACTGGAGAGGATTTCTAGAAATTCTCCTGGCACCAGTAAGGGGGAACACATTAGATCTTAAAGATCATTCTGGACAGGGTCAAATTTCTTCCATTATATACTTTAAAAATATTTTTACTTTATTAACTCCTGGAATTATTCTGCTGTAAATGTAAAGAAATCCTTTAGAGAAGTTTGTTCTGATAGATTTGAATATTGGCCACGTATTGAACGTAACAACTTTTGAGGAAGAGAAAAAAAATAAATGAAGAAATTAAAATAAGATTGGTACTTTGGCTGAATCATTCTTTAATTAAGATTTCATTTTTTTAACAGATTGAAATAGATTTAGGACCAGATAAAAGATTTCATTCAGTATTCGCCTGCCCGATCTTGAAACAACAGAGCACGGAAAGTAATCCTCCAATGAAATTAGTCTGCGGCCATGTCATCTCCAGAGATGCATTAAACAAACTTGCAGCTGCAAATAAGTAAGTCATTTGATTGTATTTTCAGTTAATATTCTTGTTAATTATGTAACAATATTGTTGTAGGAATGTTGTATGAGTTAAAACAAACAAATATTCCCATGAGGTGATTTAGAAGCTCTCTAAGGTCAAAAGGTCATCCGTTGAACCTCACTAAAAATTTCACGTTTAAAAGTTTCAAACCTAAATTGTAATAGGCCTAAATGTACCTTTAAGTTCAAATGAAAGTGCGGAAAATTAAAAAATAAAGTATTCATACTTTTCCAACTTAAAATAATATTTTGTATTGTATAGTATAACATGCAGATTTTAGAACCTGCATAATGTACTGAAACTTGACTTTAAAGTAAGCCTTAACTTCACTCTTAACACAGAACTCCGCATAAATGCAATTAGGAAAAAAATGTTGTATTTCAAATAAAAGATTTACACGTACTATTGCCAGGTTTTAAGAAAAACTTTAAAGCTGTTTTTGAGAAAAATTGATACCATCGCATACACCCTCCACACATACGAATAAAATTTCGAAAACCACTTTTCCACCCTTAGGAAAAACATGTTTTTCTTCATGTAAGGACTCAAAATAGACAAGTTTGATACCTATAAACTTACTATTTGGTTACTATAAATTTTCCTTCTACTTCTTCAATACTTCTAAGATTTACAATAAAAAGAGCCTAAACTAAATAGATATTTGAATTTTCCTTTGCAGATTGAAGTGCCCATACTGTCCAGTCGAACAGAATCCTGCCGAAGCAACGATTATCTATTTTTAACCCAAATATTTTGATTTCTTGAATAAGATAATATTCTATTAAGGAATTCTTTGTTGGTTTGTTTGTATTTTTTAATCGATTTTCTTGTATAATTCTTGAGACAAAAATAAGGGGTTTGGGCAAATCGATAGACATAATGTATTATGATTAATTTTGCTGTAACAGTAATTGCAATATTGTAAATATATAAATTTGTATAAATTGAATAGAAGATGAAAAATAAATAAATAAAAAAGTGAAAAATTTATATTAGATTGTTTAAAAATATAATTAAAAATTCTAAACAGTAGTTATCTATTTATTATTGTATTTTTTTTTATTTTATTTTTTTTAAATTTTAATGTTTCACAGAGCTTTGAAAGAACCATCTTTCAGAGTATAGCACAATTAATAGTTGATGGGGTTCGGACCAAAGGGACCAAAACTAAGTGTGCCCTTGGCAACTACGTTGATCGTTGCGACCTTAACGAAAAAGCTTCTTCTAAAGGTTTGCCTAGTTTTAGAAGTATGAAACCGGAAATATAATGTTCAAAACATGTTTATTTTGGTCATTTTTAGGATATCAATTTTTATTGCATTATTCGATAGTTTATCAAATACCTATGGGGGAAAAATTAGTAAAAAAAATCTAAATAGTAATTTTCCTAGAAATAATTACCAAAAACGATTTGCTAATCTCATTGGCGAACGGGATGTGTGTAGTGGGCGGTCTGTAGCTGATGACGTAGTGACACCGTAAGCCACTCCCTCACCAATAAAAGCACAGTTATTCAGTACACAAAATGGTGCTCCTTCACTTTCCCTCAATCATCTAGATTTTACTTTCTTTCACTTCAGGAAAATATTTCGTTAATTTTTTTGATTCTGCATTACATTAGAAGTATGAAATCGGAAATATAATGTTCAAAACATGTTTATTTTGGTCATTTTTAGGATATCAATTTTTATTGTAGTATTCAATAATTTATCAAATACCTATGGGGGAAAAATTAGTAAAAAAAATCTAAATAGTAATTTTCTTAGAAATAATTACCAAAAACGATTTGCTAATCTCATTGGCGAACGGGATGTGTGTAGTGGGCGGTCTGTAGCTGATAACATAGTGACACCGTAAGCCACTCCCTCACCAATAAAAGCACAGTTATTCAGTACACAAAATGGTGCTCCTTCACTTTCCCTCAATCATCTAGATTTTACTTTCTTTCACTTCAGGAAAATATTTCGTTAATTTTTTTGATTCTGCATTACATTAGAAGTATGAAACCGGAAATATAATGTTCAAAACATGTTTATTTTGGTCATTTTTAGGATATCAATTTTTATTGTAGTATTCAATAATTTATCAAATACCTATGGGGGAAAAATTAGTAAAAAAAATCTAAATAGTAATTTTCTTAGAAATAATTACCAAAAACGATTTGCTAATCTCATTGGCGAACGGGATGTGTGTAGTGGGCGGTCTGTAGCTGATGACGTAGTGACACCGTAAGCCACTCCCTCACCAATAAAAGCACAGTTATTCAGTACACAAAATGGTGCTCCTTCACTTTCCCTCAATCATCTAGATTTTACTTTCTTTCACTTCAGGAAAATATTTCGTTAATTTTTTTGATTCTGCATTACATTAGAAGTATGAAACCGGAAATATAATGTTCAAAACATGTTTATTTTGGTCATTTTTAGGATAACAAATTTTATTGCATTATTCGATAGTTTATCAAATACCTATGGGGGAAAAATTAGTAAAAAAAATCTAAATAGTAATTTTCTTAGAAATAATTACCCAAAACGATTTGCTAATCTCATTGGCGAACGGGATGTGTGTAGTGGGCGGTCTGAAGCTGATGACGTAGTGACACCGTAAGCCACTCCCTCACCAATAAAAGCACAGTTATTCAGTACACAAAATGGTGCTCCTTCACTTTCCCTCAATCATCTAGATTTTACTTTCTTTCACTTCAGGAAAATATTTCGTTAATTTTTTTGATTCTGCATTACATTAGAAGTATGAAACCGGAAATATAATGTTCAAAACATGTTTATTTTGGTCATTTTTAGGATATCAATTTTTATTGCATTATTCGATAGTTTATCAAATACCTATGGGGGAAAAATTAGTAAAAAAAATCTAAATAGTAATTTTCTTAGAAATAATTACCAAAAACGATTTGCTAATCTCATTGGCGAACGGGATGTGTGTAGTGGGCGGTCTGTAGCTGATGACGTAGTGACACCGTAAGCCACTCCCTCACCAATAAAAGCACAGTTATTCAGTACACAAAATGGTGCTCCTTCACTTTCCCTCAATCATCTAGATTTTACTTTCTTTCACTTCAGGAAAATATTTCGTTAATTTTTTTGATTCTGCATTACATTAGAAGTATGAAACCGGAAATATAATGTTCAAAACATGTTTATTTTGGTCATTTTTAGGATATCAATTTTTATTGCATTATTCGATAGTTTATCAAATACCTATGGGGGAAAAATTAGTAAAAAAAATCTAAATAGTAATTTTCTTAGAAATAATTACCAAAAACGATTTGCTAATCTCATTGGCGAACGGGATGTGTGTAGTGGACGGTCTGTAGCTGATGACATAGTGACACCGTAAGCCACTCCCTCACCAATAAAAGCAGTTATTCAGTACACAAAATGGTGCTCCTTCACTTTCCCTCAATCATCTAGATTTTACTTTCTTTCACTTCAGGAAAATATTTCGTTAATTTTTTTGATTCTGCATTACATTAGAAGTATGAAACCGGAAATATAATGTTCAAAACATGTTTATTTTGGTCATTTTTAGGATATCAATTTTTATTGCATTATTCGATAGTTTATTAAATACCTATGGGGGAAAAATTAGTAAAAAAAATCTAAATAGTAATTTTCTTAGAAATAATTACCAAAAACGATTTGCTAATCTCATTGGCGTACGGGATGTGTGTAGTGGGCGGTCTGTAGCTGATGACGTAGTGACACCGTAAGCAACTCTCTCACCAATAAAAGCACAGTTATTCAGTACACAAAATGGTGCTCATTCACTTTCCCTCAATCATCTAGATTTTACTTTCTTTCACTTCAGGAAAATATTTCGTTAATTTTTTTGATTCTGCATTACATTAGAAGTATGAAACCGGAAATATAATGTTCAAAACATGTTTATTTTGGTCATTTTTAGGATATCAATTTTTATTCCATTATTCGATAGTTTATCAAATACCTATGGGGGAAAATTAGTAAAAAAAATCTAAATAGTAATTTTCTTAGAAATAATTACCAAAAACAATTTGCTAATCTCATTGGCGAACGGGATGTGTGTAGTGGGCGGTCTGTAGCTGATGACGTAGTGACACCGTAAGCCACTCCCTCACCAATAAAAGCACAGTTATTCAGTACACAAAATGGTGCTCCTTCACTTTCCCTCAATCATCTAGATTTTACTTTCTTTCACTTCAGGAAAATATTTCGTTAATTTTTTTGATTCTGCATTACATTAGAAGTATGAAACCGGAAATATAATGTTCAAAACATGTTTATTTTGGTCATTTTTAGGATATCAATTTTTATTGCATTATTCGATAGTTTATCAAATACCTATGGGGGAAAAATTAGAAAAAAAATCTAAATAGTAATTTTCTTAGAAATAATTACCAAAAACGATTTGCTAATCTCATAGGCGAACGGGATGTGTGTAGTGGACGGTCTGTAGCTGATGACATAGTGACACCGTAAGCCACTCCCTCACCAATAAAAGCAGTTATTCAGTACACAAAATGGTGATCCTTCACTTTCCCTCAATCATCTAGATTTTACTTTCTTTCACTTCAGGAAAATATTTCGTTAATTTTTTTGATTCTGCATTACATTAGAAGTATGAAACCGGAAATATAATGTTCAAAACATGTTTATTTTGGTCATTTTTAGGATATCAATTTTTATTGCATTATTCGATAGTTTATTAAATACCTATGGGGGAAAAATTAGTAAAAAAAATCTAAATAGTAATTTTCTTAGAAATAATTACCAAAAACGATTTGCTAATCTCATTGGCGAACGGGATGTGTGTAGTGGGCGGTCTGTAGCTGATGACGTAGTGACACCGTAAGCCACTCCCTCACCAATAAAAGCACAGTTATTCAGTACACAAAATGGTGCTCCTTCACTTTCCCTCAATCATCTAGATTTTACTTTCTTTCACTTCAGGAAAATATTTCGTTAATTTTTTTGATTCTGCATTACATTAGAAGTATGAAACCGGAAATATAATGTTCAAAACATGTTTATTTTGGTCATTTTTAGGATATCAATTTTTATTGCATTATTCGATAGTTTATCAAATACCTATGGGGGAAAAATTAGTAAAAAAAATTTAAATAGTAATTTTCTTAGAAATAATTACCAAAAACAATTTGCTAATCTCATTGGCGAACGGGATGTGTGTAGTGGGCGGTCTGTAGCTGATGACGTAGTGACACCGTAAGCCACTCCCTCACCAATAAAAGCACAGTTATTCAGTACACAAAATGGTGCTCCTTCACTTTCCCTCAATCATCTAGATTTTACTTTCTTTCACTTCAGGAAAATATTTCGTTAATTTTTTTGATTCTGCATTACATTAGAAGTATGAAACCGGAAATATAATGTTCAAAACATGTTTATTTTGGTCATTTTTAGGATATCAATTTTTATTCCATTATTCGATAGTTTATCAAATACCTATGGGGGAAAAATTAGTAAAAAAAATCTAAATAGTAATTTTCTTAGAAATAATTACCAAAAACGATTTGCTAATCTCATTGGCGAACGGGATGTGTGTAGTGGGCGGTCTGTAGCTGATGACGTAGTGACACCGTAAGCCACTCCCTCACCAATAAAAGCACAGTTATTCAGTACACAAAATGGTGATCCTTCACTTTCCCTCAATCATCTAAATTTTACTTTCTTTCACTTCAGGAAAATATTTCGTTAATTTTTTTGATTCTGCATTACATTAGAAGTATGAAACCGGAAATATAATGTTCAAAACATGTTTATTTTGGTCATTTTTAGGATATCAATTTTTATTGTAGTATTCAATAATTTATCAAATACCTATGGGGGAAAAATTAGTAAAAAAAATCTAAATAGTAATTTTCTTAGAAATAATTACCAAAAACGATTTGCTAATCTCATTGGCGAACGGGATGTGTGTAGTGGGCGGTCTGTAGCTGATGACGTAGTGACACCGTAAGCCACTCCCTCACCAATAAAAGCACAGTTATTCAGTACACAAAATGGTGCTCCTTCACTTTCCCTCAATCATCTAGATTTTACTTTCTTTCACTTCAGGAATATATTTCGTTAATTTTTTTGATTCTGCATTACATTAGAAGTATGAAACCGGAAATATAATGTTCAAAACATGTTTATTTTGGTCATTTTTAGGATAACAAATTTTATTGCATTATTCGATAGTTTATCAAATACCTATGGGGGAAAAATTAGTAAAAAAAATCTAAATAGTAATTTTCTTAGAAATAATTACCCAAAACGATTTGCTAATCTCATTGGCGAACGGGATGTGTGTAGTGGGCGGTCTGAAGCTGATGACGTAGTGACACCGTAAGCCACTCCCTCACCAATAAAAGCACAGTTATTCAGTACACAAAATGGTGCTCCTTCACTTTCCCTCAATCATCTAGATTTTACTTTCTTTCACTTCAGGAAAATATTTCGTTAATTTTTTTGATTCTGCATTACTTTAGAAGTATGAAACCGGAAATATAATGTTCAAAACATGTTTATTTTGGTCATTTTTAGGATATCAATTTTTATTGCATTATTCGATAGTTTATCAAATACCTATGGGGGAAAAATTAGTAAAAAAAATCTAAATAGTAATTTTCTTAGAAATAATTACCAAAAACGATTTGCTAATCTCATTGGCGAACGGGATGTGTGTAGTGGGCGGTCTGTAGCTGATGACGTAGTGACACCGTAAGCCACTCCCTCACCAATAAAAGCACAGTTATTCAGTACACAAAATGGTGCTCCTTCACTTTCCCTCAATCATCTAGATTTTACTTTCTTTCACTTCAGGAAAATATTTCGTTAATTTTTTTGATTCTGCATTACATTAGAAGTATGAAACCGGAAATATAATGTTCAAAACATGTTTATTTTGGTCATTTTTAGGATATCAATTTTTATTGCATTATTCGATAGTTTATCAAATACCTATGGGGGAAAAATTAGTAAAAAAAATCTAAATAGTAATTTTCTTAGAAATAATTACCAAAAACGATTTGCTAATCTCATTGGCGAACGGGATGTGTGTAGTGGACGGTCTGTAGCTGATGACATAGTGACACCGTAAGCCACTCCCTCACCAATAAAAGCAGTTATTCAGTACACAAAATGGTGCTCCTTCACTTTCCCTCAATCATCTAGATTTTACTTTCTTTCACTTCAGGAAAATATTTCGTTAATTTTTTTGATTCTGCATTACATTAGA
The DNA here is from genome assembly GCF_049639745.1 of Rhodnius prolixus. Taxonomy (NCBI): domain Eukaryota; kingdom Metazoa; phylum Arthropoda; class Insecta; order Hemiptera; family Reduviidae; genus Rhodnius; species Rhodnius prolixus. The sequence continues at coordinate 41,874,014 of NW_027411634.1, forward strand.
AGTATGAAACCGGAAATATAATGTTCAAAACATGTTTATTTTGGTCATTTTTAGGATATCAATTTTTATTGCATTATTCGATAGTTTATTAAATACCTATGGGGGAAAAATTAGTAAAAAAAATCTAAATAGTAATTTTCTTAGAAATAATTACCAAAAACGATTTGCTAATCTCATTGGCGTACGGGATGTGTGTAGTGGGCGGTCTGTAGCTGATGACGTAGTGACACCGTAAGCAACTCTCTCACCAATAAAAGCACAGTTATTCAGTACACAAAATGGTGCTCCTTCACTTTCCCTCAATCATCTAGATTTTACTTTCTTTCACTTCAGGAAAATATTTCGTTAATTTTTTTGATTCTGCATTACATTAGAAGTATGAAACCGGAAATATAATGTTCAAAACATGTTTATTTTGGTCATTTTTAGGATATCAATTTTTATTCCATTATTCGATAGTTTATCAAATACCTATGGGGGAAAATTAGTAAAAAAAATCTAAATAGTAATTTTCTTAGAAATAATTACCAAAAACAATTTGCTAATCTCATTGGCGAACGGGATGTGTGTAGTGGGCGGTCTGTAGCTGATGACGTAGTGACACCGTAAGCCACTCCCTCACCAATAAAAGCACAGTTATTCAGTACACAAAATGGTGCTCCTTCACTTTCCCTCAATCATCTAGATTTTACTTTCTTTCACTTCAGGAAAATATTTCGTTAATTTTTTTGATTCTGCATTACATTAGAAGTATGAAACCGGAAATATAATGTTCAAAACATGTTTATTTTGGTCATTTTTAGGATATCAATTTTTATTCCATTATTCGATAGTTTATCAAATACCTATGGGGGAAAAATGAGAAAAAAAATCTAAATAGTAATTTTCTTAGAAATAATTACCAAAAACGATTTGCTAATCTCATAGGCGAACGGGATGTGTGTAGTGGACGGTCTGTAGCTGATGACATAGTGACACCGTAAGCCACTCCCTCACCAATAAAAGCAGTTATTCAGTACACAAAATGGTGATCCTTCACTTTCCCTCAATCATCTAGATTTTACTTTCTTTCACTTCAGGAAAATATTTCGTTAATTTTTTTGATTCTGCATTACATTAGAAGTATGAAACCGGAAATATAATGTTCAAAACATGTTTATTTTGGTCATTTTTAGGATATCAATTTTTATTGCATTATTCGATAGTTTATTAAATACCTATGGGGGAAAAATTAGTAAAAAAAATCTAAATAGTAATTTTCTTAGAAATAATTACCAAAAACGATTTGCTAATCTCATTGGCGAACGGGATGTGTGTAGTGGGCGGTCTGTAGCTGATGACGTAGTGACACCGTAAGCCACTCCCTCACCAATAAAAGCACAGTTATTCAGTACACAAAATGGTGCTCCTTCACTTTCCCTCAATCATCTAGATTTTACTTTCTTTCACTTCAGGAAAATATTTCGTTAATTTTTTTGATTCTGCATTACATTAGAAGTATGAAACCGGAAATATAATGTTCAAAACATGTTTATTTTGGTCATTTTTAGGATATCAATTTTTATTGCATTATTCGATAGTTTATCAAATACCTATGGGGGAAAAATTAGTAAAAAAAATTTAAATAGTAATTTTCTTAGAAATAATTACCAAAAACAATTTGCTAATCTCATTGGCGAACGGGATGTGTGTAGTGGGCGGTCTGTAGCTGATGACGTAGTGACACCGTAAGCCACTCCGTCACCAATAAAAGCACAGTTATTCAGTACACAAAATGGTGCTCCTTCACTTTCCCTCAATCATCTAGATTTTACTTTCTTTCACTTCAGGAAAATATTTCGTTAATTTTTTTGATTCTGCATTACATTAGAAGTATGAAACCGGAAATTTAATGTTCAAAACATTTTTATTTTGGTCATTTTTAGGATATCAATTTTTATTCCATTATTCGATAGTTTATCAAATACCTATGGGGGAAAAATTAGTAAAAAAAATCTAAATAGTAATTTTCTTAGAAATAATTACCAAAAACGATTTGCTAATCTCATTGGCGAACGGGATGTGTGTAGTGGGCGGTCTGTAGCTGATGACGTAATGACACCGTAAGCCACTCCCTCACCAATAAAAGCACAGTTATTCAGTACACAAAATGGTGATCCTTCACTTTCCCTCAATCATCTAAATTTTACTTTCTTTCACTTCAGGAAAATATTTCGTTAATTTTTTTGATTCTGCATTACATTAGAAGTATGAAACCGGAAATATAATGTTCAAAACATGTTTATTTTGGTCATTTTTAGGATATCAATTTTTATTGCATTATTCGATAGTTTATCAAATACCTATGGGGGAAAAATTAGTAAAAAAAATCTAAATAGTAATTTTCTTAGAAATAATTACCAAAAACAATTTGCTAATCTCATTGGCGAACGGGATGTGTGTAGTGGGCGGTCTGTAGCTGATGACGTAGTGACACCGTAAGCCACTCCCTCACCAATAAAAGCACAGTTATTCAGTACACAAAATGGTGCTCCTTCACTTTCCCTCAATCATCTAGATTTTACTTTCTTTCACTTCAGGAAAATATTTCGTTAATTTTTTTGATTCTGCATTACATTAGAAGTATGAAACCGGAAATATAATGTTCAAAACATGTTTATTTTGGTCATTTTTAGGATATCAATTTTTATTGCATTATTCGATAGTTTATCAAATACCTATGGGGGAAAAATTAGTAAAAAAAATCTAAATAGTAATTTTCTTAGAAATAATTACCAAAAACGATTTGCTAATCTCATTGGCGAACGGGATGTGTGTAGTAGACGGTCTGTAGCTGATGACATAGTGACACCGTAAGCCACTCCCTCACCAATAAAAGCAGTTATTCAGTACACAAAATGGTGATCCTTCACTTTCCCTCAATCATCTAGATTTTACTTTCTTTCACTTCAGGAAAATATTTCGTTAATTTTTTTGATTCTGCATTACATTAGAAGTATGAAACCGGAAATATAATGTTCAAAACATGTTTATTTTGGTCATTTTTAGGATATCAATTTTTATTGCATTATTCGATAGTTTATTAAATACCTATGGGGGAAAAATTAGTAAAAAAAATCTAAATAGTAATTTTCTTAGAAATAATTACCAAAAACGATTTGCTAATCTCATTGGCGAACGGGATGTGTGTAGTGGGCGGTCTGTAGCTGATGACGTAGTGACACCGTAAGCCACTCCCTCACCAATAAAAGCACAGTTATTCAGTACACAAAATGGTGCTCCTTCACTTTCCCTCAATCATCTAGATTTTACTTTCTTTCACTTCAGGAAAATATTTCGTTAATTTTTTTGATTCTGCAATACATTAGAAGTATGAAACCGGAAATATAATGTTCAAAACATGTTTATTTTTGTCATTTTTAGGATATCAATTTTTATTGCATTATTCGATAGTTTATCAAATACCTATGGGGGAAAAATTAGTAAAAAAAATCTAAATAGTAATTTTCTTAGAAATAATTACCATAAACGATTTGCTAATCTCATTGGCGAACGGGATGTGTGTAGTGGGCGGTCTGTAGCTGATGACGTAGTGACACCGTAAGCCACTCCCTCACCAATAAAAGCACAGTTATTCCGTACACAAAATGGTGCTCCTTCACTTTCCCTCAATCATCTAGATTTTACTTTCTTTCACTTCAGGAAAATATTTCGTTAATTTTTTTGATTCTGCATTACATTAGAAGTATGAAACCGGAAATATAATGTTCAAAACATTTTTATTTTGGACATTTTTAGGGTATCAATTTTTATTGCATTATTCGATAGTTTATCAAATACCTATGGGGGAAAAATTAGTAAAAAAAATTTAAATGGTATTTTTCCTAGAAATAATTACCAAAAACGATTGGCTATTCTCATTGGCGAACGGGATGTGTGAAGTAGGCCGACTGTAGCTGATGACGTAGTGACACCGTAAGCCACTCCCTCACCAATAAAAGCACAGTTATTCAGTACACAAAATGGTGCTCCTTCACTTTCCCTCAATCATCTAGATTTTACTTTCTTTCACTTCAGGAAAATATTTCGTTAATTTTTTTGATTCTGCATTACATTAGAAGTATGAAACCGGAAATATAATGTTCAAAACATGTTTATTTTGGTCATTTTTAGGATATCAATTTTTATTGCATTATTTGATAGTTTATCAAATACCTATGGGGGAAAAATAAGTAAAAAAAAATCTAAATAGTAATTTTCTTAGAAATAATTACCAAAAACGATTTGCTAATCTCATTGGCGAACGGGATGTGTGTAGTGGACGGTCTGTAGCTGATGACATAGTGACACCGTAAGCCACTCCCTCACCAATAAAAGCACAGTTATTCAGTACACAAAATGGTGCTCCTTCACTTTCCCTCAATCATCTAGATTTTACTTTCTTTCACTTCAGGAAAATATTTCGTTAATTTTTTTGATTCTGCATTACATTAGAAGTATGAAACCGGAAATATAATGTTCAAAACATGTTTATTTTGGTCATTTTTAGGATATCAATTTTTATTGCATTATTCGATAGTTTATCAAATACCTATGGGGGAAAAATTAGTAAAAAAAATCTAAATAGTAATTTTCTTAGAAATAATTACCAAAAACAATTTGCTAATCTCATTGGCGAACGGGATGTGTGTAGTGGGCGGTCTGTAGCTGATGACGTAGTGACACCGTAAGCCACTCCCTCACCAATAAAAGCACAGTTATTCAGTACACAAAATGGTGCTCCTTCACTTTCCCTCAATCATCTAGATTTTACTTTCTTTCACTTCAGGAAAATATTTCGTTAATTTTTTTGATTCTGCATTACATTAGAAGTATGAAACCGGAAATATAATGTTCAAAACATGTTTATTTTGGTCATTTTTAGGATATCAATTTTTATTGCATTATTCGATAGTTTATCAAATACCTATGGGGGAAAAATTAGTAAAAAAAATCTAAATAGTAATTTTCTTAGAAATAATTACCAAAAACGATTTGCTAATCTCATTGGCGAACGGGATGTGTGTAGTAGACGGTCTGTAGCTGATGACATAGTGACACCGTAAGCCACTCCCTCACCAATAAAAGCAGTTATTCAGTACACAAAATGGTGCTCCTTCACTTTCCCTCAATCATCTAGATTTTACTTTCTTTCACTTCGGGAAAATATTTCGTTAATTTTTTTGATTCTGCATTACATTAGAAGTATGAAACCGGAAATATAATGTTCAAAACATGTTTATTTTGGTCATTTTTAGGATATCAATTTTTATTGCATTATTCGATAGTTTATCAAATACCTATGGGGGAAAAATTAGTAAAAAAAATCTAAATAGTAATTTTCTTAGAAATAATTACCAAAAACGATTTGCTAATCTCATTGGCGAACGGGATGTGTGTAGTGGACGGTCTGTAGCTGATGACATAGTGACACCGTAAGCCACTCCCTCACCAATAAAAGCAGTTATTCAGTACACAAAATGGTGATCCTTCACTTTCCCTCAATCATCTAGATTTTACTTTCTTTCACTTCAGGAAAATATTTCGTTAATTTTTTTGATTCTGCATTACATTAGAAGTATGAAACCGGAAATATAATGTTCAAAACATGTTTATTTTGGTCATTTTTAGGATATCAATTTTTATTGCATTATTCGATAGTTTATTAAATACCTATGGGGGAAAAATTAGTAAAAAATATCTAAATAGTAATTTTCTTAGAAATAATTACCAAAAACGATTTGCTAATCTCATTGGCGTACGGGATGTGTGTAGTGGGCGGTCTGTAGCTGATGACGTAGTGACACCGTAAGCCACTCCCTCACCAATAAAAGCACAGTTATTCAGTACACAAAATGGTGCTCCTTCACTTTCCCTCAATCATCTAGATTTTACTTTCTTTCACTTCAGGAAAATATTTCGTTAATTTTTTTGATTCTGCATTACATTAAAAGTATGAAACCGGAAATATAATGTTCAAAACATGTTTATTTTGGTCATTTTTAGGATATCAATTTTTATTGCATTATTCGATAGTTTATTAAATACCTATGGGGGAAAAATTAGTAAAAAAAATCTAAATAGTAATTTTCTTAGAAATAATTACCAAAAACGATTTGCTAATCTCATTGGCGAACGGGATGTGTGTAGTGGGCGGTCTGTAGCTGATGACGTAGTGACACCGTAAGTCACTCCCTCACCAATATAAGCACAGTTATCCAGGACATAAAATGGTGCTCCTTCTCTTTCATTCAATCATCTAGATTTTACTTTCTTTCACTTCAGGAAAATATTTCGTTAATTTTTTTGATTCTGCATTACATTAGAAGTATGAAACCGGAAATATAATGTTCAAAACATGTTTATTTTGGTCATTTTTACGATATCAATTTTAATTGCATTATTTGATAAATTATCGAGAAAAATTAGTCAAAAAAATCTAAATAGTATTTTTCCTAGAAATAATTACCAAAAACGATTGGCTATTCTCATTGGCGAACGGAATGTGTGAAGTAGGCCGACTGTAGCTGAATTGAGATTTTATTTTTATTAGATTTTCGCATTGCTCCATCTTTAGTGTTTCTAAAGGATAATACGGTTTTCTGACCTCTAAAAACATTTGCCAATTCATTTACAGTTATACAGCATCAATAAGTAACATCAGTAATTTTAATAGATGAAAGATGAATGCAAGATTGGATGATATGAAGATATGTATATATTTTTTCAAGATACTATGTATAGTGTTTGATTTTTTGTGTGGTACACTAAAACTGACAAAATTTAAATTTAAGGTTTATGTTGAAGGGAGTCCATAAAAAAACAAATAGTGTTTTTCTTTGCATTAAAAGAAGCTTTGATATCGTCCATCTTGAAGAAATCTCAATTTACTTCAGCCTTCAAGACATAAGTAAATAAATACTATCATTTCTAATCAAAAAACAAAATGATGATATGTTTAAAAGATCGAATTGGAAAGATATTATTATTAATGTTTACATCTATCACCTTATAAATGTGAAAAATGCTTTTTTTGATTTTGACTAGTAAATCGATTGCATTGCACCCTCCATAGCCAACTAGATAATCGATAGGCCCTGAATATCTTCTAATGAATATTTTCTTCACATAAATCGATCTTTTTCCATTCAATTATTTTTTTATTTATTTTTTTTTTAGCTCAGCGCGTTTAAAAAAATATATTTTCAATTGAATGTATATATTTGAAATTAACTATTTACATAACATGCTACTGATTCAACTAATTAATAAAAAATATTAGGAAAATAAGAGTCGTAAAAATTAAATAAAAAAAATAAACAGCTATGTATTTTATTATTATACAATCTATAAATTATTAAATAAAAAAAAAAATCGATTTTTACAAAACTCTCTGAACACGTGATTAAAGGCAACGAATAAACAATGAACAACCCTTTTTACTTTCCCTTTTCATTTTTAATAGTGAAATATTGCAATCGTGTAGAATTACGATAATCGATTTATAGCGAACATACAAGTTTTGATGTCCCCTGTGATTATCTAACTATAATTTGTAAGTTTTTAAACTTAAATGTTATCTTCGGTATTCCAAATTTCTAAATACATTTAATTTTAATAACATAACACAATTTAAAAATAAATAAATAAAAAACTCCTTACTTAAAACTGAAATGTCACTTCAGACTGGTGATTTGAAAAACTCACTTTTTCTGACTCAAATCTCAAAACTTTAAACTCAAAATAGAAAAACTAAACGATTAGAAGTTTTCATCTCTTAAGGGAGAAGAGAAAGTAAAAAGGGCTCTTTATTATCCTCTTACGTAAGCAGATTTCCAAATATCTACCATACAAACGGAAGAATGAAATCTATAAAACATGGTCAACGGAAATGTAAGATGTGTGACGACTGCCCATAGAAACTGCCCATAGTATCTGGAACTAGGATCACCATCCATGGCAGTGTGTGACTTAATTTCAAAGGTTTCAGTAATCCACATGGTTACGTTCAGTACGATTAGAAATGTCAGCAGTTCTCTGCCCGGCTTTTGAACTCGCAAAGATTTGGTGTTGGAACAACGCCGTAGGCCGTCACTGATGAATGGTGTTTGTATCAGAACTTGTACCGTCTGCAATTTGACATAAATGCAATTAGTAAATTATATTGACAAAGATGGTCAATTTAAAATCTATTTCATTCACTTAGAGCTCCAATTCATTTTCGAATGGTGAATTCCCTCAATCCTAGAAGCATTTCCAGTCCGGAAATAAAACTGAGATAGCAAGTTTAGAGCTTACGGATTACTTCCTCCACTAATAGGTATGTGACTCGCTTCAAACTTCTGAAAGATGTAGTAAATTCTACTGTTCTTAGTTCCAGTAGCTTATTTAGGATAGCTCTACAGAATATGTAAACATTAAAGATGCAAATTAATATGAGTTATAACTAAAGATTAGGTGGGTGAAAATCCGATCTCTAGCCCAAGTGGTACCCTCCCGTCTACTGCTTCCAGGACGAACAATCACGGTAAGCAACGATTCAGGTAAAGCCAATTTCTCAGACTTCTTCACCTTGAGTGATTAAAAGATGGATAAAAGAAGCCATATTATAAACTAACTCCAGGATACGAGCACTCATATTTTGTATGTCTGACATGCTATCTGGATTTAATGTTGTAAAATCCAGTTGAGTATCATTAGGAAGGGAAGGGATTAGCTATGTGGTTAGCGTACTGGACTCCCACGCGGAGGTCCCGGGTTCGAATCCAGCTGCTGACCCTAAGATTTTCTCTACCTAGGAGCTTATTACAGCTAATTGCCCGGTGATGTAACAGTGTTGTCTGTAACGAGAGAACACTGTCCAGAGGGCCGGCAGTGCACTAAAAACAGCTCCGGGCGCCAATAACCTTAGATGTTGACGCGCCTTAAATCATTTTAAAAAAAAGTATCATTAGGTTGAGCAGCTTAAAGAAAAATAATAACGCGAAAAAATATTGATCCAATAGCCAATTAAGCTTGTTTGACGTGTATACACGTCAAACCAAATCTCTGTTACGGTGCGTTTGACGAGTATACTCGTTGGGAAAAATATAAAATTGCCATTAACTACAAAAAACTCGATATTTTAATAAAATATAATAAGAATATTATTTGATGGGGATGTTTACTTTATCTTACCAATAGAACGGCGGTGGGAGCCAGACAAATGATAAGTGGTTGGTACATATTTGGTCTCCGCAATAGAGATTGGGAATTACGCACACAAATAGAAGCTCTCAACCCCTTGTGCAATGCCCGTTTTTACCTCTTAGATAGAGGTTCAGACCTCAGTAGGAGCATGATTTCATTTTGCACAGAATTCAAAGCTCTTTTTTGCCTTTGTAAAAGCTTTTGCGTCTCTAGTTAACTAGAGCAATGCATACATGAAACTGTGCAAGATTTTGGAATGAGCACAGAATACTCTGTAATCTCAAACCCTAGAGAGATTGCAGAAAAATTCGCTTGTAGTGCCCATTACGACGTTGTAAACTTTTGGTTGTTTTGCCCTGCGTTCGACGTGTGTACACGTCATTGTCTGTGATTTTAATTCCGCACACTGTGCGGTTTTTATTTTAAAACTAAATTCCACGCTTAACTGGTTAAAATTAACAATTACAGAATGAACCTTGTATAACTTAACTTAAAAGTCAGCTTAAACTAACCTGCAATACCGTTGTCACCAGTCCGACATAATTCTCAGCATACCAGGCGGGTGTAATGATGAGGATTGTCTGTACGAAAAACGCTGGGATACAGATGAACAACAGTAGATCGTCCAGCAGAGAGACTGCCTTTCTGTTTACGTCCAGTTTGGTGATCTGCGAGTAGAGTGGCACCACAGTCAGACTCATCAGTACGATCAAAGTTAGCTCTGTACAGGAATTCACTGATAGTCCTACATCTAAATATTTACTGAAAGCAAAAAATTAAAAGTTACAGATTAACATGAATATAATTTTAATATAATTAATTACAAGGCAAATTTAAAGCTCTTTTGGGCCAATTTATTCATAAAGTATGGGTGTCTTAAAGGGTATTTGCACTCACTTATGTGAGTGATGTGTACGAGGGTATGAGTGAGAGGGTATGAGGAGGAGAGAGAGAGAGCGAGAAAGAAAGAGAGAGAAAAACTTGTTTAGTTGAAGTTTAGTCTACACGTTATTGATAGATTACAATTACCTACTTCTGAATTCTGTTTATTGATACGAAAATAAAAATACCAACTACAAATATAATTACACAAACCTATCCGCCATGGCCACGAAGAATAGAATGATACTGAGGAAAGAACCAGCCAGCACAATCAATCCGGCGAATAGTCCTTTGTTAGAGGAATGGCAGTCAGCGTACAGAACTACATTCGACATGAGATCTCCACTATTCCAATCATCATTTCTGCAATGTTTATGCGTGCCAATGTTCTGCCACATGATGAACAGCACACCAACTAGTTTGTTGAATTAAGAGGAAATCAGTTGACAATAATAATAATAATAGTAAAATAAAAGGGAAGGGATTAGCTATGAGGTTAGCATACTGGACTCCCACGCGGAGGTCCCGGGTTCGAATCCAGCAGCTGACCCTTAGATTTTCTCTTCCTAGGAGCTTCTTACAGCTCACTGTCCGGTGATGGACAGTGTTGTCTGTAACGAGAGAACACTGTCCGGAGGCCGGCAGTGCACTGGAAAAAGCTCCGGGCGCTAATGACCTCAGCTGTTGATGCGCAAAAAAAAAATAGTAAAATAAATTTTCCTGGTGTGTAACCAAAGTCAGCGTTTGTTTGGATATTTTATTTTAATGAATTATTAAACCAAAATTGCATTTAATAGAATTTGAAAGCAAAAAATGTTGTAATAAAACGAGGTGTGGCTATTAAATAACGAGACTGATGCTGTAAAACATTTCTTTTTAAATTTATACATATTTAGTTATTATCACCTTCAATATACACCCCTCCACTATCCCTACAACGCTCCATGCGAATTTACCATTGTTCGAAACAGTGCTGGAAGTCTTTTTCTGTCTGAGCTCCTGCATGACGAGTGCCGCTTTTTCTTTCACAGCTTCACAGCGGACTGAAATCGTGTTCCTTTTAAAGCAGATTTGACTTTGGAGAACAGATAAAAGTCACATGGGGCGGCCAGGTCAGGCGAATAAGGCGGATGGCCTAAAACTGGGATGTTGTACTTGGCTAGAAACGTCGTCTTGACAGGCAATGCAGTGTGAGCTGGCGCCAGTTGTCTTGATGGAGAACCCCGTGACTGGTTCTTCCACAAATCGGGTCGTTTTTTCCCTTACTCTTTCACGGAGTTGAGCAAGCACCTCACGCGGTAGTAATGTTGATTTAATTATAATCGGATATTTTCATCCGTTTTGGACGTGGAAGGGCCGAGCCGGGCGGTAATCATCTCCGACGTTTTCTCGGCCATCTTTAGAAACGCTTGAACCACTCTAAAACTTGCGCACGTCATAAACATTCATCGCCATAAACTTCTTTTAATAAAAGATCAAGTTTCAGTAGCGGTTTTATCCAGTTTTGTTGTGAAATTTCACGACAATTCGTTGCTCTACTATATGTGTAGTATCATGTTTTCGGCAAAACGAAACTATACCAACTTACACAAACGACGGTTCCGGTCAGACAGATTTCTCTACAAACACGTGAGACGCCGGCAATCGAAAGAGAAGGCTTTACGTTGCACAGCTGTCGGTCGTTAAGATTTGGCGAATCCATAGTTTTTCTGTAGCAGCATCAGTCTCGTTGTTTAATAGCCACACCTCGTAGATGTGGAACTACTCATGCGCAGTGTACCAAGTTAAAGGAATATTATAGGATTCGTTTTTGAGAAATTGAATCCAGTAAAGAGGAAATTCCGGTTGGTTTCAAGACTGAGACACATTCATACAGATCAATTTGTAAAAAGAATAATTTTTTTTTTATTGAGGGGGCTTCAAAAGAGATATTTCCGATGAAAATTTAAATCGTAAATTTGATTCGACCGCAATATCCCCTCCCTAGTTACCTAGTATACCACAGACCACCCCTTTAATGCGTCTTTGCTATCCAATTCATCTCCGGTAATACGGAGGCTCTTTTGGGGCAACACAATTGAATCCAATTATATATTATACATTAGATATAAGAAAAAAAAGCTTACCAACAAGGATGCTGTACTCTATGGTGAACGGATACAAATATGGTGAGAAAGTTTCGAATACAATTTTGAATTGCATTGGCCCGTGGCATTTCTTTAAAATTAGAGCACTCGATGTATATTCAGTTGAATTTTCAAGTCCTGCAACACGAAATAATGGTTAGCTACCCCTGGGCCTGTGACTCATAATCATTACACTCAAGACGCTTCTCTATGTGCGCAATAATTACTAAGTAGTTTAAATAAAAATCTACAAAAACCCTTTCTGTAAAGAATACTTCAGCTTGACCTGTGTGGGGTGTCATCTAAAAGAGATCAGTGTGTTACCAACCTCTTTTTCTCACTTAGAAGCCCTTAAATGAATACTTCCGGTGTAAACACATAATGGAAAGGGTTTTTTATTTTTCCAACGTGTACCTCGATACTTTTTGTTCATAATGATGACAACTTGATTAATATTAACGAAATAAAGGTGAAACCAAAATATCTGAAGCGACGTTTGGCGTACAGAATTCCGTGGAATCTCACGATTTTTAAATATATTTTGATCATACACCGAATTAAATACTGCGAGAAACATACCAGTCATATACATTGCTTTATGACTGTTGAGGTGATGTAATGATACTGGAGCATCTTCTCCATGGTACAATGAATCTACGGTCTCCCTCAGGATCGTCCATATCCAGAAGCAAAGATTTGATCCAATACAGTGCATCAAAGCAAATCTGCCGGCAACCTTGAAACGATTTATGATTACCTGTACAAAATATTGAATTACTATTTATTTTAAAACAAGTAAGTTTGTTTGAATATTTAATGTAAGTTTTTTTTTTTACGTTGGAATACTTGAAAATGAAGAACAGTTGTAGAAAAGAGTATGTTGGATAAAGGAGATCTAGGACCAGCGTGGCTATGCTGGCACAGCGCAAGAAGTTAGCAGAATCTGTCATGAGGAAGGCCAATTGATAGGAGATCAACAGCCCGCTGTGAATAAGGTGTCCCAAACAGAAGCCTGAAAAATTTAAAAAAAACAACCATAAAGACCCATGCTGGCTTCATCCCAAAGAGTTTAATCGCTTGAATTGTACACACAAACCTGCGGCTCCAACTTTCATATAGAAACTGCCAGAATGTCTGCCTCTGGTGAAACAGTAATAATGTGGTAGTACTAGATCCGGTTCTGGAAGAGAACTCCATTCTACGTTCGAGATCTGCTCTCTGGCTTCAGTGTCATTCTCTGCTGTATTCTCTGGTAGATCTGCAGTTTTTAAATAACTATTTTAATTAGATTTAAGGATTATTTGTCTCAGGTTGAAAGGCATTGCTCTGTCCGGGCCACCGTTAGGTATACGGGCCCACAGCAGGCGTGGAGTAACCATTAAGCAAAATTAAATTCAAAAACAAATATACATCAAAGCAGTGCGGCGGTGACCTTAGAAAACAGATTAATTTCATGCCAATAAAAGAAAAAAATACAAGGGAAAAATAAGAGGGAAAGAATACTAAAATGAGAACTCGATCTTTGTCCAAAATTCTTACAGCTTCACTCACCATATCTCCTGAGTGCCATTTCTTCGCTGATCTTTAAAATTCGCAAATATTTCCTCAAATCTAAGTAAAGAAATGAAAAATAGGTCAATCCAACTAACACCAGATATATGCTGAAACACTATGAAAACAAAATGCACAATTTTAGTTCATAATTATTTATCTGACTTAAATAAGATAAGCTTATTCAAATAGTTTAGATAGTTAGCTTCAAATATTTAGTAAATGTAACCATTATAATTAGTCACCTCGGCCACTGGAGTCTTCCCAGACATGAGTTCTCCTATGTACACAATTACACCTAACGTTACAATAAATACTCCATAAATACAGCTTGATATAGTGGTTAAAGATTGTCTGAAATCAGAAGAAATAGTTATTTATTTAAGAAGTGTGGAAAGTAGTACTTTTCCTCACGCGAGGCAGGGTTTGCACGCACGAGCGAGCGAAGCGAGGCGAGTGCAAGTGCAAATTGCCGAGTGTGAGGAAAATACTTTACACTAGAGTTAAATATTATATTTTTTCTGCAACCATTAAATTTATTAACTAAAAAAATTAAAAATTTCATTTTTACAGTCTACAAAAGGTAATTTATTTATTATAAACATTTATTGTTATATTACAATCATTTACATTATTTACGTATTTACATTACTTATTACATTTTCTGCTGTTTCTTTTATTGATGGAGGAGTGTTTTCTAAACAGGAATCACAAGAATCCATTTTAAATTTCTATAAGGTAACACTATAACCTTTTTAACTGTTATAAGTAAAAATATCTAATTATTTATTAAAGTATTATTTTTATTTCTATATTCCTTTCAATTTTTATTCTATTTTTTAATATTCGTTTTTTAATTATTTAGTTACGTTAAATAAGCTTATTAAAGTTTTACAGAAAATATTTATGTTAATAACAAAACTTCTTATATCAAGGAAGCACAAGTTTTTCCACTCACTAGTGAGGAAAGTTACACTAATGGGAATTTTTCCCCACTAGTGTGGGAAGTTGGGCATTACACAACTGATTTTAATTGAGTAATGAGAACTTCCCTACATGGTTGCAGAAAAAATAAGTTTTTTCAATTAAATGCAAGATAATTCTATTAAGAAGAATAATCCGTTTTAGAGTTTTTCCTATTTTAACAATTAAACCTGAAAATAAAGAATTATTCTTCTATATAAAGTATTTGATATTATAATTTGAAATAAAACATACAAGGCGTTGGTACAAAATTTAATATAAATCTATATAAAATTCTGAATCGAATGACACCTCATTCATGAAAATCGGTTCTCGCGTTTAGGCGCTACGTTGTTTACAAAAAAGGTAACAACAACAAGAAGTAGAAGAACAACAACAATTTCTGAAAATGCCGTTGCTGCTCATTTTCGGCAACTTTTTTCTGGAAATCTATTAGGGTTAAAAATTTACAGTTATAAAGGAGGATTTGCCCTACATTTTAAAGAAAATTTGAGAATTTTATCTTTTATAGAAAAAGAGAAAAAAAATTATCAAAGTTGGGTGTTTTTCAACGTTACACTATTTTCGTGCCAGTTTTTGACGATCAACCCTTTATACAACTGTCCTACCGGATAGTTTTAATACCGCAAGTTAACTTCCGAGATTATTAGACAAAAATATCCGTAAGAACGAAATTTCTGAGACTTAAAGACTGAATAAAAAAAAATAAAATAAAGTAAATTAAATAATTTATTTGTCTGGTAGGTATAGTAATTAGGTTTCCGAATCCTTAATCCTTAATCTCGAGTGGTTCAATCATCAACATCGTGGTTTTGCCAAGCGGTGTGTAAAATGGGACACGATGTAGTTAAGTAATCGATAGACTGGAGAACATAGTAAATAAAATGTTTGTTCAAAAACTTTAGACTGGAATTATCATTACAGAACTTTGTAGGTTCATCTTGTGGAGAAGAAAATTCAAAAGCTTATACTAATTGAATATCCATCAGCCCTTATCGTTCTAGCCATATTTCCATAATCTGCTAACAATTATTTCCGAAATCCAATTGTTGCCCTAGATATTCCTCTCTACACTCTGCTTTTAGAGTTTAAGAAATTTTTTTGGGGGCCATTTAACTTGCCTCCTGAGTGGGATAAACCCTGAAATATTTTCATATCAAAGTTTTGATGGACACTTTATTCTCCTGCTTCTTTACACACTCTTGGAAGTCGGGAGAGCCCCTAAAAAAACTAACTTCTGATGGAGATTCTCATACCTGAACATGTGTTCTTTTTCCGTGGACGATGTGGGCGCAACGCAGGTGGCTGCATGTCCGGCCAGTGAACCAGGCCAGCTACTACCGGCAACTCCTCTGAGCAGCGCGCTACCACCATACTGGCTGGCCGAGGGAAGTCCTGGTACTTGATCAACTAGCTGGTCGTTTAGCAGGCAAATCTTCCTGGCCGGGAAACTGGACACTTGTAGCGGACCTGTCATAGCATGTATGAAATGGTTTTTTTATTGTTTATTGATGAAATGAAGAATATTAATGGTGGCGCATTCCATTATAGATAGAAAACAATTAGAAAGTTTCAATAATTAATTATTGTTTTGCAATATGATTTCAACTTTAATAAACTTTAACCAACTTTAATTACTCCTCAGCTGGGAAGATCTTAGTATACAAATATAATTTACTCGTTTTTACTTTCACTTAATGTATTTGTAATAGAAGTACAACGATCTTATTTTTTCTAAGTAGAAGTTTAACTGGAACTGTATAATGTAAAGAAGGAAACAGTTAATTCTATTTTAGTAAATTGTAAGGTCAAAGAAAAAAATTAAAGGTCAGCTTCTTTAGGTTTTGAGGAAATCAAAGAAAACTTAAGAAAGAATCAGGCAATTCACACTTCCGCCAATTCGCTCCGCTTTATAAATTTCACTAAAATGCCTCTTTAGAAGTAATCCTAACCACCTGTTATTTTTGTGAAGTGGCCTTAATCGAACTGACCTGGAACAATGTTTCGATTATAACTTGTAGTCTAACAAGTGTGTAATATCTTTGGAGTCATTTTTCAAAAAAAGTGATATAGGGAGTGTTCATCGCTAGGTTTGCCTAGTTCCTGGAAGGAAAGCAAAAGAAGTTGGAGCTTCCTGCAAAATTTCAGGGATTGAACTGGACTGGTTTCGCTCACAATGTTGTAAAAGCTTTTTTTTTTTCCTTTGGACTCAAGGAATCACAATCCTTGCAGAACAAAACATCGAAAATTTTGATGCGATTGCATCCTACTTTGAAGTAAGGGGAAATTAAAAAGGAAAAAAATAAAACGTTGTACACCACCTGAAATGGATTTTTTTCCAGCCCAACTCTTGGTATATAACCAAGTCCTCCCATAAAATAACTTTATTATAATGTAATTGTAGTTATATGGTGTGGTGATTTTATTAGGAAATCTTTTTTTTTTAATAACCGCTGAAGAACCCCAATAGAAGCGCTAAATTATTGGTTTGCCCTGGGCACCAATTCTATTTCTCACGATCCTTGAACCAGTAACTTATATGTACATTATATTGGGGGGGACCGCCAAGATTCCTGAAGAAATAGCTGGCTGTAGTTCCCACTTTTTTAAGGAGCATAAACACCAAAAATAAATGACCATCATTTAAGTAAAAGAAAGTCTGCACAGGTACAAATTAGTTTCACATCTAATTGTTTGTATGCCGAAGTCGCACAATATAAATTCTCAACCAACAGCTGAAATAGTCTGGGCATAAGTATTTTTTTGTATTGTGATAATACGATAACTGTGAGAAATGTTTTATTACCTAATCGCTGCCAAATACTCCATTAGGAGGAATAATTAGAGTTAGTAATTGAAACAAACGTTCTGTTTCTATTTTTTAATCTCTTTGGCCGGAAAAATACGATTAATCTAAGGTAAAGCATTAATAATTTATAAAGTAGGCTATGAAAAAGAGAAGGAAAACTAAACGCATGTTAGTCTTGAATTACTTTCATTTTTTTTACTGCCCAGCTATTCATTATGTTCACACTATAGTGAACAGATAGCTGATCTTAGCCATTTGCTCACTGAATTAAGTAAGTTGGTAGGCTTGTTTACTTTCCCTTACACAGCCAACAGGAAGTTAAATTTTTTTAAATTGAGTTTTGTACGTATGTACACACGTCTTTTCTGAGCACGAATGTGGTCTAAGAATACAGTTATTAATCGCTGAAAGCTCAATTTTGTTCTTCCATCCTTGATATTATTGTGGTTTTTAGTAACTTTAAGATTTGAGCCACAATACGTCATTCTGAAAAGCATCTTTATTGAAATTAAAGCAATGAGTATAAAAATAAGTTCATACAATTTTTTTTTTTTTAATGATTTAAGGCGCATCAACATCTAAGGTTATTGGCGCCCGTAGCTTTTCCCAGTGCACTGCCGGCCTCCGGACAGTGTTCTCTCGTTACAGACAACACTGTCCATCACCGGACAGTGAGCTGTAAGAAGCTCTTAGGAAGAGAAAATCTAAAGATCAGCAGGTGGATTCGAACCCCAGGCCTCCGCGTAGGAATCCAATACGCTAACCGCATAGCTAATCCCTTCCCTTGTAATTATTATTTGAATTATGAAAAAAATGATAGTATTTAGTAAAAAATTTTAGCAATAAATCAGTACTACAGTTAGTTTCATTAAACTTCACGACGAGTACAAAATAAATTGAAGTTCACTGGCTAAGTATGAGAGATGATGTGTAGTTGTTTATGATTGGTAATTTTATATCAATGGTGCAGGTATCACCACAATAAAAAATTAGAGCCAAAAAATAGGTATTGTTCAACACGAAATTTTAATAAATTTTAGCTTTAATGCAAACTATAGAGTTATGAACTGTATATCCAACATTTTAAACTCGTTCAAGAATTTATCCAGGGCAAGTTTACAGCGAACAACTAAGGCTGCTGCGAGTGGGGTTACTTGCTCTCAATCTTAGAATTTTGCTGGAGAATATTTGAAAGGGTTAACTGGAGTATGCTTTAAAATGTCTTATTAGGAATTAAGAAATTATCGTTTAGAGTATTGAAATAGACGTAACTGCCTTTTTATCAAAATGTTATATCGTAAACACTGAGTTAAATATTGTAAACGATGGAACACAAAAAAAAAAACAATCTTCAAACCATCATCTCATTAAACTATAATTAACTAATATTTAAATTCATACAAAAACTGTAAATAATTTTTTTTAATAACTTACTAAATTTATTAAAATCAGGTGGTCCTAAATAGAAATTGTCAACCTGGATGACTTCTTCTCCTTCTTTCTGGGGTTTCAAGTGTAAAACCATTCTCCATTTTCTTTATTAAGAAGGAACTGTCCTTTAGGCTGTGTTTCTTCAACAGCAAACTATAACAGGAAACTAAACTGTAAGAACACTTACGAGCATAGTTGAGCAATTTTGGGAAGAACTTGCATGCAAATAAAGGTACGAAATAATCGACGCCGGCGCTTGGTATTCTGTTGTAAGTTAGGAATCAGCAAGTGTATGTAAAGAAACATAGTGGATATCTAGACCTAACTGATGATTTAATAGAAATCCCAAATCTTTGTTCAGAAACAGGACAAAATTGCATGCTACAACGTGGATAAAATCAATTACATTGTCCAACCAAACCATATTTCGAACTAGAAACTAGATTTTCAAAAAGTAGACGATTTTCGAATTTTCCCGTTTTCCTACATTGAGGCGAATTTCTCGAAGCTTTTGGATGGAGGCCATCTAAAAAAAAAAAGAGTTCCAGAAAGGCCAACCTAAACAACCAGCTACCCCAGGGGGTCGGCAACCAACGACTCGCGAGCCGCATGCGGCTCTTTTATCCAAATCTTGTGACTCTTCAGCCTGTCCAAAATAAATTGTATATTTCAATTTTATTGAAACAAATGAAAATTTCATTTATTAAAGTAAAGATATTATTTCATAATACAGTACGTAATATTAGGACTGCCGCAAGGGAAGGGATTAGCTATGAGGTTAGCATACTGGACTCCCACGCGGAGGTCCCGGGTTCGAATCCAGCAGCTGGCCCTTAGATTTTCTCTTCCTAGGAGCTTCTTACAGCTCACTGTCCGGTGATGGACAGTGTTGTCTGTAACGAGAGAACACTGTCCGGAGGCCGGCAGTGCACTGGAAAAAGCTCCGGGCGCTAATGACCTCAGCTGTTGATGCGCCAAAAAAAAAAAAAAAAAAAAAAAAAAAAAAAAAAAAAAAAAAAAATTAGGACTGCCGCCATTTTCATTCAAATACAGGTTTAGTTATTATTTATTTGTCTATTTACTTCGCAATATGTGAAAATAAATATATAAAACATTTAAATGTTATTGAATATCATAAAATAATAATTTATAAATACAAATGAACTTCAGAGTTCTTGACAATATCATCCTTGCGGCTCTTGGTAAGATTTATTAAGATTATTTAAGAAGAAATGGCTCGCGACTTAAAATTGGTTGCCGACCCCTGAGCTACCCGACCGCAAATAAATACATAATAGATGGTAAACTACTTTAAAATCTGAAGAAAGTAAAAATAATGTAACGCCTTCTGGGAAGAGGCGGTCTTAACGTACAGCTGCCGAACAAGTCTCGTGGACGGAGGCGGATAGCAATCATATTTTACTATAATTTTCTCATATTAACTATTACAATAATTAAAATCTAAGACCTGGGCCGTGAATCGAACTCAGTACATACCACAAAACGTCGTAGCTGTACGGGTGGCTGTACCATGGCGCCAAAATAGTCAGATGGTTTAGCCGTCAGTGAAACCAAGAATGTCTTAAGACAAAAGGAGTACCCTGCACAAACTCTGAACATTTCATAATTGGTATTTATTCATAAACTAATTCGTATAAAATGTAATTTATATACATTATAATATTATATTTATTTCTCTGAGTTAAAAGTAACAATACGCTTTCTGGCTAACTGGGACATTTAAAAAAAACACAAGCAGATATGTGATGTAGATATAATTTCCGGTATTATGGTATCTTACAGAGATGATGGTGTAATACACAATCTCGACTGAACGTGAATTCTATCAAGGGGAAATAGTTTTCCGAGATATTTATCATTTAATTACTAGGTATCTAATTTCAATTTTCACGGTTATGAAGGCTAATCGTGTAAGAGTTGTTTTCTTAAGAAAATAGAAACTTGAAAGAAGTTATTGTCCATGGATTCGGTCCGAAAACTTATCAGACGCGTCAGTGCTACTCAAACAGAATATGTGCTAGAAATTATTGCTTATCTATTTCGCCTTCACAACTTATAACCTCAAATAAATAAATATTTATAATGCAGCACTTTTTTTTTCTTCTTATTGTTAAGTGTTTTTGGGAAAACACACAGCTTATCGTTTCCAAGGCGCTAACCCTAAGAAAAATTCAACAAAAATCTGACCACCAACCGATACAAAGAAGGGCATTCACCTTAAAATGAAACAATCTGAACTCTCATTCTTTTTCCGGTCCCACAGACTCTACAAAATGAATCTGTCGTTAGAACCAATAACATAATGATATATCCATTGTCCAAACTCTAAGGAAGTATAAGAGAGGCCACTGGAAATCCCCGCAGATTATTTATTTCTACCTGGAGCCCTAATTAGCGCAATATTTCTCCTAAGGGGAGCAGAAAATTATGAAAATAATATTGTAAAAGTGTTACAAAACAATCTTGCTGGCAAACATGTAATTGGTTGCCAGTAACCTATTCTTGTAATAATCCTGAAATTAATTTCTGAAATGCAAGTAAATTGAGGAATCAGTTGACAGCTCTTACTAGGAGCCTCCACAGCTGTACCAGTAACTGCCTGGAGAACACTCCGGAGGCTGGGAGGGCAATGAGTAATCTCTGGGCGCTAATTAACCTTAGATTCATTCGCGCCTTGGGTGAAAATAAATAAATAATTAAATGTAAAAAAGAGTTTAAATTATCTTGTTCTTATACCGTTCAGATGTTGAAATAGTTTTCTTTTTGAGCAATACCTCTTTAAGAAAGGACGATTGGGGAAAAAAATTAACTAACAAATGGAAAACATAAATATGACTGCAACATGCCATGTTACAGGAAGGTTACATGCGTACAACGTTGCGCCTCTACTTGGTTTAATGTTGACACGATCAAGTATTGTTCTCACCTACTGATAGACATCGTAATCTATTGTTTCTACATTTTTCTTTCTTACATTAATTAATGGTGGTAATAAATTAAATTCTTTTCCCACAGCTTCTATACATTTCCAAACAAATATATTGTACGCCCAATCTTTTTAGCAGAAATTGTGATAAAATCATAATAAAG
Source organism: Rhodnius prolixus (assembly GCF_049639745.1). Classification (NCBI taxonomy): domain Eukaryota; kingdom Metazoa; phylum Arthropoda; class Insecta; order Hemiptera; family Reduviidae; genus Rhodnius; species Rhodnius prolixus. The sequence continues at coordinate 41,896,136 of NW_027411634.1, forward strand.
AATTTATTAACAATGATCTCGGACCACTAAGTTTAAGAGTTTGATTTTTTCGATTGAAAGATGTTAATTTTTTTTTGTTTTAATACAACAAAAGCCAATCAGAGCGATCCACTGGTCCGGGAAACGATTCTAAAGAATGTACTATTTCTATTCCAACATAATGACAAAATAAGTGAGGTAACGATCAAATCTTACTTCAATTAGTGGACAAGGTTGTCGTCCAACTTTGGCACTGGAGATCTGGCAGGAATTAGGCAACGCTCAGGTGGCAGCTTTTTAAGTAACCTGGAACAAAATCAAGTACTGTGAAAATTTTTCAAGCCGCCATCCAAAAAAGTCCATGGAAAGTTATACGGTTCTGTCAAGGACAGAATAGGTACTTGTCGGCAAAATGGTTTCCAAGATATTTCAAATTCCCAGTACAATTTCAGGCAATAAGTTGACCGAAAAGCTGGCTAAAGATAATACTAAAAAAAATGTAGCATCTTACAAGCGCAGATTTCTTTCTATATCGCAAAACGTATAGCCAGTGATGTTTCCAAGAAAACAAATGAAGAACACCAGCAGGGTATTTCCGGTACGGCTATCTCGTTGAGTGTATTGCCAGCGCCAGTCTTAAGCAGTGGAATGTAGCATATTTCAGATTAGCAATTAGATTTGACCGGTTCAACAAACATCTGTACAAAACTTAATTTCGTAATTTGGCACTATTAACCAATGATTTCCTCTCACAACAAATCTTTAGAAAAACAAACAAACAAGTCAACTGCTAGTTAACATCAAAGTTCAAGTGAATACGGAAAACAAAAAAACTGATTCCAATGGTAAACAATGAAATGTTTAAACAAACAATTGAGTGAAAGTGAACCATACAATTTTACACAAAATTTCTCGTGCGGACAATTACTAATTAATGAGACAAACGTATCTTTAGCCGATTATAATACAATACCCACAAAATAAAAACCATCTTGACTATTTTACAGGAAACAGCGCTTTCCTGGTTAATAGTTTTTTTTCCTTGTTGAGAGGACAGCATTTATGGCGTGAACAGCGAAGAAGGCGCACAAAGGCACAAAATTTAAATAAATGGTTTAAGCTAAGAGCATTGAAGTAAATAAAATTTAATTTGTTAAGTTTTTTCTTTTTCTGATTGTTTATAGACTTCATCTGTTCCCGGACGCCTTCAGTTTTAGTTTCTGAAGAACGTGGAGAATTCGAAAACCATTTACATTGTCCAGCTATTGCTAGATAGAAATTCTTTTAATTAGTACTCGTAAAGTTAACAGAGTTTAAGAAGGCTGTTAATTCAGCCAACTGGAAACCTATACTATTAAAAAAACATTCATCTTTATCAGTACTTTCTTCTCTGTGTTTACTTTTTCTTTCAAAACATCTGTACCGGAACTAAATTCACATTATAGCATTACAATGACCTTGTTGTTTCGCTACGATGTTCGGTTCTCACAGTGGACAATTCGCTGAACCCGCTCGGAGTTCGGTTTAAAAAAAAAAAAATACTAATATTAAGAAATTAATTGTACTTACAAAATTCGGAAGGTGAAAAAAATGTTAACAATTGTATTAATAGAAAATAGCAGCAGTGTTTACACAGGATTTTTTTTCTTTACTGAAAACATAAAATTTGGGAAGGTACTTGAATAATTTTGTGGTTGCATAGAGCGGCAAATTGGGAAGTGAGGTTTCCTTTTAAAACTAATATGAATAAACTATCAACATAAATAATATGAAATCCAGTGAAATTAGATAAACTTCTGATAAAAAAAAAATTCTATTCATACAGTTTTTTTAGCAAGAATCAGTTGAGATTTTTTTTTGGCTCTTACACACACAAAAGACCTGCAAAGTTCACAACTCGATTGTTTTACCATCGATAGAATTTACAGTGATGATAATTATTGATAAAAACTGTAGTTTAAAAAAAATTGCAATAGAAAACAGAGAAACTTACTTCTTGTATTTGTATAATTGTGTAGAACGGGGGTCAGAAGTCCGAATTCTTGAATTCCATGGCTGTAGTGGTTTGTGAAGAGGAAACAATGTCCACAGTTACGAGTAAGTACAAGTAGATCTATACAACACTATCTCTACAGTTAAAAAAGTTCTGCTGGGGTTTACAAGTTTCTTAGACAGAAGTACTTTCTTTCTTTTCGCGATATCCCACTCCTAGTAACTTGCCTTCATTAATTCATAATCCCTCCTTCTGTTGTGATATCATTTTCTACAAAACAGAACATAGTAAATTGTAAAAACGGAATAAATATTAACTGCATTAGAAAAGAGCTTGCGATGGATTTCTTTTGTGTTATATTTTTTCTTTTTTCAGTTGTTAAATAAAATTTTATTTGCTAGTTTATTTGAACAAATTTTTTTAGAATTGAGAAATGAAAGTACAAACTTGCTCTTTGGCATTCGTTAAACAAAACTGTCTCTAGAATAAACAAAAAATAACTAATGTTGCGGTAACTTCCCTATATTTTCCATTTTCATATTTTTCTATTTTATTGTTATTAATTTAGTTTTTTTTTCTTCTCTCATTTTCCGAGCTCAATGTATCTTTATATTCTCTTACTCCTAGTAAAATAAGTATTGCGATCATTTATTTTTTCTTTTAAAGGAAACGTTTTGTGTGCTTACCTTATCTACGGTGAAGAGTATCTGAACAGAACATCTGTTTTTTGGGGGGAAAAGGAGGACGAAACTGTTACGATAGCGTCTGGTCAGAGGATAGTAAAATAAAAACTATTAATTTTCGCCTGGGGCCACTTTTTCTGGCCTGCCAACCATACATTCCCAGCCAGTTATTGTGAACAGTCATTATCTTTGAAGTGTAATCACGCAATTTTATGAATATTATGAATCCAATCACTTCTTCAAGAATTGTGGAGTACATATCTCTAGAAAGGCTAACCGTTTTTTTTTTTTTTAAATAAACCATTTGTTAACCCTGGACAATATACTTCTCCACTTTTTTCCCTTACTAACTTTTTCAGTTTTATGAAATAAACGCCGAAATTTTGCAGATCGAAAGTTGTACATTGCACGAACTCTGTAAGGTGTGAAAATAGTAAAAATCAAGAAAAAAGAAAGAAAAATAAAAAATAACTCACCTTTTCTTTGCTGGAATTTAGTAAATATTATTTTAGATTAGTAATCGTTCTTTTTAATTAAAATATAGCAATAAAGAATTAAAATATAGTGAATGTGTTCTAAAAATACATGTTATTTTTTTTGTAAATTCAGAATTAAAATCTTGGCGAGTGAAATTGTTTTTGACTGACTTTTATCGTAATTTTTGCCAGTAAATGAATGATAGAGATGAACTTCATTAGTACGAAGATACAACCTTTAGCTTTGTTTGTTTTGCATTTTTTTTTTAAAGGCACATACCCCCACTTCTAAGGTCTTCTTTGCAGATTTGAGTATATTTACCTGAACAATTGTTACAGTGATAAAGTAGACTTCAGTAAAGAGTAAAGTCAAAGTGCTAAGCGTGCTCACCAGATTAGAATAGTTTTATGTTCAATTACATATATAAGGCGACGAGTGTATAAAATATTGTTATTGGATAACTTTGAAGTTAAGAAGAATCGATTTTAAACACAGGTAAAGAAAAAAATGCAAGTAAATGATTTTTTGTTTGAAGCGCAATATGTTTGAAACTGATACAAGTTTTAAAATGGTAATTTCATGAGAAATAAGAGATAAAGCTCAGTAAAGTGAGAAATAAGGTGGGAGATAAAATTTGAAAAAAAAATACGTTAAAAACCGTTAAGAAATTCAAGAGGGAGTACAAGTACAAAGGTTATGGTACTGTAGCAGTAATTTGTTTAGCGGGAAAGTGTGAGGTTACAATTTGTTGTTCCAACTATATTCACGAGTGATGCATCTATTTAAAAAACAATTCTCTTAATAATATAATAGAAATTTGTAAATTCTGTAAGTTTTGTTGAGTTGAAATGGGCGCACCAGAAAGGCTGATTAAAAAGATAGAAAAAGCTAGGAAAGAACGACGACAATCACGTAAAGAAAGTCGCGCTACACTAGTAAACTCTAAAAGAAATTTAATACTTGAAGAAACAAAGAAGGGTGTGTAAGTTTGGAATATTTTTTTTTAAAAAAAAGGCTTTGACTTACATAGTTGTTGCTTGATGTTTCGTTTTTTTTTAATAACGTAAAGTTTAAAAGTAAAATATTTTTGGTTGAACACTTAATTTAAAAATTTTGTACAGTTCAACCAGAACTAAGTGAAGCTGAAAAATTAAAACTTTGGCGTATTGAAAAGAAAAGAAAGATGGATGAGGAAAAACTGAGAAGACGTCCACCTTTCATAACTTTTGTTAATGTTAAACACACAGGTAAACATTTATTTGTTCTTGCTCTCATATTTCAAATACCTGCTTCCAGATTTAAAGTCTTCTTTTTGTGCTAAAACATTTTTTTAAATTTAATGTACAATTTTAGGATTGACACCTTATAAGCAAACTCCCGCCCTGATTACAAACAAAAATAAGACAAATAAGTTTGCTTTCCTGCCAGCACTTAAAAAAACAGAAACTACTCAAATAAATAAGGTGATTTTTTTTTAAAAAAATTATTATGTCTCATCTCTCTTTTTTAAATAAAACTTTGAATATACCAAAAAGCGTTAACGATTTATAAAGGATCTTACCGTAATAGAAATCTACATTAGTCGTACGTAACGTAACTTAAACAAATTTAAGTTTATGTAAACGTACTTATTTTCTTATGTGGGTTAAATGCGTATAATTTTTTTTTTCTTTTATGAGTTGATCCCAGTCTTGTTGGGCACAGTTTCTTATATTTTAAATTTGCGGCTAATTTTTTACTTATTTGTTGTAATGAACAAAAATCTTCTTTGTGCTTGTGCTAATCAATTCCTAACATCCTTGATTTTTAAAGCTTGATAGGTTTTTTTTTTTTTACTAGAGAACCACTATTATTATTGGCTAAATAATCTTTATTTCCCAAACTTATAGAATTTAGATACATTTTTCAAGTATTATATCAAGCAAATCATCCCACAAAAATAAAATTTGTTTTGCTTCTTAATTTAAAATTGTTTTTGTTAAAATTCAGCAAATTGAAAATGTAAAGCAGCCAGTACCTGCTAGAACTATCGCCAAACAGACAAAAACTGTACCAATAAAACCAGTGAGTAACGTTAATACTTCTATGAAATTAAATTTCATATAATATCACAAACTTTAAGAAATAATATTTTTATAAATTTATAGGAAACTACCTTGAAGAAATTGGAAAATATGAGAATAACTAGACAGAATGCTAATAAAGTTCTACCAGCATCAGTAAGTTCTTGGATGTTAAATTTTGCTGCCATATTGATTGAAATAATGAACAAACCCTTTTTTTTCTTAAGTTGATTTTCATGTTAGAATATTTTTGCTTGGGTTATGGTATTGATCAATATGTGTTATTTAGAGATATCAGTACAGCTTCTTTAGATTTGCTGGACAATTCATTCAATTCTCTACCCTAGATAAAAATGTTCAGTATAGATTTTAAGGGGTGTCTATCCCCTTAGATGTTCAAGAGGAGCAACATTTACATTAAACATATTTATAGTTGTTATTTAAACATATTTCAATTTAAATGGAAAGCGAGTTAATAACAAGCCGTTCTCATCGTTCGGAAAAACTTTCATTCATTCGTAATCTTGGTGAAAATCAAACCTAAATTTCTTTAGATTAACTAAATCTGTACATTTTGTATCTCTTTGTCATTTCTAAACAAATTTCATTCTTGAAGAAGGTTCCGGAAGTGGAAAGGAAAGCGTTTCGTATAGTACAACCGAGCAGTAAACCTACAAGAATTACTCGATCTACAAAAAAGGTAATGTTTACTTTTGGTGGAAAAAAGAAGAAGATATGATTCAGATATATTTTCAAAATACTGACTATTTTAATATAATAGCAAATCTAAAATTTTATATTAATTTTTGTTTTTAACCTAGACTGAAATTGAACCCAAACCCGTGATCAAAGCGGCTGTAAATAAAAAAGACATCAAAGAAACAAAGATAAAAGCTGCACAATTGAAAGAGGATAAAGAAAATGTTCCTACTGGTAAAGCTAACAAATTAGTTGCTACGAACTGTAAAGGATGCGGTAAAGAAAAGCAACGAGTTACTAGGGCTAGAAAAGGTAGGTTTTTTTTAATATTTAGGCTATATTTTTTACTAAAATATGGAAAAGTGCTACAAAAATGTGTGTGAGAATATAAAAAAATAAAAAATAAATACATCAACCAGTTTATTGATCAAAGTATAATATATTGTTGCTATAAGTTCAATCCATATTTTGCCACCAGCTCTTTGGTTGGTATCTTGATTATTTGGTGGCAAAGATTTCATTACGATTTGCTTTGTCATTCTTTTCTTTAGTAAAACGGTTTTCTCCTCAGCAAAAAATAAAAATTGTATCAAATGGAAGGAACAATGTCTGGGTAATGAACAGCGTGAGAAAGAAGTTCATACTCTTGCTTATTAGTTTCTTGAAGCAGTATGATGGGTTTGGTGGTGATCTTGCCATGTGCAATACAAGTTGTACAATAATTAAGATAATTATATAAGTAAAACTTTAGGTTTCTGTGAACGTGATTAATGTAAAGTGTTAATTTGCATTGTCTAGAGAGCAAACCTGAGACTAGCCCAAAGCCCAAAGTTGAACCTCCAAACGGACCTACTTTTCAAAGGTAAATGGTTTAAAAATGGCTAAAATTATTAGAAAAAAAATAATTGACATAAAATTAACCTTTCTTTATCCCTACAGTGCACGATTAGAAGAAGAAACAAAGAAACTACAAGAACTGAAAACTATTTGGTTAGCTAATAATAAGGAGAATGTTCCAAAAGATATCCAAGATGAAATACTGACTGTAACTGGACAAACCACTTTGTTAATTTCATCAAAATTTGAACAGTTTCGTTCATTAATTAATGAATGCTCCAACCAGTTGATGGCTAACAGTCCCAGTAATCAGAAAAAGATTACATCAGATGATCTTGATGGTTTTTGGGAAATGATGTTTTTGCAGGTAAGAGATATTCTCTCTGCCTCTTTTGGGCTGCATTTAATTGGGAAACCAACCAAATTGGTCGAACTATAGTAAAAGTAAAGAAATCGCCTATTTTTTTAGGCGGGGCTTAACGTCCAACTACCAAATTAGGTGTCGTGGACGGAGGCGACTAGCAAACATACTTTACTGTAAATTTCTTTTATGAACCATTAAATAAAATCCAAGGCCTCTAGACCGGGAATTGAACCCAGTACCACAATACATATTAGCTTTACAACTATAGTAACCATTGATAATTATATTGTAGTGTAGTACCTCTAAAAAAAGCATTTTATAACGGGGTTCTCAAACATAGATAATGTTAAGAAGGAATAATTATGGAAATGAGTTGCTAGAAATTCCATGTTTTAAGAAAACGCAAAAGAAACATTTATTCTTAGTAACCTGATGATTACTTCAATCTAGGCTTATACCAACATTCAGAAAACCGTAACTTTTAATTGAATATTTTTCCTGTAAATTTTTGAAAAAACGCCTCCTACGAGTTCCCTGTAACCTTGCCTTACTGTCCATAAGTAGTTCTAACAATTTTAATTGGAAAAGTCCAGGGGAAATCTAAGCAGAGGCACTTCAAGGATTTGCTGGATGGGTTGGCTTTATTCTAAAGTCCGTTTTACTTTGGCTTCTTACGTCATACCAAAGTTCCAAATTTTTTGGAATTGAAAACAAACCAATAAAAAATGGTTTGCCAGAAGATTCACTTTACTAAACCAGTTTTTGAAGTTTTTAGCGCTTTTTTCCAAAATTGTTTCCTTTAGAGAATATGTATAATATTGAAGTCCAACTATTTTTAGTATTAATCATATGTTTCGAGTAAATTAAATTACGTAAACTGAGGTAAGAGCAAATGGTGAAGAGTGTTCATTCCAAATTCTTTTATAGAAGTAAGCTTGATAAAAAAATTAAAGACTTACAAATAACCATTGCAAATAACATCCGTAAGTAAACATTTAATTTCCACGGTAGCCGAGGGGTTAGAGGCGAGACCTGTAAAGCTAATATTTATTGTGGTACTGGGTTCGATTCCCCAGTCTTAGGCCTTGGATTTTAATTAATGGTTAATATAAGAAATTTACAGTAAAGTATGTTTGATAGTCGCCTCCGTCCACCCAATTTGGTAATTTTAGACGTAAAGCCCCGCCTGAAAAAATTGGCAATTACTAAACATTTAATTTTCATATTATCTTATTTTCAGGTAGTACAGTTACACAATAAATATATGAAATTAGAGAAATTGATGTTAAACAATTGGGAAGAGCCGAATCAGAGGAGAAAGAGCAAGGCCAAGAAACCAATCGTCAAAACACCAATTCCAAGGAAAAGAGTGGAGTCTCGTTTTAAACAGTTTCTTGGTAAAGAAGTTATCCATTTTGTAATTATTTTCTCTTCAGAAAAGAAGAAATCATGATATTAATTCCAAATCTCTCAACCATATTTCTGTGGCAAAATTTATTCTCTGATTTAGGATCATAAAACGATGTGAAAATCCTAAGTTATTGCAACTCTTACGTTGTTTCATATTCTTCTTCAATGTAAAAAACATCTTTTTCTCTCACTAATTTATAGCCCCAGTAATGTTTAATGTAAATGTTATAAACACCAAAAACATTCTTAACTCTTTTATCATCACTATAATTTTACCTAAGTAAAGTAAGTGGTTTAATTAAATTGGAAGTTTTATCAATCTGTGTTTATGTTTAAATCCATCACTTATATAACAAGGTGGATTAAACGTTTCGTTAAAGTTTTAGTAAAGGCAACAGGAAATACTATGAGATAAGAAACGATCAGATGTTGGAGGATTCTGATGCGTATAGTTTACTAACAGATGAAAGTATTTTTTAATACAAATATCATTAACTGAACTTGTTTTTTTTTACAGCCAAACAGAAGTCACATGAGAACACTTTGGCTGGCAGTTCAGATGGTATAGCCAGTAACCAGTTCGATGAAGATGGTGAAGATGAAGTTGTCAATTTGGATTCATTAAAACATTGTAAGTAAAAAAAGGTGGTTGATATTTAATTTTCATCAATCAGAAAAACAAACCAGTGAAAGTCTAAAAATTCATGTTAAAGCGGCGGCTCCGGATTTGATTTCTTAGGCACGCTGAATGGGACGGATATATTTATCAAGGAGTGCATTGTGTTTAAAAGCACCGCATCCAAAACATCCTTACTGGCCTGACTGTTCTTTCCACTTAGCGTCTACTCTTGATGTCAAGGTGGACACAAGTTTTTTTTTATGAAGAAAACAGTTGTAACGATGAAGTCAGACGGGCCGTTCGCCCCTTCTCCCTCGTATCAGTGAGCACATGGTAGTGGAACGGAATGAAGGACCAAGTGAGGAGGGGATATCACTTATATTTCCTACCCTCTGATCTAGGATTTCCATGTTCTGAAATAGTGTTAGATAAAAATGGACCTGAAGATCCATTTTATATGGTGACTCCGGTGGCGGAGTAAGATCGAGGAGCCCAGCGGAGGAGGTTTGAAGGGTGAGAGATTCCTTGTTAAACCCTCTTCTTGGTTTAAAGTCTACATAGGAGTTAGTAATGAAATGTATAGGCATATAATTCACATTTGTAGGCATAGGCAGATATTCTCGAGTTTCCCTCCAACCAGCGGTTGTGATATCCCAAAATGGAAGCTCCATGAAAGGAGATTAAACATTCAGGCAGCAATCAATGTCTACCAAGTCAGTTCCTAAGGTGGCAGAACTTAGGCAAACAGCTTCCAAAAATCGTAACTTTTAGCCAAGAAGTCTATGGAGTCGTAATCAAACAAACCTGTTTATGCGTATGAAATAATTTTATCATTGCCAGAAGCTGAGGAAAATCCTCGCAAAAAAAAAACCCTATGTTCAAAGTCAGATTACCAGAGAAATCGCGGAGAAGAAAAAAAAAAAATTGCTTACTATTTAAATGATTCTTTCACAATTTTGCAGGTAGAGTTACGCCAAAAGCTGTGAAAAATTTGATAACTGCTAGAAAATCTAGACGTTCCTCAATGAAATTGATTATGTCGATGTCAGGAGTGGGAAAATTCGATATAGTAAGTTTAGTTGTTTCATTTTTCTTTAGAATATACCAAGGGTATAGACCTGCAAAGCTAATATGCATTGTGGTACTGGGTTCGATTCCCGGTCTTGGCCTTGGATTTTATTTAATGGTTAAATGAGAAATAGTAAAGTACGTTTGCTATTCGCCTCCGTCCTAGTAAATGGTAGTTGGACGTTAAGCCCCGCCTAAAAAAAATAGGATTACTTTACTAAGGCTATAAAGGCTTTTAGCGGGCATCTATTTGGTTAAATAGTATTAAGCAGGATCTATTTTTATTCTACATTCACTAATTAAAATTTTACTAATGCTTAATAGTGGAAGTACAGTGGTACCCCGGTTTTCGAACGACTTGACTTTCGAACAAATCGGTATTCGACCAAGAAATTCGAGAAAATATTGACCTGAAATCCGAACAAACATTTGGAACTTGAACACCCGAGATGAGCCGAGTTGTTTTTATATTTACACTTTTAGATCTTATTTCTTGTTTAGATACAAATTTTTTACATAAAATATAAAAATTAGGCCAGTAAAACGGCATATTTCTGTGGCTTAGAAACGAAATAAACTGACATAGTTTAAATTATTTCTTATGGGATAAATTGTTTCGGTTCTCGACCACACTTCCGGAACGAATTGTGGTCGAGAACCGAAGTACCACTGTAGTTGGTTAGTATTTGATCAGTGTTGGGCACAATTTATTTCAAATAAAGTGGTTTTAAAATATAATTGATAATTCATTTTGGTTATTTTAAGTAAAATATTTAGAAAATAATTACTGAGAAATAAATGCTTCCATTTCATTAACTTTAACCCACTCGTACATAACTTTTTCTTCCTTCATATCCCTTCTGCATACATGGTTATCTAGGTGAGCATTGCTTGACTGTACTTGTAGTATCTAGATTCAGTTTGAGAAATTAGTGAAGTTGAGTTAGACCAATGCCTTAATTATTCTATAAAAGTTCAACCAATGAATGGTTTTCCTAATAAATGATGCTCAAAAACAAAAACAAAATTATGTTTACCTTGAATAAATTATTTCCTAGAAGCCATCAAGATCATATACTATAAATTTTATCATTTTTAGTAATTACTTCCTCTTCAGAAAAAAAATAATATACCTTGGATATCCTTTAATTCCAAATCTCTCAGGTACAATATATTTCTGTGGCAAAATTCACGTAGAAATGCAAAGGAATGGTAAAAAAAAAGTTTGCGGGAGGGGGCGACGTATCAATTTTATGGGTTAAAGTTACGAGAATTTTAGGAAATGTTAAAGTAGAAAGCGTTTACTTCCAAAAATATTTATTATTTTAAATTACAAAATAGAAAATTATTGTTTGTTATTTCACTAATTTATATGTAATAAAGCTCTTATTTTTGTACTGATGAAGCACTAAGCTCGTGTAAACTAGGCTTGAAATTAAAACAAAAATGTAGCGCTTAAATACAAGGATAAGTGTTCAAAAAAAAAAAATGGTTTACCTATAATTTCGAAAATATCAAAAACCAATTCATTGTTTCATTTTAATTATTTACTTAATTTGTTTTATTTTACAGTCTGGCACAGCGTTGTGCGCAAGCCCGAAACCAGAGAAGACGGTCACTTTTTTAGACATGACTGACTAAATCTTAGAACAATCAAAATAATGCTTTTCTTTGTTTTGTTTTCGTTTTTTCTCTCATCTAAATATGTTTTCTATTAGAATTGTTGAAAAAGTTGAAATTTAATTGGTTAAATTTAAAATGAAGTTAAAAGAAATGTTTAAAAAAAAAAAAAGTAAAAATACAAAATAATTTTTAATATTTTAAATTAACGGATTTTATTTTCTTGATTTGTTTTTAGATATTTTTTTATTATTATTATTATATGTGGTATATTTAAATATTAATCTGTTTTTCTTTTCCCTGTGACTGTAATAAATAAAATGAATATATTGTATATGTATACATACAACAGAAATCTGATGTGAAAAATTCTCGCACGACTATCTTGAAACCATAATTCTAGATTTTCCTCTAACTTAGAATTCTACTTAAATTACCTCTAAGGGAAAGGAAATATCTCTTCTTCATTCATGGTTTGCCTAGGTGAGTATCTCCAGAGTAGTATCCTAGATTCAATTTGAGAAATTAGTGAAGTTGAGTTAGACTAATGCTTTAATTATCAATAAAAGTTCTACCAATGAATGTTTTTCTTTTCCTATTAAATGATGCCCAAAAATAAAGAAATTCTCTTTAACTGGAATAAATTATTTACTAGAAGCCATCAAGAGCATCTACTGTAATCGTTTTCTGATCATTTGATTGCTTAGATTAGCGTTTACCCAACCTGTGGTACGCGTAGTTGTTGGTTGGTGGTAGGTGGTACGCGAGAAATAATCAATGGTGGACATTAAAAAATAATGTAGAAACGTTCTTTTCCTATAATTCATAAACATTATTTTAATTAATAATATTATACAGTAATTGTTAATATGTGCAGAGTAATAAAGTAAGTCTGTCTCAAGATATACGAGAAAATATAATTGCACATTCAACAGGATTCAAAATTGTCTTTCATGGAGTATTTTCCCCAAAAACCAGAAAACACAAATGATAATTGGATTTCAAACCCCTTTTCTATAAAGAAAATTTAGGAAAAGCTACATCAATAAAAGATCTAGAAAATTTAATAGAATTATCATGTGACACAACTTAAATGATTACTATGAGACTGATTGTAATGAGTAAGCTCTATTCAAGCAACATTACATTTAATTGGTACTTACAGGAAGTTGAAATGCTTAAAAGAAATTACATAATTTAGAAGATTTGGGCACAAATATAGTAATCCTAAAGAAGAACTTTGTAAAATAAATAATAATTTTGAAGAGAAAAATATGTACGCATTTAAAAAAAGTTTTGAAACTAAAATCTTACAGTATATAAAGTGAACATGAACTTGGAACTCCTTTGTAGCAGATACATTTGTATCTCTATACAAATAAAGATAATAATAATAAAATGACACACTCGGAATACACAAATTTGCTCGAAATACAATCATTTTTACGAAGTGGTAGAATTTAGCATGATGTACTACACCAAGTGGTTACGCGAGCCGAAAATAAGGTTAGGAAACGCTGACTTTGACAATATGCAAATGATTCACTGATCCATTCTGGTATGACTCTGTATTATAGTAGTTAGGGTATATAGTTAATTACTTTATGCGATAAATATTTCTAAATTTAAATAATAATGTAATTGCATATAAATATTAAATTAATTCAGAAACTTCCACAATAGCTTTTACGTAAGAATATTATTAATCCAGTTTTACTTTATTACAAATTCTTTCCTTCCTTTTGTTCTTTTCATTGAGGAAAATCTATGGTGTTAATTAAAAAGAAAATGAATCACGCCAAAAAAAACCTTGCAACGGAGCGGAAGTGGGTATACATGTAATTTGGGTGAGAAACCTAACAATAGAATACCATCAGTACAGATTAGTAGCGTTGGTGGGGCCACCAAAGAGATATTAGTGTAATAAAAGTTGATCTTATGAAAAAAAAAAAAAACATTTCTGTTTTTGAAATCACTTGCATCTTTCTTGTCGCACATTACGTAATAGAAACTCTATGAAACTTCAAAGTCAGCTGGCAGTTTTATACATCTTCACTGTATTCGAGATTCAGTTGAAATACAGCCACAGAACCCTTATCACATCAATATTCCATAAGATAAAGTTAAGAACCAAAAAAATGAAACCTTTTGGCAAAATATTACAAGAAAACTTGTAAACTGCCTTTCTGAACATCACCAACTCCTTGGCTTTATTTTGGGAGAGTTGCGTTTAATTACCAAAAAAAATTGGAAAAATTTCAAAATTGTTTTTATAAATACACGTACTTTGCTAGTAGCGATCACCGCTCCGTCGAAGGAGCATAGAAAATTTCCGCTCCATAAGATGGCGTCCGCTGCCACAACATGTGAGAGCGATGCTAAAAGTGCGCCATTCAGCGGATAGTTCCGTAGCGCTCTTGTTAGCTGAATGCGCCCAATGTCCGAAGCGCTGGGTAGATCGACAGCTGAGAAATTAATGATCCCATTAAAGAAAGAAAAAAAAAAATTTGAAAGATGAGCAAACGGAAAATGTCCCAGACAACCCTCATTTCTGACCGGATTATCCCCGGTGAGAGCACTTCGACTCCTTGACTGATTATAAGATAGATTTGCTGGGCATAATCTTTGCAAGCTAGAACAATATTTAACCACATCTTCCCTTTACATGAAAATATTTGCCATTTCATGCCATGCAACAGTAAATCTAATTTTAATGATTTAGCAGAAGGATTATATAATGCAATTTCCTGGTAACAATTTAAATTTGAATTAAATGATGCATAAAGTACACATACGCGCACAAGTTGTTAGAAAAATCATATTTAAACTACATCTTTGGAAATTCAAGGAAATAGAAGTTATGAAGGGGAACAGGTTCTGCAATATATCGGCGGGCTAGTTGACCTCGTAAGTTGCAAGAGTCAGGTTGTGGAGCGCTGTAAGCATATTACACAGTCTCCGCGACATTCAAGTCTGGACGTATTCAGTAGTGATGGGCAGAACGAGTCCGCGTTTGGAGTCGTTGGATTTGAATCAGTTCCAGGGTTGGAATCGATTCCAACAACTCGTTCACTGATTCCAGTCTGTACTTACCCTATGCATTTGTACAAATGTCACGCATTGTAATTAAATAAATAATTAAAAGTTAGCTTTTCCAGTTAATAACAAAACTATATTTCTTTAACACACATTAAGTAGTTCCCTAATTCCCAATTGATCTGATAAATATAAAATTAACAACGTAACCAAATATTAACAAAAATAGGCTAGTCAAATATAAAAATTAAAGCAACTGCAGTTTTGTCGTTATCTAGCTTGACCACCGGAGTTAACTTGATTCAAGAAGAAAAACGCAAATGGGTAGGAAATTATTCCCATAAAAAAAAATTATAACCCTTCAAACAAAATGATAATTACTCATAAAGAAAGAAATATTTATTTACTATGAATTAATATCAAGCTTTTAAAATATCTTATTATTTTACAAAAAGAAAAAGCTGTGTGCCAAATCTTTAACTTAGCGGCTGGACGCTCTTTCTCTTATCTTCATTGGCGAAAGTTAAATCGTGTACATGTCATGACGACGA
Organism: Rhodnius prolixus; assembly: GCF_049639745.1. Classification (NCBI taxonomy): domain Eukaryota; kingdom Metazoa; phylum Arthropoda; class Insecta; order Hemiptera; family Reduviidae; genus Rhodnius; species Rhodnius prolixus. The sequence continues at coordinate 41,911,535 of NW_027411634.1, forward strand.
TCAAAGTAATACTGAGCTAAAAAATAGTATTACCTAACTGCTTTACTTACTGCTGTATCCCTCCCACTCTATCACCTATTTCACAAACATTCGTCGATTGGAAGTAGGTTTTAGTTAAATATTTGTTTCATTTGAAAACAAAAAACATTATAACGCTTTCTCAAGATGTTTTTAAGTTTTAAAAATTTGTTTTTGTCCATTACTCTTGTAAAATACGAAGAATTTTAAATAAAATATAATATACAAACACAAATGATCTAGAATGCAGGTGGAGTCAGTCGGCGTTGTCATGGTGATGGAACCGTTTAACGACTCCGGTTCCAGCTCCAGCATTTTCTATTGGCTAGATTCAGTGAACGAAAAAATGGAACGAGTCCGGTTTCAAAAGGATTTAAATCACTCCGGATTTGACTCCACCAATTCCAGTGGATTTAACCAATGAAATTGCTGGTGTTGGGCCGGAGTCGTTAAACGGTTCCATCACCATGACAACGCCGACTGACTCCACCTGCACTCTAGATCATTCTGTGTTTGTATATTATATTTTATTCGAAATTCTTCGTATATTATAAGAGTAATGGACAAAAACAAATTTTTAAAAATTAAAAACATCTTGAGAAAGCGTTATAATGTTTTTTGTTTTCAAATGAAACGAATATTAAACTACAACCCATTTCCAATCGACGAATGTTTGTGAAGTAGGTGATAGAGTGGGAGGGATACAGCAGTAAGTAAACCAGTTAGGTAATACTATTTTTTAGCTCAGTATTACTTTGATCGTCGTAATAACATGTACACGATTTAACTTTCGCCAATGAAGATAAGAGAAAGAGCGTCCAGCCGCTAAGTTAAAGATTAAGCACACAGCATTTTCTATATGTAAAATAAAATATTAAATAATAAGTAAAGTAACTACAGCATTGCTTTTTAATTAACGAGATGGGTGTGCCTGGTGTTTCTTTGCAAGGTTCGCTATATTGGGTACGAAATTATTTTTCCTTCGACTCCCTGTCTTAGATCGACCCCTACTTTTGTTTAGAAATTAACAAAATAATAAAATGAATATTATTTTAGAATCGATATTCTAAAAAAACCTTGGAACTTATTTTATTCTTCAAGCATCAGTATTTAAGCTCGCCAGATTTTGTATTTTGGTGTGGATTCCTCTTACAAGTTGGAATGTGTCAGTGAACTTCTACATAGTAGCCTTAAGTGAGTTTTATTTTAGTGTAAACGACTACAGTATTAATTATTTTCATTTTAATTTGCCTCAATTTTTTGGGGCGGGGCGGAATCACTTTTTTTTAAAATAGGGATTTGAATCAACTCGTTCCACCATCGGACTCGTTCCAGTGGAACGAGTCCGCTCTAATAGCCCATCACTAGTATTCAGTCAGAAGACCAGGGCCAGTATCATTAAGAATGATGGCTGCTTAACTTCGTAATTCTGAGAGATTCGCTTTTTGTTATTAATTTTTCGATTTAATATCGGTTAAAATATGAATTCAAAAGTACATCAACTGTGTATTGTACTGCTTGTACTGTCCTATAAATTTACTTCAGCTTCGTTTTTGCAGTATGAAGAAGGTAATTGTAAATTGTACTAATAGATAATTATATATTTCTAATTCTTTTACATTTTAATATTAATTTCTCTTGTTGTTCTTAAGTAAGGGGTCGTCAAAGTTTCGTTATTGAGTTATCATTGGAAATTCATATCGCCCCCTCCCAAAATGTATAAATCGCAGATTACTCTGTTAAATAACTAATAAATCTCCTTCTAAAAAGTAAAACCCTGATTAAATCTAATAATCAGTACTGCTTACAGACTTTATAGATTTTTTGAGTATATAACTTCTAGAAACTTATCCCGACGATTTTCCGTATGTGTATAACTGGGAGATTACGCAGGGAAATGAAACTATAAGTATTCCTCTTAGTAATAAGATAAAGAAAGCACGGATCTAACACTTGTGTAATAATAAGACGCAATCAAAGCATGGACTTTATATATTGAAAAACATTCGGCTAACCAACCAAAAATGATAACTTACGTGTTGAAGTATAACAGACAACAATGTCCACCACCGAAGAAGCTGCCTAACCTACTGTTGCTAAAACCTACGGTGAGTCTTCGATTCGTCAATGAGCTGTTACTATTGCGCTCTATTCTTTTCAGCTGTTTTCCATTTCCTAACTCGTAGCGGACATCGTTTTAGCTACAACAACTAGTGCCCACCTGAACGTTTGACCAGCGGCTCTTCAGTTTCCATGGAGAACCATTTCCAATACCTCTATTGAGTTCTATTTCTACTCGTACTTGACCAAGTGGTCTGCCCAGCTCACGTCAATCTAACCTGGTGATTGACATCTATTGCGGCTCCCTGTTCTTTTACATTACAAACATTACTTCTCTTTTACTTGAATGAATTCACTGTCACAAAAATCTGAAACAACAGATCTTTTTCATCTTTTTATTTTGATATTGCCCAGTCTTCCGGCAAAAATAAGGATTGGGCAGAGCAGTGTTTGCAGAGAGATAGACAGGGTCTTTTAGATTCTTAAAAAAAAAAATCATAATAAATCTACTAATAGCTCATATTTTGTGCAGTATCTCAGCAGAAATGTTATTGATAAAGTCGTACGAGTTCGGTAAGAAAACTCCGTAACCTTTTCAAATTCATTAGCACGGATAGGTCACACCTTCTTCAATAATCAAGTTATTAGTAGTTTGTTCGTGTATGCCGCAGCAGTTAAGATCTACAAAGACCTTGTCGAGTGCTGCAAAGGACCGCGCAATAACCTCCAGTTTGTCAGCTACCTGAACCAACCTGGAAAATACACTGTCCGCAGTATCAATGCAAAAACGTCTCTTTTTCTTTTTTTAAGAAAAGAAGCTGCTTGCAAAGAGAAAATCTAAGGGTAAAATCCGACTAGATTTGAACACTTAAGAGATCGTGTAGATCTTCTGTTTTCAGTTATCGGAATTATAAGTTTTAAGTCTCCTAAATTGTGATTCCTCTCTCTGTATCCTTAACTTGCTTACTCATTCTCAAATCTACTATTAGTAAACTACTGCCTTGATTAACCTCGTTATACCCCCAATACGCATCACTGATTATCAAAGGTTCTTTACTTTAACTGGCAGTATATTTTGGAATTCCCGACCATCACCGTCAAATTAGGAAATCTCTACATTGTACATTCCATAATTGATTATTGTATTGCCTACAAAGTTTATTTTATTGTTTTAAATTAGTTTTGTATTTTTAATTTGTTCATTTCTAGGTCCTTTTAATTGTTAAACTTTATTTTCTATTTTTGCTAATTTATTTTTAATTACCTATTCTATTTTGTAATATTCAGAATAGCACAATTAGTGTTCTTAAATGTTTAAGTATTCTAATTTGTTCAGATGAGAATCAATTCTGAGGATATTAAATAAATATTCTATTATTTTCTGTGTCTCACCCCTTCTCACAAGCTTGCTGACATTGATTATAAGAATAAAGTTCTCTATTCGATATATTCTCCATGGCATTTAGTGAAAATGCTTGTGATTATTTAATTGGAAGTTAAAACAAAAATTAATTAGTTAAAATCTTGAGATTATGGGTAAGAAAACGTTATGTGAGTTTTCACACTGATTTTTTTTGTTTTTACGTTGAGTGTTCATGCTTATTATCGAATCAAATATCGAACGATATCTTTTTGCGATTTTATTTGCTTCAGTTTTCTGATCACACTCGATATGTGTGTATATAAACAAACATACAGACAACTTACATAAACATACTTAAATCCTCTTTTCACAAGAAGAAAAAAAACTTTTTTATAATTTGATTTTATGTTAATTAGGTGACGAATGCGACATTAAGAGAACTCATCGGACATGTCAGAATGTAAAGAAATGTCCTATAGTAGCGGAAGCAGTTAAAAAAGGCATAGAACCAGATATTTGCGGTCTGCGTCAATCGCAGCTGGTGTGTTGCAGTAAAGCACAGAGAAAACCGACCAACAGCAAGAAGCCTCTACTGATGAAGGATGAGGCTACTAGCTCTAAGAAGAAGCATGTGATCAAAAAGAGAGCCGCCCCGGGCGAGAAAAGTAGACAAAGTAAGTTTTCAGTTTTTACTTCAGGTAATATTTTTTCAGCTGATAACAAAAATTAAGTTGCGGAATCACTTGCACGTATATTAGGTTAAATTCTTTTTTCTTTCCTGTGACCTTCGAACATGGAGATCGAGTGAACTCGGCAGCTATCGTGAACTATCGAGCATAATTTCATCTATTTCCTATCCACGAAGAGCTGTCGTAATAGTTCTTTCTACTTGTGGAAGGGAGAAGAATAAGGAAAAAATGAATTTTACTGCGATGTTTTATAGGCGTTCTTAATTACCTAGATTTTTTTTTGACATTGCCTTTCACCATAGTGCCAATAAATTACCTGGTTACCTCGTCGTATAACCTAAATTGACCGGGAATTTGCAGCACGCAACACCTCTGTTAATATGAAGAATATATATTATAAATACTCACCAGACTTTCCTTTACCACTATTTACGTAATTTAATTTTTGTGAACTTGTTTTTTTTTACTAAAACAGTAGTTAACTTTAGCATTATAAATGTCCACTTGCTTCACTGTTGTATATCGTACTTTTGAAAAAAAGCTGGTCGTCACTGCCTTCATTTTCCTGCAAAATGTTTAAAATTAAGTGGTAGAACTACATATTTATAGTGGTAAACAGAGTTTACAGAAAATAAATGCAAAAAGAAGCGATAAAAACTGGAGAAATCTATTCATTAAAGCGAAACTTTTGGTCGCCTGATTTTCTTCAAATTGGGAATTTACTTACATTTTAGTTGGTAACACTGAACATACACTGGAATCGCACGCCTCTCTTTCCAAAATTGATTTCAAAGCAGTGTTCTGTTTTTAATTTGTTCGTCCGAAATTTGTTCTTGTTAAAAGGAAACCATTTAACTAAAAGCATTAACATCTGTCAGAGAAGATCCAATCCCGCTCTTTTAGAGTTTCGCCTAGTTTTTTCTGAAGATGAAATAAATTTTACCTTCTTGAAAAGGTGAAGATTGATGCCTGATTTTTAATTTTGTAAACAAAAGTCAGTATTACCTGTTCGTAGCTACTTAGTGCTGTTTTTATTCTTGGCCCGCTCGCACATTGCGAGCACCAGGGTCATTCGCCGTCTCGTTCGATCGTAAATGTATCGTTTGAAGAGCGTTTTATCTCAAGAAAATGTGTTGAATGAAACAATCACATAATTACCAATACATCTTACATTCCTAGCGATCTGGATTTCCGTTTCATAAAGATATTTGTAACCATCAGTTTTTTTATCATTTATTCTACTTTTATTTTATTATTATTATTGATTTCTTGTTACTCAAGACTTCAATCGTATTGTAAATGTAATTAAATGTAAATGCAATTTAAATTAATAGAGTTGCGCAAAAAAAATTAATGCAAAAATATAATACAAGATTTGAATCTCCTATCTGTTTGACCTAATTAGAAGTGGAAAGAATGTACAACATCTTGACTACTAACCTCGTTTATCATGAGAGATCATTATAAAACTAACAGAAAGCGAACGATTATGATGATTATTTCATTTTGTTTGGGTTATTTATCTTTAAAAAAAATTAAAGGCATCATCTAGTGATGAAAGAGTTCAAAGTTTTTTCATGACCTTGCATAATCAATTTAAAAGATCAGCACAATTACAATACAACCACTAAAAGTGCACCTCTGGAAGTAATCATAAATTTATTCGAATTGTTTCCTGTCAATTCTTGTACAATATTAATTCTTAATATTATTCTGAACTTATTGGCAAATCTCCTAGACGCTATAACAATACAGCCTGGTTTTGTCTAATTATAAAGCAATCTTATTTGAAGTGTTTTGATATAGGGGCCACTGGAAATAGTTGATCGTAAGATATTGCGCGTAAAATTTGAGAATATATATAAAAAAAGAAAACACACAAAAAATTGCGATCGATAGAAGAATTAAAAATACTGTATCTCCACTTCTAGGTAACAACGTTTAATTTTTTTATCTCGATCATAAAATGAGATATATCTTTATTTAAACCCATTTTCGATCAAAATCTGAATGGAACAAAGAAACTAAGGATTCAAGATTGGCGAGGAATCGGTCAAATAGAAACAACTCATCAGTTTCTGTAACTCAACCAACCCGCATAGCCAGGCCCTGAAGAGGACAATATATTTGTCGAAACGTTGGCAAGAAGACGAGTTTGTTTTTTATTTGACCGATTCCTCGCCAATCTTGAATCCTTAGTTTAATAATTTACGGTCACGAAACCTGTATTATATTCAAATTTAGAACAAAGAAAGATATTAATTCGCTAAACTCTTGAATTTTGGATTAGAGACAAATTTCTGTTTAATAAATCTGAACTTAAAGAAGGATAATCCTGAGCAGCAATTTGAGCATTTTAATGGAGAATGTTTTTTTTTTCCGAGTTAATTGTTGTAACCTTTGGGACAATAACCTTCTTTAATTATGGCGAAGAAGTCCCAAAGGAGCATTTATTTGTCAGAATCTCGTATTAATCTCAAATAATGTATCATTACTTCAGGAGATAAGGGATTCCAACTGGGTAAATATGATCACTCTCTCAAACTTATTATTATTTTTTTTTTAATGATTTAAGGCGCGTCAACATCTAAGGTTATTGGCGCCCGGAGCTTTTTTCAGTGCACTGCCGGCCTCCAGACAGTGTTCTCTTGTTACAGACAACACTGTCCATCACGGGACAGTGAGCTGTAAGAAGCTCCTAGGAAGAGAAAATCTAAGGGTCAGCAGCTGGATTCGAACCCGGGACCTCCGCGTGGGAGTCCAGTACGCTGACCGCAATATTATTATTATTATCCCACCGTCACTTTTTGATACTTCAGCTAGGCTTCCAGCTTGAATACATTTTGTTTCCCTTTCATTGACCACAAGCTCCATACTTTAGCAGCTCTATCCAATCTTACGAAACCTTTCATATCGTTTAGTAATCTACGTTTTACCCTTGAAGAATAACAAATTTCCGTACCTGAAAAAGCAAAAAAACAACATCGAAAGTCACAGAACTTAATTAGATCTAGTTAGACAATATTTATTGATACCAACTAAATGAAAAAAAGAATCCTAAAATAAAACTGCATGAATTTATGCTTAAAAACCAATCATTCTATTAGGTTTTTAAAAATAACAAAAAATACATTATTTTCCAGTGTGTGCAAAATATTCTGAATCTGTGTACAGCTATGAAGAGCCACAAATTTTACTACCCGGTGCGACCAAAGTGAAGCGAGACAACTGTGGTATACGAGAGACACCACTTATTGTTGGTGGTGAAGTCGCCCGCCCCAAAGAATTTCCACATATGGTTGGTTTCTCTGTTTCACCCTGCATGTTTCCATTATATGAGATTTCTTTTAGCCATTAATTTTTCTACTTCTTAGAAATTCATTAAAGTTAACCTTGGAGAGAAAAGTTAAACTTCTTTTTTTAAAAAAAAGGAATGAAAACAAATTATTTCTGAGAGTTGGAAGGTAAGGTTTCAATAAGTCAGGTTATCTTATACTATACTTTTTGGCGGACACTTTGAAAAGTAGAAGTTATTAAGAGATCCAAACAGCAAATGTGAAGAAGTTGGTAGTTGTATTACGTACATATGCATGTATAAATAATGCCTTGTAACTTGCAACAATATTCTAAATAGTTATTTATTTATAGGCTTTAATTGGACATAGTGAAAAGGACGATGAGAATGCGTTAATACATTGGCAGTGTGGAGGCAGTTTGATCAGCGAGAGATGGATCGTTAGTGCAGCACATTGTACGGCGACAAGGAGGTAACTAAGAAGTATTGGCGTAGTTTACAAATATAAAATTGAAGATTTATAATTCATTATTCAATGCATGTCTTTTCACTTATATATTGTTGACGAGGGTAAAATTATTCGCTGAAATTCCAAACTTGGAAGAAAATTGCGGAAACGGAAAGACGTTCACTTACATCACCCTCTTTGCTTATTCCATTTTTTCCCGTTCACATGAGCTGTAATAGTTATTTATTTAACAAGTGTGGAAAGTAGTACTTTTCCTCACTCCGAGGCAGGGTTTGCACGCACGAGCGAGCGAAGCGAGGCGAGTGCTAGTGCAAATTGCCGAGTGTGAGGAAAATACTTTACACTCGAGTTAAATATTATATTTTTTCTGCAACCATTAGGGTTATTAACTAAAAAAAAAAAACTAAACAGGAATCACTAGAATCCATTTTAAATTTCTATAAGGTAACACTATAACCTTTTTAACTGTTATAATTAAAAATATCTAATTATTTATTAAAGTATTATTTTTATTTCTATATTCCTTTCAATTTTTATTTTATTTTTTAATATTCGTTTTTTAATTATTTAGTTACGTTAAATAAGCTTATTAAAGTTTTACAGAAAATATTTAATAACAAAACTTCTTATATCTTATACCTTTACCATATTTATAATTTCTCCCTTCAGAATTCTATTTTCCCATCCTGCTGGAAAACAGCCCTAGTCCGTCCTCTAAATAAAATCTCAAATCCCACCTCTCCTATTGATTTTCGTCCCATCTCTATTTTATCAAATTTCTCCAAACCCTTTGAACGTTTAGTGCAATCCCAGCTTTCTAATTACCTCGAACAAAACAATCTCCTTAATCCACTCCAATCTGGCTTTCGTCCTTCTTATTCCACTCATTCTGCACTCTTGAAAATTACCCATGACTTGCAGACGGCTATTGACGACCAAAAACTTACCATCCTTATACTCCTAGACTTCTCCAAAGCCTTTGATACCGTTGACCATCATATCCTGCTATCTAAACTACAATCCCTCTCTTTTTCCAATAGCACCCTCCGTTGGTTCCAATCCTTCCTGTCTAATCGTTCCCAATTCGTTGTCACTCCCGATAGTAATCCTTCTTCACTTCTTCCTTTGTCACGCGGTGTACCTCAAGGTTCTTCCCTATCTCCCACCCTCTTCTCAATTTACATCAATGACCTTCCTCTTTCCATCTCTCATTCCCAGTATCACCTCTATGCTGATGATTTTCAGATTTACATATCCTTTTCCCCGTCGGATTTGTTTGAAGCTGTATTTAAACTTCAAGAAGACCTCAATAACATCTCAGCATGGGCCACGAACAATAAGCTTACCCTGAATGTAGAAAAGACCAAAGCTATAGTTATTGGCTCCAACCCACTCCTTAAATCATTGGCTCCTCTTCCTAATCTTTTCCTTTACAATACACCAATAAAATATTGTTCCTCTGTGAAAAACCTTGGTATCACTTTCGATCAAAACCTATCCTGGAAAAACCATGTTTCCCAAATCTCTCGTCATTCCATCCATATCCTTAAGCAGTTTAATAGTTCCCGTCACCTTTTTCCAATTAAGACCCGGCAACTCCTAGTTTCCTCTCTTATATTCCCCCATTTCGACTATGGTTGTTTAGTGTATGGCGGTCTATCTGGTGATATTGAAGCTAAGCTTAAGCGCCTCATGAACTGCTTCATAAGATTTATTTTCAGCATTTCCAGAGACTCTCGCATTTCGCACTGCTACGATGAGTTGAAGTGGCTTTTTCCTGTCTATCGCCGCCAATATTTTTTGGCTTCTTTCCTTTATCAAGTCATCCAGTCTCAAAGGCCTTCCTATATTTTTCAACTCCTTAAGTTTAAATCCTCCATCCATTCCCGTAACACTAGATCTCGCTCATCTGATCTCTATATTCCCTCTCACCGTACCTCATCCTTTGACAAGTCCTTCCTCATACGTGCTACCTCTCTCTGGAACTCCTTGCCTTCATCTGTCCGCCATGCTCCTACCCTATCCATCTTTAAATCCCGTCTATTCAGTTATCTCCTTTCTATTCAGCTTCCTCCGAAATTCTAATTGTTTTAATTTATTTCCTTAATTTCTGCTGTTTTATTATTTTATTTTTACTTTCATTTTCACTTATTATATTTTCACTTTTGTAAACACTAATTTATTTATTTAATTTCTGTATAATCACAGGCCAAACTGTTAAGGCCTCTATTTGTTCCTGTATTTATTCTTAGGGGACAATTGTCCCAGAATAATAAATTTCTTTTCTATTTCTATTTCTATTTCTATTTCTATATCAAGGAAGCACAATAATGTTTTTCCAGTCACTAGTAAGGAAAGTGACACTAATGGGAATTTTTTCCCACTAGTGTGGGAAGTTGGGCATTACGCAGCTGATTTTAATTGAGTAATGAGAACATTCCTACATTGTTGCAGAAAAAAGTATATTTCCTGATGTGATTTATTAGAAGGAAGAGGTTATTTTCTTCTACGAAGAACATACGCCGTGACCTAAATATATTTTGAGAGGAACACGTTGCATTATGTATGCCAAGGATGAAATAGTTTATTAGAAGTGATTTGTATTCCACAGTGGATTAGCTAAATGGGCAACATTAGGCGATCTGAAAGTCTTGTCCGACGAAGATGAAGAGTTTACCGATCCTGTGACTGTGCGCATCGTGAAGAGAATTAACCATCCAGATTATCAGCCAGGTCGTGGATACAATGATATTTCTCTTTACAAACTGGAGCGTGATATCCAGTTCAATGCTTTCATCCGGCCAATCTGTCTGAACACTGAGACTAACCAGTACGATGGCAAAGCTATAGCGTCCGGTTGGGGACATACAAAATGGAGTATGAAGAATATTTAGATATTCCTTTCATTTTATGTTTCTTTAAATAATTATAATTTAAAATGTGTTTTTTTTAAACATTGATATTATTCCAGGAGGAACTTCTTCCCAAGATCTACTTAGAGTTGTACTAAATTTGTACGATTCCCGAGAATGTGATAACCTCTTCAAGAAGGCACAGAAACCGGGATTACTAGCCAAAACTCCGCAGGGTATTTCTATGCAAAGCATGGTCTGTGCTTGGGAGAGAGGAAAAGATACCTGTCAAGTGAGTCTTATTTTGTATTTGCAGTGTGATGAGTAAAACTAATCTATGCCAATCCTTATTCTATGCACTAATCTATGCACATCGTGATCTAACTTCTTAACCCAGTCATTTCTATACTTTTTAGGTGCACGGCCCCTTTTTCGCATTATATTTTGATGTGTCGCCGTTAGTTAATATAAAATCTAATTTTATAAACACTTTTCTTTTTTTTTTTGTAAATATCTAATATTTAAAGATATAAAGCATACTTTACTATAAATTCCTTTTATGAACATTTTATTAAAGAAAATCCAAGTCATAGACCGGCAATAAAACCCTGTACCGCAATACATCTTAGCTTTTCGGGCCCCTAACCGCTCGGCTACCTTGGTGCCTTTATCTCCTGTGTAGAGAGCATGTTTTAGTTAGTAATCACTCATTTTATTTATGCAACCTATCGTTTGAGGAAATAGTGCCATAACCTAAAATAATCTAAAAAATAGGTAGCATTTAGAAACTATAAATTTGTCTCTTCCAAATTAATTTAAAAATGTTCTATACAATTTTAAAATAAACACTTTTAATCATGTTATACAAGAATGGACTAAATTTAAATTATTTGAATGTTAATTCTGCAGGAATGAAATTTTAATATAAAATAATTGAATTTACAATTAAAAATATTGTAAACTGCAACGACTTCAAGCTAACCCGAGTAAAATATTGTATTTATTTAAAAAAAGTTACCCATGATCTCAATGTGCAGTTAGTCTAAATGCTGTTTGAGTTGTCTTCCCTTCTTACTGAGATTCTCGCCTAACTTCCGGACCCTGCTAATGACTTCCTGGACCTTCTCTAACTTGATCTTCTTTTTCTTTTTTCTTCCAGGGTGATTCTGGTGGCCCGCTGCAAAAAAGACTAGAAGAACCTTATTGTATGTATTCTATACTCGGTATAACATCGTTTGGAGAGGAATGCGCTAAAGATTTGCCCGGTGTTTACACAAGAATATCGCACTTCGTTCCGTGGATAGAGTCCATAGTTTGGCCATAAATGAAGCACAAGGAAGTCCAAGGAATGGTCAGATATATGGACACTGTTGGACAAGTTCCTATAAGTACATACTCTGCAGATTGTATTCTTTCTGCGCCATACATTATTGTTAACCTTCATTTATTGTACAACATAATTAATGCACGCCATCATAGTTTCTAATCACACTTCCACTTGTAATTTAACTTTATCCTTATTTTTATACTATATTGTGTACTATTTATCGAAATAAGAAAAAAATATTTAGAATAAAACAGTATACTGATGGTTAGAATTAGAAAAAAAAACAATTTTTCCTCCTGTTTTGGAAGTATTTTCCGGAAAATGATTTCCTTGTCCCTCGGAAGATGAAAAATAAACAAAATCTGGTGTCAGTGCTCCCCTTAATTAAGAAGATATTGACTTCAAATATTATACATCTTCACAACAAGAAAATGTTACCCTAGAAGGAAGAATGTCGTCATGGCTCCCCAATAAGGCCCTTAAAATCTTTTTAAGGAAACGTTTGAAATCAAAGACGTAATCTACGTTTTACCAAGTTCAAAAAATAAAATAAATAATGGGACATTACGAAGAAAATTAGGAAACTCGATAAAAAAAATACGTTTTGTTCAGGCATACGTCCAATGGACTGATAATCTTCATACTCAAATCACTGCATAATATACTTAAACGACCACTTATTCCTCTTTGTGAACCCCACTTAAATAAATAATCGATTTTCTAGAAAATGAATGCTAAGATTTACTTAAAACTTAGAATACTTATTGCCTGTAAGTACATAGTTCTACAATCTTCATTAAAAAAAAAAAAAAAAATCGCGTAAAAATAAATATGTAAAAAAAATTACTAATTTAAAGAAAAATTTTCTGACCGGAAGTGACATTTCACTAAGTTTTTTTTTTATGACTTTTTTTCCGGAAATAGAATCTTTAAAGTGACTACGTACTCTCAAATCGTTAGTTTCAAGAAAATATGAGTAATAAAATGAGGTAAGTGCGCGCGTTTAAACGAATTTAGTTTGTAAATGGTGCAATTAAATGTAAAAATTATTATTTTGAAGACCATGTGTTTGTTATCCAAGGCGAAAATGATGTACTTTTATTCTTGATTTACATATCTCAATGATCTTATCTTTATGTCAGGTAAGGTGTATTAACATCATCATAGCTACGTGACAACCCGTGAATTATTTTCTGAGTGATGACAGAGTGAGGTGTTACACTGGATGTAAATATGTTTTTATGTAAAAGATATTTTAAAACTAAAGCTAATCAAAAAATGTTAAATAGCAGGATAATTAAATGGCTGGTATTTTTTAGTGTAGTTCTATTCTGTGTTTCATTATTGCACCATTACAAGATGAGGTAGGATTATTGTAATAATTATTAGGTAATTAATATAGCTGTCTATTAACCATGATTGTAACCTCTCTTCCAAAAAATTTTAAAAAAGTGAGAAATTCATCTGTTTACCCTTGAATGTTCTTCTTTATTCTGTAAATCTCGTCCTCAATACTTTTAAAAGCACAAGACTCAGGGCAGTTGACCATGCCTTTTTTTTTTATAGCTTACTTCGTTCATCAGATTTTGTGATACTAGATTGATGGCATCTACTTTATGAAAAAAAAAAAGACGTTTTGAGATATCAATACTTTCAATGGTGTATCAATAAAATTCCATAAAGCTCAAAATTTTCTTTTCTTTTACTGTTACCAGTAAGAAGTACAGTGATCGTGTCAATTTTGCGTGTGTGTGTTTTTCTATACCGGAAACATCCGCTTTGTGACCTCTGTGAGACAGGAAATAGTTTTGTGGGTTTGAACAATACCAACGTGTTTAAATTAGATGAAAAAATAAATAAATATACATAGCAGAATCATTCAGTAAGTAACTTAGCGATAGAAATTTCTCAACCAATAACATGGCAGTAGTTCAGTAGTACCAATTCACATTTTGAGATTTTTTTCTCAAAAACAGCTCTACAAAATTTCTTTTAACTATGTTTACTCATTGTATTCATGTTGGTATACATTTATTTAAAACATTTTAACTGGAAAATATTTCTACCAATACAAGTATTAATTTTTTTTTTTTCACGATTCGATAAGTTTTTTCGAAATTGCCTACAACGAATTTTTCGTATTTACTATTTTACAGACATGGAATTACTACATTTGATTGCCAAATTCTCGTTAGGGCAGAATGGGATGGAAAAGCTTCCTTGTACAGTGACAGCTCAATGCAAAAACGGTTCCACAAAGTGAATCATATTAAATTAAAAATAAATAAATAAATAAAATGATTTAATATTCCGAGTTCGAAGAAAATATAAAAATTAACCTCGAAAAAATCGACGTGTTTATTGATACCAGATTTTCAATATTAGTTTTGGTATCACAATAGAATCCGTTTAATGAAACATACGATGTTTTAGAGGCTTCAGTAAGTATACATGTACCTTTTTTAATAATATAAACTGTTCAGAGCTCACTTTGAATAACAACTTAGCTATGCACTGACAAAACAAACACTTAAAACAAAGTAATTAAATCACTGTGACGGCTTCTTGGACTTGTTTGAAAACACAAAGAAGTTCCCATTCATGCCTAACCTAACAAACGTCTTCTACACACAGTACCATTCACAGCATAGGTATACTGCAACAAGATCGGCGTGCATACAACTTTCAGAATTACAACCAACTTTCAGAATCTATAAAAACATAATAATTTACACTTAACTTGATTTTTATTGGTCACTATCACTAGAAGTAAAGCTCTAAGCGAGCTTGAGTATAAAATATCTTCAATTGTATGTATAAAAAAAGTGCATTTATTATTATCTATACTTATTGCTGTGTTCCTTTCAATTTCAAAAAAATACTCTGTAAGAACGTATAATCTTTTTCAATTTGATCAGTTTCCAATCTCTTTTCCAGATCCTTTCCGGAGTTTGGTCATCAACTACAGACAATAGTTTATATGAATACTAAAAATGAAAGAGACAGTATATTGTTTCTAAAAGCTCATAAATGTGCCAGCACAACTGTACAGAACATATTAATGCGATTTGGTTACTCAAAAGGATTAGATTTTGTCCTTCCTTCAAGTGGTAATTACATCGGAAATCCTACACCATTTGCAGCATCCTTAATACCAACAGAACTCACATCGCCAAGCAGAAAATATCACATATTTACCCATCATACGCGATACAATTATTCTGCCATGAGATCTGTAATGAAACCTGATTGTAAATTTGTAACAATATTAAGAGATCCAGCTACACTTTATGAATCATTATTTAATTTTTATCATTTAGAACGCATAACTAGAGTTTCTTTCCATGAATTGTTGACATCTAAAACAAAATGGCCCCTCCTAAAACATAGATATTTAAAGAGATTGGGATTAAATCAAATGGCCTGGGATTTAGGCTATGCGCCAGAAATAAGCATAGAGAATTTCATTGCTAATCTAGATAAAGAATTTGACTTGGTAATGATTTCTGAATTTATGGAAGCATCTTTGGTGCTATTAGCAAGATTAATGAATTGGCCACTATCCAATGTGATCACTTTAAAACTGAATGCCCGGCCAGAAAATAGAAGATCTTTGACTGAAGATGAACGTAGTAAATTAATGGAATTAAATTCAATAGATACTATATTATATGATTATTTTGCCAAAAAATTTCATAAAACCATACTTAATTATGGTAAAGAAAAACTTAAGCATGATGTTATGGAATTGTTGAAGCTTAACTCAGATTTACGTAGAAATTGTGTGGATAAAATGAATAATAGAGGTTATGCTGGAACAACGAATTATGATTTAAGAAACAATCTGAACTGGACATGCGTTTATTCAGCTAAAATGGAACTGGCTTTCACCGATGAAATCAGAAACGATCAAAAAGAACGTTTTAAAACTATAAAAAAGTTAGACGCACTGTTGGAAGTTGTAGACAAAGATTCTGATTAGATATTATTCTCTAAATTGATGTTGAATCTAAGGAGTTTTAATCTCGTAATGAGTTTCCAATCCTAAAATTTATTCTTCAAATAGATTTAATTAACTTCTCCAAATTGTAAAAATCATATTGCTTTCAAGATTAAAACCTTCCTAAGCTAACAGAATCGTAATTGTTGATACCAAGACAACCTTGAAAGAATGCTGATTCAAACAACACTTTCTGTTACTAATTGGTAAGAAAAGTTTCGATTGTCACAATTTCCAAAATTGAGTTCCACCTACCGAAATTATCTAAAGACATTTTTAATTTTTCTTTACATTTAGATCTGTTAAGATCTGTACTCTAGATCTGCAAGTCTATCATTTCCTAGGAAAATTCGAACTAAGGGCACTTTTGGAAGCGAATAGATCTTTCTTTTAGGCTGGAAACATAGTGGAGCGGCGAGCAAAGCGGCGATGATAGCGAAGAGCAAAGCGGCGAAATCAAACACAAGTTAACATATGGGACCGCGCATAGTGGCGAGCAAAGCGAAGATAGAGCAACTCTATCTATTTCTAGTTTTTGTTTTTGCCGCTGTGCTCTTCGCTATCATCGCCGCTTTGCCCGCCGCTCCACTATGTTTCCAGCCTTAGGAAGAAAGTGGAAGTTTACCTCACAGGTGTTATTTCTATGTATTGTACAGTTTTACCAACTGAATAATGTTAATAAATTACGAAAATTCATAATTTTAAAGATTATACCTCGAGAATTGCAGTGAAAGAGCTTGTGTAAGTGATCATACCCAAATATACATATGATTTCTCTAACAAAAAAATGCATCTCGTAAATCAAAAAAATTCAACATTTACTAAAGATCAAATTATAGTATTTTATTCCAAATTTAGGTATTAAATTTTAAAATTTGTTTTATGTACAAAAAAATAATTTAAACTTTTCTTTGTATTGTGTTGTTTTAATTGTTATACAATAAGTTTGTTAATTTAGCACGATATTATTTGTACATTTTTCATAAAAATAAAATGAACATTTAACTGTAAAAGTGAGAAGAACTAATTGTTTTAAAAAATAATAAAGTTACTAAATTCCAGTTTTGTTATTTTTGTATTCTGTATTTTTATTGACGTGTTTATTTTTCCTCATTTTCTAAAACAGTACCACTGTACGCTAGATCCCAATAATGTTCGACGCCATGTTTTCTTAACTGTTCACGTGCTAGTTTTTCAGTTGCACAGATTTTAAATTTCATTTCACCAAAGTTTCTCTGCTGTTTCATACCCTAGAAATTAAAAAAAAAAATTAAATTTATAATACAGATAACATTTCTCTTTCACTAAATAAAATTAAAATATACATTAAAGATGGTGCACAATAACGGAACCTTGAATAGAGACCAATGTTTCCAGAATAATGGAAAGTTGTAGTTTAAAAAAATAAAATTTAAAGAAAAAACTTCAAGCAGAATGCAGCACAGTTTTATCAAAGAGATTAAACGTTGAAAGTGTATTCACTTCTTCTATGACACATACGGGGGATGGATAAGTATTTGAAACTTCCCCCATGGTTATAGCTGTAAACCCACAAACTATAGACAGATGCTGCCGTCTGTTTGAATTAAGGTTATGAATATTTTATATTTTACAATTGTTTAAAATTTACACCGAATTAATTATTATTTCGCATACTAATGAATAAATCAATTGAAATAAACATTATTTTTAATCTGCTGGTCAAGATAGGCTGGAAACATAGTGGAGCGGCGAGCAAAGCGGCGATGATAGCGAAGAGCAAAGCGTCGAAATCAAACACAAGTAAACAAACGGGACCGCGCATAGTGGCGAGCAAAGCGAAGATAGAGCATCGCTATCTCTAGAGAGTAGAGCAAAGCGTTATGACATGTTTGATTTCTTCGCTCTCATCGCGCTCAATTTGTAAAGGTTATTTTTCAAAGGTTATGGATATTGATACATTTATTGGTTTAGTTTGTGTAAAGAAACCTCTGTGGGACCGTAATATTTGCGAAGCTACAATAGTTTTTAACAATTAATAATTAATCGTTAAAATTAATTAACAATTAGTAGTTAATGGAGAATTCAGGTAATTTTTGCTACATTTAATTTGGTTCTCAATCCCTTAATGCTAACTTTCATCTAAATACTAGGCAAAATTAAATTAAATTTTCACGTCCTACTACTTCTGATCAGAACGATTTCTCCAATCCTTCTTCTGTAGCGTCGTACTACTCCAGTTTTTCAGATGAACAACATTAATTTACGACTGATTTAATAATTATTAGTAATAATAAAGTGATTTAATAAAATTATTGTTTTTTTTTATTGATTAATTTCTTTTTATCTGCATATATTTCTATTTTGTTTTTATTTATTCTTTTCTAACCTTAAAGTAACTGCTAGGATTAATGGGGTTACACAGATTTGTATTTAGTTAATTTTTCTATATTGTGCCTAACTTTTGTTGTGAGTTGTATTATTCAAAAACAATAAAATTTGATTTTGATTAATGGGGTTACACTGGGCTAGTATATAATCAAATGTTGATAAGACATTCGAAAATACGCATGAAACTTGCCAGGATGCTCCCGAAGTTGATGGTACAAGTGATGAAATTCACCAAGTTCATTTCTAGACTTATTTATGTCATGTACACTGCAGTCCTACTACTAAGCTGCTGCAAATACCAAAGTTTCAACGAAGAATTTTCATATAAAAATAGTTCCTCCATCTTGTTTTGTCAAAAGGAGAACGCGACTAAACTCGTCACTATGTGCATGCGACTCTTTGCTCGCTGCTCGTCGCTCTCTTTGATTTGAAGCAGCTATCATCGCCGCCTTGCTCGCCGCTCCACTATGTTTCCAGCCATAGGCAGGTCGGTAAGTATTTACTGTTTACTCAGAACACGCGTACATTATGCAAATGATCGAATAATAAAGAAACTTATCCAAGGTCATAGAAAAAAAATAGCAGAAATGCTAAGTGAAAATGAAAATTGATCGTACTCAGCTGGATCTAAAACTTTTATTTGAAAAATGTTTCCGGTTAAATTCGATTAAGAACACTTCCGGGAAAGACAGCTGGATAAGCTTGCAATTTCCTAAAAATCTTACGAAAATGGCTCAAATTTTTTGCTATCTAAACTATTTGATAAACATTATTATACACTTAGATTTATAACTTAATTTTTTTGAAATTTTTAATGAGTAAATTATTTTTAGTGTAGATCTAAGGGAGAATAGAGAAATTCTTCTCTGTAATGTATCATTTCGGTTAATTGTTTTTAATTGTAACGCTTTAAAATTCACAATTTTAAGAAAATTTATGTTAAAAATGAAAAAAAGTCGTAAATTTTCACATCAGTTTTTTGTTTATACACTTCAGTAATAAATAAAAAAATATCGTTTAGTCTAACCTGCCAGACTAGAACACAATTGTTAGGTGACTCTTTACCATCTGCATCCTTCACCATATCTTCTTCCCACTTAATTCTGTGCAACATTAATCTAGAAACGGTAACAATAACATCGATGTTAAGAATGAATGATTACATTTTGTCGGGTTGAAGAGAAATAAAATGTAAAAGAAAAGAATTTATAAAAAAAAAATACCTTTGATAGGTGCTAGTCTGTTTTGGTCCGCCCTCAACAATGACAACATTACAATCTTTATACATGATGACTGCACCAGTCATGAATAGTTGTTTACAATTCACTTCCACCTTAAACTTCTTCGTCATATTACTCAGATCCTTTACTCTGAAGACAGAAAAGAAGATAAATGTGAAAAAATCTGGGTTCATTCATTCGCACGAAATCATTTATTTTACAATTTTTTTTTATACTAATCCAATGTACATTATTTCATCTCATTTTTCCACTTTTTGTTTTATGGAATTAATCGAGTTGTGCAGTGGATGGCTCATATATAACCAAAAAAAAAAGCGAGCTTGGTAGATATTATTATTATTATTTAATATCAACGATATTGAAACATACACAGTTTCAAAGGCCAAATATTCAATTAATTCATCAGTCCTTCAAAGCCATATTTTCAGCAAACAGTTTTCTTAAATATTACAAAAATCCTTACCTATATAAAGACACAGTCACTCCAAAAGTAGTATCCTCCATTAAACGTCTCTTCCTTTTTTCAGATCGTTGACTGGCCGTCAGTTTTCTAGCCGCGTTGGCATCCTCATGAGCTTTCAAACGTTTAGCCATTTGTGCTTTCACATGTGCTTCCATTTTTGTAGGATCTTGGACGGCTTCAGTGCCAAGGGCTCGCATCAAATTTGATATACGCAACTGTTGTAAACATAATTTTATTTTTAAACAGAATGAAATATTTCGCACAACTTTATTTAAAGGATTTATTTATATGACTTTAAAAATAGGATTACAAACCTTAGGTTCTGGTGGCGGTTCCAGACCAAGCCTTATTTTTTCCTGTTCTTCCTTCCAAGCTTCTCTTCTATTTTGTCTTCGTAATTTCTTCCGTTCTTTAACTGTCAAGAAGACCGGCATGTATACTGGTTTGGTAGGCATAGCTGAAACAAATTGTTTTATTGATATTTACATATAAAATCAAAACCTTTAAACATAACCTACCAGAGTTGCAATGGCAATATGGCAAACATTGTAACAATAAAAATCGATATTTTCAAACTGAAAAATCTTTTTTACTTAAAATAAGAAAACAAAACATAATACATTTACTCAGGCTGAAATTTTGCAATTAGTAATAAATATTAAAACGCAAAATTGCTCAAATTGTAATAGTTATATTAATTTACTAAACAGTAAAGGTTAGATTACCCTAAGTTTCTTTGCTGTTTTTTGTTAAAATAAAATAAAAGCCTGTTTTTTTGAGTGCATTTCTTTAAATATAAATATATTTTATATTTAAATAAATTTTTTTTAAATATTGAATTGTGTTAAGTGGATGAAATGTAAAATATAACTTAATCTAATTGTAAACACGGTACCAGGGGATTTTCGTATTTTTTTAGGTTTAGGATGATAGATACATAGATACATTTTTTGAAGTTGCTGGAGTTAGAACAGAAATGAATAATAGACGTTTGGTGTTGTTTGGGTATGTAAGACTGAAGGATTGTTAAGATTGGAGGAACGACTCTTCATTCAGTCAAAATTCGCCCAAATTTATCACCAATATCCGTGGTACGCCAAACATCAAGTATTCTAACTCGATGATACCAACATATCTAACAGTTATCTCTAATACAGAACGTGATTTAATATTTGACTATTCATAATACTCACTTGGAGCCTTCATTTGTATAGGATGTTCAATAAGATGAGTTATAGAATCTTCTTTAATGGCCGGAGGTTCATCATCATCTTCGCCATAACTAGATAAAAATTAAATCATTTTTTACACAAACAGGAAAACAGGAATCGATCAATAGAGAAGTATTCATTCGATTGCTAAAGTTTTGTTAACAATACTTACTTATTATTCATCAGTATTACTGAATCCCACCATTCTATTTTTGGTATTTCCGAAGCGCCAGGTTCAACTTTTGGTGCTATTTGGGCAAGTTTTGTCGCAGAGGTTATACCAGTTCGCTTTGCTATTTGTGAAATTTCGCCCTGCAGTTTTTGTAATTGTGCCTGTAAAAAAAAATATATATATATATATATATATACTTCTAGAGAGGGGAATTTATTTAGGAACTTTTTATATCTAATATATTAACAATTTCTGCTCAAACTAGAAGTGCCACAACCTCTCTCAACCAAAAGTGCCTTGAATCGATTTTTCCACGTAAAATGTCTCAAATTAAAGTTGTCAAAATACTTACAATAAGTTTTTTAAGTTTGTTGTAGTACCAACTGTTTACGACAAAATATCAGAAACCTGAAAAATCGATTCAGCTTATTGCAAGTACTTTTATTGGAGCCTAAACCAGACATCAAATTTGAATTTGCTGCACTTTTTTTTTTAATTTTAAATGGTGGTGCCTGTACTTCAAGAAATCATCATTGACATTCATTTTTACGACTCTCTCACAGTTCATCAACAATTGGAATCAAGTTAAGTGTAGTTTACACTTGTATGAGAATTTTACAATCAGAAATCAAAGAATCGATGCGAGGAAAGGTAATCGATTTGTGCCTAAATTAAGTCTACATTATAAATAAATAATAAATAAATGCATTACCTTCATTCTCATTCTATCGGCCATTTGCTGAAATTTACCAGGCTCATGGAATTTCAAAGATTTCTTATTCCTTACATTAGGTTTAAGAGAAATACGTGGATCGAAAAATGTGGCTTCACTAGATTCATCGGCCGGCTTTTCTTGCAATTGTGCTTTAAATTCTTCCCGTTTCTTCGCACGGATATTCGCTTTTAATGTTGGCACCACATGAGTCAGCTGAACCTCTCGTCCAGTACTGTCCACTGTTCGTCCTTCGCTGTCCAATATCAGTGGCGTAGGTTTGTCCACATTACCGCTCATAGCACCTAGTCCTGCAGGTACACCGTCTACACCCAACAAAGCATTTCCACCTCCTCCACCAAGAACACCGCTACTCAATTTGTTTTTTATTTGGGCCTAAGGAAAACAAAATATTAATAATTATAATTAATATAAAGTTTAAAGCAACAGTTTATTAATTAAAGTAAGTAGGTTTTAAATTTTTGAAATTTGATATAAATTTGTGAATTAGATCCTAGAAAATAGCAGTAAGAGAAAGACTTCGTCAGTGATCATATCTCTTATTTTTTATGGGAGAGAATAGATAAAAAAAAAATTCGAAAATGTGTGACGTTTTTGTTTATAGAAAGGTGAGTTATAAAATAAAAAAATACTTTATTTTGAGGGCAAAAAACCTCGTTAGTAATAACGTTAAAAAAAATAAGGAACCATACTGGCAGTCGAAGAACTCACAAAATAGTGATACATTGGACAGCGGGAGGTACGAGATTGGTGGACATTAGAAATTCGCATTAAATGCATAGATTGGCAGCTTGCGCCAACGCTTAAGGTGAATAGGGAAGTTACTATTGCAACCAGCAATGAATGACGCGCCGTTTTAAAACTTTCTCAATTTGCAGGAACGATATCCTTGAGGACATGAGACCTGGATAGTGCAATACAGGATCAGCGAATCGAAAGACATAAAAAAACATCACTTCGATCAGGTTGTGACGCGTATTTGGAACCAGAAAAAGTTTGAACTCTTTCATGCAGCAAATGAGCATCACTTAGATTGTTCCGCAAACAACTCTTTCATGCAGCAAATGAGCATCACTTAGATTGTTCCGCAAACACACTTAAGTGTTTTAAAAAAAAATATTTGCCATTATGAAGAAATCTGACTTCATTAATATCAGAAACAGTCGGGAAATTTTTAAATTCTTGAGAAGGAGAAATTTGATGCGAGTATTTGGATTCACCCTCCAACTACGTCGTTTCATTAACCAGCGTTAGAATGTTGGGAAAGAATCAGAACCAAAACAATAAAACAAGGGGACAATTTCATATATAGTTCTGATAATAACCTGGAGCATTGCAATCTTTCTCGATTTATCATCAGAAGCCTGTCTTAAATTTGACACAGTCTGCGATAAAATCGGTGGCAGAGTTTTGGAAGTAGATTTTAAAGACTGTGTACTGGGAGTGTGAGTTGTCGTTGCAGGAACGCTACCTTTTATAGCGTTTAATGACCTCTTTCTTTCTTCTATCATCTTCTGGGCGTTAGCCATCATGTCTTTAATCTAAAAAAGAAGATGAAGTAAATTATTATACAAATAAATAGGCGGTAAATCATTCCTAAACATAGAATATTAACATTAATTTAACCAAATTATGCCAAACATACCTCACTGGCAGATAGTACGTCTGACTTTCCATCTTTCTCCGACTTAAACTTTTTATGATTCTGTTCATCAGGAATATCAGTACTGTGTCGTTTCTTGGCTGGTTTTTCTGGTTCATCACCGCCGAGTGTTAGCACCCGTTCCGCTAGCCTTTCAGCTTTTGCCTGATCCAGCAGTGAACCCAGTTTCTCTGTTGAAATAATAAAGCTACCTCAACAATATTACTTGTATAATCATAGGTACATAGATTTTTTTTAATTAAATTAAAAAAAAAATACGTTATATTTTAAAAGTGTGTTCAGGGAATCTTAAACGCCGAGAACTTGTACAACGTGTCTTTATTTATTTCGACTACGTGAGGCACTGTGTCAAAAAAACCAGCGGTGTAACACCCCTTCTCTTATTCTGAGGAAGGGATTAATACAGATCTTCAGGGAGAAGAGTCTTTCAAAAGCCCCGCTGGAAATATCTAACTAACCCAAAGAAAAATAATAAGCCTGATCCTAAATAAAGATCTGAACCCGAACCTCAACCACCTAGGATGCAAAGCAAACGAAACAAACCGCAAAAGAACTGAAAGAAAAAAAAATACTTTTAATACGTGGAGTCAACTTTAACATTTGGAAGAACTTCACACAGAAAAAAAGTGAAACCGTTCAAGAAATTTATAAGTTTTGTGCATTAATGTTTGTTTTCATCAATTACACGACGTGAACACACCTTCTTTGCAACTGTAACGAAAACTTTTTCAAATAAATGCTTACCTGCAGTTTTTTTCTTGTCATAACCATTGGATATACAATTCAACGCTGTTGCAGCTAAAACAGGCTCACTAAAGCCTAGAAATTTTTCAATTAAATCATCTACTTTCCATCTAAGATCCATTCCATCCTTTTTCGACATGTTTTTTGTTTCCCCACTTATTTAATGAAAAGCTTCGTAAAACGTTGATTCCAAACTTCACAAACCTAACATAACCTTACTTCTATAAAATTTCTAAATGATTCGAGGTAATTTACTAGAAGAAAAGAAGTTTACTATATCCTGTCCAAAAACTAAATTTTTTCCAGTTAATTTAAACATACACACAAAAAACTAACTGCACTCTCTTAATAATTTGCTACGATTGTACGCTATCTGAACATCGGTCTTCTCAAGGGCTCGTAATATTTTATTTACTCCGCAGCCATTCGTTCATTTCACAATTAATAAATTACAGTTTGCCGTCTCGCGAACTATACTTTAAAAAATATACTAGCATTTTTTACAAAAGTGTCTATTATAATAATTATTTTTTAATTAATATTAATATTTTTCTATTCAAAACATATTCTCCAACAGAAATATATTTTTTAGATGTATTTCAAAAATGTAATGCCAAAGAATAGATTACATAAATTTTACTTTTATAAAGCAACAAAAATCAATATAAATAAAAATCAGAATTGAAAAGGGAAAAAACAATTTGGAAGAAAATTGAATTCATTCATTCCTAGAGTATTGATTGGAGGGAATGGAGAAATATCACGCAACTCGTAGTCAAATCCTGAACAGTTGAGAGGGGGCGTTATTGATTTTACAACTTTATCTTAGTGGAAGACGCGAATCACCAGGGGAAGGTCAGGATGGATAGGATGTCGGACGGCTTTGGCCGTCAAGAAAGCATCCCCATGTCTGAACAGAAGGTCATCCCAGGGATAAGACCAAAAGTAGATCCTGAGGCCGCCGGCGAGGTTGATCCAACACTATATCCCCAACCAAAGGAGGCCACTAACAAGATTAGAGGGAAATCGGACATCATTGAATTATTATGCGGCACCGTAGATCAAGAACTATTAACTGTCAAAACTTTTTATTTTTTCTTTTATTCAGCTTTTGGTTCGTTGTTTCCGTTAATGGGTATCTATTTCAAACAAATGGGTATGAATCCTGGCCAGTGTGGTTTTCTAATTGGCTCTCGTCCGTTCATCGAATTTCTATCAGCACCATTCTGGGGAAGCATAGCAGACAGGTGTGTGGAAAAAAATGAAAAGTGGACTTAAATATATTCAAATCATGATTTATTGAATTTATAGAATCATTATTACAAAATATTAAATTAATTTTGTATATTTAATTACTAAGACTCTCCTACATTGTAAAATTCATAATTTAGCGATCTTTTTTAGTAATCCATAAAAAGAATTTAAGATAATACCCTAAACTTGCATTAAGTTATTGCTTTTATGTCGTCAATAAGCCTTCGATGAAATGATTCTTATAATTTTATCAAAAACTGTTTTTCAAGATGATCAACAGATTTAAGTAATTAAATATTATTCATTTTAAGAGCTTTTCTTTTAAGCGATTGTACATTTCTTGAACAGGTATCAACAGGGAAAGAAATTGTTACTGCTTTCGTTACTATGCTGGATTTTGTTCACATTACCTTTGGGTTTCATACAGCCTCCAGCTAAATCGTGCGTCAAGTACAACAGCACCCACTACTATTACTACTTCGACACGCCACAGGTAAACGGTATTTCAATTAAAACAATAACAATTTATGGCAGTTCAATAGCTCCCTTAAATTATATTATTGATATCCATGTATCTTGTTGCGTAGGTTCATGATGTGATGAAAAGAGAAGCACCACGTTATACTACGGCAGAAGTAGATGAAGAATTAGTAATTAGAAGAGTGCGCAGAACTCTTCGGATACATTCTGAGCCTGG
The DNA here is from genome assembly GCF_049639745.1 of Rhodnius prolixus. Lineage (NCBI taxonomy): Eukaryota > Metazoa > Arthropoda > Insecta > Hemiptera > Reduviidae > Rhodnius > Rhodnius prolixus. The sequence goes on from NW_027411634.1 coordinate 41,938,157, forward strand.
TATTTCTCCACTTAATATTAAAGATATGAGAATCCTGAACTATGATGATTCCAAGCAAAGCAGCTGGGTGAAACCAATATACAGTTCGATTGTCTATCGAACTCAGGTGACTACCTTATAAGTTCATAGATTTGCAACAACTAATTGTAGATTTAATCGAATACACTCGATATTTTAATGGCACATTTTTTGATAGAATTAAACTATAGCATGACAATCAACCCTTAAACAACTGCCCTAGCCAACAGTTTTAAAGCTTCACATTTTCAAAAAGTTATCATAATCTTGGTCTCCAATTGTTCCCATCATTTTTCCGCCCTTCTTTGATAGAAAATCCAGATTAGTTTTTAACATTAGTACACAATTCTTAACCGCATGTAAAAGAAAAGCAAAGTAACGCCCATTTTTTTCAGGCTCCAACTACTACATTCGGTGTAGTGGGCGGAGACGACTAGCAGGCATACTTTACTATTAAATCATCATATTTATCATTAAATAAAATCCAAGGCGTAGACCGGGAATCGAACCCACTAACCTCAAAACATCTTATCTTTGCGGGCCTCGCCTCTAACCGCTCGGCTACCGTGGCGCCTCACTACTACATGAATTGTAATTTGTAATCCATTACTTGTAGTATTTATGGATTACTTTCATAAAGGAAAAAAATTCTCTGAAGTGCCGCTTCAGGATATAGTTCGATTCTAAATCCCTGCACACTATATTCAGATATGAAATGTATAACATTTCGCATTGGAAGAATATCACTGCAACGAAAGTGCTTAAGGTCATGTTTCATTCAATATTAGTATTTTTTTTGTGTAATAAAGTGTGTAAAGTGAAGTAAATTATATTTTTAGTAAAAATGTCGAGTTTCAAGAAAAAATAGTTATATTAATGGCGGTAATAGAAAGTCGTGTTCACGCCAGATTTTCCTAAAGTCTTTTTTTTTACTTGTAGGACATACAGAAAGCATTCTTTCTACTTCTGCTGTTGGTCATCATTGGTGAATTCTTCAGCGCTCCAGCAATAACACTTGCCGACTCTGCGGTAATCACACTACTCGGAGAAGATGCCGATCGTTATGGTCATCAAAGGATGTTCGGCTCGTTGGGCTGGGGATTAGCCATGTTTTTCGTCGGTATAGCGCTTGATCATTCTACAGCATTTCCAGAACATCCATGTATACCGGATGTAAAAGAGAAAAACTATACGATATGTTTTGCAACGTTCAGCGTATTGATGGGCGCGGCATTGATCACGGCTACTCAGATTACTTTTAAATATGATCCACAACCAGATCCATCCGAATTGGCAGAGAAAGTGCCACCGCAACCGGTTGAACCGACAAGAGAGGATTTCCTGCAGCAACAGTTGGCACAACAACTGAACCTACCAGCATTAACTGACACATCTTCTGGACTTCCACCACAGCCGCCACCAAATGTTGGAAAGGTAACTTATACTCCACAAACTATTATAGTTTTATCTAAAAAAAAAAAAAAAAACAAAGCTAAGTACAACTAATTTTCATTTTTTTATCTTCTTATCCCAAAACAGACCCAAATGTTTGCCCAAACTATGCGAGAAATTCCTGAATGGGTGACAGTGCTCAAACATTTCGCTAATCTTAAATGTGGATCATTTCTGTTCGTCGCATGGTTCATGGGCTTTGGCATTGGCCTTATATTCACTTTTCTCTTTTGGCATTTACAAGATTTTGGCGGTACACCAACATTATTCGGCGTGGCCTCAGTTATAAATCATATTTCTGAAATATTTGCGTATTTCTTCAGCTTCAAACTTATCTCACAAATGGGACATGTCAAGGTATATATTATTTTGCACAGTATCTTTGTATTTCAAAATGGAAATTCAAGTAATTTTTTTCTGATTTACAGGTGCTATGTCTAGGGTTAGTAGGTAACATCCTGAGATTTCTTTACATTTCCTATTTGAGAAATCCTTGGTGGGTACTTCCGTTCGAGTTTATGCAGGGTAAGAACACTTTTTGTATTTAGTAATTTTCCGATTTGTTTTCCCGATTAGAGCGCTGTAGTCTCTCGTGGAAACCCCGGGTTTCAGTCCAGATTTCTGCCCTTTGTTTTTTTCTACCTAGGAACCTCTTGTTTGGAGCTAAACAGGATTGTATGCCTCCTGCGGCCAATGAAGTCACATGTTGACGTACCTTAATTGAAAGAAAAATAAATTGTTATTGAAAACTCACACGATTTGCGATTTTAACACGATTTGCCGTTATTAAAACCATAAATTACTTCCAAACTAGACTTTGGTTAGGGTATTCTTTCGTATTAGCTTCTAGAATGTGATTTCATTGCAGACCATTGACAATGTTACCACCCTAAAATTAAAATTACATTCAAGAACGTAGAGTCGCCAGAATCCATTCCTAGAATAATCTTAGACGTCAATGCGCTAAAGAAAGATCTGTTTGAATACTCTAGAACTACTTTCTCTAGAACTGGAATTTTCAAGGTTCTAATTTATATTTCTTCATCAAATAAAACTTCGAGACATGTTTAATTTTTACTAATCGTACGTTAAACCTAAAAAGAAGCTGTTTTTAAGAAAAGCTCAGAAAAATTAAAAATCTATTCATTAGAGTAGTACTTTCAATTCAAGCAAATTGTTTAAATCTTATCTTTCTCAATTTAGTCTAAAAGCACAACTGTTCGGAAAATTTAGTACAATGTTAGGAGTAACATTAAACAAATATAAAAATTCGCAAGGGGTGGAGCGGCCAAATTATTTCAGTTTGTAGGCGACCATTTTTATAGTATCGACCCTGCCGAAGTTTTCTATGCTGTTTTGAACAGATGTTAAAAGGTCTGTGTAACTTACAGGGATCACTCACGCCGCTGTCTGGGCCGCATGTTGTTCGTACATAGCCCACAACACTCCGCAACATCTGCGCAGTTCTGCACAAGGAGTTTTACAAGGGTTACATCACGGTTTGGGCAGAGGATGTGGAGCTGTTTTTGGTGGAATATTTGTAACTTACTTTGGTAAAATATATATTAATTTAATTTTAATAGTTTAGAAAAGAAATTGAAAATAGTTTTGGTTATATATTAAGTTACAGGTAATTCCTGTGTTGGACTACCTTTACGCTTTTCAAGTTTTTATTTCCCTGTCACATAACTTTTTCAATCAAATACGTTACCTTCAAAAACTACCTTAAGTAGATTCGACTTAAATTATCGATAAATCGAGTTGCAGTAAATATATTGCTTTTTTTCTACTCTGCTGCTCTGATTTTCTTCTCTGTAATAATTTGTTAAAAAACAAAAAAATATATGGTTATATAAAAAACTGTTTAATTAAAAACCGGTAAATTCATATTTTTATAAAATAAACTTAGTACTTGTAATAAATGTGCAAGTGGTCAACACAATTAAGATATTACTTGAATACTTTAAAAGTTTAGTCACTAGAATTTTTCCTACTAAGATTATCACGTCAAATTCTAAAATAAAATATAGCAATTGTTTTTAAATAATAACACAAATTTTAAATAATTCAAATTTTTTGAATAGGATATTAACCTAACCTAACTGAAAACAAAAACATATACTGGGGAGGTAGGTTTCAACTGGGTCGTGTAACATATATTTGTTTATATGTTATACATAAGGTTTTTGCTTCTAAATTTGTTTTGATAAAATGTTTCATTCAAATGGCCAACAGGTTCTACGGCCACCTTCCGAGGTTACGGTCTTTTCTGTATCCTTGTACTGGCAGCATTTATATTCATTAATTTCTATAGAAAAGATGAAGGCTTTGTTTCCGACATACCAGTCACGGAAGATCCGCATCAGGTATATCAAATAAATTGGTAATTCTTTTTTATTATTATTTTCGTTTGTGGGGGGTAACTAATTCAAAATTATATTTTACTTTAGGTGGCTGAAGAGACTGCACATCTAGCACCGCATGGTGTACCAAGTAATCCAATACCTCGAGCACTCTCGAGTACCAGGTTACATGAACTAGCCGGCTCGGACAATCAAGGATATGGTGCTACAACTTATAATACGACTGGTGGTAATTTAGACATTCCTGGCGCTTATGCTCCACAACCGGCTGCTCCAGGTATGTTGGAAAACTCAGTTAGCAAACAGTGATTAGATGTATTTACTCTTGGCCGACGATGATCAAAAGTCGGCAGTACACTGGAAAAAAACTCCAGGCGCCAATGACCGCAGATGTGACCAAAAAATAAAAATTTAAAAAAGACTTCTGGTTAGAGGTGCTTTTCTATAGTCCTTCATGGGACATTTAGTTGTAAGAAGTTTCTTCTAAGAAGTGTTAGTCTAAGGGTCGGCAATGGATTTGAATCCGAGATCTTCGCATAATCCAGGCCTCATTCTTTTTTTTTGTTTTCAAAGGAAATCTATTGTTTTTTTCGTACTCTTCTGGATACTTTATTGTCATTTATTGATCCATTCACTGGCGTCAATTAAGATCATCTCAACCTAGGTTAAGCAAGACATGTCACCCAGGTTCTCTAGGAAGCGGATAGCTAATACCCTTCTAGATATTCCGAAGAAAACTCAAATTAAAAAGGATTTTTGGTATAATAAACATCACTGTTGCGTACCTTTGTTGAGAAACTGCCGATAGAGCAGGGATACAGCAACTTAACACTTAAATTGAGCAATACGATTCAGCCTCGACAATCCCCAAGGCTTATGAAGAAGGTGTATCAGTTTAATTTGAAACTTCTCCACACCAAAATTGATTTATTACATTTTACTTTGATTCTAATACCTTAGAAGAAATAAACTATTTCCGGCAAACACACAAATCCCGAAAATTTCACAATATTTCCTTTTCCTAGGGATTACTATAAAGAATTATTTTATTGTTGTCTAATTGGGGACTTTTAAGAATGCTGCTTTACTTTCTACAACTTGTTACTCTCAGCGATAACTATTTTTTGCTTATTTCATTCTAATACAGCTGTCGGAGGAGGTGTTACGAATCCATTTTTGGCGGACAACTCTACCGGTGGAGGTGGCTACAATTATCAGAATCATTACGCAGCTCAAGACACTTCGGTCATGCAACAGTCTCAATATCAGGTACACAAATAGATTAAGCACCAGCATTAAATCCAGAAAACAATAATCGTAAGTTAACATTTATTTTTTACGTCATACTGAAGTTGTGTTTGAACTTAAACATTGAGTTGCACAAAACTTCTGCAAAAATTATCACACGAACATTATTATGAATAAAGTTATGAACAACGTTTATTCTAAAACTGTTACACAACTGTTTTATTAAGTGAGAATTACAAACACGAAATTAGAAACATAAGATGAATTATTTAAATTTCATTCTAATTATTACCTCATTTTCTACTGTAATATCCTAAATCTCTGTCTATTTACAACCAAAATTTTAACATTTTTATAGGATTAGTTTTCGAGATATTCAGTGTTGAAAATGTCGACATTTCAAACTACCAGAAAATTCAAACCTAAATATCTCGCTTCCTAAACATCAGATTTTAATGAAATTTTAATCAAATATGCACACTAACATTGTCTATCCAGAACCAAGATTTCAACCTTTTTATAGCATTAGTTTTCGAGATATTGAGTGTTGAAAATTTCCACATTTGAAATTACACGAAAATTTAAACCTAAATATCTCGCTTTCTAATCATCAGATTTTAATGAAATTTTAATCAAATATGCACACTAACATTGTCTATCCAGAACCAAAATTTCAACCTTTTTATAGCATTAGTTTTCGAGATATTGAGTGTTGAAAATTTCCACATTTGAAATTACACGAAAATTTAAACCTAAATATCTCGCTTTCTAATCATCAGATTTTGATGAAATTTTAATCAAATATGCACACTAACATTGTCTATCCAGAACCAAAATTTCAACCTTTTTATAGCATTAGTTTTCGAGATATTGAGTGTTGAAAATTTCCACATTTGAAATTACACGAAAATTTAAACCTAAATATCTCGCTTTCTAATCATCAGATTTTGATGAAATTTTAATCAAATATGCACACTAACATTGTCTATCCAGAACCAAAATTTCAACCTTTTTATAGCATTAGTTTTCGAGATATTGAGTGTTGAAAATTTCCACATTTTAAACTACCCGAAAATTCAAACCTAAATATCTCGCTTTCTAATCATCAGATTTTAATGAAGTTTTAATCAAATATGCACACTAACATTGTCTATCCAGAACCAAAATTTCAACCTTTTTATAGCATTAGTTTTCGAGATATTGAGTGTTGAAAATTTCCACATTTTAAACTACCCGAAAATTCAAACCTAAATATCTCGCTTTCTAATCATCAGATTTTAATGAAGTTTTAATCAAATATGCACACTAACATTGTCTATCTGGAACCAAAATTTCAACCTTTTTATAGCATTAGTTTTCGAGATATTGAGTGTTGAAAATTTCCACATTTGAAATTACACGAAAATTTAAACCTAAATATCTCGCTTTCTAATCATCAGATTTTAATGAAATTTTAATCAAATATGCACACTAACATTGTCTATCCAGAACCAAAATTTCAACCTTTTTATAGCATTAGTTTTCGAGATATTGAGTGTTGAAAATTTCCACATTTTAAACTACCCGAAAATTCAAACCTAAATATCTCGCTTTCTAATCATCAGATTTTAATGAAGTTTTAATCAAATATGCACACTAACATTGTCTATCCAGAACCAGAATTTCAACCTTTTTATAGCATTAGTTTTCGAGATATTGAGTGTTGAAAATTTCCACATTTTAAACTACCCGAAAATTCAAACCTAAATATCTCGCTTTCTAATCATCAGATTTTAATGAAATTTTAATCAAATATGCACACTAACATTGTCTATCCTGAACCAGAATTTCAACCTTTTTATAGCATTAGTTTTCGAGATATTGAGTGTTGAAAATTTCCACATTTTAAACTACCCGAAAATTCAAACCTAAATATCTCGCTTTCTAATCATCCGATTTTAATGAAGTTTTAATCAAATATGCACACTAACATTGTCTATCCAGAACCAAAATTTCAACCTTTTTATAGCATTAGTTTTCGAGATATTGAGTGTTGAAAATTTCCACATTTTAAACTACCCGAAAATTTAAACCTAAATATCTCGCTTTCTAATCATCAGATTTTAATGAAGTTTTAATCAAATATGCACACTAACATTGTCTATCCAGAACAAAATTTCAACTTTTTTATAGCATTAGTTTTCGAGATATTGAGTGTTGAAAATTTCCACATTTTAAACTACCCGAAAATTCAAACCTAAATATCTCGCTTTCTAATCATCAGATTTTAATGAAATTTTAATCAAATATGCACACTAACACTGTCTATCCTGAACCAGAATTTCAACCTTTTTATAGCATTAGTTTTCGAGATATTAAGTGTTGAAAATTTCCACATTTTAAACTACCCGAAAATTCAAACCTAAATATCTCGCTTTCTAATCATCAGATTTTAATGAAGTTTTAATCAAATATGCACACTAACATTGTCTATCCAGAACCAAGATTTCAACCTTTTTATAGCATTAGTTTTCGAGATATTGAGTGTTGAAAATTTCCACATTTTAAACTACCCGAAAATTCAAACCTAAATATCTCGCTTTCTAATCATCAGATTTTAATGAAATTTTAATCAAATATGCACACTAACATTGTCTATCTGGAACCAAAATTTCAACCTTTTTATAGCATTAGTTTTCGAGATATTGAGTGTTGAAAATTTCCACATTTTAAACTACCCGAAAATTCAAACCTAAATATCTCGCTTTCTAATCATCAGATTTTAATGAAGTTTTAATTAAATATGCACACTTACATTGTCTATCCAAAACCAGAATTTCAACCTTTTTATAGCATTAGTTTTCGAGATATTGAGTGTTGAAAATTTCCACATTTTAAACTACCCGAAAATTCAAACCTAAATATCTCGCTTTCTAATCATCAGATTTTAATGAAGTTTTAATCAAATATGCACACTAACATTGTCTATCCTGAACCAAGATTTCAACCTTTTTATAGCATTAGTTTTCGAGATATTGAGTGTTGAAAATTTCCATATTTTAAACTACCCGAAAATTCAAACCTAAATATCTCGCTTTCTAATCATCAGATTTTAATGGAGTTTGAATCAAATATGCACACTAACATTGTCTATCCAGAACCAAAATTTCAACCTTTTTATAGCATTAGTTTTCGAGATATTGAGTGTTGAAAATTTCCACATTTTAAACTACCCGAAAATTCAAACCTAAATATCTCGCTTTCTAATCATCAGATTTTAATGAAGTTTTAATCAAATATGCACACTAACATTGTCTATCCAGAACCAGAATTTCAACCATTTTATAGCATTAGTTTTCGTGATATTGAGTGTTGAAAATTTCCATATTTTAAACTACCCGAAAGTTCAAACCTAAATATCTCGCTTTCTAATCATCAGATTTTAATGAAGTTTTAATCAAATATGCACACTAACATTGTCTATCCAGAACCAAGATTTCAACCTTTTTATAGCATTAGTTTTCGAGATATTGAGTGTTGAAAATTTCCACATTTTAAACTACCCGAAAATTCAAACCTAAATATCTCGCTTTCTAATCATCAGATTTTAATGAAATTTTAATCAAATATGCACACTAACATTGTCTATCTGGAACCAAAATTTCAACCTTTTTATAGCATTAGTTTTCGAGATATTGAGTGTTGAAAATTTCCACATTTTAAACTACCCGAAAATTCAAACCTAAATATCTCGCTTTCTAATCATCAGATTTTAATGAAGTTTTAATCAAATATGCAGACTTACATTGTCTATCCAAAACCAGAATTTCAACCTTTTTATAGCATTAGTTTTCGAGATATTGAGTGTTGAAAATTTCCACATTTTAAACTACCCGAAAATTCAAACCTAAATATCTCGCTTTCTAATCATCAGATTTTAATGAAATTTTAATCAAATATGCACACTAACACTGTCTATCCTAAACCAGAATTTCAACCTTTTTATAGCATTAGTTTTCGAGATATTAAGTGTTGAAAATTTCCACATTTTAAACTACCCGAAAATTCAAACCTAAATATCTCGCTTTCTAATCATCAGATTTTAATGAAGTTTTAATCAAATATGCACACTAACATTGTCGATCCAGAACCAAAATTTCAACCTTTTTATAGCATTAGTTTTCGAGATATTGAGTGTTGAAAATTTCCACATTTTAAACTACCCGAAAATTCAAACCTAAATATCTCGCTTTCTAATCATCAGATTTTAATGAAATTTTAATCAAATATGCACACTAACATTGTCTATCTGGAACCAAAATTTCAACCTTTTTATAGCATTAGTTTTCGTGATATTGAGTGTTGAAAATTTCCACATTTTAAACTACCCGAAAATTCAAACCTAAATATCTCGCTTTCTAATCATCAGATTTTAATGAAGTTTTAATCAAATATGCACACTTACATTGTCTATCCAAAACCAGAATTTCAACCTTTTTATAGCATTAGTTTTCGAGATATTGAGTGTTGAAAATTTCCACATTTTAAACTACCCGAAAATTCAAACCTAAATATCTCGCTTTCTAATCATCAGATTTTAATGAAATTTTAATCAAATATGCACACTAACACTGTCTATCCTGAACCAGAATTTCAACCTTTTTATAGCATTAGTTTTCGAGATATTAAGTGTTGAAGATTTCCACATTTTAAACTACCCGAAAATTCAAACCTAAATATCTCGCTTTCTAATCATCAGATTTTAATGAAATTTTAATCAAATATACACACTAACATTGTCTATCCAGAACCAAAATTTCAACCTTTTTTAGCATTAGTTTTCGAGATATTGAGTGTTGAAAATTTCTACATTTTAAACTACCCGAAAATTCAAACCTAAATATCTCGCTTTCTAATCATCAGATTTTAATGAAGTTTTAATCAAATATGCACACTTACATTGTCTATCCAAAACCAGAATTTCAACCTTTTTATAGCATTAGTTTTCGAGATATTGAGTGTTGAAAATTTCCACATTTTAAACTACCCGAAAATTCAAACCTAAATATCTCGCTTTCTAATCATCAGATTTTAATGAAGTTTTAATCAAATATGCACACTAACATTGTCTATCCTGAACCAGAATTTCAACCTTTTTATAGCATTAGTTTTCGAGATATTGAGTGTTGAAAATTTCCACATTTTAAACTACCCGAAAATTCAAAGCTAAATATCTCTCTTTCTAATCATCAGATTTTAATGAAGTTTTAATCAAATATGCACACTAACATTGTCTATCCAGAACTAAAATTTCAACCTTTTTATAGGATTAGTTTTCGAGATATTGAGTGTTGAAAATTTCCACATTTTAAACTACCCGAAAATTCAAACCTAAATATCTCGCTTTCTAATCATCAGATTTTAATGAAGTTTTAATCAAATATGCACACTAACATTGTCTATCCAGAACCAGAATTTCAACCTTTTTATAGCATTAGTTTTCGAGATATTGAGTGTTGAAAATTTCCACATTTTAAACTACCCGAAAATTCAAACCTAAATATCTCGCTTTCTAATTATCAGATTTTAATGAAGTTTTAATCAAATATGCACACTAACTTTATCTATCCAGAACCAAAATTTCAACCTTTTTATAGCATTAGTTTTCGAGATATTGAGTGTTGAAAATTTCCACATTTTAAACTACCCGAAAATTCAAACCTAAATATCTCGCTTTCTAATCATCAGATTTTAATGAAATTTTAATCAAATATGCACACTAACATTGTCTATCCAGAACCAAAATTTCAACTTTTTTTTAGCATTAGTTTTCGAGATATTGAGTGTTGAAAATTTCCACATTTTAAACTACCCGAAAATTTAAACCTAAATATCTCGCTTTCTAATCATCAGATTTTAATGAAATTTTAATCAAATATGCACACAAACATTTTCTATCCAGAACCAAAATTTCAACCTTTTTATAGCATTAGTTTTCGAGATATTGAGTGTTGAAAATTTCCACATTTTAAACTACCCGAAAATTTAAACCTAAATATCTCGCTTTCTAATCATCAGATTTTAATGAAATTTTAATCAAATATGCACACTAACATTGTCTATCTGGAACCAAAATTTCAACCTTTTTATAGCATTAGTTTTCGAGATATTGAGTGTTGAAAATTTCCACATTTGAAATTACACGAAAATTTAAACCTAAATATCTCGCTTTCTAATCATCAGATTTTAATGAAATTTTAATCAAATATGCACACTAACATTGTCTATCCAGAACCAAAATTTCAACCTTTTTATAGCATTAGTTTTCGAGATATTGAGTGTTGAAAATTTCCACATTTTAAACTACCCGAAAATTCCAACCTAAATATCTCGCTTTCTAATCATCAGATTTTAATGAAGTTTTAATCAAATATGCACACTAACATTGTCTATCCATAACCAGAATTTCAACCTTTTTATAGCATTAGTTTTCGAGATATTGAGTGTTGAAAATTTCCACATTTTAAACTACCCGAAAATTCAAACCTAAATATCTCGCTTTCTAATCATCAGATGTTAATGAAGTTTTAATCAAATATGCACACTAACATTGTCTATCCAGAACCAGAATTTCAACCTTTTTATAGCATTAGTTTTCGAGATATTGAGTGTTGAAAATTTCCACATTTTAAACTACCCGAAAATTTAAACCTAAATATCTCGCTTTCTAATCATCAGATTTTAATGAAATTTTAATCAAATATGCACACTAACATTTTCTATCCAGAACCAAAATTTCAATCTTTTTATAGCATTAGTTTTCGAGATATTGAGTGTTGAAAATTTCCACATTTTAAACTACCCGAAAATTTAAACCTAAATATCTCGCTTTCTAATCATCAGATTTTAATGAAATTTTAATCAAATATGCACACTAACATTGTCTATCTGGAACCAAAATTTCAACCTTTTTATAGCATTAGTTTTCGAGATATTGAGTGTTGAAAATTTCCACATTTGAAATTACACGAAAATTTAAACCTAAATATCTCGCTTTCTAATCATCAGATTTTAATGAAATTTTAATCAAATATGCACACTAACATTGTCTATCCAGAACCAAAATTTCAACCTTTTTATAGCATTAGTTTTCGAGATATTGAGTGTTGAAAATTTCCACATTTTAAACTACCCGAAAATTCCAACCTAAATATCTCGCTTTCTAATCATCAGATTTTAATGAAGTTTTAATCAAATATGCACACTAACATTGTCTATCCATAACCAGAATTTCAACCTTTTTATAGCATTAGTTTTCGAGATATTGAGTGTTGAAAATTTCCACATTTTAAACTACCCGAAAATTCAAACCTAAATATCTCGCTTTCTAATCATCAGATGTTAATGAAGTTTTAATCAAATATGCACACTAACATTGTCTATCCAGAACCAGAATTTCAACCTTTTTATAGCATTAGTTTTCGAGATATTGAGTGTTGAAAATTTCCACATTTTAAACTACCCGAAAATTCAAACCTAAATATCTCGCTTTCTAATCATCAGATTTTAATGAAGTTTTAATCAAACATGCACACTAACATTGTCTATCCAGAACCAGAATTTCAACCTTTTTATAGCATTAGTTTTCGAGATATTGAGTGTTGAAAATTTCCACATTTTAAACTACCCGAAAATTCAAACCTAAATATCTCGCTTTCTAATCATCAGATTTTAATGAAGTTTTAATCAAATATGCACACTAACATTGTCTATCCAGAACCAGAATTTCAACCTTTTTATAGCATTAGTTTTCGAGATATTGAGTGTTGAAAATTTCCACATTTTAAACTACCCGAAAATTCAAACCTAAATATCTCGCTTTCTAATCATCAGATTTTAATGAAGTTTTGATCAAATATGCACACTAACATTGTCTATCCAGAACCAGAATTTCAACCTTTTTATAGCATTAGTTTTCGAGATATTGAGTGTTGAAAATTTCCACATTTTAAACTACCCGAAAATTCAAAGCTAATTATCTCGCTTTCTAATCATCAGATTTTAATGAAATTTTAATCAAATATGCACACTAACATTGTCTATCCAGAACCAAAATTTCAACCTTTTTATAGCATTAGTTTTCGAGATATTGAGTGTTGAAAATTTCCACATTTGAAACTTCACGATAATTCAAACCTAATTATCACGCTTTATAATCTTCAGATTTTAACCAAATATGCACGTTTTTGGGTTTTTGAAATTTGCAATACATTTTTACAAAATTGCAACATCATGCACATATTAAATAAATTTTTTTTTGCAATGCTGTTACTTCTACTCTAGATTACTCCTGCAAAGCAACATATTTTTTTTTTTTGTTCTGACAGGGCTACACTGGCAGTGCTGGGGGCAATATTACTTCTCTGCATAATCAACAACCGCAAACCGAGCAACGTAATTATAACTGGTAAATATAACTTATTTGTTTCTTCTTTCTCTGTCCGTACAAAAAGAGGGAGGTTATTTTTTTGTTTACGAATTATAAGAGATAAGCAAAATAAACCTGTTATTTAAATTTTAAACAAATTCATTGGTTAATCCATTTTTGAAAGAATTAAAGCAAATTCACTTTTTAACAATTAAAAAAAAATCCATATTTGGTTCAATCGTATCTAATTCTCATTTGTTGGGGGAGTAGAATAAGTGAATTAAAAGTATTCATTTTGTTTATAAAAAAAAGAGAAAAGTTTAATCCATTTTACTATTTAGTTAGAGAAAAATTAATTCATTATTTGTTAAACGAAAAGGTTATTTTATCCATTCTAATTCTCAAGGAACTTATAATCGTAAGGTCAATAAATTGTAATCACAAGTTTGTAAATAAGGAAAAAATTATAATAACATCAAAAATAAAGATGAAATCCATTTATGCATTCTTAATGCACCCGCACAATATAAAATTTTTTAAATTATATTTCACAATTTAATTGTATTTTTGAGAGTTAGGTTATTTTTTTTTCCATTAAAAGTTAAACTGCAACAAAGTATTTATATGTACTTAAATAGAAATTTTTGAAGGTGTTATTGTTTTAAAAGCGGGAGCTTTCAATAAATTTATTTTTTCCTAAAAGTATAAATAAAGAACTAATTGTTATTATGGCTGTAAAAAATAAATCAGCTTTATAATAATTCAAAAGTATGGGTTTTCTGTTCAATTGTGAATCGATATATGTATCGAATTATGTTTAATCAATTCAGGATTCGCTCTGTGCCAAGTTCGATCGCTTTGTTTGTTTTGGTTGTTTTAAAAATGGTGTTTTTTTTTTGTGATTATATGTTTTACATATCTTTTACCAACTAATACTTAAATTGTTGAATGAAGAGCCAAAAATAGAAAGACATTAAATTTGAAAAGTTTAGTTCGAATTTCTTTAAAAATTGCTCATACTATTTTGAGTTGGACTAAACTGTTTGAAAAAGGCGAAAAACGTTCCTGAAAGAAGGTATGTGATCTTGAAAGTACTTTTTTCGATGCATGACTCTTAAAAATTAATTATTCTGGTAACTTGTACATTAATGACGATGTAAGTATTGCTGAACATTTGTAGTAGAGACCTTTCGTGGCTTACGAAGGTTGGTATTGTGAATATTGTATTCTATCTGCGTGCGCGGAAAAATATAAAAAGCACAGATAAATTAGAAGTCGAAGTCGAAGACAATTTTTGTTTATGAATTTAATTCCATTTAGTTCGAAAACAAACTAGCAAGAGTAATGTTCAACAATAAAAACAAAGTCACTTCCAATTTTTTTGTTTTTGACTATCAAAATACAGTCGAACCTCGCTTAACGAGCATAATTCGTTCCAGAACCTTACTCGTTAAGCGAAACAATTTTTTTCATTTAAATTAAAATAAAAGGGGATAATTGGTTCCATGCAAACAAAATTTTGATAAAATTTTTTTTTATAACATTTATTTCGAAAAAATTATGTACATATGATGTAATATAATATAAATTACATATATTAATTGAGATAAATATGTACATTCATAATTAATCCTTTTTAATTATAAATTTGTCCAATGTTCCTTGTTTCTGCCGTCGCTTCAAAATGTGACACAGCATTATCATTAAATAAATTTATAGATCGCATAGCCACAGCCTTATTCGGGTGATAGTTTTCTACGTGTGTTGCAACAGTTTCCCATGCTTTCAACATTTCTCTTATTGCGCTGGAAGATTGTTGTTCCTCTGATATTTTCTCCTCTTTGTCTAATAAATTCTCTTCCACCAATTCTTGTTGTGAAATGTGTTGCAACTCAACAAGTTCCTCTGTGGATAGCTCTTGACTATGATCGTTCAACCCCTAGAACAATCTAAGCCTTTCTTCTCTGCCCAGGTCAACTTCGTTACAATATTTAAACACAAATGTCACTATATGGACTTTCCCTATACACCACTCATTCGGTGAAGTTCGGTTTCGACTGTATCAGTGCATTAGATACGTGGAGAATATGAAACGCATATGCGTAAACAGGAATGACTAATCGAAGAATGCGCAGTTTTCGATGAGTCAGCGAAAACTGCGCAGTCAGCGAAATGTCATTAGAAAACTATCGTTATGCGAAACATCGCTCGCTATAAGAATCAATTTGTTTTACTCGTTATGCGAATTACTCGTTAAGCGAGGTGCTCGTTATGCGAGGTTCCACTGTACACGTCGATTTCATTGAAAGTTAACTTTTAATAGTATTTTCAAGCATTTTTTAAAAATTGAAAAAAAGGCACCTAAAAATCGTGATTTGAATTTAGCATAAAATGGCAGGAAAGAAATAATTCAAAGCATAAAAATTGAACGGAAAATCCATTATAATTTTTGGTTTCCTTTGAAGAGTGATTAAATTATTATTGTAAATATTTCTAAAAAAAAAAAGAAAAGCTCTTCCTACATTTTTCTTTGTAATTAATTATTATAGTGATAATTTTTTTTTGGTTTTCGCAACTTCAGGGAGAGTTAAACTTTATTTTGTTATTATTTAATTAAAAGTATTTAGTGAAGTTTTAGAAATTAAGTATTTAATTTTTCTTGATCCCTAAAGTTTTGAAAAAGGCAATAATATATGGGGGTATGTATTTTCTGTCTGAAGATTTCAAAAAAAAGAAAATAAAATTACAAACATTGTGAGTTGATATTAATTTACAATTTAGTTCAGGTGTTTTGCAACCGGATGTTCAGTTCTGTTCGAAAGCTTTTGGGAAGTTAAGTGAAGAGCAAGTAAAGAAAAGATGAAATTATTGAATTCTAAAGATGTACATAACCTAAAAAAAAAAAAATTAATTTTTAATATTCTATCAAATGTTTACCAAGATCTTTATTCTAAGTATTGTACAATTATGAATCTGTATCAATTTGTTTGGCTAGCAAAACTGATCTCTTGGTGATTTGATGTACGCATCACTTTTTTTCCATTAGGATTTGCTGTTATTGATGCCTTCAAAGTTATATATATTTTTTTTAATCCTACGCCTTCACGGTCAATGGCTACTTCGGCCATGCGACTTCTGACAGCCCAATATAAAATATTATTTATTTTGTGTGCGTCCATGGGCATATTGTCCCGGACATCCTGCAGTTGAGAGCAAGCTAGCAGGTGGGGACCGTTCATAACATCTCCTCCACAAAGCACACAGATACTACTGCCCTTAATGCCAATTTGGTGGAGATGCTTTTGAAGGTAATCATGCCCCGTCACTAATCTAAAGTATGCCACAGCTGTTGATCTAGGCAGATCGGTGGGGGGGAGTCTTGCTTTGTTATTTCCAAGCACCTTCTACTGCTTCCCTTGTGCTTTTCCCCCTTTGTTCTTCGGCCATCTTCGATCAAAATCGGAGCCGGATCTCTCTCTTAGCAGGCGGGGGGGTCTTGAACTGAACTTGATTTGCCCCCACTTTTGCCAATCTGTCAGCTTTTTCGTTGCCCTGGAGTCCAACATGACTCGGGATCCACTGCAGTACAACTTGCTTCCCTTGCGAAAGTAACCTATCTATGAGAGCCCTGCATTTCTTTATAATGATGACAGTCTTTATCATCATAGCCGGTTACTGCTGAAATAACTGCTTGGGAATCCACAAGTAAAGCTAATTTACCCAAAGTTAATTTACCCTCCTTTGAAGTCCGCAAGTAAAAAAAAAGCCTGTATCTCTTTCCCGGGGCTAGAGTTGATTTTGTGTTGGCACGATAGGCCTTTGAAAGAATCTTCACTGGAATGGTCCATTTCTGTGCAGTTAGATCCCTGGTGATGATGGAAACCACCTCTTAAATTCTGGCTGATTATAATGCCTCTGTAATTTAGTAACTAATACGCAAAGACTGGTGGAATTTTGCTGTTTTCTTTTTTGCCAAAGACTTTAGTGAATTCACTCAACTGCAACTCATTTAATTCACAGTAACAATGTAAAGATGATGATAAAAGGGTATCCATATTGAAATGGCACTTTATTTACAAAAAAGGGAAGGCCCAATATTTCTCAAAATAAATTTGTTTCAAGTCCTTGCCTGAATTGCATTTTATTAAAAGAGTTCAGCTCAATTGATTTTCGCAAAAACTGAATAAGAAAAACCAGTAAATTGTCCTTCTGGTAAATGGCTTATCTCAATCTCAGAAGTTTAACTGACCACTCAATTCTCCTATAAGCGATGAGATATTCTTCATTGCGCTGAAATAACACTCTAAATAAGAAAGACTACAGCGCTTTCTCTCAGAGAAGTGTCCTAAAAAAGCAAAAACAAATGTCTACTCGATAGAAGTTGCATATTGTATAGACGGAGGCAACGCCAATGAACGGTGACTGTGATGCCTTCATTCATAAGAAGATTAAAGATGATCTGGGCCCTCCGTCTCCCAGTACTGGGACACGATATATTCATGCTGGACAAAATACACTTCACCCTCGCTATTCACATTGCTAAAAAAAAAAAAAAAATCAGAGAATAATAAATATATAGACACCCGATTTTTAATCAAAGAAACAATCAATTATCGCAAAAAATATTTGCATCTAGCCCAGAAAACAGGACAAAAAGTCAAATAACGGAAACTAATAAAATAATAGAATTTCTATTTTAGGTCGCGTAAATTTGTTTAACTCGCCTATAATCTTTCTTAGTAATTTGTTGTATTTAATTGTGCCTTTTATTTGAATTAGGAGGAAGAAAAATGGAAGAAATAAAATTGACTATTAAAAGAAACAAACAAATTTACTAGATTTTTCGAAAATATATTCTAAAAAATAAAAATAAAATGAAAAAAATATATATAGTTAAAATAAAAAGTGAACTAAAAAAAAAAATGTAAACACTGTTTATTAGTACATATAAAAAAATGTGATTGTCTTACATATCAGTATTAAAGCTGTTTTATATTTGTTTCAAATCAGAAATTTTGTAAACATTTTTGTTTATGAAGGGAAAAATAATTAACTGTGTACATATATTTCTTCTTTTTTTTTTGTTATTAAATGTTAAGTTATTAAATGTTGAAATGTGTTTGGGTGTCTCATTGTAATTGTTGAAGATTATAATCGAGACTTGATGTTCGATTAAATCGATTTAATTCTTCTCTAAAATGGCTATCGATCGTTTAAGGGTAAAAAAATATAATAATATTAACGTAATTTTTATTTTTCTTAACGTTTCGACAGACTTTGTTTGTCTTGGTATTTATAGATTGATTGATGACGTAAGGAACTACTACTATAAGTTATAGAAAGAAAAAAAAAAAACTTAAAATTTATATAGTTTTACAGTGTCTGTATGTGTAAATTATATGTACCTACCTGAAACAGTTCGCCAAAACGTACTGGTGGCAGCCATTAGGTTGATCATATGCCTTTGTTGACTGAATAAATACATGCATCGTATATATCTGGTAAAGGGCAGTCGGTTCAGTTTCTATCTAAAAGAAGATAGAACAACCTCTATCCTAGAAATTCTAATTCAAATCTCCTATTTTCTTCAAGATAATAAAACGTAAACATGTAAGTCAAAAGAATTTTTTTTTTTTCAACACATGTAAGAACAAACAAACTTATAAAAGCTGATGTGTAATTCAAAATTCTTCTTTACTTTGAGGCACCCCTCTGCTAAAGAAAAGCAAATTTTATTAGCTTGTTTCTCACTTTATTTATTTTTTTTATTAATCTTTAGTAAATCCTTCGTTAACTAAATGAGAGAAAAAATAGGAAAACCTGTTTAAACATAGAAATTTAACAAAAAAAAAATAATAGTCAAAAAATATAGAACAGACCAAATTATAACCTAAATTATATTTTTGAATTTATCACACTACAATAGAAATAAAGATTTCTTTTACCTGTTTAGAGTGCGAAATTTAATTTTCATCATAGCTTTAAGAAAATCCATTTAAAAAGAAAAGTATTCAATGAAATTAATATAATTTTTAAAATTAAACGAAATTTATGGTGTAAACATTGTACGTGTGATCTTAGAAAGAGGTGAATTGCTCTTACATCTTCTCAGTTTGATTTCAACTATATATCAGAATTATCTTAAAAATTATGTTGAACTCCCCCTGAAAAATTAAATAACAAAAAAAATTAAAGAAACTATGGCCTAAAAAAAAAAAGTTTAAAAATGTAAAACTAATTATATAGAAAAAAATGAATAGTGAAAAAAGCAAATCTATTCAAATGAGTAAATTCCGTGTTTAATAATTATGATAATAAAGTATAATTATAATGCTTTCTGCTACAAAAATAAATAAAAAAAAAAACTGCCATATTTTTTAGAAAGAACGGCGTTGTAGAGATCATTGTTGTAAAAAATTGTATCATGTACGGGAGATAACTTTTTTGTTTTTAATCTAAATAATTTATCGGAATTTTTTCATTGCATCAAATTATTAGAAAATAATGAATTTACGACTGTCAACTGAAGTGTTGCATAAATAAAAACAAAAAGTTGCAACTGTTATATAAATAATTACACGCAATCTTGTTTTTAATATAAAAAATAAAAAAAAAAATTAAATGTATTACGAAAAAAAAACAAAACAAAAATTACAGCAGACCAGTGAAATTAAATACATATGGTATGTATTCTTTAGAATTCTTTGTTTGGTTCTATTTGTTGAAACTTTTCGATTTAAATTACCTAATCGATTAATGTTATTTTAATTTTCTAAAATCTAATGTTATTATGTAGGCAGTGTATTTCTGAAAAATAAAAGAGAAGAAACTGAAGAGCAAATACTTCCATGTAAATTATTTTTAAATTGAATTATAAACTGTGGTTATTTTGAAGGTAAACAAAACTCACAGAAAATGAAAGTAAATGTAAATAAATTATTTAAAAAAAAAAAAACATCGTTATAATCTCTAGTGCTGAATAAATGTTAATTATTAATTTTGCATTTTTATTTTTTTTAAATTCTAAATGTGTAAAAGTGAATCCCACAAATGTTTTGCTACTTTTTTTGAGGTATGTCTGAGGTTAAAACATGTTTCAAGTTTAAGAATTTTTTGTACGTTTAACCAGCGGGCCATTCGTAAGTTGTTCAAAAAAATATTCGGTTGCAATTATAAAAATTTGAACCTTAAATTCAAACAGCTGTTTTGAAATCTTTTGAAAACTTCTCAATAATGATTATTTTGGCAGAGAGTGGGTTGGTGGATCGATTGTGCGAGTTAAAGGTAATGAAATGTCAGACAAGATATTGAAGGTAAATAATTTTCTATTTTATATTATGTACAAGTATTTCTTTAACTTACTCTGCCAGGCTTAATACAGTATTTAGTTTTCCAATTTTAAATGTTTGATATTCCTGAGTAAGATAATTTGTACAAAATGGTAAAATGACAAGCAAAACTTTTAAAAGTCGTCCGCTGGACAGTCAAGAGGAAGTGAATCATTTTTCCCACCTCTCAATGCACAAAAATCTGTCCGTTTCAAAAATGGTGGCAAGAGGGGGGAAAAAAATGGTATCCTAGAATGAATTCGAAAATCAACAACTCACCTTTGTCAATGTTACAAAAACTTCAACTTTAAAACAGCTGGGTTGAGAAAAAAAAAGAAAAAATTAAAACAAATGAACTTTTAATCGATATTTTTTCTTTAAAAAAAAAAAAGAAAAGAAAAATTATTACAATTTTTAAAAAATACAATATAATCAGTCGCCAAAATTTATGAATATAGACCACATAATTTACATTCAAACATACACACACTCAATTTAAAGAAACACATATTTTCTCAATGTGCTCTTCAGTAGAACTGAAAATAGGGGTAAAGGGAAAAAAGTACATAATTTTAATTTCTTTTCGTTTAATAGTTTGTTTTTAAAGATTAGCTTCTTCTCTGTTTACTTCTTTTAAAAATATAATCGATAAAAAAAAAATTGTGCACATCATATGTATCGATAGAAGACAACTGATTTTCTTTCTAAAATGCAATATTCTTAACAACACTAGACTTACTTCATAAAATTAGAGGAAAAAAAAAAATAATAAATTTGCTTTTCTTAATACTGAATCGTTCTTATAACAATAAAAATTCTGTTTGATCAAAACTTCAAATTAAACCAGCCTTTTATTCCCCTATTAATACAAAAACAAATTTCACCTAAAGTTGATAAATTTTTGTTTTAAATTAAGAAAGGTCTAAATGTTTATGAATGAATAATAATAAACTGTGTCGATTAAGAGAAATAACTGTACTCGTATTTAGGTTGGGAAAAGTGTATATTTATTTTCGAAACTAACAAAAATTTTTTTAAAATAATGATTGCTATGTAAATGAATTAGTGAATCAAAGATTTTGTTCTAGTTTTTATATTTTCCTAATTTTCTACAGATACGCTGTTTTTTCTTTTTTTCTTTTTTCCTAACCTAACCTAAAAAATATATTTGTTTTTGTTTACAATCGTACTGAAATAAGTAGATTGCAATTCAATGGCAGTCTTAAATTCTTTTTCTTTTATTTAAGATTTATAAAGCATAATAAGTTAAACAAATAGTTCATATTATTTTATAATTGCGAGGTTTCTAATACAGTATACGCCATTTTTCAAACTAAAATAAATACTACTTACATCAATCGATGTATGATGCCGAAAATAAACAAAGATTTTTTTTTTTTAGATTAGGCAAGAATTTTTGCCTGCTTATACGTCTAAAAATGTCTCTCGAATTTCGAGAAACTTGAGAATGGCTGTAGACCAAGAGCAATCACACATGATATATTTGTGATTGGTTCGCCAATACGTATATAGATCCCAGACGAAAATTTATTGCATTGGAAGACGTGTCTGGACATGAACTTTTGGTATGAGGACTCTTTATAGGATCTTAATATAGGAAGAAAATGCTGATGAAGTTTTAAAGGAACCATTGCGACCAACCGGCCAGTTCTATGCTATAATTATGAGGATCGCTATTATAAAAGGACAAAAATTGGAAAGATGCGGCATAACTACAGTAAAGGTAAGTCTGGGCACGACTTCTAGACCTGAAAACAGATCTGGCACACCAGATGCTTTGGTTACAGCTTCCCACATCCGGATTACTGAAACTTCCAAAATTCCCCCGATTTACCACAAATTTTAAGTAGTTTGAACAACAAACCATCTAACTAGCAAAATACAATATAGATTAGTTAAGTAGAAAAAAAGTTGACTAGAAATTAAAAAGATAAAAATTACGATCCACTTCAAAAGAAAAGCTGAAAAAAGATATTTTATCCTCTAGTCTGAAAACTCCTATGTCTTACTAATACTGAAAATATTTGATTCTAACAATAATTTTACCTTATTTCATTTATGCACGTCTTTACATATTCCTTTACAATACCATGAGAATAGCTATGAATAAAAGTATTTGATAAGGAAAAGACGAAATAATTTCTGAAAAACGGACTAAACAATTTTTTCCCTCTAAACTGTAAATTTTCCTTCTTTGAAACTTTTAAAAGAAAGCAAGTTAGATAAATAAATCTCTTTTCAAAAAATAAAGAAATAATAAAAATAACTTTACCGTAACTATTACAGTTATTTGAAAATAAAATCACAGCTCTGATTGTTAGAAATGTAAACAAAAACAAATTCATAAGATTGTGATTCTTGATTTTATAAAACATAATTCCAACCCCTTTCGAGTTATTAAACCAATTGAAATGACGTTTTTTAAATGTTTTTTTAATAAAGAGAATTTTCAGATTTCCTTTACCTATTTCCTTATATAACATTATTGACTTAAAAAAAAGTGTAAATCAAATTCTTAACACAAATCTGTTGAACAATCCTCTTTAAATAAAAAAAAAAGCACAGCCTTGTTTGGGTAGGTGCATTTGCAGTTCTTAGAAGAAATCTGAAAACTTTACCAAGAAGTTGTCTCATATTTCTAGAGTCAACAGCTTCAGTATGTCCTAGTAAACAGACTATAATCACGCTTCAAACATAACGTACTATCACAAAAAGATTGAAGTATCACCATAATCTATCCAAGATAGCCAGAAATGCGTATAACGTCGAAGCGAAGTATCCTAAGATCTCGAGATAAACGAGATAATGATTTGGTACTTCAGAGCCTAGTAAACTGATTTTTCATCTAATCAGTACCAAAAAAAAAAACCAAGCCGTGCCCTAGGACATGCGCATAGATTACCTGTCAAGGAAGATTGCCACACTTTTTTTAAGCAGGATTAAATCACATCCGCTGAACATCAGCATTCTCTGAAACGATCATTCATTTTTTTTTTTTTTTAGAATTGATTAAAAACTCTTCTAATATTGACATTTCAAAAATTCAAGCAACCGAAAAAGTATTCACAACCTCAAAACAATGAAAAAAAACCAGTGAAATATAGAAAATTAGGAATATATCTATCAGCTGTTAACATAAATATGTTTAAAGATTCGTTCATTAAAGGATTCGATTGATTTCTTACGAACATTTACTACATTAATTTAAATCTTTTTGTTAACGATAGGTTATTATTTCTATACATAAAATAACCATGGTAATTATAGATTCTAAAGAAAACGATTAAGTAAATTTAGATTCATAATTTATTTCATTTTCACTAGTATTGCTATAGTAAAGTTACTTTTACTCTAATAATGATGTGTCTAGAAAACCACAGACTCTCTATTGGAATGAATATATATTGTTTAATTGTATTTTAAAAACTATTTTGTGTATTTATTTTCATTTTGTGTAAGTTTTTTAACCAATTTTATTTTAAATTTACTAGTACCCTATTGGTCTACTTTTTTTCCAGTTTAAAAAAAACATCAATTCCGTTTGAAATCAAATTTTCTAATTACGATATTACTTTTCTCTTTCCTTTTAAAATGATATTTGTAAACAAGTTTTTTATTTTATTTTTCTTTGCAATATTTCAAAACTCAATTAAAAATGTACGAAAAGGAAAGAATACCACAAAAACGGTATAAAAATTTGAAATAAAACTTAACCAACCATCCATATTTTCAACTTAATATAAGGATGAGCTTTTTAATTCAAATTAAAAATTCATATTATAGTATAACCTGATTTCCACCTATTCTCCGTTATTTTTAATTTTATTATTTACAAAATTCGTTGAAGTATTCCCGTAAATCCTTAACGGTTGGTGCTAAGTGTAAAGTTAATAATTTTGATTGGAGCATACACTGGAATCGATATTTTAATGCTAATATTGAAAAATTTAACTAATTGTAAGGTTATGTTTTGATGATTACAAAAAACATAACTTCGAAATAATTTCTGACTTTTTTAATTTTAATTTTTAAGGCAACAACGTCTCTATCTAAATTTCACATAATTCTTTTAATTCTCAATAATGGAAGAATCGTATGTTTTTCTATTGCTAAAAGAGTTTTCTATCGTTTCGTTATTGTTTGATCAAAATCTTGAAACTTTCGTAAACACTGCTAACTGTATTGAAATCTGCGATGGAGATGATGATGATGATGATTAAGATTTTACGTAGTATGGTTAAAGGACCTGTTTTAGGTCCACACTTTCAACGATCGTCACAACCAGGATCCGATAACCTAAATCGATAGCGAGTGAATTGAAGAAAAAACGAATCATCTAAAACCGTAACTCAATTTCGATATTTAATTTTTTTTCTTTTTGCATAACCAAACATGTGTTTGCGTCACAGCATTTTTGGTTATGGAGACGTACGAATTATATTTGGAAGCACTGTTTATTTCAACGGAACGTGCACATGTGAAAACTATCCTTCATAGCTGTAAGTGCTTCTAATTAATTTGTCTTGATTTTACACGATATATTTTTAAAATTTTATGTATTAACATTTTTAAATAATTAGGGAATTAAAGACCAATATCTAAGCTATGATAATGTTCTTGTGGAAAATTGTGATGTATATATTTATAATTAGCAATAACTCGAATTTAGTTGGAAATCCAGATCATACATTATATTATGAACTTTTCTTGCAGAAAAAATAGAAATCACTTCCTAAGATTTGCACATTATATCGGCAAACGGTGTAAATTTTTTTTACCATTTATCTATTATACGCTAAACGTGTAAGTTTTGTAAAAATGTGCTTTACTGGTTTTTTTTTTTGTAGATTTTTATATTAGTTTTATTATTTTTTTTAAAGTCTACTTTACTATATAATATAATGCTTTAGTAGGTGATATTATTTATGATTTGTAAGTCTGTCGGTTTATTTTTTATTTTTAACAGGCTACTGCTGCACTATAGATGAATTGATCTTGTTCTACAGGTTTCTTCATCCATACACCAAGTCCAGCTTTTTTGAACGCAGCGATCATATATGTCTTTGCATCCTGTTTGCAAAACAAATAAAGTAAAATAAATAAAGGAATTATTTCATTATTCTCAAAAAATAAAATTAAAGAATGTTCACATACTGTTTAAAAAAAAAAAAAATTTCAATTTTAGTAGGGGAGTGCTAATGAAATCGATTTATTTTAGACAAAAGTTGGTATTATAAGTAACCCGAAAAACTCCTACGTACATTCTGTAGTTACCGTTTTAGCAACTTTTAGAATTTGGTGTAACTTTCACAAAATACATCTCACTAAAGTATGCAAGTTGATGAGGTGCACCAGAATGTGGGCTCCCGCTAAGCGAAGACCGTTCGCTTCCTAGGATTAGGGGGCAGTTTCCCAGGTTTTGGGGGTGGTATAGACGCAGTTAACCGGACTACAATCCTTTGTTTCCTTAATAAGTCTCAAGAAATGCCTAGAAAGGGCACAGGAGAGGTGGGATGTTTGCATCGGTATCCCTAATTTTCCTTTTAGAATTAGGGATCCTCTTACACGCAATACAAACACCGAAATTCCTTTAAAAAATCATCCAGAAAACGTGCATTTCAGGTGAAAAAATCCCAAATCTGAACAACTTCTTACTGTTACAAAGGAGACCAATCGTGCATGAACAAGAAAATAGATAATGGCAGCAAATGAAAATACCGTACCCTACATACAATAAGAACGGCTTTTGTATTTCAGAATATTATAAAAGTTTGTTGAAGTCATTGCTACGTAAAAAGTCATTTTGTAGTGAAATTTTCACATCACAAAAGCTCTTTTCATGAAGCGACAGTAAACAGAAAAATATAATACAAAAAAATAACTGAAATCCAAAAAAAAGAAAACACTTGAAAAAAAAATGGGTATTTCATTTTTAGTTGTTGTTAAGCATTTATCCTCTTAATAAATAAAAAATATTATTGCCCCAAAATAATAAAAATACACTCTCAAAATAAAAAAAAAAATTTATAGGCAAAATAAACATGAATAAATAAATGAAATAAATATACAGCATTTTATGTCCTTTATGTGGACTGAAAGCAATTAATGTTACTATATAATGAATAAGCACAATGTTGCCTAAACAAATATGGTTGAAGCATTTTAAATATGTGTTGTCTCACCTTGAATCAAATTTTGTAAAAAATTTGGAATTGTAAAAAAAAATGCTTTAAATTCATATTATAAATATTTAAGCAGGAATTTTAATTTTATAATTAATATGTGTAGAGTTCATAAATTTACTTCTTTTTGCAGAACTTTGTCTCTCGGAAGTATTTGCAAATTCAAGTTTTTTAATATTTAGTTATATATATATAAGAATAAATTCAGGACAGGTGGATAAAAGTTCGCCCGTTTGTATATTCTAAAGCCAACAAACCACTTTCTATCTGAAGTGCAATTTATGCAATTAATCGTAGACACTAGGTCTAGTCTCACCAGTCCTCCTCTTCAACCTGATACTGGAATCAGCTATAAGAAACATAGAGGTGAATGCTGGGGGGAAACATCTACAACAGGATCATCCCAATATCTGGCATATGCTGATGAAGTAGCAATAATCGCAAGATCAGCTGCGCAATTGAAAAAGGCCTACACTGAGCTGGAATATGGGGCTGCTACATATGGGGCTTAAGGTGAACGAGGGTAAGACAAAATATATGGTGACAACTAGGAGAGCAAGAAGATTTGGCAGCCTACAAGTTGCTCAGCACGTTTTTAATGGCGTAAGTAACTTTGAAGTATTTGGGTGCCACCGTTTACTACAAAAAAACGAGGTAAAGGAGGATATAACCAGTCGGATTGCAGCTGCAAATAGGTGCCTATGGGACATTAAGCCCGATCCTCCGAAAAAGGGACATCTCGAGAAATGCCAAACTCACCATTTTTACAAGACCCAGTTCTATTATATGGCTCAGAAACATGGACGCTAACCTCAGTGGATGAAAGTACGCTGAACTGCTGGGAGAGAAAGGTATTGAAAAGGATTTATGGCCCGGTGGTGGAGAATGGTACTTATAGATGTAGGAAAAATGCTGAGCTGAGGGAGCTTTCTAAGGAGGCGAACATTGTAAAGAGCATTAAGCTGGGAAGACTACGCTGGTTGGGGCACCTCCACAGAATGGACCAAGGTAGAGCAACTCGCATCGCCTATGAAGGGCATCCCGGAGGTAGAAGGCCTAGAGGGAGGCCAAGACTAAGGATGGTTGAACAAGGTGGAGGAGAACCTCTCCAAGTTAAATGCGGGAGGATGGAGAAGGAAAGCGAGTGATAGAACGGCTTGGAGTGAATTGTTGGAGGACAACAATCCCCTACAAGGGCTGTAGAGCCATGGAGTAAGTAAATCGTAGACACTAAATCCACAAATTCATTGAAAGTTGGTAAAGTGGCAAAATTTAGCAATATTTTGAATTCTTTTGCTAATTAAATTTTAATTTAAATGATATTGAAACAGAATTCAATACAAAATTACTACATTTACCAATACTACTGAAATTACAATTTAATATTGATCAATTACGATAAAACTAACCACACATTTAAAATTTCGATTCCATCAAAATTCCTGCTCAATGTGCAACACAACAATGAAAAAACAAAGTAACATCTCTTTTTTTTATAACAATAATAAATTTTGTGCGGCAAAATTACATCAAAACCTTGAATAAAAAAAAAAATGACTTATTTATATTTAAAAATAATAATAATAGTAATAATAATAATAAGTTATTAATTACTTACTGCATTTATGAATAATCTCACCTACCTCGAATGCTAAGTTGCAAAACGAAGTAATGTACCCTGCTTTTTAAGAATTAGTTATAGTAAACGAACTTAACTGAGAAACTGTATTCAAAACTATACTTTAAATTTTCGATCTAGCTAATATTTTTGGGCTCAGAATCAGAGAAATTGTTAATAATTTCCACCCAGGAATCTCACGTGGTTACTTAAAGAAAACCTTCCTAAATTAATGCTCTTTTTTCACGATAGAGTAGAAATTAATTTGGAAATCTTTAAAAAATTTGTGGTCATTAAATTGCACAGAGATAAGAAGACATTTATAGTAGCCGCAGATAGATGGTAATTTATTATGAATTCATAATGAATTTCAATGAACTATGTATTGCTTTAAGGCATCAGGGAATGAAAAGTCCCTGAAGTGGATTTGCCGCCTTCAAGATCCTCCTTAAAGGGCGGCAAGGTAATGTTGACATCAGAGAACTAATGAAGGTGTGGCTTGCTTATCAGCTGGTGAGAAATGGATCTGCACTCTCTCCATTCATTTATCAAAGACGTATTACCAAAAGCTCTGTAAGTACGGTACGGCTCTTACATTGTAACTTTGGAGAAAGCATGGTAAATCCTCTCCGAAAACGTGTCCAGGAATCAAACAAGGAAAGAAAAGAACTGTCCAATTCGTGGCAAGCAGGCTTCCTTACTGGAGCTTGGTAGAGTCAGGAAATTTACCTCACAGAATGGGATTGTTATTTAATCGTAAAAACTCGTGAGAAGAATCTGGCCTGGAGTTGGGAGGATAGGGCTTCTCGTATCTTCCTGTTGGATATGAGGCAGACAGAGTTCATAACGCAACAATGACTTTTGGGAAAAAATCCTGAACCTTGTAAGGATGTTAAGATTTACTTAATAGACTATCTAGACTCGAGGATGGTACAATTAAGCCGATTGCAGCAAAATTACGATTATTACCTTTAAAATAATCATTTCAAACTTGAATCTAAAATTTCTCTGTTATTTCAGCATTAATTTTGATTCACTCCTTACATATCTTCATAGATATCCATGAAAAAAAAAACAAAATGCTGGTTGATTGCCTTAAAAGCAGAAGGATAAACAGTTTTATATGGAAAACGAATGAGTTTTGGACTCACATCCCTAATTATGTAGCTATCCTGGTAATACGAGAGGCTAGACTCCAAGCTTAAGCTTAAAGTAATCAAGATTCTGTTAATCAGGCACCAAAAATCACTAATCGAAAGTTGTATGTATCATCAATTTATCAGTAACATCCGTTTACTAAAAAAATTCCTCTTAAAAAAAAACACTTGATCAGCTGACCGCCACAAAAAAAAAATGGAAGTAAACTCATACAACCGCACACAATTTTTTTTTTAATTGATGGGGTGAGTTCTTCCGGCCAATATTATTTTTGCGGCGTCTCCGTAGAGAGAGAGAGACAGAGAGAGTGACGAGACAGATGGATGTTGGGCCTTCGTACTCAGATGATGTTCCCTCTATTATCAAGCCTATGCCATACTCAAAATCCCACATTTGAGTACATCACACGCTTCACAATTGAAAGAATATCATCTAAGGAAGAAGGAAAAAAAACAAAACAAAAAAATTAACGTAAGAAAGAAAGAAAAAAAAAATAATTCTCCGTTAAAATTAAAATAAGGTTAACAAAAATTTAAGTGTAACAGCTTACATAACCTACAGATGTGTTAGATATAATTGTGGTTGTTTCAAGACTTTAAAAGTCAGGATTAAAATTAAAAGTACAAAAAAAAAAAACCGACAAAGTCGTCGATTTTATCCAGCTTTAGATTATTACTCAATCAATAGGCTAACACGAACAGTGAAGGGAACTACGTATTTCTATATATTTAAAGGTTAGGGAAATTTGTAACAAAAAAAAAATCGATATGGCATATTCGATATTCTTTTCAATACATCAATAAATTCAAACAATTTGGGGGTTGGGGTTGGTTAATCATCTGTCCCAATAAAAAATCTCCATCTAGCGTTTTGACCCATCTAGCCAATTTTCAATAAAACGTAACAATATTCGAAGTTGAAAAAAAAAAAATTCAAGAAATCCCAAGTATATTATAAGAAAAGAAAAAAGAAAGCTGGATAAAATCGACACATCGTTATTATTAGGTTTGGTAGAAATATTATTTATTCAAATTAGATCGAATTAGACGTAGTTTTTTTTTTTTTTCTATTGCATTTAATAAATACTATAGTTTTTGGATTCGATTTATCTTAAAATATCATCTATCCTGAAAATAAAGTCAAAAAAGATTTTTGGATGTTAAAGTGAAATTATTAAAAATAATTATCTAAGTAATTCAGATAATTTAACTTTTAAATCATCGTGCCAGCCTTGAATGTTCTGTAACAAGTTTAAATTCACTACCGTAAATATAATTAATTCCATGGCCTTAATGGCTTAATTTTTAAGATTTAACTGAACTATACAATTAAAAGTGATTATAAAGGCTGAGCCCCCATATTTCCTGCCGCCCCAATGGCACCAAAGAAAAGAGTTAAAGATAAAAAGATTTTTATTGTTAGTAAAGAATGTACTTCTGGTCTGGATGTCCAGGTCTTTGGGTATTACAAGAAATGAGAAAGGAATATGGTTAGCCTAAACGCCTCTCTTTCTCCTTTATTGGTCCAACAACCTATACTTGACACCCTTTGTTGGTCCAACATCCTATACTTGGCACCCTTTATTGGTCCAACAACCTATACTTGGCACCGTTTACTGGTCCAACAACCTATACTTGGCACCCTTCATTGGTCTAACAACCTGTACTTGACAGGTTTTCTGGCAAACTGACAGTAAACAGCCAAAAATGGACTTCTTTTCTTAACATCCATCATATGTGTGGGGCTCGGAGAACTGTCTGTCAGTAGTCTATAAAATTGGTGATTGGTGTACCAGACAGAGCAAAATAGTGAGTTGATTCTTGTGTCATTCATGGACAATTTTTAGATCCATTACTGCGCATTGAGATTTGGGGATGACATTTTTTAGTTAACAGCAGTTTGTGGGATACCTATCTCCTGTGGTTAAAGAGAAAATACCAACTTTTCTCATGATGGATTTTTTTTTTTAATACATATATAATTGAGGGGAAAGTAGGTTCAGAATATTTATTCCGCATTAACTGAAGAAGGAGAGCTTTAGGGTAGTTCTTTCTCCATAATGTCACAAGACAACGGTCAGCGATAACCTTAGATGGCTCTAATCCAGATCTGCATTTTTTTTTTTAATCCGAAACAGGCTCAGATTGATGGTACGTTTCTTCAGTACCTATAATAACCTGAAGGGATTTGGTTGGCGTAAGGTTAACCTAAAAGCAGATAATAGCGTGATCACTTCATTCATCTTTTGAACTCGCTCAATAGCGAAGTAATATCGCGATAGAAATCTTCAATTTTAACATCCGTTCATTGGCAATTCACAGGAAGTTTTTGAGGCTCATCAGGAGCTTTTGAGGAATCAGGCCATTTCCAAATGCCCTCATTAATTTGTTTTTGTAAGATTCCTTAAAGTATTGTTTTTTGTTTTTTTTTTAATGAGTTGGAGACGATTATTGCATTAAAAGAAAAAGTCTGACGACACAAAATTTATGCTTTGAGGATATTTTGTAAAGATGACTAGAGTGTTAGCTGAGCACTAGATTTATAGTTTGAACTGAGTACAACTCACTTCTATCACATCTGGATATTTAGCTTTAAGAATATTGCAAAAAATTATCAAATTTTCATTAAGAACACAAATTGATTGATTTTCTTCTATGTTAAAATGTGTTTTAACCATTAGTTTAGTAGACAAAAAATAAGATAAATATAATGAAACAAAAAAATAATTTTGATTGCCTTCTAAATTACAAACAAAAAAATTGAAGAAATATATTATATATATATACACATAAAAATTGAAACACAAAATATTTACTTTAAAATTACCTTATAATTTTCAACTAGTTCTTTGGCATCTGAATATACCTCAGGAGCAGTTTCCAACGTTATCCCAGTTTTTGTAGGAATTTTCTTTCTTAATAGTTCATGAAATTTTATAAAAAACATTTGCTTCGATAGACGAGAAACATTACCAGTATTACATTTTCCGGTAACAGCATTTATAACTTCCACAATGGTGCCATCATCTATAAAAAATAAAGAAAAAAGGAAGTATTGAACGATTAATATCTTGAAAACCCTTAGAATCTCATTAAAATTATTTTTACTATTAAAAATGTTTCAAATGAAAATGATCGATTTGCCCATCATACTTAATGAATATGAATAGTTTTAAAAATCATTGGAGCGAATACCGAAATAAATCAATATTCATACTTCTCATCGATAGTTAACCTTATCAACAAATATGATTGTAATTAAAAGATGCTATATGTTTAATTTAAGTATGAGTCTTTTTTTTTAAAAAAAGTACAATCTTTTGTATTTACTGAGGTCTACAACTGTTAACTATTTAAGAAATTTATTAAGCTTTTTTTTTTAAAGAACCCTTTCGGCACTACGGCCTTTATAATATAAAAAAATAATAAAATTATCGATGTAATGAAAATTCCAAAATCAGTTCTACTTGAACGGATCTTTCTACTTTAATGAACGGATCTTTCAGTTTTTGACTGCCATTTTGGAAATGCAACCTAGATTTTTCTCGTAACTTCGTGTGTAGGATCTAAGTTTTTATTGGCATAATTCTAGAAAATTTCGTTCTTGCCTTTTTGAGCTGTAAGTTAAAAACTTTTACTCTTTTTTTTAAGTTAGCAATGCAAAAAACTGTAAGAGAAAACGTGTTCACAAATAATTTGTTTCTTTTTAATTACATCTTCACTCTCCATGAAGCAAAATGTTAGATGCTTTACCTTTTATCCAATTAATACTATGATTTGGTGCTTTTCCAGTCTGTCTAGCTTCTGGAGAACTAGTGGTGTTCATTAATATCTTATTCAACCTAAAAGGAGGTGGTAAACCAATTAGAGTGTTCTCTATTCGTCCATATAATGCTCTGAAAATATAAATGTGATCAGAATAAATAAATATTTATAGATATGTAGTTACATTTCAGTTTTCTAAATTGAAATAGTTATAACAAAACCTCCTGAGATGTGTCTGATGG
Organism: Rhodnius prolixus; assembly: GCF_049639745.1. Taxonomy (NCBI): domain Eukaryota; kingdom Metazoa; phylum Arthropoda; class Insecta; order Hemiptera; family Reduviidae; genus Rhodnius; species Rhodnius prolixus. The sequence continues at coordinate 41,971,958 of NW_027411634.1, forward strand.
AAGAGCGAGCCAACCACGATGCTATGCAAGTAGATAGGCTCAATGAAATGAGACAAGAGTGAACCTTGTAGACCCACAACGTTCCACTTGGCCACCTTGTCACTACATGACATTGTCAGCAACCTTTCTCCCTAAAGAAACAAACAGCAGTAAGTAAACCACACAACTAACTTAGAATTATTGGTAATTTTAAATTCAATCTATAAAATCGATGCAGAAGGAAGTATAGAACGAAAGACAAGCTTGGGCAGACCTAGTTAAACACAAGGAAATGACCAAAGATTGATGAAAGGAACGAGATTTTCCGAAATTTAGAAATTCAGCATTTTGAGGAAAATTATTTTTAATATTTAGGTATTTTTATTTTCTTAAAAAGAAAGTGTAGAAAATTTCGTTTCCGAAAAAAATATATCGATTACAATTAGTGTACCTAAATGCAGTAATAGAAAAATTTATAAAAGTGAATAATTTACCTGCATGACCCCATCCCAAGTCTGTATGGAATCAGCTGATTTAACTGGTATAGTACCCTCACCGGACTCAATTTTAGTCCTTAGCTGGCCCCTGGACTGTCTATTCGGATGACGATCTACATCTTCACATGTGTTCTCAGCATCATGTGGCGAGAATATTCTATACAAGTAAATCTCATTAAAAATATTATAATAATGCTATTCATTTTAGAGAAAACCATGAAATCAAGATATTAGATATAGATATAATATTGGGGACTGGCTGTGCCCTTAAAAATGGAATTATTACTTCTAACGATTCCCTGGCCAATGAGGGAAATTAGTTTCAGTCTGACATTAAGATCGACACGATAATAAAAATTCATCGATGTATGCATTAATTTGTATATTTTATCCAGAAATGGACAAAATCCACTATAAATTTCCTGTATTGCTTAAAAAAAAAAAAGGACAAACGTTATCTTAAAAATATTTTTAACCACTAAACTGTTGCTTCTTAGTAGCAAGTCAATTTAGAAAATTAAATAAGACGCACGAGATAGATATAAAAATATTGTAGTAAGTCTAGAATCTAGACTCTAGATGAACATTAATTTTCATGGGATTGGGGATAAAAAAAATCTTTATGGTGGGCAACAGGTTTATATTAATCACAGATGAACCTAATTATGACTGATACAAATAATAACCTCGCATCCCCACACGGTGAAGTGCTAATATAAAGATGAAATCTTATCTCCGGTTTTAAACAGAAACCTTGGCCGTCTTCATTTCGTATAAATATAGAATCATTAGCAGTAGCTGTAACAAATTAAACAAAACTTACGTATTTTTACAAAAACTGGATCAAACTATAAAAAAAAAAATATTTAAAAACATTTAAAAGAAAAAAGCTCACCAGGATTAGCATGTAAAAGCAGTTGACTATAAAAATATCTGACAAGACCTCTTCTAGAGATAATCTCTGCATGTGAATCATTTAGTACTGCACCTTTTACAGAAATATGTTCACCACCAACACATTTCGTACCAGTACCCACGGACACTACTACAGCGTCTGTACAATCTGGATTGGTTGTCATGACAATGCCGGCCAAAACTTTACGCCGAGCAAAATCAGGCAAAGGTTGCATTATATTTCTATAGTGTTCCAAAACTAATCTGTAAATTTTTTGTTTAAAAAACAAACAAAATTAATAGTTTATTTATGATTTGCTTATAATTAATTTATCTTTCTTTCTGTTTTGCATTCATATTCATGCGTGCCTAGTTTTGCTCTGTGTTTTTTTACATCGTCCTACTTTTTGTAAGAAATTATTGTAATTGTGTGCGAATATCCATCTGATTCTGAATGTTCACAAGTTAAGTTTCCTGCAAATTAGTGTTTAAAAATTCCTGTGATTATGGTATCCCACCGTTACTCAAATACAAAACCAAAAAAAGCAGTCGCAGAAAATTGATATTTCGCTTAGATGTCACTAGAGGACACAAAAATCGTTCAATTAGAAATATCGCTTTATTGCAAAGATTTCTCACTTATTTCGAGACAATCTCGAAACGGCTTTTACGTTTTCTTTAAACTTTCGATATTGTTTACAAATAGTTCATTAAAACTTTTACTTTAAACATTCAAACAGGAAAATACAATGAAGGGGACTAACTTTTGCAGATGAAAATTTGGAAACATTAGTACTACTTGTACGAAATTAAATAATTTCGCGGATATTACCTTGAACTTGAGAGATACTAGTATTTTATGTGTTCTTGCCATTCGAGAAGGGGATTGAAGAAATAGTTCTACTTTTCCCCATTTACCATGTGTTCAACAATTTTTAATATTATGTTTAGTGAAAGTACTTTCGATTTTATTGATTCGATATGAATTTTTTTTTTTTTTTTTTTTTATGATTTAAGGCGCTTCAACATCTATGGTTATTGGCGCCCGGAACTTTTTCCAGTGCACTGCCGGCCTCCGGACAGTGTACTCTAGTTACAACACTGTCCATCACCGGACAGTGAGCAATATGAAATTTGTTACATAGCAAAGAATTTAATGTAACAAGCAGGAGAGTAAGAAGTGGAGCCAATGTCTGTTGGGCAATTGGATGTCTATTTACATGTAAGAGTACTGATTAAAAAGTAAAGTAAAGTAATCGCCTATTTTTTTTCAGGCGGGCTTTACGTCCATCTACCAAATTAGGTATCTTGGACGGAGGCGACTAGCAAAGATACTTTACTGTAAATTTCTCATATTAACTATTAAATAAAACCCAAGGCCTAAGAACGGGAATCGAACCCAGTACCATAATACATATTAGCTTTACAGATCTCGCCTCGGCTACCGCTCGGTTACCGTGGCGCCTAAGAGTACTGATTATGGTGGCAGTGAACGGAGTCGTAGAGGAGTGTAACAGAAAAAATAATAAGTTGTTCAATCAGGCCAATCGTTTGGGATTATTTAATGCACATACTAATCTCAATCGATTACAAAACAGAGTGATGTTGGTTTTTGTTTTGTAGGAAATGCCGCCTCTCATTGCGAAAGCTCCGTACACAAAAACAAATTGGTCAAGAAAATTCGATATTCGATCGTACAAACCTAAATTGTTCTTGTAGTTAAGCACATGTTATTTATTCAATTCGATAGGTCGATAGGACACATATATCGATCAATACTAAATGAAATAAATAAAACATACTCAGAGATTTTATTTGCAGCTATTGGTTGTAAGGTGAGAGAGCCAGTTGATGGAAATGTTTGACAATATGGCGGCGGAGTTAACATGACGTTATTGCACAGATTAGCAAATTTCTGCAATAACACGGCTCTGGCGGCTGCCGCTTTAGCGTTTTTCTTGCTACTTCCTGTTTTAAAATAAGATTTTTGTTTTTTCGTTTCATATTAAAAAAATATATCGAAAAAAGTAAGTATACAAATTTTTAACAACATACCTGATCCCTGATAAAGTTTATTATCGACACGAACTCCGAAAACAAAAGGATTCACGGATTTTTGTGAATTCTCATGAAGACATTCAAATTTTAGACCAGGTATAATTTCATTTAATGCCATCACTGGATTAACTTGGCCATTCATTACTTTCGATACTAACATTTCAGTTTTTGCCTTTTTAGGTGATGGGGTCACATTGTTTAAAGCTGAAATATACATTTACATATATATACTTTATACATTCATATACAATAACAAAAAATATAAAATAAACCATAACATTATTATTTTTAAACTATCAACCAACTCACCATGGGACATTTCAACATTTGTATTGGAATCCTTAGTGAAATCTATGTCCACACCAGCGGTTGGAGGCGCCAGAATTGAAGGACACAGGGTGAGAAGAGCAGCTTCGGCAGCCCGTTGTTTGGCCTGCTTTTTAGCATTAGCACTCCCATTAAATATAGTTCCATCCACCTAGAACAGATAGAAAAGAGAATTTATAAGAAGACGGACTATGAAGTATTGTGCTTTCCCAGTTCGAATGAAAATAAGGCTTCCCCTCACTCATAAGCAGCACACAATATAAAGGCAAGGAGGTGCACTAGACTGGCTTCTATTTAATTTTATATCTTGAGAAAAAGGTCATTCAAGACTAAATTACAACTGTTCTGAATCGGTCAAATAGCCAACGCCAATGCGATCTAAGAAGTGGCGCCCACAAATCCTCTCTGAAGAGAGAGAGGAGTTCCTACGCAAACCTCTCAGGTGTGAGTTCTTTTTACACAGCAAGCACTCAGCTATTTTAACTCTTAAACACTAACACTATGTGTGCAGTACCGTTTTCTGTTCTTTCTAAACAAACAAGCATAGCTATCTCTCGTCAGGCCGGGTTGAATTAGCAGCATTTTTAGCCTACATCACCCTATTCCTGCTTCATGCTGTGCATTATATCTTATGGTAGCACTTGTTACACATTTTAAAGGTCCCAAGACAGCTCCATACGAACCCCTTCAGGATTGCGAAGGCTGAAAGAATGCTCGGGACAAGTTAGACCTTGTTCGCGACCAGTTATGATTTGTCTGTAAGACTAATGTAAGTTACAGCTTACCAAGACTTACTGAGTTATCCAACCTTGGATTAGCCCAGTATCCCCAGCTTCCACACCTCCTTCTGGAAGCCAATCCCATCCGAAACTAATTTAAACTCCTCCATTTCATATGTTAATCTTGATAATTTAAAAAATATAAACACACACATGAATAATCTAATATGGAATAATACTTGCCTCAACAGATGCTAAAAAGTTTGGTGAATGTGGTGGACCATCCGAAGACACAATTTTATATACAAGACCAGATCTAAGTTCATTTAGGATGGCCAAGGGAGTTTGTGATGACTGGATAGCTCCATTTTTTCGTCGTTTTTTCGCTTTCGGTTCTTTATCTGTAACAATCCCAAATTGTTGTTCTTTAATAAAAAAATACTAATAAAAATCTTACGACAATTGTTTTGCTCTGAAAAGAATTAAATCTTGATACAAAGAAGCTCAAAATTTTCATGCAAACCAATCAAATCGAACATCACTCACTAATAGACACCAACTATTAAAGGATCTGAGATAGCTGATGTATACAACTAGTTCTGCTATAGCGAACCACTTGATAAACTATTCCCTAATAGGATTTTAAGTTTACTCGGTTTCTTTTAATTCTCTGTTTTAGATGTAGGGCGGCTAACCAATGCAAAAAATTTTGTGTGAAATAAAAATAAGTCATGTGTTTATACTGTATTATGTTTTCATGTTTTAGTAGGTTATTTATAACTTCTTTTTTTTTTTTTTAACTCTTTTGATGAACCTCTATTGAATGTAAGGGGTTAATAAAAATATGGTTATATCAGTAATGTGCGTTACAGATGACAAGGACATAGTATCATGTGCGAGTGTTGCGGTTTTGGTTAAGGTAATAGTCGAATTTTGTGGTACGTTATCGTGATTTAATTTGTTGACTTCTTTTATTTAGAATATTTTGTAAGTTCTTGGACGATATCCTGAAATGGGTTTAGCATTTCAAAGTTGATGTTTTGGGAAATCATACTATGTGAAGAAAATTACTCCGAATATATGTATGATTTGGTAGTACACTGAAGTCACTATCAGTACGTTGGCTAAGTAAAAAAAGAATACTAAGTGGAAAATAATCATTCTAAAATAATACTTTCTTATTGAGCCGGATGAAAAGATTAATGAAACGACAAACTTTATTTTTTTCTCCCTAAAAAAAACTTACTTTAAAAAAATGTTCTACTTACAGAGATCTTCAGGAATGAAAGCGAAGTCACAATTAGCACACATGTTAAATATAAATGTATGCACAATAAAAAAAACCTGTTAAGAATAGAGATAAAAATATATCTTTTCTCTAAATTGTACAATAGCTTCTTTAAAATCACACCTTCCATGTGCTTCATTAAAGAAGCACACTCGTAGTGATAGATGAACAGTTAAAATGGCGGGCACTATGAAAGGTGTTTACACTGTTTCTTTTTCTACTACCTACTCCAGTGAGTTTATCACGTAAAATAATGACCAGTTATGATGTAAAACATAACAGTAATGAAAGCAGTGAAAAATCGAAAATCTGCTGAAGTGTGGATACAATAATTCATATTAATTCTTAATTATTAAAGATCATTAATTTTGCTAAATACAGTTCAAGTTCCAATTATTTATTGAAAATAATTAATGGTTTAAAGTTTGTAAAAAAACAATGTTTTACAGTTAGTTTTTTTGGTCTTTAAAGAAGATTTAATCCATAGTGGTTTTAAGTACAGAATTTATACATAATTATAGACTTCTAATGTAATTTTAATTTCTTTCAATACCGTGTATGTACCTAAATGTTGATCAATTCTACTGAGGCAATTCCATTCCGAAGTGCTTGCAGAAGTAAATTGGTGTTAAAACATTTTGGCGTTCCACGGCGCTCCGCCCAGGTTTCATAGACTTTATTTTTAATGAAGTACCATTTTTTCTACTCTATTTCATTAACTTACATTTCATTTACTGTCAGTTTAATTTTATGATCTTAAATTTTTATTCACTTTAAATGCCTCTATGATAAAGGGCAATAAAGTACAAAACAGTTCAAATCAAAGAAAATTAAATTTTCTGATTTTAGATTCAAGAGATTTTCTGTATCTCTCCATGTTAATATGTGTACTCTAAATCAAAGAATAGTGCTGTGTTTTTAGATGATGTACAGAAAATTTTTGCGAAGGCGAGAAAAAAGGTAAATCTTAAAAAAATCTCCTCGTTTAGAGCTCAGTTAAAGCACCTTACCATCTACACCAAAAATTCTGGCAAACAAAATTAAGAATGATTTTTCTTGGGGTAGAGAGAATAATTCTTAATCAAAGATTTTTTTCTTTTCTTTTCGGAAAAAGAAGCCTCAAACATTAGAACTCCGTTAGTGAATTTCTAAGTGGATCTTCGAAGTGCAAAGAAAGCGATGATGGTATCAAAGAAATTTTGTTTTAAGCCCCCACCGGAAGATCCTGAAATTCACAAGCTGGGTTTACTTTTCTCTGAAGTTCAATTAAACCGGCTCTTTGTAAATAAATCATCACAGAATCTCTATCTGGGAAGCTGTTCAATGGATCAGCATAAATATGATTTTGAGTCAACAGATTTAATCAATTTTTGTGGAAATCTTAAAATTTCCTTCAGCTATGTATATTTACGGCCAAAATGAAAATATTAGAGGGAAGAATGACCCCTACAACTAAAGCTGAATAACAGGAAATGATGAATAGGAATTTTAGACAAAAGAAACTTTCTCTTTTAAAGAATTATTGAACAGTTGCAGCTAGAAGTTCTTTCTTTAGGGCACATGTAAGAATCCAGGTATAGAAAACTCCATTATAAGCGCTATTGGATATAACAGGGTTTGGTAACTAAAACGGAAAAGAAACTAGAGATATGCCAATAACAGTCCAGAGGACTGACGATGAATTCGAAACCTGCTTCTATGGTATAGCCAGCTGTGAGGAAGTCGTAAAAGTTTCCTTCGAAAGTCTAAAACTGTAAAACTACACTGAATACTTCAATACTGAATTGCAGTACTGAATTTAATTTTTAAATACATTTCAGGCACTTTCATTAAATACATTCAGATAATTATGACATATTTTTTCACTTCTCTTCAGCTCAAAAAGAAGAATTATTTGACAGTATAAAATTTTACAAATTGAGTTTTTCTGGAAATATACGTTTAGTGGTCCTACTTAAATGAGAAAAACATAGCCTGTATATTCATCCGGATCTAGTCGGTATCGGTTAAACCTTCAAAGTTTTGAACGTGTTTTTATTCTGTTATTTAGATTTATTTTTTTATTTTTCTTTTACAAATACTGTTTATAAATTTTCTAATATTAAACTCAACACTTATCTAAACTAATATTTGTAAAAATAATCATAGCTTCCTTTTCCTTTTTTGTGAGATAAGCTGAATTCGAACCATTTCTACATTGCACTCTTATCTTAGCTTAGTTACTAGTAAACTTAAAAATGTATTTCATGGAATACTCTCTCACATTCTTATGCCACTCCTTAAATCGCATGAGAAATTGAAAGATGGGACAACACAAGTGAAAAGATTGAATGTCATTAAACGTCTGCTAAAACAATTACTTTCAATTTCTAAAACAGATGAAATTTTGCTGAAAATGAAAAGTATTGTAATGTTTCAAGCCTCCTCGATTTTAAGGGGTTTCAATTAGAAAAAGAAAACTGGTTGACACTTGAACACTTTACTTGAACTAAATGCACAATGGTACAGTACAATTATGACTACTACTCTTAAGAATCATATACACCCTTCCTCAAGTATACATAAATCCTTAACTTACTAATAAGGGAATTTACTACTTCTACAGATAGAAATCCTTAACTTACTAATAAGGAAATTAACTACTTCTACAGATATAAACCCTGCCTACCGGGACCCGAGAGTGGTAACCCCAAAGACCACAGATTAATTTAGCTCGCCTGCCGCCAACACCGGCAGCTCAATCATCCTCCGCCAAAAAAAATCTGGTAGTTCCCGTCCTCGTTCTTCGCTATCCGCACCAGCCACACTTCTCGGTTACACCCTGTCTAGCGTTCTCCTCTCATACAGCCCCAGTCACTCCTTGTTACACCACTCACCAGGGTTCTTTCTCCTTTTCTTTCATGCCACACCTCACACAGTCACACATCGACATACACCTACACACATACACCACTCTCCAGGCCCCCACCATTCTGCCAGCAGCGCGAACAACGCTCCCAGCAATTTCCTGACGCGGCATTCTTACGTCTACGTATTACATTCTCATTTCCCCTAAGAATTTAATTTACACAATTAGAAATAAATTTACATAATTTAAATAATTAAAAAACACATAATTCCGTCCCTTACAGTATCATTTGTGAAAACCGGTAAGATGATGAAAGCTGATGAATTTTTCAACGATTAGCTTAAATTATTGTATTTTGGGGGAAACGTATAAAAAACATCAAATAAATCCTACGAGCCAACCCTTAAGTTTAAAATTACTCTTGAACAAAGTTTTCGGTTAAATTACAAGATACGGCTGCGATCTAGGAGCCCAGAGAATCGCTGATTTTATCAGTACGCAAGTTTTTTTTGTTTCTCTGACCGGTTGCGGACTTACATTGCATCATCAGAGGTGAATTAATCAATTACCCATGGTAATGAAATGAAAATCTGAAACCGGTCAGGGATACAATCGATCTTATGACGGATATTACCCAGCGCTGTGGATCTAACCTGAGGAATTTCGAGATATGAAGATGGTTTCTCCCTGACAACTCCAGTGTAAAAGCGTAGTTCAATGATGTATTTGTGCAATTTAGGAGGATTTAGAGCACGAACAGCATAATTGTTCTCAACCTTGAGTTTAAGAACGTAAGATCGAGAATAAATTACACAACATTCTCTAACTCCAATTCATATTCTCAACCGACAACTTCTCTATCATGATATTAAAATACTGTTAGCTGAAACATCTGTTGGACTGGGAATAGTTCTATCCTCAGCCTAGAACTTAATCCATTCCAGCTTGATGAATCTTAATGTTCATTCAACAGTCCAATCTAGTGATATGTTCCTCATCGCAAAGGCACCTTTGAGGAGGCATCTTTAAGCTCTCCTCCTAACCTAAAAGCACCACTACGTCCAATGTAAACTGATACGCAATTTTTCAATTATTTCTCCTTTAATTATAATATTATCTTCATTTTGGAAGCGAAGCTTTGAAACGTTTTTTAAACAAGTTTGGGCTTTCTTCGACTTTTTCGCTTCTGAAAAATTCTATTCAAACACAAAAACTCTGAGAGTTTTTGTCACAATCGGTGGATCTCTAAAACTAGGGGTGGAAAGTAATTAATCTAGAACCCATTCACAACACAAATGCTTTTAAGATTTCATTATATTATGAGATATAAAAAATAAGAAATTCAAAGCTTATTTTATGGAAATAAAAAAATAAATAAAAGGAGTTCCAGCAATCGATAAAAATACTACTAGAATTGATCGTGATACATTTAAAATCTAAAATGGCTTTCCAGTTAGATTACTGTAAATAATAAAAATGACATTCAAACAATACCTGGTGAAAGACTTCTTTTCATCGGCGACTTTCTTAAAGGAATTGAATTCGTAATGGAAGCGGCATGGTTAGAACTCTGCAATATAAGAAAACATTAATTGCTGTAGAGATATCATGAAATTTGGTTTTATATCCAAAAATTCTAAAAATAGGAATATGGTTTTGTAACTCAGATAGGTAATCCTGCAGAGAAAAGCAATGTACTTACTTGTGGAGGTATGTTCTCTTCCATTAAATCCATATTATTGATTCCTAAAAAAAAAAAATATATATATATATACATTTATTATTTACTCAGAATACAATGTTAACAATCTCTTAACACATGTCGTTTATTTCTGGATACATTACACATCTCTTTTTGGTATTTATTATATGTACTGTTAACATTACTTAACCTTTCTTTTTTGGTGGTTTTTAAAATGTTACTTTTCTTTCAATTCTTACTTCTTTTACAAGATTAATTTATTCAATTTTTGACATTAGGTATTGATTTGTCAACTCCTGGTAATGTAGTATTACTCTTAATCACAGCAAATAAATTCTAAATGAATGTTTTATTAATTAACACTTATAAATATGTTCATTCAAAATTTTAGAATGCAATAAAATTACAGGAATCTATTGTTAATGTGTACTTTACTTTTTACGAACTTCTAAGTTTAAAACTTCTAATTTATATTAATTTAAAATATCTATGTTGAAACCCTTGATTCATTCAAAAGCCTACTTTGACTAAATTAGGATGAAATGCAGGAGATCTGCTTTAAATATTCCTATATTTAAATGTATCTACAACCCCAATCAATTCATGCTATACAAACCATTAGCTTGAGCCATCACAGAGCACATATAAAACCGCTTTTTTGCAATTTGTTTTAAAAATAAATATTAACAAGGATAACGGTTACCATACAAAGCACCAATTATTATGTTTGTTAAGAAAACATTACGCGAAAAAGAAGGATAGTGTGCGAAAAAACATTAGGCAAAACCTTAAACGAATATGTATACTGCAACTGTTTTCAACATCTTCCTGTAGAGTGCAATGAAGTCGAGAATAATGCTGTGGAAGAAGTAAAATTTGCTTAGAGGGGGGTAGATTATCAGCATCTTGGCCAATTTATTCTTCTAATATCTAGGACTAAGCTTAAATATAAAATGTAAATCTTGCCATCATGTCATTTGATGTCAACAAGTTTCTCCAACTGAGTAAGAAAATTGCAGGTGCAGGATTAAATTACAAGTAAATATTTACTTTATTTCAGATTTGTCTGTTAAATAAAAAAAATGTATATACATGGAAAATTTTATTTTAAGGAGCGTAGTTGCTGAAAGGGGAGTTAAAACACCAACTGAACCGATTGTATTTCTAAAACCCAGCACGTCCTATATTACACAAGGGCAAGAAATAAAGGTTACAATTAAAAAGCTGCTTCTTAAAAAAGTTTTATACAGAACTCTTTTTTCCGTGCAAATAAAACAACTCTAAATTTATAGATTCCTCAGGGATTTGAAGTGCATCATGAAATTGAACTTGGAGCAGTAATTGGAAAAGTCTGCAAAAACGTTGAACCAAACAAAGTAAAAGAATATATTGGAGGTTATTGCTTAGCTCTCGACCTTACTGCTGTTAATGTTTTGGTAAAAAGAAATTTCCGTTGCTACTTTATAATTGAATGATTGTTTTTCTAATTATTAACAACAAATACTTCAAGAATTAGCTGAAATTTTGGGCTTTAAGTATTGTGACTATTAATTTAGAAACATCGGTCGCAACAATTTTTGAAGTCCACCGAACCATTTCTACTTTCTTATTAATGTAACAGCTAGTTCAGTTCTTCCCCTACAGAAATAACGCATCCTTAAAATGAATAAATTCAATTATGAACGTCTTGTGCGACAACCTACTTCTTTGAACTGCCTTAAAATTAAATTTTCAATTTCCGAATAATGATAGAGCTAACTGCCATAAGGATAAACATTAACCACTTTTATTTTCTCTTTGAAGTGATACGATATTTTTTTTCAGTGAACACGCGATGAATATACATATGCATTCTGGTTGTCTCTATAAAGAATTTCAGCTCTTTTTCGAGCTTCGTTGAAATTGATTCTATTAACTGAGTTAATCTGAGATATCCGTTTTATGATTGTAAAAACCAAGAAATGTAATTTACTAAGAAGGGTACTTTAGAAAACAGCCTACCTGCCCCTATCCCCTCTATTAGAAGCTTACCAGAAATATGTTTCACAACGTGAGCACAATGTTCAAATTTAAAGAAAAAGTTTGGGGCTATTACGAGAAATAATACTTTTTCGCTGTGATCTTAAAAACTCGTATTTCTAACGGGAACTCAATACAGAATTTATAACGTGATAATCAGTAATGCCGCATTATAAGATAAAGATAAGGTAATCAAAAGGTCTGGACCTCTTTTAGTTCAAAAGTTTTTAATTTTTAATATAGTTTGAATTCAGCTAGCTTTAGTTAATTATGTTACTAATTTATATGTCGCTATTTGGTGTTTCGTAACTAACAACTGCTTGTATTATCTGTAGAAGGAAGCCAGAGAGTCTGGTCATCCATGGACATTAGGCAAAAGTTTCGATACTGCGTGTCCAGTTAGCCGTATACTAACGGCTGATCAGCTGCTTCAACCACACGACATAAGACTATGGTGCGCTGTTAATGGTATCGTCAAACAGGATAGTTCCACTTCTGGAATGATATTCCCTACGGATGCATTGATCTCCTATATATCTAAATACATGACATTGGAACCATATGATCTTATACTCACCGGCTCACCATCCGGTACTGGTGTTATCAAATCGGGTGATATTCTTACTGCCGGTCTGGGAAATGCTTTAAATATTGAATTTAAAGTAGCATAATAATAATAATAGAATAGGTTTGTCAGTTACGGAAGTAAAATTAGAAAAAAGTAATATGTTTGATATGTAGTAGGTTGGAATAGAAATTAGTGTATTGTATTTTTATATTTTGTGATGTACTAAACATACAATTTTTAAAAGAGACATTAAATATACTAAATTATAGAAACTTTTGCAGTTCATTTTTCACTATTAAGAAATAATAGTGTTTATTTTACTTTTTTGGCCACATTATCAGTAACATCTATTTCTGGTTTGAATACCCGCACGACTTTTCTTACCGCAGTAATTCTGCTTCACTGAAACTTTCTGTAAAGAAATACCTTGGGCACTACAGACTACGAAGGTTCTGGGCCGCCTCCAGAACCTGTATTCTTTTTTTTCTGTTCGCATTCTCCATCCTCGTGACTCTCGAACACCCATAAATCCTTCTCCTCTTCACCTGCCAAACAATAGCTAGACAGGAAACAGCTTTCTTACGAAGATACCAAGCCCTAGTCAAACGTAGTCATTTTTTCTCTTGCATTGCTGCTAAATCATCATTTTATTGAGACTGTCATAAAGTTAACTTACAGAGAAACTAAAAAAATTGAATTTTTTTTACAGTTCTGTATTGCAAAGAAAATTAAATTAAATTAGTTTTATAGAAGGCAACACACACAAAAAAAAAGAGATAAAAATTAAATTAACGAAAAAGAATTAGGTCTAAATAGTTTTATTTTTTGCCCAGATAAAACAAAGTAAAAATATTATTCGTAAAAAAAAATATTTATAGTGACGATCAATTTATAAATTAGATAAGCGAAGGCTTGGTTTCTATATCTCGATGTTTTTTGTAACAATCTTTGATAGCAGCTTGTCTTTTATTTTTTTTAATTCGATTTTATTTATTTTAAGTAATGAGGTCATTTCCTACATATATTCCAAAAATACTAATTTTTACCAGTAACAAGCGCGTTCAGTGATGTAATCGTGTTATATATAAAGGCCTTTCCTTTAACGCATTTAACAAAGTTAAAAGATATTCAAGTACAATAATTTTTTAAATCATGTAATTGAAAACGTGAAGTATTCACAGCCATCTTTCTATTTCATCTGGTTTTGGAACCAGTGTAAATCTACATATTTCTATCTAGAAAATCCCAATGACATCTCAAAATGATAGTAAATTATTTTGCCTGTAAAAAAACATGAACGCAAAGTTTAACGAGAGTATATTTGGAAGAACCACCTATTTGATCAGAAATTTAAAATGGGTGAGGATGATTATCATCAGATAAAAGATGAGTAACCTTTCAGGTGGAGGTTACACTATTTAACCAACCAATTAGCTTTTAAAATAAGGTAAGCTCTTCATCCTCTTCGATGAAATCAAGGTGAAGATTAATTCATCTCGAAAACTGCTGTTTTTAAAGGCCAGAATTCTTGTAAATTATGTTTTTACTTGCTTTTCTTTAGTTCCTTTCTACCCTTGTTTACAATGAGATATAATTCTTTATGCAAATAAAGTGAAAATTATGTCTATTTAAAAAATATATAGATATTCCATAAGAGAATTTTATTAATAACAATATTTCTATTTACAGAATATACATACATATTTATGTATTGAAATAAATAAATATATGTATAATTATTTTTTTTAATATAAAAACAGTTTTAAATTATAAAATTGACAGACACTTTTTTCAGTACAATATACAGGTACAAACATTCAAAATGAGTAATTACTATTAAAATGAACGAGAATTCGATGGAAAAGAACTGGGGTCAAAAAGTGAGAATTGGTTCTATTCGTGTGTCTAGAATATCTGTAAAGCAAAGAAATAAAGTTGAATTAGATTTTTTATTATAAATTATCATTGATTATACGATTTACATTAAATAAATAAATAAATAAAAACCTTTGGCTGCGTCATGGACACGGCCGTGTGTTGTACGTGAATACGTTTACGTAACAGGTTATATTTTTTATATCAAATATTTTTATTTATGTATTTAGGATGAAATCAAGGAAACAAATAATTACTGTGTTACAATATAACTTTATTAATTATAGGCCTGTGATACGAAAAACCATAGACGATCACACACATCACACTTATGTCCAAATGGATTGTTGACAAATGTCGTAGTGAAATGTGCACTAGCTGCTGCCCAATCTGTCTTCTTCATAATCGACGATCGAACACAATCTATGCCTGTACAGTCCGTTGTCGATGTAGAAGCGATTTCATCATCCACTTGCATAATTTTAACCGCCTGTAGCTGCAGATGTACTGGACACCGTCGTCGTTGATCCGCTCGGCCGCATTCATTCTTTTACGTTTCTCGGCCATATGGTGTTTTATTAATAACCATTCGATTGTTCTTGAGAAGCCCTTTCCAACCGTATACGATCTCCTGTATTTGTTTTTGGCTTTTCGACGCGTATAGGCTGACATTATATATTTTTGATATTTTTTTATTCTAACATCTTATTATATTCACTGTCACTATTTTACGCTAACGTTTTATATACAATCGATAGATTGTGACGGCAGCTAACGATTAAAACTTAAACGAACATCGTAGCTTCTCCGAGTCAAAAGTTATAAAAAGTTGCAAATCTCGATACGCAGCAAAATTATCTCAAAATGGCGGCGCTTCTCCCTCCACCGCGCGCGATGCGTCACAGTCCTCGTAATGAATTCATTGATCCTTTAGCTATCCAGTGGTCTAATTTAATTTTGGATGTAGACGATAAATTCGAAACTATAATGCCAAACTGTATCCCCCGATTTTGTTATCATTAGGTTTTTTGGATTGCCTCCATATGATAGACGTATTCATGTCAAAAAATCATTAAACTGAAATTCCTGGCAAAGGTTGCCTAGAACCAAGATTTGAGATGTTATTAAGAAGGTTTTGTGAGCCTTATTTTAGGGGAAAAGCCGTTCCTGAAAGAAAATTCTGAAAAAGATGGAACTTAAAATACCCACCTTTGGTGATACTCCACCAGGGCAGTGTGATGTAAGTTAAGAATGAATTTAATGGGACACTTTGAGCTCTTCTACTTTCTTTCCACATATGGAAAGTCTGTGTGAATCCTCTCATAGTCCACAAAGGATTTATAGCACCATCATCTAGTTCTAAAACACAAAAGAAATTTACGATAATGAAATGAAATAGTTGGAATACAACAAAATTTCTTTCAGGTACTACTTTAGCCTTTTATTTCCGGAAAGTCAGATACACATCACCAACCTATACTTCTTCCTGCACCTGACTCAAAGCTTAGATCAAATCAATGAATTTGTGCGCAACTAGGAGACGGCTGCGGTTTTCGTCTCTCTTTTACAGCATAAAGTTTATCTAGTCTAGACCAATGAAGGTTAAGTTTTTTCTACTTATAGACTTAACCAAAAATTGGTAATCAAAACAAGTAACAGATATCGACTAGCCGCAAGGCACTGATGGAGCAATTGTAACTGATTTTTTTGTAAAGATATTAGTGATGTGCAGCTGGATGCTTTCCATTAAAAATAAAAATTTTAATTCCTACAGCAAAGAATTTCTAAAAAAAGAAACAAAAAGAAAATTTTAGGAAAAACATAATTGAAAAAAAGAAGAAACAAATGTACAACAGTGATTCACATGCAGTTGAACAAAGCTACAGAAAATCAATGTGTAATGATTATGCAGAAATGAAGAAGGCAGTTATTATTTTATTTGAATTAAAAATCATAGAGAAGGCTTTAATAATGCAGGTTAGTGTATAGAAAAGGACTATTTATCATGCAACTAATTTTTTTTTTACTTGTGTAACGTTTTGCGTTTAAAACCTCATTGAAATATGAAAATGTTTAAGTGTTCCTAAATGCTTTTAAACTGCATGAAAAACAAAAAAATGAAATTCTCCACTCAAAAGAAGTAAATTTTCTCTGTATTGAAACTTTCTTAGTTTACTTATATTAAAACAAAGTTGTAAAATATTCCATTGATTAACAGTTAAAGAAGTTTAATACTGCGTTGTCTTTTAACAATGGACGCACTCGGGAATGCTTTGAATGAGCTGACCATCCCAGGCTTGTGACGGTACAGCTCCTCCATGATTTAGAAATAAGAACTAGCTGTCCCAAGGTAAATATGGAGCCATTACTACCTTAAGACTTGAGACAGGTGACGAATGGGAGTGAAAAAGCCAATGACGCTACGTAACGTTAAAATATTCGCAAGGGTACTTTGTCTTGGAATTGTTTGTCTATCCACCGCCATAGGTAGAAATCTTCCCCTTGAATTTTTCTCCATTCTTGAAGCAGAATAGTTTCGGTTCAAACGATGCGCGATTTCTGGAAGGCATAGCCACGGCAATTTCCCCGTTCAAAGAAGGTTATAACAGTGTTTTCTGGCTTAGCTTAGGTATTAAAAGCACAAATTTCTTACGAAATTCTAGACTAAGACTCGATTTATTTTACTGAATAAAATCATTAAAAATTGGCCTTTGTTCTTATAAATCGTTTATTGTTTCACTTTCACTCCCAAATGAAATTGCTACTTTAGGTTAATGTTCACTGGTCCGGAACCAGTCCTGGGGATCACTAGGGGTGCAGTTCGTGAAGCTCTCAGAGACTGGATCTGGAGAGAACATGAAAAGAACTGGGTGATACTTCCTGGGGTCAAACACAGCAAGAGGGTTATGCCCTTGTTGTGCAAACAAAGAACCAAAGTGACTCTAGGTTTGGGCAGGAATCAGATCACTCTGATTACTGGCCTATTCACGGGGCACGGTAGGTTCAGGAAGCATCTGCACAAGTTAGGGTTTATTAGCTTGGAACCATTGTGCAGATTGTGTCAGGAGGAGGAGGAGGAAACGGCCTCTCACCTGTTGTTCGATTGCGTTGCAATTGAGAGACTGCGCTTCGACATCTTTGGAACCTTGAGGCCAAAGGAGATAATAGCGCAGAAGGAACTAGTAGGGAAAGCTCTCGACCTTTTTAGAAGGGGAGGTTTCATCTATTAGACTTAAGGGGAAGGCACAATAAGCCTCTTGCGGCTGCGGTGCCGTGGGGATATAGGCCCCGCCCCGTCATTTTAAATCTAAATCTAATCTAATCTTAGGTTAATGTAAATGAACTATGAACTTTACACGTCAAAATTTACTTCGTTTTGCGTCGAGAACTTTTTTTTATGAGTTCATAATTATTGTTTTTGTTTTATTTATTTTTTAAGTACCATTTAAATTGCAGCTTGTCCCATTCTTAGTTTGTAAGTTAGCACTTATTGTTTGTCAAGTGTGGATTTTATATTTGATTAAACCTTGTATGTATCTAAATGTAAGTTTTTGTTTTGTTTTTTTCTTTGATTTTGATTACATACCACCGGCCATAGCTTTTTTGCCCAATTCACGTAATTCACACCAGTACGTAATGACTGTACCATCAGCACCAATTTTCGATCTAGGTCGCAACGCTTGTATTTCATTTCTCCAGTACTTTTTCAGTGATTCCAATCTGTCTTTGGGGGGCATGCAAGAGTCTACAAAAACAAAAGCGAAATACAAACATAAATTCCAAAGACGTTCAAACTATTGTATTCCAAAACACGCTAATGTCTTTGCTTTTCTTTGTTCATACAACAAAAAAAAATAAAACTCAAAATAGCAGAGAAAGAGTATAAATATTGACAAGCTAATTGATGAAATTGTTTTAAAAAAAAATATTGCTTACTAGAGTGCAAAATATTTTATTATTCAGAATGTTCAACTATAATATTGTAAGAATAGTAAACAACTAAAGAATAGTAAACAAAAATAATTGTTGAGGGTATTTTCCTCATAAAGTAAACAAGATAATGTTATGATAATCGTACGAAAGGGATGGTGAAAATCAATGAAAAGCCTGCTTTTACTAGAGATTACCCACCCCCCGAAGTTTTCAGTTTATTTTCTCCCAATAACAATACATGTTACAGGCATAGTGGTTCGTTCAATGTAGGCATGAAACACGAAAAATACTTGAATTTTGTATATTTTTATTTCTTCATTAGCAAGACGGCTTCAGATTTCTATAACAAATTACCACCACCACAGGCAAAGTCTATTTTGAGGTTATCTAAAACCGAAAAATGATTTCTGAACATCTAAGTCTAGTTTCTTGAAACTCAGATCATTTGAGTTATTTCTTACCAAACAGTTTGTAATTTTAAATCACAATTCTTTTATTATTATTTCTCACTGTATAGTAAGTTATCAGTAAGTTAAACCGAAATTTTAATCTTACAGGGATGCCAACCCATTCCAAAATAAACCTACAACTTTTTTTTTTTTAAGAAAAATTATTTAAAAAAACTTTACTTGGAACTTTTTCCACTAAAAGACCACTCGAATATAATCTCTGTTTTGGGCTTTTTTTGAGATGTAAACTAAAATGTTCCACCAACAAGTAAACAAGTACATAATTATAAACAGAAATAGTCGTGAGCAGTGATCATACCAGATATAGTTTTGTTTGATTTCTACACCAGTTCAATACAAACTTAATAGAAAACAAAATTCACTTATTTAATATTAATATATTAATTATAAAAACATAAAGATAATGCTCATGCAAATGGTTGCCGTCTTTAGAGGTAGGTAATACAAAAAAAAAAACAACAAATATAGAATAAAAATTGAGATACAGCATTTAAATATTAAAGTATTTTGTATATTAGGAGAAACACATATTTCTGGTCTTAATGCAAACAAAACGTTAATTTTGAACAAATTGATTTACGAACATTTCATAAAAAAACTATGCTAGGCTTATTAGGCAAAACAAAACTCCACAAAATACGTAGATTACAAAAAAAGAAAGGAAATGTGTATAATTTTAATAATATTTTTGTTTAACAGCAGTCAGTTTTTGTCAATTCTTATTCCAAAATATAGGAACATGACAATCGATTAACATTTACAGATTAAAAAGAGTAAAAATAATAATTTGCCTTCTTTATAACCATCAAAAAAACCTACCTTTTTAAGGGAAAACAATTGAAAAGATAAACAAGAATTATGAATTGTAAACGGCTTATTTGTACAGAGATTTGCATCTACAAACTGTAGATAATTTCTCTGTCGTACAAATTATGAACTGGAGAATCTGTATAATAACAATCATTGAAATAAATTTTCAATTTGATAAGAAATAATTCATTAAATAATTAAAAGAGTTGCAAAACAATTATTCCAGTGTAGATTTACAATTATCAGAAGAGGGTTAAACAGAAAAAAAATTAAGTTAGGAATAGAAATAATGGCCAAGAAATTCACTTGTTTGAAAGTTTAACTATGGTTATTAGAAAGTACCCAACTTTGGGACAAAATGCAAGTATGAAATCCTAATAAAATTAAAAGAAATACGATCTGATGTAAACATTCCATTACCTTACACGCTTTATAGAATAATACTTCATTTCAATTTGGGATCAAAATATTATTTGAGTCAACAAGTGTAGTGTGAGACGAAAACAAAAGTTGAAGTCGAATTCTTAACACCAAACTGATTAATTAACCTCTGATGAGATGAAAGTTTGAAACCTACCAGGGTTACACTGAACGTATGGCACACTACGAAGGGTAAAATCAAATAATGTCCCTGATAGTAAGTAATTCAAACAATATTCTTAATGCAGCTCCTATTCAGTCGAATCGTTGAGCACATTTTTTTTTTCTGTATTGTTTGCCCAAGGTAAAAAAGGAAACCAAAGTAATGCTTCCGCAAGCGGAATGAATGGATCTAGTTTAAACAGTAAATCACTCTAATTCCAACAGATGTGATACAGTAATCTGCTCTTTTTCTGATGACTGCATTTTTGCTTTTTTGCTTTTTCTTTATCCTTTATCAATACGAAATTAAAAATAAGTGAAACTACGGAGTAGTAGTTTTGAATAGGACGAGATTTAACAATAATTTAAACTACTTCTTGTTCGATAATTCGGAAATGCACCCTTTGGGGACATGTTAAAATAGAAATATTCATACATTTTTTTCTTTATCAGGGTGAAACATACAGACATTACGAAACGCTAAGCAAAATATGGAAATGCAGATCTACTAATTTCACTAAAGTGAATGTTTAATTTGCATACTTCTACAAGGATGCTGACAACCAGATTTCATGTAAGGAAGTTCTGAAATAAAAGGCTGTACGGTTTAAGCTGGTGAAGTCTACGATTCATTCGTTATTTAAGGAAGAATCACGATTTGAATATTAATTATACGATGTACAGGAATAAATTGAAACAATTTAAGACAAACAAAACATAGAATATAGAAAAATGTATAAAGCTTACCATCCCTGAGATCTCCAGCTTGTATGTGAGTAGTGTAATTCGCCATTGTGTCTAGTCCTTCATTTTCACTGCGAGCACGGGCACTCTCTGAATTTGGTTTTCTTTGCCAACCGCCACGTACGAAAACACTCAGATTTGCGCTTGGATCACTCAGGCGTCTCTAGATTTTTTAAAAAAAGGAAATTAAGTTGAAAAAAAATACTTCTTAAACTCTCATACCCAAAAGCTGAACATTAGAAATCAATTATAGCAAGAAAAAAAAAGCCTACCTGATGCCTGTATAGGAACATATCCTCAGGATCTTCCCAATCTTCATCCCAGAGATCTATAGCACAGTAGCCAGGCTCAGATGTTGGCGTTTCTGCACCACAACCTAAAACAAGAAAGTAGCAATTCATACAGAATGTCTTCCGGAAATGTAAACCCTTAAAAGTGGTAAACATTACAAATATTTTTGCGTAGGGTGCGAATCTGGACGATAAGCTGTACAATATATACATATAAAAAAAAAAAAACCTGCAATTACTTAGCAAAAAGAAGTGAAAAGTTGATTTTTGTTTTGATGGCCAGCTGTTAGCAACAGCGATCCAGTTCCTTGCAGTGCACTAAAGTAATATAAAGAAATAGGTTGAACTTCTTTTACTACTTTCTCGAGGTTCTGTCTCGATAATTTGCAACAAACTCTGAACATGAGAGTCATATTTACTTCTTACCAAAGTTATACAATCTGCACCAATAAATGTACTGCATAAATAATGCTGAAAAAATAACCTTACAGAAGTGCCAACCCATCTGCCATAAAACGGAATTTTTCTGAAAAATCCTAAAAAAAAAAAAAAAACCCTTATAAATCTATGTGTACTCGCATATATAATTTATACAATTAAGTGACTTTCTATATATCCAATCATTCTATCTATATACAGAAACATAACAAAAACGCCCACTTACAACTACTAGGAGGGAGCTCGGAACTGTTTACAGCTTTTAAAATATTATTTTTATACAATTAAGTTCATAAAGAATACAGATCAGATATGAGGAATAATGAAATAATTGTACGTGTTCTTTTATGTTAGGTAACCGTTTATGCTGAGGATAAAGGCTTTCAACTTTTGACATTTGTCAGTCCAAGTGCTGACATTTCGTTGACAATGGAACTTAGTGGATAGGATAAAAATGAACTATGGTAACCTTCAACAAGCTAAACCTTTTTAATGTGTAATAAACTCGCCCAACCGGAATTAATTTTACAAAAAAAAAACTTAAAAATAAACGTTCAGTTTGTGTTTAGTATTACGATTTAAAAATAGAAAATTTCATATTTTCTTAATAAGCAGCCAACAGAACCTGCATTAAAAAAATCGATTTGAAGTTTCACCTTATTGATTCGATTTTTTTTATATTTCATACACTCAGAAAATGTGTAGGCAGAATTATGTATGAAATCAAATCCTTCACACCAATGGAAAAAGATACGAACTACGGAAGAAACTCTGGATAATATTGCTAATAAAATCTGGAGGCTGTATTTACATATGTGTTTTCAAGTTAGCTTTTGTATTTTCTAAAACTTTTTTTTTACAGAGCCCATGTTACGGCGAGTATACAAGCGTAGATTTCCATAAAATATTTTAATTTAATAAACACTTGAACTTTACCTTTAGGTTTGGTCACCGCCATTTCTGCATGCCCTTTCCCTTGTGGTCCTTTCATGGTGACGAATTCAACTCTTTGAGTTGCATTTGACAACAATCCAAATGACATTCTCTGTGCCATTTTACTGCTCAAACTTGCCTGTTAGTAATAAATATTTTAAACAAATATATTTAAAATTTTAACTTCATTACATTGTAACTTTTAATTATTTATTTATTTTTCTTTGTTAGCTTACCCACCCTTGCATCATAGACATGTTTAAGTGCATCGTAGCGTATTGATCCAGAGAAAAGAACACCCTGCAGTTTTCCTTCTCGGTCAGAGGCCATTAACTCCACACAGACAAGTTCACCGTCGCGAACAAGCATCTCCGACATCACCTACAATCCTTTAATCAATTAGAAAATTTATATTCACTGAACCTACACATAATTAATGAACTTTTTTTTTAAAAAAAAACTAAACTTAATTAAATAAAATACTTCTTAGGACTTCATAATTTATAAATTTCATTTCACTTTGACAATTTTAAACATTTGACAATGGTTCTATAATAAAATTACTAAACAAGCTGACGTTGCTTCCACCATAATTGGAAAATTTCCAGTGTGAGACTAGTTTGCAACTACCTTTGTATTAGTCAGAAAACTATCAAAAGTAAAGTATTACTTTGTCTACGAAATTAATTTGGTAGTTGGACGTTAAAAAGTCTGAATTAGCGATTAATTTACTTTTATGTTTTACTTTCAAAACATTTACTTAACAAGACTCCTGTCTGGAAGACTGAGGCAATTTAAAGGATTGGGTCAACATATAGAAAGGCTTATTCAATTCATTGCGGCAGACCAAATTGTGGTCTATGAGGAGAAATTGAAAGATTAATATGTAACCTACATATTTCTGGCTCGATTTAGCAAATGTAGGAGTTTGCCTTTCTTTAATAAATCTCCCCATGTCTACCGCCTTACTCCTCTATTCTCGCGCTCCAATTCGCCCTAAATTTCCTACCACATCATCCAGCCATCTAAGGCGCGATCTACCCCAGTCCGTTTCCCAAGATATATTTTACTATGGGATTTGAGGGTACACAGCGGACAGTATGGTATTCCATTTGAAAGAACTGGTGATGACGGAACATCTCACTCTACAGACTTGACCTTGCACTGAAACGCCGAGGAGTGTCTCAGTGTCTACTTAACCAATATAATTAGTACTGATAGTACCTTGAGTTCCATAAAGTGTGATCCTAAACAATTATAAAATCAATGTGTAACTAAAAGGGAAGGGATTAGCTATGAGGTTAGCATACTGGACTCCCACGCGGAGGTCCCGGGTTCGAATCCAGCAGCTGACCCTTAGATTTTCTCTTCCTAGGAGCTTCTTACAGCTCACTGTCCGGTGATGGACAGTGTTGTCTGTAACGAGAGAACACTGTCCGGAGGCCGGCAGTGCACTGGAAAAAGCTCCGGGCGCTAATGACCTCAGCTGTTGATGCGAAAAAAAAAAAATGTGTAACTAAAACGCATCATTAATTAATTTTCATAATTTGTCTCAAGATTGAACAAATTTATTTCTAATAGGGCCAAATCCACATTATTAGTCTTCGAACAACCAATTGGCTCACTTTAATGCTCTTGGCTCCGACAGGACTTGATAACATGCAACATTAAAGATGCTAATCTCACCAAATTATTACAATTCCAAAATTTAACTGAACATTGAATTGGTCATTTACCTTGCAAAACTCTTCGCGTTTTTGCTTTCAAACAACAGAAGAGAAGACTCATTTATAAAAAATGAACGCACAATAAATACGTATACTTTTACGTAAGACTAAAATTAAAACAATAATTAAAAACGATGCAAAACCGGGTGAAACAAATATAAACGTCAGATTCTGTATTGAGAGTTGTTATAATAATAATGAAATTTGCTATATCACTTTTAATTGTTTTGTTTGCAATAACAACAAAATAAACACTGGACGCCAGATCATTATAAATCTAAGCATAATGAGCATATTACCTCGTTAAAATTATCAACCATAAAACATATGTATGGATAAGTAATCTCTTCTACTTCTCCTTTGGTATCCATTCTTCTTCGAGAAGGTGAGGCATATACTTTCTAAATATTTAAAACAAATCAAAAATGTGTAAACCAAATTGAAATGGACAAATAAAAAGAAAAGGAAAATATTTCTGAAAATAACAAACCTGGGATATCCTACGGAGTATTTGCAACTGTTTAGGCGATGTCCGTGTACAGATGGCTAAAGTTAAAATATATTCAAATTGATGAATTATTAAATTTAAATAAACAGTTTCTTCCCAATCTAATTCTGGATCGCCTATTGGCAATTTTTTACTATCTTTACGGTAGACGGCCACTTCCGTCTAGAATAAAAGAAAAGATTGTTGTAATAAACAATTAGTAAAAAATAATACCCCCGCTCCCAACAAAATAAATATTCTATTAAATTATGAATTCAATTTTTATAAAAAGCAAATACATGTTGCCTTACTTCAAATTTAGGAAGATATTTTGGAGTTCCTTTAATATGTTTCTTTCGCACAAAGAAGAGCATATCATCACCATCGATACAATGATCAGCTTGGAATAGAAAATGACGAACAAAGAGATCAGTCCAATAAGAAGATCCTTGAAGCATCACAAAACCGGAATCTATTTATAAATAAATATATGTGAATTCATTTTTTTTAAAAAATCCATCGAATTTTGTTTACTTTTCAACTATGAAATTTTAAATTCATAGTTGTATCATTTTTCCATTAATTCAAAATTACTAACAAATAACATACCATCTTTCATCAGTTGCCGCATTTCTTTTGTTCTTTGAAAATTAATTTCTTCTAAAAGCTGTTCCAAAAGTGTGGGAGGATTCCACATGGCAAGATTTAAAGAAGACATAGCTAGCAGCTAAGTGCTAGTTTAACATGAGTCATACGATCTACAGGAGGTCAGGCCTATTGATTAACTATGATAACTGGGAAGGTGCACAACAACAAAACATACCGTAAGAAGTGAGCGGTTAAGTGGAAATATGAAGAAATATAAGGGTATATAAAGGTTTTACACGGCATTTTTGCCTTGAATGGTTAGAAATTAAACCTTTAATAAAAATATGTATATATAAATAAACATAAATCGTAAGGTTACATTTTTGTTTATATGTATGGGAATCACACAAAGTAAAACTGAACCGAACGATTACACAACTCCTGAGCGCCGCCTCACCACGACTTGTCACACAGCTGGAGTGGGATTAGTTTAAGAGGTACTTTTACTGTTGTGTACTGGTGCTGGATTAGGGTAAGAGAACAAACAATAAATATTGGGTGGGGGATCGTAATTAGGTGCAAGACTTGCGCAATGACTTTTAATAATGATTCACTTGCCCCTCCTAAGAAATTACCTGTCAATTTAACTTATTTTAGGAAAATCGTTCTTTATTAAATGTAAACAATACAGTAACTTTTTATTTTATAAATCAAGCGATAGAATGTCCAGTTTCACTTGCTTTGGGCGAACGAGAAGGAAGTGTTGCAAATGTGTCATAAGTTTCGTTACGAAATTATTTCATTGGAAATAATGTGTCGGGTCCCCAATTATTAAACAAAATAATAATTAAAAAAACTGGTAAAAACGCCTTGCATTAATTTCTACTAGATTTCCCTATTAAATTTGCTTGAGTCAAATATAGAGTTGATTTCTGTAGTACACACGTTTACTATTTACTACATATGTATATGTGTACTTAACAATATTTTTTTGACGCGTCAAATCCAAATGCATAATAAGACCCACTCAAGTCCTTAAAGAAAATGACAGAAAAGTTGATCACTATTCTCTCGCATTCGGTGAAATAACATTTGTCCAACTCAGAATGTTGTCGTATTTGGGTACACTTAAATATCAAGGAGTAAGATCCGTAGAACATTTTGAATCGTACTTCAGGGAAGAACTTTGTATCATCCTTTCCAAAGAACCTTACTTAAATTAAGTTGCTTGATTTTTTTTCTTTAAAAGTTATGTCACGGCAAAATATTCGAACTGTTTTCTTAAAATTGCGAAGAATAAATATCTGTTCCAGTAAAGTGACGAACTTAAGAAATTTGGGATTCAACTTATGTTCTTTATTCTAAATAATATTAAATAAGGTAAACGTTTGTGTTTATCCTAAATTTTCACTTCAGGCAGGGAACTAGCTACTTCCCTGATCGAATTCTCTTGGAGAAATGTTGCATATAAAATATAAGGTACATAAGTGCCAATAGTATACCACAAATGATTTCAACAACCGTCTGAGTACAATTACATCTTTAAAATGCAAAAATCACAGCTGTAAACTTCGGAGAATTACCTAGGCTTCTTTTTAAATCACTTTCTTAATATATCTTGCAGGGGATTTCTTGTGAATGTTGCTGTTAAGTGCATTTGCTGGAGAATCTTGATGAAATAGGGAGTGTCTGAGGAATTTCAACTTTAGAGGGAAATCTTCTGGAAACTGCTAAGGCAGACTGACCTCCCTTCCATTGATTTAGAAGAACGTGCGATCCACTTTGACGATATTGGCATAAATAATAGTAATTATGGAAATACCCTTCAAAAGGAACTTTTGCTAAATGTAAAATCTGTTATGAAAAACTTACATTAGGAGAATAGTTTCAACTATGGCAAATAAAAAAAGTATGAGCTTACTCTGCCTCTAAATTCCTTTTACAAATTTGTGAAATCCCTAATCAAGTATGTAAATTTGCACATATGAAATTTGCTTGTTCCTTAGATAATACTCTAGACGATGAATTTTTGTACTGATGATAAACCATTTCTTCCTTTTACTTCCAATAAGAAGGTCGAAGGAGAATAATTTCACAAAAATCATCCTTGTACAATAAAGAATATTAGTTCGATGAATGTTAGGCTTGCTTCTAATAAATCATTTGGAAATTCTTCACGAGATAGCACAAAAATTATGCATTTTGTGCTCGTGCATTTCTATTTCTATGTAAAACAGCTCACTGCTGATAATAATTCAGATAAAACCAAGAATTGATAAGAATTTTCTTATCAATAGTAGAATATCTCAGCTATTATTTGCGGTTTTCTTCAATAAATAAAATGGTGGTTATTTTTAAATCATAACTCTGTTATAAATGGCTATGCTGACCTTCCGAAAGATGTTTTTTTTTTTTTTTAGTTGTGAAATAATTTTTGATATTCGAATTCGAGAGTTCCTTGGAAGGAAAGCACTTTTAAGAAAACATCTCACTAGATGCAATTTCTGCGTGAATTTTTTTTCCAGGGCAAGAATTTCAAGAGATTTAAAGTTATTTCTTTGTACCATGAGGCCTGCCGACACCAATTCTTCTTCTGTCAGTTCACTCCGTATAAAGATATCTTCTGGGAGCTCTTGTCATCAATGTTCAAATTTCTCAAAAAAAAAAAGTATAGAAAAAGATAGGTTAAACTTAATATGTTTCTTTACCATTATGTCATTTGGTCTATAAACTACTTTCTTTGATTGTTTTAATTAAATATGTACAGTAATTAAAATCAAATAGGTTAACTGCAAAAGTTTCAAATCTTATAGCTTTACCTACATCTGAATAGAATTTACCCATTTTATTTTTTACACGCAAGTTACATTACAACCTCGGTGCCACGGTAGCCGAGCGGTTAGAGGTGAGACCTGCAAAGCTAAAAATTTATTGTTGGTTAGAAGGTTCGATTCCCTTGAGTCTAGGCCTTGGATTTTATTTAATATGATGGTTAATATGAGAATTTTTCTATAGTAAAAAGTATGTTTACTAGTCGCCTCCGTCCACGACACCTAATTTGATAGTTGGACGTAAAGCCCTCCTGAAAAAGAAGGCAATTACTTTGCTATACTCTTAGCATAATATAGGTATCGAAAAAGGGAGTTTTACATTAGCAAAATAAATATTTGCTTTTTATTTTATACAAAAATTTATTATATACACATATTTGGTAACTCAAAATTATTCGATATACATTTTTTTTCCAACTAGAAATCAGTGTATACATTGAAGAAAAAAATTAATGCACAAAGAAACTACAAACAAACGTTACAAAATAAAAAGATAATTTCTTTCTTCTGGATTCATATCGCTATGTATTACCTAATAACGATTTTATCTGCCACAACAATAAAAACACTAAATCTGACATAGTACATGCAGCTGTTTTATTATGAAAATAAAATAAAATAAATTAATATTATATTACGTATTTCGTGCCTTTTGGTGACAATTTTCTTAAACATTCAGAAATGGAGTATAAATATAATCTTGTTTAAATATATTATTTTATTCAAATTACTAAGTGATCTTAGCATGCATGTAATAAACAACAAGTACTACTTTTCTTTTATGTATTATCACAATTCTCTTTCTTAAAAATTACTCATAATTTGAACATATCATTTGATAATTTGTTAACAATTTATGTTAGTATATTATAATTATTTTTAAACATGGAGTAGAATTAAAAGATAAATCTAAAAACATTATTGAAAAAAAAAGGAAAAAGATTTGTAAACAAAAAATTAATCTTAAGAAATTTTTCTATTCTTGGTAAAAATTGTTAAAATGATCCAAGAATCCAAATAGTTTCTTTGAAGTCTTAAAAATTATTTACCATAAATATGTGCAAATTAACCTATACTTCCAGGATTATATGCAAGAAAAAAAACAAAACAAAAAAATATGCAATAATTATTCAGGCACAGGGGAAGTAAGATCATTTCTACAATGTTTTACAGCTGGAAAATTCCTAATCCTAGGCGGACGTGGGCGTGAAATCAATTGTGTAGAAAAATTCCTTCTCCTTATGGTGGTTTGTGTGGCTGTTTGGCCATTATTACTACCGCGAGATATGAAATCCACTTTGTGCAATTTTGCTTGACTAGAAATACCCGAAGAAGTATTCGCTTGTTGATCTCTAAAATAAATTGTAGCACATTTTGTCAACGTATTTCTAATACTATCTTCTGATTTAGTTGAACTGGTTATACTTGGTTGTAGTGATTTATTGGCAACAGCAGCATGATGACTACGGCCAATATGTATTGTAGAAGTTCTTGAAGTAGAAGTAGAAGAAGTTGAAACACATCTTATACCAGCCGTTTGTCGCAGCACTTCATTCGTATCCTGATTGGAATCTTCGCGCATTATACCAGACCCGCTAGTCACCATCACCTAGTAGTAAACACCCTAGCATATAACACTAAACAATGTGAGTAAACACTAATCTTATCATATGTTTGGGAAAGCAAAAAATGGGGCAAAAGAAGAAACAAAAAATAAATAAGAAGCACAAGAAGAAATAAGCAAACATATTTCTTATCTTACCATTTTTACTTTCTAGGTTAGAAAAGTATTTCGATCAAGCAGTAATTTTGAAATTTTCATTGGAAATTAAAAAAAAAAAAAAAAAAAAAAAAAAAATAGCCTACGTGTGAAAAAATGATCTCAAAAATGAATAATCGCAACACGTTGAAACTTTATATTATAGGTAGGATCTTTCCCTCAGGAAACCTGACTTTAACCTATCGATCAAAATCTTCGATAACAATTGTAGTAGTATCGATTTTTCTCGATTTTTGAAATTTTCTCCAAAAAGAAAAAAAAACGGTTCCAACGATTTGAAACTTAGTAGACGTTAAATTTGGTACATAAATTGTTCTGATTCATGATAGCCTACAACATTAAATTTTAAATGTTTTCTAAGTAAAAATGTGATTAAGGGCACCTCTGAGAAGAAGAAGGCGTAGGTGGAATGATACTTTAAAATACCATTCCAGGATAATGAATGGTCCAAAGCCTTAAGAGTTATAAGGAGAGAGAGAGATTGTAATTGAGACACTTACAAGGATACCAAATTTTATACAATAAATTTTCCGACTTTATTGATTTCTCAAACTTGGTCCCTATGAATTCTTTTAAACTTTGAATATACATTATTTGAAACATATTTACGGAAAAATTTGATTTAAATGATTTCTAGAAGAAAGGAGGAGTTGATAGGATTCTCTCTTTTAATTTAAGTCTTATTTCAGTATAAAATACCACCCTCGGACTTGGTAAATTCTAAAAGAGGATTAAATGTCTCGATTAAATTCCGAATTTGGAGAAAGTTCAAAGTTGCTAATTTATTGATTAGATATTTCACTGATTACTTTTTCAAAAAACGGCTCCTACGGGACTTTCCCTAGACTTCGTTTTTGGGCAGTTTAGAGAAGGAAAGTAGTCGCGATTTGCTTTAAAATTTGGAAATTGTAAAAAAATTTATCAGTTAAAATTTGCGAGAAGGTTGTAAAAGATAATCAAGTGCCTGTTCAGACCAGGTTTTTTTACCCCTCAAGAAAACTACAAAAAATATCCAGCGAAAAAAACCTATTAAATAAAATAGGTATTACATTGGTGTGGTTAAGTTCTAACTATATGAAAATGAAAGAAAATTGACGCAGCCATTATCAACGAAAAGGAAAACTTATCAACGGAAAATAGCATTCCAAAAAATAGCACTATGTTGTTCAGATTTCGGATGAAACAAACTTATTATCGGAAAGCGTAAAAAAGACAAAATGAATAACACCAATATTGAAAGTTGTCACGAGTTGGTTTCAGATTTATGGGTTCACCGATTCTCTTTTTTTTCTTTTTTTTTAATTACCTTCCAGTAAAACAGCTTTTTAAGGTGAAAACAAAAAATCAAAAATTTAAAAAATACCTAATCTTGCAAAATTTTGACTAAAATATTGAAACAAATTAATGCACTAAACAAAACAAATAATACTAATTACGACTAACCTTCATTGGTTGCATATGTTGATGCGATGGTGTTCCGGTAATAGTACTTCCTCCAGTACCAGTACCATCTTCCTGAGCGATAATTACTGGCATTTCTAACAATCGGTCAGCAGTTAATTGACCAACAAAATTGCTCTCACTACTGCAATCATCGCTATTTATTACTGTTTTTTTTTTTTTTTTTGTTAAGCCCCAAAAACAAAAAAGTATTTTTAAAATATATATACTGCGAGAATGAGAGTGAAAAATAGTCAGTATGGGGACTTATAATTCACGCGAAATATTCGTGAAATTAACTAGAGTTCAAATTGAGAATTCACTGTTTACTGGATAAGTATAATAACCTTAAGATGTTTATGAAATGAATGAACTTATACATACCTTTAATTTCTGAAAGAATACTGTAAGTTTCGCCGTCATCACCTTCCCCTAAAGACACGCAAGTCCAGCTCAATATTTTTAGGTTCAAGATTTTTTTTAAATCATAAATAAAGGTTATAAATACTTCCAATTAAAAAAATAAAAAAATAAAAAATAAAATTAAAAATAAAGAACTCCAAGAGTTTGATTATCGAGGAATCGGAAGATTTTTGATTTGAGCCGCTAACTATTCTTATTCTTAAGATAATACCTTACTACACTATCAAGCTGTTTAAAGAAAAATGGCAGGAACGTAATTTGTTTGATTTTTTTTAAAGAGAGAACTCTAAATTTTGTCTGGATGGATATTTCCAAAGGGATCCATCAATGAATAGAAAACACTAGGATATCCTGAAGGGCATTTCAAAGCTAGAATAGATTCATTTTATTCACCAATTAGAAAGCACTTTACATCCATCACGATAAAAGTGGAAGTCTCTTTGAAAAACTGTGGAATGGTTATACCAGATTGTTGGAACCCCTTTAATTTCCATGGAAAACCTGGTACTCTGTGAAAACGCCGACCACAGAACCAGGGCAGAGTCGCAGAAATTAGGCGGCTCTATGCTTAATAAAACATTCCATCTCTTTGCTTTTGCCTCTAAGAAAGGTTTCTATTAATGTGATCATCTTTGGCGGATGAATTACTCCGTCAGTTGATTACGGTTGATGAATAGTTGAAAGAGTTTCACACCGGTGGGATTTCAGGAATGACATCTACTCCCTCCAATACCCAGTGTAGTCAATCCCAAGTTTCCAATTTTTTTTATTTATTCTTGTTAAAGATAGCATCACAAATGGTGTAGGCCATCTGAATGGAATTGGTTCTCTGTTCAGCCAGCATCACTATTTAGGCGACATACAAAATGCCACCTGAATAATCTAAACTGCTACAGTTAAAATTTAACGGAACATTTCCTTACAACATTTTCAAACTGTTAACCCCCAAAGCACGGTGGTTTAATGACAAATTTTAGAGGCCGCAAGGTTAATCTTTGCTTCTAAGATTTTGTAAATTCATTATATTGATTTATTTTATACATTTACTAATATTAAGTCAAATAAGGCCCATGGATCCCCCCAAAAAAACTGCACAAAATCAGAATGGATTATTCTTGAAATAACATTTTCCCCAATTGGATACTTTATAATTATTGTGAGCATTCAAAATTGGAAACCAAAGACAAAGCTTTTCATTTGATTTCAACCTATTTTTTTTCTTTTAACCCGAAAATGGCATAATTACCTCAGATAACGTTAGAGAAATGGAATAAATTTGTATTATTACCAGTAAGAGTGGTTGGTTTAAAAGAAGAAACGTTCTTGTTTATAATCCTGATACTATCTATGGTTGATCTTGAAATGAGGGCCTTATCATCCAGTTGGTGTCTTCGCTGAATTGTTTGTATTCTTCCATCAGTCTTTTTCAAGAAATAAAATAGTTTAGGAAAAAATTAATAATAATTTGATTTAAATATTTCAAAAAAAAAAAAAATACAAGAAAAATGTATAGTTCACTTTGAAAAATTACCTCATTGGTCCATTTTATATTTCGCGCCCCACTCCTAGGTGTAGCAGCCTTTTTTGTGCGACCTAACGGATTCATATCTTGAAACATAAGAAAAAGGGATTTTTATTTTTAAAATGTTCAACATTACTTTAAAAAAGTGAACAGATCATTGTAAATTTAGTAAATAACTTACTTAATGTAATGCCACTTTGAGCGCTAGACAAAGAAATCCCTGAAAAAAAGAACAATTTAAGAGATAGTGATAAATAAAATGGTAATGACACTTTATAAAGAGGATTTTTTTTCGTTTTTTTTTAAAAAAATAAAAATAGGCCGACAATTTTCTCAAAGAAAATGCATCACACACACACACGTCGGCCAATAACTTTTTTATAGACAATTTTTTTCCGGAAAATTAGTTTTCAGAGCAATTCTGAGGAAGCTTCACTTTGACGTGTAATGTACTTTATTTCAAATAATATAATGTTGGTAAGAATTACATATGTTTAGAAAGCCCGAGCGAGAAGGAAATCGACGTATGGAGCCTTGAAAATGTTGAAATGAAAATCGTATTAGGTAATATAACGCCAGATTTCTTTCTCTGACAAAACAATTTTTTTTTTTTTTTTTGGAGAAATCCCCTGAGTTCTGAAAAACTCCGAATGTGTGTAACTTGAGCGTGTGTGTGAAAAACTAAAAAATAACAAGAAACTGAAACTTTAGATTGGGCCCCACCTGGGAAGCCTGACTGCACCTTAGCATCAAACCTTTAGGTAGACGTAAGCACTACTTTATAATTTTATAATTTTTCATTTTTCTAAGATTTCTCCTTCGCAAAAAATGCCTCCAGCGAATTTTTCTCTAAACTTAAGTTTCAGATACAAA
Organism: Rhodnius prolixus; assembly: GCF_049639745.1. Taxonomy (NCBI): domain Eukaryota; kingdom Metazoa; phylum Arthropoda; class Insecta; order Hemiptera; family Reduviidae; genus Rhodnius; species Rhodnius prolixus. The sequence goes on from NW_027411634.1 coordinate 42,006,603, forward strand.
CTTTTTATTTGAATAATTTGTGTGGAAAAAACTTTCTTTGGAATATTTCGAAATGTACGAGTTAAAATAATCCTACAATAGGATGAAAAAATTAATGCCAGTGTCAGTCATGATAAACTTTATTGACCTAGGGCAGGGGTCGGCAACCCGTGGCTCGCGAGCCGCATGCGGCTCTTTTATCCCAATTGTGTGGCTCTTCAGCCTGCCCAAAATATAATGTATATTTTAATTTTATTGAAACGAATGAAAACTCCATTTATTAAAGGTATTTTTAAAAAAATAAGATCAAAACTGGTAGAAGTACTGAGCAAGAACAAAGGGTGGGAGACCATCTGCCAGATTTCTGATATTATCAGTGGAACAGAAGTCACCTCAGAACATCGTGTACCCTTTACAACCAACGAGATAACTTCTTTCAGCAAGGCACCTATAACATCTGTAGATGTTGAACGATCTTTTAGTCGTTACAAGTCCATATTACGCCCAGATCGTCGTCACTTTACGTTCCAACATTTGAAATTTCATGTGGTTGCAAACAATTTCGAAGAGTGAAGTTTTCAAAATTGAAAATTTAACACATCTTTTTATAAATAGTAAAAATGTTCTTTGTTGTATAAATCATTATAACTTGTAAAAACAAATTATTTTGTTCCTAATAAATTATTATAAATTGTAAAAATGTTCTTTTCTTGTATAAATAATTATAACTTGTCCCCCCCCCAAAAAAAATTCCATTTTCATAAAAAAAATGTCCATTTTACTTAAATATTTTAAGAAAATCACAGATTTTCCACATAATTGACGAAAATAAATGCATATTTTAATTAAATATTTGGCATTTTTAAATACATAAAAATCCGTTCCTTAGTGATTACAAATGATCTTCAGAGTTGTTTACACTCTATCACCCTTGCGGCTCTTGGTAAGAATTATTAAAATTATTTAAGGAGAAATGGCTCTCTACTTAAAATAGGTTGCCGACCCCTGACCTAGGGACTAGGGTCATCTTCAGGGCTAATTTACAATGTAATATTCTACAATAGAGGGCTGGTGTGTCGTCTGTCTGTCAAAAGACACACCAACCCCTCTAATGATGTAAAACAGTATATTGTAAATTAGCCTTGAAGATGACCCTAGTCCCTAGGGTTGATAGCTCGTCATAATGGAGTTTATAATGACTGAAACTGGCATTACTTTTTTCATCCTATTGAAACTATGATTCAATCACCAAAAATAATGAACAGTAATAATCCTACAAGTGAGCACCTCTACAATTTTAAGAGAAATTTAGTGTTAGTCTTGATTTATTACCGAACTCCCCCCCCCCTACTTATAATAAATTTTAAAAACTCTTTTGCTTACGGTGTTTCTTTGGTAATACGTCATCATTGATTGAAATTTTCCTTTTCTTTTCAACTAATTTCATCCTTGGTTTCGAGTTAGTACTTCTATTGTCCTGTTTATTATTTGGTGTTAACAGCACTGTGCCTACAAAGTCAGCCACTTCATCCTAAAAAGAAAAAATTAGGAAAAACAAAATTAATTTAAAAAATTTACTTATTTTTCGTAAAAAAAAATAAACAACTATTAATAGTAAAAAAACTACATACAACAATACATCTATCCACCATATTCTGCGTCATGCCGTCAGCGCTTCGTTTACTATGCGTTATCCGTAGACAGTCATCAGCACCTCCGACTACGACCAATGAAGTCTGCACTCTCAATCTTTCTCTTAGATCTTCTAAATCGTTTACGCTAAACAAAGAAAAGTGGCAATGGAATTGTGTTTTTTTTTTAAACTTTATTCTGCGATCAATGATGGCAAATGAAAATAATCTATTCTATTCTAGTTATTTGTGAGATTCTTTGTGATTTGAAAGTAATTCTTTTCTTGCGAGTACTGTAACATTACGTGTAGCAAAGCAGATCACCTATAAATTGGTGATTTGACCAGCTGACCGCTCTGTAGAAAAAGAGAAGCTCCGAATAAATTATACTAGTTATTTGATTTAAAAAAAAAATACTTACTGTACTGTAGCGGCATGTTTCCCAATAACAAATAAAGTAGGAACATTCAGATTAAGTATACTATCGTCAGGTTGACCTCTTTTCTCTTCAACTGTGTTCATTGGAAATCCAAGACAGATCACAGCAGAAACGGGCTCCACAAGTGATACCTAAAAGGTAACAAAAGGTAAACATTCATAAAAGGTTCACCCCTAATTTGTAGTTGGACGATAAGCCCTGTCTGAAAAAAATAGGCGATCACTTTGCCTTTTTTTCTTCATAAAAGGTCATTATTAATATTAATAAAATTCTTAATATTAGGTTTAATTTTAACTAATATAAAACTTGGTTAAACTGAGGTTTTCACCTTGGTTTTATACCATACAGTGTTTGAAAACGATTACATCATAAAAAAAGGGGAAAAAATGGAAGAGCTAGGAATTAAATACCTGGCATGCTAGAGCCGCTCCAGAGTTCAGACCAATTAGAATTATATTGCGTCCAATATAGTCAGACTTTAATTCAGCAACCTTTGCCCTTGTGGAAGCCATTAAGTGTTCCAAACTGTTAGTCACAGTAACCTTACTTGTATTCAACTCTAAATAGACAAACAAAATTAGGCCATTGTTACCAAGTGCTCATAGTCCTCATTCTACAAGGTGGAATTCAAGATTCCAAAACCTTATTAAATTATTATTTGTAGATTACTGTACGTAAATTTGTTTTTAAATAAAAATTGTATCAGAAAGTCCCTTCCAAAGGAATTCTGTGGCTGCTATTTCAATAGAAGACAGCTCCGTTTTGATAGAAGGTGTAATATTATCAAGATCTTAGCTGGCACAATCCCATCTGAGCCCCGGAATTTACAACTTTCTCATACAATGGTAACAGTATGAAAATGTGTTTTCACTAACAATGGCCACATAATGTACTCTTTTTATGTTCATAAACGAACATCTTAGTCGGTTTTAACAGGGTTCCACTTTATAACAACTTTTAAGAAAGAATTGTTTACATACAATAATATTACATTACTTACTGTTTGTATTGACAAGCATCACAGTTCCGATGGCAGATAAATGTGAGTGCCATCTGTGGGTTCTCGTGTTAGGTGAATTAGTATTGTCACTTCCGCTAGGCACAATCAATAACAAAGGATTGCCTGGTAACCTCCTCTAGAATCATCGGAAAGTTTGCACACTTGAAGACAATAAAAATTATTTGTTTTTTGTTTCTTTTAAAAAAGAAAATTTTCTTCAAATAATGGATATAAATTTAATTTTTAAATATTTTTGTTTTTTAACTAATTTTTAACCATAGAAATTACTAACAGGTTGATGGCAAGGAAGTGCTATGCTGGAAGGATCCCAATGCGATTGTAACATCATGTACAATACATCAGCGTTAGCTTTGGTTGTCTGAGGTACTCCCATAGTTAGCCTCTCAATCAGCGAAGGAACTTTCCTTTTCAAAGTCTGGAACAACAATTTAGATAACAGAATGTTGTGGGTGGAAGAAAAAAACGCTTATTATATGAATATAACAAAAAGATCAATGCAGCAGAAATATTCAATGCAACACCACTGGTAAAACTTATTTTCAAAACATCACCATCCATTTGCTTTACATTTATCACATAATTTTATCAGAAACTAATCGATTTCGAGAAAAATATTTCCTCCTATTTATAAATGAATTTTAATTCAAGTGTAATTTAATGTCATAGTAAAACTATTATTTCTAATAATTAGTGGTCATTTTTTTAAAGTAACTCTATTTATAAATGAGGCTTCATTAGCTTGGCATAATAAACACATGTACTTCGAATAGTATTATGAATGAATGTGCTTAAGTAACTCCAATTGAAAAATACCGGAGTGGCAAGAAATCCTGTCTGTACTAAACGTCCGATTATATTTTTTAAAAATCTTGTTGTCTCGATAGAGAGAAATGTGTATATATGTCGCTAGTTTAAGATTTTGGTTCAAGTGTAATTAGATGTGCCCTCAAAGCAGACCGTGTTATGTTGCAACATTCTGTTGCATGTATAAAACTTGCCTTTCTCATTAATAACTAAAATTTTACCTGCAACATTTCCACATAGGCTACGAGATACTCATGATGTAATAGATCCAACCAGAGATAATGTAACCATCTCACTAACTGATATTGCCAACCGAATGTAGAAAATAGTGTTCTCAATCTTCTAGCAGATCTATCAACTGAAACCTTCCTCAATAGTGGTTCATTCCAATGTCCTTGATAGCTTAATCGTGCTAAATGATCATTATGTAGAATTCTACAACCTCTGTCGAAAATTCTATTTTGTTGTAATGTCCAATCATTTCTATGGAGAGAAATTTCATAATTAAACAAACGGAATAAAGCTGGAAATATACTAATGACAGTTTGCATAATATATTTCAAAATATTGTCTCATTGATTTTCTTTAGCCTAGTTTCAATGATACGCTCACCTTTTTACTGAAAGTTCCCAATTCAAATCACCAACATCAGATCTGAGAAGATGTATTTGCCTAGAGGATTCGTCCATTAATTTTCTAGCTTTTTCCTCTTCATAAGCGGGCTTAGGTTTAGCATGATCGTACACCGGATCCAAAATTTCTTCATTCGATATACTAAAATAGAAAATTTATTTCTTTAAAGAACGGCAATTCTAAATTTATAACTACATCTATCGTTAATTACAATTTAAAAGTAGGGAAGGGATTAGCTATGAGGTTAGCATACTGGACTCCCACGCGGAGGTCCCGGGTTCGAATCCAGCAGCTGACCCTTAGATTTTCTCTTCCTAGGAGCTTCTTACAGCTCACTGTCCGGTGATGGACAGTGTTGTCTGTAACGAGAGAACACTGTCCGGAGGCCGGCAGTGCACTGGAAAAAGCTCCGGGCGCTAATGACCTCAGCTGTTGATGCGCCAAAAAAAAAAAAAAAAAAAATTTAAAAGTGAGTTTAATACAAAAATCTGTGTAAACACACACAAACACAACTTCCTTTTACTGTAATTAATATAATGACATTTTTTCTTGAAACTCACAAATTTGTATCACAACTGAATTTTCTGCAATACTATCAAATACCAATAACAAAAGGATATTGATAATAGAAGCATGTCCTCCCAGACCCATAACATGTACTCATAACAACGACACAAAATGTGTACAACAATGAGTTAAGACTTCAGAGGAGAGAAACGTCTTACGGTTTTTGAGTTGAAAAGACACCCAAAAAAAATCGTTAAAACGACTTATTCAGGTTCTGAAAAGTTCAATACGAGTATTTCGGGCGTAAACTCAAAAGAAAATCTCTGCATGATTGCCCACGATTGCACGAAAGTAACTCACGTAAATACTTGCAAGCTCAAAGATCGCATGTTATTTCCTTCCGATGTACTCCGAGTGGTACATTATCAATAATGTACAAATAGGCAATGCCAAAGGATTCGGTGAACCTCAAAAAGAGATTTTCGATTGTGTATTACACAAAGTTGAGAAATCTTGCGTGACTTCTCCAATTCTCACGGTACTACTTTTAGATTTTCTTCGAACACCCACTTTTCCACCCATGATTAATTTTCACTAATCTAAGAGAAAGGAAAAAATAAAAACAATACCTGTGACAAGGGGTCTTCATTACAAACAATGATTTCATTGGTTTTGCGTAAGTATTGTCTGGCCTCCAATTCCATGGCTTAGAATAATTATGATCTAATTCCACTGAATTGATGAATTCGATCTAAAAATAAATAAACCCTTAACACAAAAGTTACAAGACAAAATTGCTTATTATAATACTATACTTTAGAGCAATATAATAACATGGGAACAAAATTTCCTTTTTGAAAATTCTTACTTGGCCACACAATTGTTCCAAATAACTGCTCAATTTAGAACCTGATCCATCATCCTCATCTTTAAAGTTCCTCATGGAATCCATTTTTAAAGTGGCACCAGTCTTCTGTATTAGAAAAATAAGCAAGCTAATTTCACACACGTACTTAAAATTTACTTAATCATGATGAATCTGGAGCATGTACGCTAAATATTAAATTAAAATTATAAACAAAATAAAACTTGATTTTTTAAAATAAAATTAATGAAAATGTTTAACTAAAAACAAAAAAACAAACAAACATTTTGTGGGGGCGACGAAAGAAGTTTTTTCATAATAGTGTTCCTACTCTCTCCAAAAATATTCATCATTAATGTTATACAAAAAAATGAAAAGAAAAAGGGATAACTTAAAATAATAAAAGAAAAAATAATGAAGCACTATTCTTATAAATTATAGAAAAGTAACAATTAGGTACACGATAACTAACCACAAAACGCTGTTACTTCTAGCTGTAGCTAGACTAAATAGAGCCATCAAGATTAGGAAATACAATCTGAAGAATGAAAGCTAGTAAAGTAAATGAAGCTTTAGTAAAAATAATGTTTATATGGTATAATTTATTAATTTTTTTCATAGTATATTTTACAAATATACATTAAATGTAAATTAATAAAATAAATCTAGAATTCTTCTGTTGAATCAGCCGTTATTTTGGCTATAAGGCTGTGCCTTATGGTTACTTGTAAATTTCGAGGTTACATTATCTTCTTAACTAATGTTTTCGTCTGTTAAAATTTGTCTATGTTTACCAAAAATTTTTGCCTGATATTCTTATTTCTAGTCTCTTTTGAGTTTGGATGTATAAGTACAGATGGAAATAAGACGGTTCCTCTTCGTGAGGAATCTCAATATTTACCTTATGGACCGTTAGTAAAATGTTCATTTTTGTAAGTTAATTTTTATTATTTTTGCTTTGCTTATTAGAAAACGTAATTGGATATTGTTGTGAAAACCTAATATCATTTTCTTAGACCATTTGATTTCATCGATTGTGAGGAGCCTGTAGACCACAAAGGAAATAAAACTGCGAGGGATGAACAAGGACATGGATGTTTAAAGGTTGAAAATAACAAAACTGGCTTTGTTTGTCTTATTAATTTTTGTAAAATTTTGTAAAAACACACTTGTGTTCTTTGTAGTTTGGTAACTATCGTTATGAAGATGTTGAACGTGCTAAAGTCCAGTGTGTTGTACTTCCTAATATTGAATGTTATGGGCCTAGAACTTTTTACAAAGATGGATTTCCTTGTATTAAGTAAGTTATTTTGTTTATTTAGTATTTTTAATTTTTTAAAACAGTTTTTCAAAACTTTTTCGATTAGTTTCAACTCACTGGGATCATTTTGGGAGTTTCATAACTATTCCACAACTTTTCTTATGCTTGGTAGAACAAAGTTCTTCTAAAACAAAGCGTGAAAAACGCGATTTGTTTAATTAATTGCAATGTAGCAATTAAAAACAAATCATCTTCAATGTCGGAGTTGGAACAAAGTGACATTTTAGAGCTTTTATTGAATATGAATACACTTATTGTATAATTCGTAGAACAATTAAAGTGGCGTTATAAGAATATTTAATAATATTATTTACTTTATTGGCACTATTACTACTACTGTTGTAATTTATTTATTATACCTACGGATCACAAACCGGCGCGGGTTATTTCTGAATTGTATTAGACTTCGTATTGTATTGGTGTGTTGCAAAACACTGTTTTAGAATATATCTAAAACAAAGATTTACTGAAAAGATTGCTTACTTGGCTGTAGTACATAATATTCGTGAACGATAATAGTAATCGTGAATCATTATCTTTATAAATGTGTCGGGTAGTAAGTTTGTAATTCCGGATTGCTTTATTTTTATTTATTGGGACGGCATTTCATTTAGATTATTATCGTTAATTTATAAAATGTTTTTACTTATTAAGGTTCCGGCTTGCGTCACAAGTTTTTTTGATAAGGAAACAGCAACGGTATAGGCTGCAAAGTAGTGCTGAAAACTTACGATACTTCACACGATTAAGTCACTATAAGTTTGAAGGTTTTTATATTGTCAAAGAGTAGTAAAGATTTTTTTTTTTGTTTTTTTCGAGACATCAGGTTTTTGAAAGAAGGTGATTAATGGGATACAACCCACGAAACAAGCACCCTTATTTAGGTACTAGTTGTGGAGGCTGCACTATGCTGGCTGTCCAACGACTTTCCACATCTAGCCCTGCTACCTCCTTTAAAAAAACCATTTGTAGAGTACCCATTTCTGGCCCAGCTAAATTTTTCTTTTAAATTTTTGTTTCCTTTTAGATACGGAGGCCACTATTTTGTTACAACGTTGATGTACAGCATCCTGCTGGGATTTCTTGGAATGGATCGATTCTGTTTGGGTCAAACAGGGACAGCGGTTGGCAAGTTGTTAACATTAGGTGGAGTTGGTATCTGGTGGGTTGTTGATATTGTACTTTTAGTAACTAATGGTTTATTACCTGAAGATGGAAGCAATTGGAATGCATATGCTTGAGCAAAAACAAAAAATCAGTGGCTAAAAGTATGTATAATGAATACAGCGAATAGAGATTTCTTTCATATTCACATAAGTTGTATTTAGTAAGTTAGGTAATCTCAATGAAGTTCAAAGGATTAATTTTTTCCTTAAAAAAAAATTTAAAAATCTGAAAAAAAGAGACAAAAACAGAAAAATTGAACCAAAACTAGCAAGAACATTCTCGCAGTACGTATTTTGAAATGTTTCTCTTAATTCTTCTTGAGCAAAATTATCCCTGGTGTTTGTATATATTTATTAGTTATCACATCTAATTATTTGCTGATTTTGTTTAATGGATACTTAGCTTCTTCATGGGGTTACCATAATATTGAAGAGTACAGTCCATTCTTACGAAATTATAGCGGAAAATGATAGAATGGAAAGTATAAAGTTGGAATATTTCAGTGAATTGACTAGGGTTTTCCTTTTTCTTTTTTTTTGTAAGTTATAAATAACCTTGGGTCAAAGGTTTTGAGTTATATACATAGAATAGGTAGATAGATAGATAGAAATTACAACTTCTTTTTTGTTATGCTTTACAACATTTATTGTCAAACAAATTATTGTCAAAACTTGTTTTGCTTTACATAAACAAAATACATTTTCTTTCAGAAAATACTTTAAAAAAATATGAACTTAAAAAAGAAAGAGATATGTTTATTATTATTTTTTAATTAAAAATATATCACAAATAAATCAAATTCTTCATATTTTATAATTAAACGATTACAGTTTTTAAAAAAATTATATAAGATTCTTGGTCTCAAATGGTACATGACTGTCAAAATCTATGATGGAATGATTCCATATCTAATCCATAACTAAAGAAGTGGTATTGTCCTTAGTAATTAGAGACACCAAGCTACCATTCTTTGGACGGTCTTCATTTTTAGACCAACGGTAAAACAGACTGAAAAAAAAAAAAATTAAGATCAAACTATAGAAATTGTAATTATTTTCATGACATCAAAGAAGCATGTTGAAAATATTAGTTAACATCACTATTCGTATCAGTACTAAATATTCAAATCTGATGGCAATCCGTGAGACTCTAACCCTTGATTTCCCGCGTTAGAATCCTAGTACCCTAACCACCGATCTAATCCCTTCCCAAAGATATTATTACTTTTTTTTAAACTAAAAAACGAAACAAGAACTTCTCTTGTAAGTGATAACAACACTAGAAACCTTAGTTGTATTGGACTGTAAGAGGAACATAGGACTGATTCCCCAACTAACAAATTAAACGTTGATGTTGGATCCATAATCTCAAATACAACTAATTCCTTCCTTATGGGCGCTAATTTGCCGAAAAGTAATTATTTTTAACAGAAAAACGAACCTGGAAACACGTAAGTGAAAATTTAAGTTGCAGTTGAATCAGTTATCTCAAAAAAATCTACCCTAAGAGATTTACTATTTTAGAAAACGTATTAATATTAATTTAAAAACGAAGCAGGATGCCTCGTATCTGTGACGTATGTAAAGCCAACCTTGAAATTGGAACAATAAAATGGTATAACCAGGATTCAAGTATTGAGCATGCCATATGCATCGGCAGATTGTTTCAAGCCTTCCATTTGGTTCGAATTGAATATAAGGGCACCGCCTCCTTTGTCTACGAACAAAGCATTTTTTTCCTTGTGAGAATGTAAGGCAATATGGAAAAAAATAGTTACCCGATTTTGAGAATAAAATTGTGTATTTAATACTGTATCCTCTTAAAGAACATATACTATTTTGAACGCTTTAATGTTCATAATCATATGAATTTTGTCCTTTACTTTATCTTAAATCAATAGTAAATGACAACGGGATTTCAGGAAAACGATATTCAGCTTTAGCAACCCTTGATGAACCTGACCATCAATTTATCATTAATTAATTTACCAATAATTTCTATAATTTTCAAACTTGAAAATAAATTATATAATATAAAACATAAGTGAGGGAGGTGGAATAATAAAATCCACTCTACAAAACCAGTTTTATAAAACTAGTTATAAACAAAGAAACTCGTAACTTACTCAGCAATAAATTCCAATGGAGTCCAAGTTGATGTATCCGCTTTTGGCATCCATTTTCTATTCATAGGCGTATCTAATGTTACCGGCAAAATGGCAAAAGCGTTACAACCATTTGGTAGTCCACTTTTCTCTACAGCCAAAGATTTGGTCAACTGATGAACGGCTGCTTTAGCCATGCCATAACCAATCATTCCTGGAAATTTAAAAAAAAAAAATAAAAGTAAGTAGCTGCAGCACATCTAGTTATGTAATTAATGCAAAATTAACATACCAGGAGTGCCTTGCAATGCTGGATTAGCGCCAGGTAATGTTATCAGTCCACCTTCTTTCAAATATTTTGCACCCACTGAAGCAGCAATAGTTGAACTCCAAACGCTTTGTTTCCACATCATGTCGGCATTTTTTAGAAAGTCTGATTAAACAATTTTATAAAAGACATTAAATAGAAATCAATGTTCTATTATTATACAAAATTTACTATTAACAAGCAACGTAGATCATTTACCTGCTGAAGCTGCATTTCCTCCAGCCCAACCTCCTGCTACACAAATAACAGCATCCACTTTCTTTTCATTCAACGATTCACCAATACCTTTCAACACAACCTTCTCCTAAAATAGACACACGTGGTATGTTGAAAGAAAAATTGAACTCTAATCATGAGGGACTAATAATTTCAACAATAATCCATGAATAGGGATAAAATAAAAAGAGTGTAAATCTCAAATCAAGCGAAAAAAATAGAACGATTTCCATTTTAATTTTTTTTTTTAATATGCACTAATCATCAGTTACAAATATATCCCGACAAACTGATCTTACTAGATCAGTTACTGATCTATGACTTGTATGCCATCCTTTCTACTAGATTTCAATTTTTAAATTTGTAGACAAATTTAATCATCACCTTTTGTTAAAAGCAATAAACATTCCCTTTGGATCATAGTTTTCTAAGAATTCTGTAGTCAAAAGAATTACATTGGATTCATTACTTGTTCGAACTGGTGTTTACCCAATTTTTAAAACAACTATAGCGCAACATTTTTTTTTTTAGCAATATTTTGATTCTGATCTTATTTTTGATTTAAAATTGTACAACATACCTGTTCTAGCCAGTCCAAATCAGGTTTTACAATAACGTTTAAATCAGCTTGTTCATTCTCTTTCAGATCAATTGAACCAACCCACTAAAAATTGGAAAAAAAGTATAACTTTAACGTTTTTTTAAAAATTTAATTGCAATACCTAAATTTTGTTTACCACTAACCCACTGCTTATTCTTGAAATATGATACGCAAGTCGCACCTAAAGCTCCTCGGCCACCATAAATTAGTACTCTACCTTCGCTCATTTTGCTTAATAAAAAATAAAATTAGATGTTATCCTCCAAAGGATTAATTACAGACTGAATATAACCTTTGCTCAAAATCTTTTATCTCTTCGTTATGGTCTCTTATTAGCCTTGAAGAGTGAAAGTAAAAAAAAAATATATTCATACAACAGGTTACATAATTTATTCAATAAAAAAAAAGAAGAAATATACACTACTGAGGTCAACCAAGAACCAGACTCAAACCGGGTCACGCGTTGTACTCACACATACAACTACATCGCATACAGGGCCCCTCCCTTAATCCAAGTGTTTGCTAAAGCTTCTAGTTTGATATCGATAATTTGAATGTTTCCTATTATTTTTTAATATTCTTTCTTTAATGTAATAATAATATTTTTATGTGTGTATACTTAATAGAGAGAAATTAATTTCAGATTATTTTCAAATGAATTTAGTTATATTTGTTTTAAAAGTGTGGGCTACTATCTTTATTTAGCCTTCTAAAAGGGATATTTTTTAATTGAGAGGATATAACATCACTGCATCCTGTGTGCACGTATCCAAACCGACTAGTCTTGACTTGTTTATATTTTTGTTATTGCGCATCTGATTGCTGAGGGTCTCGTGTAGTGTGACTGTAGTATTGAGGTTAAACTTTACTTCTTTTTTAATAAAGATAAAAAAAAGCGGTTGAACTAATTCATTGTTTAGACTTTTTTTTGTTGTTAATAACTATTATTAAATAATGGATGATGAAATTATGGATAACGCAGATATTGTTGAATCCGAAGTGGTAATGGGGCAGGGTTCTAAATCCGAGTTGTCTAAAAGTGCCGAAAATTTGTCAGTAGAGCAACGTATTAAAAGAAAAGCTAAAAGAATTGTAAGACATCTATCTAAAGATGGTATAGTTCCGAATGGGTCTCATATAGTACAGACGTCCAGAAGTTGGAAAAATACAAGAAGACCAAGAAATGGATATGGAAGAGGTCTCCCAAAAAAAGGTCATTAATCATTTGAAAGCAAATTTTAATATATCTTGATTTTATTTATTTATTTTCAGTTAATTTTATTCGCTTAAAGAGTTATTTAAGTTTTTCATTGTTGTAATAAATTTTTATTATTTTTGTTTTAACGAAGGCTGAAATCATTTATGAATAGCAGATTATAACTTAAGTTAAATTGAGTTATTTTCATGGATAGAACTAATCTATTTTTAAATTGCTTTGAATTTTGACCGGCCTGATTAAAACATATTTGGTGGGAAATCAATAGTACGAACCAATGTTTATAAAAATATATATCTACATTATTGGAGCAGTTAAATAATAATATAACGAAGTTTTATTGTTAATAATCGTTTTCTGTGCCATTATTATTGATGTACTAAACTAATTTATTTTCACTACAAACGGTTAGTACTAAATTAAATCTTATCAACTTTTTAGTTGATAAATTATTCCTCTCTCTTTTCACTCGTATAGCATGTTTTTTGTATTGAATAAGGTGGGGCCCACTTGTTTATAAATAGAGACACATATTTTTAAATATGGTGGTTTAAATGTTTTATATTTTTATAGTAAAATTGGATACGCTCATCTCATTATATTAAGATTGACTTTAATTTCTCGCTCTCTGTAGATTACATTTTCTTTTATTTATTTTTATTTTTTAATTTCAATTTATATTTTGACATTTAAAATACTAATTAATAGTAGACTATTGCAACAGAGACAATATTTAATATTTTCCTACGATGGCACATTATCAAAACAATTGATCAATCTCTTTCAAATGATTTATGAGCTGTCTCAATTTAAAATTGGCTAAATTTTATAGAAAGAATAGTCAGTTACTCTTTAAATTTTTAAATTGCAATAAAAGATTTTTGGATTATCTAAAATAAAAAAAAATTATGAAATTTTTCAGTCCGTAGTATGGCAAATATATGGAAATATAAAAATAGGGCAATGTCCAATCTTGCAATAAATTCCAGTATTTGGTTTTTTATTTTTACTGACGGTTTTCTATGTTTAATTCCTTTGCTTTCGAGTCACTTTTTATTTTTAAAAAAAATGTTAAATTGCAAAAATTATTAATTTTCTTTCAGGGCTCTTTGTGAACTCTTTTCATTTATGAAATCTTATTTTCTTTCATTTTAATGCACCGTTGTATTCATTTAAAATTATTGTATCTCTAGTTTTGTAATTTGTTTTTTATCATCTAATTTCAAATGTGAATGCTTTATTTACCAATAAAATGTAAGAATTGTTCTTGTAACTAAAACTCTGCTTGTCCAGGCAGAAATTTTTCTACCGATAATGTTATGCGATTAAATTTTATGTATTTCGAGATTTTCTTTTTTTTTAATGGCTAAAGTTTTCTTTGAATTTCATTCTTCCATCTAAAAGTCGTATCACTTGTATTTAAAGTTTTCTTTTTACAGAGAAATTTATTTTTTGGGGGGGGTTTCAGCTCAGTAAACTGCTGTTTTGATCACCCCCTCAAATGTGCCTCTTCATTATAATATATGTTTATGTTTTGAAAATAATAATAATAACGGATGTTCAAAAGTATTGTTAGAATTCCAGATTTATAGAGAATCGGTTAATGGTTGTGCGGTTAAGATCTTTTAAAGTTCCCCCTTTAGAGTGTTATTGTCTTGTATGGTGCCTATCATTTATAGGAAAAATTGTGGATGCTTAAATCTGTGACTTGGTGCAAGAAGTGCCAATGTCAGATTTTGGTAAAAGTGGGTAAAAAAATCTGTTGTTTTGATATATTAAGCATCAGAATTTTTCTAGCAAGGAGTGCCGAAGTCAATTTCAAAGTAGTAACTGAGTTATACTAAAAATTACTAGTGCCAATGTCAAAATTTGGCATCAATATTTCGCTCCCTCCAGGTAAACTAAAGAGGACGTACACTGGTAATCCTTTTTTTGACATTGGCACTTCTTGGTACCAAGCCACAGATATATTTGCTGCTTTTTTTCGAGTTTGAAAAAAAAAAATAGACACCACTTTTAAGCGCAGTTTTTCTGATATTTATTTTTCCCCTTAACTTCAAACTTGAACACATAATACACTTGTTTGAAGATATCAGTATTACTTTAAAAACATTATTAATAAAAACTTAATTTATGGAGGGTAGTCCTGGAGAGGTGATCATGGATTTCATTCTACGAAAGATTGGAAAATTTTTATCCTCATAATGTTGTGAATTAAATATGTTGTTACAATTATCAAGATTTTTGAAACTCGCGCAATGTTGTTGCTTACGTCAATGAGATTTTGAGTAAAAGGAAGTCATGTGAGTGGTACTGGCAATTTCAATTATTCATTTATGTAAATGAAGCGACTGTGGTGCTGTATTAATGTGGGTTACAATATTATTTTTTATTACTGTTCCTTTGCTAAATAAATATTTCCTTTTTGGTCAAATTTTTTTTAAGTAAAGGATTCTTTTATAAAGTTTTTTTAAAAATGTTTTATTTGTTTGCATTTAAATAAATATTTATCTTTTTTTCATTGATTAAAAAAAAAATTGGTCACAATCCAAAAGCTTGATACCTTGAAGGCATACTAATGAATGAGTAATGGCTCGCCTCTTTGTTTACAGTTGACTCTTGTATAGGGGAAAAAACGTGCTCTGAGTTGTTGCTGTAAACATGATATATTATTCACGAGGGTGTTTATCGATGGAATCCTAAAAACATCGATTAAGAAAATTCATTGATGTGTTCTCTTTTTTTTTTGTATTTAATTTAATTGCACCAATACTTCTTTTTTTTTGTAGGCTGTAAAAATCACAAATTGACGCGGTACTGTACAGTTTTCATAATTCAACTTAGTCTAATGGACGAAATGTGGTCTTATCTTGGTTCTTCTTTCCCTGTATACTGTTTTCCTTTTGCATTCATGTACGTGAATGTTTCTTTCCATAAAATGGCTAAAGTAACTTGTAAAGTTAAAGAGGGGAGGGAGGGGGAGAGAGAAAGAAATAGGAGGTGGGAGAGAGAGAGTGTGAGAGGGAGTGAGAGAGAAAGAGAGGGAGTGAGTGGAGAGAAAGAGAGAGGGTGAGGGGTTGAGAAAAAAAGAGTGGAAAGGGAGAGAAACTTGGTCTTAGAAAAGATAATAAATATATTTTATAAAGTTAAAGCGTTTTTTTTTTAAATTTTTCCAACCAGGAGGTGCCGGTGGAAAAGGAGTATGGGGTAAACTTGGATCCGAACTTGAAGAAGAAGATATTGACAGAAATGATCCAAATTATGACAGTGATTCGTTGGATAATGGTGATATAGAGTTAACGCCAATCATACCAGAAGCTACTGATGAAGAACTTAGGGTAATTTATTTTTTGTTTGTTCCTTAAACAGCTTTTTGTCCATAGAAACTTAAAGATTAAGTAACAGAGGATGGCTTTCATCTTAAGCCAGTTGTCTGTGAATGCTTAATTTAAACCGGGTTATGGATTTTCATTAATTTTCTTAGATTGAGAATAATCAGTTTTGTGTAGAGGCCTCCCATATAAGACCCTACCGTCTTTTGTCATCACATTATCTGACTGGCTAAGACAAAACCAATGAATAAAAACATATGTATTTGTATTCAAAATTCGACTTTAGAGTATGTTGCTGTCATATTGACAATGCTCGGCATAGCGGAAGTTCAATACGATTTTTTTGAATGAAATCTTTAAAAAAACAACCTAATTTGTTCAGTTAATATATTAGAGCATTATGATCTAAAAGTTAAAGAAAATAGTAATAATAAATTAGAAATAAATATTCAAAAAAAAAGGGTATTATCAATGATTGATAGCCCGGGACATCTTCAAAGAAATAAAAAGTAAGTTTGAAGAGTTGTACGCTCGCCCTGTTATCATAATTTTCTATTTTTAGCGTGAGGATGCTGATAATAATTAAATATATATTTAAATTTTTATTTTTCAATTATATATTTGAATTACTCACAATTTGCAGGAGCTATCAGTATATTTATCAGGGGGTACTTATGTACGTACGTTCCTTTACTTTTTCTAACAAAACAAAACAAACAATTGAATGAATTGTAAGAACGTCAAAAGACTTTTTTTTCCTTATCGCAGTTTAAGGAAACACTGATACGATGAGTTGCACCAGTGATGAGCTGTGTGTATCCATTATCTAGATCCTACTCTCCGGAAAGCCTAGATTGTTTACCAGGTTGGGGAATATACCTAAGATTCCCTTCTTTTTTTTTTTTTTTTGGAGGAGTTTCTCCTAGAAAGAGCTTTTTGGTGTTTTGGCTCTTGAGCGTGATTCTCTTTAACTGGCGGCGCCAATACAGCTGCTTTTATCGGAACTTCCAAAAAGATCCTGGGTGAATTTTCCCATCACCGGGGGAGTGCTATATTCGATTCCTTCATACTAGTGAGTGCAAAATACACAATGCAGAATTTTGCAACACTGTCCATCACCGGACAGAGAGCTGTAAGAATCTCCTAGGAAGAGAAAATCCAAGGGTCAGCAGCTGGATTCGAACCCGGAACCTCCGCGTGGAAGTCCAGTACTTTTATTTATTTATTTATTTATTTGCAGCATTTGATTTACTTTGTAATAAAGTCAGTTGATCAGTTTTTGTTACAAAATTTGTTTAAAAAATTGACGGGGTAGAACTTCGAGCTTTAAAGAAAATTGTGTGATTTTTTCACAATGGATTTTTTTAAAAATTGCTTTATTGAAATTTTTATTACAGAAGAGCGGTGAAATTATAATTCTTGAGTATTATGAACATGGAGATTCATCAGAGGCAGCGATTGCATTTGAAGAGCTTAATTGGAATCATAACCGGCACATGGTAAGTATTTGATTAACATACGATTCAAGTTTTTAATTGATTAGGACGTGTTAATTTATTAATTCAAGAGTAAATTAATTTGTCGTTAGCTTTGCATACAACTTATTATTGTTTTATATGCTCAATTTTAGTTGTTTTTACTTTTATTTTTAGTTGTTAATCCAAATAGATTTAGTAATGTAAAGAGGCATTCCGCTCTGTGGCCAATAATACCTATTCCCTTCCACTGGTGACAGGCAAAATCACTCCCTTAGATGGTGAAAACCACTGATCCCGGTTTTCCTGGAGAGAAATGAAAGCCGCCAGCTAGGATAACCACTTCCTGTGCTGGCATTTACTCCTAAATCACTATAACCACCCAGGAAAAGCTATTTTCTTCTTAGGCTGGAAACATAATGGAGCGGCGATGATAGCGAAGAGCAAAGCGGCGAAAACAAACACTCTCTATAGATAGCGAAGCTCTAATCTTTGCTTTGCTCTCCACTATGCGCAGTCCCATACGGTTAACTTGTGTTTGTTTTCGCCTCTCTTTACTCTTCGCTATCATCGCCGCTCCACTATGTTTCCAGCCTTAGGCAGCTGGACCAGGCTATTCTCTTCTCGACATACTCAGCTCTATACCATCTTTAATCCTTGTGCACGGATCGGGTCGCATGATATCTTGGATTTGACTGAGCAAGAGTAAATCTGGGGGGGTGCGCAGGAAACTGCGTATCTCAGCAGAAACTCGTATGTGTGAGAGTTAAAGAGTATGGTAGTTGTTAGAATTTTTTAGCGTTCTTAGCCTGGAATCCCGAAGAAGCACCAGATCCATGTAGAAGTAGCTAACCCACTTCTTCCCGTGGGATTTAATTTTTCTTAAAATAATCTCGTCCATAAATAAAAGGGACTCAAATCCAGGTAAATAGACTTCGTTTTCAATTTCAGATAGCCCAGCTGGCTATTGAAATAGCATTGGATCACAAGCCTTCACATCGAGAAATGACCTCTGTACTGATCTCAGATTTCTATGGGCAAGTGCTTAAACAAAGAGATATTGCTTCAGGTTAGATTTAATTATAATCTTATAAAAAATAAACAAATTAATCTAAAACTAAATCTTGTAATAAAAACAAATATTTTTTGTTCATTTTTAAATTTTCTTCTGTTTTTTTTTTTTCCAGCATTTGACAGCTTAATATTTAATTTACCAGACCTCATACTGGACACACCGGAAGCACCAGCAATATTGGGCAACTTTTTGGCTCGTGCCATTGCTGATGATTGCATACCTCCAAAATTGATTCAGGTTTTGAGAGAAAAGGCTGAGGAAAAAGGGAGCGATCTAGCTAAGTATGTAAAAATTTTTAGGAAAATTAGTATAATCTAAAAAGATCAGCTGATGTGTTAGTGCCATCAACATGCGTCCTTTTTCTTACTATAATTTTCGAAAGGTATCTCGTAAACTTCAACGATTATGTCATTGAAATAGAACTTCGGCTTTAGTAAAAAACAACTTATCCCTAGAATTCTTCCCAAAATGGATTTACATTAAAAGAAAACTTAATGATGTTTTAGCTAAAAAGACGGTGTACGTCTCAGAGTTCCAATTTCCGGCCAATCCGGATTTGATTGAGACTTCAAACAGTTTAAGCAACATAATAAATTCTAACTATTATTAAACCCAGTGGTGATACATGACAATGCGATGACAAGAAACTTCTCTGGTCTTTAATTTTTCTCTTTTAAAAAATACCTTAGTCTAGAAAATACGAGAAATTTAAGAATATCCTTTGTAAGTTCGCACGTATGGATCTCGCACTTAATTTTTACTAAGTCGAAATATCAACATCCAAACGATCCTCAATAATAATGTATTAATGAGCGATCTGTACCTTCAACCCTTAACTTTTTGAAACTTAAAATTAGTACTGAAAATGTAATGGACTTTCAATATCATGTTCACTAAATTGGAATGACCTCGTTGAAGAAAGCAATATATCTTCGCTGCGCACCCAATTATAAGAAATCTATATTCTGTAAAATAGTTTAGTACTATTCCATTATATAATTAAATAAATTTTTAAAACCTAACATAAAGGAAATTAAAGTGAAACCAGGAGATAAAAACTAACTACTGATTTGGCCTAGCAGATGATAGCCTTTGTAGGTTCTGTCAGGAGGTGGAGGAGGGGGAAACGGGCACTGCACTTGTTGTGTCCAGTGTGAAGGGGGCTTGTCTGGGCTAAGGATGTTTTACTTCTTTGGGGAGGAAAAACCAAGGCCTGGAGCAGCTTTACCCAGGAGTCACTCTCCAGAATTAAGAGTCTGATTAAACGGACAGTTCTGGAGTGTGAGCTTTAGAGTAGCTCTAGAGCCACAATAGATCCAAAGGAATCTTAACTACTGCATTACCACCACAGATAAAATCCTAACCACTCTCTTTTCTCCCATGTTATTGGTGTATTGTAGAGTGGTGCATATCTTTTATGACTATGTAACACACTTCATGTTTTTTTTTTTTTTAAATTTTATTTTATTATAATTTGTTTTTTAATGGTCTCCTTATTATATTTTGTGAACAGACAAGCTTTGAGTCGTGCGGACACTTTACTATCCATGAAGCACGGCTTGGTAAGACTGGATAACGTCTGGGGAGTTGGCGGCGGCCTAAGACCGGTGAAATATTTGATTAGACAGATGAACTTGTTGCTGCAAGAGTATGTCAGCTCTGGTGATCTGAAAGAGGCAACTAGATGTCTTAACGATCTTGAAGTACCACATTTTCACCATGAATTAGTCTATGAGGTATTGTTTTATCTTGAAACCAATAAGTTTTCATTGTTTGTTTTTAATACTTTTTAGTTAAAAAAAAAACAAACAAATATTTGGAGTAGTTCAGTTAAGTATACAATTTTCACAACTTTCTTGTTAGAGAGAATGAATTGAAAGGCAGGAGGGAGAGAGAGAGAGAGTGAGTGAGTGAGTGAGTGTTAAGCGGAAGTACCTGAGTTTGGCTGATAAAGAGGCTGTGGATTTAAAAGAAAATTGAGTAGAAATGTATTAATATAAATGATTGGCAACTGTGTAGCCTGGATCATGGTTGGAGTATATTGCATAGAAGTTAATGGAAATTAAAATATACAACTTCGGACAATAGACGAGACATATTAAGGAGGAAATCTGTTGTGTATATATACGGTACCGTACGTCCCATAGAAATATGCTTTACATAAAAATGTTTTGAACACCAGCTAAATTGTAATTAAATGTGCAAAAAAAAAAAAATAACAGTGAACAAAATTATTGTTTTATTGAACTTGTTGCAACCATCGTGTCGTTAAAAAAAAAAATCTCATAATTTCTTTGATTTTAGGCCATTGTGATGGTATTGGAAGCGATTAGCGCTCATGTTGAAGAAGCTATGTGCAAACTTCTCAAATCTTTATCAGCTGCCATAATCATTACGCCGGACATGATGAAAAGGGTGAGTAGATTTCAGGATTTCTTTTTTATAAATTATTTAGCAATATGTAAGGTTATAAATACAAAACATAATTCCATGTTCATTAGAAATGATTTTCTTCACGCAGTTTATTTAATTATATTTTAGTCAAGGTTTTAGCTTTTTTTTCTTGAAAGTATAGTTGAATTATAATTATTCGATTAAACATTTTAAAACTCAGAAATCGATTTTGGGAACTTTCGGGAATCGATTTTTTTGTACTTTGGTTATATTGTGTGAAATAACTATCTTAAATTTTGAGTTAAAGGAATACAAATCAGCTGGGATGTGGACTTATTTTTTTCTGTTGATATTCTGGGTTGTTACAAAAGGGATACAATTTGAAGTTACCGGCTTCAAATCGTTTCTTCAAAACTTTTTCAGAGAGCAATGAGAATTAATGAGAAAAGCTGTTATGTTATCCATCTTTCAACAATTATTTTGTTTTCTTTTTGTTTTATTGCTCATTACAATTGTAAATTTTTAACATTAAAGTTCAAATTTTTATGAGTATATCATGCGAGATTTAGTTTTTTGTTTTATTTATTTATATCAGTTATTATTTTGTCAGTAGTTAATAACAGTACTTTCTCCCTGGCTTGATAGGTATTATTGGTTTTATACGTAATACGAAATGTGGCCCTGAGCTGGATTGCTGGGGCCAATAACCTTCCCTTCCTTGGCATTGTTTTTAAATCAAGATAATATTTTTAAATACTGGAGTGAATTTTTCTATCTTTTTTTTTTCAATTTACGTAAATTAATTAACTTTAAATTTACAATTATTTTATCTGGCAGCTACTTAAATAGTGAAATAGAGTAGGAAAATAAAAAAAACTGAATATTTAAAAAAAAATGATGCAAATAATGTAATCTAAGAAGGGCGTACGTAAATAGAGCCAAGAGAATATAAAATGGAATAAGTCTTTTTTATCACATTTTAAACAAAATATACAGTTCTCTGATGGATTTGATAAGAACAAATATTTTTCTCTATTGATATGTTAATCTTGGTAGCCAACAAAAATTTATACATTTATGAGGAATTAAAACTATCCTGTAGGACAGTTGTATAAGAGTTGATCGTCAAAAACTGCACGAAAATAGTGAAACGCTGAAAAACACCCAACTTTGACCATTTTTTTTTTCTCTTTTTCTATATAAAAGATAGAATTCCCAAATTTTCTTTAAAATATAGTGTAAATCCCTCCTTTATGACTGTAATTTTATTGCAACAACATAGATTAAATAAGATTTTTGAGAAATACGTTGCTGAAAATGGGCAAAAACAGCATTTTCAAAAAATGTTCTTGTTCTTGTTGTTACCTGTTTTGTATTCAACGTAGCGCCTAAACGTGGGAACCAATTTTCATGAATGAGGTGCCATTCGATTCGGAATTCTATGTAGATGTATCTTTTGGGGGTCACGGCGCTGTACATCGAGTTAGCCCCATATATGTGAGGCCCCCTCCAAATATACTTGAAGTAATATTGAAGCTTATTGTTTTTAAATAATAAATAACAGAGTAAATTAAAGTAAAAATTTAAGAATTCAAATTATCGTAATCTTTTGCCTCTATATACTCCTCATACACAGCAGATAGCTGTGTTTTATCTTTTTTTTCTTTGCAAACAACTAAATCTTGGAATATGTAAATGATGCCCATGATTTTTTTTTTTGCAATTTCTAGGGCTTTACAAGAGTTTTTGACGATATGCCCGACATTATATTGGACGTGCCATTAGCTGCCAACGTTTTGGAAAGATTTGTTGGCCAGTGTCATAGAGCTGGATTTATATCTGATGAACTGGTGAAGAAGATGCCTGGAAGGTAATTTCTAGATTTATTTCTTTCAAGTTTACAATTTGTGTTCATGAAAGCGGTGGGGGGGGGGCGGAAAGCTTCCGGAACTGCAAAAGGTATTTAGTGTGTGGGGATAGTGGGCAAATTCTGAATTTTAATCTACAGTTAGTTCGATTTTACAATCGATATCTTTAAACAAAAAAAAAGTTTGCCCTATTATTTATTTCAACAGTTTTTTTGATTTTTGATCCAAAAAAAAAAAAAATAATTGTATTTATGGGATGAAATCAGCCGCCAAATAAGTAAAAGAGAAACAAGAAACCGAGAACAATCAGTAAACGCTATTTTAGAAGAATGGGATAAAATTCCAACATTGACGACCACAAAATTAGTAGGATCGATGAAAGCTCGCTTGTTGGAGGTGATTAGGAACAAAGGTGGTCCTACAAGTTTTTAAAATTTATAATACACGTACAATGTGTAAGAATTATTTATTATCTGCAAAGTGTTCACAGACTTTTTTTGCATTCGTTTGTGGTGTTGTTTTGTTAAACATTTAATTGTGATATTCCTGTTGAACAAAAATAAAAGATTGAATATAAAATGAAAAACTCTGGTTTCCCTCTAACGAATAGTATATTTCATTTGGAAATAAAAGAAGTTTCTACTAAGATAATAATAAAAGTAATAAAATTTAGGCTAGTGTTCAGACTTTTTTTGCCCAGTGTAAATCAACCCGCGTAAACAAACAAATAGTTGCCTAGCAATTGTGAGTCAGTGAAAAAGCTTACGAGGGTCATAGGTTCCCCATCACTGGTTTAGGCTAATGACGTATTAAATATTACGACAAAGTATGTAACTGAAATTCTGAATTTGAGGAAAATTTTTCTGGCCGAAAGTAACCATATCAATGAATATATGTATATATTTTTTTTAAATGATTCTGGCAAAAAAAAAAAAAAAAAATGGTACCTCAAAAGTGACCATATAAAATATTGCAGTCAACTACCTTATAGTACTAAACGGAAGTATAAGAAAGTGTAATTACGTAAGCCGTGGTAAGGAGGAAGTTGTACGAGTGATTAGATTTCATTCTGTTTATGCACATAAATCTTCATTGCAGCTCTTCTACGTCTACACAGGAGCGTCTTTTATTCATGCTGATGAAAGCGAGAGACAGAGAAAGAGTTGTATAAATAACTTATCTAAAATGCCCGTTTTTGATTTTTCCAGGGGACGTAAACGTTTCGTGTCAGAAGGCGATGGCGGACGGGTCAAAGAACTAACAGCACTTGCAGCCCAATAAGATATAACTGAAAAAAAAAAAACAAAGAAAAATCCACAAACCATTTAAATCATAATAATAATTATATTAACAAAGCAAAACAAAAATAGCACATAATGCAATGAATTACACAAATTTTTCAACAAATGCAGAAAAATTAAAAGGAACTAAATAAAACACACTCCCCCCTCCCAATAAATACAGGAAGTATATAGATAGAAAAATAATAAACTTTATCCTAACCTTCCATTACGAAATGTAATCGCATTATTTGAAAACTATTTAACAAAATAAAATAACCTAAAAAAAAAAAACAGTACAAAACAAAAAACAAAAACTAATAAAATTTAAAAAAAAAAATTCTAATACGATAATTTGAGCAAAAAAAAAATTGTAGTTTTTGTTTTTTGTTTTTAGATATTAATATTGTGTAAATAGAAAAGATCGTGTATTCACAACAACTTTTGTGTTCCTTTTGACTTTTTAATTTTGAAAAAAAAAGAAATATTTATATTTGCATCAGTTTTATTTCTAAAATATAGAAAAAATTTTAAGTAGCAGAGCAGGAAAAAAAATGGCGATAAATTTTGGCTTTTGAGAGGAAATTTAAAGAATAAAAACAAACAAATCTTAATATATGTATATTAGTAGTAAAGGCCTATTACTAACATAAACGTTTTTGTAAAAAAAGATCCGTATTGTCAAAAAAATAAGTCAAAATTTTAAGAAAAAGTGCTTTTTGTAGGACTATATTTAAAAAAAAACATTTAAGGCAGCAATACTTAGGAGCTGGTGGTGACAATTGATTATTTACTTAGCCTTTAGAGCTTTATATTTAAAGTAGAGCTGGATTTTTTTTTGGGCAAACGAGATCAGACAAGTAAGTAATGAGACTGGTTTAAAAAAAAAAAAAAGATATTTTGACCAAAGCACACCCAAACTCATGAAGTTTTAACTACTTAGTTATACGAGACCAAAAAATAAATAATATAGAAAAAAAGGGGTTAAGTTCCAAAAATTATTTAAAAAAATATATATATTATTTTAGAAGTACTCATATCCTGAGTTTGGCTTCAGAAATCAAGCACTTGATCAAGCTTTTTCTTAACCTTCGTGTTTTTCATTCACTTATTAAAGATCTTCATTTTTGGAAAATGTAACTATAATTATCAGCTGTGTTCGCCTTCCTTATAGCTTTTAAGAATATATTGTTTATAACTTCATCATTACCATTTGATTTATCCCAAAGCCAATCTGACGAAAAAAGTGGTTTCCCATATGTTTACGTGTTCACAGCCATAGAGTTCTTAATACTGTATTTGTCGGTTAACTATGTAATTTTTTTTTTTAACCAGTCTTATTACTTTTAGACCTTTGTAAGTATTGCTTTTCAATTGTAAAAATAAAAGCCAAACAAAATGAAAATTTTTAATTATTATTATTTTTTTTGTTCACGTGTTAGCCTATCATATGCCTCTGTTCGATCATCGATCGATTTTTTTTTTTCGGAGGGAAGTCATCTCTCAATTCCAGAATGATAAATATGGCAGGTTGGTAAACTAGTGAAAAATCATTTGATGTCTTCATAAACTTGAACTTATTAATTTGTAAATGAAAGATTTTGTTTCATTTATATGTACGTAAACATTGTTCTTTTAATTACTAATTAAGCTGAGAGAATCTTAATAATTAGATAAGGCTTATATAACATTGTACATATAAATTACCTTTGAATACATTTTTTTTTTCTTATTTTAAAAAGTAAGTGGATTATGTGTTGTATGAAATTGCATTAATTTGGAGTTAAACGAGTTTATAGGTATTTTTATTTTTTTTGGAATTGGGCAGTTTTTTTTTTATAATTATACCAGAATTCTTTTTTATTTTTCCTTAATTAAAGTGTACAGAATTGTGAGATAATGTGTTACTTCGCCATAAAGTACTTTATTTGTTTCTCTATCAATAATTTTTGTTGATGCTCCAAAACTAAATTATTTTCAAATCCTAAAACTTTGTTTACATTTGTCACTTTCTCCTACCTCTTGTCTCAGGTAGGTCTGGGTACTTCCATTTCTTCTCTTATCATAGAGCTGTATTCGCTTGATTCTTCTATTCTTACTATTCTATCGGCGTCAAAGATGAACTGTAGCAATTAGATTTTTTAAACCACCTTCCAGAACTGGACTTTTGGATTACGTTTAAACCCATCCTATTCCTGTTCTTACCCTCAACTTCCCCTTTCCAAAGCTTTGAGTTAGGGATTTTCGCATAGGGTGTCAGAAATATAGATTTATGGACCATTATCTTACAGTTATGAATTTATTCTCGTCGATTGGAGCCACTCCTTATTTCAGAAAGTTTATCAACTAGATTTACCTTTTATTTTGTTATACTAAATTGTAAGTCCTCCAATCCTCAGTTCATTTAGTTGCGTCCCTAGGACATCTCTTACAAATATTTTGTTAGGGGATATTACATTGGACCTAAGCGTCATCTTAAGTCATGTTGACGCGCCTTTATAAATTTTTAAAAAAGTAGGCCACAATTTTTAATTTACAGTCATCCCTAATTATTAATTATTTCTTTTTGGTTGGAGGTAATTACTTTTCACTAAGTAAGTGAGACAAATCTAGTTCGATGGAGACGATTCGAAACTTATCAGGTAGATTTAGTTGGTTATGAAAATCATAATACACTGTTGATTTTTATTTATGGTTTGATCTTCGCTGACCTTATTCTGAAGCATAAACATTGTTTGAATATCACGCTGATAAAAGAAAGCTTCTGGGCAAAGTATGAAGAAATGATTTTTACTGTCCGCAGCCGAATTCTGATCCATATAAGCCTGTTCGACTGTCTGGTTGAATATGTTTGCACAGTTTTTAGAGGCCCTCAAAGACAGCTTTCAACAAATGACCTTTTTTTTTTTTTGAAAATATCAAATCAAGCTAATAGCTAATAATGATTTTTTAGCCTGCGTCTAATAATATTTTATTATCCACCCATCACTTATGAAACATTCTCTGATGATTGGCATTGAGTGGCATTTTTCAATGCCACAAAAAATGTTCCCCGCTAAAAACTCGAAAAGAACCCCAACCGGGCCAAGCGACCCAACCTTCACATAGCTCTTACATCCCGAATGTTTTTAGACACCCAGATTTGAGCGGATGTCATTGGATTTTTTATAGCCTGGTTATTCCAGAAGATGATAGATAACTAGAGACCAGAGATAGAGAAAAGTGACCTTTCTTGTTATAAACTTTCGGTTTATTTAAAGGCATTTTCGTTTTGTTACACTAAAATTTAATAAGGAAAAATAAAAAAAGAACTTAAGGAAAGCAATTTTGATGAAATATGAGAGAAGAGGAGTCTGGAATAAATAAGTTGGAATTGTTTGGCTGAGATAAGAATTTACTAGCCCTTGATAATTCTGTAATAAAAATTAAATACAGATAAGGAATGCTTTTTTACCACTATTTTTTAGGTATTTAATTAATAATTCTTATAATGATTTATCTAAACAATATATTCTTCATTTTGTACATTGGAATAAAGTGTAGATTCAAAAAAATATTGATCATTTTTAAATGATAATTAATTTTTTTGGTTTTTTATTATTCAAATTATATTGCTTGCTATCATTTTTTTTGGGTATTTTTTCATTTGTGAATTGTTTTCGTTTTCCCATTATTTTAAAAACAAAAAATACAAATGCGTTTATCAGTTTTTATTTTTCAACCTTATTTCTTCTTTTTCTGGTAGAATGTTCCAAACTTTTCCTTTTTTAGTTTAATAGTTCGGGATCTAATGAAATATGAAGAAGTACTGTAAAGTGAAATTTAAGATGGATAGTCGAGTTGTAACTGTAATCCCTTGACTTAAATCATATTTTATTTTTTTTTTTTGCGTTCATGTGCATTTCATATTTTCTTTAAATTTGATATATTTCAATTGTTATAAAATATACAAAATTCGACAAAAAAGGCTTAATTCTTATACTTTTCTGCCTTTATTTTTGCTTCATAGACTGCTATTAAAGAGGAGCGTGTAATCGCATTTCCTCTTCTACAACCAAGGAGACGAAGACCATAGACTCGGACGTCTATATTCAAGAAGTATACTCATTGCGTAGCACACAAGGCTATTTGAGGAGCTGAAAACAGGACCCCTATTCTTATAAAGTAGATCCTAAGAACAACTTTGGTAAGTCTTGCAAATTCTGAACGGGGAAGAATTCTTATTTTGACTGGATGTGATTCTGAGAGGCTTTCACCCCCATTCTTATAAAGTAGATCCTAAGAACAACTTTGGTAAGTCTTGCAAGTTCTCAACGGGGAAGTATTCTTATTTTGACTGGGGTGATTCTGAGAGGCTTTCACCCCCATTCTTATACGAGGGTCGTTTGAAAAGTCCGTGCAAAAATAAAAACTACTTAATTTTTTGGGGTAAACCTTTTTTATTTTTCAACAGTCTCCTTTTAGGCTTATACACTTCGTCCAACGCTGCTCTAGTTTGTTGATCCCTTCCGAATAATAGGATTTGTCCAAGTCTGAAAAATAGCCATTCGTTTCTGCTATCACCTCCTCGTTTGAATAAAATCTTTTTCCCGTCAGCCATTTCTTCATATTGGGGAACAAATAGAAGTCCGAGGGAGCCAAGTCTGGAGAATAGGGGGGATGTGAAACGAGTTGGAACCCTATTTCCATTAATTTTGCGACCACAACTGCTGAGGTGTGAGCTGGTGCGTTGTCGTGATGGAAAAGGACTTTTTTGTGGGCCAGTCGTGGGCGTTTTTCTTGCAGCTCGGATTTCAAACGGTCCAATAACGATGAATAATATGCACCTGTAATAGTTTTATCCTTTTCCAGATAGTCGATGAGGATTATTCCTTGCGAATCCCAAAAGACAGTCGCCATAATCTTTCCGGCCGAAGGAACGGTCTTCGCCTTTTTTGGCGCAGATTCCCCCTTGGTTGTTTAGATTGTTCTTTGGTCTCAGGAGTGTAGTGATGTATCCATGTTTCATCCACAGTGACGAAACGACGCTTAAAGTCCTGCGGATTCTTCTGGAACAGCTGCAAACCGTCCTTGCAACACTTCACACGATTTCGTTTTTGGTCAAGCGTGAGCAATCGCGGCACCCATCTTGCGGATAGCTTTGTCATGTCCCAAATGTTGATGGAAAATATTATGTAGCCGTTCATTCGAGATGCCCACAGCACTAGCAATCTCACGCATCTTCACTCTTCTGTCATCCATCACCATATCATGGATTTTATCAATGATTTCTGGAGTAGTAACCTCAACAGGGCGTCCAGAACGTTCAGCGTCACTTTTTGCCCATATGGCCACTCCGAAAATTTTGAAACCACTTATAAACTGTTCTAATCGAAGGTGCAGAGTCCCCCATAATGTTTATCAAGCTTCTCTTTAGTCTCCTGAGGCGTTTTGCCTTTCATAAAGTAGTGTTTAATCAACACACGAAATTCTTTTTCGTCCATTTTTTGAAAATCACTCGACTTCCTCGATTCAAACGAATGTCAAACACAAAGAAATAGACCGATCTGGCTGAAACTTGGTGTGTGTTCTTCCAAGAGATGCTACTAACTAAACATAACCTCGATACGCGCCAGTAGTGCTATCTCTCTGACTTTGCACGGACTTTTCAAACGACCCTCGTAAAGTAGATCCTAAGAACAACTTTGGTAAGTCTTGCAAGTTCTGAACGGGGGAGAATTCTTATCTTGACTGAGTGTGATTCTGGCAGGCTTTCACACAGGACATGAGCACTCTTTTTGTGGCTTTGGAAAGTTCCAAGTTAATGCTGGCATCAAAGAATGGATGGCCAGTTAGTCGCAAGAATGGTTAGTGAAGACCCAAGACCGAAGATAGGCGAACAGTTAACGAGCAACTAACCTAATTCTACTGCGGTATTACTCCAAAGGAAATTGCGGATAAAAAAAAAAAATATATCTACAAATTAAGCAATAAATTATTTAATTGTATTTTTACAATAAAAAACCACTTCTGTTTTTTTGTTTTCCAATACTTATTTTTCTTAATTACAAAAACTTTTGTAATAATTTGATATTACAAATACGGCAGTTTTTTCAAATATGCTAAACTTTCAAAGAACTTTTTAGAGATGTCTTGTCGTTCACATTTTGATAATAAAAAATAAAATAATTTTAAAAGTAAGAGGATTAAAAATATATATATAAATATTCAAAAAAATTTTTTAACACAAACTTTTATAATTTAATTTACAATTAATCAATCGTGCTCGATTTTTCAAATATTAACAAATCACTTACTTTTTTTTTACACGATTATTATTGTTAAAATTTTAATTACTTGCCAATTCAATTTGCTAACTTTAGTACAAAGAGCAAAATTGAAAAAAATAAATAAAATAAAACTATAATTGTACCGTATGGCCAAAATTGAAATGCATATGTGACTTAAAAGCCTTTGACGTAGTGCGCGTATTTATTAATAAATTTTAAATTTAATAAATATAAAATTGTCGCCTCCCCCCAACACACAAAAACAAAAAAACAAAAAAGAAACGATATTCCGATAAAATTTTCCATATATTATATTTTTTAGTTTTTTTTTTTTAATTTATTTTAAATTATCTATTTTTTTTACTAATATCTTGTTCGGTTTTTCTTTCCCCTTACAATTTGCTTGTCTCCTTTGAAACATTTCTTTAATAATGTTTACAAATTCCTTCTTCTCATTTCTTTAACTAATTCTACACCCATTTGTGCTGGACTTTTAGTTACTACAACGCCTGCCTGGAAAAAATAAAATAAAATAATATAAATTTTAAGTAAGCAAGATTTACTGGGCGTATGTAAGCTACAGAAATCAGAAATTTCTGATTATCAACAACTGGATCTTTACTCCTTCGTCACATTGAAATGGTTAAGAATATAGGTTTGCAGGTTTTCGATAAGAAAACTAAGAACAATGCTCTAAGCACAGGGGTCACTAGTTCACATCGTACAAAAAAATTCTATAGAACGGCTCTACTTAACCGCCTGAACTTGGAGGGAGAAGCCTTGTTCTCATGAAAAAAGATTGTATGATAGGGCAAGAGTGTTACGAAACTTTCATAATCACTGGCCGAGAAGTGTAAGCCAACAGACCAGATACGCTTATTTGAAAGATTTGGCGCAAAGAAGCTACTGTTTTGAATCAAATAAAGAGGCATCCTCCCCCCCCCCATTTTAGGCCTGAAATAGGAATTAATGGTGAAAACGAGAGCTCTTATTTTGTGCGCAATGGAAAAAGAATGGTACCTAGTTTTTCAATGGATTCACAATCTCCTAATATGATTGGTAATGAGAGGGCGGATCGTTTAGCTGAAGAGTATTAAGAACTAAACCGCAACCAGCTGAACCTACATTATATTATTATTATTTGTTTTATTGCTTATAAGAAATGATAAATTTCTATAGCAAGAGTTTGGCCTCTGCTAGTAATAACAATTATGAAAAGAAATAGCCACTACCCATTACTTCCACTTGTGACAGATAAATACAAAATAAGATAAAAGTATGATATACAAAATCAAAATCACCCCTCGTACAATTATTTCTTAAAAACAAAGAAAAATAATGAAAACTGATATATTTACAAAAAATAACTTAAATTTGATATTGATAGAGCTTTATTTATTATTAGGCGGCGGAATTTCTTTATAGCTGCTAAATATAATTCTTACATATCTGTACCTCGACCTACGTTATATAACAGCACCAAAAAAAGAGGAAATGAAATGTTGAAAATGCGAGGAAATAGGAAAGTAAAAAGTAATGAGAGCTAACTAGAGTCTGGAAAGGGCAACTAAGCAGTTACCTCCGCGGAATAGTACATTGCCCTTTTGCTCTTTGCTCTCTTTTGCCCTTTGTCAAGGGAGTGTCATCAAGGGAAACAATCTCA
Source organism: Rhodnius prolixus (assembly GCF_049639745.1). Taxonomy (NCBI): domain Eukaryota; kingdom Metazoa; phylum Arthropoda; class Insecta; order Hemiptera; family Reduviidae; genus Rhodnius; species Rhodnius prolixus. Next base: position 42,038,791 of record NW_027411634.1, read on the forward strand.
TAATTGGGTTTAGCCTGGATGAAATCTGACAGATTAGGGACAATTTTTAGTCAGCTATCGATGTATTGGACTGCAAAAAAAAAAGAAAAAAGAAAAGCACCAAAGTTGTTCTGATTAACTATTTACCTTTTGCAAAGCATCAATCTTATCTTGTGCCCCACCTTTACCACCAGATATGATAGCACCAGCATGTCCCATCCTTCGACCAGGTGGAGCTGTTAGGCCAGCAATGAATGAAACTACTGGCTTAGCCTTTGGGCCCTGTAACATGTGAAATTTTTCATTCATTAAAAACTTGCATTATGTATCTCAAAGTTATTTACTTATTAATTAAGAAAAAAATTGAAGGAATTTGTTTTAAGATATTTAGACATAAACATAACCTTATTACTTTCCTTCAATATCTTATTTTGAGCATGATAACCGCTAGGAGGAAGGTTATAAGTAACCTAGTTCATTAGGAAGTTAAAAGAATTAGCATGATGATGACGTTTACATCCGAAAAACCACTTTACATTACAGCGCATGAGAATTAAATAAACAAAAAAAAAGAAAAAAGAGATATTGAAAATACTGACACTATTATGTTTCAGTAGATATTCAGCCGCTTGTTCCTCGGCCACACCGCCAATTTCACCAATGAGAATTATGGCTTTAGTCTCAGGATCATGTAAAAACACTTCCAAACAATCTATAAAATCTGTACCATTAAATGGGTCACCACCGATTCCCACACAAAGCGTCTGACCAAGTCCAACCTGTTCCAACAGTTAACATTATGGGTTAGGTCTGATGTATAAATAAGAAAACTGAAATGTATGCAAATAATGGTAATAATAGAGATCAGTTCCGATTAGCTTCTTCTTTTTCAAATTACCAAGATGTCTGTCTATTCCTCCTTACAAATACAGATATCTCCTTTTGTAAATGATTTTCCGAAAATAGTGATTAAATTCATCTCTACTAACCTCTGTAGTTTGATGTACTGCTTCATACGTTAGAGTACCAGATCTTGAGACAATACCGACGACGCCTCTTTTATGAACATGTCCAGGCATAATGCCTATTTTACACTGGAAGCATCAAAAACCATCTTTTATTTAATAGAACAGTTATTTTAACAAAAATATGCGCCTTTCAAGAATTTCGTAAAAAAAAGTAAGGATTACTTCATTTCTTTATCAGTAGTTTTAACTTCCATGTTAAAAATGTCTGGTCTGAATTATTGAATTTTGATCAAATATTTACCTAATTATCATCGAGAATCATTTATAAAATAAATTTATGGTGGAACAACAATATCAAGAACTTTATTTTAAAAAAATAAATAAATAAAAGGAGCACATTAAAACAAAGAGAATAACCAATTTTAGAATAACGCAAAAAAGTCCCAGAGAACAGCGTTTCTAAATATCCAAACAGTACCGTCTGAAAAAAGGAAACGCTTCCTGTGACGCCAGCAAGAGATTTAAAAAAAAGGCAATAATTACCAACTCTGGAGCAATAATACCCGGACAATTGGGTCCGACCAATCTGGTTTTATTCTGCCTCACTAATTTGTGCTTCACTCTCACCATGTCTTGCTGTGGTATACCCTCTGTAATGCAGACTATCAACGGCATTTCAGCTTCAATAGCTTCAAGAATAGCCTTGGCTGCACCTGGAGGTGGGACATAGATCACTGTGGCTGTTGCACCGGTAGCGTCTTTAGCCTGTTAAAGGGAAATGCTTAAGTCATTTCCAAGGAAAGGAAAAAAGAAAGAAACATATACATTACCAGCTTGATCTCCGAACGAAAGCATAGCTAATATTGTGTTACAACTAAGTCTTTGAATTTGTTTAACTTTTAAAATCAACGATCAATCTTATTTCCAGGTAGATTAGCTTATAATCAGACACTTCTTCAGAGTACACAAACAATCCGAAAGTATTAAGACTTCCATCACTAGACAGACATTCTTTTAATGTTTCCAGCATTGCTCCAACTTCACAAGAAGAAGCTCTATTTTGCTTTCATGATTTCGAACAATAAAGTGCAACCACAGAATATTATTAGATTTTGATCCGTCAGTCTAATTACTTATTTTGTGTGAAATTTTCCATATCAGGGTAACTTAATGTTCGGTAAATGTTTTGAAATGCCGAGTTTATAGAAAACATAAAATTGATGACGTCGAGTTTAACAGTAAGAATAATAGACTCTCTTGTGACTGTACGCACTGTTTTTTTTTTTTTATATACTTTCTGGGTTAGAAAGCTTAATTTCCCTTTCACTAAAAAAATCTCAAATAAAGTTTCATGGACCAAAACGTTTTAAATAAAAGTTTGGGAATTGAAATTAAAAAAAAAAAATAGCTTTAGTGTTTACAAGAAAATCTTTAAAAAAATACGGGGTCTTCTGGCAACATTTAAACTGAGACCAACTTGTGATATTTTTCTTTTTCAAGGGACTTTAAACTTGGCAAGTTCTGTGAAAAACTCTAGTATAAAATACTTCCTTAAACAAGAAGAAATAACATTATGCTCTTAGCATAATTAACAAGCCCCTATTCATTAGGTTATCTGATTTATTAATAACTTTTGTTTTTTGTTAAAGATAAAACTGTTTACGAGTAAATCCTTCATTGTTAATCAGCTACAAATGTCACTAATTAATGGAAAACTTAAATCATCTTATCTTTCAGGAACGTAAACAAATGTAAGCTTCAACTAGACAACGGATAATATTTATATATATGTATTTATAAGGAATATAGTAACTCCCACTTATAGATATTATATCGACGGTTTTAGTAGTTTAATATATATAGCTGCATGATCAATCTTGTCGCCAACTCCAGCAGAAAATTTGAAAGTAATTTGAAAAAGTAAATTACTTGCTATCATTAACAATTAAATGCTTCTACTCGTATTAAGATTAAAAAAAAACAAGTTCCTTGATACAATTAATCATAACCTATAATACTTGGAACCTGGTCACCAGCAATATAGTTCTATGCTCAGTAGTACCCACAGTCTGAAAAAGTGGTTACCTGTAATTTAGGATTAATTCCAATTTTCCAGGATTGCATGAGTACCAACAAGCGTTATAAAATCTGGATTAAGAAGAATTTGTACCCATGATAAAAAACACACTTTAGTACCTACATTGTCATAAACAAAGAGATCACGAACTTTCCACTCTAGAATCCAAAAAACCCAAGTTTTGAAGTAACAAATAAACCTTTACAAAATGTATTTAAGATAAGATAAGATCGCCAAAGTATGTTTAATGGACTTCCTAAGTAATTGACATCCTGTAGTCTTGTTAAGTTTTGTAAAATAATGTCAATTTTTGTAATCTAATGTTTTGAAAAATTAATATTTAAAATTAAAGTTTAAAACTTTGTTTTTTGATAGCGCTTAATTGGCTATTTTATCGTGAATGTCATCTTCTTTTTCTGTGTTTATTTAAACTTATGCTTTTTAAACACTTGACCTTGCATGTAATTTGGCGTCTACTTACAATTGTAGCTTATCCTTATTTTTGTATAACTTTAGTTCACATCTTATCTTTTTACACTTACCTCTTTAACAGAATTAAATACTGGAAGATCAAGATGTTTTCTGCCACCTTTGCCTGGCGATACTCCGCCAACAACTTTCGTTCCATATTCAATAGCTTGTTTACTATGGAAAGTGCCCTGTTTCCCAGTAAAACCTTGACATATAACTTTGGTATTGGCATCAAGTTTCAGGTTGGGTCTAGTTGCATTATAAGTCGTATTACATCTGACTCCAGTGAGTGTAGTCACTGTAATGAAAATTTTGTAAATTATACTTCTAATATCTTTTTATAAAAAGTTAATAAAACGAAAAGAAATAGCAATTGACGCTCAAGATTTTATCAAAAGTATCATCTGCGTGTGATTCGTGAATAAAAAAAAAATGTATGTTTAATTAGCGCCAAATACAAAAAGTTTATTTTTCAATTTAACCAATTTGGCTCTTCCTCAATTTATATTTAATTAATCACTTATCAATCTAATTGAAATGTCGCACTTAAAAGTTTAGTTATAATACAAAATGAATTAGTTTTCTCAAATTAATCTTTAAAAATGCTACTTAAAACTTTTTTAATTAAATGATTTTTTCTAGAAAACTAAAAAAGAAAAAAATCCTTACCAGGAAATTTAGTGAAGATCCTCCTTGCAGCCATTGTTCTCCTGTTTTACGGCTAAATTATCACTTAATACTTATAAGCGCCCTCCAAATCTAAAAATAGTGTAAAAATAGGAGAACCCTTCTAGCAAATTTTGACGTACAGCACTACTAGGCACCTTGGAACAAAATACTATAGCACTGAGAGGGTGTACTTTAACCTCTTTATCTTTACTAAAGAATGTCATAAATGAAAGGCAACTACATATAACAGTCAAAGATTAGGCCTTCGAAGTCGAAATACGCCTTTTAACAATAACGAACATGTGATTCAAAATAATTTGTTATGGTTCTTGTTTTAGCTTTCTAACTAAATTTTAATTTTAAGATTTAAGGAGGTAACTATGAATAAGTTACAATAATCAAATTTTCTTAAAACGATTAAAATCAATCAATCCTAACAGTTTTAACAATTTTATTTTTGATTTGTTGACAATAGAATATTTATTTTATTCTTTAAAAGTCTTTACTTTTGTATGCCTAATTAGTTTTGGAATTAATCCAACAACTGTAGATTATTAAATTCTTTATAAAGTAGATTTACGTAATCAAAGTGCTATAGTCACCGCCTGCAAGATAATGTTTTTTTCTTGTTAACCATAAGTTCATCATTAGTACACAGGTGTCTGCGTGTTTAGGTTTGTTTTGACTCTTAATGAAGCTAGAGGTGAAGTTCTCATATTTTTTACTAAAATGAATTTACTCTTTATAGAAACGTTTTAACAGTAAATGTGTACGACAAAGTTAAATAGTAAGAAAATTCGTATGCTCTCTTAGTAATGCAAAATATGAGGCAGTATGTACGAAGATGGCGAATCGAAGACCTACCTATTCTGTTTCAACAGAAACACTCGCTTCCAGTTTAGTGGCAGATCCTTTGAGAGAATTATTTGAAGCTTGTAAAGTAGGAGACAGCAGTAAAGTTAAAAAATTAATTAATCCACAAACGGTAAACGCTAGGGACACCGCTGGAAGAAAATCAACACCTTTACATTTTGCTGCTGGTACATTCCCAATTCTTAGTCAATTTTATTAATATCAATCTTAATTTTATTTTTCATATTCATATCTTTCATATTTTCCCCCAAAAAAATTTCAGGGTACGGAAGAAAAGACATAGTTGAATTCTTATTAGATGCTGGAGCTTCGATTCAAGCTAGAGATGATGGAGGTTTACATCCTCTGCACAACGCGTGTTCCTTTGGCCATGCAGATGTTGTCAGATTACTTCTGGAAGCAGGTGCTAATCCAAATACCAGAGATAATTGGAACTATACTCCATTGCATGAAGCTGCTATCAAAGGCAAAGTCGATGTTTGTATTGGTCAGTTATTCTTTCTACATCTAATCGTTTCGCCGTAAATTATTTGGCCTATTGAATTTACTCTTTTTATTATGTTCTAGCATTATTACAACATGGTGCAGACGTTACGGTAAGAAACACGGAGGGCAAAACAGCAGTTGAAGTGGCTGACTCGGCCACAAGGGCTGTTCTAACTGGAGAGTATAGAAAGGAAGAAGTGTTAGAAGCTGCCAGGACCGGAAATGAGGAAAGGTTGGTAAAGTTTGTAAGAATTCTTGCTAATCAAATATTCGTCACTGATTCAACAATTACGAACTTCCTTAAACGCGGTTTTTCATATTACTCAAACAAAAGTAACATTTATTAGCTTAAAAAGTTCTTTAAACTTCGGAGATAAGTTTTAATCATTATAGTTGATTTGTCAAGTTTTATAAAAAAAAAACGAAAAGTTCTTGTTGCTTAATATCAATTTTGGCTAAAGAGGTTAATACTTATTCGAATTTAAAGGGGGAATTAGTTTTTATTCGAAATACTTTTAATTTTCATTACTTTTAATGCGACTCCACATTTCATTATTTCTATTGTGAGTTCTGAATGACTTTTGCATCTAGCGTTTCATTATCATTTAAAAACTAACGCAACAATGGCACCAGTTAACGTGTGCGGAAAATTCAAATCCGATTGCGTATTTCATGTTCCTCTGTGTATGCTTAATGTACCTTGGGTCTGTTGTAGATTGAAACCAAATGACTCTCTAATACGAGAGTAGTTTAGATTTTCTTTGACTGGTACTCTCACAAATTTCTTTATTTTGACTATATCCTAATTAACAAAAATCTTCTTTGCTTTTTTGTGCAATCTGCTTAATATTTAGGAGATTTTTCAAAATAATTTAATCAGCTATCAATATATCAGTTTTATTCTTAATTCTAATTGTAATTTACACACTCCAAGGTAGCATGGGCATTTGGGATGTAAGATATTTTTTAATAATGTGCTATAAAGAAAATTATGAGGTTGGTTTTGGGTAGTAAATTTGAGTGAGACTAGTAAGTGGAAAAACTCTAGTTTGTATTCCGCGAGTTGTTAATAATGTTAATAGTGAGCTATGGAAATAATTTACCCAGTAGGATAATTTTATGTTTCTCACAGATTACTTAGCTTGTTGACTCCATTGAACGTTAACTGTCATGCTAGTGATGGACGTAGATCAACCCCGCTTCATTTAGCAGCTGGATACAATAGGAATAGAGTAGTACAACTGTTACTTCAGCATGGAGCCGATGTTCATGCCAAGGATAAAGGGTAAGGAGAAAATTGTATTATATAATAATTAATTGTGGGACTATCGCAGTCTTTTCTCTTCTTTTTTTTACGAATATTAAAAGATAAGAAAAACTTCTGCACATGTTGATATTTTTTCTTACGTTCAAAAAAAAAACATACAATTATTTAAAGTAGAAACATTGCCTAGAATTAACAATGTTGCCGTGGTAACAACACTCGCAAACGATTTCAATAAAAAGAGATTCTTTCTATTATTAACCTTCTTGAAACAAAAAAAAAACATTACAATCAGACATAGTAAGTCAGGGAACGAGTCAGAATCAAATATTTACTTAAAAATTAGTCAAATGGTAATGATATTTACTTACACAAGCAGTAAAGGTTAGGTCAACTGAAGTTTTGTTTGCTTTTTTTTCTTTTAATAAATTTTATTCAAAACTTGTGCATTTCTGTCGAAGTAAACTAGCTGAATTATCTTAAATAGATTTGCGTAAATTATAAATTGGTAATCTAATTGTAAAGACAATAGCATTATCGTGCGATAAGTGACCAATTTCCGTACGCTTATTTCTAACATTCCGGAAATTGAGTTCATGGCACAATGAAAAATTTTCTATTTGGTAAAACCTGATTTTCAGCTTGACTATAGGTAAAGTCAATTTTTGACTAAGGGGGGGGTTTAAACAATGTGTAAGAAAATTTACATTACTGTTTATTAACTATTCTTTTTTTTTTTTTTAACACAGAGGTTTAGTACCATTGCACAACGCTTGTTCATATGGACACTTTGAGGTAACGGAAATGTTAATTAAAGCCGGAGCAAATGTTAACGCCATGGATTTGTGGCAGTTTACACCGTTGCATGAAGCAGCCTCTAAATCCAGATTAGAAGTATGTTCATTGTTATTAAGTCATGGAGCGGATCCAACTTTATTGAATTGTCATTCCAAGTCAGCGATTGATGCGGCTGGAACACGGGAACTTAGGGATAGATTGGCTTGTAAGTACTTCATCTTTTTTATTTTTATCTTTTGCTTTTTTTTTTTTTTTTGTTGCGAAGAGGAGATTTTATTTAAATATAATTTATAGATGAGTACAAAGGACATTATGTGTTGGACTCGTGTAGACAAGCAGATGCTTCTCGACTGAAAAAGTTCCTATCTTCAGAGATTGTTAATTTTAAACATCCATATACGGGCGATACACCTTTGGTAAGAGGAAAATCTATGAAATTAGGAATCGATTCTATAACCTCATTGTAGTCAGCTGCTTTATTTATTTTTAAAGATAAATTTGGATTATTGTGAGAAACTAAATTATTATATCTTTACTTTTTTTAGCATTACGCAGCCAGTTCACCATATCCTAAACGAAAAGCCGTAGTAGAATCAATGATACGTAAAGGTGCACATCTTAATGAGAAAAATAAAGAATTTCTTACACCTCTACATGTGGCAACAGATCTTGGACACGATGATGTAATGGATGCGCTTTTAAGAGCTGGTGCCAACGTGAATGCTTTAGATCATCTTGGACAGACAGGTAACAGCCTAATTTTTACTTAATCTTAGAAATGGAAAACCATTTCAAGTCTTGCTACTTGGTCAATAAAAAAGTAACAAAAGAAAGTAAAGAAGACATTCTTTAAAAAAATAAAAAGCCTAATACTATTTAAAATAATAAATTAGTACGATGAAACACTTCATTGCATAGCATATAATTTCTCTCTTAATTATTATTTATTAGAGTAGTTTAATTTTATTATTACATATTTGCATTTAACCATTAAAATTTAAAGCCTGTTTGGATTGTCACAGTTCGTTAGAAAAGTCATCAGAGTGAAGTAAGCATGACAACATTGATTTTTGTTAATGATAATTGCATTGCCTTGTACTTTTTTATTTCACAACCTTGTCGCTATTAAATAACTCTGGAAGGAATTAAAAGTGTATTAAACCGTCACAGTCACTGGCAATATTGGCCGTAGACGTCTAGGCGCCCCACTATGTATATTTTATAGTTGTAAAAGATAATAGACTTCTCTTATGGATTGGAGAAATTTTTAATTTCTTTTGCTGAATGGCTACACTGCGCGTTTTAGCTTATATGTCCCCCCCCCCTGGAGGTATTTTCCTTGTCATCCCTCCCTTGCGATGTCTTTGGCAACTAGTATATCGCAGGAGATTGAGAAAATTTGAACGAATTGGGGTAGCGAAGCTTCTAGTTTATTTTAAGTTAGAAACGGAACTTGCTGATATGTTCGGGAAAATTGAAGGGAGCTTCTAAGAACAAGAAGAGTGAGCAAATTATTAGAAAATTCCTTCGAAGTAGCAATCCTTAAATGAAAATTGAATTTAGTCATTAAATTACAAGGTCATCCTTTCTTGGCTATTTCACAAGGAGCGTAGTTCCTACTTCGCGATCAAAAATAAAAAATTAATAAAAGGTTATAATTTAGCATTCATTTAGAATGTCTTTAATCTTAAGATAACATCTACCAAATTAAGATCTCAGCTTAACTCTTTGTAGACAAATAAGACCACCCATTGTTTTTGACTTTTTTTAAAACTTCAATAGTTAGAAAAACACAACTGCCATATGCCAATACTAAAAACTGAAATCACTTTAGTGAGTCTCGTAAGCTAATTTAATTTCACTGATTAAACCTTTTTGAAACTGAATTCTTAATCTAGCAATCTAGATTGAGAAAATGGTTCTCCTGAGTATTTTAGGTAAAGCTACAATATATACGAGTATTCTAAATACTAAGATTTTCACTGTAAAGTGCGTGTGAGTTTTTAAAGAAAGAACCTAAATGATTTGTTGATTACTCCAAAGAATCTAAGTGATTTTTTTGATTACTTCAAAGAATCTGATTTTTTTGATTACTTCAAAGAATCTAAGTGATTTTTTTGATTACTTCAAACATTAGATGACACCAAACCTGATTGGCGTGCATAGATGCAACAAACTACATGTTGAATATGTCATATTACTTTGATTTATTTACAGAAAAAGTTACTTGTTTTGATTTCAAAGAAAATAATCTTTATGTATATATTCTACAGCCCTGCACAGATGTGCACGAGAGGACAACGTACAAGCTTGCAGAATTTTACTTTCCTATTCTGTCGATACAACGGTAGTTTCTTTACAAGGTTATACAGCCTTGCAGGTTGCCGGTGAAAATGTGCACAAAATTTTACAAGGTATTCATTAATTTTTTTTAAAAAAAAGCTAGTTAAATTTTTTTAAATAATATTTGTGATAAGGAGGGTGTTCGTTTTTGTTTGTAGAACCGCCAGCCATTCTTGATCTGGAGAATAAATTGCTTGAAGCTTCCAAATCTGGTGATTTAGATCAAGTGCAAAGATTGTTAACATCTTATCCGCATATTGTAAATTGCAGAGATCTTGATGGAAGGTGAGAAAAAATAATAATAATAATAAAAATAAAATAATCACTAAGAATCTACACTTCGGTAGATCTGATGAGGGCCTTTACCAAACTTACCAGGTTTTCAATTTCTGGAAGCTGCGAAGGAAATTTAGTCAATTATAGTTGAAAGTTGAAAGCTACTGAATACAGTTCTGCTTCTGCTAACCACCAATCCCGAATCAGAATACGATTCAATCAGCTTTCTAATGTTCCTATTCATATGAGGGGCAAAATATCTTAATTACAGTTTTACAATAACTTAATTAAAAGAAAGTTTTGATTCTAAAAACCTCGAAATACATATTTTCATTTGAAAACTCCCGGAAATCAGATGCGCTCCACTACTTCCCACTAATAGAGAAAGTAATTAAGGAATGACACTTTTTTTGTTTACAAAACTTTGTTTATTGCAATAAATGCAAAAGATAAATAAAAGTTAATGGTGGTTGAGTTTATAATAATCTCTTAATATTATTCGTTTTTTTTGCAACATGTGCATCCTATTAGAAAGTTATATAATTTAAAGATGTTTAGATAAATGCTTCACAAGAGTTTATAAATAATTCTCTGTATACATACAAAAATCATTCACTTGGTTGATCATACGTCCTGTGTTACAATGTCCGGTTACGCACTGATAACGTCTCTACAGGGACTATCGCTATCACGGATGGAGAGTGTCTTGTCTTTTTTTTTATATAATTACGCCATTAATTATAGAGTGATTTATCATTGGGTTTCTCTTTTCTGATCATTGGATTTCTTTATTAATATGTTTTGTTTACAATTTGAAATATAAAAAAAAGGTTGCAAAATTAATTAACCATGTGGTATTTTATTGTATTTCGTGTAATTCAAGTCCTTTATATTTGAGCAAATTGTCTCTTAACACATTCTATCTAACACCAAATAAAAGCATAGATCAACGTACTATTTACTTTCTGATGTACCATCCATGATATTAAAGCAAACATCTTGTCCTATTTTCGAAACTGAATTTCCAATCGGGAATAGAACCAATTGTGTTCCACATCAGTAATCTCACGAAAATTGATTTAGGGGCGTGTTTATCAAAGTACTGTAATCTTAAGCGTTCATTTAAATTACAACTTCCATCTAGAGAGCCTGGGTAGTTGTACAAAAGTTTGTGGAGTTTCTTTTTTTTATCCTTTTTAAGAACCTCCAAGATACTTTAATTATCTTTAGAGCTATCCTCCCAATATCTTGCGGGCGAAAGATTGCACATTAGCACCCCGTTTTTCCTACATAAAACTTACCCAGAGTTTGTGAGTCAATTGACTCGGCTTCATTCATGTTTATTCATTCATTATTCCAGTTAATCAGTTAATGAATTGAAGAAGTGAGATTTGTGAATGGTGAGGTCAAAGGTATACTGTGGCTCAGAGTGTGAATGAATTGTACTACAAGTTATTACTTAGATTTATTCAATGAAATTAACTTTAAGGGTGTGAATATTCGCACTACTTTCTCTCAAGGATCTAAATAAGTTTCTCTAAACTTAGTTTATTTGAGTCATATTTATTTCTCAACCATATTATACAGATTTTACAACTTATTAGATAATGTGCGTAAATGATAGGGTGTAAAGGGGACGTATGTGGTGTGTTAAGCTTGGATACCCCAAGTATGTCGAACTCTAACCAGGAACCCCCGTTCTCTGGTTCACTTATTCAGCTATATTTGGAGTAATTTAATTATCTTCTTTTTGTTTTGTTATTTCTGTAGCATTTGTGTATTGTCAAGCATTACTATTGCCATTTTCTTTTTTAAAAATTAATTTGTCTCTTTGTAACAGACATTCCACACCACTTCATTTTGCGGCAGGCTACAATAGGATTGCAGTTGTGGAGTATCTTCTTTCTCATGGAGCTGATGTACATTCCAAAGATAAAGGGTAATTCTAAAAATTTGTTGCTCTTGTTTTTTTTTGGCTAATCCTGAATATTTCAGTACCACCTCTCCAATTATTTGTAGAAGATTAAGGTCTATTAGTGTATTTGCCTCATTTAATAGAATACTCGTAATGGAACCGTAAGTAAATTCTATGAGACCTTTGTGTATGGTCTTTAAGGTGAAGCAAGGCGCTATTCGGATCGTTGAGGATGAAATAACTATACTGGGTCACCTTTTATTGTTAGCGAAGCTGACAGAGAAGTGAAGCTAAGAATCATTTTGGAGAAGGGGATTACTCCTAAGAATTTTACTTGGCTCAACACGGTCCTTTGCAGTTGCAATGCAATGTAATTAAAAGCACACAAACAAAGCACTTTATTCTGCCAAACCGGTTGTCATACTATGGGCATAATGCTACTGCGAAGACACGATCGTTAAGTAAAGATCTAATGAAAAGAGAAAAGAGATTTAACCAGTTTAGCGCGTTTGACGTGTATTCACGTCAAACCAAATCTCTATTACAGTGCGTTCGGCGTCTATTTACTCGTTGTGAAAAATATAAAATTGCCATTAACTTATAAAAACTCGAAATTTTAATAAAATACAATAAGAATATTATTTGGTGGAATGTTTCCTTTATCTTACCAATAGAACTGCCAAGTATTTTATACGGAGATGGGTGTGGTGGGAGCCAGCCAAATGATAAGTGGTTGGTACATGTTTGGTCTCCGCATTAGAGATTGGAGAATTACGCACACAAATAGAAGCTCTCAACCCTTGTGCAATGCCGTATTTTTACCTTAGATAGAGGTTCAGACCTCAGTAAGAACATGATTTCATTTTGCACAGAATTCAAAGCTCTTGCGTCCCTAGTGAACTAGAGCAATGCATAAGTGAGGCAGTGCAAGATTTTGATTGAGCACAGAATGCTCTTTAATCTGTAAGCTCCAGAGATTGCAGAAAAAGTCGCTTACAGTGACTATTATGACGTTGTAAACTTTTTGGTTGTTTTGCCTTGCGTTCGACGTTATACACGTCATTGTCTGATTTTTATTCCGCAAACTGTGGGAGGTTTTTTAAAACTAAATTCCACGCTTAACTGGTTAAGGTCCAGGATCAATGGAAAAAAAAAATTACCTGGTAGTTGAGAAAGGAATTCACGCGAAGGCTACAAAAATATTGAAAAGAATAGGCTGGAATGTTCTGGCCATCTAGGAAGATTGCCTGGCGAAATCAGTTAACTGGGAAGTGCAAGACTAAATATGGATATCCGGTGTCATGAAGAGTCGGAAATGTATTGCGAGTTGTATTGAAAGTTGCCTCTGTTCTCGACAGGGACACTTTAAAAAGGACAAATCAATTTGTGGCTGTGGAATTTCTCCGAAAGTCGAGGAAAACTTTAAAATGATATAAAACTTCCCTCAATTTGTAATGAATTATTTCACATTTTTCCTTATTTTTATTTTTTCACTCATTTTATTTATTTTTGTTTACAGAGGTTTAGTACCTTTGCACAATGCATGTTCCTATGGACATTACGAAGTAACGGAAATGTTAGTGAAACATGGCGCCAATGTGAATGTAGCCGATCTATGGAAATTTACTCCTTTGCACGAAGCCGCTGCCAAAGGAAAATATGATATTGTTAGGCTTTTATTACAAGTAAACCAAATTTAATTTTATTTAAATTTATATGATATTTACTAAGATGTTTCTTTTATTAATAAAGTTGATCATCCTACGTTTCATTTTTGCAGCATGGTGCTGATCCTACTAAGAAAAATCGTGATGGTGCAATGGCTGTGGAATTGGTCAAAGAAGGAGACCAAGAAGTAGCTGATCTGTTGCGTGGTAATTCTGCACTGTTAGACGCAGCTAAACGAGGTAATCTGGCTAGAGTACAACGATTAGTCACCCAGGATAATATTAACTGTAGAGATACTCAAGGCCGTAATTCCACACCTTTACATTTGGCAGGTAAATCTAGGATGTAGAGCTGACAAATTCAATTTAAGGTTCCTTCGCTATTTGACTTCGTTTCACATTAACTTGATTCACAGCGGGCTACAACAACGTTGAAGTAGCTGAATTCCTGTTAGAGAACGGTGCCGACGTGAATGCCCAGGATAAAGGTGGATTGATACCCTTGCACAATGCTTCCTCTTATGGTCATCTGGATATCGCGGCATTACTGATCAAATACAATACTGTGGTGAACGCTACTGATAAATGGGGTTTCACGCCGCTTCATGAAGCCGCACAAAAAGGAAGAACTCAACTTTCAGCCCTGTTGGTTGGTAATTTTTTTTTTGCCTGTTTTACTAGTGTGGGTTTTTGTAAGAATATTGGAATCTACGGGAAAATGGCTCTCTAGCTATTTTTACAATAGTTTCAACTTTAGTGTGTAAAGTAAAGGTTTTACTATGATATTATTGGGAAAGTCTGTTATCTTTCATTGTTTGTACGTTTATCTTCAAATACTTCGTACTGCTACATGAGATAAGAGACCAATAGACTTCATTTAAATTACCGAGTATTTCATAGCATGATGTTCTACATCCATCGTTACTGGACAAATGCATACAAAAGATTTGTTACAATTAGGTAAAAATGAATTGCAGTAATATTTCTATAATTGGTTTGTTACTTTAATAAATGCCGTTAAACCTTTTGTAGGGCAGTTTTATTAGGGTTGATCGTAAAAATCTACAAAAAAGTAATGTTAAACGCCCAACTTTATCAATATTTTCCTCTTTTCTTCTAATACAAGCGCTATGGATGTGTGGGAGGCACGTTTAAATAAACAGTTTCCAAAAATAAGTTACGTAATCTCAAAGGAAAACTAAAAAACATCATGTGTTATCTTAATAATTTGCAGGAAATTACATTTTAGATATAACTCACATTATAAATATTTTACGAAAAATCCGAGTAAACTGGAAGTCAAGGATGGAAACTGTAGAGGAAGTTTCTTTTCTCTTCGAAAGATTTCAAATGAGCATTTTTCGCTTTGTAACAGTTAGCCCATGGTGCGGATCCAATGCTAAAAAACCAAGAAGGGCAATGTCCATTAGAAGTGGCCACCGGTGAAGACGTGCGATGTTTGCTGCAAGACGCAATGGCGGCCGTACCGACCAGTACCACGGCAACAAGTGTCGCTGTCACTGCACAGATCAATGGTGCTACCAGTATTCCGGCCACAGCTACAGCCGACTCGGCTGGAACTAATGCCACAACAGCACCTCCTACATCGCCAGCACCACCTGCTTCGCCAATACAGTCTGCGCCTACTGTACACACAGACACCGTTGTACTACCATCGGGTGCATGTCTTTCACTTCCGTCTCCTACGTACTATCATAAAGGAGATGGTGCCACGTCACCGCATCTTTCGTCCGAAGCTCGTCGTGATGTAGCCGCTACCACATTAGCTTCTTTCCTCCAATCGTAAATGTCATATTTTATTAATTTCTATTCTACAAATAAATCATTGTAGTTAACAAAAATCGATTAACCAGATTCATCTTTCTAGCCTTGGACTGGAACACCTAATAGAAACACTGGAAAGAGAACAGATAACGCTAGATATTTTGGCTGAAATGGGGCACGATGATTTAAAACAAGTTGGCATAACTGCTTACGGGTTCAGGCATAAAATTATTAAAGGGATGGATAAATTACAACTTAATTCAGGTATAATCTAGAAGTCTTATCGTAAATGTTTTGCAATGGACTTGGAAGTGTCGATTATTTTAATTTATTGTGTTATTATTTTAATTGCGATTGTTTTAGATTTATCTGGTCCCAGTTGGCAACAAGGCACACTTTTAGTTGATCTCCTGAGGGAGGATAAGGAGTTCATCGCAGTTGAAGATGAAATGCAGAACACTATTAGAGAACATAAGGATAATGGACATTCCGGCGGTGTATTTTCAAGATACACCGTTATCAGGGTATTTCAAATATTAATATTTATTTGAATAATGTAACAGCCATTTTTTTTTAAAAAAAAAGTCAGAATATTTACTTAAAGTTATTTCCATTCCACTAGAAGATGGTTTCAGGTTTTATACAATTCGCTTTTCATAAGGCTCGTCAGATTTATCTTCTCCAAAAAGGAATAGATCAGTCATCGTTACGCAATATTTTTCTATGCGTAACATATAACGAGTCAGTTTTTAACCAGTCGGCGTGGGAGATGACATTACAAATAGATAAAATGTTTAAATTCTATGATGTAAATTTATACAAATTATTTAGATCTCTTCATAAAACTATAGACTAATACTTGAAATTTTATTGGTGCATTTCACCAATAAAGACCTGTAAGTGGCCCTTGCCGGAAGAATCAACATCTTTGCAGAACGTGTTTTTTTTATTTTTGGTATTCACATTTCTGAGATTTTCTCGGTGATGGCTTCAGCGATTTAATCTTGGCACAGCCATTGTTTGATTCATTTTTCAAAGAAATTTTATTTAGGGTATATTAGGAGTGGCTGGTTGGTTACCTGGCTAACCCTCCTAAGTGTCCATTGGTTTCTCACAACTTTTGTACAGTTACCGTAAATTAAAGTGTTGTTGGAATTCCGAATATTCAATAAATTCAAAGAAACTTTGACATTTACAAAAAAACTAAGAGAATTAGTATTAATTAGAAAAAAAAAAAGTTATATTTTTGTTATATTTATTATCTCCTTCAGATGGCATGTTTTTCTAAAGTAATAATACAAAATGTTTGGATAAAAAGCAATCAGTGATTACTATTTAAATCAAGAAAATACCAAGTACAAGATTTTTAATTTGAACAAGAATTTTAATAAAAATATACAGTAACCTTTTCTTAGTAATTTGCTCCATAGTATTTTATCTCCTTCAGGGAGATTCACGCCTTGAAGCCTTAGCATAATAATTTTTTGTTTTGTACTTAAAGGTGCAAAAGGTACAAAATCGTCGACTATGGGAACGTTATAGTCACAGAAGAAACGAAGTTTCCGAAGAGAATGGCAATTCATCCAATGAAAGAATGCTATTCCATGGATCGCCATTTATTAATGCAATCGTACAAAAAGGATTTGATGAAAGACATGCTTATATTGGTGGTATGTTTGGTGCAGGTTAGTGGTGGAAAATTTTATTCAATTAAATCAGCTTGCTATTGTTTTGAAAATTATTTGTATTTGAAAGAAAAACAAAAAAAGGTTATATATTTTTTTAATGTTTACCAGGTATATATTTCGCTGAACATTCATCCAAAAGTAATCAGTACGTTTATGGAATTGGAGGTGGTACTGGATGTACATCTCACAAAGATAGATCATGCTATGTTTGCCATAGACATTTACTGTTGTGTCGCGTAACGTTGGGTAAATCATTTCTACAGTTCAACGCAATGAAAATGGCTCATGCACCGCCTGGCCATCATTCAGTAGTCGGTCGTCCTTCGTCAGGTGGACTTAATTTTCCAGAATATGTTGTCTATAGAGGAGAACAGGTAAAATATCACATTTTGTTATGTCTTACACTATTATAACTTAAAATTTTTTCTTTTTTGAAAAATTTTACCAGGAAGAGGAAGTTTTGCGATCATGTTGAGTTTTCATCTAAACGGGGAGGAGGAGGATTTACTCTCTTCGGCATCAGAAAGTGGTTATCCTAAATTCATTGGCTCCCCTCTTTTCTTGGAGCTTTTCTAGGACATAAGCGAATGGTTATCACAATCTGACAGCTCAGTTACCTGGGTTTTCCTAGAGAGTCCTGTGTGGTTAGGAGTGTTTAGAATTCTCCTGACTTTATCACAATCTACCAGCTCAGTTACCTGGGTTTTCCTAGAGAGTCCAGTGTGGTTAGGAGTGTTTAGAATTCTCCTGACTTTATCACAATCTACCAGCTCCGTTGCCTGGGTTTTCCTAGAGATTCCTGAGTGCGGTTAGTAGTGTACAGAATCCTACTGCCTCCAGGATGGGTGTTGCTGTGAAGAAGGTTTAAGACCACCAGGGAATGTACGCTTCCCAACGTCTACATCAAAGAAGTTCCTAGACCAGCTTTATACTACCCTCCTACAGACGTTACTTACTGGGCACTTGGGTCCTAGAAAAAGACATCCACGGTTTAGAAAAAGAGATTTTAGGTTTTTCTACTTCTCTTTTCAGCTTAATTTTATTTCTTTTCCTTCTTTTTTCCAGGCCTACCCAGAATATTTAATCACCTATCAAATAATGAAACCAGAAGATAATCCTTCAGATGGAGTTAGATAAAGGAAAAAAAAAAATGGAAGTTATATAGTATCTTAAAAACCTGAGACAAGAGTCACACTGAAAAATGTGATGCTGAGTTTAAGATGAAGATGGTTTTAAGAGGTATTTAATGGGAGTCTGGTTTAAAAAAAAACAAAACTTGTAACTCAATTAAGGCCTACCCCCTTAACCTTAAAACACAAACAAAGAAAAGTATGAAAAAATAAAATTAGATTATTTTCCGGCGCAGAATCTGGATCATATTTGTGCATTAAGCAGAAATATTATTTTATTTAAGTTCGCGTTTTTTTTTTTAAATTTTTATTTTTTAAATCTGGTATAATGAGCGTGGGGAAGCGTTGTAAATTTAGGCAACTTTGCATAGGCTTTTGAAATTGTATTATTATAATTATTATAATTTTTTTTGTAATTAAATTTCGCTCGAAGCTATAGCAAGATCGGATCAATATTATAATACTTTGTTTTATTCTTCGTCTATCAAATTCCCTTTTAATACGAGACCTAACAGAGATGCCGTTTTAGTCAACATTGACATTAAACAGCTGGTAACAGGGGATTTAATCTCGTATAATAGTTTTTTTTTTTTTTTTTTTTTTTTTTAAAAAAAAGGCTGGCTTTTTTTCTCTCGTAGGATTGGTGCATATTGTGATAAATGGTTGTGAAAAAACAAAAACAAAAAATTTATAATTTTTTCCTTATTTATTATTACTTTTTTTTGGAAACTATCCATTAGGAAATTTTAATTAATCTCTTATTGAATCGAAATATACTTTTAATGTCAATTTTCGATGATAGTTAATTATTGTAAACAAAAAAAGAAGCTATATCTGTGACATTTAAACAAAAACAAAAAAAAGTTGTTTTTCTCTAATCGTAAATAGACGTAAACATTGTTTAGTTAGTTAACTTACAAAGTAATTATATTTAGGAGTTAAGGTATTTAATCGATAAAAGTTTTCCACCCTTAATTTTAAATCTGATAAAAGTAATCCTGTGAAATAGTTGAATTTTTTTTGGCGTCTATAATCGAATCTTTTATATTCAATTATATCTGCAATCGATTCAAATTTGGTTAGTAATTTGTATGTATACAAAAAAATTTATGAAAAGGTGCATAAGTTCTGTTGTGTGTACATTCCTCTTTCTGTACTATTTTTTTTTTTAAACATGAAGGAATGTTTTCGGAATGATCCGCAATATCTCATTAAAAACAGTTCAGCCTCATTTACATGTTGCCTTATTTTTCTTAGCTGAATCAAGAAATGCGTTGCATCTAAGCTCCTTTATATCTTTTTAACGCACGTTTCCTTGCAATTTGTCTTTGGTTAGAATCCTTCAAAGATTTTAAAAAGAAATGCAATATTAGGGTTCAGATGTTGGAATTTCCCATTTTGTGAACGTACATAACATTCTTCATGAAATTAATGTAAACAATCGTATGTTCAGTTTTCAGTAATAATAATCGACATCAGTTTTTTTTTTTAGTTTGGATTCGTTTAAGTGTAAATTTGAAATATTCATTTTATCGATCGATTTCAATTGATTGTTCCAGAAAAGTGCAGAACAATCGATAGGTTTTCAGATTTTTTTTTTTTTTTTATTAAACAATGGTTTAGAATCGATTCTAATTTCTTTTTTCTTTTTAAACTTGCATTATCATTCGAGTCTCGCTACGGCTATAAGTTGTTGTAATTCGGGCGGAGACCACTCCACAGAACTTGGTGCTCCCAATATTCTTTCATGAATATAGTTGTTTTTTGTTGTCCATCAATCTGTTAAGGACGGCTGCAGGCGCCAGTGTATTAGATGTACTTAATTTAAGTCACATTTAAGGCACTCAGTGGTCACAGCACACTGAATTTCTTCGCAGAGGTACCCTTATATTTTCTCTTCCTAGAAGTGGACTTACTGTCCAGAGTGATGGAAGAGGTTGATTGTAGCGAGAGAACAATCTTTTATTTGTAAAATGGTGAGTTATCTCGAGATTGATAAAAAATAGGACTAAATCTCAAAATTAAAGATTAATCCCCCCCCCCCCAAAAAAAGATGACAATTGTCTCATCACTGAAAGTCACGTTGGTATAACTGGTGCTAGAGTCGCTTTTATTCGCATTTCCTAGCTCAAGCAGCTCTTTACTTCTGGGACATATGACGCTTATGCAGAAAAGGAAGCGTGAAAAATGAGGCTCGCTGGAATTTGTATCGATTTTAATTAAAATAAATTCTACGTTCATTAGATCAGTACTTGTTTACAATTTTAAAAAAGCACCTACCTTCCTCCAGTCAAATGAATAACTATTATTTAACATTTTCAAATAGTATAATTTGAATTTAGTGAGAAATAAAAAAAATCCATATATACAATCTTATTCGGACGAGGATCGATCGTCTCATTAAAGAAAAACAATTTTATTAATTATTAGATCTTAATTTTTAAGATTTTCTCTCTTGTTTAATAGTTTCCAATATTCTTAAATGTAAATAATGTGTAAAATATTTCTTAAGAGAAAATTGAAAAGAAAAAATCTAAATCAATGATTTGATTAGGTGAGAGACTGCGATTATTACATTTATCGATTTATATTATATATCATTCCAAGTTCAATTTTCTCATTTTATTTACGCTCTATATTTAACAAAACGGTTAATATAGTTGTTTATATAAAAGTCATTGTCTAATGTGGTGTTATTTTTTATTAGATTGTGAATAAAATATAACTGTATAATAAAAAAAACTTTTTGGGAAGAACGGTATTTTTAGTCTATCGTTTTAAAAAAAATGTCGCTCTTTAGCAGATGAATATAATTTTCTTTGTTGTAAGATATTTATTCTTGGTGAAATGTGTTAAAAACAAACTAGAAAGTCAAGTGATAATTTGGACGAGGTTTCTTTTATTAAAAACTACATAATTTTTATTCTTATTTTTTAATACCACAACGAACTTTTCCATACAGGTGCCATAAGTAATTTAAATAACTAAGAAATAAACTAAGTAAAAGTAAACTTTTATCTTGCATTTATATTAACACAAAATTTATTTATAATTTTGTGCATACGAGTGGATCATCTATAAGTAAACAGGTTTTATTTCAATTGTAACTCATAACTGCGAGTAGTATTTGTTAAGAAATGTCCCACGAAAGAAGACGCAAAGTCAATTTGTGTAGAAGTTAAAAGATAATTACGAATATTTTAAATAATTTTGATTTAAATATGATTTAATTGTTCCCAACGCATTCACGTCGTAACGAACTTAATAGCGGGCCGCTAGATCTGCACTGCCGATCTAAAATTTTGAAAAATAATAAATTTGTTTTCAACTTGTGAGTAAAAAATTACGTTCTACGCGTTAGAATTTACCTAACAAATTTGTATTCTTCGTTTTCATGAAAATCATCATATTCTTTTCCCTCTGAGCCTACTTCTCCCTATTTTTTATTTCAACTTATCGTTGACTTGTGCTTAGTTTACATCGTAGTGAATTATAACTCTGTGTTACAGTCTTGGCTTGAAAAAAGTCAGTTTAACTTCAAATACATCTAAGTTGTAATAAAGATGGTTCCCACATTTAATTCTGGACAAACAATCAAATTTGGTGATAATATGGAAAACCTAATGGAAAAGTTAGTTTCTGTAAGTTTTTTGTTTTTCTTTTCTATTCGTTAATGAAAATATAAAAAGAAAACTTAATTATTCTACTTTATATAAATGATTAAGATCGTTATTTATTAATTTTATTAGATAAAATAAAAGGTTCTGATTTTTTGCCACGCTTATTTCTTAAAAATTCTTATATTTAATTTTAGAATAACATTTGTCTGGTTTAATGTTTTAACGAATTTTATTTCAAAAGTTTTTTTTTGTACATTTTAGAAAGTAATTTTTGTAATTTAGGTGGTAGTATAAAAAAAGCGAAATTAAGGTTAAATTTGGTGATTTTTTTTTTAAAAAAAAATGTATTTACTTCATTGAAATGTATATGGGGTGACTTTCAAATAAAACTATGAACTTTTTAAATGAGTTGTAAAGCCGTGTACGGTTGCTAAACACGGATCATGTCGGTACAAAAGCTCATTTTCTACTTATTGGAATGGGTAACATCGTACTTTCGCCATAAAAAAAAAAAAAACAAATAGGAAACTCATTACCTGAAAATGTCGAGAGTAAAATTTCTTCACGTTTTGAAAGGAATCACAAAATCTTGCAGGGGTTCCTTCCAGAGAGTGCTTGTCCTCCAGCAATTACTTTGATAAATACTTCGGGCTTCAATATCTTACTTTGAACGTCGACGTAATTTCTGCAGATTCTATCACTTGGTCCCTCTTATGAGGAGAGGACAATCCTCGGCTTGTCAGGGTACTTCTTGATCGCCTTTCCTCATTTACTACTACATTATGCCATTCCACGTAAAATGATTTTCTAGTTTTGTCCTGGCTTTCAAATTTTTGACCCAATTCTCCTCATTCGTATATTCCTGTCGTGATCACATGGTTTTTCTACTTGTGTGAGTCTGTCCTTTATTCCAAACTTCGAGGAATTTCCTCTAATTCTCTCTTAATGATATAAAGGGCAGTTTCACTGCTTTACTCCATCTTGGCACTCAACTCTGGAATTAGACGTTTTGTTTTGGAACACATAAATTTATATTCACAAAAAACAGGAAAAACTTAAATTATTTTTGAAAACATTTTTTGGCGTAAACACAATGTTCCTCATTCTAAATCGTGATTCAAATGATAGGTTATCTAATATTCAGTGTTGTACCATTGCATTTCAATAATTCCCTTTTTATTTTCCCCACATTATTTTTCATTATTTAGAAGCTAATTTTTTTAAAAAAAAAATTAACTAAAAATAGGAAAAAAAAGTCACCAATAAATATTTCGTATGTAATTATTATTGCGCATATTCTGAAGGATTGTAGTTACTTTTATTTCTACCTCCTAAAAATAATTGTGATTAAAAAATTTTTTCGTTTAATTATTTTTTGTCTCCTTTTATTATTAACTAATTTAATTTAGTGATTATAGCAAGGAATCCAATGTTGTTATAATTTATAAATGTGAATCTGTTGCACTATAGAAATTTTAAAAATTTGTTAAATTTAAATTAAAACAAAAATAAATTATGAAAATACAGAAAATTGACATATTTTGGCACCTTTTAACTTGTCTTTTTTTAAAAATATTACCATATATTAAAGGGAAAAAAAGTAATAATAAATTTCTGCTCTATTAAAATGTAAAGCGTATTTCGAAATTTTTATACATAGTAAGAAGGTAATTCTGTTGAAATTTAAATTAATAATATATAAAATGTGAATTAATGTTGGTTGGTAAAACTGATTTTTTAAAAGTTTATTATTGCAGTCAAGAATTTTATTAATTTAAAGATTCAATGTGTGGCCTATTATTTTGTTTTAATTATAAGAAAAACCAAGGCCTTTTATTATCACAAGGCCTAATTTACTTTTCTTTTTTTTCTTTACGAATTGTTTACATAATTTATTAATTTTTAGATGTCAAAACAGAATCACTTCACTTCATTTTTCTGTGAGATTTGTATTTTGAAAATTTATTGCCCGAATAAATTGTTTCTCAAGAAAATTTATAATTTGCTTTATTAGTTTTGATTAACAATCAAGACTAGTATGCATTGAGATTTATTGTTGAGGTTATTGGTCGCAGAGCGAGTCGGGGTGTTCATACACTAAATATCGTATCCTCATATTCTGAAATTCCTACTGAATACCGGCTTTATTCCATCTATTTTTAATTTTCTCTTACTAGGTAAGAAATTTATTGCGATCTTGTTAAATTTTGGAAATTTATTTTTCATCTAAAACGGAAATATCTTTTTTTGATTACGAAAGTGTTTTTGTGTGAGAAGTATTTATGAAGCTGTTTTTAAGAAGCTGAAACTTTAGCATTAGATTGATTCCCAACTGGAAACCTGACTATAAACTTAAATTAAAAGTCGTTTACCTGTACTACTACTTAAAAGAAGAATCTTTCTTTTTTTTAGTTTATCAAAAATGGCTCACTATTGACTTCTAACTTATTAGTGCTACAAATACCTGTCTATAACTTTAATTTGAATATTTTTCATACATTGAAAGAATTAAGTATGTCACATTTCTTAGTTTCGGACTTAATACAAAAATAAAAACAATACAGCTCACTGTCCGGTGATGGACAGTGTTATCTGTAACAAGAGAACACTGTCCGGAGGCCGGCAGTGCACTGGAAAAAGCTCCGGGCGCTAATGACTTCAGCTGTTGATGCGCCAAAAAAAAAAAAAAAAAAAAAAATACTAATATCATTAAAACACTTCTTCTTTTTTTCAATGTCTCACTCATGTCTCACAAATAGCCTCTTAAACTGAACCATTACCAGGGCTGTTAGAATCAAAACTCAATATCAGTGGCAGTGGCGAATGAGGAAAAAGTGTATTAAAAAAAAAAAAAATGAAGATATAATAATTATACTGGAAGTTATTGTAAGTAATTAGAAAAATTTCAAGTATAGTGATGATAATATTCATTCCGCATCAAAAATGTTGAGCGATATTGTCCTTTCAGTGAATCCTATTTCAGAAATGGATAAAAATATTTTGAAATAATAACCCTCTCTGCTCCAGATTCAATGATTCAACTTTGCGTGGCGATGCGTCAATGAATCTCTCTTGAGTACTAGCTGTGCAATAAGATTGCCATATTCTTTTTATATGTACTTAGGCATGACTAAATTACAATTCAAGAAATAATTTTACAATTATTTTGTCATGCATGGCAGATATCACGTAAAGAATGTTTCGGTAGCAGTGGTAATTAAGTTTGTAAAACATCTGTTTCAAAATAATGCAATAGGATTTCAAAGTACTTCCTGTTTGTTGCTTATTATGTGCTAGCAGTGATGAAAGAACAATTTTTATTTTTGTAATAAAAATTTGATGTCAATTTCAATTGTGATGCATGCATTTTTTTTTTATATATAAAACTTTGTTAAAGATAAACAAACTAATAAAAATTACTGGAAATCATATCATCTTAGGTTTGCTATATTAGAATAATAGCCTCTGACTCTAGTTTGATTGGGCGACCTTACGTAATTTAAAAATTTTCTATTGCGCATCCTCTGTACAAATGCTAACCATACAGGAGGTATTATTGTGTAAAATCTTAGTTTTTCAAATGTACTGACGAGTTATACGTTATCAATGAATTATCATATTCAGCTCTAGATTTCTTGAATACTAGTCGGTTTCAGATTCTCAATAACAATTTAATGATTTTTTCCAGCTTGTGTGAAAGAAACTTTAAGGTATTCTTTTCTTCATTTGAATCAAGAAATACGAATCTCTTTAAATAGACGAAGATTATTTGATTAATACAAGTAAAAATAAACAATTACTTCTTTTTTCTGTTGGTTCATATGATAGGCTTGTTTTAACTCCTTTTTTTTTTTTTATAGTTTAATCAAATTTTATTAGGATAATTAAATTCAATTCAAATTAAACACAGGCACACCAAAAAATAAAAGTATCAAAGTTCTTCCTAATTTTATAATGGATTACGTAAAATAATTGAAAATTGGATTGAAAAGTTCTAATAAAATATTTTGTAACACCTGTGTAAAATAATAAAAATAATTTTAAATTGTTTATACAAAATGACAATTTTAATTATTTCCTTATTTCTGTGTAAAAATTGTTATCCCCTTTAATAAAAACAATAACAAAGTGAATAAAGGAATTACAAGTAATTTACGTCGATACTTTGTGTTGACTTTATTACCTTTTGTTCTTCTACTATATTCTCCTACTATTCAGATTTGGGCGAAAAATTACTTACTTTGAAGTACTACGACATTGACTTTTCCATGTGTTGAAGATTTTCATTAAATGGCTCCTCCAAACTTCATCAAATAACACACACCTTAATTCCTTAACAAAAACTTACAGTTTAAAAAATTAAGTATAAGGGATGATTGAACGCAACGATTGCCATACTTCCCCTTAATAGGGATAAGAGCAAAACGTCGCATTAATGTTACCTAACCCTTCCATCCTACCAAATTTTATCCAAATCGAACAGATTTACAAAGTTATTAGTAATTTATATTTTTGGAGGGGGCCTAACTTACCTGCGGCTAACTCCTATCCCATTCGATGTAAAGCGTCCGAATCAAATGACACATCATTCATGAAAACAGGATCCCGCGTTCAGGGGCTACGTTGTTTACAAAAAACGTAACAAAAAGAAGGCAACAACAGATTTCACTGTTTTTAAACGAAACAAAATTTAACCCTAAATAACACGTTTCCTACTCGACAGATTTTTACGAAAATTTACACAATTAAAGACAATAGTAGTCTCCACATACAGATAAAATAAAAACTAAATCTATCGAGTAGTTTTTGAGATATTTAAAGTTGAAGTTTTCACTTTATAGAAAAGAAACAAATTTTAACCCTAAATATCTCATTTTCTGCTCGATAGATTTTTACCAAAATTTACACAATTAGAAAGAATAGTAGTCTCCAGAAACAGGTAAAATATAATCAAAATCTATCGAGTAGTTTTCGAGGTATTTGAAGTTAAAGTTCTCACTTTATAGAAAAGAAGCAGACTTTAACCCTAAATATCTCGTTTTCTGCTCGATAGATTTTTACCAAAATTTACACAATTAGAAAGAATAGTAGTCTCCAGAAACAGGTAAAATATAATCAAAATCCATCAAGTAGTTTTCGAGGTATTTGAAGTTAAAGATTTCACTGTTTCAAACGAAACCAAAATTCCTTCGTAAAACAGAAACAAATTTTAACCCTAAATATCTTGTTTTCTGCTCGATAGATTTTTACCAAAATTTACACAATCAGAAAGAATAGTAGTCTCCAGAAACAGGTAAAATATAATCAAAATCCATCAAGTAGTTTTCGAGGTATTTGAAGTTAAAGATTTCACTGTTTCAAACGAAACCAAAATTCCTTCGTAAAACAGAAACAAATTTTAACCCTAAATATCTCGTTTTCTGCTCGATAGATTTTTACCAAAATTTACACAATTAGAATTAATAGTAGTCTCCAGAAACAGGTAAAATATAATCAAAATCTATCAAGTAGTTTTCGAGGTATTTGAAGTTAAAAATTTCACTGTTTCAAACGAAACCAAAATTCCTTCGTAAAACAGAAACAAATTTTAACCCTAAATATCTCGTTTTCTGCTCGATAGATTTTTAGTGAAATTCACACAATTGGAGAGAATAGTAGTCCCCATATACAGGTAAAATATAAACAAAATCTATCGAGTAGTTTTTGAGATATTCCAAATTAAAAATTTTCACTTTATAGAACAGAAACAAATTTTATCCCTAAATATCTCGTTTTCTGCTCGATAAAATTTTACCTAAATTTACACAATTAGAGACAATAGTAGTCTCCAGAAACAGGTAAAATATAATCAAAATCCATCAAGTAGTTTTTAAATATTTAAAGTTATAGATTTCACTGTTTCAAACGAAACCAAAATTCCTTCGTAAAACAGAAACAAATTTAATCCCTAAATATCTCGTTTTCTGCTCGATAAATTTTTACCTAAATTTACAAAATTAGAGAGAATAGTAGTCTCCATATACAGGTAAAATATAAACCAAATCTATCGAGTAGTTTTTGAAATATTTAAAGTTAAAGTTTTCACTTTATAGAAAAGAAACAGACTTTAACCCTAAATATCTCGTTTTCTGCTCGATAGATTTTTAGTGAAATTTACACAATTAGAGACAATAGTAGTCTCCATATACTGGTAAAATATAAACAAAATCTATCGAGTAGTTTTTGAGATATTCCAAATTAAAAATTTTCACTTTATAGAACAGAAACAAATTTTATCCCTAAATATCTCGTTTTCTGCTCGATAAATTTTTACCTAAATTTACACAATTAGAGACAATAGTAGTCTCCAGAAACAGGTAAAATATAATCAAAATCCATCAAGTAGTTTTCGAGGTATTTGAAGTTAAAGATTTCACTGTTTCAAACGAAACCAAAATTCCTTCGTAAAACAGAAACAAATTTTAACCCTAAATATCTCGTTTTCTGCTCGATAGATTTTTACCAAAATTTACACAATTAGAAAGAATAGTAGTCTCCAGAAACAGGTAAAATATAATCAAAATCTATCAAGTAGTTTTCGAGGTATTTGAAGTTAAAGATTTCACTGTTTCAAACGAAACCAAAATTCCTTCGTAAAACAGAAACAAATTTTAACCCTAAATATCTCGTTTTCTGCTCGATAGATTTTTACCAAAATTTACACAATTAGAGACAATAGTAGTCTCCATATACTGGTAAAATATAAACAAAATCTATCGGGTAGTTTTTGAGATATTCCAAATTAAACATTTTCACTTTATAGAACAGAAACAAATTTTATCCCTAAATATCTCGTTTTCTGCTCGATAAATTTTTTCCTAAATTTACACAATTAGAGACAATAGTAGTCTCCAGAAACAGGTAAAATATAATCAAAATCCATCAAGTAGTTTTCGAGGTATTTGAAGTTAAAGATTTCACTGTTTCAAACGAAACCAAAATTCCTTCATAAAACAGAAACAAATTTTAACCCTAAATATCTCGTTTTCTGCTCGATAGATTTTTACCAAAATTTACACAATTAGAGACAATAGTAGTCCCCATATACAGGTAAAATATAAACAAAATCTATCGAGTAGTTTTTGAGATATTCCAAATTAAAAATTTTCACTTTATAGAACAGAAACAAATTTTAACCCTAAATATCTCGTTTTCTGCTCGATAGATTTTTACCAAAATTTACACAATTAGAAAGAATAGTAGTCTCTAGAAACAGGTAAAATATAATCAAAATCCATCAAGTAGTTTTCGAGGTATTTGAAGTTAATGATTTCACTGTTTCAAACGAAACCAAAAGTCCTTCATAAAACAGAAACAAATTTTAACCTAAATATCTCGTTTTCTGCTCGTTAGATTTTTACCAAAATTTACACAATTAGAGACAATAGTAGTCTCCAGAAACAGGTAAAATATAATCAAAATCTATCAAGTAGTTTTCGAGGTATTTGAAGTTAAAGATTTCACTGTTTCAAACGAAACCAAAATTCCTTCGTAAAACAGAAACAAATTTTAACCCTAAATATCTCGTTTTCTGCTCGATAGATTTTTACCAAAATTTACACAATTAGAAAGAATAGTAGTCTCCAGAAACAGGTAAAATATAATCAAAATCTATCAAGTAGTTTTCGAGGTATTTGAAGTTAAAGATTTCACTGTTTCAAACGAAACCAAAATTCCTTCGTAAAACAGAAACAAATTTTAACCCTAAACATCTCGTTTTCTGCTCGATAGATTTTTACCAAAATTTACACAATTAGAAAGAATAGTAATCTCCAGAAACAGGTAAAATATAATCAAAATCTATCAAGTAGTTTTCGAGGTATTTGAAGTTAAAGATTTCACTGTTTCAAACGAAACCAAAATTCCTTCGTAAAACAGAAACAAATTTTAACCCTAAATATCTCGTTTTCTGCTCGATAGATTTTTACCAAAATTTACACAATTAGAAAGAATAGTAGTCTCCAGAAACTGGTAAAATATAATCAAAATCTATCAAGTAGTTTTCGAGGTATTTGAAGTTAAAGATTTCACTGTTTCAAACGAAACCAAAATTCCTTCGTAAAACAGAAACAAATTTTAACCCTAAATATCTCGTTTTCTGCTCGATAGATTTTTACCAAAATTTACACAATTAGAAAGAATAGTAGTCTCCAGAAACAGGTAAAATATAATCAAAATCCATCAAGTAGTTTTCGAGGTATTTGAAGTTAAAGATTTCACTGTTTCAAACGAAACCAAAATTCCTTCGTAAAACAGAAACAAATTTTAACCTTAAATATCTCGTTTTCTGCTCGATAGATTTTTACCAAAATTTACACAATTAGAGATAATAGTGGTCTCCATATACTGGTAAAATATAAACAAAATTTATCGAGTAGTTTTCCAGATATTTGAAGTTAAAGATTTCACTTTATAGAACAGAAGCAAACTTTATCCCTAAATATCTCGTTTTCTGCTCTATAGATTTTTAGTAAAATTCACACAATTACAGACAATAGTAGTCTCTATATACAGGTAAAATATAAACAAAATCTATCGAGTAGTATTTGAGATATTCCAATTTAAAAAGTTTCACTTTATAGAACAGAAACAAATTTTATCCCTAAATATCTCGTTTTCTGCTCGATAAATTTTTACCTAAATTTACACAATTAAAGAGAATAGTAGCCTCCATATACAGGTAAAATATAAACAAAATCTATCGAGTAGTTTTCCAGATATTTGAAGTTAAAGATTTCACTGTTTCAAACAAAACCTAAATTTCTTTATAAAACACATACAAATATTAACCCTAAATATCTCGGTTTTTGCTCGATAGATTTTGACCAAACTTTACACAATTAGAGAGAATATTAGTCCCCATATACAGGTAAAATATGAACAAAATCTATCGAGTACTTTTTGAGATATTTGCAGTTAAAAAGTTTCACTTTATAGAATAGAAACAAACTTTAACCCTAATTATCTCGTTTTCTACTCGATAGATGTTTACTAAAATTTACCCAATTATAGACAATAGTTGTCTCCATTAACAGGTATAATATAAAAAAGTTTATGGAGTAGTTTACCAGATAATTGAAATTAAAGATTTCACAGTTTCCTACGAAACCGAATTTAACTCTAAATATCTAGTTTCCTATTCGACAGATTTTTACGAAATTTGTAGGTAAATAGCAAAATTAAATTGCGATATCAGTACTTTCTTTTAAGAAGAGTAAGAAAAATAAACCGCGAATACAGTACTTCTCCCTAAAGGGCAAAGAGGCAAAGATTTTGAATCGAACGACAATTCATTGATGTAAATCGGTTCACTTATTGATAATTTTAACGATTGCAGTACTTCCTCTTAGTAGGAGTAAGAGCATGATGGCACGTAGAGGAGCTTTAACCGTTTCTTCGTGCTAAATTTTATCAAAATCGGACTTAGGGTTATAGAAATTTTGGTAATAATAGTTTTAGAAAGAGCCTTAATTGGGTGAGGCGAACTTCCTTCCTTATGAGGCATAGCGTCGAGACTTTTAAAGTGTAAATTTGTACAAAATTTCGATTTGAATGACACTTCATTCATGAAAATCGGTTCACATGTTGATAATTTGAAACGATTGCTATACTTCTCCTTAACAAGTGTAAGAGCTGATCATTGCTTCAATGTTATGTAGGGAAGCCCTAACCCTATCAACCTACCAAAGGTTATCAAAATCGTGCCAAGATTTACAGAGTAATTAGTTATAATACTTTTGGTGGGGGCCTCACATACATGGGGCTAACTCCTCTCCTAATCGATTTACAGCGCCGTGACCCCCAAAAAGCACACCTACATAAAATTACGAATCGAATGACACCTCATTCATGAATATCGGTTCGCACGTTTAGGCGTTCGCACGTTGTTTACAAAAAAGGTAGCAAGAAGAAGAAAAACAACAAGAAGAACAATAACATTTTTTGAAAATGCCGTTTTTGCTCATTTTCGGCAACTTTTTTCTCGAAACCTATTAGTTCTGGGTGGTTGCAAAAAAAATGACAATTATAAAGGAGGGTTTGTCCTATATTTTACAGAAAATTTGGGAATTTTAGCTTTTATAGAAAAAGAGAAAAAAATTGTCCAAGTTGGGTGTTTTTCAACGTTACGCTTTTTCGTGCACTTTTTGATGATCAACCCTTATACAACTGTCCTACCGGACATCTTCATATATAATTGAAACATATGTATATAAATCGGTAGCAGAAAAATATTCAAACAAAATATTACGTATGATCCTAAAATGCGGATTTCATTCACGTAAACACATTAAGTCCATTGGTAAGGCATATTTCTTGTGAAAATACACAAAATTTGTTATTTCCTGCTACGTATATGAGGAAGAATAAATACAAAAATTTTAATTCTGTGACCCACTTGTCACAATAAAAAAGAAGATTATGAATGTGAAAACAGAAAAAACATTACTTCATTTAAATAATAAACATTTCTTTGTTTATTTACATTAATTAATCGCTCATAAACAACTATATCTCTGTTTAAATTAACATAAAAATATTCATAGGATTTTTTTGTTCTCAAATTGCAAATTATTTACAAATCAAAGTATGTACAAACGTAATATAGCAAATAAAAATAATTAGACTAATTTATTATAATATATCACAAATAACCTCTACATTATATTCAGTTTTATATTGAAACTACATACATATGTAAGTGTTAGTTAACTTTAGTATTACGCAAAATACAGATCAAATACATTTGTAAATAATTCTCTAATCTATTCTTTTGATTTTTATGAAAATGAAAAATTATATAATCCATTAAAGGTTAATAAAAAGTGCGAGTTAAAAATAAGGTTAAGTTTAGTTTAGTCGGCCCCTTTCTTTTTGCGTAGATTCCAGCAGCAAACTATTGTTGCACCATTAAAACAACCTTTCAAAGCTCTCTGTTGACAACCTTTATACAACGAAATTACCTGTTTCTCTCGTAGGAAAAGTAAATCTATCAGCAGGCAGGACCTGACTCGGGGAACTCCGCTTAGGAGTACACAGCACTAACTTCCATCTTTCTAATCTTTTCCATCTGAGTAAGTTTCTTCTGTTCATTGCACACTACCTACACAAAGAAGATCGAACGAACATTTTGTTACATTTTTGTAACAAAATTAATTATCTTTAACTCCTTTATATTCTTCTTCTTCTTAAGCAAGAAATCTTGTTATTTCTTGCAACATACTACTTTTTTTTTTGTTAACCAAGCTTTTGTTTCCTTTAATAAATAAATTAAGAGTATTTATATAAATACAAAAAAAGGTTAAGCCTCGTTTACACTTTTTGCAATTTATGTCATGCGTTTAGAGGCAAGGAGATGCGTGCGTCTGATGAATCGCAAGTGTGAGGTAAAAAGATAGACATCATATGATTCTCTAGAGTCGATTGAGGTTCCCTTAAGTAAATATAAAGGGCATATGACAAAGATATGTCCACTTACCCTTTAGACTACATATCTTGTAAACAAGACTTTAGGGCGGTCTAAACCATAACACTAAAACATAACCTTTAATACTGATTTTTAATTACTTATTAATAGATACATACATACATATATTGATAATATAATATTTTTGTTTATCTACATTAAATGTTAAAAAAATAAAAATCTACATTTTGTAAAAATAAAATAATTTACAATAATAAATATTATGCTTTTTAGGCACTTTACGTGTGCATTTTTTTTTTTTTTTGGAATGATGTTATTGGATAATTGGGTCACAAAATGGAAATATCAGAGACAGCCTTTGATTTGCTTCAACGATCGTTCATCTTCGGAATGATTTTGACCGACGAATCGCCAAATCACAGGCAATTAAAGGATTACAAATTTTCCCTTAAATAATGCCTTCATTTTTTTTTAAATGCAAGTAAAACAATGTACTTCTTTTTTTTTCTTTTTTTTTTAAAAATACTTTAAATACCTAAACCAAGATGATTAACTTCATTAACTTTTAACATTGCTAACTAACCATTAAATTGATACATTTCTTTGTCTGCGGAGCCTTAATCAAAAATATTTATACGGAAACTAATTTCATTAGCGATAATATTGGAGAAATCCTTATAAATTCCTGGTTAAAAAGAAACACATCCAACGCATACCTAATTTTTCAGCTGCAAAAAAAAACAAGAAAAAAAAACATTATAACGTTCTCATTGGTTCAACTTCAATTGATCGGCCAATCCTCTTGCAGCTTCATGATTACCCATAGATAGTAAGTAGTCCAACAGTGATGTGTAAATAGCATTCGTAAGTTGATGTACATTAATGGCGGTTAAGGCGAAAAAAAATTGATATTTAAAAGAAAAAAAAAATGAATCAAACTTAAATAAAAATTAGATTAGAGTAGGTACAAGATTACTTCTATAATCTAGCTAAAAAAATTTGATTGCTGTGATTTTTCTCTTAGATAGATGATAAGTACTTCGATCGTGTCAAATCATATAACGAAACCTCATTCATGTAAAATCAGTTCAAGCGTTTAGGCGCTGCTACGTTGTTTACAAAAAAAAAGGTAACAATAACAACAAGAACATTTTCAGAAAATGCAGTTTTTTTTCCAATTTCCGTCAACAATTTTCTCGAAATCTATTAAATCTGGGTTGTAGCAGAAAATAATAGTAATAAAGTAGGATTTGCCCGATATTATAAAGAACATTAGGGAATCTTATCTTTTATAGAAAAAGATAAAAACAAAAATGGTCAAAGTTGGGTTTTTGAACGTTACGCTTTTTCGTGAATTTTTTGACGATCAAACCTTATACAACTGTCCTACCAGACAGTTTTAATTTTCGCCAGTAAGAAAGATTAATTTGTTAAATATAAGTAAATCCTTGCCTTTAGTTTACACATTTTCTTTTATTTTCCCAAAAGTTCATTTTCCAAAGTGCCAATTCTTTGCATTATACGACACTGCCAGATAAGTGATAGAGACGTTACCCAATGGACCTCAGGATCGTTATAACTATCTCAAAGAAAAACCACACAAACATTAGCCACGTTTTGGGCGAAATCCAGTTCAAGATTGACAAAAAGCTGTTACATTGCTATCCTGAGATCCTCTCGACACCCCAAAAACAATCCGTCATGAGTTCCTCCCCTCTACTACAAAAATTAAAAACGGGTCTGTTATGAATCCCATTATATATGTAGCAATACATTTAACCTTTGTAACCTCTGAAATAGTATATTTACTTGATTTGTTTCTTTTTCTTTAACTCTTGTGCAGTATTTTAGAGCTAGAACGTACATGATACTAAAAATAGGATTTTCATGAAATGTCTAACCACTTTTCAGAAGATGGACAATCTTTCCTGTAACGTTAGACCACCAAAATTGCACTTCGGCGCTAATAAACTTAAATTATACAAGGGACCACAAAATATGATAGCAATGGTTATTTCTACACAAAATAATAATAATAATAATCAAGATTTACTCGCAAAATAAAGGATATGACTTATGTTGACCTCATAATGTTGACAAGACATCAATAACAATGAAGCAATCAAAACCTGATGCTGATTGTGTAACATTTCTAAAGCTTTCTCAAACTGAGATTGAGATATCAAAATTAATATGGCTGCAAACTGAAAAGAGAAAAAAAAAATCATAGTTCAAAAAGCATAGTTCCGATTTTACCAAATTCTTTACCAAATTGTAGAGAAAACTTAGCTCAATTACTGATATAAATAGCAATGTTTTAGTGAAAATAGTTATTGAGATATCGAAGGTTAATGTTTGTAGGTTTTCAAAATGGTTCAAACTTCAAACCTCTATATCTCTCTTTGTATCCTTCCGATTTTAATGAATTCTTTAACAAATTGTAGAAAAAAGTTAGCTCTACAACTGATATAAATTTCATTGTTTTAGTTATAATAGTTAATGAGATATAGTAGGTTAAAGTTTGGGGGTTTTCAAATCCTTTCAAATTTCAATCGTTTATATCTCTTTTCGTGTTTATCAGATTTCAATGAATTCTTTACCAAATTGTAAAGAACAGTTAGCTCTGTAACTGACCTAAATAGCAATGTTTTAGTGATAATATTTATTGAGATATAGTAGGTTAAAGTATGTAGGTTTTCAAAATGGTTAAAACTTCAAACCTCTATATCTCTCTTTGAATTCTTCCGATTTTAATTAATTCTTTACCAAATTTGAAAATGGTTCAAATTTCAAACCTCTATATCTCTCTTTGTATTGTTCGGATTTTAATGAATTCTTCACCGAAATGTAGAGGAAAGGTTTCTTTATAACTGGTATAAATAGCAATGTTTTAGTGATAACAGTTTTTGAGATATACGAGGTAGTAGGTTATATTTTGGATGTTTTGAAACAAGTCGAAATTTCAAATCTCTCTTCTTATTGTTCCGATTTTAATGAATTCTTTGCCAAATTCTGCTGAACCTTTTAGCGTTTAATCAACTTTTATAGTTAACCTTTTTAAACTGTAAGTTTTCGTCAAAGTAATTATTATTAGGTATTGAAAAAAAAAAAAAATACCAAAGTGATATTACAAAAAATGTGGACCTACACGATCCCCTTTTGCTACCAGCTGATCCGCATATTTAATCATAACTTCCAATGTTTCGGCCGGAGCAAGAACAGACTTAGCAAGCCAAACGGCGGATTCCCACATTCCATAGGATACTAAATATCGACAACCATCCAATCCTTTTCCAATTAAACATAGCAGTTGAACACCTGAAAAAATTTAAGAATCGAAACAGTGATTTTGTTAAAAAGGGCAAATCTTCCAAATTAAAATAATTTATTTTTTTGTTACCTTCCCAAATTTTTCCATTAGCTATAAGATTAGTTGCTACTAGCTTTATGGTACTCTGAGCAGCTCCTGTTTTCTGTATGGTTGCAACCAAGCAAGCTCTAAAATATTACATAACTAAATAAACAAATGCCAGTTAAATGATACAATATAAAAATCATATTTCCATTATTAATTTTTGAGGTTTTTCTACTAAATCTATCTTGGAAAAACTGACATATTTTCTTGTTTTCTCTAAATAATTATTTTTTTATTTATTCTTTTTAAAATTTTATATTTCGATGTGCATCGATAATTTTTAAACTCTGAAGACAACTATTTGCAGCTGAACCCATATTTCCAACAATTTTTGAAGCAACATATGTACTTCGAATAAACATTTATTAGAATATCGTACAGTATACAGAAAATGGAATAACCTTCCTTACCTGAAATAACTAATAACCGTAAGAGAGGTTATTCGTTTTTAAACAAGAATTATCAAACAGAACGTACTTCTAGTTGAACTTCAATTCGAAAATTTAAACTTGAAATTCTACGAACAAGTGAGAGTAAAAAAAAAAATGTGTCTTTACTTGATTGCATCACTGTAGTAATTCGGATTATCGATATCAGTTTCAAGCAATAATTGCACAGCTCGATCCATTTCTCCAAGTAAAACTAATTTTTCCACAACGTTTTGCGTATGTTTGTAATCGCCACGTTTCCATTCATGAACGCTTACTCTTTCAAGTTGAAGTTTCTATAAACGATAAAAAAGCATATCTATGGTTAAGGCTAAATTTTAGTTATCACTCTACCAATTTCTTCATATTAAAAACAAGAATTCTTACCTGATAAGAGAAGGGATCAGCAAGATAATCATAACAAGTATCTAAAGGCTCAATGTGCGGATATTTATTAGTTCTTTTTAAATCCATAGAAACCGTTTCACTTTTCATGGACACCGCCTGTTCCTTACTCGAATTTTTTTCCGCAACCGCTACTTCTAAATAATAAATGGCAACTGTCCACAAGTCCACACCATACCAATCGCCCAAAGCACGGCTTACACGTAGACATTTCTCAGCTATATTTAAGCCAGCAAATCCAGAGCCAAGGTTGAGTAGCTTAAGTTGTGCATTTACATCTAAACATGAAAAAAATCTGTTGAGTGAACACACTCGGCTTCCACTCACTTTAAACACCTAAAATGAAAACACTTACAAAAATTTTTCTTTATCTAAGCGCGAACAATGGTAAAGAGTGGGGTTATTGTGGTTCAGAATATTTTAAAGGTGGTCAGAGACAATTCTGGCTCTTAAATGAATAGGCTGCTAGATCGCTCTGCACTAGATCAATTTTTTTCTAGAAAAAATGTTTATAATCCAAGATCTTCTCTTATAACCGCACTGATAAAAAGTTTAAGAAAATCGTTTGAACCATAATCGAAAAGGTCGCGGGAAAATGAAGAAAATTAATACTTTAAAATCACACTTCCGACAAAGATGAATATAACATAACTACAGAGGGGAGGGATTAGCTATGTGGTTAGCGTACTCGATTCCCACGCGGAGGTCCCGGGTTCGAATCCAGCTGCTGACCCTTAGATTTTCTCTTCCTAGGAGCTTCTTACAGCTCACTGTCCGGTGATGGACAGTGTTGTCTGTAACGAGAGAACACTGTCCGGAGGCCGGCAGTGTACTGAAAAAAGATCCGAGCGCTAATAACCTCAGCTGTTGATGCGGTTAAAAAAAAAAAAAAAAAAACTAACTACAGTTTTGAAACGTCTATAACTACTAAAACGAAATAACAAACTTAAGCTTACAGCAACTTTTCGAAAATTAAAATTTAAAATATTGACAAGATTGCATGACTTTTTTTCTAATAGAGTTTTACTGTTCCAGAAAATCGTTATTAACGTAAACACATGTTTGAAAGCACTCTACGTTAGAGGAAAACTAAATATTGCAGTTCCTACAGAGATTTTCAAAACTATTTTCCTAGGAAAATGTTCAAAAAAACAAAAAATCAAGAGTAATGAATAAAAAAATACAGTTATTGAAGAAAATCGTAGAAGTTTAGATGGATTGAACTAAATATTGATAATATATTTTGCAGCGCGTCCAGCGGCTAGCATGTTTATTGATTACCGGAGCATTGCAGAGTACTCCTACTGCCGCTTTGGAATTTATGTTACGGCTTCCTCCCTTGGATATTTTTCTTAGAGGGGAGGCTTTGATGGCCGCTCGTAGACTTGAGAGTGTCGGCACGTGGGCATCTATGAACCTTCTCGGTCGGAAAGGCAGGCTTATTAGTCATGCTGATCTGGTTCGAGAGGATAAAAAGCATATTGCAGTGCTCTCCATGCCGGGGGACTTCATCCCTGCGACTCTGGACTTCAGTAGGAATTATGGGGTTCAGATACTTGCGAGGGAGGAGGCTTGTGCTTCGGCTGTCGAGTTATCAACAAACGCCATTTCTGTTTTTACGGATGGTTCATTGATGGATAGGGCAGGTGCTGGTCTCTGCATCTGGGGACCCCAGTTTGGGTTCCTATGGGAACGCACCTGCCTTGATCTTGGTAATTATGCATCTGTTTTTCAGGCGGAGTTGGCTGCCATTGAGATGGCGGCTACTTTACTCCGCTGGAAGGGATTTGCCGACACTGATGTTAGGTTCTTCACGGATAGCCAGGCTGCAATTAAAGCTCTGGCCTCTCCTAGTAGGAACCAAATTTCGGTCAATTCTTGTCATGCTGCTCTCAATTTGTTAGGAGCATTGAATACTGTTTCGGTTGCTTGGTCTCCTGGTCATTCTGGGATTCCGGGTAACGAACTTGCTGATGAAACAGCAAAGGAAGGAGCTGCGTTGATAACAATGACTCCTCAGCCCATTATCCCTGTATCCTATCGACGTTGTAGAACAGAGGTGGAACAGTGGATTTTGAAAGAACATCGGAAACGGTGGAGATCCCGAACTGACTGCCGCCAGGCTAAGGAAATCCTTGGCCTGTCAAGAACGGATATGGTTGGTTTTAGCAGGTCCCGGATCCGCCAGTTGGTTCAGGTGTTGAGTGGACATGCGAATTTAGCATATCATCTTTTTAAATGTGGCCTAATCCAGTCGCCAAATTGTGCTGGCTGTGGTGAGTCCGATGAAACTGTGAGGCACTTTGTTGAGGTGTGCCCAGTTTATTCTAAAACTAGATTCCTCGTCTTCGGAAGGTCAAATGTCTCCCTACCGGAGATTGTAGCATCTGGTAATCTTAATGAACTTTCTAGGTTTATTCAGTGCACTGGGCGATTGAGTCGTCAAGCTCCCTAGTGTCCTGTTGCTACTTTGTTAGGTTATTATATTAGCATCTGGTAATTTTTAGCCGGATTTGTTTTTAAACCCCGGTATCTCCCATGAGATGAGGGGTGGGCGGGGAATAATGGGCATCAGGATTGCCTGCGTTCCTTCCCCTTTTTTTGGTGGAACCGCCCGTCTTGTACAATCTACAAATATTGATAATATAATCGATAATGATATAATCGATTGTACTAAATTTAATATCTCTTCGACTATAAAACCTTTCCTAAGGAAAACAGTTTTAACAGTAACTTCTCTATTCCGGTCGGTTCGTCGGAATTCTAACACAAATTCAGCACAAATTTATTACTTACTTGGTAGATCCTGCTCTGAAATGCCATCTTTTACGGTGAATACCTCATAGCTGGGTACTAACTTCCAATATTGAGTACACAACAGAAAATGTATTTTAGAAAGAAGTTTAGGTGGCAACAGTGACGGGCAACGAATGACATCTGTTAAAGGAAAACAAAAACCCAAAATTTTGAAAATGAACACGGCAATCGGAGAAATTATTGTAATTTTAATTATTGAAATTATATTTTTAATTATAATAAAGAAATTGGAAACCTTTAAACTGATACTGCTGTATAGTTGACGATGATTTTGTTAAGGAAATATCCAATACTCTTATCCAACCATCTTCTGTGGCTATTACTGGATAATTAGCGTTCGCCCAATCTACATCCACAATTCGACCATTTTCTCGACCCCATTTCAAATGAGAAATTTTCTCGTAAGTGTTCTACGTACGAGAGAGAAAATAAAATTATACTTTTAAGAAAATAATATTTAGATATAGGTGGTGGAAAAAAATCACTTACCTGTTTTAAATTGGCAATGTCTAAGCCGTCAGCGTAGAGTATTATCAGTTTTAGGTTAGTTTTTCCAGGTGCAAATCTTAAATAACGAATTGCACCACGATTAGTGTTAACTTGCTTTGAAGATCTAGCTTTTAAGTCCCACATACTTAACGAACCATCTGAATCGCCTTGTACTATTTGGTTTGCTTTAAATGCTATAGATGTGACCATACCTACACCGGACTATTATTTAAACATAAAATCAGAGTATTTTCTGTAAAAAACAAAAAAAATTAAATTATATGATGTGTGAAGTGAATGCTGGAGATAACTTACCTCTGGAGGTATTTTGATTCCATCTTTAATCCCATCTTCCTCAACATTAAAGTGGTAGAGTTTACTCTCTGTATCGGAGAACACAAGATGCTCTCTAACAAAGGGGCGCCCTAAAAGTAAGCATGATTTTTTAATCATGATTACATGATTAAGAATATTATTACAGGAATTAACGCTCGAAAGGAGTTTTACTAAAGAAAACTATATCAACTTAAGAAAGCCTTCTTTTAGTGATAGGTGGAAAAGATTATTTGTTACTCGCATAAATTTTCAGAAGTCTGACTGGCAAAGCCAAGCGATCATTTGGATGATGGAGGCCAATGCGCAATGGTCTTGAAAGCGTAAAGCTAGTGAAGGTTATGTCAGGTAGTAGCGGAAACAGCATTTTGTTGAGATACCTTTACTTCCGTCTAAAATTCCAAGTTTGAAGAAGAATGCTCGATAGCAAATATTAATATCTTCAAATTTCTTTAGGCATTTGCCTTATGTTATTAAGATACTGATCCATCGCTACTTTTATAAAATGAAATTCTTTTTACAAAAAAAATTGACGGTAAAAAAGGTTCTTGCGATGTCATGCTACTTTTAAAAGTCAATTTATTTAGTAAACCTATTTTAAAGCAGAAAGTTAGTTCGAATTTAAGAAATAAAAGGAGAAGCAAAAATTCGTGTTTTCACAACAATTTTTTGCTTTGGTTTGGAGTATTTCGTTCCCCATAACTTTCTATAAGCCACGTGGGTAACTAAATTAATATAAAGTTAGTGTTTTTCTATTTTTTGTAAACAGTAATAGTGCTCTACATCCATAAAAACTGATTTTCCAAACTAAGAACTTCAAAACTAGTTCGGATTAAAGACAAAAAATGAACATACCATCTCGACCTAATTCGGTATCCTTCTTTTTTGATTGTATAGATTTAACACTATGGATTGGCGACCATTCCTGAAATAAATTTGAAAACTTAAAAGTAGTGGTAATATGTTGATGTAATTAGCTTAATTTAATAGATTTCTGGATATTCATTTTTCATAATAACAAATAGTATACACTTGGAAACTGGATACATACCAATGCCACCACAAAAGGAAATTTTTTGCTCATTGTACGAAGCAAAGTTAAAGTATGCAAATCCCACATCTCAAACGGTCCTTCTTTAATTACAATAACAAAGAATTTCCTAAGAGGCGAAACTTTCAATATGGAAATAGGATTTTCCAGAGTTTTCTCTGAACGAATTGGTATAGAATGTCCAGTCCATATGTCTGTCATATATACTTCATTTTTAACTTTAGCACCATCTCCATACGCGAATGTGATGACACTTTTCAAACCTGTCCATTCTAATCCTCTAGAAACATTAAAGAACTGGAATTTATAACTAAATTATTATTAAGTATAACATATAGGCAAAAATTTTGAATATGAACCTGATTGGAAACGAATGGATAGCTAACTCTTTATATACAGTTCCATCTGAAAGATTATAAATGTACAAAAATCCTGTGCTGGTACCAACGCCAAGAATTGGCAGGAAATGCTGTACATTTTTTACTGTTACTGGCGGACACATTTTCACAATCGTTATCTGGCCATTTACATTGCTCAATACAGATGTTGGCAACAGCCTAAAATTACTTTTGGCCTAAACAGCAAAAACAAGAACATAAAAAAAATACTAACTTTCAACTAATTATTGGAAAAAAACAAAAATCTTTAAAAAACAGTACCAATCTCTTACCGGCATAAACGGTGTAACAATTTCTGATAAAGACATCCGAGGGGTATCTTCATTTCCAGTTAGTTCCAATTCAAGAAAAACCACTTTACCAGAACTTAAAAACAGACCTAAAAATTCATTTAAGTAGCAATAATGAAAGCTGTAGTCTTTCCAAAAATAAATAAATAAATATAATTCTAATCAGGGAAAGAAAGAAATTACTTAAGAAAGTAATAATTTATGTAAAGCAAGAAAACTTTTTACTACTTCTTGGTGGAGGTGAAGATGTGGAGGAAGAGGAAATAAATCTGAGTCCAAAAGATTGATGTTACCTCCATAGTTCAGAACCGTATAGAGGTTGTAAAATGTGCACTTTGGGTTTCAATATGCTTCTGAAGATGTACTTAATAACATTAGTTAAGTCTGCAGCCCCGTAAGTAGTTTGTTTGGGATTTCTAGGCAAGTTATTCAAGATGTTCTTAGTAACGCCAATATTTTTAAAGAAATTCATTTTAGGCTGAAATGTTTTTACACAACATTTTAGCTTTTAGAGGCTCTTAATCCCATCTACTGCTTAAGCCTTTTGTGGCATCACCTTCAGAAACTATCTGCTAAATTAAGGCGATTAAAATCCATAACTTATGGATCCAAAACCCTCAACTAAAAATATTTCCACTTACTTTAAGAAGTTTTGAAAAAAAAAACTGCCTATTTTCGCGATCTTTGAACGTACACAACTTGAGGAGGAAAAAAGGTTTTATAATAATAATTGTGAAAAATTATTTGTTACATAACACAGTGTATTATAATTTTTATTTCTTTGTACACTCATATAGAAGTAAAAAATTTTTATTTCAAACGTTTTTCCAGCACAATAGACTGAGGGGAGTAAAAGGATGAGCATAGGTGCCGTATCGGTGTGAACCCATATTCCTTTCTCCTTTGGCTGGAATTCCGGGTTTAATGAAAGTTCCACAGCTGGCAGTATTATCATTAGGTGGACTTTCACATTTATGAGATTCTCTCCGAACTTCTGTAAGGATTGAAGCTCTAGTCAACAAGCTCCAGACGATCAGAAGCATTGGTTATCTGCCACCATTCTGATTTGCATTTCCTCCCCCCCCCCCTATACTTCACGTTCACCAGTGATGATGGCACTTGAGATAAATTTGATAAACTTACCCACATGTTTCTCCGTGATCGGGTCTACTGATAATCCCAAAACTTTGGAGCCTTTCATCTGTCGTATCATTTCACTCTGACATTTATGATCATAACATACAAACATATCTGAAGAATAGGAACCAAAATCTAAGAAGTAAAAAAAAACAAAAAAACAAAAGGGATGTATTAAAAACAAATGTAAAAATGTTTTAACTGTTTAATCCATATTATCTAATCTAATACTAAAAATTTACTTTTACCTATATTAGGAGAATCAGCGACTGAATCAATGGGTGAAGGTGTGATATTATTGTTATTTCTTCTTCTGATCTTTACGCTGATACTGCCAGACTCATGAAGACAGTAGAGAACGTCTCTTTGTCTGGTTGTACAGACCTTAAAGCAGAATCAAAGAAAAGTAAACAGAAAGAAGGTAAGTTTAGAAATAAATCTCTGTAGCACTTCCGCGAATTTCTTTTAGATCAGAAATCATTATCTCAATCTATTTATCTTATGGTACCTAGTTTCATTTTTTTAATTTCATTTTGAAGGAATTATTGCAATCGTTTAAATTTTCAGTTTAAGTTTCCAATACTCGTTTCTTCAAATTTCATTCCTCTACAGCAGCTCATCCTAACCCTCTCATAGAACACCTATCTTCCTCCACATTACCAGGTAATCCTCTAAGGAGATTGAAGAGAAGATG
The DNA here is from genome assembly GCF_049639745.1 of Rhodnius prolixus. Classification (NCBI taxonomy): domain Eukaryota; kingdom Metazoa; phylum Arthropoda; class Insecta; order Hemiptera; family Reduviidae; genus Rhodnius; species Rhodnius prolixus. Next base: position 42,083,721 of record NW_027411634.1, read on the forward strand.
GCCTCGTGATCTTCTCTCATCATGAGAGCAGTGTAGCTGAGCACGTTACTGGAGTGACACCACTGGGTGCCTTCTCCAATCATGATTTCCCGTTATTTCTTTTCTCTTTCACCATATTTGCTTGTTGCAGCAGTGGTAAGTTACAATAAAAGATTAAAAAAAAAAAAAGTTTCCCATAGAAATTAACATTATTAAGAATGTTAGAGTAAGAAAAGGGATTTCTGCAAAATAGACTGAAGTTTGTATGTGTGGTAAGATAACCCAAAAGTGAGAGAGGGCAAAATCTAATTTCTATTTCCTAAAGGCGCTTCCTGGACAACTGTTTCTAAAACAAACTAACAGAGAGAGACCCTGTTGTTGAGAGGTGGTAGATAGATTAAACTAGGGCGGCCTCAAGGCCTACGCCACTGTGACCCCTTTGGATCTATTGTGGCTCCCCTCACTCTAAAGCTCACCACCCTCCAGACCTGTCATTTTAATCAGACTCTCTTGATGCTGGAGAGCGGCTCTTGGGTAAAGCTCTTCAGGCCTTGGTTTTTCCTCCCTGGAGAAGTAACATCCTTAGCCATACGAGCCCCTCGCACTGACACAACACGTGCAATGCCGTTTCCTCCGCTTCCTGACAGAACCTGCAAAAGCTGGTTCATCTGCCAGGCCCATGCGATGCATGTGTTTCCTGAGCCTGCAGTGGCCAGTTAATAGGCCTACAATCATCCTTATAGCCCCACGGCCTTGACGGATTAATTCTGCAGTCAGCTGAGAGGTGATAATGAGAGAACTATCCCTACCAGCAAGAAGGAATAGATTAACACATAAGTATAATTATCCTTTACCAATCAATGGCTCCACTACAATTCCTAGAACTTCCCAGAATGGTCACAGAGAATGACGAAAAGCTTTTTGCCAAAATCATCAACCGGTAATACTATTTTATTGAACATAAATTTGTCTCAAATAATCATCAATCAGGAGACGAAAAGATGGTAACAAAATAATAAGTTCCAAGGAACGCTTCTCAATACCAAATATTAACAAAATTTGTAGCGAAAAAAATATTATTTTGAAGGTTTACCTGTATGAGTGGTGACATTGTTCTCTCTATAGGTATGATACCAATTGTCTGATTGATGTGCAGATCGATCAAGATTACATCTCGCGGATATAACAACAAGAGGTGATGTCGCAACGATTTGTGATAGGTAAGTTGTAAGCATTCAGTTATGGTCATCGCCTCATCTGGTCTGTAAAATTGGAATTTAATGCAGTTTAATACTAATAGTTCCAAGTTGTCAAATTTACAATTTTAATGAATTTATTGCGGTGAGATTCGCCGCAAAAACTTTTCAATTAGCGACATCATTGGCTCTAGTTCTAATCATTGAACAACAAAAAAAGAGGAAAAAAGACTTACTTCTTTAAATTATTATTCACATTACAGACATATCACTTTTATGTGAATTATTTTCTCACTAAAATTGATTTTTGGATGGGTATCCAGGAAAGAGAGAACTCCTTAAAATGGAAGGCCCTCACTGTGATTTATTTCTAAAATTCTCAGAAAATATTTATGTTTGTATAATAAAGAAAAAAATTTATTTGGAATTTATTTTTGCAGAATGGTTCAAAATATTCTGGGAGGGGGCCTAGATTACTCTAAAATTAAACAATAATTCTTGTGCTTGCTGATGGTAGCGAGTAGTGACAGTACGATAAACCTCGTTTCTCCAGTACGATAAACTCTCGTATAAACCAGAAACTGATTCCTACAATTGAACGTAATTGGTGTCAAGGCTTATTATAAGAAGAATTTAACTACATAGATTTTAATAACAAATATGAGTCAATAACGAAGAAAAAGCCGTGTCCGAAAGTGTCCGTGTGTTATGTTTTAGTGAATAGTCACCTAAACATTCTGAATACCAAAAAAAAAATTGTCAATGAGATTTTTTAAAAAAAACCTGTGATTTTGTTACCTTTTTAAATTAAGCTAACCGCTAATCATATGACCCTCACAAAGACCAGTTAAAACACTTTTTTTTACTTAATGGTTCTTAAAATATAAATTTCTGTAGAAAACTAAAATTTTGATCATTTCAGAGATGATCAACATTTACTCTTTCAGCAGTAACGACCAAAAAAAAAAAAAAATACAAATACACTCTCAGTTTAGATTTTATATAAATAAACCAACTTTGGCCTTGTTTCTCCGACCACCAATCCCTTCATCAGTCTCTTTAGTCGATCTCTGCCTTTCAAACTATCTTCAGAAGTGCTATCAAGACGAGGACTAGAAATATAAAATTTCCGCCCATTAGTTGATGGAATCTTCCCTATTTGAAAATCATCAACAAAAAGTATACAATCTGGGCACAGAACTGGAAGAAAATAAAAAAAATATATTCTCTTTAAAAAAAATAATAAAATAATTAACTACTTAACTTTATTATCATTAACTTACAGGCAATTCTGGATCCATTGAATGGATCAAAGTTAAAGCTCAAGAGTGTATCGGTAAAACTTTTTTTCCAAAGTTTTGTTTGTTTTCTGATATCCCAGATGACAAGAAAATATGGTGAGTGAAGCGCAGCCAACATCAGTTCGTTTTCCAAACCAGGAACCCATTCCATTCCTGTACATTTTTTCAACAAATATTTGGTTAGCAGCAATTTCTATGGATGGGTTATTTTAAAATTAAAATCAAGAATAGTAAATCGTCAGACCTTAAATTATAATGAGTTTTTTTTTATTTTAGTAATGAAAAAAGTTCAGCTTATTGTTTTCTGCAACCTTAACTAACTGACCTACATTGTCTGCGTTGTTTTAAAGGATATTTATTTATCAACCACAGAAAGCAATTAAAACCAATATAAGTACGTTCGACGTGGACATTACCAAGCTCTGTACAAATGAGTCAGACTAGTACGCGACGAACACTTTGATTTCTTTCGAATATTTTTAACTTCTTGTTGCAATTTATGGAATTAAGTGAAGGAAGAGATATCTTCGTTTTAACAAATTTTGGCCACGATATGAATTCTTGACTGAGTACCCTTTCGATGACGAGTCATCAAACTTACCCAATATAGGTTTGTTACTATCCTGCAAAACAGATAATGCCGTAGCCGTGGTAATATCCCAATGCACAATATGGCCTGAAGCATCTCCAGAAATTAACTGGATACTGGGATTGCCATCACTTTTAGTTTCCACACAAGAAACCCAGAGAATCTAAAAAAAGATTTTTCCAAAACTAACTATAGCACGCGATTAGATAATGATAAAATTAAATTTAAATTGCACTAACCTTTTTAACAATAGACTTATGCAAGTCTAATGACTGCACGATTTGTACATTACGCGTATCAATCACAAAAATGGTAGAATTTGAACCATAAGCCATTAAACCATGATATCCCCTATAAAATTTTGCCTTTAATAGGACGAGTCACGAGAAAATGCTAATAAAAATAAAATGGTAATTAGTATACGTACCAATCTATTGCACCCTTATTGAGTACGTTAGCTGATCCTGTTATCGTTCTTGGAGAGACCAGCTGGGATGCAAATGGTAACTTACAATCACTTTCATCAACAATGTTAGCAGTTTCTTCGTTAATTTTATTGGGATTTAGTACATTATCACTACTGTCACTACTCTCCATTTCAACAGGTACTTGCTCCATTGTATAAGTTGTCAATTCTTCAGTTTGTATTCTACGTTCTAAAACTAAACATTGCAATTTGTCTAGAAAAAAATAAGCTGCACAAATACTCAGTAATGAACTCTTGAATGAACTAAATATAATTATCATACCATTCTACAGGAATGATGTTGAACATTTTATCACATTGGAACCAACTAAAAAAGACATGGAATCCTTAAAGAATATTAAACTCCGTTGGAATGTCAAAGCAAACCCATATCCTGTAATACAGGTTATTTAAGGTTATAGGTGATAAGAGTTTGATAATGTAGTATATTTGATAATAATGTTCTATTTTTGGAAGAAAAAACATGTTTTTCATGTAAACTCTTGTATTAATAAGTTAGTACCACCATTGCTAAATATATTAAATTATTGTAATTCCGAGTTTTTTATATTGGTATAAAAGCAAGCAGGTAAGAATATCTCTCAATATTTCTATTATTTCTTATCCTTGGCGAATGTTAATTTTTTTAAAAATATAATTACTTTTTTAAAGTATCAAACACAAAGTACGGAAGCCGTAATATTAAAAAAATAGAAAAATAATTTGTTTCTCATATGTAAGTATCAATCATACACCTTAGTATTGCAAAGGCACCTGTAGTTTGTGAAACTTGTCATCGGTTACCGGTGCTACGTCGATGTTTCAGTAAATGTTTATTCTTAAATGAACCTCTTCGTTTATGTGTATTAATTAAGAAATCTTATCATTATTTTTATATTTAAGTGAAATGAAGAAAAATTCATCTTCATTCTCAGGATGGAAAAGTTTAATAGTTTTTACAGTCTTATTATTAGCATGGGTTTGTGGATTTGCTTCACGTTTATTTGCGGTCATTAGATTTGAAAGTATTATCCATGAATTCGATCCATGGTGAGTTTGCGCGATGGTCATTATTTAAAAGTTTTAACATACTCAGTTTTTTTTTTTAATCAAATAAACTATTCATTGATTTGAAATATATTGCAGGTTTAACTATAGAGCCACAGCTTATATGGTTGAACATGGTTTCTATAATTTTCTCAATTGGTTTGACGAAAGAGCTTGGTATCCTTTGGGTAGAATAGTTGGAGGCACAGTATATCCGGGGCTTATGATTACCTCCGGCAGTATTCATTATATATTGCATTTACTTAATATTCCGGTTCATATTAGAGATATATGTGTTTTCCTAGCACCAATATTCAGGTAAACAATATATTTTGCAAACGACCACTTAGTTGTTTTTTTTAGTTGAAACCAATTCTAAACATATATTTTTTTTTTTAATTAACGCTTTAAATTCTTAGTGGGCTTACTGCCATAGCAACTTACTTATTAACCAAAGAGCTATGGAGTGTAGGAGCAGGTCTTTTTGCCGCTTGTTTCATAGCAATAGTACCCGGCTATATTAGTAGATCTGTAGCTGGCAGTTATGATAATGAAGGAATTGCTATATTTGCTTTACAAATCACATATTATCTTTGGGTAAGTATGAAATAAAGCAAGTTTTAGATTATGTTTTTTTAAAATAAGTTTATTCAATTTTATAAATATTTCAGGTGAAGTCAGTAAAAACAGGATCAGTTTTCTGGGCTGCCCTAACAGCTTTATCCTACTTTTATATGGTAAGTTAATTCCTTGATCAACAATATATTTGTTTTTTATTACCGTTAGTAAACAAGTGTGAAGGCTTAAGTTTGAAAATTTCACTTTCAGGGACTGTTTTCAGCTTTTTGTCTTGCTAAACTCAACAATTCATTGATTATAAGAAAATGGTTGTTTTATTTTAGGTCTCAGCGTGGGGAGGATATGTATTTATTATAAACTTAATCCCATTACACGTATTCATTCTGTTGTTGATGGGACGATATTCTAGTCGATTGTTTACAAGTTACACCACATTCTGTATAATGGGATTGCTTTTCAGCATGCAGATACCATTCGTAGGATTCCAGCCTATTCGCACGAGTGAGCACATGGCTGCTTTAGGTTTGTAACTTTGTAATTATGTTAAACTAAATATTTTTACAGATTGTGACAGGTTAGTCGGTTGGGTAGGTATATTTTATACAGGCACGTTCTCGTGCATCAGACGAAGCAAACTTGACCAATCGGCGGTCCGACGAACCAACTTTTTCAGCCATAAAAGAATTCTTCGGTGGTATCCCTTGATGAGTTGTAAAAAGGGAGAAAATAAATTGGAAGCAAGGGCAAACTAAACTTTTTTTAAAAAAGGGCCAAAAGTGGACAAGATCAACGATCCCAACCACATTTTCAACTTATTAGACTGTTTAAAAATGATATAATTTATGTAAAATAACAAATAGTGATAAAATTTTAATTTACCTCTTCTTTTATAGGTGTTTTTGCCCTGATTATTGCCATTGGCGCTTTAAAACACATACAAAGTGTCCTGTCCAAGGCAGAATTTAAATATTTCTTCGTTGTGGCCAGTTTGATAGCTGCGGGATTAGTATTTCTGAGTGTGGTAATATTGACGTATGCAGGCATCATCGCACCATGGAGTGGAAGGTAAGATATCGGTAGCTGAAGTTTATTAATAACTTATTTTCTTAAAGTTGTCCATTTTGATAGACATTACTTTTAAGGCCAACAGATCTTGTTTAACTCCCTTAGAGCATTATATTCTTTACAATGAAATTATATATTGTAACTGCTTTGTTCATTTTAATTTATTGATACTATAATTATACTATATTATAAGTAACATATAACAATTGTATACATATTTCAGGTTTTATTCACTGTGGGACACAGGATATGCCAAAATTCATATTCCAATCATTGCCTCAGTATCCGAACACCAACCTACCACATGGTTCTCTTTTTTCTTTGATTTACACATTCTTGTGACTACATTCCCAGTTGGATTATGGTACTGCATACAGAATGTGAACGATGAACGTGTTTTTGGTAAGTAAAGCTTATGAATTTTTTTTTTTATTTTGAAGTATTTTGGACAATTAATAATCAATATAATTATTTGATTGCAGCTGTTTTGTATGCGTTAAGCGCTGTCTATTTTGCTGGTGTTATGGTACGTTTAATGTTAACTCTAACTCCGATAGTCTGTATACTGAGCGGTATAGCGTTCTCCAAGTTATTGGAGATTTTCCTTAAAGATGAAGATAATCCTTCGGCTGCTGTGACTGATAGTGAAGAACAAGATGTTTCACCCTCTAGGCTCTATGACAAGGTTAAAACCCAAATAATTATTAATTTTAATGTCACAAACAGAAACGCTGCTAGTCTGCTGACTTTTTGAATTTATTATATGTTTATATTACAGAGTGGCAAATTGCGCAAAATCAAACACGAACAACAGATACGTGAATCTGAAGGACTTGGTTCAAATATTAGAAGTTTTGTCATTGTTGGAACACTGGCCATGCTGTTAATGTTCGCCGTACATTGTACATGGGTGACCAGTAATGCTTATTCTAGTCCAAGTATTGTGCTTTCTTCATATTCACAAGATGGGTAAGATAGGGTAGTAGTTCTAGTAATTATTTTCTAGAGAGAATATATTTTGTATGTTTGTGAATAAAAAATATGTATTTTTGTTTCTTTGCTCAGTTCCCGTCAGATTCTGGATGACTTTAGAGAGGCATACTATTGGCTTTCACAGAACACCGACAGTGATGCCCGAGTGATGAGCTGGTGGGACTATGGATATCAGATTGCTGGCATGGCCAACAGAACTACGCTGGTTGACAACAATACTTGGAATAATTCTCATATTGCTCTAGTAAGGATCAGTTTTTTTATGATTTTTAACATCCACCTTTCAGTATAGTCTTCAGTAGGTGAGCATTTACTGATTTTCTAGAAAGTTCTTAATGTAAGGTTGTTCGTATAAAGGCTCTTTCTTTAATAATAATAGGACTTAATAATTTTTTCTTAATAGAATAGAAATTAGCTTGCTTCGAAGTGTTAGTTCGGTGTATTGTACAGCCCTATAATACAAATGTATGCTGTTAGAACTAAATACGTTTTAAAATTTAGAATTTGAGGAAAGGTAACAGTAAGTTAAGTGATCGCCTGTTTTTCTAGCCGGGGTTTCTTCTTACCAAACTAGGTGTCGCGGAGTGGGACGGAAGCACAAACTTTACTATTACCATGTCACCAGTGAATTAAACAGTAGCTGCTACACGCTACTGTATACGGGATTCCTATTTACTAGTCTGAACTTAAAGCCGCTACTCCAAACTTACCCTTTTAAAGAAGATACATTGAGTTATGAATATACATAATATAAGGTTATACATGACCTTGAATACTGAGAGATAAGAGAGAGTGCTCAAACCAGGTATATTTAATAAAAATAAGTTCAATGGTTTTTTAATTTCTTACAGGTTGGAAAAGCGATGTCTTCAACAGAACCTGAAGCGTATAAAATTATGAAATCACTGGATGTTGACTATGTGTTGGTAATTTTTGGCGGAGTTATTGGTTATTCTGGTGATGATATTAATAAATTTCTGTGGATGGTCAGAATTGCCGAAGGTGAACATCCTAAAGATATTAGGGTAAGTTCCTTCAGAATAAAGTTGCAATAGACTAATGCTTATCTCCCGAATTAGGGAACAACGTTCAAGTTACATATCAGTATTTTATATTTATCGAGATTAGCTCCGGTTTTGCGTGTTACCTGGCAATAGACGTCACAAAGCCAGAATTCTCGCTGGGTAACATTTGGGTGTTTAAATTTATCATTAATGTTGAATTAAATTGTGAATTAGATTTTTCAATAAAGCCTTGTGAAATATTCACATCAGATTCTTTTCTTTTCCTCCTTAGGAAGGTGATTATTTCACGGATAGAGGAGAATTCCGTGTTGATGCTGAAGGCTCGCCAACGCTACTGAATTGCCTTATGTACAAACTAAGTTATTACAGATTTGGTGAACTACAGGTGAATACTAATTTTAGAGTATAAAAAGTCCCTTTTGAAGAATTATTTGCAAATTAGAATAATATAGTTAATAATCCGTTAAATTTCTACAGTTGGACTTCAGAGGTCCACCTGGATTTGACAGAACCAGAAATGTTGTCATAGGTAATAAAAATTTTGAACTTAAGTACCTAGAAGAAGCATATACTACAGAACATTGGCTAGTACGAATATATCGGTATGTATAATACAATGCTGCCATTATTATTATTTATTTTTCTGTTTTGTTATAATTATTCTCCTCCACATAATAATTTTACCTAATTCCTGTGATTTTTTTTTTGTAGAGTTAAAAAAGAAAGTGAATTCAATCGTCCAAGAATACCATTGAATGGTCGGAAGATCAAGAGAACTGATATGTTTATTTCAAAAAAGGTAAATTTAGTTAATTTTTTTTTATTTTATGAAGTTGGTAGTTCTATGCTTCATTTAAGGAGATTTTGATCTCAATTGGCCAAATTCACTTTTCCATCAGTTTGTATTATTATTCATGTCAGTGTTTATATTTATTTTTACGAAAACGTCAATATTAGCATTATTGTATTGACATGAATTCAGAGTTGAATTAATCGGATTGGAGCTTTAGTCTTCAATTTTTTTAACAATGAAGCCATTATCATCCCAAATTAATATTTTGCCCAGTGATTCATAACACTACTAGCTATTCATGAAATTAATTTTAAAATATGTACTTTTTAAAAATTTTTAAATTTAAATTTAACAAACTTTATTTATCCTAACCCATATGGTGTCGCATAACACAGGAAAGGGCATGAAATATGCTATAAAATGTCACAAATCCCAAGTCTGTAGCTCAATAAGGAAAGCTTCTACAGTAATCCAAACAAACGGTGTTCCCAGTTTTTCAGCCCATTTATGGCAACTTTACAGCCCCTGTAACTCATAAACTAGTTGACATATATCACAGTAAAATTTCATATTTCTCCAAGTCTATACCAATAGTATACATACATTTGCCAAATTTCAAGAAAATCCGAGAGATGGTGAGGTTAAAAATGGTCTTTTTTTTGTGTTGATTTAACATGGAATGACCCTTATATCTTTTACTGACGGAGACATATTCTTTAGGGTTTGAGCTCAAAGTGACTTAGGATAGCCTAAGGTTTACCTCCCCACTGTCGAATATTAATAGTAATCTTGTGATCTAAAACTGTTTTTATTTTATTTGTACATCTGAAGTCATTCTATAAAAATTATATTAACCAAAATAGGATAATTTTAAGAATAGATTCTGGAATAAAATGATCAATTGAAGTTGATTTGAAATCATTCAGAGGAAATTTGTTATAACTGTTTCTTTGCTTAATTTGGTTTTGCTAATCAATAATCAGTACGCGTTTTCAGCTCTCAATTTTCCTTTAATATCTTTTTTTATTTTATATTCTTTCTTTAAATGTGTATTCTCATTTTCAGACTGCTCGAAGAAAGAAAGGCTATATCAAAAATAGGCCAACAGTTGTTAAAGGAAAGAAACCAATTAGAACTTAATAAATTAAAAAATAGGAATTGGAATTTATAAATTGAAGAAAAAATAATTAATTGTGCCTCAAAACAATAAAACAAAAAGAGAGAGAGGGAGTAAGGGAGAGAGAGAACAGCATGAATCGCTGTTTATTAACTTCTTATTTACAAATTTTTATTTCTTATGGGAAGAAAAAGTCCAAGGAAGTACAGGTCGAAAATTGAACTAATTTTCAGCTATATTCTGATTTTCAGTGATTATTTTAGTTTTTTCCTTTTAAAGACATTTATAAAGAGGCTCCACTCTCAATTATTGTTTTTTTTTTGTTTTTTTTTGTAATTACCATGATGTTTGTGATGTAGGTAACGGTTTAATTTATTTTGATTTTTTTTCTGATTTTTCTGAATTTTTAAAAAAAATAAACTAATACTAAAGACAACAGGGCAATTACATGTATTTTTTTTTTAATAATAATTATCATTATAGTTCAATTACTTTTAATTATTACTCCATTGATGAAAGTGAAACTAATATACTACATAAATACGTCCGTGTTTTATTTTGCAGTATAAAAAAAATATGAAATCTACGAGTTACTCGATCTTATGTTGTGCAATCAGGTTATAAACAGCAGGAAGGTTCAACATAACCAAAACAAAACAAAAAAATCTACTCGCGGTAATATTTTCACTTTAAGATGTATGTGCTTGTGCGTCTAGTTTAATTTAAAGTACTCGTGATTTCCAAGTTAGACGTAGAAATTAGTTTGTGGAACTTTGTAAGTGAAGAAAAAAAAAGAAGCTTTTGGAAAAAAAAAAACTTGAATTTCTGTTTCCGAGATACTCGAAAATATTAATTTCAATTTTGTAAAAAAAAAAAGGATAGTAAATGTTCAAACTTTAGCAGAGGGCCTAATCGAATTTATTTGGTAAAACCTATCCCATTATTAGGGAGCTTAAGACATTACTTTCTGCTTTTTAGGGCCAACCCCCCAGTTTTCAGGCAAGTGGGGTTATCACCCCAATGTGTGTTTGTGTAGATAATTTAATTTGGGAAAATATTATTTATTTAAAAAACCTTTTTCCATTGTGCCAGTTTTAGAATTAAAGAAAGACGATGAACTTAAAAAATGGTGAGTTAATTCGGTCTTCACTCGGCAAAAGTAGATTTAAAACAAACTAATAAAATTGTTGCTTATAAAATATTGAAAATATTTTGTACTGTATGTTTCTAGAACATACCTATCTAGCTTTACTCCATTAGGATCATTCGTGTTCTTGCTGTAGCCTGTCTCAATACAGGGATTTTGAGATAATTCTACTGCAAACGTGTGTGGACATCCCAATACATAATATTTAGAACATTTAGTAAAGTTTTCCTTAGTATACTTGAAGACTAGATCATTCTTTTGATAGTCTTTAGTCTTAGCATAAGAATTTTATTATAATCCCAGCTTCTACGATGTCGGCAAAAAGCTTTTCTATGTCCAAATTACAATAAAAGGTGTCTACTCTGCATCGATGTCTCAAGAAAGAACTGTTTGTTAGATATTATTATTAATAGATCAGGAATTGAAGGGGAATAGAAAAAATAGTTCAAAAGCGAGTACAAAATTTGGGATTACTTTGTGACCTCTCCAATTTAATCCTAGGCCTTCCTTAAGAAGGAAACTCGAAAAAAAGTTAGCCTTAGTGGATCCATTGTGCTCTTCCACCAAGGAAACAGCTGATATCATTTAAACAACAACGAATTGGAACTTCGAATCGTTTGCGATCATAATGCGCACAATTCCCCAAGGAGGTGAAATGGAAGTTCCACCCTTTCCCCTATGAACGGTTTTTGCAGTTAAATCCAACTTTAGAAGATGTTCACCCAAGAACTGATGCTTTGTGACCAGGACAGTTAGTTCTTCTTAGCTCTGCTTTCGATTATCAAGGAGATATAGTTGAGAGTGGTCTTCGCTAGCCATTTCCAGAGAGGGAAAGATGGAGGAACTTCGCCGCCCTCCGTCAGTACATGAAATTAGGAATGAATACATAGTAAAATGAGCGTCATGAAAATCAAAGGCTCTTTAATTTAATTTCTGCTCTGAAACTAACTTTTTGTTTCTTATTTACTTCCCTTTTCGAACATTGCCATCTGAATCTAGGGCAACCTTTCTTATCTTCCTTAACTTTCCAGTTGCCGTCCTGCAGACCTCTTCCGGCCATTTCTATTTCGATACCATCCTTCCTCGGGGTTCGATGTCTACCCATTTCCTCGGTACCCATGTATATATATATAACTTATTTTTTAAGTTTCTAAAGTTGTACTTGGCGTTAGGACTCTCTGCTAAAGTTTTACTAAGTAAATCTCTTCCGATACCGTAGTTTTTTTTTTTAGATCTCAAAAAGTTTTTCGAAATTTAATTTAAAAAAATATTTACTATGAATTTATTAATAATAAATTGCTTAATTAAAATATAAAATCATTAGACTCAGTTTATTTTTTGGTTTTTTGAATAAAAGTAGAATGTGTAAATTAAGTTTCATTTTTTATTGTAATCTCTTATTTGTATATTTTGTGCAATATTTCACTTTTTAAGTTACAACGGAATCGTATTCTTTTCTCCTCTTTTTAAACTTCGCACATTTTTTAGATTTTGTATAATTCTTTTCTTAGCAAATTTTTTTGATTAGCATGAAGTCTGGCGGAAAACCATCTTAGGATTTCAGGTATGTCTAAAGGAAAAGGGATTTGTATGATTGTGTACATTTCAAAATAAACTATTAAAATAATATGTTTACTATGTAAATAATAATTACAATTCTTTTAATATTTTTTCATGTGTATAAATAATGACTCCTTTTCCTGATGGTCGTCAGCGGTAATGGTTGAAGGGGAATTCGGTCTGACTGCTGAAAAATGAAAAGATTACCGTAGTAAAACTTTGCATTTGATATGGAATGGATAATGTCTTGATATTTTTAATGGGCAAATAACTTATTTTTGTGAGCCCACCCACATTTACTATTACCACAATTTAAATGATTAAATTTTCTTGGAACTTTAAGTTGACGTCATATATTACGACATATTTACCTATAAAAGTACTAAATTGGTTGGAGCCATTAAAGAGAACAGCAAAAAACTGGAAAATATGTCCAGTGGCATTTTCTGGTAATTCGATTTGCTTCAATTTTGAAACATATTATCAATAATATCAAGGTAAAAAGACTATACAACTCTAACGTTATAATTAGGTCTTAAATAAGCAACATCTTACGTACTAATTAGATAGTAAAAATAAATAAATATTAAGTGATGCACATCGTCCCGGTTCAAAATTCAAGGTTACCGACAAATTTCTTTGATCTTCAATTGATAGTATTTCAACCTGAGTGACGCTACTAGCGATTGTCTATGAGGTGCAATGACTTTAAGTTGCGAAATGCGAGATCAAAGCGCAGCCTTGTCAACGGACTCTAGGTCTGCAGACATAACACTATATTGATTGTGGTTTTAGAAGTATATTTAGGGAGTATTTCTCGTGAATGGAGTGGATGTTTAGTAATTTTTACTGAAATCTTTGTATTCTCGTAGCAAAAAAAGTTTGAGCAACAAGTTATTTCATAATTACATTGGGCAACGCCTAGAACTTTACACATTATCGTGGTGATATCAAAATCGGGGAAGCGCACACAAATATCAATGGTGTATTTCCTGTAAAAAGTCATCAGAAAACTTCCGTATTTTCGTAAAACTTTAATCCGTATTAAAGAGATAGTAAAATAAATAAATAATTACCTGCTGTTTCCTGTTTAAAAGTTCCATTCTAGCCTCTTGAATTGCTTCCCATAACTTCGCTTCAGACAATATTTGTCTACTTAATTCTTCAACAGCTGGTTCAGAATTCAAATCAACTAATGTGGCCATAGATTCATCCGATCTTTTTTTGCCGCATCCTTGAAAAAAAAAAAAAAATTGCCAAAACATGTAAAATTTTGTCAACATAATTGCTTAATGTAGAATGGCATGACGATATATCAGTCAGTCAAGTCATGTCAATCAAGTACTTTATCACCTAAGTGATGTGTTCACTTGAAACGTAAACATGAGTCCAATGAGTTTCAATTTCCGTATCAATGAGTGACAAGTAAACATTACTTTTGCTGTGCTATGTACCTATCAAATACCTATGTAAAGTTAACCTTTTAAAAGGTGGATTTTAAACGATTCATTTAATTCTACCTTTCCGCCTTTAAATACACATCTTGTAATAGATCTATTAAATTAAATTTAACGTAATCTGTTATAGATTGGTTTCCACTAAACCATCTAACTAGTTTAAAAACTTCGATATATGCATTGGAAGTAAAATTAAATTAGGAAAGCAAACCTGTAACACACTTAAAATTAAGAGCAGATTTCATTCCATTAAGTAAGTAAATTAAATATATATGAAAGTTATTTCATATCAACTGTTCTAATTAAAGAATCTATGACCTATGGTCTGTTGTACATACTACAAATTTGGTCATTAGTTTGTTTTTGTAACCGTGGTTAATTACGCCTCCCAGATTTAACCGTTTTTAATGTGAAAACGAACCTAAACTATGGCAAATTAATAATGAAATGGTTTAATTCTTATTATATAAATAACCTTTTTTCTTTAAAAGCTCAAGTTCGCAACTATTGTGTCAAAGTTTTTTTTAAATTAAATTTACAAATGGGCCACCAAAAATCAGAGTTTGAATAAAATGGCATTTCTGTAAGGGCAAATTTCTAGTTTCCTTTTTCGCCACTTTCTAGTTAAATCAATAGAATTGCCTTCTTTAGACTAATCTAAAAATTTTGATTGATTGACTATTTTCGTGAAGCTGAATATGAAGCAGGGATATTTAACATTTTTAAGAAAAAATTAGTAGGAATGGTTGATTATTATTATTTTTTTTTTTGTTTACATCGCAAAGTTTATCAAAACTAAATTCTTCAACACCTATTTGTTACTTTATAATAATAATGCAAAATATAAAATACCAACAATAACAATTAATTTCAAATATTTCTACTTTTGATTACAAACCTGTAAAAGCATTACAAAAGGGTTTCTTCATTTTAGGATCTATCGGCTCGGCGATTTCTCCAGGAAAATAAAGCTAAACAAAATATAATAAACAATATATTTTTTACATTCAAATAAAAATATGGTGATGCAACTTGCTTGCTACTAAGTTATACTTAAATTAATTTTATTAATAATTCTCATTATTTTATCATGAATTTGCGTAGAATTTCCTTTAACTGAAAAATGAAAAATTGATTGCGAAAATTTACGCTTCTGACAACCAATTTTAGAAGAATGAAGAAATAGCTCTTCTTACAAAATTTTTATTCGTTGTCGGCTTAAAAGAAATTTCTTATTATGGAGAATTCAGAAATATAATGAGCAGACTAAGGTTTGAGCATGACTTTGCTGTGTTGGTAAATATTTACCAGATATATAAGTCACGCACAGAAGTGCAATTGCTTGAAAGGTATGTTCAGATAATTTGCTTCATTTTATAATACTTACGTTTTTATCAGTTTCGTTCAACCTATATTAATGATATAAGTTTATTCAACCTTCATATTAATTATCAAAACTTTTACTTTCTATTGATGTTATAAGAAAAACAATGTATTCACGTAAGATTTGCGAATTTTTTGTGGTGAATAGATATTTGTAATACCCAGAGTCAGAAAAAGTGATTTTTAGATTTTGACTTCTTTGGATGTATTTTTCAGGGGCTTGTGTTTCTTTTTTAAGCTTAATGTTCATATTTCAGTGTTTTTCTGGGTATTGCTTCTGGTAATTCTTATATTACCATGCGCGAACAATATCTAAACACTGGCAAAAACCATGCATCATTCCGTTCTGCACTTCCGCCGGACAAAGAGACGAAATGAAAAATGATGTCGACTACAACGTAGTAAATTGCTTAAAATTACAAAAAAGAATATTCTTAAGAATCTTATCCAGTATACTTCCTTACCCTTTTTTGCAGGAATACATCGTCGGTTAGAACAGCAGAGACCAATGCAGTGAACAGCAGAAAACATGGCACTAGTAACTGCATATTTACAACTAAAAAAATAAATAATAATAATAAGTGAACATGTAAAATGTACACATTCTTTGAGTATATGCGGCGGAAATAGTCAATGGATTTCATCTGGGCTATTTGGAAAATAAAAAAGTTCTTGCATTTCTGGTCAGTGAAACATTGTCAAATTTTCGTAATGAAGTTCGAGTACAATTGCAAGTTCGAAATATAGAATACTTCTGAGAAATTTAAAGAATAAAAAGGCTCCAACGTCCAACTTTCTACCCCTGCCTTACAGCTATATTTCATTATACAGAACAGTTACTTGCCTGATCGTAAGTAAGGGGATCCCCTCGAATGTATAAACTACAAAGGAATATCCTTACTCTATTCATTTATAACATTTTTTTTCATTAGATTGCTTCCATCGCAAAGAGAGGAATGACTGATTATCAGAATGTCTTTCTAAAAGAAAATTCTACTATAGACCAAATAATCGTACGTACGCTATGTTTTATTTTATGAAAACCATTTTTGCTTATATTTTCCTTTCAGCCTATTGACCCAGGACCTAGATTATATCTAGGATTGTATGGCGTTTTGCGGCCCAATATCACTTATCTAGACCCAATTCGTCTATATATTTCAGAATATCGGCGAGACAGTTTTACTAGTTGGGTTAATTTTTCTTTTTTAGGTAATAGCGTTCAGAGTTGGCTAGAACTAACATTTAGTAAAAGTTACAAATTTGAAAAAAAATAAATAGAATTTGAATAACAGACTGAGGAGATACCCTATAAGTAGGGTTGCCAACTCTATAAAGTTCCATAAAAGGACACCCTAAAATAATTAGGTACATTCAGAGCCGTCAACAGGATTTTGGGGCCCGGGAATATGTATCATTCGTATTCCTTTTTTTTTTTTTAGGTGTACATGCAGAGACTCCGGCTCCGGGCCTGGGGAAAAAGTTCCCTCTTCCCCGTCTATAATATGGCCTGGGTACATTTACATCTTACATGTTTATTCATGAAAGTTCATCGTTACATCAATAACCTGCTGACCTATGACAGTTAGAACAGAAAAACAACACGCCAAATGAAGAAGTCTCAGAAGTCAGAACTTAAATCAAAAATACAATAAAATACATTAGATTAGTGTGAACAATATCTGAAAAAAGGTAAAAAAGGCGTCCTGTCCTAATTTAAGAAAGGACAAGGACAACCAGGTGTTAAAAATGGACTGTCCTTTCCAAAAAAAGGCAGTTGGCAACCCTACCTATAATAAGTTGAATTTTTCCAATTTTTCATTTTCATTAAATTTTCATTTTCATTACATTGCTAACCATTAATGAATGATAAATGTCATCAGAAATTATAAGTACATGAAGCAAATCGAGAATAGTTCTGGGCAGTACGTAAACAGTTTCAAATGTTAAAAACAAAAGATATCATTTATTAAAACTGTCCGGTAGGACAGTTGTATAAGGGTTGACCATCAAAAACTGCACGAAAAAGCGTAACGTTGAAAAACACCCAACTTTGACAATTTTTTTCTCTTTTTCTATAAAAGATAAAATTCCCAAATTTTCTTTAAATCTTACTCCAAACCCTCCTTCATAACTGTAATTTTTTTGCAACCACCCAGATCTAATAGGTTTCGAGAAAAAAGTTGCCGAAAATGAGCAAAAACCGCTTTTTCAAAAAATGTTCTTGTTCTTGTTCTTCTTCTTCTTGTTGTTCTTGTTGTTCTTGTTGTTACCTTTTTTGTAAACAACGTAGCGCCTAAACGCGTGAACCGATTTTCATGAATGAGGTGTCATTCGATTGGGAATTTTATGTAGATGTGCCTTTTGGGGGTCTCGGCCCTGTGCATCGAATGGGAGAGGAGTTAGCCCCCTTTATGTAAGGCCCCCTCCAAAATTATTATTACTAATTACTCTGTAAATCGTGGCCCGATTTTGATAAAATTTGGTAGGATGATAGGGTTAGGGCTCCCCTACCTAACAATAAAGCGACGATCTGCTCTTACACTTGTTAAGGGGAAGTATAGCAATCGTTTCAAATTATCGACACGTGAACCGATTTTCATGAATGAAGTGTCATTCGAATCGAAATTTTGTACAGATTTGTACTTTAAAAGTCTCGACGCTATGCCTCATAAGGAGGGGAGTTCGCCCCACCCAAATAAGTCCCTTTCTAAAACTATTATTACCAATATTTCTACAAAGCTTAGTCCGATTTTGATAAAATTTAGCACGAAGAAGTGATTAAAGCTCCTCTACGTGGCTGTGAAGTGCCATCATGCTCTTACACCTACTAAGAGGAAGTACTGCAATCGTTAAAATTATCAATGAGTGAACCGATTTACATCAATGAATTGTCGTTCGATTCAAAATCTTTGCCTTTTAGGGAGAAGTACTGTAATCGCAGTTTATTTTTCTTGCTCCTCTTAAAAGGAAGTACTGAAATCGCAGTTTAATTTTGCTATTTACGTACAAATACCTTCCTATTTTATTCAAAACGCTTTCTCCAAAAAATGGTTATTGAGGATGGTTTGGGGACCGCAACTATAACCATTCTTTAAAAAGATCTCTCTAGTGGTAATTACGGTTCCGATTTAACACCTTATCAGGTTATAATGATAGAATAGCTTATTCCAAATTTTAAAAAAATCTGTAAAGCAGGCGTAACTTTGCTAATAGACAAAAAGGAAAATCTATCCAAAAGGTACAAAAATCTCCTTAACAAAAACTTACAGTTTAAAAAGTTAAGTATAAGGGTTGATTAAACGCCAAAAGGTACACAAATCAGCAAGTACCCAACATTTCATTAATACTTCATTGATATTATTTAAGTAATTTTACCGCATTAATTTTCATTAATATTTTTTAAGAATTTATTAGATGTCACATACCCTTATGCTGGCCAGTTCATTCATAATAGTTATAATTGTGATAAAATGTATATTATATCTTCGTATAAATAGGTACTTTATTTTAACTCTATTCCAAATTATTCTTCTGATTTCTCTTTAATGTGCCCTTTATTCTGAAGTTGTCACATATACATGCATGTTAAATTAGAAAAAGACAAATTTAGAGTCGGCTACTGTTTAAATTTGAATCACGGAGGATTTAAAACAATATTTCAGTCTTGAATTCGTCTTACCGAAATATTCGTGAGCACAATGACACACAGTTAATAACAAGTAGATTATTCAAAATTATATATTCATTTCTCAATTGTAATTTAATTTAGTTCCCCTAATTTTACTTATAGTAAAATACTGGAATAATTAGCTGTCCTAAAAATATGCATATCTTATTTACTTTATATTACATATACACAACATTGTGGGAAGAACACCTAGATGGAGAATGTAATTGAAGACAACTATATTATTTACGATAAAGCCAGATTGACTACTACATAAAATAACAATTACTTTAATCGAAGAATGAACTTAAACCGACGATTTTTATTTAAAAATAAAAATAAATAAACAAAATCACTGATGTATGTTGGTGTAAGCATTTTTTAAAATTTTTTTTGAATTTTTAAGCCTCATATTTTTTTATTTTTATAACGTTTTCTTTTTCACCTGTAATTAATAGTTTGATTATTATAGATAAATAGATATTACAGTCAATCTAAGTTAAATGGTGTGCTACTTGAACAAATATTTTGTAGATGAAAATGGCCAGCATAAGGGTATGTGACATCTAATAAATTCTTAAAAAATATTAATGAAAATTAATGCGGTAAAATTACTTAAATAATATCAATGAAGTATTAATGAAATGTTGGGTACTTGCTGATTTGTGTACCTTTTGGCGTTTAATCAACCCTTATACTTAACTTTTTAAACTGTAAGTTTTTGTTAAGGATTGTTTTAAGAATAAATGCTTGAGGTTTTAAGACTAATGGTTGATTACTTAAAGGAATAGTGTAAAGAGAGCGCAATTCACTAGCCGGATAATGGATTACTGTCTTAATCTCCACTTCCTCCACTTATTATCAAGAGCACTCTAATCTTTGGTAAATATTGAAGGTTATAATATAAACTGGAGGTTATTTAAGAACGAATCTATTTTACTTGTATACGCTAGTTTTAATCTGTTCACTGTTATTTTAGTGTTCTGTCTGATGAGGTTTTAGGTCTTAATTGGCTGTATGGATGGTAAATCTTATTCAACATTCATGAATCTCTAGTGGAATAGGATAATGCCTGTTTTTGTTTATTTTACAGAAAATAGATGTAAAAACTGAATTGCTCAAGAACGAATAACGTATGTTTTGTTTTTTAAATAGTGATCTAAATTAGCATGTGATCAGGTTTATGACAATAACGAATAATTGCAAAAAAATTCTAATTTGATATTTCGTTTAATGGAATATCAGAGGATACCACAAAATCGTAGTAGTACTGTCGTACCAAGGTCAATATCGGAAATATCACTTTACTGAAGCGTTTTTTAAGTTTTGAAGATCATAATTTTTTGTATTATGTTGCCACCTGTGTAAAAATGGAACATAATTTCCAAATATAAAGAAAAACCGCTGACCGAAGTGGCATTCAAGGAATAGATCCTTACTTTGACATTTTCTCGAAAATGACTCCTACAACGGTCTATACGGTTTCGGAGAAGGATTATTTGTTAAAATTTCCGATCTGTGGTCCTTTGTTTTACTTAATAAATTGTTCACTTCCTCCAAAATGGCTTATATGAATTTTTGTAAACTTCGTATATTTAATATACACACACATAGATTTATAACATCTTTGTTTGTTTTTTTTTTAAATCATTTTTCTAGGACAATTAGGTTTAGGGGCAGGTTCCTGGATTTTTTGGGTTTGGTTGGCATCTATGTTAGGAGTAAAGAATTGTTATTACCAATTTTTCGATAGTATCGATAGGAATTACCTAAATGAATACTTTTATAAAACAATGTACTTTTGCTGAGTATTGTTACTTAAAAATTGTCACTAATTTACGGTTTAAAACTATGGAATGTAAGAATTACGTGTGAAGCAAATGTTCGGATTTTGAAGTAAATCTATGAGACAGAACCTTGAGAATCGTAAAAAAAAAAGGTGCAATTTGTTTATTCCAGATTGTTATTAATTTTCCAGCTGTAGAGAATTTGTTCATACGCCATTTTTATTTTATAATATTAATAACCAACCCTTTAATATCAATTTACCTCGGTCGGATGATCAGAAATATTGTTTTGTTTAAAAAATCCATTAACAAATTGAGGCAACAGAGTGTATTGCTGTTAATAGTTTGAGACAATCAAGTCTGCAGCGTGTTTTAATTGCAACGCCTAACCTAAAAATAGCATAATAGTTATTAATACGCATTTTTCGATCATGATCATATCGATAGGAATTACCGTCCGCTTATTGAATACTTTTATAGAACAATGCACGTTTGCTGTTAGTATTGTTTACTTAAAAAATTGTCAGACGATTTTCTCTTTATAATTTTTAAGGTTTAAAATTATTCATTTTCTTCTTTCAAATCGAATTTCAGAAAAATATTAATTCTCATTAACACGATACAATTTGTAAAAGAGACATTTCACGGAAATCACGTTTTAAAAAGCGGAGCCTTCCTAGATAATTTAAATAGAAATTATAAATCAACGAGTACATAATCCAGTTCTTTCCGAACTCTAAGCAGTGTCGCCGCTATATTCTTGTTCATAATAAATTGTCGTACCCCAGCTGCATTTCTTCAACAGTTTTAATTTTATAACTACTTTTCTTATATTACAATTAATTTAATAAATTACATTCTACATTTTGTAAAATTACAGAAAAATGTGGCCCATTTATAAGGGTAAAATAATTCCTTTCTGAGAATGTACCTATTATTCCCTTTTTATCTCTCAACATCCCTAGATTATTTGCGATTTTACAGAATATGTTTTGCTCATTTTTTTTTGATCAGTCGAGTTTCTTTTTCATTTGACTTAAAATGATGATTGCGCGCACAGTAAATACTTGTATATTTAAAGCGTTACTTATGAAGTAGTTTTTAATTTAAAATTTACGGGAAAGACCCATTATAAAGTTAATTTGAACACTTATAATATATAAAGTAATAATGCATAATAATAATTATTGTTAATCATACAGTTTATAATTTGTGAGATAGATATAAACGTAAAATAAGTTGCTACTGTGCAGTCTAAAAGAATGTGAATAACAATGTACGAGATTTTGAAATAACTTGCGAAATGTTTGCATTCCATTCTTGGAAGAGGGATGCTGTATAGCAAGGAAGTTCGCTAAACTCATCATTCTAGATTGGCCAGAGTATATATGGTGATCAGTCTGATTAAAAGGGCAGGTCTAGAGGGTGAGCTTTAGAGTGAGGGGAGCCACAATAGATCCAAAGGGTTCGCAGTGGCCGTAGGCCTTGAGGCCGCCCTAGTCTAATCGAATCTAATCTAATATATCGTGATTGTGTCATCTGAGTTTAAGAAATTTAAGGAGAAATGAGAAAATCGGGACAGTTAGCCTTGTTTTGAATTAATTAGGAAAGGAAATCCACATCAGCTTTTTAACTTCGAGAACTCAATAAGGAATGTCAGACGGAAGTTCTTCATAGTTGAGATCCACTCTAAGAAGATGGTCCTACTTTATATCAAAGTGCTTCGGGAGCTTATTTAGAATTAGATCTAGAGGCTAACAGTCCTTATAACATAAGCGACCCTTTGACGGAGCCTTACTTATAAATAGGTATAAGCTGACTTATCACAAGGATAAAATACAAAATTAGAAGACACTTGATATTGAAGTAAGCTCCAGTCTTTCAAAGAATAAAGTCCAGTTAAAACGACTTCTTACTGATTTACTCAGTGGGTCCATTTATCTCGAGAGCCGAGAGCCAAAAGAAAAATTACACATAAACCTTCGCAAAGTGGATATTTGCTGCTTAGATGCGAGTAGAGGATGCTTCAGTGTTAGGTTCAGTCTAGCCAACGCAGTGTTGCCGTAAACTTCATTTTCATTCTCAAATTTACTTCCTGTTTGAATCGTCATAGTTGTGTGGAGAAAGGATTAATCAAGACATTGGTTCTTTTCTTTAAAACAGCTGACTCTAAATAGATCTGTACAATCGTAAGTCTGACTCTAAATCATATGGAACACACTCCCAAATCCTCTCATATATTTATATAAATTCTATAGTAAACTACAGTATACACAGACGAAGAGTGGAAATTACAGTTTTACTTAATGTAACGGAAATGTTTCAAAATAGAAACTACGGTTTTTGTTTTGCGAAAAATTGTAAACATTCTAAAAAATAATTGCAGTCGGACATAATATTGTAAGATCGGTAGAGGAGAGAACTCGTTGTAGTAATAAATTTTAATAATAATAATCGTAATAATAAAACAATTATTATTTCTTTTTAAAATGACTTAAAAAAAAAAAAATTGTACTTACAATGATCGTACAAAGTCGTCAAACGGGACCGTCTTTAGAGGACCACTTGTCTTATATATGAGCGACCGAGGGGTGCTTGTAGGGCGCAGGCTCCCGCCCTTCGGCACCTACCAACAATCGGCGGGAGTTCCTAGTATTAGAGGGAAACTCTCTCTCTCTCTCTCTCAATCCGCCCTTCTCTTTCAGTCGCACTACCATCCCTCCTCTACTGGTTACACCAAAAAATTCTTCTTATCGCTAAATGCTTGCGAATAAGAAAAGACTAATTTTACGCCAATTTAAATACTCGAAGGAAACTAATAATCTGAAGTAAATTCACCAATTATAAATGCATAGTTTATTATGAAAATAGATAGAAGTAATAATTTTTTTAAAAACCTCTTTGTAATTGCAAATGCAGGTATGCAACACTCCGAATGTTAATACACGGCCAAGAGTGGTTTGACAAAAAAGGTGTTATTTGTTTCGAAAAGTCTTTAGTCAAAGGCTAAGTACATTTTCATTCTAAACCTTCTCCAATACTTGGCACATTTATTTGAGATATGTTCATCTAAAATGCTAAATTTCCATTAAGAATATAGGAAGAATAGCTGCCAGTTTCAGTCATGATATTATATTTATTATGCCGAGCTTTCGACCCAGGGTCTAGGTCATCTTCAGGGCTGTTGAACATATTTACCGATCACACTCAGTCCCATGAACAGACAAGACAGAAGACACACCAACCCTGTAATGTGAAAATATTACTTTGTAAACTAGGTAAATAATTTTTGTAAATTTTGTTACATTATACATATTCATTTTAATAGAATTAAATATGTTCCACTGCCCTGAAGATGACCTAGTCCCTAGGTCGAAAGCTCGGCGTAATAAATGTATCAAGACTGAAACTGGCAGTTATTATTTTTACATCCTATTGAAACCATTAATCAGTCACCAAAAATAATGAACAGTAATTAAGAATATATTTGATTTATGGCGTTTCTGAGGGTAGGTTTTGATTCACTGAACCTTATAGGTTATGTTTCCCTCTTTAACGTGTCATTTTAGTCAAATGAATGATCCTGTACTTTCTTTTTCTTGATTTAAAGCGCACTATCTCGGGGATTTTGTGCCTAGAACCTATTTGTGTTTTCAGCTGATCTCCCCAGTCAGTGGTTCTTCGTAAATCGGCGGACTGTGCGGCGCTAAATAGGCCCCTGGGATGCAGGAGGAAATTTAAGGAAAATGAACTGGTCACACTATAAGTAGATTTTTGTGAGTTGCAATCCAGTACAGGTAACCTCTGAGATAAACCCTTTTTCTACTTAGATAGTAACGAAATCTTTGTTTTCTTTTATGTGCATTTTTTATTGAGATATTCTTTCACTGTTTTCAATAAGAACAATTGGGAACACTGACCAGTTATACCCAGGCAATGAATCTTTCTCACCCTGGCACTCAGGTAGTGAAGTCTGCTTTTTGGGGAAAACCACCAAGAGGATGGCTTCCTCAAATTAAGAGAATCAGGGATACCATGAAATTTCTACAACATGTGGGGGCCGGTAGTCTGGGATACAAAACTCCCTGATGTTGAATGAACTTCCTCTGCAGCACCCCTCTGCACATATTCCAAATTTAACAAATATTAAGTGTCCCAAAGAGTCACTCCATCCCTGGTAGGTAACTAACCAGGCTGAAAAGCTTTCCACTGGAGTAGAAGCCGAAGATTAGGGATACCACTCTATTGGTGAAAATAATTAAATATTCTTCAAAAATTCGGAGTTCAAACTTGAGAACTAAAGTCAAGTGAGTTGACACCAGAGTGTTTCTCAGTTGTCCGATTACCAAGATCTTAAGGCAGACTATGAGAATTGTAGTGTAAAAGGTCTGTTGTAAACACAGTGTTATGTGTTAAAACTTTTCAAACTCAGGGGACTTCAAACCGAATTGCCAGTAAAACTTAAAATGGAAACTCTACATGTTTGCAGTAACTTCTTAGAAGAAAAATAACGGATTGTCCTAGGAAGATTAGCAGAGATGCAGAACATGTATTTCTAGTGCCGTAATAATTCGAGTAGTGTGCAACACTGGGTAAAGATGCACATTTGTCATCACTTGTGTTTACTTTAATTTGTCTTGGGATGCGCACCAACTAAATGGCTTTCCACTTAATCCTGTATACGTCATTGTGCTTACAATAGATTTAAGAAAACAATCAAACAGCACTCGTAAATTTAATCAGCTTAAAATATGTAAATCTCGATTGTCGACTAAAACTGTCGTCTTCATCTGTTAGCAGAATAAGTAACGATAACAATAATAATTACGCCATAGTTTATATTGTTTTAGGGAGGGGAACTCACGTCTAAGTCTGTTGGTGAGAAAACATTACATCCTGTTTATCTTACTGCTAGATACAATTTTTGTTTCCTCTGCTTAGTTTCTTTCTATTATTGTAGATGGTGTCCAGGGTTGCTGATATGGGGAAGTTCCGTCTGGATTGGAATTATATCTTGCAGTCGGTCATCTACAATCTCCATGTCTGGACTGTAGTATATTGTCCAGAAGTAGAAAAATTTCCCAACTTTTCTGGAAAAAGTTTTTTTTTTTAGAAAAAAAAATCTGTTATGGACAACTCACATGACTTCCTCTTATTAAGATTCTCGAGATGCTGAACTACACATTATGACTCATACATCAGAGTGACGTAAAACCCAATATTACCCTTACAAATCATCCTTGAGGTGGTTTTGACTTTGTGAGCAAGAATGGCGGAGAGCACGTTGTCTGAAAAGAACTTGAGACTAGACCTACCAGTAAAATAGAGAAAGAATGACATTGTAGGAGGATATCATGACGCAAATTGAAGATCAGTAGTGGAACTCTTCGGCAAGATGAAGTGAATTGCAAGTTCTCAAGAAAGTATTTCTTATCTGGTTGTAATCGTCGATGGCATCTTTTAATTAATCACTAACAATGAAAAAAACAAAATCTTATTTTATCTTCCTATGACAGGGTTTATTGTTTTTATCCCACTATTGTTAATTCGTTCTACAAAAATAACGTTTTACGAAGAGTAACGTTATATTACCGGAACCAGGGGACCACGAAGCGGACTCTTCCGCAAAAAACTAGAAATAGAAATACCTTACCTAGTAGAAAAAATAATATTTGTAAAGTATATATGATGTGTTGTTCCTCAATTAAACTTATATAAGATAATTATATAACAACTGCAATAAGTGAAAGATGGATTTAGGGTTTCTTACGTTAGATCTTTATTTCTATTATTGTGTTCTACATGATTTTATTACCTCCTTACCTCATTTACTACCTTATTTATTACCTTATTTTATTGAAAGTTTAATTACTAAAGCTGGCGTTATTAAACTGCCCTACATACCTGCCCTACTGAACAATAAATGCATAACACAAAAGAAAACTATACAGGTGTGGCAGATGCATTTTTAAAATATATATATGCATCCAAGATCACAATAAAAAGAGAAAACAAATAGCAAGATGCAGTCGACTGAAATAAAGCTGAGGGTTAATAATTTTTTTTTTTTTTAAATAAAATAAAACTTTAAACTAGGTGCCGCCTATGTGTAAACAAACATATATGTTATGAACTAAAAGAGGACATTTAAAAGCATTTAAAACAAACAGCACTTTTTTTTTTTTAAGTACGAGTATGTAGTTCCATTTAAATTTGTGCTTATTGCCCGAATGCTTTATTTAAATCGAAGTTATTTTTTTATTTTGATGCGTGTATGAGCACTCTTCCTAGAAGGGTGTGAACACTATCTCAAAAACCATTACTAAATGTGGTGCCCCTCCTGAAACTTGAAGAAAATATTTACGATGTTTCAACAAGAGGATGTCTATTACTTAATAGCAATCTGTAATTCTGTCAGCTGGATCCAGTGCCTCTACACTCTCAATAAGAGATGCTATCTCTTGGCCTTGGTAATAGGAAATTTGGCAACTGAACTGACCTCTGATTTTATATACGAGGAAATACTACATATATGTATATTAGGGGTATTGAGAATTTTAATTTTTTTTTAGTATATTTCGAAAAAATTAATAATGTAAGTTGCTCATATGATACTTTTTTAATAATATTCATAATTTTAATACTCGTAAACATCTAGAGTCACAATAAATTCGATTGTTTATTATCAATTCAATTCGATTAATCACTTGATCTGTATTATAAATGATCTCAGCAGTTGTTCAAGCGATAAAAAATTTATAGGAGCCCTTCGTAGAAAATAATAAGTGAAAAAACATGTTGATTAAAGTTTTCTTGCATTAGGAAACTTTAATGCTGTGATTTATGTATTTATAAGAACAAAACTCTAAAGATTTATTTTTATGATATAATAAAAAATATTACATGCTAGCACAGTTTATATATATATAATATTTAAGTATAAAATACACTGGTCTGGACTAAAACCAATTGTGTTTGCAACCTCCCCCATGGTTTCGCCTGTCGCTTGGGAAATAGCTGTATGGCGCGAGCCTCTAATATTTAGCGACGTGATTTGTTTCTTATTGTGTTTACGTAACCTGCTCACTCTGTGTAAACCTCCTACTCGTTCCTCAAATGAAAGTATAACAATAAATATTGAAAAAAAGAATTGTGTTAATATTTTTTTTTTCTCAGTTTATAAGAATTTCTGAGAGTGACGTGTTTTTTTTAGTTTCAACACTGAACTTTATCGTCTAAAAAAAGTTTATAATTTGTTAGTAATGCTTGAAAGAAGTTTTATACAGTTTAGTGGCAAATCATATCAGAATGTAACCTTATGAATGTAATTAAAGATTATTATTTACTTTTACTCATTATCCTACCAAAAAGTGAATGTCAAGTAATCTGTTACAAGTGAAAGAAGAACAATATCTAGGCTTAAGACAAATACTTCATCCAAATCTGTGGCTTCCCTTATACTATCCGAAATATTGCTTTATTAGATTTATAAAATGTTTTATTGCTTTATTATAACTACTAAGCAATAATAACTTTCAATTCGTGTTTCCATGAGTAAGTAAAGCGTCTAAGAATTATATCAAAGAATAAAGTTTTTCGTAGCCTCTTTCATTTACGAACTTGAGCATTCCTGTTTGTTTTTACTGTTTGATATTGTTGAGAGCCGAAGATTAGCAACCCTCCTCCGTGAGTTGTAAAAATGAGGTATTATTTATTTTTTTCAACTTGTGTAGTTCATGCCTTGTGCTACAGGAGGTAAATGAATTTTTTTTTTAAATTATAGTATGAATGTTAAACGGAGAATATGACCTTAATCGAAAACGGAAGTTAAGCAGACATTTTTCCTCTTAAAAAAGACAAATCCCTCGTTTCTTTATTCACTTAAATTTTGAGGAAATTTTTTTATGTTGACTGATTTTCAGAGTGATTTTTAAATGACTCATTGAAGAGTCTTAATTTGTCCATCTTTATTGAATCGTATTACTGTATTGTACCCTTTGAATTTTATATCACGTCTAAGCAGATTGCGTTTACCTGAACATAAAGGCCATTGTTCATTTTTTAGAGTATCCATTTCTGATTTGTTACCTATTTTGATTTAAGTTAAATTACTATAGTTGAAATTTCACATAACCTTTAAATTTCCATAATTCATTTTTTATTATTTTACCGATTGCAAATTTCTGTAATTTTTCAACGATACTTCTGATCGATTAATTTTAACCTCTAACTTGCTAACAAAACTCAGCGTGGTGGTAACACTTAATTTACAATACTATTTTTCTTAGGTTTCTCATTTTAAACTACACTGTTTATATACATACATACTTATATCATATGCAAAAAAGAAATTACTTTTTCTGCCTCAGAGGACTTGGAACACTAATATTTTCTGTGGAAAACTCGAAGCAGAATGCGAACTTGATAAAAAAAAGAACAAAAGAAAGAGATCATCTTTAGGTTTGAGGAGATGAACTCAAACACTAACTCTCTTGTCATCTAAATTAAAAATCCAAGTCGGCTGGAAAAGTTATTATTTTTCCTTTCACTCTGTTGGAGAATTAGAAAATTAAAAAAAAAAACTCCTATAAGAAAGTATTTTCTTGAGATGGAAGTAGTAGCTGATATCGCTGTACCTGTAATTTTTCTTTACAAAAAAAATTAAAATTAATGGAATTTAAATAACCTGAAGTGAGGTGAGTTAATGATTTATAACAGTAATAACTTTATAATTTTCTTCTATTTCAAAGTTTATATTTTTTAAAAAACCTATTTTTATTGAGAATCAGCTGACCGTAGATTCTATTTCCCTTGATAGATATTTTTATTTTCTATCCGTTTTTTGGGAAACCTTATCATTAATGTGAAAATGTATAGAATGTGCTGCCCAACTAAAAACCCCTCTTGGTCCTTATAGGTACAAAAACAGTACCAAAAAAAGTAGGGAAGTCCGGGACAAAAAATCTAGATCGAACATCGATCACCTAACTCCAGTTCGGGGAGCTTAAAATCTGTGTGCCGCTTGTCATAAATTAGGAATAACTGGATATGCCTGGCGATGTACAATGGCCAAGCATCTTGACTGATGGGTCAGGAGATTCTACGTGTTTTCAGCTGTGGAAACATGTTTATAGTGTACGTATGTTTGTATATAGTTGCATATTCATGTGTATATGTCAAATAGAGAAGTACTAACATTTACATTCACTATATTCCCTATCAAGATAATTACAATTGAATATTGAATTGTTAGGTATAATTTGTTGTAAATTTGTGTTAATATAATTTGTTAATTTTAATTATACTGATTCCAACCATAAAATTTATTACAGTATAACCTAATTCAGCCATATCACACTGCTCGTGATGTATTTACCTGGTATCACTTTTTGGACTTTGACTCGTCTTCATATTGCTAATATCGTACCAAGCCTTAAAGATTTACGACAGAAAATGTTCTGCACAGATATACTACTACTACATTGCTACACCTTCTCAAGAGGCTTGCCACAATAGTCAACAAGCTAAACAGGAATGTTTTAATTGGAATATTAAAATAAATCCAACTACAATTGAGATTGTTCTGTTTCACCAAGCTCAGGCCGCGTTGTGTCGGACAAATAGGTTGAAATACCTTGGAGTGAAATATCTTGACCACTTGGGCAAGGCGACCATGTTGACATAGGCCTAAACTTGGTACGAGCAGTATTTCAAAATCTGTATTTTCCAATTTTGAACTGAGTGTAGACTCATCAGCAGTAATCGTCCCTAAGTTTAATTGTTTAATTAGAAGAAAGTTATAGTTGACCCTAAGGGTACGCAATTTTCTTTTTACAATATCTTTGTATAAACAAATATAATTGCATTTCTTCAAGGCCATGTTCATGAGATAATGAATTATTTGAACTTCATTCGGTTCATCGTCAACTATGGTCAATAGGGTGATCCATTCTCTGTTCATCACGTAAACAGGTTAACTAACGAAAATTCAGAATAATGTGATCTTTTAAAAACAACCATCACCCAAATATCTCTCGAAAGTTTATAGGAATTCAGCATCCAGGAAGTCATTAAAATGATTAAATGGCCTTAATTAAAAAAGGGGTTCATTTTAATCACATGGTTTTTACTTTTCTGCTAACATTTTAGTAGTTCTTTCAAGTTATAAATAAGGATTTGTTGATAATAAACTTGTAATTATCTATCTAAAGTATATTGGATTATCCTAAGTGCATGATTTTCTTATTTTCTGTTCTCTGAGATAATATATTAACTAAAATAGAAATGATGTGACCCACTTGTAAGAGACCAGTTTCCAACTATAAGGTTAAATAGTTGAGTACATGAAATATGTTTATTTTACGCATAACCTCCAATTTCTTAGGATGCTTAAAAAAAAACTAACACCAGAGCTCACTTCTAAGGTCACTGAATTGGTAATGCAAAACAAAGTTGTCGAAGTAAATATTGTGAATAGGATGGGTGTTCAAAACAGCTGAGGTGTGAGTCGATGACAATATCTAATTAAAATATCACTCCTTTCAAACACTAAACCTTCAAAAACAGCTGGTGATTGCCAATTAAACTTACTGGTGACATGAACAATAACAATTAACATAAACAGCCAGTAACCTCTTCCCAAGCAATAATGTTGATACTTTACTTTCTTAATAGAAACTTGGCTCGAAGAGTTTCTCATTAAACTTTCTAATTGTTTTCTATTATAGAATTTCATTTAAATTTGCAACAAAAATTACGATACAAATAACTGTCGTTATAATTATTTGATTTTGTGACAGTTTTTAGATTGACATGTAACTTTATCGAGTCCTTGTTATTATTAAAAGTAATGCACAGCAAACAATGTCACATTGTAGCCTTAAAGTATTTTAGTTTATTGTTAAGACTTCCAAATTATTTTGTGACTGTTCTCTAAGGGCTTTGCTCACGTTTAGCATCTTAATAATTGTTTCTATTACAGAATTTCATGTAAATTCTCTTAAAAAAAAGTATGAAGCTGATTTATTTAAGTTTCTTCAGTTAAAACAAATTAGATTTAAGAAAATATTCTTGATATGTACGAACGTTATATACCATTTAAGTACTGTCATGGGAACTTACAGGAAGTGAGTGAAGAAAATAGCGTAAGAGAAGATAAAAATAAAAATCCATCCTAAGAAGGATACAATCAAGGTTATATTTTTGTATTTAAACAAAAAGCAAAAAATTTGCATATTTAGGTAAAAAAAATATTCATAAGTATTTAATTTGACTCTTGTAAGATTATTAAAACGAGGGTATAGTTGGTGGAAAGAGTTGTTAAAACAAGTTGATATGAACTATGCCGAAGGACCTGCTGGGTGACTTACCAGAGTTTTCCATTAGGGCTGGCTGTGTCCTGTCCCAGATAAAGGTAGTGCACGTTTAAATCCACTCATTTTTTTTTAATGAGATGAAACTATTTTTCAGTCAGTTTTTTTAAAATAATATTAATACTTTCTGTGTTGAAATTTAACATTTTATTTTTTTCTTAAACGTTTTCTTTTACGGAAAAAGTTTCAATTTAATTCCGGTGACATGAACAATAATAATTAATATAAACATCCAGTAACCTTCCCACATGCGATAATGTTATACTTTATTTACTTTCTTAGAACTAGTGATATTTGAAGAATTTAAAAATTAACCTAACCTAGTGAAAAAAAAATAGTTCAACAGTAAAATACTACGTCTTACAATAGTGTGAATTAAATTCAAATTACCTGTTGAGGATTAAATGTAGTATTTTTTATTTTTATCCAATCCTTTGGCTTTTTTTCGACCTTTTATCAACTTGCATCCCTGTTAAGCTCAGCTTTCACCGGAAATGATTATTTTTTATTGGCCCCACAGTACTTTTGCACAATCGTGCGTTCAACTAAACGAATGAATCTACTCGTACACGCCATCTTGTGGAACTATTTTTCAGGTAGTCTTATCAATTATTTTAATACGTTCAAAGTAATACATCATAAACAAAAACTTTTTTTTACAAATAAGTCGTTTATCTTTCGCTTTGTATCTGCAAAAGAAAAGTTGAATATTTTTGGTTGAAGGACGATTTTAAGTAGAATTGAATATTAAATATTACCTACATGTTATTTCTGTAGCATTTTCGAACTATTTTTAGCCGAGGTAATAATTTTTTAATTGATTTTTGTAATTTTTTTTTTTTACATTTTTTGTCACTAGCAGTTGATTGTTTATCAGTGTTAAATCCTGTTTAACTATTCTCATTTATTTTACTTCTTGAACTTCTATTGTTTATTTAAAATATTTCTGTGAACTTTTTAGGCACGTAAATAAAAGGATACTATTTTTAAATGCATAGGTTTTTATTTACTCTTATAACATTTGAACATTTATATATTTTTACATAAAAAATATAACATTTTAGGCAACATTTTCACAAACAATTAAAATGCATGACTAATTATTAACTTCATAATACATTATTTAGCCTTTAGCGGTTAAGACTATTACATGATAGCATAGTTCTAGTAGGTAGATTGATTTCTTATTTGTTTATTGGCGGAACGAAGAAATAGGCGCAAATCACGTCAAGTTTGATTATGTCGCTCAATCAATTTATCGCAATTATTAACTTCCAAATGACAAATTTTGTATATTTTTGTCGAGTAAAACTCTGAAATTGTAGAAATACTTTATGTTGAACACTTTCAAAGATAATTCTAATAAGAATTATTAGATTGTATTTTTCAATCAAATTTATCTTATTTGATGAAATTTGTTTTTCATTTAAAAATTATTTAAATTTATTATTTGTTTTAATTATTGCAGATACATATATTATTTTTTTTTATTAATTATACTTTTATCAATTGTAATAGTTCTTTTTCTTTAACTTCTTATTTGAAGTTTACTAGACTATTAATTTTAATTTGCTCGAATAATGTTGATTTTCAGACTAAATCTCGTCGATGCTGAAGTACAGGTAGCAAAACTGTTTATCGCCATCATGGTTATTCGTGATTGAAGTTTGCCCCTACTCTGTTTATAATCTATAATGCAAGAATTTTAACTTTGCAAAATAGTATTATTAAATGAGTTTCATTTATTCACAAAATAATGTGTTGAACAATTTTGTAAAGATTTTTTATAAATTTATTACAAAAAAGTGTATTAATAATTAAAAAAAAAAATTTATTAAATTGTATTTATTTTTCCTTCTAAAACCTTTAACCAATATGAAAAAATTGGTTATAAAACAAATATAATTGATAATATAGTATTAATCTGTAAAAATACTGAAGAAAATACGAAGATAGATGTCATTCTAGACAAGATGTATTTGCAGTGATGAGCGACAGCGCATTGTCATTGCCCATATGATCTCTTAAGTCGTAGACTAAATAGAATTCGTTTAACGTACATTATATTTAAAGGTCTAGCAGTGCTACCTGGTGGCAAATATTTAAACTACTTTTTATCTGTTAGGTGGCGCTCTTTGACGGATTTTGTTGCAACTAACCTTTTTTACGTTTTCCATTTAAATACTCTTTTTTTTAAGCACTTTCTTTCGCATTTTTATTAATTTAGGTATACATTTTTTTTTCCAATAATATATAAAAATTGAGTCAATGTAAAAAGTAGGTATCTAGATTTTTTTAAATCAAAAGTTTCTTTTTATTCTGCTACTAAATATTACATTTTTTTTTCAAATATGTAAGAGTAAAAAAAAAATTAATGTAAAATGATTGTCGAAAAAGAATAAATGTTGTCCGTTTAAAATGAATAAATAAATAAATTTGGCATGTTTGTTCTTTAATTCATTTTTATCGAAATGCCATCATAAATAATAATAAAACGAGATAATTGGCCAGATTTTGTAAACAATTTGTGAGAAACCTCAAGCAAATGTTACACACTTAGGTTATTATTTCGTTTATTTTATAGGTTTGTCTAAATTTATTTATAATTCTTGAATATAATAACAGGAATTCTAATAGAAACTTGAAATTTGCTTTATTATTTTTTTCTGAACTGCTCATCAATACTCGTAGGTATTTATATTACTTTACTATTTTATACATTTTTATGATCCATAATAAAAATTTCATGTGAAAATGTGTTCCGCAATTCCAAAACAAATGAGTCCCTCTGGATTAGTTGAATGCTAAATGGAATGGGTTTTAATAGTAAAACATAATCTACAACAAATTTGTAATAATGTATAAAAAAAACCTGATTGGCAGTATACAAAATTTTCAATAATAAATAATAGTTAAAATAAAATAAAAAACATTTAATATTACAATTCATTAAGTATTTTACAATTTAATGAGATCTTTACAACCATATGCATTGTTCTTTTTGTAACTTTGAAATCATTTTGTAATTCAACAAAAATAAAACTTGCTAAATCAGAAACAAACAATGGTTTAAATAAATACAAACTATACAAGTTCCCAGCAGTTAACTTTGGGTAAGAAGATTTAGGAAGCACTTTAAATATGGCGAAATAGATTTATATTGTACATAAATATTTTTAATGAAATATATATAAAAAAAAAAAATTTAAACACTAGTCTCTCTTTTATCTTCGTCGGGCAACTGCAATGGTATCTTAAGACGACCTGGCGGTGGTGACATGTCAGGCGCGACAACTGCGTACAGATGGGAACTGCGACTAGACTGATCTGAAGTTAGATCTCTCAGGGTGCAATCAGTAGCCGAATGCGCTTCTGAAACTATACAGCTACAACAGTCTGATGCCACTGATGCGTATCTGTGAAGGTTTAGGAATTAATTGTTTAGATATTATCATTTATAGAAGGATGACAAGAAGTTGTGTGTTATCCTTTTACCTGACACTGCCATCATTATTTAGTATGGGTTGTGTAACGGCTTCACTGTCGGCGTTACTTTCAGCACCGATCACCAATCTTTCATTTAATGAAGGTCCCCAACGATTTCTTTGCTGTTGATTGATCTCGTCCACACCCAGAATGTTCCTATCGTCAGAACTGATCGTATGTAAAGGTGTTTCCACATGGATGTTAGTGTTGTTCACTTTAGAACCCAAATGGAACAATTCTGAAGTGTCCGGCGAGAGTGCCGAAGCGCTTCCATCGCCTGCAGCTCTTCGATTGCTGCCCAAGTTGTTCCTTTTTCTTCTCTGGTTTTTCAACAATCGCTAATCAGTTACTTTGGGGGCGGGGGGGTATTGATTGTATTAAATTTTGTAATAAGAACTTAAAGATATGTTGGGCGTAGTTTCTGAAAACTATAATTTTCCTTTTGTGAAATTAGCTCTCATTATGTGGCTAAGATATGAAACTATGATCATAATGGGTGCGTTCCATTAAGCGCTCACAACGATCAAAATGTACCTTCAGACGTTCCACTAATGAACGACCGCGGTCGTAGTGGTCGTGGCGAAACCGTCACTAATGACGTCATTATTTTCGCTCACGCGAAGCTCACAACGCCCCCCACCTTAAAGAGCTGGGTCGAAGTGGGCGTTCAGAAATTTGGCGCAATTTTTTAAAAGAAAAGATGGCGACCGAAAAAATTATATCAGGTAAATGAAAGTATTATCTCATTTAAATAATTGAATGCGTTTCTCGAAAGTCTACAAAAAAATAATAAAATGAAAAATTACTTATCCCTTTATGTAACTTTGTAACTTTAGTATGTACTAAATCACTGAATAACGACCAATTACACTTTGATAGTTAATAATAAGTGGCTTAAGTTTTCGCTTTTCACCATTGCGATTTTGTAAAATTACATTCCACTCTTCATCGGAACTAGATGAAGAACTTTCTAAAGCATTATTACGTTGCATTAATAAATATCCAACCGTTGCCACAAAAGACATTTTAATTTTATAAATACTCCACTAAAATGTAATATAAAAAATTGAATTAAAATATAAGTCAACTTTACCATTAATTAATAAAGTTTATTACAACTGCTTATAAATGGGGTTAAAATTAAAAAAACAACCTCTTCAAGCTTCTGACTTAGTTTCGAGGTGGCCATTTGTAATGTTTACATGAACGGTTAAAACGCCCCATAGTCCATTCCAATAGGGTTTTCGATTGTAACGTTCGCAAGTGCAAGTGGAACGCACCCAATGTCGAAGAACCAAAGACCTACACCCAACAAAGCTAAGAAAAAAAAAAGGGCAAGAATCCACAAAATATTTATAAATAAAGCAGAAGATAAGATAAAACAATCATATACATAATTCATTTTTGGAGTGGTGCAATGCACCAACGTTTCACCCTAGTGGCAGAAGAGGCCTTTCTCAGCCATCAGAATTTCTTCTTAGTCAAATTTTATTCATTACCTTAAGAATAAGAAAGCCATACTTGCCGATGATGTGGCCACATTTTTTTTTACATTCTCCTGAAAAAGGATACAATGCAAACCAGCTAATTTCCTCGTTCAGAAAAATAATACTTTAAACTGGGCTACTTAAAGCGTTACTTTGGTCCGTGATTTTTATATTGCACCCAAAATACAAGTACGTTCAAAATTATGGTTTAATTTTAAGAAGAACTGTAAACAGAATTTGAGTTTACCTAAAATTGAACTTTTCTATCCACAAAACTAGATTTTTGGCTGAAATTTGATGTAGACAGTCAGCTGGACATACTTTCAAGGCACTCAATTTATTTTAGATTAATATTTGCTGATTGGGTAATAAATACGATAATATTTTTTTATTTCAGCTGTAAGACTGATAATTCGTTGAGAATTACACACGTAAGTAGTTTAATCAGCTCTCTTTAAACTTACAAATAGACCGCATAGATAAATTAAATGGATGTTTTTATAAAACAACTTGTACTCAAAAACTTTTGATAATAACTAATAGTTTCAAAAGTAAAGTCATAACTATGTAGATATCTTCCAGTAGTCATAATAGACGAAGTTAGATCAAAATAATAACAGTGAAAAACTAATTTAATAATAACAAAATAACTATAGTAACCTGCTTTTTGAAGAACTTTCTCGCCACAATACTTTGATGTGGATTGTAAAAGGAGTTTGGTTCATTGACCACATTATTATGATATTGTCTTCGGTGTAAATCTACAAAATTTGTCTTATTCAACATGATCTCCTGTGCAGTATGCAACGGTTGAGTGACGACAGCTGGCCGAGGACTTATTGATTTTCTATCACTGTTAATAGTTCTTGTCTCATTGGAATTTATTATCGGTGGAATACTAACATCTGTAACATTTCTGCATCTGTAAATCAATAAGGATTTTGTCAAATATAATAAAAAAAATTTGTATGCAATAACCTATTTAGATAATACTTGATTGATTTCTAAAACAAATGAATATTGATTTAAGAAATACATATTTTCAGTGGTTACAGTAGAAATAGAATTGTCGTGAATAAGCTAAGTTCAATATTAAATATACACAAAGAAAAAGTTAAAGTGATAACAGTCTTGGAAGGTTACATAGTGTAACCAAAAAGTGAAAACTATGTAAATCAATAATAATTTATCAAATAATACAATGACTTGTTTAGATAATATTGATTGATTTCTAAAAGAAATGAATATTGATTTAAGAAATTCTTATTTTTGTAGTTTACAGTGGAAATTGGGGTCAGAATTCTCGTGAGTAAGCTAGTGATAGCAGTCTTGGAAGGTTACATAGTGTAACAAAAAAAAGTGAAAACTATTATTATAAGATTCTGGCTCAGATAATCGAGTCACATCTGTCGGAAAAATGTTTTATAGAGCATTAAATTAAACAAGAATGTACTCTAGAACATCTCACTTTCTGTAATATGATTTTCAATTAGTGCCATTGCACAATATAGTACACTAAAAACAAGTATATTTTTTGTAGTGACACTTTACAGGAAGAAGAATATTCATCATCCGCTATACTCGCCTGATTTTTTTTTTACGTACCTTTTAATATTTTTAATGGTGAACCATACTGCCCTGACATCACTTCTAGAGAAACAATAGAAGAATACAGTGAACGCGCCCAGAGCAATGGCGAACACCGCGTACAATGAACCAAAGGCTGTCTCTTCATGTGCAAAACCAAACGGTTTAACTACAGACAGTGCAGCCATTGTCCAAGCACAGATGAACAAACAGAAAATTATAAGAAACGCCTTCAGTTGAAGTTGTATAGAGTGTTCCGTGTCTTCAATTCTAGAGCTTGGCGTGACCACACTATGAATGCTAGTCCTGTCGGTGATGGCCTGATTATTTGGCCCGTTAGCACCACCTCCGCCGGCAGCCGATTCTAACAGCTCCAGATCGGTAGCCTGGGTTCCTTCGGACAGTTGGGCATTGGAATCTTTTTTAACAGCTGCTGTACGTACCTGTCAACATTATAATTAACTTTATTGGTAATATTGTTGGGTACTTTATATATTTGCGTTTTCTTTCATCTTCACTATCACGAACTTGCTTTTACTAGGGAGACCTTTTGAACTTCTTCGAAATATTATATGTTTTGAATATTTAGTTTGCGTAGTTATGGTTATTTCGTTTACTTGAAACGACTGAGGAAGACTAAGTAAAAAGTTTGTTTTTGCTTTTATTGTGTCAACCAACCCTTACGATAATTTATATCTACAATCTACTTACAACTAGTAAAGCAGTGGTGAGTATGAACAGTTGTATAGTTGTGGCAGGTAGAAGTACTGGAGTGAAGGCCGGTCTGGGAGCAATTGAACAGTAAGTGGGCGTGACATATCCTGGAGGATTCACAGCACCGGACAGACCTACCAACAGTACTGAAACTCCCCATCCTACCAGATAAAGTCCGGTCAACGGTTGTGAGGATACGCCAACTGCTCCGGTACCGCTTTGACTGCAGTCGCTGGAAATAGAAGTCGTGGGAGCTACTACTCCACCGTCTTCAGCCTTACTGTTGGCACATCTCCTCATCACGCTGTCAATAAAAAGAGTTGTAAATATAGCAATTAATAAATATCAAAGCAAAAAATAATTTCAATCGACTTACTTGATAGTGATGGCCATCCAGAACAGAGAGGTCAGGGTGAGATAATGTAACAGCAATCCCACACACTGACAAATTCTTACATCTTCCGTCTGATAAATTCCGATACTGAAACAAAACAATGTAGATTACAAAAATCTGATGTAAACAACTCTTTCTCTAACTGAAATTCTAAAAAAAAAAAAAGCTTATTTCATTTTTACCAATATTACATATACTGTTTGTAACCAAAATATAACCTTTCACCCCGATAACTACCATAAAACCCAAGGTTTGAATACAGAAATCCATTTTCTTATTCACAAAACTACCCCAATTCATTTATCTGTGTAATTTAGGAATTCAATAATATTCCATGAGTGAATGATTTTTTTTTTTTTAAATATGAGAGTACATTTTTACCTGAACACAATAGATAGCATTGAAAATGACACCCAGCTATTCGCTAGAGCATGTTTCATTTTGTCCGCCATGTTTATAGCCTTCCGACATATAGCATACGTGAAAGCAGATACCAACAGACATGTACTGCTTATGAAGGTTCCAACATATAAGACTGGAGAAGAGAGCCTAGATTTCGCTTGTTCTACACTGCAATTCATAAAATAGAAATTTTAATCATTTAAAAAATGGAAACTAGTTAATTATTAATGATGAAAAATAACGAAAAAACTCACATTATTCTATGACGTCTCATAAGCGGAGCTAGCGTGAAATATCCAAGATTTGTACATTCCGTGATCAGCAGATCGGTGACCAAATGTGATGGTTTGCACGGCTTGGAGTCCCATTGGGAAGCTGATTGGTCCCACCAGGCGGGTGAAGCACCATCGCCTACACCACCCAACGTGACGTAAGCTGGTCCTGATAGATCGCGTACTTCCATACCAACTAGACAATAAACTTTATTTTGTAAAATTCTTGTGCTCAGAGTATTATATTTGTAAATACTTACAAAGAAATAACAATATTAATATAATAATATATAATTAGCTAATGCTTGTAACGAAAATCTCGCTGCCGCGTATTATTTTTTTTGTATTTAGGAAATTTAATTCAACTGTTCAGAAATAATACGACTATGATTTGGTCATATTTCTTTATTATGTTCTGCCGGTCAATATTTAGCTGTGAAAAGCCTGAGAACTTTTCAATTTGCTCCTTTAGGGAAACAGAATCTGGTTTTAGAAATAATTACAACTTTTTAAAAGTACTTTACCTATTTTTGCTCCCACAATTGGTGTAGTAGATGAGGAAATACTTTCATTAATAGGTGGGAAAAGTTTGCCATTATCATAAACAGCAAAAAATATCTGCAAAGTAGCTGATGAACGACCTCTGTGCTCTAATTGACGAAACAATGATTCAGGAATCTGGATGGACGCTTCAACCAGCTGTAAAGTAAAAACAACATAAGTGAGCTCTATAAATAAGATCAACTGAATTAATATTATTTAATTTTTTTTACTTAATAAAAGCCTTTTACCTTTTCATGAGTTAATAGAACTGTACTTTTATTGTTAGAGCACTGGAATAATTTATCACGTTTTCGATCCTTGCCACTCCACCAGGTACATGTTAGACCTAAGAAATTTTCACGGGCAACTCTGAACGTTTCAACAGCAAGATTCCATCCCTGTTAAAAGAAATCCATATTAAATATGTCTACAAACATAATTCAAAATAAACCTATTTACAAAAAAAAAACCTGCAAAAAACCTATATAATCGATTAAGTCAAGTAGCATTTTCGAATGAACGATTCAGTTAGGTGTCGTCGCACCTAAAACAAATATCAATTAGGAAATATATAGGGGGCGATATCCAATTTTCTATATCGAATTTTAACAGGAAATTCACGTAGTTCAATAAAAAAAAAAGAAACTAAAAAATGCAGGAAGCAAAACTTTATATTCCGATTGGATCGCGATTCAGATATATCGATCAAACCCCCCTTAATCGAAATTATTTTACATCGATAATAACGAAAATGGCATCGATTTTCTTCAAATTATTTTAGCCGTACTACTCATGTAGAACATTTTTCAAGGAAAATACAATAAAGGCTTTACTCTGGCTGAATATTAAATAATGCTTTATATATAATTTTAACCAAATAATGGTCGTCGTTGCTAACATTCTAGGCAATCCATTTAATTTGATAAAGGAATTAAGCTTTAGATATAATTGCAAGATTTTATTCTCAGCCTGAAATAAACACACATTATATAAATGTTGATCGATATGTTTAATATAAATAATATTTCTAGAGAAATTCGTTTTAGGGCAATTCTGCGGGCGAAATAAAGGTTTAGCCTACTAAACGGTCTTACAAAAGTGTTTAATATTACTAAAAAATGAATATATTTCGAAATTATGAGTTTAAAGAATATATAAAAGTACAAGAAAACGAAATAAGCTTAATAGAAAAAAAATAGTGAAAACGTTTAACATGAATAATATAGGTTTCGTGACAAATTATTAACTTAAGGATTCAAAATTGGCGAGGAATCGGTTAAATAAAAACAACAACTCGTCTTTTTGTTTTAATTTTTTGTATTTTTAATATCCAGGCCCTGAAGAAGACTATATATTTGTCGAAACGTTGGCAAAAAGACGAGTTGAACGTTTTTATTTGACCGATTCCTCGTCAATTTTTAATCCTTAAGAAAACGTTTAATATGTATTTTTTCTTTTAGTTTGAAAATTAACAAACAGAACAAATTTTGTTGGACTTACGCGATATGGATGTGACATATGACTGTATTCAGCAATAGCTTCCACTGCCTGTATCAGTTTACTGCAGGATTTATCTTGATACTGGGCCGTCGATAATAAATTTTCTTCTAAATCCATTAAATGGCTAACTAAATCCAATAAAATTGTTCCTATCTAGAAAAGAAATAAAAGTAAAAGTGAACTGCTACGTCAGTTTTTGATTAATGGAGGGAATAAAGTTTTTCGGCATTGACCAGCCCTTCAAACGGAAGGAAGATCCTTTTGAAGAGCATCATTGCTGTCCTAAAATTTCAGCAATAATTAATTTTTTTTAGGTCGTAGCCTGAAAGACAGTCTCTTTTTAATAGTTGGTTTACTTCGTAAATTTACGCAATGATTAAGGTGAAAAATCAATCCATCTCATCAAACTTCCTCAGAAAACTGCCTTCCGATCTGCTTTCAACAGGAATGGCCAAAGTTTGGCTGGAGAAAGCTCAATATCTTTGGGTTTTGATTTATTCCAGCACTGCGGGCCTAACTACATGTTTTAACCCCTCAATACCCTTAGTATGGCTAGATTGAAAACAATAAATTTGTACACGTATTTTTTACGAAAAATCTGCTATCATTAATGATAGGTTTAATGCTTCATTTCGAAAAAGATGACGTAATCCTCGAAGTAGACAATAAGGGTTACGGTTTAGACACGAAGAAATTAAATTCTATCACTTTCGCCCCAATAAAAATACTTTTATTCTTCTATTTTTGTAGTATATGTCATTTTGGGCATGAGAAATCTGTTTAAAGGCTAGATTCTACATATTCCCGTCTAAAATTATAATCTATTCTCTCTAAGTGAGGAAAACGGCAATACAAAAGGGTTAAAAAGGATTTAGAGTACTGCACGTGTTATGTCAGTGTGAGGGGCTTGTCCTGGCTAAGGATGTTACTTCTCGGGGAGGAAAAACCAAAGCCTGTGAGCTTTACCCAAGAACCGCTCTCCAGCATCAAGAGTCTGATTAAAAGGACAGGTTTGGAGGGTGAGCTTTAGATTGAGGGGAGCCACAATAGATGCAAAGGGGTCGCAGTGGCGTAAGCCTTGAGGCCGCCCTAGTTTTATCTAATCTAACAGGAGAACTAGGGAATGGCGAAGCTTAAAAAAAATAGCATATTGAGCGCTCATCTGAGAATGAATTGATCTTCAGCTTTATCTTGCAAGACTGCTGTAAGGAAATGCTTAAATGATAAAAATATATTTTAAAGCTTAAGTAGAAAGTATTTTTTCTCATTTGAAAAGTAAATTAAAGATAAAAAGGACAAAAATATCTAAATATAATTACTTCTTTCTCTGATGAAACAAATTCCAAATAGTTGATGATAGTTTGAGTGATGAACACAATGTCCATGTGATCTTTAAATGATAACTTATTGCCTAATGTGTAATTGTGTAATCGTTTTACACTTTCCAATATGGAACTTTTACTTGATTCACTCAGATTCATCTAAAAATAAATAAATAATAAAATGTTCAATTGTCTGTAAGTTCTATTGTCATTCAAAGGCTTGTTCAAGACCTGTTCAAAAATATTTTTGTAATAACAAAGAAGTAACTGTACAACAAGAACGAAATATAAATTGCTAAAACCCAGTTTTTAAATAGTCTTGTTTTTACCACCATTGACTGTTAGTGAAGAATTGATGGTCCAGTAATCCTAATAGTACTCTACGTGCTACAATTAAAAAGTAACAAATCTTAAGCGTAAAATCGCCCCAAAAATGCCTCCATTCTAGTGTTAATTCTCTCGTAAAGCTAGAAATTTCCATATAAATATTGTCCTCAATACCAACTTTAGCATATTGTTGTAATATTCTTGTAGTTTCTGATACA
This sequence comes from Rhodnius prolixus, assembly GCF_049639745.1. Lineage (NCBI taxonomy): Eukaryota > Metazoa > Arthropoda > Insecta > Hemiptera > Reduviidae > Rhodnius > Rhodnius prolixus. The sequence goes on from NW_027411634.1 coordinate 42,128,499, forward strand.
TAAGGACACGCAACAGTGTCTAGTTCAGTCCAAGTTGCATTCAGTGTGCAGTTGTATCTAGCTGCACCCAGAGCAACTTCCGCAGCACATGGTAAATCTACTACATGACCGGCTACGGTTTTTGGCCAATTATATAGTCCTTTATTACTTTTTGTCACTAAAAAATCAAATTAATTGAATTATTTAAAGGTAGTAATAATTTATTTAAATGATTAAGATTTGCCAGCCGTAATACCTGTGGGCGGGCAATAACTGGTACGTCCAGAAATCACAATAACAGACAAGGTGTTCGTATGGTTCAACTCGCTGGATACTAGTTCACAATTCCATTCCCCAGTATGGTTAGAATGAAGTTGGTCAATAACTAAGGTGCTAGAAAATATTACTTTTTATTACAATTTTCAGATACTCATTTTTTAATATTCAATTTCTAGCTAAACAATTAGCAAATTTACCTTTGCAACATGCCCGAATCAGTAGGTGTTTTATTATCAATTTTCACAGAATTTGGAAACACATTCGACGGAGCCAAGCCTGCCCAATACCAGGTAAGTGATACTTCTGGTGGTGAGACGGCGGCTGCCAATGCTCTCAAAGCGCCCACTGCTCTACACTCTAATTTCAGGGAGTCTCCTTCAAAAACCACCTGAGTGAGAGAAAAACAAAAAATCTGTTTTAAAGTACATAGTTAAAGTTAGATATTAATTTCGTTTAAACTTATCAATCAGATAAAAAAAACACTCCCAGAAAAGAAAATATTTTTTGAACTTACCTGATCATTATCTGGTGTAAGTTGTAGTGGTGATATCTGTGAATACTCCGCCCAAGAACAATGTTGCCCTAATGTCTTCAACTTTCTAATCGATTGATCTCTCAATGCTATTGGTTCATAACATTTTGCCGATGGTGATAATTTAACTGACATATTAGCAGACCAAATGCCTATCCACCAAAATTCGCAATCACATAACAATGGATTGCTCGATATATCTCTGAAAGGAAACAGATGGGATTGGATTGTTTATAATCATTGGCGGAGATTAGATTATATAGGGCCATAAGGAAAGAATATATGAAGAACTTCAGAAGAATCAAGAGGCCACAATAAAATTAAACTGCAGATTAAACCCTTCACTCTCCAATCAAGACTTATTGGACTTAGTCTTAAAAGAAGTGTACACGCATTTAATGGCAAGAAATGTGGAGATTGTATGAAGGCTACTGGATACTAGCGTTAGTAATTTAATTTCTAACAACATTTAAGGGCGATGGGCTTTATCTGGCCTTTTTTTTAATCCCGTGTGTGGTCTCGAATTTCTTAAAAACCCTGAGCTACATTTCTTTCCTATTATTATTACCCTAAATGTCCATAATTAATATAAAACCTTGAGAATAAGTAGTCATTATTTGCCACTTTTTTTTTTTTTTAATGATTTAAGGCGCGTCAACATCTAAGGTTATTGGCGCCCGGAGCTTTTTTCAGTGCACTGCCGGCCTCCGGACAGTGTTCTCTCGTTACAGACAACACTGTCCATCACCGGACAGTGAGCTGTAAGAAGCTCCTAGGAAGAGAAAATCTAAGGGTCAGCAGCCGGATTCGAACTCGGGACCTCCGCGTGGGAGTCCAGTATGCTAACCTCATAGCTAATCCCTTCCCTGCCACTTTTTAAAAATAACGATAAAAGAAAAAAAAAATCGATTATATAAAACTACCAATCGAAATAATTCTTACAATTGTTTCAGGGAAAGAAGCCCATCAAAAGTTCCTTCCTTAATTTGTCGAATCAAATTCTGACTAATTTTCCTTTAAAAAAAAAGTAAAGATTAATTTATGTTTTTAACAATTACATATATATTAAACATAAATAAAAAAGAGAGTATTACAATTTTTCCAAGTAATGTAGGCCTTCCAGCATGCCTGCCGAAATAAATTTAATTCGATTATTGGATAAATCCCTGAAAAGATTGAAAAAAAAAAAATTACTCCTGGTATATTTTCCAATAACTCAAAGGGAAGAAAGATTATTGCCACTTCCTTTGCCACGAATTTGACCTAGGGATTAGGTCATCTTCAGGGCTATGGAACATACCTATTCCTTAAAGAAAAAGATTAGAAACGTTTTGATGCAAAAATAGTTTACAAAAATTATTTACCTTATACTTATTATAATAAACAATTAGTCGAAAGTTTGACAAACTAATAAATAAAAAAAAATTATGACTGATATTGGCAAAATCTTTCTTCCTTTGGGATTAATGAATCAGTCACAAAAAAAAAAGCAATAATTTACAATATTATTTTAATTAATGCAAATTTGAGGTATATTAAATAAGAAAAACTACTGAAATCACTTACAATCGTTTGAGTGCACCCAAATTACCAAAGGCTCCATCATCAATCCATTCAATACTGTTTGTACTTAAGTCGCTAAATAAATAAGACCAGGTACAAAAAATTAGTAATTATAATACTAACAAAGAAAATTTACTAACTGATGTAAGAAAATTCAAAAAAGGAACCCACAGTTTTTGTAACTCCTGTAGTGGAATGGATTTTCTTCTCAGGATTGTGATATTGTTAGTGGATAGATCTCTGCAAAATACAAATTTAGCTGAGTACAAATATTATTTCTTAATCAATACAGTTACAATTAGTGAAACTGACAATGAGAGATCAAAAGTTTGTGAAATGAACATAAATAGTTAATGCAATTATCGAAAAATTAAATGATTGCGGTAGCAGATTTTGCATTGACAATGAGTTCATATTGTGACAGATCACAGAGTAAATGTAAGCATAGGTCCAAGAAAACTGTGAGACATCCTAGAGAAGAAATGTTATCCAACGTAATCAAATAGGGAGATATGTAAGACTGCAGTTTACATTTGAGCCATGCATTGTTACAGAGATGGGGTGCCCTAATGCTGTGGTGGCAGGCGGACAAGTTCTGATAATACTAGTAAATAGTCCTTAATAGTCTCAAGAAAAGTCTCCCATTAAAATGAGTACCAAAAAGTTCGAGTTAAAAAATTTATTATACACTCTTATAATCTCAAAAATACTTACAAATTAATAATATCCTTAAGGTTTTTGAAAACATTAAACTGTATGTCACTAATATTTATAACACTGAAATTGCCACCACATTTTACTTTTAATTTATTTGGAAACGGTGTTCCTTTATATAAAGGCGAACAAAGGCAATCTGCGGGGCAAATAATATTTTCACCGGTAATATAAACAAACGCACAGGAGACAATCACGTATACATTCAGAAAAATGACTAGATAACACTTGGCCATTGCTTTTTATTGGAAGAGCATAAAAGCATCGTTTTATTTATAAGGATAATATATATGTAAAATAATAAAAAATAATCATTTAATTTATCTTTCAAATAGGTAAAAAACTAGCACTCCTCAATGTAAACAACTCGGGAGATGTAATTTTGATTTCACTCGAGCAACACATTTCTACAGCAAGTAGAAAATTAGTTTAAAAATGAAGTAAATTAAATTAGAACAACATTCAATTTTATGGCAAGCTAAAAAATGTATTAAAAAAATGATCCACAGTCACTCTCAAATCTTGCGTTAACTGATCAACACATACACTCGCACAACACTGAAGAGCAACACAACACAAATACCCGAATAGAAACATTTTTTTTCCACTCAGTCAGTGTTGAGGGCAACATTAAACAAAATATCCCTTTTTTTCTTGAAGGGATAGTCAATGAACTTCAATTTTATCCCTGACAATAAACTTGGCAGCAATGATCACGTTTGTTTGTTTTTAAACCGTTAACCACAGTGCCGAAAATTCGGTATGTGGGTTAAGTGTTGATAAGCATGTTATTTGTCAATTAAGGAAAACTCACACTACTTCTGAAGATATTATTTCAAAATGGTAAGCACAATTTAACCAACTTATTAATTCTTACTTTGTTGCAACTCAAGGATTATATATAGAAGTTGTAGAGCAATTTCATTATAGAATGTAATAACTAAAATTAAATGTACCAGACATCTCTTTGCTCAATTGCTTTATTGAATTTAGGCCTTTAAAAACTAAGTAGGTGAAGATACTTCCAAATTTTATGACATTTTGTTTACATTAAAACTCTAAAATCTTATTAAGATTCCTTTCTTATGAGAAAGCACAAATACGTTTGTTTTTTCGATTTACCTGAAAGCGAACATGATTGCTGTATAGCTCTAGTATATTTTTCTCGACTTTACATGTCTAACCACATAAGAAAGAAGTAAAAGAATTTAACATTACTTTTATACAAGTAAAAGAGTATGTGTGTTGAACTTTTTAAATGAGTTTACCGTATTATTTGTTTTTAAGTGCCTTTTCCTATCAGATTTTATAGTCTTTCCTAAGTGTACTTTTATCATAGGACATATCTGCCTTTTCGGAAGAATCTTTTGATGCTAAAGACTGGATTAATAAAACTTTTCAAACAGCGCAAGCAGTGGAGAACAAAGATGTAAATATTTTTCGCATAAGTATTACATTTTGTTTTTTTAACAGGTTTTTGAAGCATATTTTTTTCTTTTTAGGCGTTCCTATCCTCATTAGTTGCAAAATTACAACTTTATGTGCAACAAGTAAATGGTGCTATAGAGGAAACAAGTGAGCATGTTAGTGTATTGTATATGTATATTAAAAACACAAAAGCAATAATTTAATAATGAAAAAATCATTAGGGTGGGACAGTATAGTGTTCGTACACATTTTTAGAAGTTCACTTCTTAAGGTCAAATTATTGTGTTGTTAATTAAGTGATAAAAGTACTTGATAGTCAAAACATTTAAGTTCAGTTCTTCTACATTTCTTTCCCTATTGCTTATGCTTCATATTATTATTTTCTCATTGTTACTCTCCTTTTGTTACTATTTAAAGATTAAGAAGGTATATGATGCAGCCTCTGCATTTGAAGATATGGAAAGTTTTTTTTGTAATTCTTGATTTACATATATCAAAATTGTTTGGTATTAACTCCAGTCGTTAAAATCTAACGTAATAATCTATTTTGGCTATTTGCTACATCTTTCTAGGTTTTAAAACATCTACCCAGAGTGATGCACGATGCTGATATGATACAAAGGGAGGCATTGATGCTGAAAGAGAAGATGCAATTGGTTAAAGAGGAAATAACTCATGTAAGTGCGATGTAACATTTATTTATTAAATAATTTAGATTTGTGAACAGTTTTTTTTTTCATAGTACCACAAATATTTATTTGATACAGATCCAGAAAGGCACTGCTGATTCCATGGCTATACTAGAAAAATTAGACAAAATGAAGATGGAATTGCATACTGCCAAACAGGCTTTACATGAAGCAGATAACTGGACATTACTCGCCAATGATATGGAAGACGTTCGTTACTTATTTTTTTTTTTTTGTAGTAATCTCATCTCTTAATATTGAAATGAAAAGAACGAAATTGTTTCTACAAAAAAATATATTTTCAGGTTTTTGAAACGCACAATGCAGATGCTATTGCTAGCAAAATTATGAGCATGCAACAGTCTCTAGTTGTATTAGCTAACAGTGTTGATTTTGAGGAACGTAAATTACAATTGGAAAGTTTCAAAAATAGATTAGAAGCTATTACCAGTCCAGCTCTAGTAACTGCTTTTACTAACAAAAATATAGGTAATTTCCTTCGTTTATTTTACTCATGGTCATTATTTGCATCAATGCTATTAATTTGGTGATAATAAGTAAAAAATTGCCTATTTTCTGTTCCACAGATGAATCCAAAAAGTATGTGAATATGTTTTCTGGTATGGAAAGGCTTCCTCAATTAGTTAAGTACTATTCACGATGCGAGAAAGGCTCCATGTGCCGTGAATGGACTAATCTCGTAGAACTAGACCAAGATCATGGGGTAATTGAATGGTTGCAAGCGTTTTACCACTCTTTACTAACCAACTGGCAATCTCAGGTGACTTTACTATTTTAGCTAATTCCAAGATATGGAAACGAACATTACAAAAAAATTTCACTTAAGAGGAAATCTACTTAATTGCCCAGAAATCCTCTTAATCGAATTTTCCTGGGAAAATGCGAGTCATTATTCTAAAAATACCTTAACCATGACACAGGTAAAATGGTGTGGTCAGGTGTTTGGCACAATAGAAATGTTACCGTCCATATATGTAGATGTTCTGGTCACCCTGCAGAAGGATATAACGTCCAGTATAGATGTTGCATTGAAGCAACAGCCTCAGCCTATCTCATTTCTTATACAGCTGAAGGAAGTCACTGACAGATTTGCGCACAATATGCGGAGTCAACTGGAAATACTTGGTCAGTATCTCCAGTTAGCTGTATTTCCATTTTATATGTTGATTATTTCAAGTTAGTTGCATTCATTGTTTTTCTTTTTTTTTTATCCCCAGGCAACCATGAGAAAGATCGTTGGCCTGAATTAGAACGAACTATATATTCAATCTACATTGATTATGTGAAAGATTATAGAACACTAGAGGAAAGGCAGATAAGTCGAGAGTTGTGGGATGATGTGGACGCGTCAACTAATCAATCACTTGGAGAGTCTGTAGAACAGTTGGCTAAATCAACTGGTCGACTGGTGGCTGCCAGTGAAGCGGCAGTAGCACGATGTATGTCCTTTACAAGAGGCGCATCTCTTGGACAGTTAGCTTCTGCTTTGGAGGTTATATCTTTATGAAAATTTTTCAAACAATATTATCTTGTTCTCTCTCGTATTAAGAGGAGCTATTGTAATCGATAAATGTTATCAAAATTGAGTTTTTTTTTTACCGGAAATACATGTAAAAGGACCCCCTGAGCAGAAAAAAAGTTTGTAGTGCATGAGTCTGTGTGTGTGAGTATATTAATAGAATATCTCAAGCCCAATAATTTGGAAAAGCCTCAAGCATGGAATGCGTTTCGGTGCTTTTGTCGCTCGTACGTCATTTATAACTATTTTAAGAGAAATCCGGGTATTAACACTTGATTTTTCCCAATGAAACTTAATTTTGAAAACTTTTCGCGATTACAATATTTCCTGGAAATTAAGAAAAGTAACAATAACATTTCTACATTCCAGTTCTTTTTCTTGAAACATTTGGATCAATTCAGAACCTTCATTCGACAGATAGAAGTGGAAAGATTGAACAAAGAAGATTGGAATATATTCCACATTTGCCTTACATTATTACAAAATATAGGTATGTTTTTTATTTGGCCACTCAATATGGTTAAAAAGATTCCCCTTTTTTTAAAAAAGTAAAACTTTAATTGCATATAGTTTCCAGGAGATCTCCAAAGTTCTGTGGAAGGTTTAAACCGTGATCTCATCCAGAGGTTATTAGCTACAGACAAAGGTGATAAACATAAATCAAATGAAACAGATTTTAAAGCTATTCTGTTGACACCAGCAGGTCTTAAAGAACATCAGGCGTTGATTGCCAGTTTAAAACAAGGTACATATTTAAAATTAAATATAAAATTCAACTTTCGAGTGAGAAAGATTGAATTATTTTTTTAAAAAGACTCTCCTAAAAAGTAGGGGTGTCTTATTTTGTAGACTTGCAGGCCTTAAAACTTTAATATTAAGGTTTCGACGTAAATGAGTACGCCATTTTGTGCGGCTTGAGAAATTGTTGAGGCAGGAAATCCAGCCATCAAGATCGTTGAACTGATTAAAAAGTTCAAATTCTGGAATTTCAACTTCACATTTACATAATACTTAAAATGCAAAGCTTCAGCTTTAATGAATTTCGCCAAAATGGCGATAAGCTAACTAGAAAAAAAAAAAACCTTTCATAAAATCGCTCTTATGTTCTAATAATTAAGTTTATTATTACGTTCTTACGATTTGTTCTAATGTTCTTAAAAATCGATGGTTGCAAAACTTCTCTAATACTATAAAAGTGATAAATCGATAATTGCACTATCCATAAATACAACTATTCTTTCCCGCCAGAAATTCTCTTATCGATTGTCATGAAAAAATGTTTCAAACAAGTGCAATATGTTTACTAAGTTTAAAGATAAATTTTTGGAGCCATTTTGGTGAAAATCTAAAAAAAAAAATAAGTAGTATATTTGTATAATAAATATTCTATTAAATTTTTTTATGAAATTAAAGTTAAATTAAAAACCAAAAGTTAGAACAATAATTATTAAACAGTTTGGAGAAAACAGTTAGGGTAAGTCGATCAGTGATTTTCGTTTTAGATTTTAGAATAAATTTCGAAACTTCTGGTACTTTCATAACCCTGCCCTCGAAATTGTATTAACTGGGAATCTTAAGAAGTTTCTGTTAATAATTCGATTACGATGTTTTTCTTCCGTTTAATCGTCTAGAAAAAAGAAGGTTTTTATGAGGTTAGAATTTTATAGTAAAAAGAAAAAGTACGTTGTCTTTATTGTTACGATTTTTTTTTTCCTAGATGGTAGTGATCAGTGTATGTTAGGCGAAGTAATGAAGAAGTTAACTAAATTGTCCAGTCGTGCCAATCAGTGTACGTTGGACGTGATGATGGCACCAGTATTGATGCAGTTACAGTCAGCCCAATCAGCTTGGAATGCATCTTCTAATTTTACCCAACAGTTACCCGATTATAGCTATGCTCCATTGGAGTATATTACCCAGGTTAGTCTTAAGTAAAATTAAGAATTAAAAAAAAAACTCAATATAATTTTCTCTTGAACAAAATCAATGATAATTGTTATAAATCTTATATTGTTACAGATAGGCGAGTATTTAATGACCGTTCCACAACATCTGGAGCCATTTTTGGGTCGGGAATCTGATCAAACAAATGTGGACGTACTATTGGGTAAAGCTGCCCGACAGACATGTAATACATACGCCGATCTGCTTCTGTCAGTTACTGATGTATCTCCTAATCAAGCAAAACAGATATCCACAGATATTGGTAAGTATTATTATTAACAACTCTTATACAACTCTCCTGCTGGACAGTTTTAATGGAAATTTTTCTGATTTTCGATTTTTTTTTGTTTTTAATTAAATCTCTGGAGCAAGAAATATAATATGAATATTTTAATATATGTAAATACTGTGCTAAAGGCAATAGTACTTTTTTACCTCGACTATTTACTGAGAACATGAAAAGAGATGCTCGACTATGTCACCATAACTAAGGTTAAATTGAGCTGAGTTCTGAATACGTTGCTCATTATTATCCAAGTGCAGGAAGCTGGTGAAATGAATTACAAACGCTCATTAAAATAGAAAGTTAAGAGTTGGTTTGTTACTGTCGTAATTTAAATCATGGATATCTGACGTTTAACTTATTGTACTGCGAAGTTAAAGGAAAGATTCTCTTCTACCCATATCGCTTCAATCAGTTAACTGATTTTCATTGCTGAATATTTTAATTGTACTTGCTTCATTAAACCTTTCATTATTTCAGGCTATTTAGGCAATGTACTGGAAGATCTTGGATTTGGTTTAACTGACACCCTATCACAAATAGCCTTCTTGCTGAAACTCCCAGCAGAATCTTATCAGACTCAGGTTATATACATTTTTTGTTTCTAATTCCGTTTTTGCAGCTTCATTTTATTTACTTGACCTATATAGAAATACATATTTCGGCTAATACATAAAAGATCTGACATTTCTTCTGATGAAGAGATGTTTGTAACGTAATCAACTTGAGTTCTTTTATTTTAATGGTTTCATTCAAATTAATGTTGCTAGAGTACTAAATATCGTCACAATATCCATGCTTAGTAAATATAATTTTTATTTTGTTATAGAGTTCGGGACGATCTGCAAAGCTCGTCTCCTTAGTAAGGCAGATGAGAAATATTACATCTACCTGAATCTATTTCACACAAACTTGTCCGAGTTTCCATTTAAACTAAAGAAAACGTTTTATTGTTATTATTTTTTTAATTAATTGTATGTATACATTTATATAAAAATTATTTTTACATGAAATTTATTGTTTCTGTCATTTTAAGAAATTTTTATTTCATTCAAATTAGATTTGAAGCTATTGATTTTGGGGGGAATTAGTTAACTGTGTATATATTTAATATATGTATATGATAAAGTTCTAAGTAGTTTTATTTTAACATTAAAGTGTGACCTCACAGTTTTTGTAACCAATCCCCATATGATTGTAAATAATGAAGGCTGAAATTTTAGAGCGTGGAATCTGTTGTCATTTATAACAGAATAGTTTAATTCTTATCACTTCTTTGAATGTACATTTTTCTAAAGCCTACGGTTATAACAAGAATCGAATAATTCAGTTCATGGAATGAACAGTTTTCATAAAACAAAAAACTGCTTCTAATCAATTCAAAATTAAATAGATTTCTCTTTTACCAATGCTTCAAGAATTGAAGACTGTCATATTACAGACAAATTGAGTTAAAAGTGACTTAACATACTCTCTAGTGATGAACAATGTTGTCTGTTTCGAGGAAATACTGACCCAAAGTACGCTAAAAAAGGTTCCAGTTTCAAGTGACCTCAGGTGTTAACGCCCCTTAAATTCAGACAACTGAACTTTTATTCTATCCCTTAATTTATTCATGGGAATGTATTAAGAATGTTTTGAAAGGTTAAGGGTGAGGGTAAAAAATGGTAAAGATTTGATAAAATGAATGAAAATTATAAATGAAGCAACTAGGCCAGAATTATGAAACAAAACTGCATAATAAGCATGGCTTAGTTGTTAAAATAAGAACAATAAATAAATAGATAAGGAACAGCAGAGAATCATTACTACAATTATTAACAGCATCTATTAAAACATAAGTGTTGTAATTGAGATAAATTTCATAATTGGAATTTGGCGCTGCAAAATGCCAACTAATCCTCCCTTCCTATCCCTTCTGATTACGTATTTATAACCTATATACGGTTATCTTTGGAAGTTAGTGTTGAGGTTGATGTTGGTTCCGATTTAAGTGTTAAGAGCGTAGTATCGAGATTTTCTAGTCAGTATATCGCAGAAAAAGGGTTTTAAAGTTCAAAGAAAGGAATAATTGGTAGTTTACATTATAACAGAAATCAACAATGTTACCTCGGTCGAATTCTTTTGCGAAATTTCTCTATTATAAGATGACAGTAAAAGTTGATCTTTGCATCAATAAAGGTGTGTAGTTGAGTGTTTCTTATGGTCTTGTTTTTGTGGCGTGAGAGTTGAGATTTTTTTTTTTTTTTTATAGGCTCATCAAGATACTTTAGAAATTCAAGATCATTTTGTCAGAGTATGGGGCGAACATCATCTTCCACACAAAGCCAAGATTCGAAAACAGCGCAAAAATCTGTTGAATCCAAAGCAGTTGAGATAATAAAAGAAGCTGTTTCAAAAGGTAAGGCACCTTTGTTCCTGGCTGTAAGAATACTTGCAATATAAATGCAATGTACTTTTAATTTTTTTTTTTTTTCTGTAATTTGCAACGCTTTAATGCTTATTTAGTATTTCTATAATTAATGGGCAGAATGAACAGATTGGAAAGTTACTGTTGGAATTCGAAGCAGAACGAAGTTGATTCTTTGATCCGTGTCGATTCTTTAATTAATTTCTGCTTCTTATGAGTTCCAAAACTTAATTATTTTCTCGATTTTGTGAACAAAAAGTGATATCAGATTTTTAAAAAAAAAAAATCTTAGACTTGGTTTAGTTTCGAATAGCTGATTTCTTTTATTTCAGAGGGTTGTATGGCGTACAAATCACTAAAATTTGATTCAGACTCGGAATTCGTAACTTAGCAAACTAAATTGGGGAAAATAATTGAGTTAATCTTATTAATTGATTAGAATTATCCACTGTCATAGTTTTATAAAGTTTCCATGTTCTCTGTATTTATGAAACAAATTCCTTACCACCACTTCCTTACTAAATACTTTTCCTTTTCCGCCTTAGTCCCTAATTCCCTTCTAAACTGTTCCTTTTTGCAGGTGATTCTAAGATGAATACATTTCAAACCATTAACCAAATTATAGCCAGTAATAATAATAATCCTTTAGATGAACCGATAGAAAAAGTTAGTAGTAAAGGTGTAGATGAGAGTATAAGAAGTAAATTAGAAAAATTAGTAACTAATGCGCCCACGAGTGTATCTCAAGAGAAAGCTGACGAGGATAAAAAAGAAAATATAGAGGAAAGTTTGATTAACAAACTTGAAAAGTTGGCAGCTGTTAATACGCAGAGTCTGTCGAATTTAAAAGAAACCAAGCCTGAGAGGAGAGAACAGCACAGAAAGTCAAAACTGAGTAAAGCTGAACAAATTGGCCAAGGCAAGACAGACAAAGATAAGGAATTCAAAGAAAAAACCAAAAAAGGTGATTTTTTAATTTCTTTTAAATTTTAACGTACAGCATGGTGTGGTGTCTTTGTTTGATTCCAAATAAGAAACTTTTATCTTAAAGAAGAATTCCTCTCTAAAGCAAAAATAAAGAAGACCAAAATTTTGGTTAATAATCGTAAGCTTTTATGATCATATGATTACAGTAAGAAGAAATCGTGTAAGTACCAGCCAAATTTTATGATTAAATGCCGTAGGTGTGGGGATTAGCAATTAGAAACTTTAAAAATTCAACTATACCGGAAAAGATAGTATTTGTAATTGGATGTGTATTACTTTTAACATTTCCTTCTTCAAGTTAATGACTGCTAGTGGGACAAACACGATTGGTTTGATAATTTCTATAGTCCTGAGCTGCCTTCATTCATCATTGGTTGATAATGTATTGATCTGATAACTGTTAATGGTGTAATACCTTATAATTACTTTAGGTGTTTATTGGATGATTCCAAAATACGAGATGGAAAGTCGTGAGCATGTTGATATTTTGACAGATGTCTTCCTGGCTATGTTTTATGCTACTTGTTTTTTTTTATGCTTATGAAATTCAGATTCAAACAGGGTTTATGTAAAAGAGATGCCTTCAATGCTACGTCAATGCTAGCATGTTGTAGCTATAAATATCTACTGTGAAGTATTTAATTCTAGAAATTTGGGTGTTTCAGGAAATGAAGTAGATAGGTTATCCAAATTAGGTGACTTTCTTCTTTCTGTTGGTTTCGCATCTGTTTTCGGTATTTCTTCTGTACACGATTGAGTTCAGCTTCTGAAATGGATGTTTTCACTTTGCATTCATCCTTATATGGATGAGCTCGGTAAGTTTTCGACTATGTGGTTAGGAGTCCTGACAGGTGTGATAAACGATGATTTTTGTGCCTTTCACTTATATCTGTCACTCCGTTAGTTGTATCCTTTATCGGGCTTTAAGGAGATATCTCGGTAGAATGGAGCTCATACCACAACTCTCCTTTTATAGAATTTGTGACTAGGGTCCAGAATCTTTGGTCGTTATAATGGTCGGTGGAAGACCTCTCGACTTATTTGGAGAGCTATGTACTGTGTTGGTGTTGTTTTTTATTTGGGCCCTAATGACTTTGGTTAACTTAGAATTTCGCTTTCTAGAGCTGAATAATAGAATAAAAATTGACTGACTGATCCTCTGTTTCTGAATCAGAATTTGATTCTGTTTTTAAGCTACATAGAATTTGTTAAACTAAATGAAAACACTTCGTTATGATTATTTATTTATTTTTGCAGCAGTTAAAAAACGTATTCGCGTTGATCTGAGCGCTACCTCAATGGAGAGAAACTTTATTACTCCTGCCAGAGCGATGACAGACTTCCTCTTGAAACCTGACGACTTAAAGTCTTTGAAAGCGACAAAACGAAGGTCTCCTTATGAAAATGAACCACCTATAACCGTATACTGGCGAAAAGATGTAGAAGCTAAGTAAGTATGAGACTAAAGTATGAGCTGAGTTTAGTGATGTACTCGTAAGTTCCATTTTTTTATAAAATTGAAGAAACAAGTTTTTACATATAATTTTAGTGTTAACATTTTTACGTGGTGTTCTCGGATATGTTCAATCATCACCCACTTGCTTTGAATAAATGAAACATTTTTTGTTTATGACATTTTCCAGAATTTGGAATTTCTTCTTAGGACTGTCCTTAGAGTGCCCTTAGAATAGATTCTACGAATTTTTATTACGGTGGAGCAAAATTACTTTCAGATCATTGCGACGACGAAAACAAAATGGATAGATGAACTGTTTGGAATAGAATTTAATCTATTTTGAGACGGAAGTATCTCTTGGTGAATGGACCACAGACTTCCAGTTTGGAATCGATGCTACTATTTTGTTTGTATTTGGAATAGGTATTCAGCTAAAAAAAAAAAAGAGTATCTGTTTACATAGCCAGACTGTGCTAAAAGCATTATTTCTCGAGTCTTCACCAATGGATCTGGGCCATTCTTCATCATTCTTGAAGAAGTTATTTCCAGGCTATTCTTTCTTGATGGGGAGGATAACTTTGCCAAATTAAACGTTTCGTTTTCCCACTGTTAGGCACCTGCTTTTCTTTCTTTTGTTTTCTCTCCAGAGAATTTGGATTCAGTGTTGGCTGAAACAGCTACTAAAGCCCTTCTAACATAGTAACATAACTGTATTATTGTAGTAGCCATTTAAGACACAAATTGCTTAGTTATTGGCAACAGAGAGAGTAGTGACCGTGTAACTAATTGAGATTCAAGGTGCATTATTCGGTTGCAGAGCTATAGATGTCTGGGGCTCTAAGGAGAATCTGTTGAAGGAGCTACTTAAAAAGGAATTGGAAAGAAAATTCTATCAACAGAGTGAGTGAAATAAATATTAGATATGATTTAAATAAATATGATATTATAACTTTTTCAGTACTCCTGGATGTTTTTATATTTATATAAAGAACAGTTACTGTGTGTAATTTCTGATTGGATTTTCTGTTGTGATTGAAGAATAACAGTGCAGCGAGCAAGCTTTTTTTTTTTTTGAGGTCGTTCAGCTAAGCGCAAGAAAAACAGTAACAACTATATTAAAAAAAAACTGGTCCAAGGGTTCGAGACTTAAATCACTTAAGATTCGACACTTTCCGATTAAATCAAGCTTAAAGGACTACAGCCCCAAACATTTCATCATGAGATTAATGAGAGGGTAGTTTCACTATACGTCACAAATTATATTTAAAAAAAAGTAGCCTGGAGCGCCTAAGAAGGGAACCAACTAGAAGTCTGTGAGGTGTCCGTGAAAGACTAATAAGATCATACTGACTGATAACTCCAAAATCATCACCGAAGACTGCCGATAAAACCCGCCGAACTCATCAGTAAGAATGGATACTGTAAAACAGTCTATTCCTGGAAGCTAGACACATAGTCTCACCAAGATACTTCCTCCAAGTCTTCTGGAGCAGGATTATCCAGCTTTTAAATTTAATATTTAATTGCCATTTGTATCCTGGAGCATGGTCGAGATGCTACGTTTAAGAATGGACATTTAATTGCAAAATGAGTGAATACGCAAAAGAAGGAAAAAAACACATTCAGACAGTAAAATTAGTCATTTTTTGAGCAATATTCTCTTTTTGCTACAATTTTTAATGTGTTTCTTTTTTTCACATCTTTTAGTATTTGTCGTTGCAGAAAATATACTGAGTAACGTCATTAATTTTATACATTTATGGAACCAAATTACTATACGCAGTTTGATTTTTTTTTCATCACAATAATTGTAAAGATGACTTTTATACAGGGACAATTTCTAATGGCAAGTAAATAAATTGATTGATTTCAAAATGATTTTCGTAGGCTTAAATCATCATTGTTTTTTCAACTCTCCGATTGTTAGTTTGTAGTAGATTCTGTTTTTTTTCTAAAAATAACAAACATTTTAATGGTTTATTTCTTATATTTGTGTTTTAATAGCCGACCTTGTAGATTTTACTACACGGCACAGATTACATTTACATAAAGGTAAATTTACAATTTTAAGCATTTTTGAGAAATTTATTTTTATTTTTTCTTTATAAATAAAGGTAGTAGTAGAGGAAAATTCGCGATTTTGTCAAATTATCTTTGTATATGGAGAACTGCCAGTCCAAACGATAAGTACCAAGAAGCTGAATTTTTTTTAAATGTAATTTAAACGTCTTTCGATCGTAACTTAGTTGTCGAAATTATACAAAAACCTGAATTAGCAATTAAATGAAAGGTTTTTAATTTTATTTTTTTTTTTTTGGAGCATTTCTCGAAACCGGTCGCAATGATTTGGTGTAAACATGATTCTCCATTGAAGAAAAAGATCAAAAATTTTTAAAAAAATAATGTTAAAAATTGTTCAGGTAAGAGATGCACTACAAGCGAACTAGTTGCAACTACTGCATTTAAGTGGATAATTATTGTGAATTGAAGCCGTAATATTTAATGTACTCTCTTAAAAGATTAATTTTTCTTTATTAATTTACGTTTTCTAAAAAAAAAATATTTTTTTTTTTATCGACCGTTGTTTTTATTACAGATATTTTTACTAACAAAAGAAGACTTCGAGACTATAGAAGAGAAAGAAATACACAAAATGAGATTTGTTTAAGCCGGGAGGCGGGTTTGTTTGGTTCATCTGGAAAGGTGGTACTGACAGCCGTCGCTATGTAAGTACTTTATTGGTTTTATAATAACCAAACAAGTTAATCTAAGAGCCCCCACCCCACCCCACCCGCCGAATAATATTCAATAGGTTTTAGAGAACTTGCGATGTCAAAACTTCAAATTTAATCCGCGTTTTAATGCTGACATAGTATCTAGAATTTCATTTTTTTTGACCGGACGCACATGAAGATCCATGTTTATGAATTTCTTATTGGGTATAGTTTGGTAACCTTAAAGTTTGTAACCTGTAAACTTCTTTGTTTGTTTATCTCATTAATCTGAAGATAGCTGGATATAATTTCGTAATAAAATATTCATTTCAGTTTTATAATCTTAAACACTCTGAACAATACTTGGGGTTTCTAAATCCCAATAACTCCAAAATTATGTTATAAACCCAACACAAAAATTTTAAATGAGGCTAATATTGTACATAAATCTATGGCTTCGTGCAAGAAGTGCCTATGTCAGATTTTTGGTAAAAATGAGTAAAAAATCTGTTTTGATATATTAAACATCAGAATTTTTCTTGCAAGAAGTGCCGAAGTCAATTTCAAAGTAGTAACTGAGTTACTAAAACTTATTAGTGCCAATGTCAAAATTTAGCATCAATATTCCCCCCCCCCCCCCCAGGTAAACCAAAGAGGACGTACAGTGCCTAACAAAAGTCTAAATACACCACAATATTTCGGGAATTTTCAAAATAAAGAATTATTAGAGTAAAAAATCTGATTTAAACATTTGTAACTATTGTTACTAAAAATATATATGAGAGATGAAAAGACCTCTGCCATCTCCCATTGCATGAAAAATAAAAAGATCGGAGTTCATGCCTGAACAAAAGTCCACATACAGAATAGATAAATTTAATATTATAATAATATTTACTAGTTAGGGTAAATCTTAATATTTACAAATTTATTAATTATAGTTGATACGTGAATATAGGCGGATCTGAGTTAGTTAAGAATTTATTATTATTTAAAATAGTTCACCAAAGAAAGGAAATTCCTGTGTCAGAACGCAGATTAATAGTTAAATTAAATAATCAAGGATTTTCATATCGTAACATTGCAAACATTATTCAATGAAGCCACGCGAGTGTCCACAGACTGTAATAAGATATAAAAACCAAAAAAAAATTTTGAAAGTAAGCCGAGAAGTGGGCATCCGCCTAACCTTTCCGACCGAGATAAAAGACAAATTTTCAGAGTGTATGCAGACTTTTGTTCGGCACTGTACACTCGTAATCCTTTTTTTTAAATTGGCACTTCTTGCACCAAGCCACAGATATACAATTGTTTATCGATTAATATGTGTTATACAAATATATAATTGAATAATATACTATTGAGTATATAATTGAAAATGTGGTTATAGAATATTATTATTGTTATCATTATTATTATTTTTATAAAATTATTATTATATCTTCTTCTTATTATTATTATTTAGGTGTGAGACCTAAATAATAACCTGTGACATGTTTATCCCTTCATTCCCGCCAAAAAACTTTAATACTTCCCCCAGAAATTAACCTTCCGATCATAATTACGTATTCATAAACTCCAATATCCCAAGTATTCTCTAGAAGTATGCCTCTCCTGAGTACACTTAACCTAGTATTGACCTCGAAGTAGTGGTGTACCGTCACAATTTTTGCACTTAGGACTAACCCACTTGCCTATCTAGTTGTGTAGATGACTGGTCATCCAAGTTGCGCGACTAGTCTTGCTCATGAACCAATACTTGCAAAAAAAAAAAAAAAAAAAAATATCTTACGTTTTACTTTCTTTCCAGAAATGGAAGTAATTTTCTTTTCAAATTATTTGCTTGGTTATACACTGGGTCTCACAGTATGTTCTCTGAATCTATTCACTCCCTGGCCGATACCATCAATCAGTTAATATTAGCATTTGGCATCCACAAATCTGTACAAGTAAGTAGCAGTTAATTATATTAAATCCATGACTTATTATTCGTCTTATATTATTCTTCTAATCTAAATGTATCTAAAAAGTAAAACGAAGTAATTTTTCTTAGAATTTTTTTTCCAAAATTCAGTTTTTTAGAACATTTTTTAAATACTCACAAAAAAACGTTTAAGTACATAGTTAAAACAAGAACTGTGTATCTGACCTAAGTTTTGAAACTTAGTTTATTGAATTTTGAAATACTTAATATCACCTTTATCATCTAGTGACAACTATAATAAACCAAAATGGTTGTAAAAATAAAATAAGCATATAAAGAAACGTTGAAAGTGTTGCTAAAGTAATCCAAAATTTGGTGAATGTCGGGCGTGACCATACTGGATAAATTCCTGAAATTTATTTTAAATTTGGCGTACTAATTTGACTAGTTCTATAAACAATCTTTTTTTTTTTTGTTTCTTCTAGAAACAATGATTTTATTTTAGGGTTTTGGGTGGGAAGATTGTTTAACATACTTCCGAATTTGAAGTGCCACTTCAATTCATTGACAGTACAAACCTCCTATTTATGTAGCTAAGGATAACTTCAATACTTTCACTAAAATTAAATATATTTAGAAAAATTTTAAATTAGTGTTTCAAGGATGCTGTAAGAAGAAGATGCACGGCAGATTTTATTTTTTCCAGAGAGCTGACTCCGACCATCCTTATGGTTATTCAAACATGAAATATGTCGCTTCTCTCATTTCCGGTGTGGGCATATTCTGCGTGGGAGCCGGCTTATCTGTTTATCACGGTATTACCGGCCTTATTCATCCTGCGTCTTCTGAACCCTTTTTCTGGGTAAGCTTGCTTTGTGTAATCTGTGGATTTATTATTTCTAAAGAGCAGAATTATTGGATCATTTCTGTATAATATTATGAGTTTGTCTCGTTATTATGTTTTTAAGTTACTACAAGGTCATAGAAAGAGTATTTAATCTCAAATCTTTCTGAAAAACTACAAATATTTCTGTTGCAAGTTTGTTAAATTGCTGAAACAAATAGATTTCAGTCTATCAATCCAAATCTGCTAAAGTTTGTAATAATCGATCAATGCTTTCTTTGATTTTGATTGAGCTCAAAAGGTTGGTAACTAATCAAATCATAATAATTAATTATTGGGTTTCCTTCAGCAACATTTATTGGGTGGACTGCAGCGTGTGCCACAGAATCCTGCTTTTCGTTTGAGATAACAGTTCGCGAACCGAACCACAACCCTTAAAAGATTTTTTTTTTTATCATAGACAATCGATTCTTAATATAGTATGTTCTTTCAACTTTTTTTGCAAGCCAATCCTCGAACATAAATATTATGAATAACTGCATCATAAATGGATGCTTGTTTTTCAGGCATTCTGCATACTTGGCGGCTCTCTGGTATCTGAAGGAGCTACCCTTTTGGTTGCCATTAACTCGATCAGGAAAGGAGCTCGAATAAAGGGAATGTCCTTTAGAGAATATGGTGATTATGTTGTATTAAATTATTCGCCCTTCTTCTGCCCTTTTTCTCCTTCTAATCACCGCGATTCAATGTATATGTTGATTTTCTGAAATAATCTTTCTTTTTTTTGGTTAGTCTTTCGTGGACAAGACCCTTCAGTAAACGTAGTTCTACTTGAAGACATGGCTGCCGTCCTGGGCGTAGTGGTAGCAGCCAGCTGTATGGCTCTGACGGCGGCTTACGACTCTCACGTTCCTGACGCAGTCGGTTCTATCATCATCGGAGGCCTATTAGGTGTTGTAGCTTCCTTTATCATTTACACGAATGTAGCCGCTTTGGTTGGCAGGTAAACTGATGATAATAATAATTTCTCTTTTATTAAATAACTTCAAAATTATAACAATAAAAAAACTTTTCACAGATCCATACCACAGGAACTACTTGAAAGAATAAACGCAGAACTAGAATCAGACGTCATGATACGTGCAATACACGATGTAAAGGGTATTGATATGGGAAACTGTTTGGTTAGGTATAAAGCTGAATTGGATTTTGATGGCAGAGAATTGGCAAGATCATATCTTGATCACCAAGATCTCAATAGTTTACTA
Source organism: Rhodnius prolixus (assembly GCF_049639745.1). Classification (NCBI taxonomy): domain Eukaryota; kingdom Metazoa; phylum Arthropoda; class Insecta; order Hemiptera; family Reduviidae; genus Rhodnius; species Rhodnius prolixus. Next base: position 42,149,053 of record NW_027411634.1, read on the forward strand.
CAGGTAAGTTTTAAAATTCTAGGCAGGTGAATTTTGTAAACAGTTTAAAATTGCATATGGTCTCAGTTTATGTGTTTTTATATTTTAAAAAAAACGGCTACGCTTTTGAATCGACGTTTTTCGCAGATCGTGCCAAATTTTCTGTATTTAGTTATCACCGAAAATATATACATATTTTACTCTTGTCACCACCGTTTGGTTCAGTGAATTATCCTCGATATTTGTATGACTATAAATTTATTTCTTAAATTAACTTTGATGTACTTAATTGTAATAAAGAAGGCTATCATTTTGCTTGTAACTTTTTACCGGCAAAATTTATTATGGGTAGGTTCTGTTGGATTAGGTTATTTAGAAAATCCCTCTTAAGTGTATTGTCTTTTTTTCTTAAATTTTAATTTTAATTTTTTTAACATGTACAGTTTTAGTAAAAATTAAAGTATTCTTCAGTCGTTGAGAATCTCTTTTAATAGGAGCTTAAGGCTTGAAACATAGTGGCGCGGCGGGCAAAGCGGCGATGATAGCTGCTTCAGATCAAAGAGAGCGACGAGCAGCGAGCAAAGAGTCGCATGCACATAGTGACGAGTTTAGTCGCGTTCTCCTTTTGACAAAACAAGATGGAGGAACTATTTTTATATGAAAATTCTTCGTTGAAACTTTGGTATTTGCAGCAGCTTAGTAGTAGGAGCTGCAGTGTACATGACATAAATAAGTCTAGAAATGAACTTGGTGAATTTCATCACTTGTACCATCAACTTCGGGAGCATCCTGGCAAGTTTCATGCGTATTTTCGAATGTCTTATCAACATTTGATTATATACTAGCCCAGTGTAACCCCATTAATCAAAATCAAATTTTATTGTTTTTGAATAATACAACTCACAACAAAAGTTAGGCACAATATAGAAAAATTAACTAAATACAAATCTGTGTAACCCCATTAATCCTAGCAGTTACTTTAAGGTTAGAAAAGAATAAATAAAAACAAAATAGAAATATATGCAGATAAAAAGAAATTAGTCAATTAAAAAAAACAATAATTTTATTAAATCACTTTATTATTACTAATAATTATTAAATCAGTCGTAAATTAATGTTGTTCATCTGAAAAACTGGAGTAGTACGACGCTACAGAAGAAGGATTGGAGAACTCGTTCTGATCAGAAGTAGTAGGACGTGAAAATTTAATTTAATTTTGCCTAGTATTTAGATGAAAGTTAGCATTAAGGGATTGAGAACCAAATTAAATGTAGCAAAAATTACCTGAATTCTCCATTAACTACTAATTGTTAATTAATTTTAACGATTAATTATTAATTGTTAAAAACTGTTGTAGCCTCGCAAATATTACGGTCCCACAGAGGTTTCTTTAAACAAACTAAACCAATAAATGTATCAATATCCATAACCTTTGAAAAATAACCTTTACAAATTGAGCGCGATGAGAGCGAAGAAATCAAACATGTCATAACGCTTTGCTCCACTCTTTATAGATAGCGTTGCTCTATCTTCGCTTTGCTCGCCACTATGCGCGGTCCCATTTGTTTACTTGTGTTTGATTTCGCCGCTTTGCTCTTCGCTATCATCCCCGCTTTGCCCGCCGCTCCACTTAATTTTGCCTAAGGCTGGAAACATAGTGGAGCGGCGAGCAAAGCGGCGCTGATAGCGAAGAGCGAAGCGGCGAAATCAAACACAAGTTAACATATGGGACCGCGCATAGTGGCGAGCAAAGCGAAGATAGAGCAACTCTATCTATTTCTAGTTTTTGTTTTTGCCGCTTTGCTCTTCGCTATCATCGCCGCTTTGCTCGCCGCTCCACTATGTTTCCAGCCTAAGAGAAACTAAGAAACACGCTTCTCTTAAATCGTCTTATTATTGAGAATCCACCATGAAGTTATGCAATATTTTTAAAGTATTCGAAGTTTTAAAGAACATTGATTGCATGAACTTCAAACTAAGAGTAGTTTGAGATTTTCACGAGATTTTATTTTCACAGGAAGTTCAACAGTTTAAAAGTATAGATGAATTAGAACCATTTATCTTGAAACACAGTGAAAATATTGTAGATATGATGGGCGGAGAGATCGATAGAATTGAGATGAAGTTAAGGGTGAGTTTAAATTGAATACTCTGTTATCGATTTATTGAATGTGATCAAGCTTTATTTTGTTCGCGTATTTTTTTGACCCAATTTACCTTGATTGTTTACTTAATACATTTTTTAAAAAGGCTTTTGTTGATAAATAATAAGTACCAAAAAAACACGAATAATCATATTTATTATAAAAAAAATTTTTGTTTGCTATTAGTGCAAAGTTTACAAGACCCAGGACAAAACTAAAATACGGGGCCCCACATTTTTTTTTTTTTCATTTTGCACTTTTTTTTATTTTGGTTTGGTAAATGATGCTTAACTTCATACAAAACTTTTGTCCTGTTGTCTAACATTCAAATTTTTAAAAATTAATCGATTTTATGAGTACGATATTTTGGTTCTAAGTATTTCTAAGGCCACATAACATTGCATTAAAAAAAACTAACAAATCTTTTTTTAAAAAACTATTAATTGATGTAAATAATCAGTGTTTTTTTAATTTTTTTTTTTTTTGCAGTCGAAATTTCCCGAAATAAGGCATTGTGACTTGGAAATCTTGTAATACAACTAGTATTTGAATGTGACCTTTGTATTTTGATTCTGTGATAGATTATTTGGTTATAAATGAACAATAATAATAATAATGTTGATAATAACAATATGTAATGTACATTATAATATTTTGCGTAAAAAAAAAGGAACAAATTTAAACTATTTTTAATTTTATTTTTGGTAATCATAAAAACTATTATGTAAATTATTAGTACATATTTATATACATTTATATTTTTAATTTATTGTAAATAGCAATTTCGTGTATCTTTACAGCTCTTTCTGTAAATAACATTTAACGTAAATAGTATTATTTTTTGATTATTAATTCGATGTAATATATTATGTCATTTTAAACTTCAATGCTAATTTCATTTTCACTTATTTCTGTTTATTTATTGATGTAATGTTTGTTAAGTATTTAGGCACAAAAGAGTAAGTTCAGCTATAAATTATTTATGTTTTATTTTGGGTAGATTTTGAAATATTAATTGTTTAATTTCAGCTTTTATTATCATTAAAATTAGTACAATAAAATGAACTTTCCATACCAATATTTCGTGAAATACAATTCAGCGCCAAGAAATAATTTAGATGATCCGTCTGCAGTAGTAACTTTTAAGCTAAAAGTAAGATAAAAAAAAGAAATCTTCTGAAAACGTGTAGCAAAAATGTAATAATTATTCAGTATTAAGAAAGAGACTAGATTTGATCTTTACATATCTTGAGTAAAAAATGAAAACAGTTGTTCTTAAATTGAAACTATTCAGTTCCAACTGCTTTCTTATTCACGAAATCTAGTCTGAACATCTTTCTACCTGGGTTTTTAGAAATAATTAAGGTGCTTCAGAAACAACTGGGCTACAGTATATCTCAATTTTGTAAAATCTCAGTAAAAATTAGAAGGTGCTATGAATGGTGCATGAAAAAAAAAAAAAAAAACGCATATTTAGGCCTTCCATTTAGCGTCCCTAGGTTTTCCATAGGTAAAACCGGTGTCCAACTTTAAAAAGTCGAAACAGCTGTAAATGTAAAAAAAAAAAAGGTAGCACGTTTTTTTATTTTTCGGGTGGTTACAAAAATTTCTGGTCGAATTCCAATTCACAATAAAGTCTGCGTGTATTGTAAATTATATATGGGAATATAATGGCCTGAAATTTCCCAACTTTTGTCTTCTAAAGTTTTACCAACTTCTGTCATCTTTAACAAAATCATAGTATCTATTTTTAGAAAAAACTTGGTTCTTATACTTCTTGGAAAACTTTTTCCCAAGAAGTTGAAAAGTAAGGAAATTCTGTTAGATTCTGGGTTGTCACGTATCCGTCCTTAGAACCAAGTTTTGTTAGTGTAGGCAATTTTTTTTATAAATAAAAGGCTGCTGATTATTTATTTTATCTTGGAAATTCAAGTAAAAAATTGTAATGGTCGTATTTCACTCTAGAATTTTATTTCATTTTTTTAAAAAATGTTGAATTTCTTCAAAAATATCTCTTAAAATGCAAAATATCAAAAAAATTTATTTCCTGATATTATTCCGAACATATAAAAACTGTCCAGTAGGACAATTGTGTAAGGGTTGAACGTCAAAAAAGTATAAGACAAGAAATTGCTATTTTTTTGTAGATTTTTTTTTTTTTAAGATACAAATAGTTTATGAATAACACATTTAAATGTATTTTATTAAAAATATTTATTAAATGGATGAAGTAACAGTGATATGAGAAAAAAATAAAGGACATTTCTGTATGGATAAGTAGAGGTTATAGGTTAGCAAAGATGGCTTAAACATAACCTCTTCTAATTGGAAGCCCAAACAAGTTGTAAAAATATAATAAACTATGGCCAACACCATTGAACTCATTTTATGTAAACTTTTAGTGATTCGTTGTAAAAAAAAATTTGTTCTTTTACAAACACTATCAAATGGGATTCATTTTGTTTCGTTTTTCAAGATAATAACTAATAATGAGCCTAAACTAACCAATAAAATGTGTAACGCTCTCCAGATCTTGCGAGTCCAACTGTCTTCACCTCCTAGGAGCCTGTTACAGCTAAATGTCTGGTGATAGTGACATTGTTTTGCATGAAACGAATGAAAAATGTCATCATTACCAGATAGTAAGGTATAAGATGCTCCAAGGAATAGAAAAATCTGAACTCCAGGCAGCTGGATTCGAAGCTGAGATCTTCGCTAGGAATCCTGTGCACCAACACTTAGTTACGTAGAGATTAGACATAGTCTTTATATTTACATTATATTTGAAGACTGATTTCAATTGGTAATCAGTATGTAGTATTAAAAAAAATTTACATATTTGAGTATATGTATTTTTTTTCCTTTAAAAAGACTTTTCAGATCACCTTGAGCTTATCTCCAGTATATGTTGGTATTAATTGTTGTTGTTAAATAAAAAGTCTTTCAATTATTTTAGTCCAAAATATTTGTTGATAAAACTACTTACATTGAATATTTTTTTAAATTCTTGCTTTTTAAGTGTTAAAGAAAGGATTTGGTCCCCGTTTGGCTTTAGGGTCTCTTAATTTTTTTATTTATTGAGAAAAGGACTTTAAATTGGAACCCAATGAGGTTATAACGATCTTTTTATAGAGAAAATAAAAAGGATGTAGATTAAGTTATTGGTCTGATTCTTATCAAAGAGTATTATTTTTAATATAGGAAAAACGAAACAGAAACAATGCCATTATTTATGTATTACTGTATGTAACAAACCTTTAAGTTGGACCACCCAAAATAGTTCCTTAGCATGTCGTATTTTTTTTTTTAACGCAATGGGGTTTTAAGGGGTTCTAAAAGGAAGTAGTTTCATGGTGAGTTCCTCTTAGCATGCGATCAATAATCATCTCCTGTGAGAGTAGCTGTGCTACGAAAAGATGTAATAACATCAATGTTGTGGTTAAAAAAAAAAATCGAAATGGAGCGAAAAAGGTTATAGTACAGTGCCCTAATGTGTGAAGGTTATAAATACGAGTTACTCGTATTAACCCCAATACCGATCCCTGGTAGGTTTTGAATCTAATTTGTAGAAATTGTTTATGCATTCCTCAATAAATTGCATTTCCCCCCCACTTTCAATGATATTTACATCTAAGAAATATAAATGATTACATATCTAAATGGCCAGTAGGTATTGTATCGATATAGTTCGTTGCTCATTGTCGTGACTGCGTGAGTGCAATATCGAATGCTTTTAAGCGAATCACTAAATTATTAAAATTTCTATAATCGTGTCTTTTTATTTTTAGCCTACTTTAAACCAGTTGGAATGATTAATATGTAAATTTGCTGCTGTAATAAAGTTTCTCATTAATTGTGATTATTGTGGTAGATATGAAATTTAATTCTATCGTCTTTGATGGTCTACTTATTTATGTATATGTCTATGAAATATCTTATTATTAAATGCCTAAAAAGTCATTTTTATGTAAGAACATTATTTCTTATAAAATCATATACCCTGTAGTTATGTCCCAAAGTCCTTGTTCAATTTAGTTTTTTTCAAATAGAAATAGAAAAAAAAAGAGTCATGTTTCATTTGAGATCAATTTTAGAACTGACATTGAAATCATTAAACTATAAATCTCTAAATTATTACAATGTGAAAATTTAAAAATATAGACTTGTGCATTGTAAAATTCGCTTTTTCTGCGTAGATTAACATGATCCCGTCAGTTTTTCTATAGGTAGAACATTCCCAAACTGGATGTAATAGATTTTTTTAAATGTTTCACAAGTGGAAGTATTGTCATGTTTGCGTTTTCATTCGAAATTCCGTCATAAGGTTCTTGGAATACGAAAAAATAGTTTGTACGGATTACTTCTTTAGTTGGTAAGCCTGCCTGCCTATGAACTTAGTGGTAAGTACAACTAAAAAAACTAAAAATCTTATGAAATTCAATTTTTTTTTTTTATCTGGATAAGGTGCCATAATCAGAAATCAGTCAACCTAAAATACCCCTTAGAAGAATGCATTTTTTTTTGTCGTGAATAGCCGAAATTTACGATCTTTTCCAAATAATAATAATAAACTTTGTGCAAGTGATGGGAAAAACAAATTCTTGTTAGAACACTCTCACGACTTCCTCTTCTATTCTCAAAATTCAAACTCCCTTAATTTCTTCAAACTTCTAACGTTTGTGCAACATTTAATTCTAATTTCTTTAAAAAAAAAAAATGTCCTCTTTCTCAGTAGTACACAAAAGCTAATTTTAGGAAAAATGTTTCAAACTTTTAGATCTAAAGTTATAATAAGTTATGACATGTGAAATCTTAAAATTTGAAAATCACAAGTTAGAATACGTCTTCCTACTTAATAGAGCTAGAGAAAGTAAATGACATTAACAGCTGATAGAATTGATTAAAATCTTCGTATCAGATCATCTGATTGACGTTTGAGGGGTTATAAATCTCGAATCTATTTTTAGTGCGTTTATTTGGTGAAACGCTTCTGCTGCTTAGTGGTCCATTATCGTTAAAAAGAAATCTTGAGAGATAAGTTTTTAATTACAATTTTTTTGTAAATTTACTTTACTCAACAAATAGAACAAGTATTATTTATAGCTCTACAGATACAAACATAGCCCTCACATAGTTTTGGCAACTATAACATGATAAGAATTTAAACGTGCGACTAGACCAGCTGAAGCCACGGCGCTACGAAACTGACTCGAGAGTGGGGATGAACAAGACTGGACCGAGAGTACTGCAGTCGGCAGTTATGATCCAGCTATCAGTTCATTGTCAAGCTAAATTGTATTAATAGTGGCATTTAATTCAACGCCGCAAGGTTTAAGTTCCTTAAAAACTTTCCCCTATTTTCTCTTCGAAATTGTAAAATGAATACTTAAAGGTGAGTTTCGAATTATATTTTAGATTAAATTAATTCTTAAAGTTTCACTGATCGAATATTTGAAAAGGTACGAACCTTCCTACCTTATCTTTTATAAAAATTATAATAAAATGAATAGTATTTCTTGAAATATATGAACTACCGATTAGGTATCGAGCACGGAGGCGGATAGCGAACATATACTGTAAATTTCTTGTGTCAACCATTAAATCAAATGCAAGACCTAGAGACCGGGAATCGAACCCACTAAACCAAACAATACATCTTAGCTTAGCAGGCCACAACTTAAACATACATTTAGGTAGTAATAAGTCTTATAATTTAAACTCACACCTATTTCCACTGCAATTTATTATTATTATTATTATTATTTGAAGCTTAGAATTTGTACGAAAAATGTAGATGACGATGATATTAGTTATTTTCTATAACTTAATAAGTAAGAGAAGGGGAATATCGATCATGTCAAACTTCCGATTACAAGTTCTGCCTAAATAATATTCGTTTTGAAGTTCCTAGAGTCAAAAACTGGTTTTAAAATTTGGAGCGCGCCTGTGTGCCTGGGAAGTGATTAGCATAACTCAAAAAAAAGAAGAAAAAAAGTCACAGGAAGTTAAAATTTGATTTCTAGTTTAAGTGTGGCCATCGACCCCAAATAAACATTTGGACAAAGCACGCAAACAGGAAGTATCACTTTACTGGACCGTTTTTCTCGTGATTTTCTCGAAAAGGCCTGAGATTTTCTTCAAACTTGCTGCACACACACACACACACACACACACACACACAGCGCATCAAACGTTTTCCAGGAAATCTTCCATCAAGGGCACTTCCAAGTGAGAGGATAGTTGGGCTTTTCCCTGAAGTCCTTTTTCAATATGTTGTTTGGTCTCTTATTACGTACATTAATTAGGATTAAATGTGAATTTAAGATTCCAAATTTGATGTAAAATAGCAAAACCGAAAATAGATTTGATTTTTTCACTGAATAGATTTGTGCAGTTTTTATCGACTTTTTTTTTTAAATTGGTACCTAAATGTCCGCACTTTTGAACACAACTTCTTATTTATTTATAAATTTTAAATTTCAAGAAAATTTACTTACCAAATTTTGGACAAAGAAAGCCCTGAGAGCGTTTCTAACCAGATCTTTTTTATTTAAGGTGAGGCGTGATCTTGTTCACGCACTATCGGCTTTCGAACATTGCTTACTGTCACGAATCAGTCCATCAATGGGCCAAAAATGCCCCTGTAGGTGATAAAATGATACTATTTAAGGAAAATGATTTTTGGTTTCAATATTTTGCAGATTTTTAACCATAAATAGAACGATATTAGGAGGAAGCGTTGATTTCAGTTTCCTAGTAAAAAAGTAATCCAAAATGTCATGTCCATCTAAAAATAAAACTAAATCTAAAATCGTCGTTTGCTTAGAAAATTGAAAATTACAAAAAAAAAACTTTAAAAAACTTTCTCGAATGTGTTCAACAAAATTGTGACCAATTAAAGATTTACTCGTGCAATTAGTGCCAACTGAATAATACTGATATCACAAACATCACAAAAAAAATTGAATGACTAAATTCTAAATTGAAGCACATCTTCCATCACTGAATTTTGGCACCGAATTTGATAATCATAAATATTATGCAGTTGTTTATTAAGCGTACAAATAGCCAGGACTTGACAGAGAAAAGTCTAACTTCACCCCCTACCCAAAAAGAAAATACGCTGTAATGGCGTTTTCCAGGAAAATGAAAGTTCTAGTCCTGCGTGAGTGTCATGTTTGCTAGTGTTTAAAGAAAAAATCATAGATCTATTATTTTAAAAACAACTTGAAAATACATTTCGGGCAACAATTTTTTGTCAAAAACTTTCGATTTAGGTACCATGGTATAACCTACACCAAATATATAATTTTAACCTTCTATAATTTTTAAATTTTTGAAGGTTAGCCATTCACCTCTTTCCATAGAACTGTCCTTAAATGTATTTTCCTGGAAAAAGTGTTTCAAATAAATCCTATTGGAGAACTAGAATCGCTAACTTATGATCGATTATCCATGTTTGCCTCATTGCTTCTTTCGATAGTCATCAAAGTGTGGTGTGAGATGTAAACTTAGTTGAAAAAAAAATTCTCTACACTAAACTAATTAATCAAACTCTGTTGATGGATGAAGGTCCGAAACCAGTCAGAGATACGATAATCACTTTGCAAGTTACGGAGTAGTTTTTAATTTGAACTCTCTGAGATGTTCAATTACTTCGATGTTTTTTACAGATCGATAGGTTCTCTCTAAAACCACTCTTTGGGTTCAAATGACCTATTTCCGGTAAAAACTGAATGTATAAAAAAATACGTAGAGATCGTTATACCACCTCTTATCAAGTAATGTACAAAATTTACAAACAATATGTTTTTGTTGTATGTCTGTGTTATCTAATTACGATAATTGATTAATTAGTAATCGAAATTCAACTTTAATTGATTCTAATCACTAATTGAGCTATATCAGTTTAAAAAAATGAATTGCTTTCACACAATACGCATTTTTATTATCTCTTCCTAGTTTAAATTGTAAATAGAAAAAAAGTTGAAGGCAGGCAAATAATTTTCTGAAGTTTGAAAAATATTTTATCTTATTGAATTGCGTATTTTCAGGATCATTATTATTTTTTCTTTTTTCTTCAAAATAGGTTCAAGAAGAACGCTACATTATGTACACTAACCATTTGGTTAAGGCTGTGCTAACTCAGTTGTTATTTATTTACATTGCAGTAGAATGCGTATCAGATCGACCTAATATTGTTTTCATTGTTGCAGATGACTTGGTAAGTTGGATTAATTTTGTATAAAATATAATTTACTTTCTATTTAACTTTTTTACTTTCTCCAAGTCCCATGTAAATGATAGTATTACATCATGTACGTTTACAAATAATTTTGAGTTTACCCGAGAAAAATCTAGATTCAATTGAGATTTTGAGATTTGAGATTCAATTGAGTACGTAAAATAAGTTTTCATTTTCTTTACAAACCACTGGTGAGAGTAGATTTGTGAACATAACCTCAAAACAAACTTTGTATTTCATCTACGCACTTTTCTAGAGGACCGGATAGTTCGCGATGAGGCTCTCAAATGGTAAAGTGTCTCTTCACGGATTTTCTTCCTCTTCCTTGAAATTTTCTGGAAAACAATACCAACGATTTTCTATAATTTTATGTACTCTCATTGGACAATCTTTGATTGAACGTTTTCTTTAAAAAAATAAATAAATAATCGATAAAGTACTTTTCGTAGAGATGTTGGTAGACTTCCTTATAAAACGCCATTTTCTTATTTTCTTCATCACCAAGTTTGTTTAGGTACCTGGGGACGTGTGACGTCAAGATTTTTAACAGAATCAGCTAACCGGAAGTGCCAGTTTACTGCCATATCGATCTTTCAGTTCTTTGGGTTTTTCTCGAACATGACACGAACTATTTATTTTAAACTTGGTATACAAATGGCTTAAATGTAGCTCTGTATATTATATAAAACATTTTGGCAGCAAAATTCTTCATATATCGATATATCGAAAACCGTTGAAAGCTACGGTTTTAAATTTGAATTTGTAAACAAAGTAGGTTCTAGACAAAATTGGTGAACTTGAAATACCATTTTATTAAGTGACAATCAACTTATGTTGCCCGATAAATATGTACGTACATCCTGCATGATGTCCCGATTCCCCCTGTTGGACAAGAAAGTTCGTCAGAGCCTTCCCTTTATAGATGAACCATCAAATATGAGAGCTAGAGGTTACGTCATTTCTACGGCGACAGCTGTTAATTCAATTTTGTGCAAGTGCTTTTTAATTAGGTTATGGTTAACCATAAGTCGCATTATCATGGAATACAACTACCTTTTTTTTACCCACTTCCCTTTAAGTGCCGATCATGCCATCGTTCCAAATGTTTCCTCTGAGCATAAAAAACCTAATCTACCGCCAAGCAATCAATTCTGCCGACCCAGAATCCTCTTTAATCTTACTGTGTGCTTTTTGCGACAGAAGATGCTTCTTATCTTTAGCTCAACCTACTTTTAACAAATCTTTTAGCCAGAAAAGCATTCTTATATTTCTAATGTTAATGTCTTTGTCATAAAATCGCTTAGTCACGGCAATGAACACTAATTAAGGAATTTAATTGGAAGATTTTCAGTTCGTTCTGAACACAGCGATACGAATGTGAAGCCAGATCAAGCCAACAAGCAATGTATTAATTTCACTTGCTTCAGCTGATTTAACATTTAGTCACAGTGTAGCCAACTGTAACAATTAGGCAGAAAATTGCCCGCTTTCCTCTAATCGTTAAAGTGACATTAAACTTTGGCATTTCACATTAGGTAGATTTTTTTTAATTAATTGACTTGAAAGCTTTGATTTACGACAAACTGAACAAAATATCAGACTTACTTCACAGGAGTTGTAGCTTATTTTAACAATTCAATTAGAAGCTAATTCATGGCGTATTATTCTTTGTTTTTCAGGGTTGGAATGATGTTGGTTTCCATGGCTCTTCACAGATCGCAACCCCTAATATCGATGCTCTAGCCTATTCCGGCATCATTTTGAACAATTACTACGTATCCCCGTTGTGTACACCTTCCAGAAGTGCCATCATGACTGGAAAACATCCTATCCATACAGGTATATAAAGAGAGGAAAGACTTTTTAAGTAGAAATAAAGCAGGCTTTTGGATTTTTCATCGTTTAAACTTGAAGCTTAAGAGTTTAGAGCTACTCCGGTAAATAGATTTTATCACTTTGTGCTATGAAAGATTTGTAAATGCCTCAGAATTTCAAGAGGTCACCTTGATTTATCTCTAAAGCATAACATTTTATCACACTACAATTTTGTATAACCTTCATTTTTGCTCACAAAGTCGTTCACTGCACAAATCGATTAAGTCCTTTTTTTAAAAAATATCTTAAATTTAAGCATCAAAGCATTTGGTTCAGTCGTATCTTTTTATATTTATAATGATTTTTCCAAATAATAAAGATTAACACCATTAAACGACACAATTTTTTTTAACCATTGAATAATAAATAATTTATTTCAGAAGCTATTTTGATTAACTCCGTACTCTTATATAAACCGTTGCAATAATTCAACTTAATAATTCGAGTAGCAGGCACTGAATGATTACGGCAACTTTATTTGAATTTATATTATAAACGGAATTATAAAAAACGATGTACTTTTTTTCTTCGCATTTCTTCAGTTTGTTTAGTTTCGTTCTCCTCGGAACTCGGCACATTATAAAGTAAGAGTTCTAAATTACACGGTTCTATAGACAATGTTTAATGTTTAATTTCCATATGAACATTAATATGATTGCAATTACTTGCCTTTCGCATTTTTATTACACATTTTTTTTTACAGAATAGAATAGAATAAATCTTTATTACACTAAATATGCATAACAAAAAAAAAAAAATCGAAGTAACAATGTTCAAAACATTATAACCTTCATAACAAGTGAGGATAACAAGAAAGCTTAAATGTAGGATAAGAATGCAGGAAAATAAGGAAGGAAAAAGGGTCCATTAACCTGGCGGCACTTTGGTTGAATTTTGAGACAAAACTTTTGCACCGAGCTCGAAACACATTGCACTCTTATGCACCACCAAAAAAAAATCTAAATTCGCCAAGGAAAAGCCACAATAAGCAATTAAAGTTTTTTTCCCGCCAAAAAAAATTTGGCCGGATTTGATTGAAACTTACTTCATTATGTTAAGTACACTTTGCACTCCATTGCACCACTTAAAAAAATTCATTAACTTTAATAATTACGGAGATATGGCCATTCAAAAGATCAAAGGAATTTGCCGCAAACACTGAATTTCGAACCGCGACTTAGTATACAGGTAGAGGAGAGCTAGCACCAGCTAGAACCACAAAAAAAATCTAATAAAATATGCACACATTCAGAAATATAAGGAATTAAAGTGCTAAAAAAAGCATTAACTTGGCGGCACTTTGGTGGAATTTTGGGTAAAAAATTATTGCACCCTGCTCAGAACACTTTGCACTCCTATGCACCACCAATAAAAAAGCTAGCACCACCAAGGAAAAGCCTCAATTTTCCATTTAAAGTTCCGCGCGAAATTTAAATTCAAAAAAAATGAGTCTTATTTGCGGGAAAATTGGAGCGCTTTTTTCCAAAATAGCAAGTACTAGTATTAGAACAACTAGCCCCACACAGGAAATGCCAAAAATTAGCATATTTTCAAAGTAATTTACAAATTATTCGACCGATTTTCCCGCCAACTTACCTTTAACCGGAAGTGCTCTAAATTGAATTGAAACTCATCCTATTTTGTTCATGGTAGCTAGCACCAATATGCACCACAAAAAGAAATTTTGAATTTACACTAAAAGCTGATATATTGATAATAAAAGATGCACTGACAGACGTGACCATTAACTTTGCGGCACTTTGGTGGAATTTTGAGAAAAAAATTATTGCACCCAGCTCGAAACACTTTGCAATGCCAATAATAAGCCAGCAACACAACGGAAACTGTAAAAATTCACCAATTGTACGCCAAATATAACTTTAACCGGAAGTGCCCTAAATTGAATTGAAACTCATTCCATTTTGTTCGTGATAGCTAGCACCAATGTGCACCACAAAAAGAAATTTTGAATTTACACTAAAAGCTGAGATATTGATAATAAAAGATGCACTGACAGACGTGACCATTAACTTGGCGGCACTTTGGAGGAATTTTGGGTAAAAAATTATTGCACCCTGCTCAGAACACTTTGCACTCCTATGCACCACCAATAAAAAAGCTAGCACCACCAAGGAAAAGCCTCAATTTTCCATTTAAAGTTACGCGCGAAATTTAAATACAAAAAAAAATGAGTTTAATTTGTGGGAAAATTGGAGCGCTTTTTTCCAAAATAGCAAGTACTAGTATTAGAACAACTAGCCCCACACAGGAAATGCCAAAAATTAGCATATTTTCAAAGTAATTTACAAATTATTCAACCGATTTTCCCGCCAACTTACCTTTAACCGGAAGTGCCCTAAATTGAATTGAAACTCATCCTATTTTGTTCACGGTAGCTAGCACCAATATGCACCACAAAAAGAAATTTTGAATTTACACTAAAAGCTGATATATTGATAATAAAAGATGCACTGACAGACGTGACCATTAACTTTGCGGCACTTTGGTGGAATTTTGAGAAAAAAATTATTGCACCCAGCTCGGAACACTTTGCAATGCCAATAATAAGCCAGCAACACAACGGAAACTGTAAAAATTCACCAATTGTACGCCAAATATAACTTTAACCGGAAGTGCCCTAAATTGAATTGAAACTCATTCCATTTTGTTCGTGATAGCTAGCACCAATGTGCACCACAAAAAGAAATTTTGAATTTACACTAAAAGCTGAGATATTGATAATAAAAGATGCACTGACAGACGTGACCATTAACTTGGCGGCACTTTGGAGGAATTTTGGGTAAAAAATTATTGCACCCTGCTCAGAACACTTTGCACTCCTATGCACCACCAATAAAAAAGCTAGCACCACCAAGGAAAAGCCTCAATTTTCCATTTAAAGTTCCGCGCGAAATTTAAATTCAAAAAAAATGAGTCTTATTTGCGGGAAAATTGGAGCGCTTTTTTCCAAAATAGCAAGTACTAGTATTAGAACAACTAGCCCCACACAGGAAATGCCAAAAATTAGCATATTTTCAAAGTAATTTACAAATTATTCGACCGATTTTCCCGCCAACTTACCCTTAACCGGAAGTGCTCTAAATTGAATTGAAACTCATCCTATTTTGTTCATGGTAGCTAGCACCAATATGCACCACAAAAAGAAATTTTGAATTTACACTAAAAGCTGATATATTGATAATAAAAGATGCACTGACAGACGTGACCATTAACTTTGCGGCACTTTGGTGGAATTTTGAGAAAAAAATTATTGCACCCAGCTCGGAACACTTTGCAATGCCAATAATAAGCCAGCAACACAACGGAAACTGTAAAAATTCACCAATTGTACGCCAAATATAACTTTAACCGGAAGTGCCCTAAATTGAATTGAAACTCATTCCATTTTGTTCGTGATAGGTAGCACCAATGTGCACCACAAAAAGAAATTTTGAATTTACACTAAAAGCTGAGATATTGATAATAAAAGATGCACTGACAGACGTGACCATTAACTTGGCGGCACTTTGGTGGAATTTTGGGTAAAAAATTATTGTACCCTGCTCAGAACACTTTGCACTCCTATGCACCACCAATAAAAAAGCTAGCACCACCAAGGAAAAGCCTCAATTTTCCATTTAAATTTACGCGCGAAATTTAAATTAAAAAAAAAATGAGTTTAATTTGTGGGAAAATTGGAGCGCTTTTTTCCAAAATAGCAAGTACTAGTATTAGAACAACTAGCCCCACACAGGAAATGCCAAAAATTAGCATATTTTCAAAGTAATTTACAAATTATTCAACCGATTTTCCCGCCAACTTACCTTTAACCGGAAGTGCTCTAAATTGAATTGAAACTCATCCTATTTTGTTCATGGTAGCTAGCACCAATATGCACCACAAAAAGAAATTTTGAATTTACACTAAAAGCTGATATATTGATAATAAAAGATGCACTGACAGACGTGACCATTAACTTTGCGGCACTTTGGTGGAATTTTGAGAAAAAAATTATTGCACCCAGCTCGGAACACTTTGCAATGCCAATAATAAGCCAGCAACACAACGGAAACTGTAAAAATTCACCAATTGTACGCCAAATATAACTTTAACCGGAAGTGCCCTAAATTGAATTGAAACTCATTCCATTTTGTTCGTGATAGCTAGCACCAATGTGCACCACAAAAAGAAATTTTGAATTTACACTAAAAGCTGAGATATTGATAATAAAAGATGCACGGACAGACGTGACCATTAACTTTGCGGCACTTTGGTGGAATTTTGAGAAAAAAATTATTGCACCCAGCTCGGAACACTTTGCAATGCCAATAATAAGCCAGCAACACAACGGAAACTGTAAAAATTCACCAATTGTACGCCAAATATAACTTTAACCGGAAGTGCCCTAAATTGAATTGAAACTCATTCCATTTTGTTCGTGATAGCTAGCACCAATGTGCACCACAAAAAGAAATTTTGAATTTACACTAAAAGCTGAGATATTGATAATAAAAGATGCACTGACAGACGTGACCATTAACTTGGCGGCACTTTGGAGGAATTTTGGGTAAAAAATTATTGCACCCTGCTCAGAACACTTTGCACTCCTATGCACCACCAATAAAAAAGCTAGCACCACCAAGGAAAAGCCTCAATTTTCCATTTAAAGTTCCGCGCGAAATTTAAATTCAAAAAAAATGAGTCTTATTTGCGGGAAAATTGGAGCGCTTTTTTCCAAAATAGCAAGTACTAGTATTAAAACAACTAGCCCCACACAGGAAATGCCAAAAATTAGCATATTTTCAAAGTAATTTACAAATTATTCGACCGATTTTCCCGCCAACTTACCCTTAACCGGAAGTGCTCTAAATTGAATTGAAACTCATCCTATTTTGTTCATGGTAGCTAGCACCAATATGCACCACAAAAAGAAATTTTGAATTTACACTAAAAGCTGATATATTGATAATAAAAGATGCACTGACAGACGTGACCATTAACTTTGCGGCACTTTGGTGGAATTTTGAGAAAAAAATTATTGCACCCAGCTCGGAACACTTTGCAATGCCAATAATAAGCCAGCAACACAACGGAAACTGTAAAAATTCACCAATTGTACGCCAAATATAACTTTAACCGGAAGTGCCCTAAATTGAATTGAAACTCATTCCATTTTGTTCGTGATAGCTAGCACCAATGTGCACCACAAAAAGAAATTTTGAATTTACACTAAAAGCTGAGATATTGATAATAAAAGATGCACTGACAGACGTGACCATTAACTTGGCGGCACTTTGGAGGAATTTTGGGTAAAAAATTATTGTACCCTGCTCAGAACACTTTGCACTCCTATGCACCACCAATAAAAAAGCTAGCACCACCAAGGAAAAGCCTCAATTTTCCATTTAAATTTACGCGCGAAATTTAAATTAAAAAAAAAATGAGTTTAATTTGTGGGAAAATTGGAGCGCTTTTTTCCAAAATAGCAAGTACTAGTATTAGAACAACTAGCCCCACACAGGAAATGCCAAAAATTAGCATATTTTCAAAGTAATTTACAAATTATTCAACCAATTTTCCCGCCAACTTACCTTTAACCGGAAGTGCTCTAAATTGAATTGAAACTCATCCTATTTTGTTCATGGTAGCTAGCACCAATATGCACCACAAAAAGAAATTTTGAATTTACACTAAAAGCTGATATATTGATAATAAAAGATGCACTGACAGACGTGACCATTAACTTTGCGGCACTTTGGTGGAATTTTGAGAAAAAAATTATTGCACCCAGCTCGGAACACTTTGCAATGCCAATAATAAGCCAGCAACACAACGGAAACTGTAAAAATTCACCAATTGTACGCCAAATATAACTTTAACCGGAAGTGCCCTAAATTGAATTGAAACTCATTCCATTTTGTTCGTGATAGCTAGCACCAATGTGCACCACAAAAAGAAATTTTGAATTTACACTAAAAGCTGAGATATTGATAATAAAAGATGCACTGACAGACGTGACCATTAACTTGGCGGCACTTTGGAGGAATTTTGGGTAAAAAATTATTGCACCCTGCTCAGAACACTTTGCACTCCTATGCACCACCAATAAAAAAGCTAGCACCACCAAGGAAAAGCCTCAATTTTCCATTTAAAGTTACGCGCGAAATTTAAATTTAAAAAAAAATGAGTTTAATTTGTGGGAAAATTGGAGCGCTTTTTTCCAAAATAGCAAGTACTAGTATTAGAACCACTAGCCCCACACAGGAAATACCAAAAATTAGCATATTTTCAAAGTAATTTACAAATTACACAACCGATTTTCCCGCCAACTTACCATTAACTTGGCGGCACTTTGGTGGAATTTTGAGAAAAAAATTATTGCACCCAGCTCGGAACACTTTGCACTCCTATGCACCACCAATAAAAAAGCTAGCACCACCAAGGAAAAGCCTCAATTTTCCATTTAAAGTTACGCGCGAAATTTAAATTTAAAAAAAAATGAGTTTAATTTGTGGGAAAATTGGAGCGCTTTTTTCCAAAATAGCAAGTACTAGTATTAGAACCACTAGCCCCACACAGGAAATGCCAAAAATTAGCATATTTTCAAAGTAATTTACAAATTATTCAACTGATTTTCCCGCCAACTTACCTTTAACCGGAAGTGCCCTAAATTGAATTGAAACTCATCCTATTTTGTTCACGGTAGCTAGCACCAATATGCACCACAAAAAGAAATTTTGAATTTACACTAAAAGCTGATATATTGATAATAAAAGATCCACTGACAGACGTGACCATTAACTTTGCGGCACTTTGGTGGAATTTTGAGAAAAAAATTATTGCACCCAGCTCGGAACACTTTGCAATGCCAATAATAAGCCAGCAACGCAACGGAAATGGTAAAAATTCACCAATTGTACGCCAAATATAACTTTAACCGGAAGTGCCCTAAATTGAATTGAAACTCATTCCATTTTGTTCGTGATAGCTAGCACCAATGTGCACCACAAAAAGAAATTTTGAATTTACACTAAAAGCTGAGATATTGATAATAAAAGATGCACTGACAGACGTGACCATTAACTTGGCGGCACTTTGGAGGAATTTTGGGTAAAAAATTATTGCACCCTGCTCAGAACACTTTGCACTCCTATGCACCACCAATAAAAAAGCTAGCACCACCAAGGAAAAGCCTCAATTTTCCATTTAAATTTACGCGCGAAATTTAAATTAAAAAAAAAATGAGTTTAATTTGTGGGAAAATTGGAGCGCTTTTTTCCAAAATAGCAAGTACTAGTATTAGAACAACTAGCCCCACACAGGAAATGCCAAAAATTAGCATATTTTCAAAGTAATTTACAAATTATTCAACCGATTTTCCCGCCAACTTACCTTTAACCGGAAGTGCTCTAAATTGAATTGAAACTCATCCTATTTTGTTCATGGTAGCTAGCACCAATATGCACCACAAAAAGAAATTTTGAATTTACACTAAAAGCTGATATATTGATAATAAAAGATGCACTGACAGACGTGACCATTAACTTTGCGGCACTTTGGTGGAATTTTGAGAAAAAAATTATTGCACCCAGCTCGGAACACTTTGCAATGCCAATAATAAGCCAGCAACACAACGGAAACTGTAAAAATTCACCAATTGTACGCCAAATATAACTTTAACCGGAAGTGCCCTAAATTGAATTGAAACTCATTCCATTTTGTTCGTGATAGCTAGCACCAATGTGCACCACAAAAAGAAATTTTGAATTTACACTAAAAGCTGAGATATTGATAATAAAAGATGCACTGACAGACGTGACCATTAACTTGGCGGCACTTTGGAGGAATTTTGGGTAAAAAATTATTGCACCCTGCTCAGAACACTTTGCACTCCTATGCACCACCAATAAAAAAGCTAGCACCACCAAGGAAAAGCCTCAATTTTCCATTTAAAGTTACGCGCGAAATTTAAATTTAAAAAAAAATGAGTTTAATTTGTGGGAAAATTGGAGCGCTTTTTTCCAAAATAGCAAGTACTAGTATTAGAACCACTAGCCCCACACAGGAAATGCCAAAAATTAGCATATTTTCAAAGTAATTTACAAATTATTCAACTGATTTTCCCGCCAACTTACCTTTAACCGGAAGTGCCCTAAATTGAATTGAAACTCATCCTATTTTGTTCACGGTAGCTAGCACCAATATGCACCACAAAAAGAAATTTTGAATTTACACTAAAAGCTGATATATTGATAATAAAAGATCCACTGACAGACGTGACCATTAACTTTGCGGCACTTTGGTGGAATTTTGAGAAAAAAATTATTGCACCCAGCTCGGAACACTTTGCAATGCCAATAATAAGCCAGCAACGCAACGGAAATGGTAAAAATTCACCAATTGTACGCCAAATATAACTTTAACCGGAAGTGCCCTAAATTGAATTGAAACTCATTCCATTTTGTTCGTGATAGCTAGCACCAATGTGCACCACAAAAAGAAATTTTGAATTTACACTAAAAGCTGAGATATTGATAATAAAAGATGCACTGACAGACGTGACCATTAACTTGGCGGCACTTTGGAGGAATTTTGGGTAAAAAATTATTGCACCCTGCTCAGAACACTTTGCACTCCTATGCACCACCAATAAAAAAGCTAGCACCACCAAGGAAAAGCCTCAATTTTCCATTTAAATTTACGCGCGAAATTTAAATTAAAAAAAAAATGAGTTTAATTTGTGGGAAAATTGGAGCGCTTTTTTCCAAAATAGCAAGTACTAGTATTAGAACAACTAGCCCCACACAGGAAATGCCAAAAATTAGCATATTTTCAAAGTAATTTACAAATTATTCAACCGATTTTCCCGCCAACTTACCTTTAACCGGAAGTGCTCTAAATTGAATTGAAACTCATCCTATTTTGTTCATGGTAGCTAGCACCAATATGCACCACAAAAAGAAATTTTGAATTTACACTAAAAGCTGATATATTGATAATAAAAGATGCACTGACAGACGTGACCATTAACTTTGCGGCACTTTGGTGGAATTTTGAGAAAAAAATTATTGCACCCAGCTCGGAACACTTTGCAATGCCAATAATAAGCCAGCAACACAACGGAAACTGTAAAAATTCACCAATTGTACGCCAAATATAACTTTAACCGGAAGTGCCCTAAATTGAATTGAAACTCATTCCATTTTGTTCGTGATAGCTAGCACCAATGTGCACCACAAAAAGAAATTTTGAATTTACACTAAAAGCTGAGATATTGATAATAAAAGATGCACTGACAGACGTGACCATTAACTTGGCGGCACTTTGGAGGAATTTTGGGTAAAAAATTATTGCACCCTGCTCAGAACACTTTGCACTCCTATGCACC
Organism: Rhodnius prolixus; assembly: GCF_049639745.1. NCBI lineage: Eukaryota > Metazoa > Arthropoda > Insecta > Hemiptera > Reduviidae > Rhodnius > Rhodnius prolixus. The sequence goes on from NW_027411634.1 coordinate 42,170,684, forward strand.
ACCAATAAAAAAGCTAGCACCACCAAGGAAAAGCCTCAATTTTCCATTTAAAGTTACGCGCGAAATTTAAATTTAAAAAAAAATGAGTTTAATTTGTGGGAAAATTGGAGCGCTTTTTTCCAAAATAGCAAGTACTAGTATTAGAACCACTAGCCCCACACAGGAAATGCCAAAAATTAGCATATTTTCAAAGTAATTTACAAATTATTCAACTGATTTTCCCGCCAACTTACCTTTAACCGGAAGTGCCCTAAATTGAATTGAAACTCATCCTATTTTGTTCACGGTAGCTAGCACCAATATGCACCACAAAAAGAAATTTTGAATTTACACTAAAAGCTGATATATTGATAATAAAAGATCCACTGACAGACGTGACCATTAACTTTGCGGCACTTTGGTGGAATTTTGAGAAAAAAATTATTGCACCCAGCTCGGAACACTTTGCAATGCCAATAATAAGCCAGCAACGCAACGGAAATGGTAAAAATTCACCAATTGTACGCCAAATATAACTTTAACCGGAAGTGCCCTAAATTGAATTGAAACTCATTCCATTTTGTTCGTGATAGCTAGCACCAATGTGCACCACAAAAAGAAATTTTGAATTTACACTAAAAGCTGAGATATTGATAATAAAAGATGCACTGACAGACGTGACCATTAACTTTGCGGCACTTTGGTGGAATTTTGAGAAAAAAATTATTGCACCCAGCTCGGAACACTTTGCAATGCCAATAATAAGCCAGCAACACAACGGAAATGGTAAAAATTCACCAATTGTACGCCAAATATAACTTTAACCGGAAGTGCCCTAAATTGAATTGAAACTCATTCCATTTTGTTCGTGGTAGCTAGCACCAATGTGCACCACAAAAAGAAATTTTGAATTTACACTAAAAGCTGAGATATTGATAATAAAAGATGCACTGACAGACGTGACCATTAACTTTGCGGCACTTTGGTGGAATTTTGAGAAAAAAATTATTGCACCCAGCTCGGAACACTTTGCAATGCCAATAATAAGCCAGCAACACAACGGAAACTGTAAAAATTCACCAATTGTACGCCAAATATAACTTTAACCGGATGTGCCCTAAATTGAATTGAAACTCATTCCATTTTGTTCGTGATAGCTAGCACCAATGTGCACCACAAAAAGAAATTTTGAATTTACACTAAAAGCTGAGATATTTATAATAAAAGATGCACTGACAGACGTGACCATTAACTTGGCGGCACTTTGGAGGAATTTTGGGTAAAAAATTATTGCACCCTGCTCAGAACACTTTGCACTCCTATGCACCACCAATAAAAAAGCTAGCACCACCAAGGAAAAGCCTCAATTTTCCATTTAAAGTTACGCGCGAAATTTAAATTTAAAAAAAAATGAGTTTAATTTGTGGGAAAATTGGAGTGCTTTTTTCCAAAATAGCAAGTACTAGTATTAGAACCACTAGCCCCACACAGGAAATGCCAAAAATTAGCATATTTTCAAAGTAATTTACAAATTATTCAACCGATTTTCCCGCCAACTTATCATTAACTTGGCGGCACTTTGGTGGAATTTTGAGAAAAAAAATTATTGCACCCAGCTCGGAACACTTTGCACTCCTATGCACCACCAATAAAAAAGCTAGCACCACCAAGGAAAAGCCTCAATTTTCCATTTAAAGTTACGCGCGAAATTTAAATTTAAAAAAAAATGAGTTTAATTTGTGGGAAAATTGGAGCGCTTTTTTCCAAAATAGCAAGTACTATTATTAGAACCACTAGCCCCACACAGGAAATGCCAAAAATTAGCATATTTTCAAAGTAATTTACAAATTATTCAACCGATTTTCCCGCCAACTTACCATTAACTTGGCGACACTTTGGTGGAATTTTGAGAAAAAAAATTATTGCACCCAGCTCGGAACACTTTGCACTCCTATGCACCACCAATAAAAAAGCTAGCACCACCAAGGAAAAGCCCCAATTTTCCATTTAAAGTTACGCGCGAAATTTAAATTTAAAAAAAAATGAGTTTTATTTGTGGGAAAATTGGAGCGCTTTTTTCCAAAATAGCAAGTACTAGTATTAGAACAACTAGCCCCACACAGGAAATGCCAAAAATTAGCATATTTTCAAAGTAATTTACAAATTATTCAACCGATTTTCCCGCCAACTTACCATTAACTTGGCGACACTTTGGTGGAATTTTGAGAAAAAAAATTATTGCACCCAGCTCGGAACACTTTGCACTCCTATGCACCACCAATAAAAAAGCTAGCACCACCAAGGAAAAGCCTCAATTTTCCATTTAAAGTTACGCGCGAAATTTAAATTTAAAAAAAAATGAGTTTTATTTGTGGGAAAATTGGAGCGCTTTTTTCCAAAATAGCAAGTACTAGTATTAGAACCACTAGCCCCACACAGGAAATGCCAAAAATTAGCATATTTTCAAAGTAATTTACAAATTATTCAACCGATTTTCCCGCCAACTTACCATTAACTTGGCGGCACTTTGGTGGAATTTTGAGAAAAAAAATTATTGCACCCAGCTCGGAACACTTTGCACTCCTATGCACCTCCAATAAAAAAGCTAGCACCACCAAGGAAAAGCCCTAATTTTCCATTTAAAGTTACGCGCGAAATTTATATTTAAAAAAAAATGAGTTTTATTTGTGGGAAAATTGGAGCGCTTTTTTCCAAAATAGCAAGTACTAGTATTAGAACCACTAGCCCGACACAGGAAATGCCAAAAATTAGCATATTTTCAAAGTAATTTACAAATTATTCAACCGATTTTCCCGCCAACTTACCATTAACTTGGCGACACTTTGGTGGAATTTTGAGAAAAAAAATTATTGCACCCAGCTCGGAACACTTTGCACTCCTATGCACCACCAATAAAAAAGCTAGCACCACCAAGGAAAAGCCCCAATTTTCCATTTAAAGTTACGCGCGAAATTTAAATTTAAAAAAAAATGAGTTTTATTTGTGGGAAAATTGGAGCGCTTTTTTCCAAAATAGCAAGTACTAGTATTAGAACCACTAGCCCCACACAGGAAATGCCAAAAATTAGCATATTTTCAAAGTAATTTACAAATTATTCAACCGATTTTCCCGCCAACTTACCATTAACTTGGCGACACTTTGGTGGAATTTTGAGAAAAAAAATTATTGCACCCAGCTCGGAACACTTTGCACTCCTATGCACCACCAATAAAAAAGCTAGCACCACCAAGGAAAAGCCTCAATTTTCCATTTAAAGTTACGCGCGAAATTTAAATTTAAAGAAAAATGAGTTTTATTTGTGGGAAAATTGGAGCGCTTTTTTCCAAAATAGCAAGTACTAGTATTAGAACCTCTAGCCCCACACAGGAAATGCCAAAAATTAGCATATTTTCAAAGTAATTTATAAATTATTCAACCGATTTTCCCGCCAACTTACCATTAACTTGGCGACACTTTGGTGGAATTTTGAGAAAAAAAATTATTGCACCCAGCTCGGAACACTTTGCACTCCTATGCACCACCAATAAAAAAGCTAGCACCACCAAGGAAAAGCCTCAATTTTCCATTTAAAGTTACGCGCGAAATTCCACCAAAGTGCCGCCAAGTTAATGGTAAGTTGGCGGGAAAATCGGTTGAATAATTTGTAAATTACTTTGAAAATATGCTAATTTTTGGCATTTCCTGTGTGGGGCTAGTGGTTCTAATACTAGTACTTGCTAATTTGGAAAAAAGCGCTCCAATTTTCCCACAAATAAAACTCATTTTTTTTTTAATTTAAATTTCGCGCGTAACTTTAAATGGAAAATTGAGGCTTTTCCTTGGTGGTGCTAGCTTTTTTATTGGTGGTGCATAGGAGTGCAAAGTGTTCCGAGCTGGGTGCAATAATTTTTTTTCTCAAAATTCCACCAAAGTGTCGCCAAGTTAATCGTAAGTTGGCGGGAAAATCGGTTGAATAATTTGTAAATTACTTTGAAAATATGCTAATTTTTGGCATTTCCTGTGTGGGGCTAGTGGTTCTAATACTAGTACTTGCTATTTTGGAAAAAAGCGCTCCAATTTTCCCACAAATAAAACTCATTTTTTTTTAAATTTAAATTTCGCGCGTAACTTTAAATGGAAAATTGAGGCTTTTCCTTGGTGGTGCTAGCTTTTTTATTGGTGGTGCATAGGAGTGCAAAGTGTTCCGAGCTGGGTGCAATAATTTTTTTTCTCAAAATTCCACCAAAGTGTCGCCAAGTTAATCGTAAGTTGGCGGTAAAATCGGTTGAATAATATGTAAATTACTTTGAAAATATGCTAATTTTTGGCATTTCCTGTGTGGGGCTAGTGGTTCTAATACTAGTACTTGCTATTTTGGAAAAAAGCGCTCCAATTTTCCCACAAATAAAACTCATTTTTTTTTAAATTTAAATTTCGCGCGTAACTTTAAATGGAAAATTGAGGCTTTTCCTTGGTGGTGCTAGCTTTTTTATTGGTGGTGCATAGGAGTGCAAAGTGTTCCGAGCTGGGTGCAATAATTTTTTACCCAAAATTCCACCAAAGTGCCGCCAAGTTAATGGTCACTTCTGTCAGTGCATCTTTTATTATAAATATCTCAGCTTTTAGTGTAAATTCAAAATTTCTTTTTGTGGTGCACATTGGTGCTAGCTATCACGAACAAAATGGAATGAGTTTCAATTCAATTTAGGGCACTTCCGGTTAAAGTTATATTTGGCGTACAATTGGTGAATTTTTACAGTTTCCGTTGTGTTGCTGGCTTATTATTGGCATTGCAAAGTGTTCCGAGCTGGGTGCAATAATTTTTTTCTCAAAATTCCACCAAAGTGCCGCAAAGTTAATGGTCACGTCTGTCAGTGCATCTTTTATTATCAATATATCAGCTTTTAGTGTAAATTCAAAATTTCTTTTTTTGGTGCATATTGGTGCTAGCTACCATGAACAAAATAGGATGAGTTTCAATTCAATTTAGAGCACTTCCGGTTAAAGGTAAGTTGGCGGGAAAATCGGTTGAATAATTTGTAAATTACTTTGAAAATATGCTAATTTTTGGCATTTCCTGTGTGGGGCTAGTTGTTCTAATACTAGTACTTGCTATTTTGGAAAAAAGCACTCCAATTTTCCCACAAATTAAACTCATTTTTTTTTAAATTTAAATTTCGCGCGTAACTTTAAATGGAAAATTGAGGCTTTTCCTTGGTGGTGCTAGCTTTTTTATTGGTGGTGCATAGGAGTGCAAAGTGTTCTGAGCAGGGTGCAATAATTTTTTACCCAAAATTCCTCCAAAGTGCCGCAAAGTTAATGGTCACGTCTGTCAGTGCATCTTTTATTATCAATATCTCAGCTTTTAGTGTAAATTCAAAATTTCTTTTTGTGGTGCATATTGGTGCTAGCTATCACGAACAAAATAGGATGAGTTTCAATTCAATTTAGGGCACATCCGGTTAAAGTTATATTTGGCGTACAATTGGTGAATTTTTACAGTTTCCGTTGTGTTGCTGGCTTATTATTGGCATTGCAAAGTGTTCCGAGCCGGGTGCAATAATTTTTTTCTCAAAATTCCACCAAAGTGCCGCAAAGTTAATGGTCACGTCTGTCAGTGCATCTTTTATTATCAATATCTCAGCTTTTAGTGTAAATTCAAAATTTCTTTTTGTGGTGCACATTGGTGCTAGCTACCACAAACAAAATGGAATGAGTTTCAATTCAATTTAGGGCACTTCCGGTTAAAGTTATATTTGGCGTAGAATTGGTGAATTTTTACCATTTCCGTTGCGTTGCTGGCTTATTATTGGCATTGCAAAGTGTTCCGAGCTGGGTGCAATAATTTTTTTCTCAAAATTCCACCAAAGTGCCGCAAAGTTAATGGTCACGTCTGTCAGTGCATCTTTTATTATCAATATATCAGCTTTTAGTGTAAATTCAAAATTTCTTTTTGTGGTGCATATTGGTGCTAGCTACCGTGAACAAAATAGGATGAGTTTCAATTCAATTTAGGGCACCTCCGGTTAAAGGTAAGTTGGCGGGAAAATCAGTTGAATAATTTGTAAATTACTTTGAAAATATGCTAATTTTTGGCATTTCCTGTGTGGGGCTAGTGGTTCTAATACTAGTACTTGCTATTTTGGAAAAAAGCGCTCCAATTTTCCCACAAATTAAACTCATTTTTTTTTAAATTTAAATTTCGCGCGTAACTTTAAATGGAAAATTGAGGCTTTTCCTTGGTGGTGCTAGCTTTTTTATTGGTGGTGCATAGGAGTGCAAAGTGTTCCGAGCTGGGTGCAATAATTTTTTTCTCAAAATTCCACCAAAGTGCCGCCAAGTTAATGGTAAGTTGGCGGGAAAATCGGTTGAGTAATTTGTAAATTACTTTGAAAATATGCTAATTTTTGGTATTTCCTGTGTGGGGCTAGTGGTTCTAATACTAGTACTTGCTATTTTGGAAAAAGGCGCTCCAATTTTTCCGCAAATAAAACTCCATTTTTTTTGAATTTAAATTTCGCGCGTAACTTTAAATGGAAAATTGAGGCTTTTCCTTGGTGGTGCTAGCTTTTTTATTGATGGTGCATAGGAGTGCAAAGTGTTCTGAGCAGGGTGCAATAATTTTTTACCCAAAATTCCACCAAAGTGCCGCCAAGTTAATGGTCACGTCTGTCAGTGCATCTTTTATTATCAATATCTCAGCTTTTAGTGTAAATTCAAAATTTCTTTTTGTGGTGCACATTGGTGCTAGCTACCACGAACAAAATGGAATGAGTTTCAATTCAATTTAGGGCACTTCCGGTTAAAGTTATATTTGGCGTACAATTGGTGAATTTTTACAGTTTCCGTTGTGTTGCTGGCTTATTATTGGCATTGCAAAGTGTTCCGAGCTGGGTGCAATAATTTTTTTCTCAAAATTCCACCAAAGTGCCGCAAAGTTAATGGTCACGTCTGTCAGTGCATCTTTTATTATCAATATATCAGCTTTTAGTGTAAATTCAAAATTTCTTTTTGTGGTGCATATTGGTGCTAGCTACCATGAACAAAATAGGATGAGTTTCAATTCAATTTAGGGCACTTCCGGTTAAAGTTATATTTGGCGTACAATTGGTGAATTTTTACCATTTCCGTTGTGTTGCTGGCTTATTATTGGCATTGCAAAGTGTTCCGAGCTGGGTGCAATAATTTTTTTCTCAAAATTCCACCAAAGTGCCGCAAAGTTAATGGTCACGTCTGTCAGTGCATCTTTTATTATCAATATATCAGCTTTTAGTGTAAATTCAAAATTTCTTTTTGTGGTGCATATTGGTGCTAGCTACCATGAACAAAATAGGATGAGTTTCAATTCAATTTAGAGCACTTCCGGTTAAAGGTAAGTTGGCGGGAAAATCGGTTGAATAATTTGTAAATTACTTTGAAAATATGCTAATTTTTGGCATTTCCTGTGTGGGGCTAGTGGTTCTAATACTAGTACTTGCTATTTTGGAAAAAAGCGCTCCAATTTTCCCACAAATTAAACTCATTTTTTTTTAAATTTAAATTTCGCGCGTAACTTTAAATGGAAAATTGAGGCTTTTCCTTGGTGGTGCTAGCTTTTTTATTGGTGGTGCATAGGAGTGCAAAGTGTTCCGAGCTGGGTGCAATAATTTTTTTCTCAAAATTCCACCAAAGTGCCGCCAAGTTAATGGTAAGTTGGCGGGAAAATCGGTTGAGTAATTTGTAAATTACTTTGAAAATATGCTAATTTTTGGTATTTCCTGTGTGGGGCTAGTGGTTCTAATACTAGTACTTGCTATTTTGGAAAAAGGCGCTCCAATTTTCCCGCAAATAAAACTCCATTTTTTTTGAATTTAAATTTCGCGCGTAACTTTAAATGGAAAATTGAGGCTTTTCCTTGGTGGTGCTAGCTTTTTTATTGATGGTGCATAGGAGTGCAAAGTGTTCTGAGCAGGGTGCAATAATTTTTTACCCAAAATTCCACCAAAGTGCCGCCAAGTTAATGGTCACGTCTGTCAGTGCATCTTTTATTATCAATATCTCAGCTTTTAGTGTAAATTCAAAATTTCTTTTTGTGGTGCACATTGGTGCTAGCTACCACGAACAAAATGGAATGAGTTTCAATTCAATTTAGGGCACTTCCGGTTAAAGTTATATTTGGCGTACAATTGGTGAATTTTTACAGTTTCCGTTGTGTTGCTGGCTTATTATTGGCATTGCAAAGTGTTCCGAGCTGGGTGCAATAATTTTTTTCTCAAAATTCCACCAAAGTGCCGCAAAGTTAATGGTCACGTCTGTCAGTGCATCTTTTATTATCAATATATCAGCTTTTAGTGTAAATTCAAAATTTCTTTTTGTGGTGCATATTGGTGCTAGCTACCATGAACAAAATAGGATGAGTTTCAATTCAATTTAGAGCACTTCCGGTTAAGGGTAAGTTGGCGGGAAAATCGGTCGAATAATTTGTAAATTACTTTGAAAATATGCTAATTTTTGGCATTTCCTGTGTGGGGCTAGTGGTTCTAATACTAGTACTTGCTATTTTGGAAAAAAGCGCTCCAATTTTCCCACAAATTAAACTCATTTTTTTTTAAATTTAAATTTCGCGCGTAACTTTAAATGGAAAATTGAGGCTTTTCCTTGGTGGTGCTAGCTTTTTTATTGGTGGTGCATAGGAGTGCAAAGTGTTCCGAGCTGGGTGCAATAATTTTTTACCCAAAATTCCTCCAAAGTGCCGCCAAGTTAATGGTCACGTCTGTCAGTGCATCTTTTATTATCAATATCTCAGCTTTTAGTGTAAATTCAAAATTTCTTTTTGTGGTGCACATTGGTGCTAGCTATCACGAACAAAATGGAATGAGTTTCAATTCAATTTAGGGCACTTCCGGTTAAAGTTATATTTGGCGTACAATTGGTGAATTTTTACAGTTTCCGTTGTGTTGCTGGCTTATTATTGGCATTGCAAAGTGTTCCGAGCTGGGTGCAATAATTGTTTTCTCAAAATTCCACCAAAGTGCCGCAAAGTTAATGGTCACGTCTGTCAGTGCATCTTTTATTATCAATATCTCAGCTTTTAGTGTAAATTCAAAATTTCTTTTTGTGGTGCATATTGGTGCTAGCTACCATGAACAAAATAGGATGAGTTTCAATTCAATTTAGAGCACTTCCGGTTAAAGGTAAGTTGGCGGGAAAATCGGTCGAATAATTTGTAAATTACTTTGAAAATATGCTAATTTTTGGCATTTCCTGTGTGGGGCTAGTTGTTCTAATACTAGTACTTGCTATTTTGGAAAAAAGCGCTCCAATTTTCCCGCAAATAAGACTCATTTTTTTTGAATTTAAATTTCGCGCGGAACTTTAAATGGAAAATTGAGGCTTTTCCTTGGTGGTGCTAGCTTTTTTATTGGTGGTGCATAGGAGTGCAAAGTGTTCTGAGCAGGGTGCAATAATTTTTTACCCAAAATTCCACCAAAGTGCCGCCAAGTTAATGCTTTTTTTAGCACTTTAATTCCTTATATTTCTGAATGTGTGCATATTTTATTAGATTTTTTTTGTGGTTCTAGCTGGTGCTAGCTCTCCTCTACCTGTATACTAAGTCGCGGTTCGAAATTCAGTGTTTGCGGCAAATTCCTTTGATCTTTTGAATGGCCATATCTCCGTAATTATTAAAGTTAATGAATTTTTTTAAGTGGTGCAATGGAGTGCAAAGTGTACTTAACATAATGAAGTAAGTTTCAATCAAATCCGGCCAAATTTTTTTTGGCGGGAAAAAAACTTTAATTGCTTATTGTGGCTTTTCCTTGGCGAATTTAGATTTTTTTTTGGTGGTGCATAAGAGTGCAATGTGTTTCGAGCTCGGTGCAAAAGTTTTGTCTCAAAATTCAACCAAAGTGCCGCCAGGTTAATGGACCCAAGGAAAAACCTGCAGCTAGCATATTTTTTTTTTTTTTTTATAAAAAAGTAAAGAAAATTGGTAAAAGAGAAGCTTTCAAATGATCACTTCAGATGTTGACACGCCTAAAATTTTAATAATAATATAATTATAGACAAGAAAATATCATCATCTATCGATAATTTAAGCTTCTATCGATTGGTGTATTTAAATTAGCTGAGTGTTAATTCGCCAGGAGTTAAGATTTCAATTTTCGTGGAAACTGTCTCGAAGTATAAAAAAAATGATGAAATGTCTTGATACAATGTTTTCTCGAAAATCGTTGGTAATCGGTTCTAGGTTAGTATGAATATTTTTTTAGCACAGATGAGGTTTTCGACTTCTTCTCCATACTTGGTCATCCAACTGATGCACTTTGTATATAAAGAAAATAGAATAAAACAAATAATACGTAATTTACCTCATTTCCAGGAATGCAGCATTCAATACTGTACGGCGCTGAACCTCGTGGGCTACCATTGTCTGAGAAATTACTGCCCGAATATCTAAGAGAATTAGGATACAAAACCCATGCGGTGGGCAAATGGCATCTGGGATCATACAAGAAGGAGTTTACACCAACCTTCAGAGGATTTGACAGTCATTTCGGGTTTTGGACAGGTCATCAGGATTATAATGATCATACGGCTATGGAAACTGTGAGTATTAAAATAGTCTGGCTTTTCCTGCTTACTGAACAGATTTTCTCAGATTTATTTAATTTATTTTTTTTCTGCCATTTCTCTGGGCAAAAAAAAAATCAGGGTATGTGGGGCCTAGATCTACGCAGGAATATGACAGCTGCCACAGAAGAACATGGCCGTTACTCCACGGACATTTTCACAGACGAAGCTGTACGGATTATTGAAGAGCATCCTGTAATTAACCAACCGCTATTCCTGTACATGGCGCACGCAGCCGTTCATTCTGGTAATCCGTACAATCCGCTGCCAGTGCCAGATACTGTGGTCGTATCTATTACCAACATTACTGACTACTACAGGAGAAGATTTGCTGGTACGTGTTTCCTAATTAGTTCGTGAAAGGAAATGTTGCGATTGGGTCTAATGTCCAAATCGAGTTTCTACAGGATTCACAGGTTTCAAGGACTCCTGAGCCCAAAATAGGGTTTTTTTTTAAACACTGGTGCCTAAAACGAAAAGTCGTCCCCCATAGGACTGCCACTTTCTTAGTGACGACAATGTCCCATTATCGTTTTTCCCTACTTTACCCTGTCACGTTTATCACAAATATTTTCCAAGGTGAATTCGTTTAAGGGCAGTTCAGATGTAGATGAGCATTCCCTGAAGGGAAGAGGAAGAGTGTGGGTAAGCATCCCTTCTGATTCTTTATGTCCTTCGTGTCCATCCTCTATGTCCTTCATGTCCATCCTTTATGTCCTTCATGTCCATCCTTTATGTCCTTCATGTCCATCCTCTATGTCCTTCATGTCCATCGTGTTCTTGATTCATTTCAAAATATTGAGTTTGGGTCACATAGAAACATAACTTAGATTTATTTAAGAGAACTAAAAAGTCTAAAGCCTGTAACTTTCCTCTTGGGTGGTGCAATTATTATTAGCAAGTAGTTTATAGTTTAGCGTCCATGATGCAAGTCACAGATTCCTGATTTTTTTTTGTTTCACTGAACTGTAGAGATAATTATGCGCAGGAATGTTGGTAAAACTGGACCAATCAGTCGGGAAGATCGTGGACGCTCTCTACCGTCGAGATCTGCTGCACAACACCGTCATCGTGTTCACAACGGATAATGGCGGCCCAGCAGCTGGATTCAATTTGAACGCAGCCTCTAATTGGCCACTTCGAGGAGTTAGTTTCTCTTAATTATGTTTCTTTCTAAATATATACTCGTAATCAGCAAAGTTTCAAGGACGCCTAACGTGCTAATATTTACATAGTTGTTGAACTACAATTTGTTGCCGCTTTTAGGATATGTTAATGCTAATTAACGTAAAACTGCTTCTTGCTCTTGGAATATGTAATTTTAACTGAGGGACAAAACGCGTATTATGCAGTGTGATTCATATGTCTTTTATCTTTTGATCTAATGAGATATCTTCGAGGGACAAATTTTAGCTTCAATTTTAATTTTATTTTGAGCATTTTTGAAGTGCTAAATGAAGTTGAGGAAAGCTCCTGCACTTTACTACAACTTAAAAATTTCAAATTAAATTCTTATATAGAATTTTATATTTTTACAAAGGAGATAAAATTAAGGCCATCTGCGGCCTTATTAATTGAAAAAGACAGTGAAATGAAAATTATTGAAGATATTGAGATGGAATTTTTCTGCCATTTTTCATTCAGGTGAATTGTGAGGAAAAAAATATGAAAATTCAACTAAAATTCAATTCTTAATATTTTTTTTAAAGGTATGATGGGAAATTTTACAAGTCATTTTCAAATATTTCTGTTTGAAAAAAGTAACTTTGATTTTACCCTTACTTAGATATGTCTTAGAATTTTAATGATAAATTAAAAGATGTGAAGTAGACGTTCACTGTAGTTATTTGACTGACGTAATTTAGTGGATATTACGTAAGACCAAAGTGAGACTCTGGGCTTGGGCAGAAATCAGATTACCCTGGTTACACAGGCCTTGGGTTCACAGGGCATGGTAGGTTCAGGAAGCACCTGCACATGGTAGGGGCTTATCAGTTCGGAACCGTTGTGCAGATTGTGCCATGAAGAGAAGGAAACGGCCTCTCACCTGTTGTTTGATTGCGTTGCAATCGAGCGGCTGCGCTACGATATCTTTGGTACTTTGAGACCAAAGGAGATTATAGCCCAGTAGGAACTGGTAGGGAAAGCCCTCAACCTTCTTAGAAGGGGAGGTTTCACCTACTAGACTCAAGAGAAGGTACAATAAGCCTCTTGTGGCTGCGGTGCCGTGGGGTGTAGGTCCCGTCCCGCCCGTTAAAATCTAAATCTAATCTAGTGGATATTTATTTTCTAGGTGAAGAATACTTTATGGGAAGGAGGTGTGCGAGGTGCAGCGCTTGTTTGGAGTCCTCTGCTAAAGAATTCCTCAAGAGTGTCCAACCAGATGATCCACATCAGTGACTGGCTGCCTACTCTGCTGTCCGCAGCCAAAGCAAAGCACAGGTAACGAGCAGTACTATAAAGATTTAATAGAAAATAGCCTGGGATATCAGGGCCTGAGGGCATTAGCGGTAGCGAGGCCCAGGAAAAGAGTGGGAGGCCATTCTAGTTAACAATGAAAACAAAAAACACTGTAATTTGATAAGAGATAAAACTGTCATCTATGTAATCGTTATTTCTTACTCCTTGAAAAGAATTTACTGAAATCATGTAAATTTTCGTACTTTATTAGAGCTACAAAACAAGAAGAGAGATCTAGGGGTTTGCAGTGTAATCACAAGAACTTGGTACATTAAAAGTAATTAAAAAGGCACCACGATAGCCGAGCGGTTAAGACGCTAGACCCGCAATGCTAATATGTATTGTTGGATAGTGGGTTCGATTCCCGGAGTCTAGGCCTTGGTTTTTATTTAATGGTTAATATAAGAAATTTACAGTAAAGTATGTTTGCTAGTCGACTCCGTCCACGACACCTAATTGGTACTTTAATTTACTTTTAAAAGTAATTATGATGAAAACTGTGTTTACTAAACGAAGTGTTCAGTTTGACCTTCCGAAAGTCAGTGTTCAGTTCTCCTGTTCTCGTTCAAGGATTGACATGAAATTTATCATAAAATAATTTTTATAGTTAAACTCAATTTGTCAAGGAGAACAATAACATAAGCTCTTGCTAAACTGTCTTTTTCAAACAAATATCTGACCTACTCGCTAAAAATATAAATTAGACGTTTAACCTAAATTTGTGCTGAAGTAGTTTCACCTTGTCCTCTGATCATTTAAATATAAATGACCAGGAATTCGCACTGGAATTTGAAGGTGTTTTATTTAATCACTTGTCAAGAGAACTTAGTCTACTTTTTAGTTTTTTCTTTTAAGTTGTTCTTTGATTTCTAGACTAATAAAAAATATCTTCGATTTCAGGATACCAGAAGGTCTGGATGGACTTGACTTATGGAACAGCCTAAGCCATGGAACTCTCTCACATCGATCTTTTATTCTGCATAATATTGATGATATCGATAATAATTCTGCACTAACTATTGGCCATTGGAAAATTGTCAGAGGTAAGTCCCAATTTTTATTGTTCGTCTCATTTGAGGCAAAAAAATAATCTGGAATGGATCTACTTCTATTCATGTTCTAACTTACACATGTTTCAAATTCCGTATTTGAGGGCACATTAATAATAAGTTATTCCTTCAAAAATGAAACAAAAACATTAAGAGAAAAACATTATCTAAGTGTGCCGTACATTATTTGGAATCATTTATGCCATCATTCAATTTATTCATTGCTAACATTTAGGATTATAAAATTAAATGAAATATGTATGATCTATCCCGTTACGAAGCCCTTAAGTGTAGGGCATTTTTAACTCCTGGTAAAATTTGTTTACCTCTACGTATAAGCACCATAGTCAGGGCCGGATTCTCCTTTAGGCAAACTAGGCTTCAGCCTAGGACATCAAGATCAAGAGCGGGCCTACATTCAAATTGTTAGCAAAATTAAAATTACACTATTCTAAAAACAGTACCAATAAACAACACGTTTCATTTAACATATTGATATACAATCACAGTAGTGGTGTATTTTATTATCTCTCATGGAATTTACAAACTTAAAAATGGGAGGTGAAAGGGCCTCATAAGTGGAATAGCCTAGGGCGCTTCTTTTCATCTAAATCCGGCCCTGACCACGGTGCTACCTGAAGCGGACCGTAGTGACTAGTTTTCAAATCTTTTAACTGGCTAATTTTGGTCATATTTTAGCCCCCCTATCCATAAAGGTCAGAACATAAGTCAGTCAGTAATGTGTAAATGTGTGAAGGACTAGATAGTCTGTTGTCAAAGTTGTAAATCAAGATGGTTTTTTTAGTGTTTCGTCTGACATTTCCCCCATTATAAGTCACATTTTTCCCTAGCTTTTGAATATTTGTATGTACGAGTATATTTCTGTACCTCGGAGGGAAAAGGCACCATGTCCATTTTTTTCGATTTTCAGATTTTGGCATCATTTTACAAATTTTTTGTTGCTCTTTCTACAGGTGTAAAGCACTATGACCTATGTTTACTATTAAGCGATTTATGTATTTTTAAAAAGCGCTATGATACTTCATTGCTTAAGAGTAAAAGGCACTACATGGGCATAAATTTTTTCACAATGGAGATGAAAGTAAAATATTTTAAAATATGGGAGTTAAAGTGGCCATACCAACTGTAATAATTACGGTGAGAAGTACAGGAAAGAGTATAACCGGAAAAGTGGAACAAAAAATGAATTTGGAAAAATATCTTTATTTGGCTCCCCTGTAAAATTTACTTTTTGTGACATGGTGCCTTTTCCCTCCGAGGTGCAGATTTATTGGCCCAAGTAGATAAATATAAATGTCCAGTAAGTATTTGTAGGGTAAATAAATTAAACAAGTGATAAAATCTTTCACAAAATTGCAGTCTTTATTTATTGCAAATACTTTATTTTTTTTCTGCATATAACATTGCATGATACTTCTTATTACAAATAGCTTCTTAAAAGAAACAAACAAAATACTTCAGTCAAAAAACATCAAATATCTAATACTTAAAAATAGTTTTTTTTTTTTCTTATTTCATTTTTAATTAAACTATAGAATTAAATTCCAAATTCAGTCTTTTTAGTAAAAGGGTCATTTAGTTATCATATTTTGAATTTTAATTCATATAAATCTTAATTATTTTTTAGAATAATCAATTCATATAAACATATAAAAAATATTCGTTATACAAACATATTTTTTTTAAAAATTTATTTTTCTTAAAACTTATTTGAGTAAACATATGGAAATTAACTAAATTTTTATTAATTATTTACTTTTTTCATATAATTTTAATTATTCTATCTCAAACTAAATTAATTTACTTTTATTGAAGTTTCAATAAGTCCTTCTTAAGTAATATATATATTTAAAATATACTTATAAATTTGTTTTTCTTTTGAACAAGTACAAATAAAATTAACAGTCTTACAATTCTTAGGTTTGTTTTTTCTTTAGAAAAATTAAAAATAAAGACGATCCTCTTGCAGAGATCCATCATACAGGAACATAAATCGTGATGTAAAAATCAATTTAAAAAGGAAAAGAAAAAGAAATTATCGTCTTAAAAACAAATAATTTCAGAAAAATAAACAAAACTTTGACACATGGATCTTTTCCTCTGAAGGAGCATTTCTTGATTAGTTGAAGATTTAGCTCTGAAATGGTAGTTTTGAAACAATGAAGAGGCGGGGGGGCTTCTATACACCATGTAGCAAAACAAATGATTGGATCCGCAAATGCTAGAAAAACATGATCTGATATGGAGGCAATTATTTGACAGAAACTTTGTTTTTTGGTAAGTAGAAGTAAATGGGCTCCTCTCATCAATGTTAAGAGAAAAAAACCAATCTGAAGATCTATCCCTCAGAAATCTTGCTAGGGTTAATGGCAAAAGAGAATCTTTATTTGCACCATCAAACTGAATTCAATGGAAGAAAAAGATAACTTTTTTGGCTACTTTTTCTGGATTACATCGTCATTGTGATTGAGAAAGGACCAAGGCCATCTAGGACAACATTGCTGTCTTATTTCCAATCTTGCGAGTCCAATCATTTAATTCAACTACTTAGATCTTGTTCTTCTTATTCCCCCCCCCCCGGCTTTTTAGCCCAATCACATCCACACTCTCCACCTTTCTTAGCAAATCAGAGCTACTCCTTTGCTTTTTTTTTACTAACAATTCTTGCACTTTTACGAATGGATATGACTATCCATCTATCCCTTTACTGACCAGCATTCTCTAAATACAAAAATCGCAAACCTTCCCCGTTTTAAAACGGGACAAACAACCCATAGACTAGACCATTCCATTTCACCCAAACAATTAACAAAAAACAATCTTCAACTTATAGTCACTAATAAACAAAAAAAAAATATATATTATAGGCAGTTTCACAATTTTAGGGGATTCAATATTTTTGTTCTTGTTTACAAATTGAAGACGTCAATCTGTAATTTCTACCCTTCATTTTTGGTTCAGTTTCTTGGCCGGTGGTACGTCACAAATGATGGTATTGACCATTCTGTTCTGCAGCCACATCTCCTTTTAAACTTCGTTTTCTCTGAGATTTTTTTGTTTTTCTGTTAATGACATAAAAAATGCTGAGATTTCTCTTTAAGATAGATTCAAATTGATTTATTGTCGTAAAAAAGTCATAACGGATATTAGCAGCCCTGATTTACAAATCACAGTATAAGTGGCGAAAGAATGTAAAAAAAATCTTAACCCAAAAATCTCACGATATTCTACGGTATGATTCAAAATATGTATTAAGATAAGAGATGCCATACGTCGCAATTTATTGGAATGTAGCAACCTTTTATTTCATTTATAACCTTGGTCTAAATGAAGCCCATTATTGTCCAGGTTTCAAATTAAAGATGTATTTTGTACTGGCTTAAAGAGTATTAAATTCCAAAGCAGGATGCTGAAACTATTTAAAAATGAAAAGCGTTCAGGAGTAATTAATCGATTAATCGCGTATTAATCGAATGGTAACGTATACAATCTATTGTGAGGTTGCAAAATTTCCGAAAGGTTACATTTCTTAGGTTGCCAATTAAATGAGACGTCCATGGCAGTTTAAGGAGACGGCAAGCTGTGAGCTTAGTACTTAATTACTTACCAACACTTCTTACAGATTTCCAAGTATCTTGTTCCATCTTTGTTGCTAGTGAAAAATCGTGGTTCGTAAACATTATCGAAAATCTAACGCACTTTCATCAATTATTACATCACAAATTGAATTAAAATAATTTTTTTATTAAAAATATTTAAAAAAAAAGTATTTTAATTTTTTAACTAATAAAAACTTTGAAAGTATAAATACTTCTAGTCCCCTGCTAAAAGTGTGTTATTACTGTATCGATTCGTGTTTAGAGTAACCTAACCTGGAGGTTATTACTTCCTATTCAATGTAAACACGCACGTGAAACTGCCTTAAAAATATTATTATTATTTTTTTTTTAAATACATGTGTCATTAAACCGACGTTTCTTAAAAAATAAAAATTAAAAAAAAATAATTACGTAATACTTGACAAATTGGAAACATCATCCTAATGATTTTAAAATATCGGATACAAAATAGTATATTTGATACACAAGTCATGTATGTATTTTTTGTCCACACTTGACATAACTTACCAACTATATTTTTTTTATATTTTGGAAATAAGTTTTATTTTTTATTTTTTTATGATATAAGTGATAAAATAATTTTTTAATAAAAATAAGTAAAAAAAAAACAGAAAAAATACATTCACAAAATAGGAACATAGTCACACAAATCTGATATTAAAAAAAAAAACGTCATAAACGCCTTAGCATCTTATGCCTTCTAAATCAAACTTTTATTAAAAAAAACAAGATCAAAAAAGATGTTTGTAGAAAAAAATTCTACAAACAGTCCGTTGTTTGTGAGGAACCTTTTTATATTTTTTTGCTTTTCTATCTTTGAAAAGTCCCTTTTTTTAAAAAAATGGAAAAAAAAGTATTGGATTATTTGCCAACTTTTGAATTCTTTTTAAAGATTATATATATATATTTTTATTCGAACTATTTTAGCTCGAAGTTGTTAAATTGTTCTCAGTCTAACGAGGAAAATAATGATTATTTACTTGGCACATATCTTCGATATATTTTTTTTAAAAAAGATGTATATAAAATAAGCACTCAAAAAAGAAAAACTAAAAATTTACAAAATTTACCCTTGGGATAGGAAATATTTTAATTTTTTTGTTTGTTTTTAAGTATACTCAAGAAAAAAATAATAATTTTTAAATGCTAATAAGCCTTAAATTTAGAATTCTGAGCTTCTTTAAAGAATTCAAGATAAAATATCACGAAAAGAGCATTTTTTTTAAAAAACATTATTGTAATTGTCAAATTTTATTTCCCAATTTTCAAAATATAAAATAAAACAATGGTATCATTTGCATAATAAGGACCCGATGGAAAAATTAAATTTTAGTTGAAAAATAAAATTCAAATGTATGAATTTAGTTGAGGATTTGGGGATACTGGAGAATATCTTGTTAGAAAGAAAAGATAAGATTAGCTGAAATCACCAGGGGATGAATGTGGTTACGGAAATTGAGTTCTAACCTTTAATGAGAATGTTTGAGCGCAGAAAACAGTTTAAAAAAGGATTTTAAATGACTTCTCAATAAAATAAAAAAATTAGTAAAATCAGATAATATTTACTCTCGAGATCCGATTTGCTTAACAATTACGTACATAATTACGGGATCGTTTCATAAGGTCATAGAAGGATTTCTTTCTGGTAGAAGAGGGAAATCTTTCTCCTTTATCAGTCTTTTAATGGGTTTACGCGATGAGAGGCTGAGGTGCTCTAAGCACTTTCCGGCGGAAGTAATCTGTTTGCCCTTGAAACGTCACTTAAAAAAACAAAAAAAAAAAAAAGATCTAATGATCAAGAGGTTTTCATTGCCATCAATCGTCAGCTGAATAAATCCTCCAATATCACTTCTCAAAATTAAAACCCATCTACAATCAAGTTAACCATTTATATTATTACTTGAAAAAACTATTGGGAAAGAGGTTTTCTAATTTTCCGCACCCCCATCACTTTTAAAATGTAGAAACTTCATACCAAAATTAAAATCTTAAAAAACATCTTAAGTAAAATATTAAACTAAAACAATATTTTGGAATATAAAATGTGGCCCAGACATAAATTTCAAATTTGGCACACTTAATTAGAAATAATGTTTACATCTAACAAGTCAAATTAATGCAATTGATTCTTTATTTTCAAATATGTGTTAAGAATTTCGAAACAGAATCATAAAATTAAGCATTAATTAATGAGCATTAGATTATCAATTTTCTTTTCTTAAAAGAAATCATTTTTCTTAAAATGTTTGATATGATAAACTTGCATAGCAATGATTGGTAAAAGATATAAAATTGATTATTAAAGAAAGAAAAAAAAACCAAATAAATAAAAACTATTAATTGTTAATACTTTTAAAACTACGAGTTTCGTATTGATTTAAATACCTGAGCACCTTAAAGGGGTCATCAGTAAAAACTGAAGAAGAAGAAGAAGAAGTGGACGAGGAAGCTGCGTGGACCTGATGATCACTAGTCGAGGCAAAATTACCCCTGGTTATATTCTGCACAGCCTGTAGTTCCTCTTTGATACAAGTTTGCATAGTTTGGAAATTTGATTCAGGACTTGTTTGGAAACCTGCGGATATGAAATGATATTTGTGCAAACACTGTAAAAGTAGGGTCAATTGACGACTGTCTTTCGTGTAGAATTCCACTATACATCCGTAATGGTTGGTTTCCACGCCGACCAAAACACCAGTGAAGACACTGTTCTCCATTATGTTGACTGTATAACGATTTGTCACTGGCATGAAACCATAATTATCTTTTAGATTGTTCAAGAATAGTTGTTTATTATCTGCATCTTTCAAGTATAACTGTATTCTGTTTGAAACACTCATATAGGTTAATATATCTCTAAATGATTTACTGGCATGGAATGGTACAAGTTTATTACTTTTAATATCATCAATATCTACTGAGATCTCTCCTAAATATATCTGATGCAACTGAACATCACAGCCGATGCTAAAGGAAGCGCTACAAGTAAAATTAACCACATTCTCTGTGATTACCGGCTCTTTGATTACCGCAGCCAAAACACCAATCTTATGTCCTTCCAACGACTGGGCCGTCTTAAATTCTGATCCTTCTAATGTTTTCACTCTAGGCACAAAAATGATTGTCTTCTCTACGCATATGGTTTCACCACAGATAAAAACATGCATTCTAGCTATAGGTTTCTCTTGTAGATTTGTAACTGGAAATCCAATTATCCACTTGCCAAGATAAGCACGCACCCAAGGTACACCGACTGACATCGGTTCGCATCTTGTACGATTTAGTGGTTGTAAACATTGTTGGGCATTAGAAGGCATATAGATACTGGTTTTTCTACTATTTACAAGGTCACTTGTTAAACTGGACACTAAACAATCTTTTTCTTGCAATTGATTTTCTTTATTCTTTACGGCAACATTTAATGATTGCAACTGTGATACAATAGTTAAATTCAAACCATACAAAACTCTATTTTCAGTCTCTAAAGTTACTTTGTGTTCATTATTTTCATATGCAAAATCTGTGACTAACGGCTGCTCTTTGCCAATTAAACAAATTACCACTTGAGGCCTGCCAGTATCATAATAATCTGATATATAAAAATGACTCACCTCATTTATTCTTTCCACAAAATTGAGTTCGTTAGTTTTCTTCAAAACAACAATGAATTTGCCAAATAATATTAAATAATACTTGAATTTCGGCTGGTAACTGTAAAATACGTTGATTCTTTCAACTTTAGATATTGGGAAAGTAAAATTATAAGTTGAAACTATTTTTTCAGAATCAATTTCTAAGAAATTTTTTTTATTATCCACAATAATATGTTTTACACCATCTTCGTCAACATCATGTGGTGGTAAATTATATTGAAATAATATTGATTTTTCATTAATATTCAATTTATCCAATAAATCCATCTGGGATAATCTTTTTCTACTTTAGCGTCCCTCTTTTCAAGAGGCTTAACTTTTCATTAAATCAGATTCTGTCCATAATAAAAGAAAAAACCTTAAAAGATTTTTTAATTAACACTTAACATTATTAAAATTATGTGCAAAAACATTGTATATAATCAAAAACTTGTTATAAACATACAACTTCAACACAGATATTAAACTTTACACTCAACTCATGTACAGTTACAAGAGTTCTTAAACACAAACAATGGCACCTCCATTTTATTTGGTGGATCCAAACAGGAACTACCAATATCAGCTGAACTTTAGTTTTTACTTACTTATTTCACTGATTTCAGAAAATTATAAATTATTTATTTATTACCCAAAATCAAAATTATAATTTTATTTGTATTAATATTTTATTTTAAATTAATGATTATCTTAATCGATACTATTCTATAGAGAGAGGTTAATACGGCGCAAGTCCCTGACGCTAACTTACAATTATTTTTGTTTAAACATTATTAACTATCACTATGTTATGATTCTAATAAATTGTAGTTGTACTTTTATTTTAGTTTACTATAGTAAGTTTCATTTTTTTACATTACAGGCAGAACTACTTGTAAACTTTATTTACCTACATATCGATTGAGTTCAAAACATATCAAACATTCGTGAGATTCAGTCACTATACGAGGTCTGGCTATTAAATAACGAGACTGCGCGTGCAGAAGGCGTCCTTGAGGGGTAGGGTGGGAAACGAATGCAGCGTTGGATAGCTGGAAGTGTTTACTATTCTAGTATGAAAATAAGTTTCTGTTGTTGTAGTACTATTTATTCTGTAGAGGTTAATACGAACGTGTTTATTTCTCGTGCTTATAACTATGTGTGACGAAAAACATGAACAACGGATCAATGTGAAATTTCTCGTTAAATTAAAAAAAACTCCGACTGAGTGCTATAAGTTGTTAAAAGAGGCCTATGGTGA
The DNA here is from genome assembly GCF_049639745.1 of Rhodnius prolixus. Taxonomy (NCBI): domain Eukaryota; kingdom Metazoa; phylum Arthropoda; class Insecta; order Hemiptera; family Reduviidae; genus Rhodnius; species Rhodnius prolixus. The sequence continues at coordinate 42,193,317 of NW_027411634.1, forward strand.
GAATTCTCTATCTCGTGCGCGTGTTTTCGAATGGAGTAAACGGTTTTCTGAAGGCCGAGAGAGCACCGAAGATGACCAACGTCCAGGTCGACCTGTCTCTGTTTCAACTCCGCTAACAGTGACCAAAATCAATGAAATTGTGCGCGGAGATCGTAGTATGAGCATTCGGATGATTGCCGAGACTGTAAACGCCGATAAAGAAACTGTCAGAACAATTTTAAATGACGAATTGAACATGAAAAAAGTCTGTGCGAAGTTCGTTCCAAAAAATTTGACCCCTGACCAAAAGCTCGCCCGTCAACAGATCTGTTCAGATTTTCTTGAGAGGTTAGATGAAGAGCCTGAATTGATGGAAAACATCATCACTTGCGATGAAACCTGGTTATTCCAATACGATGTTGAAACTAAGCGGCAATCTATGCACTGGAAAACGCCAGCATCGCCAATTATGAAAAAAGCAAGGATGTCGAAATTAAAATTGAAAGCCATGCTAATTGTTTTTTTCGATATCAACGGCATCGTGATGACTGAATGGGTTCCAGAGGGTCAAACTGTAAACCAAACTTACTATTTGAAAGTTTTGGCAACGCTGCAAGAGCAAGTTTGTGAGAAACGGCCGCAGTTGTGGAAAAAGAAGTCGTGGATCTTACACCAGGACAACACACCTTCCCATAACGCGCTGTCTGTGAAGCGTTATTTAGCCGCTAGAGGCACTCCAGTGCTGGAACAAGCGCCGTACTCGCCTGATTTAGCACCATGTGACTTTTTCCTGTTTCCGAAGATCAAGTCGGCGTTAAAAGGAACCCGGTACGAGTCGATGGAAGAGATGAAGCGAAAATCGGCGGAGCTCCTAAATGCACTCAAAAAAGAAGACTTCCATCGTTGCTTTGACCAATGGAAAAACCGAATGGAACGGTGTGTGGCGATGGGAGGGGAGTACATTGAAGGGGAGCATTCGATTGAGAATCATTTTTAAAATAAACCTCTTTTTTTCATAAGCAGTTTCGTAATTTAATAGCCAGATTTCGTATGAACAGTATACTTAATGATCTAAAGATACAATACAATAATTTAGGAACAAAAAAATGTTTAATATAAATTATATTAAAATATTAAAAAATTTTAAAGTGGCATCAACAATGACATTTCTTATATCTGTTTCTAGCAAAGTCAAAAGGATGTGTGTTAGTGATATCTTTTTTGCCGCAAAAGTCAAGCACTTGGCTAAGAAATAGTTACACTACCTTGTAGGAGGTTTAAGGATTCTGGATTGTAAGAAGTACCACCCTTGACAGTCTCTCAACTTGAAGATCGCTGCCATGCATATTCTATTGACGAAAAAAAAATCAAGATCTTAGAGAGAGCTGCACTCAGAAACTCCTCTCCTCTGAATTCAATTGCTTACCTAGGGTTTGTTAGGGTTTTAAGCAAAACATATTTCGCCCTTCAATCGATGCCATTCAGTCTTCTTTTACGCTACACTATCTTAAGAAAAACAATATTTTGTTGACAGTATCAGATTTTTGTTTCTCTTTCTTATATAACGAGATATATTTAACATTTATATGTGAGCAAGCTATTCTGTCCGCTATTTTTGCAGTAATGACGCAATTATCTCAACTCTACCCAGGATGGTAATTTTTTAAACATTGTGAGTTTATAAATTGTATCTTTAACTATAAAGTGGGCTTATGAGATTAACACATTGTCTGCAGGCACAACTTATCAAGGTTCATGGGACGGCTGGTACGGTCCTTCAGGAAGGAGTGACGGCCGAGTGTACGATGTAGATGGAGTCATTAAAAGTACTGCTGGGCAAGCTATAGTTCCGTTCACCAAAGCACTCATACCAGAGACGGTAAGCAGTTATTTGTTCTTAAAACTATTCCAATTTTTGTTTTGCCCTTTCAGGCGGCGATAAGTTTTTTTTAAATGAACGGTAATATTTTCGTGTTTTTTAATAGATTTTAAATCTAAGAGATGAAGCCGAGATTAAGTGCAACTTCAGCAAACAGCCCCAGAGAGCGTGTCTACCTTTGAAGATGCCCTGTCTATTCAATATCAAAGAGGATCCTTGTGAATTAAATAATGTGGCACCCATGTAAGTATTATGTCTTTTGCCGAATTCTTGCTCCAAATCTCTTCATATTATTTTAATTCTAGTTTCCACTATTAGGTTTTCACTTTAAGGCTGTACCCAGTATTGTGATTGTGCTCTTGTTTACAAAATTAAGTTTAAACTTCAGTAGCTCAAGTTTGCATTTTGTTTAAATTGGTGCCGTAAGTGCTAGAAACTAAAAGAGATATCAATTTATTCTTGTCAGGATAGTGAACTAGAAATCTCTTATATCAAATATGTAGATTAATCTAACCTCTAATGAAGAAGTCTAAAACTGTTCAGAGATGCAATAAATATGCGAGCTTTTACGGGTAAAATAGTAACTAGATATTCTATTTTTTAAATGTTGGTTCTGCAAATTTTATTTGCCATAAAAAACTACTGTGTCACTGATTTTTTTAAATTTATTTATCATTTTCTAGATATCCAGATTTAACTAAACGCCTTTTAGAGGAATTAAGCAAATTGAATGAAACTGCCTTACCTGCCGGCAACTTACCCATTGATCAACGTGGAAATCCCAAGTTTTGGAACAATATTTGGACCAATTTTGGTGACTACCCGGTTACATCTAATGATGTTATGTGATATTAATTTTATTTTTTGGGTTTAATAATTGTGATATTGATAAAATTCCTTTTGATAGTCAAACAACTATTTACTTTTAAATGCAGTTTACTTTAAAAGCATCATGCAGCAATCCCTTCTCAGTCCATCGCGGAGTGTCAGACGGATTTCCAAACTTGTAAATTTGTTTGCTCTTTATTTTTAACCTCTAGAATTATATTATTATTATTAAATTATTATTTTTAATCCAAGGAAAAGAAAGGTAAGTAATGCTATCGTGTCACATCTTTTTTTATTTAGTTGGATGATTTGTTATGATTCGATTATTTTCAATACTTATTAATAGCTAAATGTAATATTTATAGCTTATATTATTTACGTTGTACTTTTTCTGTTAAGAAATAAGTGTTAATAGATATTTTTTGTGCACAAAACTTCTGTAATATAAGTTGAATCTGTATTATAAAATTGGATGTTTCATAAAAAAAAATGTAAGAAAATACAGTATATATTCTGTATAAACCATTTTTTGTTTTAATTATTAATTTAACATTATATTCTTGAAAAATCTTCAGACATGCAAAAAGGTTTTGACAACTTAAAAATAAAAACAGCATTGAAACTGATAATAACATCAGGAACGAGTTTAAAAATGCACTTATTTTACATGTACTGTCATTCCATGTTATTGCTTAAACATTCTTCTTTTGAAATCATATTCTTTATACTACATAAATTTAGGCATTTAGGAAAAAAGCAGGAATGGGCATCATCTTTCGTATAAAATTGCTGGTCAGCTGTTTGTATGAGACAGAGCAAATGTTCTTTCTTCTTAAACTTCCCACATTCTTAAGAAAATAACCATTATTCTTTTTATCAGCTTCAATAGAATAACTTCCTATTTCATTTAGATCATCGAATCATACTTGAATCTAATTTGATCAGTCGAACTAAATCTCTCGTCGAGCAGATTATTACCTTTTTTTTTTACAATAAATATAACTTAGGATGGAAGATTTGCGTTACAGAAACTGTAACTCAACCAACCCGCATAGCCACGCCCTGAAGAGGACAATATACGTATGTCGAAACGTTGGATTTGACCGATTCCTCGCAAATCTTCCATCCTAAGTTTAACAATTTGCGGCCACGAAAACTATACATATATTCATATAATAAATATAACCTTCCTTGGTTCAATTCAACCGAAGGTTATATGTATGTTTGTTTAATAACTGCTGCTAATTTCTTCTATATATTATTTCTGGTTCCAATAAATGCAATATTTTTATGGAGCTCATTTCAGTAAAATGCAGTGTCTAATGTATTTTAAATAAAACTTAAATGAGAGGATTTCTGTTCGATTAGAATGTACTGCTGGCTACAATTTATTCTTTTCTGTAGTTTTATTTACAATATTGATGTTCATCCAAGATGAACCTTCATTTTCTTTCTTCCATCTTTTTTAAATGAATGAACATATGTTAGAGAATAATCTTATGTTAAGAAAACAAAACAAAAAATTCCAATTTGGAATATGACATATCGATTTTACAAATAATATTCCTTTAAAAAAATAATAAATAATCCCTATTTTTAGAATGGGTATGAATGTATTTTCGAATACTTTCTTGTGCTTATAATTTTCAATTTTTTGCTTTGACTTTCCGTGCATCTTAATGAAAAATAATTAACGACGAAAGACCAGTTTGTTGGATTGTTTACCTAAATAAATATTTATTTAAATAAAAGTTCTTATACGTACATAATACTTCTCTAAATGGATAAGTCCTAAGATGTAATTAGATGAATATGGATAAGTATTTCTTAGAACAGAAATAAGGTGTACTTTGTCCTGTATAAACTGTCGTAGCGTAATTTCGTTTAGCTAAGTTTAGATTTTACGCCTTAGGCTGGAAACATAGTGGAGCGGCGGGCAAAGCGGCGATGATAGCGAAGAGCACAGCGGCAAAAACAAAAACTAGAAATAGATAGAGTTGCTCTATCTTCGCTTTGCTCGCCACTATGCGCGGTCCCATATGTTAACTTGTGTTTGATTTCGCCGCTTCGCTCTTCGCTATCATCGCCGCTTTGCTCGCCGCTCCACTATGTTTCCAGCCTTAGAAGATAAAGTAGATCGTTTACATTGCATATTTTTTTATTTTTTTAAACTTTTAAATCATTAAAAAAAAAAAAACAACTGGAGGATTTAAAAAAAAACAAAAAAAAACGACAGAGTTGATGAGATATTTTTATACGGTGCCACGAATCCATGTGGAAATTACAATCAAAATATTTTGTGGATTTAATGCCAACAGTTGTGTGTGGGGGGTTAGCCAGTTCTTCAAAAAGATCTTCCATCTTCAATTCAAGGTGTCCAGATCTAGGCGATTAGTGCACAACAATGATGTTCTTTCCTGTAAAGTACAATTTCACTGCAAATGTATAGTCCCTTACCTTTTCGTAAATAATGTTATTGAGAAGGTTATAAATGTTGCTAAAAAGCCGCAATTAAAAGAAAATTCTTTAATCGGAACTACCACATTACTCAAAATACCATCTGTAAAAATATAATTTTGGTATAGTTTTGGGGGATAGATGAATGCAGTATTCTCTCTAAATGGGATGGGTTGTTTTAAAAACTGTATAATGTTAATAAGAATACAGAAATAAGGAGTTTGAAGCAAGTAAAAACTTAGAAGGCACTGATATTCTTTCATTTCATAATTTTTGAATTAACACTAATAATATAAATCATAAAGATTGTATTGGTGTAAAAAAACTGAACATTAAAACCTCACTTTGGGAGCGTAATAGCTTCTTCTTCTTTTCCTAAGAAACCACGCTCAAAAACTCTTTCCGGGAAGTCGTTAAAAATATAAGTGATGGAACTGCAATGTATATAGAATAGACAATTTTCAAAAATTCTGGTGAAATAACAAAACAAAATTAGTAGGCCGATTTTCTTCAAAACTGTTACTTTGTTGACATATTTAATTTCAATGAATAATAAACCGAACTTTTCACCTTAGAGGAATACCAGCCTCCTTATATTTCCTAGTGAAATGGACTTTTCTGGTCGCGTAATGTTGCGACCGATCATAAAGCTAAGATTAAATTTCAACACTATAATTGACTCAAAAATTTTTTTTTTCAAGTTATGCTGAACGATACAACACTCAAACAAACACAGAACACATTTTCTTGCACGATGAAAACTCAAAAATTGGAAAAAAAATCTCTTCTTGTAGCAGTCATCCCTAAGATGGTTCCTCAGATTGGTTTAATTAAAAAATATTTCGACTGGAATTTCACAAATGGTGGCTACACATGTGTCCACATTCTCAAAATCCCCATTCAGATTTTCAGCTGATAACAAACCAAAAATAAAAACGAATGAGTGTGGGGCTGATCTTCCATAAAGCACATAATATAACCTTTTCTGCAATTTTGTTTCCATTAGTTTTATTTTTTAAAATTGTTCTTCATTACAAACTCCACCAAGTAGGTATGTTTCATTTTTCAATTATATAGTCATAATGTTACAAATTACAATTATTTTTTTTTCATTTTTTTTTTTTTTTAAACTATTTACACAATTTTTTTTATACGAAAAAATAAAATAAAAAAAAGTTCCTTCATTAGTTAATTAAATTAATTTAAATAGAACTATACTTTTTTTTTTTTAATGAAATTGTATTTCTTATTTTTTCTTGAGTATTTTATGGTAAAAAATACTTTTCTTAATTCCTTTTAGATAATTATTATTTAAATATATAATTACAGATAAATACTCTTCTTTTTTTTATCTTTATTTATAGTAAATATAAGTCCAGCTGTTGGTTTTTTGTTTTATATATATGGCAGTTGTAACAACCAAAATAAAAAGCACAAAATAATTATCGTGCGATACAACATAAAACAAAAAAAAAATTCAAAAATAAAAGTTTTCCCACATCTTATTTTTTTTTTTTTTTGTTGGTTGGTTTAAAATTTGAGCTTTTTGAGCTTATGCGCTCAATTTTACTTAAAAATTGGTAGGATTTTCTCAATGCAATTAGGACGGCCCAATTTTTTTTATATTTCTGGCCGTCCTATTTGACATCACTTCAAACGTTTACTTTTCCCGATTGAAACACTGCGGTACCATTGAATAAACAACAATCGAAAAATGTAAACATTTATAGTGGGGAAATTAAAAACAGATTGGAATGCCCGCTACTATGGAGGGTCAATTAAATCATTCACTAATTTCACCAATAACTTTTCCCCGGATAAAAAGCAGAACAAACTTCTTTCTTTTTTTTTTTTTACTTACGTCACGCAACACACTTGTGACTTTTACCATTTACAATTTAAAAATATAGTACATATTAACTATATAATAATAAAAGGGCAGGAAAAACAACACAACTTTCTTTGTATACAATATGTATAATATTTGTATTCCACACAGTATTCTTTTTCTTAGACGGAAAATTCATACTCAATCCTAATCGATTTTTTGTTTGTTTTCGATAATCGCTTCAAATACAGTTATTTACCATTATTCTTATCTATTACAAAACAGATTTACATATTGACAATTTGTGTATTGTGTGTGTTGATTGTGTGTCACCTCTAAATATTTTTTTTTTTTTTTTTTTTTTTTTTTTTTAAATATAAATAAGAGTTACCTAGATAGTTACCACATATATTTAATAAATTATAAAAAAGTGGAAATAAAAATATAGATGGGTTAACTAATTGGAGGGAACTGGCACAAATATATTATTTATCCAATAATACAGATTAAAAAAAAATATTTAGCACCAAACCTTTTTTTAAAAAAAAGAAAAAAAAAAAAATTAAAAAATGTAGAAAAGTCAAGAAAAGAAACAGAACCAGAAATGGAAAACCCAAAATAATCGTATTTTTATACATATATATTTTCTTTTCTAAAATAAAAAAAACTGCTATACACGATATAACAAGAATATGAAGAATCAAAAAAATTGTTTTGTACACAATGTTCATTTTCGTTCCACATTAACTGAGAGGGGGCGATCCGGAAAAGTCAATTTGCTATTGTTTCTCCTAATGTAGCACTATGGAAAAACTATTTATTTTCACCATTTTTAGATTGTAAAATAACAATAACCATAAAAATGCAAAGAAAAAAAATGGAAAAAATTAACCGCAATTCTGTCTTAAAAAAAAAACAAAAAACAAATGGATGTATAAACCTAGTGTTAAGTTTATGCTGTTTAAATCGCTATGGAGAATAGATAATCCTAGGCCGATTTGTTAGGAAAAAGGAAGAATCAGCACTGCAAGTATTGAGGTCAGCCATACCATAACGTATCTGGTGAGGTGCAGGAGGCTGCAGTTTACTCTTTGAGCGTCTCTCAGATTCCAAAATTACTAGAATGTACACAATAGGGCTATTTGGGGTAACAGTTTGTGAAGGATCTCGCCCTTCAAATCTAAATTGGATGTTGAGGAGAAGTCAGAGAGATATAAAACCGACCGTAAATGGGGATGATTTCCTTTTCTCCCAATTTATTTTTAACAAATAACTTATTCAAGTGGGAATGAAGAATAACGTGTAAATGGTATAAAACTGGTATAATTTTGTCAAATAATTAAAGATGGGTTCACAAAATAGTAAATTATTATTACGTCATCCAAATAGGATCACTTAGATATTAAAGTTTTACGAGTGTTTTTATCACAAAAGAAATCTCCTTGGGCGTATCTGATAACAGTCAGAGAACATCTGCAAGCACCACATAGCCATGCCAGATAATGGAATTCTTCCCATTGACTTCCTCTAAAGCTAGACTGTTGCACTATCAGGACTATGTGACAGAAGAAATGAGATTGTAGAACCTTTTTAATAGCTTGTTGAATCCTTGGCAAACTCAGTGATCGGGTTGGAAAAACTAAAATAATTGCAGTTGTGTGTTAAAAGTTGGTGGCCATTATAGCCCTTGAAAAAGCAAAGCTTTGCATCTACATTCCACAAGAGGCCCGAATCTTGGCGGTGGAATAAGCGGTCCGATAAGAGTTCCAATGAAAAAAAAAAAAAGAAAGTGTATTTTGAAGTGAGCCATCATTAAACTAGAAAACGAAAGTGATCTGAAGTTTGGCATCGGGTAAAGTGAAAATAAAGTGTATTTGCTGGTCTTAAAAAGCATTGTCGTCCAGGTGGACACTTGAAAAACAAAACAAAACTGGGCCTGACACAAGATAACCACCACGTACTAAGAGAAGTTCAATAAAGGCCTCTAAAATGCGTGGGCAGTTACTAGGGTTTTTTTTAAAGACGTGTATATAACCATCCTATAACCTCCTAAGAACCTCTCTCCAAAAACTGCCATGCCAACGTTCAATAAAGGCCTGAAATGCGTGGGCAGTTACCAGGGGTTTTTTTAAAGACGTGTATATAACCATGCTATAACCTCTCCAAAAACTGCAATGCCAACGTTCAATAAAGGCCTCTAAAATGCGTGGGCAGTTATCAGGATGTTTTAAGATGTGTATTTAACCATGCTATAACCTCCTAAGAACCTCTCTCCAAAAACTGCAATGCCAACGTTCAATAAAGGCCTCTAAAATGCGTGGACAGTTATCAGGATGTTTTAAGATGTGTATTTAACCATCCTATAACCTCCTAAGAACCTCTCTCCAAAAACTGCAATGCCAACGTTCAATAAAGGCCTCTAAAATGCATGGGCAGTTACCAGGGTTTTTTTTTAAAAGACGTGTATATAACCATCCTATAACCTCCTAAGAACCTCTCTCCAAAAACTGCAATGCCAACGTTCAATAAAGGCCTAAAATGCGTGGGCAGTTACCAGGGTTTTTTTTTAAAAGACGTGTATATAACCATCCTATAACCTCCTAAGAACCTCTCTCCAAAAACTGCAATGCCAACGTTCAATAAAGGCCTCTAAAATGCATGGGCAGTTACCAGGGTTTTTTTTTAAAAGACGTGTATATAACCATCCTATAACCTCCTAAGAACCTCTCTCCAAAAACTGCAATGCCAACGTTCAATAAAGGCCTAAAATGCGTGGGCAGTTACCAGGGTTTTTTTTTAAAAGACGTGTATATAACCATCCTATAACCTCCTAAGAACCTCTCTCCAAAAACTGCAATGCCAACATTCAATAAAGGCCTCTAAAATGCATGGGCAGTTACCAGGGTTTTTTTTAAAAGACGTGTATATAACCATCCTATAACCTCCTAAGAACCTCTCTCCAAAAACTGCAATGCCAACGTTCAATAAAGGCCTCTAAAATGCGTGGGCAGTTACCAGGGGTTTTTTTTTAAAGACGTGTATATAACCATGCTATAACCTCCTAAGAACCTCTCAATTTAGATGGGATGTAATACAGGTAGCAGTGTAAACACACACAAAAAAAGACTGTCTAAAAATTAAAAGAGATATCATTCAGCATCCATTTTTACAGAACTGATTTAAGAAAACAATTTCTTTTTTTTTTTTTTACATTGACTTTACACGGAATTGACGCCTGTTACAAGATCTAAAATTCTGGCAACTTAGTGGATGTGAGACATTATGTAAACATAGTTTTCCTTTCGATTGGACAATTTGTTTTATATCGATAATTCAATCGTAAAATATACATTGCCATCTAAATTGTTTTATATTCATTTTTTTTTCTTAATAAAGTATGGGTTTTGCTTACTCCAAAAACTTATACCTCGCTTTGCTTTTTGTTTTTAATTAAAAACAATTACGCCATTTTCTTTTGTTTTGATAAATTACTTTTAAATAATTTAATTCAAATTTTAAGGAGAAGTAAACAACAAAATAAGAAAGTAAAGATGAAGAAATGTACTGAATCTTGCCATATATATGTATAACTGACACACAATTGGTTTTTTACTCACAAAACCTTTGCTTTTTAAAAGACCCTAATATATATACTTTTTTTTTTACGTCTATACATACAAAATAAAATACAAAAGGTATGCAATTTTTGTTTTGTTTTGTTTCTTTTTATTTTTGAGTGCAACTCTAGATGTTCTTTTTTCTTAATTGTTAATAATGCACAAAATGCAAATTATCAATGAATTTTTTTTTTTTTTTTTATAATCATCTATATAGGAATTGTGCCGAGGAAGGATACTTTGAATTTAAAATTGGGCTGAAAAGTAAAACTTTTTTTGTACTCTCGTTTTGTAATAATTTATAAATAGAATTATTGCAATTCTCAGCTTAAAAACCAAAACGCATTCCTAGGAACTTGAGTTAATACTTTTATCATCTCAAAATAGGGTCTTTTATTATCTTCACTTTTCCCAGAAGCAGTTACTGGTATCTTTTTATTTTGCTTTTTTGCAAAAAAGCAAAATGAGATTAGTTAAAGCTAGAATATGCTGTGGTGGATTTAGAAAATACCCAACTTGTTGTTATTGTTCTTGTTTTTCCCCTTAGTTTAAATTTAAAATCGGCCTCCCACCAAAAAAAAAATAAAAAATAAAAAATAAAAATAATAATAATTGGGTGATGGTTGACTGAAAATAAAATGAAAAAAAAAAAACAACTGACTTTATCGAAGTCAAAACTTGGCGTGATTTTCCCCAAAAATGGTGCAACAGTTACGGGGCCGTGTACAGTACAACTCACAAGACCTCCCTCCTCGATTGGTTTGCATTAATTTGTTTTGCACTTCCATTACATTTTATTTAACAATTTTTTGTAATTTGTATTTTTTTTTTTTTTTTTTTTTTTGTAATAACCCTATACAACGTTAACCACAAAATTTTTATATGTATTTTTTTGTTTTGTAAATGTTTCCTCTTTTTTTTTTTTTATCTCTTTCTCTCTCTTTTTTATATTTATATATATGTGTGTTCGTGGTTTATATATTTTGTGTGAAGGACAGAATTATGTAAACCTCTGTCGTTTAGCTGGTGACAGTATATCACTTGAATCCTCCTCTTCTTCATCGGAATCACCTTCGTAGTCTACCAGTCCCTATGGATAGATCAAGAAATAGTTATTTTGTTGTTACGAGAAGCGAGAGGAAGTTTGTTTGTGTTTGCCACACTTGAATCCACGTGTTTACTACGTGTGACTGACTGACTGAGCATGGAGGAACATCTGGAGAAGGAGGGTCTCCAAATGTGCTCGCTCTACACTGGATGGCCACGCCCCTTCCCCCACCAATTTTACCAATAGATTTTTCTAATAATCAAATCAAAAGAGAGGAACCAGCTTACTGATGAGTTCGTTGATTGCCGTTTGTACGCTTAAGGTGAATGAGATACACTTTTTAGTTACTTGAATCGATCCTAATTTTGGTGTTTGTGGAACACAAAGCTAAATCGTATTTAGTTCCCAGCACATTGTTTATTACTTAGTACCAAGACAGCTGCCAAGCTTGATCTTCTCCAGAAATAGAACTTTGTTGAACATTTCTAAGGCATGCTAGTGAATAGACCGCGATCAATCTTAGGGGTCACAATAAACAAAAATCCAATCAGTCAGAGCTAGATCACGGGCATTAAAAGCTTTGGCGTTCGCAGACTATGCCAAAGATAGCCAACACTCAACCACATTCAGTTTACGGGCTAATTAAATCTATACAAAACAAATCTATTGTTCATTATTTTTGGTGACTGAATCATAGTTTCCATATAGGATGAAAGAATTATTGCCAGTTTCAGTCATGATAAACTTCAGGACTAGGTCCATCTTCAGGGCTGTGGAACATATTTACACTGTGTTAACAATTATATGACCAATTAATTATATTACAATGGATATGTACAGTGCCGAACAAAAGTACTACATACACCACAATATTTCGGGAATTTTCAAAATAAAGAATTATTAGAGTAAAAAATGTGATTTAATCATTTGTAACTATTGTTACTAAATATATATATGAGAGATGAAAAGAGCTCTGCCATCTCCCATTGCATATAAATAAAAAGATCGGAGTTCATGCCTGAACAAAAGTCCACATACAGAATTGATAAATTCAATATTATAATAATACTTAATAGTTAGGGTAAATCTTAATATTTACAAATTTATTAGTTTTAGTTGAAACGTGAATATAGGCGGATCTGAGGTAGTTAAGAATTTATAATTATTTAAAATAGTTCACCAAAGAAAGGAAATTCCTGTGCCAGAACGCAGATTAATAGTTAAATTAAATAATCAAGGATTTTCATATCATAATATAGCAAACATTATTCAATGAAGCCACGCGAATGTCCACAGACTGTGATAAGAAATTATAAAAACCAAAAAAATTTTGAAAGTAAGCCGAGAAGTGGACATCCGCCTAACCTTTCCGACCGAGATAAAAGACAAATTTTCAGAGTGTATGCAGACTTTTGTTCGGCACTGTACACTCGTAATCCTTTTTTTAAAATTGGCACTTCTTGCACCAAGCCACAGATATACGAGGGTCGTTTGAAAAGTCCGTGCAAAGTCAGAGAGATAGCACCACTGGCGCGTATCGAGGTTATGTTTAGTTAGTAGCATCTCTTGGAAGAACACACACCAAGTTTCAGCCAGATCGGTCTATTTCTTTGTGTTTGGCATTCGTTTGAATCGAGCAAGTCGAGTGATTTTCAAAAAATGGACGAAAAAGAATTTCGTGTGTTGATTAAACACTACTTTATGAAAGGCAAAACGCCTCAGGAGACTAAAGAGAAGCTTGATAAACATTATGGTGACTCTGCACCTTCGATTAGAACAGTTTATAAGTGGTTTCAAAATTTTCGGAGTGGCCATATGGGCACAAGTGACGCTGAACGTTCTGGACGCCCTGTTGAGGTTACTACTGCAGAAATCATTGATACAATCCATGATATGGTGATGGATGACATAAGAGTGAAGGTGCGTGAGATTGTTAGTGCTGTGGGCATCTCGAATGAACGGGTACATAATATTTTGCATCAACATTTGGACATGACAAAGCTATCCGCAAGATGGGTGCCACGATTGCTCACGCTTGACCAAAAACGAAATCGTGCGAAGTGTTGCAAGGACGGTTTGCAGCTGTTCCAGAAGAATCCGCAGGACTTTAAGCGTCGTTTCGTCACTGTGGATGAAACATGGATACATCACTACACTCCTGAGACCAAAGAACAATCTAAACAATGGGTTACCAAGGGGGAACCTGCGCCAAAAAAGGCGAAGACCGTTCCTTCGGCCGGAAAGATTATGGCGACTGTCTTTTGGGATTCGCAAGGAATAATCCTCATCGACTATCTGGAAAAGGGTAAAACTATTACAGGTGCATATTATTCATCGTTATTGGACCGTTTGAAAACCGAGCTGCAAGAAAAACGCCCACGATTGGCCCACAAAAAAGTCCTTTTCCATCACGACAACGCACCAGCTCACACCTCAGCAGTTGTGGTCGCAAAATTAATGGAGATAGGGTCCCAACTCGTTTCACATCCCCCCTATTCTCCAGACTTGGCTCCCTCGGACTGCTATTTGTTCCCCAATATGAAGAAATGGCTGGCGGGAAAAAGATTTTATTCAAACGAGGAGGTGATTGCAGAAACGAATGGGTATTTTTCAGACTTGGACAAATCCTATTATTCGGAAGGGATCAACAAACTAGAGCAGCGTTGGACGAAGTGTATAAGCCTAAAAGGAGACTATGTTGAAAAATAAAAAAGGTTTACCCCAAAAAATTAAGTAGTTTTTATTTTTGCACGGACTTTTCAAACGACCCTCGAACAATAGTTTATCAATATGTATACAAATAATTATATAATTGAATAATATACTATTGAGTATATTATTGAAAATGTGGTTATAGAATATTATTATTATTGTTATTATTATAAAATTATTATTATATCTTCTTATTACTATTATTATTATTATTATTTTTTTTTTTTTTTAGCGCATCAACAGCTGAGGTTATTAGCGCTTGGAGCTTTTTCTAGTGCACTGCCGGCCTCCGGACAGTGTTCTCTCGTTACAGACAACATTGTCCATCACCGGACAGTGAGCTGTAAGAAGCTCCTAGGAAGAGAAAATCTAAGGTTTAGCAGCTGGATTCGAACCCGGGACCTCCGTGTGGGAATCGAGTACGCTAACCACATAGCTAATCCCTCCCCTATATTATTATTATTATTATTATGTGATCGGTCTGTGTGTGTGAGATTGTGTTTGGTTGAACACTGACTTCCTCACAACCTAACACATATCACACACAGACCGATCACATTCAGTCCATGAACAGAGACAAGACAGAAGACACACAACCCTCTAATGATGTAAAACAGTATATTGTAAATTAGGTAAATATTTTTGTAAATTTTTCATTACATTATACATATTCATTGTAATATAATTATTGTTAACACACTTTAAATATGTTCCACAGCCCTGAAGATGACCTAGTCACCCTAGGTCGAAAGCTTGGCAGAATAAAGTTTATAATGATTGAAACTGGCATTAAACTATTGAAAACAAATCTTTTTTTATCAACCTTATTAAGAAATATTAATCTGGTGAAATAGATTTAAGCATATTATTAAAAGTGACACCTAATATTTAACATCAGTGGCAAAAAACAAGCACAATTTTTTTAACAGCTAATCAAGTAACCTTGCTCTCGAAAAAACTCGAATTACATGATTTACTTGGTAATGTAAATAATAAGCTCCAAATAGTAGAAAAAAGCTCACTCACCTTTTTGAAAAGTGCTGTACCTTTGGTTTCAGCTTGTACTGGAATGAGCGGTGCTGTTGACATACTTAGATTATTGTTAATAAGTGATTTGCCGCTATTTTGAAATACTTTCCCACTGCTTCCTTCCGTTTTCTTGTCCAATGTTTTACCTTGAAAGAGAGAATGTGCACAATAAATTATTAAAAAGTACTATAAAAAGGCCGGCGATACTTTAATCGGATTTCTTTTCTTTTTCAATTAGAAATTAAACCAGAAGCGTTTTAATCACTCACTTGGAACCCTACCGTATCCCATTTGAGACCAATCAAACTGGAAAAAAGGAAGGTTGTACGTTTTCCGTGTTTGCTTGAAGTGACGATTAGATCAAAAAAAAAAAAAAAAAAAAAAAGAGGGAATGCAAGTAAGAAAAGTGATTTCATTAGTCGCTCGATTTTTCTAATAACCATTTTGTTTTCTTAACTCAGGGACTTAAAAAGGCAAAACTAATACCCGTTGCAATCTCAATTTCAATCTGTAATACTCCTCGCAAAATATTGAGAAAAACCCCTGGAGGAAATTTGCATTTCTGGTTACCTTATTTCCCTCAAACTCAGAATTATAGCACCGCTAAGGTTAAGGTTCTCGTTAAGGTTAGATTACAGAAAGAACCAAACACTAAAATTGCTCATAGAAAGCGTGCTGTTACATTTCAAGATTATGCAGCTTACCGTGTACATTCTTTAAACCACTTTAAATTAATGTAGAGAGCAGTGATTAGAAAAAAAAAAGAAATTTATTTTATTTATTATACTAAGTAGAATACAGCGATTATTAAGAAAGAAGTTCAGAGTATTTGTTTATAGGTATTGTATTAGGTGTAGTAGGAAAGAAAGAGGTGGGGGTCTCGGCGTAGACGGCTGAGAGTGGGAGAGAGAGCGCGAGACAGAAGGGCGGAAGCGGCCTGAGGTGTAAGAGCGCGTAGCTGTGTAACTGTGTGGAGACTGGCACTAGAGGAACGGAGTCTTACTGCAACGGTGAGTTCTGTGTTTGGTGACAGAACTAATAATCTCGCTCTCTCTCGCACTCTCTCTCTCTCTCTGCCTTTTAAATTCTATGGACATTTAAGAAAAAACTATTCTGGATTCTGTTGTCGAACTTAAGAGGAGTGAATTAATTTTTGTTTGTAACTAATAGTCTGTAAGTTTAGTTATAGTCTGTATGTATGAGCGTGTGTATGGTAGTGTGTCTGTTAGTTGTAGGTTGAAGTACTTAGTTAATATAGTAAGGTATCTATTATGTGAAGATTTTCTTTTGGTTTACTTTTACAAAATTTACAAATAAATGTATAAGTTTACTCTGGTGGATTCCCATTGAAATCCCGCTTCTCTTCCCTATTCCCGTTTCATTACACTGGTGACAGGTATAAGGGGTTAATAAAAAAAAAGAAATTGTGAAATTTAAATTTGTTCAAATTAACACTGATTATTTTAAGTGGTAAAATTGTATAGAGATATGTAAGTACCCTGAGGAAAAAAAAATTCAACATAGTATTTCGAGTAGTAGAGATTTATTAGAACACGGCTAGAGGTAGGAATTCACAGTACCGTGTGGCCCTAGTTAAATGACCTTGAATTGGCGCTCGGCCGATAACTCGACAACGAAGGCTCTTTTGCGGATTTTATCAATTTTTTTTGGCATCAGAGGGCTTAAGTAAATATTATTTACAAATTCAGTAATTAAAATAATAATAATCATAAAGATAATAATAATAATAACTTTAAACGCTGATATCGCAGAGTCTAGAAAAGGTAAGTACGTCGTGTTTGGGCTTATTTTAAACAGATTTCCAAGCTCTTGCACTTACATTTAAAATAATTATTCTACAGACTAAATTTAATTTTAATAAACATGGCTTCCGAAGACGTGGATAAGCTTAAGAGGGCGGTGGAGAGTCTAAGAAAGGAGATGATGTCATTAACCCAAACTTCTATGAATCAAAGTAGTTCGACGGTAGAATCGACTGGTAAGAAGGAATTCGGGTTGCAAACTCTTGTCCAACCTTGGGGTGGAGGAGGAGATGAAGAGGATGTGGAAACATTCCTTCAATATTTTGAGAATGTGGCCATAACGGGGGGATGGTCTGACAAAGAAAAATTATTAATCTGTCGTTCCAAGCTAGTTGGGGCTGCGAGAGTCTGTATCGGGGCACATCCTGAACTACTTCTGCCAACGGCAACATTTGAAGAGTTTCGGAATATCTTGCGGGCACGTTTTCGAGATTTGATTACTCCAGAACAGTATTTATTTCAATTAAATGCTGTGGAACAACGTCCAGGTGAAGAGGTGCTTGCGTTTGCGGATCGGTGTCGTAGACTAGGAGAAAAAGCGTGTCCTAAAACTACCTCCGAGCAAGAATCTCAGTGGGCAAAGGGGCATTTTGACAGGGTCATTATGTCGGCTTTTGTTCGAGGTCTGCACACTGAAATTAGGCGGCCATTAAAATTTGATCCTCCCCAAACCTTTCAGGAAGCGATAAGGAAGGCTTCAAACATTGGCCAGGCTTGGGCTGACGATCCAATCGTTCAAGAAGTGTGTGCAGTTAACCAAGCAAAAGGGGCTCCAATAATCCACCGACCAGCACAACCGAGGGGAGTGTGCTACCGTTGTCAAAAGAGTGGACATTTTATACGAGAGTGCCCGCAACCTCGGAACTCCCAAAGGCGTGAAGAGGGCGGAATTAGGAGGCCGTCCAATAAAGGGTATTGTTTCGTCTGCGGTTCACCGGAACATTTTGCTCGAATGTGTCCCAAACGGGCAACTAGAGCGGTGAATGAATGCCATCAGGACCAGATCGCAGACCCAAAAGGGAAGGCCTCGGCGGGGGCCCCACCGTCGTAGGCTCGAAAACAGGGGCTTCGGTTTGCATTCCCTGTGTAGCAACGAAGAATATCCACGGTCTGCTACAAGCAGTGGAAATTGAGGGAACCAGGCTAGACTTGTTGATTGACAGTGGTTCCGAAATTTCCATTCTGAAGAAACCAATTCCAGGATTTCCTTTACAACAACCTCGGGTTCTTGCATCTGGAGTTACGGGGACGGCGCTTCGGATACTAGGGGAACAGGATCTTCAGGGTCGAATCCAATCCAGACCTTTCCGCCATCGTTTTATTGTTACCAAGGTATCCTCTCGCGCGGATGGGATCATGGGCTGGGATCTCATGCGCAAACTGGGATTGGTCATCGATGCGGCAAAGGGACAAGCCGAAATAAAAACTGAGAAGATAAGGGTAAGTACCCAAGTTGCCCCGGGTTCGAGCGGCGTCCAACCTACAGTACGGGTGCAATCAGTAACCAAATTGAGGATCCCTCCATATTGCGAATTTATGGTTCGTGGAAAAATTAAAGAGCACTGGGTCGGGGATGTGCTGGTGGAGCCGGTAGAGCAAATTCAACAGGGACTGAGAGTAGCGCGGAGCACTAATCGATTGGAGGGACGCCAACTGTGGATTAAGGTTGCTAATTTGACGGGGAAAGAGGTGTCCGTAGCCAAAGGACAATGCCTCGCATTAGCGGAACCAATCGTACCTTCCGAGATATGCGGCCATATAGATCCTCAAAGAGAAACCACCTGCCAAGTACGATCCATAAACGCAAGCAAAGTAACTAAAAGTGGGATCGTAAAAGAATTCCGGGATAAGTTAACCCACCTATCGATTTCGGACAGGGACAAAATTTTGAAAGTACTGGAACAGTATTATGGAGTTTTTGAACCACCAGCAAAGGAGGGTTGCCGCCTACAAGTGTTTCACCGAATCCGAACCACGGAGGACGGTCCTATTACGAAGCGGCCGTATCGTGTCCCTTATCACCAACGACCAGTCGTCGCAGAACATATTAAAGATATGCTGGAAAAGGATATTATTAGTAAATCAAACAGTCCCTGGTCCGCTCCCATAGTGCTTGTGCGAAAGAAGAATGAGGATGAGTCTACCCCCCCCAAATTCAGATTTTGCACAGACTTCAGAGGGTTAAATCAGATTACGAAAACAGACGCATATCCTCTTCCACTAATAGTCGAAACGTTAGAAAGGCTCGGACGAAGCCAATATTTCTCCACTTTAGATCTGGCCAGTGGGTATCATCAAATACCCATTTGGCCAGAAGATAGGGAAAAAACTGCCTTCACGACCGACGGAGGACATTTTGAATATAAAAAGATGCCGTTCGGCCTAGTAAACGCCCCGGCAACGTTTCAACGGGTAATGGATGAATTACTAGCAGAAATAAAAGGGGATGAGTGTTTAGTATATCTTGACGACATTGTAGTTTTCAGTCCCACGGTGGAAGAACATTGCACTCGATTAGAGCGAGTTCTACGCCGATTAGCAGATGCAAATCTCCGGATCAACATAGAAAAGTGCGCGTTTGCGCAGCCCGAAGTGAAATATCTGGGGCACATAATATCCTCTGTTGGAGTAAAGCCGGACCCGAAGAAGATAGAGGCCCTGGAGAAGTTCGGGGCTCCCAAAAATGCACGTGAAATTAAAACTTTTTTGGGAATGGCCGGGTATTATAGACGGTTTGTAAAGAACTTTTCCGAATTAAGCCAGCCATTAACCAGGTTGTTGCGTAAAAATGAAGAATTCTGCTGGGGAAAGGCCCAAAAAGAATCCTTCGAAGCTCTTAAGAAAACCTTGTGTTCGGATTCGGTGCTAACCTATCCAGATTTCAGGGACCCTTTCATTGTAGCCACCGATGCCTCGGGCATTGCTCTGGGAGCAGTACTGTCCCAGATTAGAGAAGGTCATGAACGACCCATAGCCTATGCCAGTCGGCAGCTTAATGCAGCTGAACAGAACTACTCGGCAACAGAAAGAGAGCTATTGGCGGTCGTATGGGCCACTGCGCAATTCCGTTGCTACTTGCTGGGGAGGCACTTTACACTAGTTACTGACCACGCCGCTTTAAAGTGGATGATGCGTCTAAAAGAACCATCTGCCCGAATAGCACGATGGACAGTTCGCCTGATGGAATTTCAATACGATGTAGTACACAGGCCTGGGGTGAAGCATCAAAATGCGGATGCTCTTAGTAGAGGAGTAGCGAGAATTGAATTAGCAGAAGTGGACGAAGAAAACTTTAAAAGGGAACAAGCTAGGGATTCTTGGTGCGAAGAAAGTAGCACTAAGTCGCCAGAGAAACTGTACAAAACGCTGGAAGGGTTATATTATTGGACTGGAGGAAATTCTGACCAAAGTTGTTGGAGGATTATGGTTCCATCCGCATTACGCGGGTGGGTGCTGAAAAAACACCATGATTCCTCTTGGGCAGGACACCCTGGGAGAGCAAGAACCGCGGCTCGAATCAAAGAAGGGTTTTATTGGCCAAATATTAATCGAGATGTAAGGAGATATGTGCAGAACTGTTGTTCTTGTCAGAGTCGGAAAACCCCGGCGGGGCTAACAGTTCCCGTGGGGCCTCCTGTACAAGCAAATTACCCTCTTGAACAGGTTTCGTTGGATATAGCTGGGCCGTTCGGCCCGAGTAAAACGGGGAATCAATATTTGTTGACTTTTATTGACAGCTTCACTAGATACGCGGAGGCAATTCCTTTGCAACAGCAAACCGCTAAAGACGTGGCAGAGGCATTTGTCAAAAATATTATCTTAAGAGATGGTGCTCCTAAAAGGCTTTTAACAGATCAAGGGCGGAATTTCACTTCGGAAATTTTTAAGGAAACATGTCGGTTGTTGGGGATCGAAAAGATCCAAACGACCGCGTATCATCCGGAGGGAAATGGGCTAGTAGAGCGATTTCATCGTACCCTATGGGATTCACTGTCTCAATTAGTAAAGTACGATGCAGCGGATTGGGACGTTTGGGTCCCCTATGCCCTTTCTGCATATCAATCCACTCCTCATGGGTCTACGGGTTACTCACCGTTCCAGCTCATGTATGGTAGAAAGTTTATCATACCTTTCCCATTTAACTTCACGCCTAACAACCTACCAACAACAATTAAAGAGTATGTGACCAAATTGCAGAGTTCATTAAAAGAGATGCATTTGAAAGCGAGCATACAAGGAACTAAGGCTCGAGAGAAAAGAAATCAAGTGCGGGATAAAGGAAGAGAAATGCGAAGTTTTAAAGAGGGGGATTTAATATACTTATTTGAACCCGCTACCCCACAAGGTCATGCCAAAAAGTTTAGACATCCGTGGTCGGGGCCTCATCGGATAGAAACTAAAATATCTCCGTGGACATATGCTATACGATTGTCGAGGGGTGGAAAATATATAGTGCATGTGAATCGCTTAAAACCAGCAGTGGAAAAGCCGGGTCCCAGTAACGGTCCCCACAGAGATTCTCCGCCGCTCTTACAGACAAGGGGTCTAGGTGAATCTACCCAGCCAGAAGCTAACGCATCAGTTTGCAATGACACTGGACAACTACCAGCAATGACTTTAGATAGCTATGCGACGGAGACAAACATAAGGAGAGATGACTTGCGACAGACAAGTGACGACCAAGTTGACAGCCGCACCCTAATTGACGATCCAACATGGGTCCCAGACTCAGACAACGAAGAAGAAACAGTGGATCGATCAGATTATTTGCTAAGGGGACAAGCTTCGAACGGAGACGACACAAAATTGACTGTGAGAATTACAGGGGCACAACCGGGAGTTAACACTAGGCAGCGATACAGGACCCAACCCCACAATGATCCAAGAGGAAGTCCTGAGCAAGACCCATCCTAATCCTATACCACTCTTAATAAATCCGTCCCTTGCTAAAGTTTTATTAATAAGAAATTAAGTTACATAGGAAAATTTATGTCAAGTGGGAGGAAGTGAATTCAGGACAATAAAATAGTGGCTGGAGAGAATCTTGGTAGGAGAGAGGAGAGAAAGGAGAAGGACTGAATGGAAGAAATTTGGAAGCGAACGACAAGAAAGAACGGAAAAGTGCTAGTGAATCTCAAACATGCAGCTACGGAAGATGCGAGAAGCACAGGCCTAAGTAGCAATTAACGCCCAATTTAGAACGTAATATATGAGTGGGAAACATAAATAAAGGCTATACGAGGTAATCAGCTAGATAAGACCACAAGGGGTCCGAAACGTCCACGCACACTTGTCACTATGGTGATGTCCACAAGGACCTCGAGTGAGGAGGTTGCACGCTGGGTTGATTGGTGCAGTCCTGGTTACTGTTATGTGGGAGCACGGTTTATATAGAGACGAGTATGTCTCTATATAGTATATTGACTATATGCTTCCGGAGGGAAGGGAGAAGAAGAGAAGAAAATGATAGAATGGGCCAACAAGAAGACCACAAGCAGCGAAGGAAAGTCTAGGAGTAAAACACATGAGGGAACCAACCAAGGACGAAGAAAGAAGAAGGAGGAAGGAGACCTCGGATAGTAAGGAAAAGTGAAGTTTAGGGGTAACTGCACTTTTTTTAAGGGGGGAATATTGTAGAGAGCAGTGATTAGAAAAAAAAAAGAAATTTATTTTATTTATTATACTAAGTAGAATACAGCGATTATTAAGAAAGAAGTTCAGAGTATTTGTTTATAGGTATTGTATTAGGTGTAGTAGGAAAGAAAGAGGTGGGGGTCTCGGCGTAGACGGCTGAGAGTGGGAGAGAGAGCGCGAGACAGAAGGGCGGAAGCGGCCTGAGGTGTAAGAGCGCGTAGCTGTGTAACTGTGTGGAGACTGGCACTAGAGGAACGGAGTCTTACTGCAACGGTGAGTTCTGTGTTTGGTGACAGAACTAATAATCTCGCTCTCTCTCGCACTCTCTCTCTCTCTCTGCCTTTTAAATTCTATGGACATTTAAGAAAAAACTATTCTGGATTCTGTTGTCGAACTTAAGAGGAGTGAATTAATTTTTGTTTGTAACTAATAGTCTGTAAGTTTAGTTATAGTCTGTATGTATGAGCGTGTGTATGGTAGTGTGTCTGTTAGTTGTAGGTTGAAGTACTTAGTTAATATAGTAAGGTATCTATTATGTGAAGATTTTCTTTTGGTTTACTTTTACAAAATTTACAAATAAATGTATAAGTTTACTCTGGTGGATTCCCATTGAAATCCCGCTTCTCTTCCCTATTCCCGTTTCATTACATTAATAATGTAAATAACAGTAATCTTGCAACTTACCGATAGAATCTAACTCTTGTGTAATCTTTTTGTTAATAATGTTGCTGGCAGCAGCCGGTACTACAGCTTCCCCTTCGTCGAAATCATCATCCTCATTGAACCACATCTCCTCCTCTTCGTCAATCTGGCGAGGTTCTCGACGAAACCTATTTGTACGCAAGATCGATGGCACACTATAAAAAGTACAGCAAGAAAAGAAGAAAAAAAAAATGTGTAGAGAAAAAAGATCAATATAAAACATTTGATCAATCTCCAGTAAAGTGTATTTAAAAAAAAAAAAAAAAAATCTCGAACATGACTTTCAACTAACCTGTCCAAAGTGGCTTTGTCTCTATCCTTGAGCTTATCTTGATGTTGGTTATATCTTATTCGTAGTCCTTTAAACGTTTGCACATAATCTACTTCGTCTAAAACTTTCCCATAATTTTCAACTACATGTGACATTAATGTTTTGATATCCTCCTAAAAATGTTTTGATTCAATAAAATTTCGAGAAATGATCGATTCATAAAAGTAAATCTGTACATATAATTTATGTGAAAATCGATAAGTTTCTCGTAATTACGATACTTGAATGCTGACTTTATGAGAGCACATTTTAACAATTTTCATTGAATTTCAAAATTTCCCAAAATTAATTTGCCCCCAAAAAATTATCCAGGTAAAAAAATTTTTGAAAATCAAGGAAGAATATTTTAAAAAAATCTCTGAAAGGTGAAAAAATACCTGAGTAAATGGTAAGTAAAACTATTTTATCTTAGAATTTTCCTTTCTAGGAATATAACGTAAGATCCAAATTTAGGAAGGAATAGTATCCATCCTCCTTTTTCCAGAGCTCCATTAATGGAACTGTCTCAAACAAATTTCTCAAATAAAGGTTTTAGACAAACCCTAGCACATCGATGACACAAAGTTAGCACCAATCATGAGCACTTAATTCCGCCCCCTCCAATGACAAGTCAGCCATTGGCGTCCTAGCTGTTTTGACGGCGGACAACCATCATTACAATCGAAAAGCAATTTAAGTATTAGCTTGCCCAATGGGCAATATATGTATACAAGTATAATATAAGTAAACTAACAACTTACCAACTTAATAAATTCAAACATTTCTAAGATGGCCGAATCCAGCAGATTATATCTACCATTATTTCTAATAAAAGCATCTATTACCGGAGCAAACAGGTTACCTTTTATTATATACCGATTGTAGAAATCATCCTTTAAGGCAATTATCTTTCTCATAAATCTCAACGCACCTGCAGCAAGTTCAAAAAAGGTAAAAAAATGATTGATAAGATTAAGAATAAGAAACGAGAAATTGTGAGAAAGAGTAAAACTTAAAAAAAAAAAAAAAATACTAACACAGCACCAAGAATGTATGGGACGATTTCATTAACACAAGTATACACCTAAGGAGGTCTTTGTTGATGATGCAGGTTCTAATATGGAAGGTATGGTGTTCCACGCAGAAGGACAACAACTCCAATATCAGTCCTAACAGTTGGACGGTTCTATAATCATCCTTGGCGAGCGTACCGTCGGCCGTGTTCTGCAGTAATGGTTCTGTGAACAAGTTTATATTTTATATGGTTACTTAATTTCATATGAACTGAAATAACAATTCGAGGTACATCTTTCATTGCGTATTTTTTGCCTGTCGTGGAGAGTAACCCACGGCCAGCCTGTAAGCTTATTGTACCAACACCTGGATATCTGCCCTTCTTACAAGGTTCAGGGTTTTGCCTACCAGATCTCATCTGGCCACAAAGTACACCAAATCTCACAACCTTTACACCCTTAATTGAATTTCTGGGTGATCTGTAAGGTTTAGCGTGGTTCAGTCAATCATGTCGAGATCAAGCCCCGAATCTTTGTTGAAACAAGATTTTACTGTGGCTGTTTTCCTTTGAAATAATGTTCCGTCTAGTGTTACATTAGCTTTACACCTTAGGTTTTAACTTTTGACCTAGACTAAGCTTGAGTGGCAATTGCTCTTTGTTTTTTAGTCTGTTTTAACCGATGAATAATTGAATTCAAAGTAGTATTAGTAGAGAACAACTTTGGAGAAATTTATATTTTGTGTAAATAAATTTTACATAATTCCATAAATTGATTCCTACCTATTAGTATATGTATACTGTGTTTGTAAAAGTAGTTGAGGAACTCCGTTTTTTCCGCTTTATTAATGGCCGCCATCATATTTTCCGGGTCTATCAAAATCCGCAGTATACCCATCAGCTGGACAGCTCTTCCTAACTCTGGATCCGTGTCACACATCATCTGCTCCATGATTACGTTTAACAGTACCAGTTCCTGTGGGGGTTAAAAAATATATTAATATGCAGCGGAAAATTTAAAATATGCAATTTTTACGAAAAAAAACCCTCAAAATTCTAAGAAAATACATTCAGAAAAGTGGCTCTCCATTTTTCAATATGTAAGTATTCCAAATTTATAGAAATTTGGTCGGCCAGACGGACAACTATAATATCAATAATATATTTGTTACGTGCATACCATACTACTTGCAGCCAAAGTACAACACAAACAGTGCATGTATTTTTCATACACTAAGTATTTATTGTTTCAGGCCAAAAGTAAAGCTTATTTTAACTTATTGGGTAATGTAAATTATTAGATCTCAAATATTTCTTAATTTTAATACATATTCAGTCGTGTACGTCAATTAAATCTAAAGAAATATTAAAACCGCCTTACATCATCTGAATTTTGGGTTTGTTGTAATGTATGCTCTCTAACTACAGATGGTGAAAATTCCACAAAATATGTAAGAATGTCTATGGACGCCGTCTTCGTCTGTGGATCGTCGCAAGACAAGGTTATCTCTAGTGCAGGCAGTATACCAAGTGATGACAATGTCTAAATAGAAAAACATAGATTAAATAATGGTGTTAGAATTTAGATAAACAAATATTGATTAATTAATTTTTCTTTTACTAAGTAAACTATGCTACAGATTTTTCCGAGAGCTAAGATCAGTGAGGGTGACAACTCTGCTTCACAGATCCAAATGTTACATTATTTCTAGATTTAGATCATCTCTCTCTCTCTAAGAGATAAGAGAGAGAGCTTATTATTTTGCACTCGAAACAGCCTCTACTTTTCTGTTTCATTTCACAAATATATTCAACTTTTACAAATATTTAGTACATCTAATTTTCCCTATTCGTTTTATTAATTCTTAAGACGACGCTCTACGATCTTAAATATAAACAAACGTTTTGATTTCTTATTTCTATGCCTAGCTTTATTTTATAAGTACAAATTAAAACAAAAAATTAATACTAAAAATAATTACTGCAGTCAATTTTCATAAAAATCCTCAGACTTCTGATTATAAATTAATACACCCAAAGTAGGTTAAAGGCTCAGCCAAACTAGTTTCACAGGATTCAAAGAAAAGTTTAAAAATAAAATTATCACGACAAGACTAAGACCAACCTTATAAAAAGTTTCCTTGCCCTGTGGTTGAAGATTTTGTGAAAAATTACAATACTCTTTCAGAAATAATACTAGATCACGTCTCTTCAACGGCGGCGTACTCTCATCGGTGATAAGACTCAGGATGTCGCTCAATAACTTGTCATCCTCCTAGAAAGGTAAAAAAAAAAAATAATCTGTGTCAACAGGCATATGATAGAAATATCCTAGATGATCGGATACCAAAGATAACCAACCTGTATTAGAGTAACGATTTCCACTTTGTTGAAGAATATAAAGCTGGAAAGTGTAGACAGCATATTATCTTCAAATACGGACGGTGTGGGCAGGACCACATCTTGGATATATTGTACCCTATAGGTTTGGTGAATTTTGGACAGTAGTTCGGGATTCGATATTGGTATCACCTCTTTAAATCTGGTTCAATAGAAAAAGTACATGTCAATTTCCTAATGCTAGAAAATAAATTTGATGGTGTTAATCCGCCTCCATTTATTTTAAAACTACTTTTAGACAAAATTATAATTATGATGTGGAAATTTACAATTTTTAGAAGAGTAATGGGAGAAACTGGAACCATTATTTCTCCCTTGTCCTACATCAAAAAATGTAAGAAGACATTTGACTTTTAGTAAAAATTCAAAGTAAGAACTTAGAAAATTATGCTCAATACATTTTCCAATTATTTTCGAACTTATCGCCTTACTTGAAGATTCTTTTTTTTTGGTTTTCACTTAAAAAATGGATGAGAGTTAATCTATGCTACCATTAGGTATGAATCACAAGCATTAGCTTTATCGGTCGAATGGGGATATTGATTGGGAGTAATCAATAAGTTTTTGTAGAGCTTTGCAAGTACAAGTGTTTTTTTTATTTTAATACAGCAGAAAGGGGCTTTAATCCCCCAGAATGGCCCCACAAAGAGCTGGTGATTCTTCATCTCTCCTTTGAATAGTTTACCTAATTGCCACTAAGTACAGTTGTTAGAGAAAAAGTAATCTGAACTTTTCTGAAAGACAAAAGTGCATGAAGTCGACTTCACTTGATTGTCGACAAAACACTTGATTGTGTTTTATTTTACAAAACTAGCCGCATTAGATGTTCTGTGAACGAACAACACAAAATATACTGAACTTATTCTACGTCTAAATACATTTATTGAATGAATAGAAAAAAAAAGGGTGGAAAATACCCTTTCTAAATAATGGTTAAATTTAGCATCGAAATATCTAAAATGAAATGGTAAGCTAGTATACCTTGACATTGTCCTTAAATAATGTCGATGTCTTTTGGGCGTTGGCGATGATGGATCATATTCTAAACATCCAACTACGTCGAATATCATCTCATCTGAAAATGATAAAAAGAAGAAAATAAAATAGATCAATTTTACAGAAAAAAAAAACATCCAAAAAATAAATTTTAACGAAAAATAATATTTACCAGAAAACATAACCTCAAATAGGGCATTTTTATTCAATAGAAATATATTTTTGAATATATCATATAGGAAATGTAAGCCTTCCATATTTTCCAGATCTTCGCACATATGGAACAGATTGAGCAGTTTACGAATATATCCTTCGGTCTCTATGGCAGTGGCTAGTTTCTCTTTACGCATCGGAGAAGTTAAACAACTACCTATCAGCTAAAAATCAGAAAAATTAGAATAAGTGGATAAGTTTTGTTATAAAACAAAGTGTTAAATTTTTTTTTTAACTTTCTCGGACTGTTCACAAGAGAAAGTACTGTTAAAAGTGCAAATTTTTGCTAGAAATATCCGTTTTGAGTACGAAAAACTGATTTTTACGAATTAATTTATGTAAAAGTATTAATCAACCACAACTCAAAAACGCAGTGTTTCGATATTTGGTAGAGATGCCAACGTGGGACCCGGACAGTCAGCTTTTCACAAAGTCCAGGCAACAAATAGCGCCTCTTTACTGAATAATAATATTATAGTCTATCTAATACCTTTCGGCAAAGGTATTCCAACAAAGTTACTTTCAGCTGAGTTCTCAGCCAGGACTGAAGTTAGGTTAACCTCTAAAATACCTTTTCCTTTATTATGCGATAAGAGTACGAAATGTCTAACCCACACCAATCCAGAAAGTCTGTTCCGAACAGTTTTTTTAGATACTGCCTAACTTTGTAGCCAATCGTCAAAGTGTTTTCTTGAACTTGAACATAACGTATATTAGGCCAATCACTTAGAATTAAAAAGTTAAGGAAATATTGTTTAGTGGTGTTTATAGAAGGAAACAACATTCTTAATAACACAGTGACATTTTGTTAATGAAAATTTGATTATATTGAAACTATATTTCCAAGAAGGTTTAATTATATTGAAGTACGACAATAGAAGAAAGTCAGGATTTAAAGTATGCCTGAAAAAAATAGGCATCTTTAATTTATTTCAAGACAAGACGCGAAGTTTAAAGCTTTGCACTATTTGAGGCAACAGTGGAATCAGATGGTATTTTGTGATTCTGGACAGGCTATACATGTCTTTAGTGAATGAGCACACGAAGTTGTGTTTAGCTTCCATTCTGGCGAATGTTAACGATTCAGATAGTGGTCTAATATCAGCCCTTGTTAGCTGCCGTCTCCAAAAATGTATTCACAATCCGAGTTTGATAGCGCCTAAAACAATTCTAGTTCAGAATACTGGTGAGCTTTTAAGAATATGTTTAGAAGTAGAGAGGGGGGCTTAATAGCTTAAAGCTGATTTAAACCAATCTTTTTGTAACTTCTTCCAGATTACCTTAAGGTGGTTCAAAGTTTTCCTTCATCAACATCTTTAACCAGAAACCTATAAGCTTGAAAATGGCTCTTTACCTCATTGATTTCTTCAAGCCGACTGAGCTCACAGGGTGGCAGCTCGATAGGAGGCGCTGTATCTGACATATCATCGAATCGTTCATCTTCCGATTCTTCTACTATGTCTTGGGTTATCTCAACGGATGGATCTTTCCCTTGCACCTAAAAAAAATATATATATATTATTTCATTTAATGATTTTGAATTAAAAAATTAAGCTTTTTTTTTTCTTTCTTCGCAGAAGCGAAATAAGTGAAATAATTTATAAATTGTGGTTGATAAGTAAACCTTCTACAGAAATAATACATACTATCGATCACGAATGCCAATGTTCACTTAACAGATCGACTTCTCCATTACCTTAACATCAGGACTTCAAAAATTGAATCTTGGTAAAGAACGGCATCAATACTGATATAATAATTACTAATTGATTCATTAGATTCATTTTACTTTACTTATATTTCTGTTGTAAAAAGATTTTCAAAAATTCATTTGCTACATTATGGGGTACATCGAAGGTTTTTAGTTATAAACTGTTTTTGTTTATAATGAATTTTTGTTTTCCAAAATTACGCGAAATTCAATATTGTTATTGAATAAGATATAGTTTTAGTAAAAATAAAAAATAAATAAATAAAAAAAATTAACCTTCAAGTTAAATGACATCACCTAAAATGTCCGATAGTACTTAGCGTCACGGAGCAGCGTAGACTAATAGTATTTTTTTTTTCCCTCTCTCAAATGAAAAAGAATATATTTAGCAAGAAAATTTTAAAATATTGCCCGTACTATTTAATCATAATTGATTTTTTTACTTGTTTTTGTCAAATTTGTCTAAAGGGGCCTTCACGAGGTCAGAAATGTGGAAGTGTAGCCTTCAAACCGGTGATAGAACTTTGGCTGTTAATTGTGGCTTAATTTCGCCACAACATACAAGTCATTTGTCACTGAAATGGCTTACTTCAGACAAAACTGCACCCGGCGACTAGGAGCTTCGTACTGATCATGCAGGTGTTGTCAACAAAATTCCAAACACAGTTCATCCCAGATAGGAAGATTTAAAGGAAAAGTAAATTAAAGTATTGCCCAATTTTTCAGGCCGCCTTTACGTCCATCTGTCAAATTAGGAAATAAGAGTGTCTGCAAGAATTTGCTGGCTGTGTAATGGTACAGTGGAAAAGGTCTAGAATATCCCTTTAGGTTGCAATCCATGCGAATAGTTAACACAATAGTGTGGTGGAAATGATCAAACACAGGTGTGTTGTCTAAGAAAAAGTATTCTCTTTATTACAAAAGTGCATGCCCTAGAAGTTCTTCCAGCAGGACCAAAAAAATGTATTGGTTTGACGGGTGAGTAGCTCACAACCAGCCAGGAACATTGATTTTGAGGGAGGGGTATCCATTTAACAGATGGGAGTAAAAAAAAGAGTAAAGTAATGCCAATTTTTTCAGGCAGACTTTACGTCCAACTAGAAAATTAGGAGTCCATGGACGGAGGCAGATAGCAAACTTTCTTTGATTAACCATTACATAAAATCCAAAGCCTACACCGGAAGTCGAACCAAGCAACTAAATACATTTTAGCATTGCAGCCGCGCTTCTAACTGTTCGGCTACCGTGGCCTCCAATAGAGACGCTGTATCACGCTGGACCAAAATTTGTTAAGCACAAGAGAAGACTGTATAAAGAAGTGCATTAGCTCTCTTTTGAAATTCCCCATGAATAAAATATAAAAAGACTCAACTGGATCAAATTCGACTTAAGTTTATAAAACAATCCCCACTCACCTTGTTCATTTCTCTCGTTTGGAAAAAATGATTTTACTGTAAGCAAACACTCAAGCAACATTTTGAAAATGATATATTTTCATTTTATCATCAATATTAGTTTTATTTAATAATGGCCAAAGTAGGATATTGTAATAAAAAAAAAAAAAAATTCAATAAAACAGATGACTGTGTAAAGTATCTTTGTCAATTTAGGACTATACGGTGAAAATGTGCTTTGTAACACAGAAATTCTGCAAAGAAATGATGACCTGAGAGAATGTGAAGGGTGATTTCATTTCTAAAGTAGGGAGAAATATTAATTCTTAGGTGATTCGATTCTTTAAAAATTCCCCTATTAAATTGGCTTATTGGTAGTTAATAATTTTATTTTTTTTGATACCTCCATGGCATGCCAATAATAAATGCCAATTTAAGATGAAACCAATTTTCTAGAGAAGAATTAAGTATCAAAAATGAGGAAAGAAAAACAAAAAAAAATCACCTGGCAAATTTTCTCCCAAATTTCATCGCAGCCAGCTTTTTCTTGAAAACTTAACGCTAAATCAAAATTGTCACCTTCCGACCAAACTATTAACGTATCCTGTACAAAAAGAAAGTTTTGTTACAACTTTTAAAAGTACTGTTAAAATATTAAATGAGGCCAAAAATACCCGATGAGGAAAACAAATCAAATAAAGATAAATTCAATTATTAAAAAAAAAAACAAAGTAAAATGAACAAGTGGTGTAAGAAAATAAGATAAAATTAATTATAAACCTTTGATAAATTAAAACTATTCAAGCAAGTAATACAGCTGATTTCTTCAAGGAACATGTGAATCAAATTTTCTTTTTTCTATTCATAGTTAAAAAATTAATGAAGAAAATACTTTTTAGCAAATTTCTCACAAAAACTTTTCTTTTTTTTTTTGAGAAAATAGATGAAATCTTTGCGACAAACAAGGCTTTTCTTTCACAACATCTACAAAGCTGCACAAAACAATGCCAAAACAAAAACAAATTCACTGTGATTTCCAACGACAGTCCAGTACTGAAAAGGAAGTAGAAGAATGTGATTCATCTTCTACGAATGAATTGTTCCAAAAGATGAAAAAAAAACTCTTTTCTGAATAAGTGGTACCAAAAACTGGAAACAAAAACTGTGATCTTTGAGCAGCTACACATGG
This sequence comes from Rhodnius prolixus, assembly GCF_049639745.1. Lineage (NCBI taxonomy): Eukaryota > Metazoa > Arthropoda > Insecta > Hemiptera > Reduviidae > Rhodnius > Rhodnius prolixus. The sequence continues at coordinate 42,226,078 of NW_027411634.1, forward strand.
CCTTAAACCGAAGATTGATGTGGTGGAGCCTTTAAACGAGACTACTTCTAGCGAGCACAAGTCCAAAACGAGTGAGATTATGGTGGTAGTACATGTAGGATGGTCTTTCGAAACAGGATGAGTAGGTTTACGCCCAACTGATTTAAATACCGAAAGCAGCGGGTAAGTTAGCAGATTTTGACACAGTTTATAAGACTGATCCATCAATAAATGTTCTAAGCATCGGTTTAAAGTTCTTTTATTAGAGGTAAAAATTGCCCGTCTATAATCACCTGAGCGACCAGACTCGTATTTTGTATATTTTTTACTAAGTACCTGACATTCCTAGATAGAAGCTCCACTAGGTTTTCCGTTAATCATTTAACCTTATAGAAAGCCAGTAAGTTAATGGACCAATAGTTTTGATCAAAACAAAATCCTCGAACTGGTTAATTGTATTGCAAATTTGAAAAGATTACACAGTATGACTAGGTTTAAACTATAACGGTAAATTATGTTCTCAGCGATTATTCCAAAGTAAATAGAGAAATAGGTAATTGTGTATTTAAAAAAAAAAAGTGTTTCAAAAAACTATAACACTAGGTGGCAATTTTTGACACAACAATAAAAGGCTTTTAAAACGATTTCTAGCATATTTGATGCACGCCCAGTCTTTCTAAACAATCACTTTATCCGATTTATAGACATTGTTAATCAGCGAATACCTTTATGAACAGTACAGAAAGTGAATTCAGAAACTGACAAGGAAGTGGTCCAGTCTCACTGGCACAACATCGGATCTGACCAACACCAAGCTATAACACTGCCTAACGCAATGAATAAAAGAATGCTATTAAGAAAGGTTTCTTTAAGGACACGAGAAGGCTGTGTTGGGCTTTTTGATTATAACGAATCTGTCTTAAGAACCACTGCAATTACCTGCTTCCAGTTCTATAACAACCAAGTCTTTCTCCAACTCCCAAAGTTTGAGAGCAATAATAAAAGATATAGGGTAAAACATTTTTTAGAAGTTCCTGACAACAGCCATTTAGATGCAAGTGTTATTAGGATGCGCGCTACCAAACAACAGATATCCTCAATAGCACAGGGAAAATGTATTTGCTATAGTTTAGTCCAAGCTCTCAAACTAAGGGTGTGAGTACAAAATGTTGGTTAAATTTGCACAACGAAGTATAAAACAATAAATAAATAAAAAATAAACATCAAATCGCTTACCTGCTGCTTTTGGTAAGCTGTATCCGGTTGTATTTTCGATTCTAAAAGTAATGACCCTAAACAAAAATTTGTAATATTTACAATTTAAAAATACAAACAAAATAATTGGAAAATTTTAATAAGATAAACACTTACCGTCCAATTCAGCTCTTACAAGCAGCGATATCCCCTTAAGTCTATCCACATAACTTGAAGATACATGTCCCGTACCTCTATCATCCCACTGCCGATCCGCGTTCAATGCATATAGTTTCACTCGCCTTCTAGTATCTGCCATTCTAAGTCTTCTTGTTTCTTATTTAATTACCTTTTTTTTAACTACTTAATTACTAAATCCTATTTACTAGGCAACCTCTTCCCACATTTGTAACGCTACTATGATCAACTAAAAAAATTAGAAGTAAGAACAGAGTGAATTTTTTTTTTACAATTATTAGGCTTCCATATTTTTTGCTTTTAATTAAAATATTTAGTATTTAATTTGCAGAAGACAAAAATATTTTTATAAAATGCAATTGTGTCGAAACAATCGAAATGCAAAGTTAAATTATCAGTGTATAAATAAAGGTAAATATAGTGAATTTTAAATTTATCACTCTATATCTATATGATTGCCTTTGTCAGTGCAAATAATTACAGTAAACATTCTAAAAAAAAAGTTTCTAAAAGCAGTAATACATCAATAATAAGAGTGGTACCTGCTTATTGAGGTTAACATCATTTCCAAGTTAAAACAAAGAATCCTTTTTGATTTTTATTTGTTAGTGACCAAGAATGAGTTCTAATAAATAATTGCACAAAACTGTTCAATAAAAAAGGAGAAAACTTCTATATTTACTTTTTTTTTTAAGTACGTCGATTTACAAAACAATACATACCATCAAATAATTAGATAATTGAAAAAAAAAATTGTCTCTACTTTGTTTAATATTAATTGTGAACTTTTAGAATAAAACATTTACTAAATGCTTAAAATCACTGAAAAAAAAAAATCACATGGAAGTTAACACTACAAAATCTTTACTTTTGTATAAAGTCAGCATCGTATGCAGAAATGAATATTGTATGTTTTTGACTGAAAAGTGAAATCAGGAAACATTGTTACCGTTTGTTACGATTCATTCAAAACTAAAATATAAATTCACTTTAAAAAAAAAAATCACGATTTCTAGTTTTCACAAAACTCTATTGTTGCAATTATCATTACTCGTTAACTTATGATAAACAAATCACCACCGTAGTAAGAGCCAAATCAGTAAACGAACTACCATTTTGGATTGCGAACGCCATTGCCTAAGTGAGGGTTTACGGGTTACTTCAACAATATCGAATGAATTGGACTTTCAATATTATTTACATTTTCATTTTTTTCTTCCTTTTTCATTTCCTTAAGCTATTATAATTACAATTTAAAAATTACAATATTTTAATCAGATTATTAAATTTTAGAAAGCTTGCTTTGTTTTGAATAAGCACTTCACAAGTTTATTAAATTATTTCTGTAATAAATTGTTTTTAAAAAAAACCTAATAGTATTGATATTTTAGGATATTCTTCCTACGATTTTTTGTTCATAACTACACACAAAAGTTGGGTAAATAAAAGAATTATGCTAAAGCAGAAATATATAAAATGTTAACAGCGACCCATGCGGATTCTTAATGAAACGTCTTCTTAAACCTTGTTTGATTATGAGGATAAGAGGTTATAACCTTAAAAAAAAATTGAGAAAAAGTCGTAATTTGTGAGGGATAATTGGAAAACTTCTTTAAACCACTACTCATCCCATTTTTTATGAATTAAGGAGCTAATATAATACAAAAAATGTATTATTGAAAATAAATAGGTTATTCAATTGTATACTAGTTTTGATTTACATGTATATGTTTGTTATTAAACCGAAAGGAAATAATTATCAGTTTTTTCAACAATACCCTAAAGTTTTCTATTTCTTTTAATGTCACAATAACCTAATATGTGTAAACACTTTCAGAAGCGCCTAAAAGGATAAGGCAACTATATTGCCCCAAAACAGAGAAACAATAAAGATGTTCGTCTTAAAAAAAAAATTTTTTTGTGACCATTTCCTATAAAACCAAATGCTAACACCAATAAAATTAAATTAATTAAACTGCGCGAGAATAATAAGAGCAATAATGAAAAGCAAGGCGCTCTTAATAAAGGAATGATTGCTTTTTAATAAAATGTCCAAAAATTATTCCTACACCAACTCAAGTCACCACATTTGAATACGATTATGTAAATACATTTGGTAATTTTAAAAGTTCAAACGGGGGGGGGGGGATAGTAAATTAAAAACAAAGTAAATTTTAAAAATAATGTTAAGCCTGACAATGAAAAGAAGTAATTTAAATGAACTTCTGGCAAGAGATTAATTAGGTCTTTAAATTTATAGGATTTACAAATTTGAATTTTATTTTATATTCTTACAAAATAGAAAAAATTAGCACACAAAAAATGTTAAACTATTTCTTTTAAACTACAAGAACACAATGTTGCATTTAGCGTCGCTCTTTAACTTACATATAACATAATAATCGCACTCTTGATCACATCCTTCAACTAAAGTAATATCGTTTTGTTCAAGGTAAACCACTAAAAAATACAGTTCATCGCTGAGAGGTTGCAGCACCTGGAAACTTTCCTTTTATTTTTCTAAAAATTCTTATTCTTATTTTACCGTTTGTAACAAGGTTCGTGTCTAATTCATTTACCTCCATTAACTTACATAAAAAGAAAAGAAAGGAATCTATTTTGTCGGTCTGTACACATTCCAGAAGTTAATTGCCTTATTAACTTTTAATTCTGGTTTCTACTTCGCCATAACCTTATTAAATAATTACATATATTTGTTGTTTTCTTTCACTAAAAGTCAGAGAATGTATTGCGATCACGTTAAATTTTCGATATTATGTTTTCACCAGAATTATATTATTGTCACTCTGAGTGGATGTGAAAAGTAGAAACAACTAGCTCAAAAACGAAAATGTGTTGCTAGATTCTGAATTTGAAGACAATTTCATAAATGAAAATACAACTTGAATGAATGGATTTTTGTCTCAGATTATCACCGAAAAGAATCCACAAATTTTCATCAAAATTAGTAAAATACAGAATAAGTAAGCCCAATTTCACTCATGTTGATCTACAAAATTTATTTGAAACGTTTTTCGCGAAAAATTCCATTAAGAATACTTTTGGGAAATATATATTGAAACTTGATTAGCAATGATACATTATGCAACATGTAGAAATTAAAAAAAGCGTTTTGAAACCTCTTCTTAAAGAAAACCTAAAACAAAAAGAATGAATGTGGCTGCTTATTATTTCAGCTACCACACGTATTATTTAATGATTTTAGCTTTATGCTAGCAAATACCCACAATTGCAGTATACTTAGACAATTATTTATATCTAAATGTTTAGACAATAAAGTATACAGGTATTTTTAATCATTGTAACAATTCAATTGCAACTAATAATTTAATAGTTGTGAAAAATAATGGCAGTAACTAATCTAGTAAGTATTGTCGCCTGCTGGTAAGAAAATGACTAATAGTTCGCTCAATTTCGATAAACTATATCGAAATTATTATTATCGATATCGTAGCTACTATGACCACAACTTATATACAAATCTGAAAGAAAGGATCGTTCGGGACAGTTTGTAATGATAACGGTCTCAATTACTGAGTGTAAAGGATACGATTAACAAACTTAGTACCGCCATGAACTTCCAAAGACCAAGTTTTAATAACATAAACTCAAGATGATTTACTATGGTAATTCTAAAAAAAAAAAAAGCTTCAGAAGTCTTACAGTTGTAAGGAGAATAAATACATGAACTGTATTTTTAATGACTTCTTACCAGGGTACAAGTTTCCAGAGAGTAAGACTTAAGTTTTTCTAAGTAAAAGAAAACATGACTTTAATTAAGTATTTTTACTTATAAAGCTAGAACAATACATTGCAAACTCATTCTATATTTTCACTTAGAATCTAAAATTTCTTTCTGTCCTTGGAAATGGAGCAGCCCGCGCTTCCTAGCGTCAACTTTACTAACTAATACAACCTAATGTTAGGTTACTTTATTTTATTAAAACTGAACGTTAAGGCATTTGTACAAGTCTAAATTTGCACACACACACAAAAAAAATTAGCGTTAAATAACACCATACTTTAACGTTTTCCCATTTTTCTACATTAATAAGTTTTCTAAAAAAACGATGCCAAAAAATGAGCAAAAACGGCATTTTCAAAAATTGTTCTTATTCTTGTTGTTTACTTCCTTGTAAACAACGTAGCTCGTAAATCTGTGAATAGATTTTAATGAATAAGAGGTTATTTGATTCGGAATTACAAGAAGTGCCTTTTAGTAGCCTCGATACTGTTCATTACATGGAAGAAATCCCATTTATGTAAGGCCCATTTTTAAACCATTATTTACTAGTAACATGGCAAATCTTTGCTCGATTTTGACAAAATTTAGCACGAAAAACAAAAGAAAAGCTAACATACGTAACATTTAACTGCGATCTTAATCCTAAACTTATTAACGATCCAGTTAAAACAGTTATTGATATATAAAGAGTTAAATTTTGGAGGTGGTCAAAATACGTTCAAATCACAAGCCATTAAGTCTCGTTTTCCATAGTTTTAAATACAATGAATTCTATAAATAGTATAAATTGCAATGTTCTAGTTGTAATATTTATTGTTATATAGAATGTTAAATTTTGACCGTTTACAAATGCATAAAAATTAAAACGTCTTTATTTCTTTGAAAATCTATCAAATTTTAATGAATTCTTTAAAAAATTACCGAGGAAACCCAAATTGCAATATTCTAGTTAATTAATGCAATATAGAAGGTTAAATTTTACCTGTTTTCAAATACGTTCAAATTTCAAACGTTTATAGCTCTTCTCCTGATAATCAGATTTTAATGAATTCTGCACTAAAGTGTAGAAAAACATAACTCTATAAGTGATATAAATTGCTATGTTCTACTTATAATAGTTGACGAGATAAAGAAGGTTTAATTTTAGAGGATTTCAAATAAGATCAAATTTCAAACGATTATATTTCTTCAACTGATTACATAACCTAACCTAACCTACACTTAGCTAACCTAACCAAACCTAAACTACCCTAACCTAATCAAACCCAACCTAACCTACACATAGCTAACCTAACCAAACCTAACCTAGTTTTCGAGATATTTGACTTTAAAGTTTTCACTTAATAAAACAGCAACAAAGTTTAACACTAAATATCTCGATTTCTGCTCGATAGATTATTACTAAAATTTACACAATTATAGACAAAAGTAGTCTCCATATACAGGTAAAATATAAACAAAATCTATCAAGCAGTTTTCGAGATATTTGAAGTTAAAATTTTCACTTTATAGAACAGAAACAAATTTTACTCCAAAATATCTAGTTTTCTTCTTCATAGATTTTTCCTAAAATTTACACAATTATAGGCAATAGTAGTCTCCATATACAGGTAAAATATATACAAAATCTATCGAGTAGTTTTCGAGATATTTGAAGTTAAAATTTTCACTTTATAGAACAGAAACAAACTTTAACCCAAAATATCTCGTTTTCTGCTCAATAGATGTTTACTAAAATTTACACAATTATAGACAATAGTAGTCTCCATATACAGGTAAAATATACACAAAATCTATCGAGTAGTTTTCGAGATATTTGAAGTTAAAGTTTTCACTTTATAGAACAGAAACAAACATTAACCCTAAATATCTCGTTTTCTGCTCGATAGATGTTTACTAAAATTTACACAATTATAGACAATAGTAGTCTCCATTCACAGGTAAAATATAAACAAAATCTATCAAGTAGTTTTCGAGATATTTGAAGTTAAAGTTTTCACTTTATAGAACAGAAACAAACTTTAACCCTAAATATCTCGTTTTCTGCTCAATAGATTTTTTCTAAAATTTACACAATAATAGGCAATAGTAGTCTCCATATACAGGTAAAATATAAACAATATCTATCGAGTAGTTTTCGAGATATTTGAAGTTAAAGTTTTCACTTTATAGAACAGAAAGAAATTTTAACCCTAAATATCTCGTTTTCTACTCGATAGATTTTTACTATAATTTACACAATTATAGACAACAGTAGTCTGCATATACAAGTAAAATATAAACAAAATCTATGGAGTAGTTTTCGAGATATTTGAGGTTAAAGTTTTCACTTTATAGAAAAGAAGCAGACTTTAACCCTAAATATCTCGTTTTCTGCACGATAGATTTTCACTAAAATTTACACAATTATAGACAATAGTAGTCTCCATATACAGGTAAAATATAAACAAAATCTATCGAGTAGTTTTCGAGATATTTGAAGTTAAAGTTTTCACTTTATAGAACAGAAACAAACATTAACCCTAAATATCTCGTTTTCTGCTCAATAGATTTTTTCTAAAATTTACACAATAATAGGCAATAGTAGTCTCCATATACAGGTAAAATATAAACAAAATCTATCGAGTAGTTTTCGAGATGTTTGAAGTTAAAATTTTCACTTTATAGAACAGAAACAATTTTTAACCCAAAATATCTCGTTTTTTACTCGATAGATTTTTGCTATAATTTACACAATTATAGACAACAGTAGTCTGCATATACAAGTAAAATATAAACAAAATCTATGGAGTAGTTTTCGAGATATTTGAAGTTAAAGTTTCACTTTATAGAACAGAAACAAACTTTAACCCTAAATATCTCGTTTTCTGCTCAATAGATGTTTACTAAAATTTACACAATTATAGACAATTGTAGTCTCCATACACAGGTAAAATATAATCAAAATCTATCAAGTAGTTTTCGAGATATTTGAAGTTAAAGTTTTCACTTTATAGAACAGAAACAAACTTTAACCCTAAATATCTCGTTTTCTGCTCAATAGATTTTTTCTAAAATTTACACAATAATAGGCAATAGTAGTCTCCATATACAGTTAAAATATAAACAAAATGTAGTTTTCACTTTATAGAACAGAAAGAAATTTTAACCCTAAATATCTCGTTTTCTACTCGATAGATTTTTACTATAATTTACACAATTATAGACAACAGTAGTCTGCATATACAAGTAAAATATAAACAAAATCTATGGAGTAGTTTTCGAGATATTTGAAGTTAAAGTTTTCACTTTATAGAAAAGAAGCAGACTTTAACCCTAAATATCTCGTTTTCTGCACGATAGATTTTCACTAAAATTTACACACTTATAGACAATAGTAGTCTCCATATACAGGTAAAATATAAACAAAATCTATGGAGTAGTTTTCGAGATATTTGAAGTTAAAATTTTCACTTTATAGAACAGAAACAAATTTTAACCCTAAATATCTCGTTTTCTACTCGATAGATTTTTACTATAATTTACACAATTATAGACTGCATATTAAAACTGTCCGGTAGGACAGTTGTATAAGGGTTGATCGTCAAAAACTGCACGAAATAGCGTAACGTTAAAAAACACCCAACTTTGACAATTTTTTTCTCTTTTTCTATAAAAGATAAAATTCCCAAATTTTCTTTAAAATGTAGGGCAAACCCTCCTTTATGACTGTAATTTTTTGCAACAACCCAGATTTAGTAGATTTTGAGAAAAATGTTGCCGAAAATGAGCAAAAACAGCTTTTTCAGAAAATGTTCTTGTTCTTGTTCTTCTTGTTCTTCTTCTTGTTGTTGTTACCTTTTTTGTAAACAACGTAGCGCTTAAACGCGCCGACCGATTTTTGAGAATGAGGAGTCATACGATTCGGAATTTTATGTAGATGTGCCTTTTGGGGGTCTCGACGCTATAGATTTTTCCTAAAATTTACACAATTATAGGCAATAGTAGTCTCCATATACGTGTAAAATATAAACAAAAATCTATCGCGCAGTTTTCGAGATATTTGAAGTTAAAGTTTTCACTTTATAGAAAAGAAGCAGACTTTAACCCTAAATATCTCGTTTTCTGCACGATAGATTTTCACTAAAATTTACACAATTATAGACAATAGTAGTCTCCATATACAGGTAAAATATAAACAAAATCTATGGAGTAGTTTTCGAGATATTTGAAGTTAAAATTTTCACTTTATAGAACAGAAACAAATTTTAACCCTAAATATCTCGTTTTCTACTCGATAGATTTTTACTATAATTTACACAATTATAGACTGCATATTAAAACTGTCCGGTAGGACAGTTGTATAAGGGTTGATCGTCAAAAACTGCACGAAATAGCGTAACGTTAAAAAACACCCAACTTTGACAATTTTTTTCTCTTTTTCTATAAAAGATAAAATTCCCAAATTTTCTTTAAAATGTAGGGCAAACCCTCCTTTATGACTGTAATTTTTTGCAACAACCCAGATTTAGTAGATTTTGAGAAAAATGTTGCCGAAAATGAGCAAAAACAGCTTTTTCAGAAAATGTTCTTGTTCTTGTTCTTCTTGTTCTTCTTCTTGTTGTTGTTACCTTTTTTGTAAACAACGTAGCGCTTAAACGCGCCGACCGATTTTTGAGAATGTGGAGTCATACGATTCGGAATTTTATGTAGATGTGCCTTTTGGGGGTCTCGACGCTATAGATTTTTCCTAAAATTTACACAATTATAGGCAATAGTAGTCTCCATATACGAGTAAAATATAAACAAAAATCTATCGCGCAGTTTTCGAGATATTTGAAGTTAAAGTTTTCAGTTTATAGTACAGAAACAAAACTCTATCCATAAATATCTCGTTTTCTGCTCAATAGATTTTTACTAAAATTTACATAATTATAGACAATAGTAGTCTCCATATACAGTTAAAATATAAACAAAATCTATCGAGTAGTTTTCGAGATGTTTGAAGTTAAAATTTTCACTTTATAGAACAGAAACAAAATTTAACCCAAAATATCTCGTTTTCTGCTCAATAGATTTTTACTAAAATTTACACAATTATAGACAATAGTAGTCTCCATATACAAGTAAAATATAAACAAAATCTATCAAGCAGTTTTCGAAAAATTTGAAGTTAAAATTTTCTCTTTATAGAACAGAATCAAACTTTAACTCTAAATATCTCGTTTTCTGCTCGATAGATTTTTACTAAAATTTACACAATTATGGACAATAGTAGTCCATAAGGGAAGGGATTAGCTATGAGGTTAGCATACTGGACTCCCACGCGGAGGTCCCGGGTTCGAATCCAGCAGCTGACCTTTAGATTTTCTCTTCCTAGGAGCTTCTTACAGCTCACTGTCCGGTGATGGACAGTGTTGTCTGTAACGAGAGAACACTGTCCGGAGGCCGGCAGTGCACTGGAAAAAGCTTCGGGCGCTAATGACCTCAGCTGTTGATGCGTCAAAAAAAAAAAAAAAAAAAAAAAAAAAAAAAAAAAAAAAAAAAATAGTAGTCCATAGATATAATCAGGTAAGATATAAACATAATCTGTTGTGTAGGAAACGAGGTATTTAGAGTTACATTTTCGTTTTGTTTGAAACAGTGAAATCTTTTATTTCAAATATCTCGTAAAGTACTGAACAGATTTCGTTTGTATTTTACCTGTATGTGGAGACTACTTTTGTCTATCATTGTTTCTATCTTTTCTCCTGATTATCAGATTGTAATGAATTTCGTACTAAATTATAGAGTAACTCGATAACTGATATAAGTTGCTGTGTTCTAGTTGATGAGGTATTGATAGTTTAAATTTAGAGATTTTCAAATACGTTCCAATTGGAAGCGTTTATATCACTTCTCCTGATTATCGAATATTAATGAATTCTGTAGTAAATTGTAGAGAAAACCTAACTTTATAGCTGATATAAATTGCTATTTTCTACTTATTGTCAACTTCTATAGTTGACGGGTTATAGGGGGGTCAATTTTGCATTGCTTTTCCTCACCAGGGTACTTCCGTTTAGGGCTGACTGTATCTGCCATTTGCTCTCTAGTGAGGTAGTGGTTACAAGAACTACAGCTGATATTGATAATTACAAAAATATTTATAACAAAATAATAATTCTTAAAAGTAATTACAAAGTCAGACCTAGATATCTTGTACTAAGAGGAAATTATGTTTCATTTAGCTTCTAAGATCCTCCAGCGCCAGGCAAGGAAGGAATGGACGGAAGTCCGCCTAGGGTAGGCAGACCTTGTAGTTGTTCCATGTCCGGTGCTGGCACAATGACGAAGGAAAATCCACCCATTACCATTTTACCATCTTTCATTGTGTTCATTAACGTTGAGAATCCCTGTTGTAGTTGACCGAAATTTTGCAGCTGGCTGGGAATTTGCGTCAAAGCGGAAGCTGGACCTCCACCATCTAATTGACGTTTCTGTATCGGTTTATTCGTCAAAAATGATGTCGTTGGGAAATCTGAAATCAATAAATGGGTTAAAAGGTGAACATCAGTCTTATTTAATTCCAATGTACATTCTTTTATTTCGTCATTCCGGTTTGACGCATTAAGCACAAGTTTGAACATTTTATGAGGTGGTAGTAGAAAGTTTTCACACAGTTGCGCATGATCAGAAGCTTGAGGGCCACCCCGAAGCTTGGCTTTAGGATTTTTTCGTGTTCCTCTACTCTCGAAGTTCTTTCCATAAACATTCATGTCACTGCGAGTTCCGTTGAAAGTAATTTCATAATATTTTAAACTGTTAGTTTGTCTAGCCAGAAGAACATTCTTGGAGCCGCTACCGAAAAATTGTAAAACAAAGTGAGGGACCTGAGGTATAAAGTAGAATGTCCGGTGTAAGATTCTCTTCGCATTTAAAATTCTAATGCTTTAAAATCCCCCTAAATGATCACCCTAAGTGGCACTTTAAACGAATGCTTTTAAAGTTTTAAATCTAGGTATTAAAAGCGACCTATAGGACTATAGTGAATGGCTGTATTTAAATATTGGGTTAAACCACGAATGCAAACCACACTCTTAAACCATTTTTTTTATTTGACCAAAACGTTTATTCCCGGTAAAAACCCTATTCCGAGAATTCGACACAATCACTTTACGTAAAAGAAACTGAACTCTTACCAGTGGACGACAACAATAACGATACGACCATCTGTATACATACAGCTGCCAGGTGTCCCCGGGATTTCAGGTTAAAAAATCTGGTAACCTTAATTTAATTGCCTCAAAAAGTTTGCCTCAGGCAAGCCCCCCAGCTACCTGCTACATAAAATTAGTTAATATAAAAACGATAACATTTACATATGTACAGAAAAATAAATGATGCCGTACTTTTTCGTAGCAGTTTATTTCTGAAACAAGGATGGAGGCCCGATTACAATAATCTCACGGTGGGTCCTTAAAAATGTACGTAGTTTCTCTACTGCTCGTTTCAGCTATACAAAAAAATAAATAATAAAAAATAATAAAGTAAAAGTACCTACGGCTCTTCGCGGATTTGTGATTGGTTTTGTAAACACATTGACACAAACTAGAACAGAATAACATAGAAAAGTGTTATTACAATTATTACCATCAAGTTAAAAATAAATTTCGTTAGTTTTAAAGTTAACCTACAACTTGACATAGACAGGATAACCATGAGGTAGAATTTGGTATAAAGGTCCATTATTGTGTAGTTCGAAGAAAAATAGGCGGCCCCCTCAAAAAATGCTTCCATATTTATATCTACCAGTCCAGGCGATACTGTAATCACACACATTGTGTTCTGTGATTATTCTTACTTCACTTTCTTCTTACAATTATTCGTGACCTAGTTGATATCGCGCGATTAAATAACACGTTAAAGTTGTTTGACATCTTTGTCTAAAAAAACTAAAAAACCCCGTTTAGCTGGTATACAATTTTCATATCTTTTCTTTGTCTCTCTGTAGTATGAAGAAAGTTAATTGTTTTTGTTAAATTGAAAAAATAATTCGTCAACTTTGGCTGTACATTTGTATTTTAGTTTGGTCCGACCTGTTGGTTACTTAGAGAGCGAAATCCTTTTTATAAAAGTTTGCTGAAAGGATTTTTTACTTTATCTTGGACTCTGAGTAAGATGTTTAGAAAATATTGTTACATTTGCAAAACGTTGCAATGTTTCTGCATTCATTTTATTTGTCAACAACTTTATTTGAAAGATTTGTCTAGGAACATTTGATTAATAATTCCTTGGGGAGGAGCTTTTCTCTAAAACAACATTACAGTACAGAGTGTCGTTGGTAGTACTTAATTTATATGTTGCAGAGGAAAATGCATTTTTTTGTTATAATTCCGAATTTGATGAAAATTCCACTTCAATTTTCCGAAGTGGTTTAGAGATTTTTTCGGAAATGGCTTCTTCGATCTGCTATAAATTCAATATTCATTATGCACTCATAGAAGTAGTGTAAGCTAGAACCTTGAGATAATAGGGCGGGAAAGCTGTTGAGTGTTCTCCTCTGATTCTTTATTTATATGATAAAAATAAATATTTTTTAAAACATAATTGGAATCTATAACTAATTAATTCATAACTTCGTTAAGGGGCCTTATTTTAGGAACTGCGTGGTACCAACGTACGCTAACGGCAACCCTGCTGAGAATCTCTGACGAATTAAGTTTCTTAGGTAAACATTAGGCTGGGTTAGTAGCAGAAGAAATTTCAAGATTATCTAATAAACTCATCAGCAGAATCATAATTCTGATTGACAGATTTCAGACAGCGGCAATAATGCCAAATACAGGTTAGTTAGAATTATCTACAACTTTTCACTTTTAGGATAACTTTTCAACACTTTAATACCGAAATATCGGTATAACCCTATATTTCTCTGGCTCTTGCGGCACATTGTTTTAAAAACATGTTGCTTAACCGCTAACGTAATGTACGAACTGTTTCGGGATATTAAGTGGAAGGTATAACCTGCTGGTATGTTGGTAAACTTCAATATAACCCATATGATTCAAGACTGTTCACATAAAAAATAATACTCTTTTTTTCAGAATTTATTAACCAAATAAAATTGTTGAACAAGTGAAATATTCCAGGATGCATAGGAATATCGGAGAGATACCAGATGAGTCTACCCCGGTTTTGTCAAAATCCTATTACTATGATTCGTCTATTTATGAAGATAAGGAAAGAGAAGATTTCATGGATGGTATTCTGGAACTATTGTCTGCTGAATGTAAAAGACCGTCTAGGATTCGAGGTTAGTCATGTACAGTGTGGATTTTTTCTGAAAACTAATAGCATTGAGATTCTTGTAAGTTTTTCGTAAAAATTAATTATAAAAGCATTTCTAAGGAAAAGATTCCCTATAAATAGAATTTTTTGAAATTTAATGATTTTACTTCTATTTTATGAAAATTAATGTATGGGGAAATATTTCGAGATTGTAAAAATCCGTAAATTGTTATCGAACTATGAGAATTATAGTAGAAGAAAATGGTTTGACGGAATGAGAATGTGCAAGAAGGGGTTTTTAGAAATACAGTGTGTGGTAACTGAAAAAGCTGGCGTCAAAATAAAAACAAATCTCAGAAAGCTTAGTTTACATTTGGTTACCACCGTGGTAGCCTACTGCAACGTAAGAATCAAAAGCTCTCACCGGAAGTGCTATGATTTTTTAAATATTTTTGGTATTTTCTTGAAAATGGATTCAGGAATTTCTTTCAATATAAGTACAGTCGCACTTAAGTGGATTCACATCATTAGTTTGAAAGATTAATTTCCGGAAACATTGTTCTCTCTAAATCTGTCATTTTAGTAACATGTAAGGTTCATAAAATCTCCCAATGTTACAATTACGTTCTGAAATTGCCGTATTTTAAGGCAATGACAGAATCTTGGGAACCGTAATAGTAGTGTTTTCTACCATATTTTCATCAGTAAGAAGAACTATGCACAGAAAAGTGTTTGCAGGTTGGTTTACTTAGTTTTTTTTATTCACTGAGGGGTTAGAGTGATAGGTTATACTCTGCAGTGAAGAGAGCGCTAACTTCCTTAACAGAGCATTCTGTCGGCCGAGTGCCCTTACAAAGCAAATCCCCGTTGTACCAAGCATTCACCTACTGTTGTGTAATCAGTGTTAGAATAGTTCTCCTTAGGATGTATTGTAAATAATTTTGTTTACAGTCTTATTAGCTACTGCGAAGTAAACTTAACGCCGCTGTTATCATAATATCAAAATTACATTTCCAAAAAATAGACCAAATTAGAAGATTCAATCAAATTGATTTGCCAGTACTTGTTAGATCATGTACACAGAACAATTCGCCCGTACACTAAACGAACTAGAACAGTGCATTGATAGAAATAAACAAAAACTCGAAAATCAATTGAAACTATTTCAACCAGTTCGTTGGAATAATCAACCCAAACCCAGGATAAGAATGAGTTCTGGTAGGTATTAAGAGTAGCAATATAATGTAGTCAAATAGATTTAGAGTTTTCAAATCGCAGTTTTCGCTGGGAAATGCATGTCTATGTCTGGGGTAGCTGGAAAATGTGAACACTCTCATGACTGTCTCTTATATTCTCAGTGTAGTATTTTTTTTTTTTTTTTTTTACTAAATTTTGATTAAACATGAATACATATAGTTAAGGAGAAGTCAGTTAATAGGAAACAGCATTTTAGAACACACTGGCTCCCTTAATCCCACTGTCCAGGATTCTGCAGTTGCTTTATTAACCAAATCTGACAGCGTTTATGACAAGTTATTTCTACGGTTGATGTTAGCTGCAAGCCAAACGCTCGTATGTATCTACCTGATAATCTAAAAACCAATTGGCTTGTCTATTCCAGTTATTTGCTTCATTTGTCACCAACTCCACAGCAGTTATTTTCAAAACCCTCCACCTAGATCTGGAATAGCTTGCATTTTGCACAATGGAAGTTGCGGAAATGTTTGCATAAATGTGGGGGGAATCAGTTTTCCGGGAGACTTTGCCTTTTGCTTGCTCGCTGCTCAGGATTAGGAACACATTGTAGGTCCTTAGCTTGTCCCTGGATTACGTGAAGCTGAACATATCCAACAAATATTTAAGGTCAAATAAATAGAAGATTGGACATAACATACAAATCGCAAGCGTAATGTAAGCGATTTGTTCAGTTCTTTTTTTTTTACTTTCACTTCTCTGCAGACTAAAAAAAGAGGTTACGTAATCGGGCAGTGTTCGATTTGGGAATTTCACAGCAAACATCTGATTTGAAGTCTCCTAAATATGGAAAAGTGGTTTTTTATAATTAGCTGTGTGGGTTTTCCAAAGAACCAAATTGTTCCGGCCAATAATTACCAAATGGAAAAAAAACCACTTTCCACTGTATTGTTGTTTAAAGATTTTACACGAAAACAGCATCTCAGAAATTTTCTTGTAAGTTTGTTGTAACAGTTCTGTGTACCTAGATTTATAAGATCGATTGTAAGATTTTACGAGGAACGTTCGACTTACGGCAATTCTAAGATAGTGGGATGTTAGGCTTTGATGTAAAGTGCCATTTTTAGATATTGTACTATCTTACCATCTATTTTATTAAATAATAAGAATCAAATTTGGATCTAAATTTTGAGAAACTCGAATGTTAAAAAAAAAAAAATCGAATGAATCGATTTTTCAGTATTACGAGATTTTATCGAAAGCGCTTTCTACGATTTATTTAAAACTCGCTAGTTGTAAATAATGTTACTCTTCATTTTTTCTGTTACGCTTGGTCTTGTTATTGTTTATAAAATGAGAGTTTACCGAGAAATCCTCGACAAAATTATCTTTATTCTTAATTGATTGTTCACTTCAGGATTTCGGCAAACTTCATTTATACTTAATCATTCTTCTTGACAAATTTATTTTAGGATAATTTTCTGTGTGGAGTTGGGGATTTATGGTTCCATATTTCAGTGTAAAGTGCGATGTTTGCAAACTGCATAATGTTGGTAAGAATTATTAAGTATTACGCTAACGTTTTGAGTTTGAAGAATATAAATATGTTTCGAACTTGGAGAATAGCTGAAAGAAAAAGTCATGCGAGTGTTCAAAGCAAAGGATTATTTGTATGGTAAGAACGTGCGTGTAAAAAAATATGAGATTTGTTTATTCACCTATTTAATATCAACCCCAGATGGGTTTGTGGGTTACAAGGCTGGGCAGGGGTAACCAGCCGCAAGTCTGTAACATTGACAAGCCAATATAACCGTCGCGAGTAAGAAATTATTTCCAGAGGGAAACCAGTAATTGGGTCTCGTCATAGAGCACGCTATCCTCTGATGGTCTATGATACATCCACCACAGCCAACATGATTGCAATACCAAATATACAATGTAACAACAACGGTAACCTTCTTTTTGCATTAAACTGAAGTACCTTGCAAAGTCCCACGGCTGCAAAAAAGATGTATAGATTCGTAATACTTCCTCTTCCTGCAAATTACAACTTAAATAATTGTTATAGCCTAATTTATTACTGTTTTATGCCAGGCCAACTCTTTAATCGCACTTTTTGCAGGGTACTCAATGTGATCTTACATTAAGAAAAGAGTCACATCTCTTCGAGGCAAGTTGTACGAAATTCTGTTTTTTTTTTTTTTCGCTCCAGAAGTAGGAACTCCGATTTGCTTTCATCTTTATTCCAACAATAACTTATACCAATTGTGAAGGTATTATCTATAACTTTTATCTTGAAAACATTTTCTGTGAATAATTCATTCAAGCGACCTTAGGAAGAAGTGAAGTTGGGCTCTTCAGTAATGTGTGGGCATAGGATCTCGTAGGATCAAATATAAATTCAATGTTTATGAATAGCAAATGGGTAGAAAGAAGTCCATGTTGGAGGAGTATCGGTGACAGGAAATAGATACGACCGGAAGGTGTTCGGTAATCATCTAGAAGAGGGTTGCTTTGAATTTGACTCTCTTTTTGTCAGAACACAGTGATTCTGGGGAAACTATGATGTTACACTTCATTCAATAGAATCATTTCTACAATAGTGAGGCGGTCTGATTAGTACACATTCCCAAGTTTGAGGTAAGGGAAAGTCATTTGAGTCCTATGTCCAACCTCCGGAACATAAGTTTGGTCCAATCTCCGGTTAGGACCAAAATCAAATGAAACCCTTCTTGAACCATTCTAAAGAACACTCTGAAAAAACCTGCTATTGCTACACTCGGACTTATTCAGATTCTGATAATTTTGACTGAAAATTTTTTCTAGGATTATTGCTTTAAAGAAATTGAAAGAAACCTGTGTTCGGCCAATAGAATGCAAGAACTACATATTGTTCAAGAGAACAATTTTTTAAAATGATCAAGTATCAAGAAAATGTGAAACTCTCCGATGAATTGCAGCGAGGTAAACCCATCAGTGCGGCTAGATTATCGCGATCTACCTTAGAACAAAGACCCTTGGAATGCTAAGATTGATTAGATTGAAGCAATAAAATTATTTCAGGTCAATAAGGCGTATTACATTCCGTCTTTAACCGCTGTGACAATCCAGATGGTTGCTAGGTTAATACTATCAGACATGCAAACCTAGGGGAAACCTTTCTGCCCATTGTGCCCTCTTACTAGAAATATTACTTATAATAATAGATCGACATTTGGGTCGTCTTCAACTCACCCCTAACTAGTCAAACTGTTCTGATCGATAATACAACAGTGAAATTCTCTAATCGTCCTCCATATTCTTCGTTTTCTTGAACACCAATCAAATTACAAACAAACTCCAAAATCCAAAAATATGTTTAAACTCAAATTAGTAGAAACTCAAATTAGGGTAGTCCCAGCGTAGATGGATAGCTCGTACGAGCTGATGAAGAATTTCGTCATTAGCACCTGGTCGTACATAGGATTGTAACTTCTGGTGATCGGTTCTTTGGTGGGAGATAAAAGTATTATTTAGAGGATTTACGTCCAAAATACGTGCATGTCCGACCCGAGCCGAGCCTTGGCCTCCGTCAAGGACTTCCTCCAGCCTTCCCTGGTCCTGCGCCCTCCTTCTCCAGCCAGATGTTCCAGCTTTTCCGCGGATCACGATCTACCTGGTCTATCCATCTTGCTTCTCGGCCTTCCTTTACGACGGATTCCAACTGCATGACCTTCTTAGCGATAGCAATGTTCTGTATTCTAGTTAAACGATCAGCCCATCTTAATCTATTTATTTTGATTTACTCTTCCACCGGCACTTCTTTAAATAACACGAGTTATGTCGAATTTTCCAATTGCCTTCTTCATTGATTGGCCTAAAAATCCTTCTTAATACTTTCCTTTCAAATATACTTAATTTCTTTTCATCTTTAGGAATATCCAAAATGGTTTTCAAAATTGACGTAATACAAATAGTTAATGGGACTATTTACCTTAAAGAAAAACATTTTGCAATCCCCAAATCTTCTCCTTTTTATTTCAGCTGCTTATAGCGTTTTGATCATATGTCGATCATTATCAAATTACAAATGCTTACAATTATTAAGCTCACTCAAACAATTTTCATTTTTGTAATGGAATGGAAGTTTTCATTGTTAAGACTACACAGAAACATCTACCATTCTTAGACCAACTGATTGATGCCCTGCCAGTTGCTTGCTGGTTTTATGGGTGAAGGTGAATCCAAAATCGACCTTAGTGCCCACTTTTTCGATTTTCGTGGACTTCAAAACATATGTTTCAAATAACATTTCAATTTCGTCAATTTGACAACTAAAGCAATTGTTTTCTTATTGCATAAATTGTTAATGCTTATTGGTACTTTAAAAGAGTGTAATTCTTAGAGTTGAAAGATTAATTCTGAATACATAGAATACATTCATAGAGATTTCTGACGTGGTTCTCTTTTCAGAAGTGCCTGAAATGGAGGAGGTTGAAAAGAAGAAGAAAAGGAAACTGAGCTGCGGCCAATCCGCTGCAAGATTGAAGCCATTAGTGCCAGCACCGGTGGAACCATCTGCTGACTACAGCGCATTCATGGAAGCTTTTCTTAGATTTGCGGAAGAGGATGTTAACGCCAAATTAGAAGTACTTTTAAAAGATCATGAAGAGAACATTTTACTGAAGAAAAAGTCCAAACTAGATGATTGTGAACCGGAAAAGTTAAAAGAGATAATCAATTTATGTAAATCAGGAAAAGGTTTTTTGAACCAAATGGATTTGTTGGACAAGGAAGGAAAGCCAGACTGGACGGAATTCTTGGACAAGCCATTTACATGTGGTAAACAAGGTCCTCTTACAGGGATCCTAGCATCTCCACAACCCAGTACTGACGAAAAGTTAATACTTCAAAATTTTATGAAAAAACATTGTGAACTGTATAAGAAGTCCTTGGGAAACAGAACTGGATTTCCAGATCTTAAGGAAGAAGTGGGGTAACCAACTGTTTTCAGTACAATTAAATTTGGGAAATAATATAACTTCTATGGAAGTCCATGTTTTAGGTATCCAGACTTGGAAAAGTGGCCCCCAACGATTCCATGGAACTCCTAACAATTTGCTAAAATGCTAGTCAAGTAAGAAAAACAAAGTATACAGAAAATTGTTGGAGCCATTTTAAGGGAAATCGGATAAAAATGGAAAAAAAAAATTAAAAATAAAACCTCTGGCTTAAAAGGGTATCTAAGAAAAAGGCCGATGTAGTCCAACATTCTATCTCACCATTCTATGCGCATTGAACTCTAATTTCAATTAAATTGCAGACGAGAAGAGGACATGGAAGAAGAAGAGGATCTAGAGGATGTTAAACTTGGACGGGAGGATGCTTTGTCCAGTACGAGTTCCACCTCTCAGCCAGCGACGCCCAACTTTGGAGATAAACTTCAAAAGCATCTGTGGCCAGAAAAGTTCGAACAAGAGCCTAAGATCTACTCGCACCAATGTTAT
Source organism: Rhodnius prolixus (assembly GCF_049639745.1). Classification (NCBI taxonomy): domain Eukaryota; kingdom Metazoa; phylum Arthropoda; class Insecta; order Hemiptera; family Reduviidae; genus Rhodnius; species Rhodnius prolixus. Next base: position 42,247,144 of record NW_027411634.1, read on the forward strand.
CCACTTACCAAGGAAGATAGTTTTATGTAAGTAGGTTAAACACTTATTATAATGGTTTTATTTTTAGCCCGTAATTGTCATAATATCAAGAGACTTTTTAATCAACAGTTTTTTTCTTTACTTTGCGCAGCCAAACAAAAACCGCTGAACCGAGTAAAGTTCATCATGGTAATCAATTGCGTAATGGGAATCACCTGTATCCTACTTTCAGTTCCGCTGTGTCTCTAAGAATGTCATGATACTTTGCACATGAGCGTGATATGGGACCCTTAAGAAACAAAATTCTAGAAAATAGCAAATACTGAATTTATACTACTACAGTAAATGCAATAAAGCAATTGTAACCTGCCTAGGAGAGGCGGGAACAATTCAACTTCCCTCAGGAATAAAGAAACATTGTCGCGCCAGAAAGGTTGCCTAAACTTCAGAGCCTAGGCAAGTTTAAAAGTGGAATACCTGGAGCGGGTATTCACTCGAGATTCTCCAGGTTCTAATCCAGACATTTTTTTCACTCTTGGAATTTTTGAAAGTTGTTTACTTTTCTTGCTGACATTGAACCACTTTGATCCTCAGAGTACTGACTTGGTAGTTAGTTTCGAGTCTGAAATGGTCCCCAAGCCTTTTCCCCAAGAATTTTAGAATAGTTGAGTGCTGCATAAAGAAAGTGGTGTGGAATGCTCCAGGGATCGCTCCTCTCAAGAAGGGATCCTGGAACTTGTGAACTGGGTAGGATACCTTTGTTAATTGGGAAACTAAAGCTGCCTTCTGTATTTACTCTTTCAGGCCAGACTCGTTATTACAACTACGCGGTGAAGAACAGTTTAGACGCGAGTGGAACAGCGCTCCTCTGGACACTTTGCAAAGAATCAAAGAGGACGTGTCCAAGGGAAAATTCCAATCTGAAGCAGTTGTGGCCGAAACAAAAAATGGAGCCCAGAAGCTGAAGAAGAAGGTGGCCCTAAAAGGTAAGCAAGCGCCAAAGGGTCAAGAGCGCTGGTTAAGAGCACATTCAGTTCGTTCAATGTGCCAATAGAGATTCTCACAGTGTGTGCATAATAAGTGGAGTTTCCAAGTCTAAACACTCCATTGGCTATGGCGAAACGAACCAAGGGGCTTCCATGCCGTCAGGTTTTGACGAAAACTTTTGACAAAAAATCTTTTTTAACAAATAACTTACGAGTTTAAAAAAGTTTAGTATAAGAGTTGATTAAGTACCCAACATTTCATTCATATTTCAGCTCGTAATTTCAGGCATTCGAAAAAGCTTATGTGTTTTATTCAAATCATTTTAAGTAATTTTACTGCATTAAATTTTCATCATTATTTTTAAGAATTTATTAGATGTCGCAGACCCTTTTGCTGGCCATTTTCATGCATAAAATATTTGTTCAGTAATGAGTAGCATAACATTGAACTTAACATTGTCTGCAGTCTGCAGGCCCACGGCCAGATTATTGTCAGAGACGGCTAGAAGGTTAGAAGGAAGGATGCACCAATGTATGCCGTATGTTGATACTAAATAACTTACCTCCCATAAGCAACAACGGCCTGGGAACAGTTGTCGGCCATGAGGCTTAATTTGGCTGATCTGACAAATGTTTAATTGAGAAAAATCTCTTACAGATACAAAAAAAGAAGATAAAAAACTTAAATTAGATCAAAGTCATCTGAATCAGGAATCCCTGAAGGGCAAGCAGTCTGCTGGTTCAGTTCCATCGGTAAGTTCGCAAGTATTTAAGTATTACTGGCTAAATGTGTGAACAAGTCACTTTTGGAAAACAAGTTTACCTCCGGGAATACATTGGATGTGGTTTCCCGCAAGGGAAGAATGGTTCCAATTCTTAAACTTAATCAAGGATTTTTTTTTTTGTCTACTTACTGCTTGGAAGTTGCGTTTTCCTAAGCTGGGGCTTTGATTTTCATCCTTAAAAGTTTATGTTGCTGCCCATCTTTGGGATTCACCAGTGCGGCTTTATAAAGCCTAGCAGTGCCTCGTCTTTTCCCACTGTCTATATGCAATAAGGTCTTGTTTGGGCGCAAGGTCCACGGCTATTTTCTCCCACTTTAGCATGGTCCAGAATAAGTTGTATTTGTCTCCTCTGACTAGGTCATTGTGTTCGCCGAGGCACCATTTTAGAGCTTTAATGGCGATTTGGTAGTCAGATAGGTGTACAGTCTTCTGTTTCAAATTTTTCTGTCAAGGTTAAACTGGATCATGTTTCCGCCGAGTGCCTGGAAGTTGCTGGTCACTTTCATTGCCTTACATTAGGGGAAAGATGATGAACCTGACTAAACCAATCCTTAATCTTGGCCAGTCATTTGTTATTAGTGCTGTAAAGGTGTGGCACCTTGTAAATTTTACACCTTTCAGACCAATTGTCGGCTCTTTAAACATTAGAAGTGTTCTGATTGCAGTAGGAGGAAATGGTGTTAGTGTCAACCAGAGTTGGGCAAAAATTTAATCAATTAAAAAACAATTGAATTAAACCGAAATTTAATTTTAATCATGATTAAAATTAAAAAATTTAATCGGCCAAAATTAGTTGATTAAAATTAAATTCACTTTTAATTTAATCGGAATTTAATCAATTAAAAAACAATTGAATTAAACCGAAATTTAATTTTAATCATGATTAAAATTAAAAAATTTAATCGGCCAAAATTAGTTGATTAAAATTAAATTCACTTTTAATTTAATCGGAATTTAATCAATTAAAATTTTTAATCATAACTAAAAATTAAGATTAAAATTAAAATTAAATAATCAGAATTTTAATTGATTGAATTAAATTCCAGATTTAGTTTTAATCACTTTGGACGATTAAATTTTTTAATTTAATCAAAATTTGAGAGATTAAATTTTTAAAACCAAACATTGCCAATGGTTAACCCTTTCCGGTCCGAATTATTATACAGAGAGAGAGAGAAAAAACTTTTTTTACTGCAATAAATAATGCTTAAAATGAACAAATCAAATATTTTTTTCCATTTTGAATGTTTTGAACATTTTTTGGAAAATGATTCCATATGGCATCATTGGGCACCAGTTAGCAAGAATGAAAATAATTAAAACTTTATTTATTCCATCTAGGAATGGTTGAATTTTGTACAATTTATTGTAATTAGGGTGATTTGGATCAGAGATAAAGTTTGTATTGTCATTCACATGGAAAAATGTGCGAAGTTTGTCAAAACGATTTCTGCTCATTGCATCCGCAATTAGAGGATACCTGGTATCTCTGGCCCAATACATTCTATAGCTTGGCATTTTTGCAATTCCGCTCATGATGTTTATACCCAAAAAATTTTTTATTTCATTAATTGTGGTGCCAATAGATTGGGCAGTCTTTTGAGCAGAATATAAATTAGATTGCTCCACAAATTTTTTTAAAATTTCATTCGAACAAAAGAGTTGAAAATAATTTATGGGCTTGTCACATCCATAAGTGATATTGTGTTTTTTATTGAAAGAAAAATTAGTACAATTCAAGTGAAAATCATCCCTAACTGGTACCCAACTAATATTGTTCCCGCGTAATAATTTTGGAGGTTTCCTTTTTGCTTCAGGGGTTGGTAAAACAGGATCCTGCAAATTATTGGAAGGGTTTCCTGAAATATTTTCCGAACTAGCTGATCTTTCATCCTCAGTAAAAAACTCATCTTCATTTGGTAAAGTGGTATAATTAGAGTCTGTTTTTGGGGGTAAATTCGCGTTGGCATCAACTTCCCCAATTTGTTCATCTTCAGAATCTGAAGATTCTAAGTCAACATCTGACCAATTACCGTCTAATATAATCTTTATAGCTTCTTCGGGTGTATACATGCGCTCCATGTTAAAAAAAACAGGTCAGAATATACCCTATGTAATAAAAAAAATAGAATGGTTAATAGTCAAGTTTTGCTCAAAGAGTCCATATGGACTCATTTTTAAAATTTCGATTATACAAATAATATAAGTTAAATAAATTGAAACATACCTAATTCAAGATAAATAACACTTAGTTTCTACAAAAACAAATAATTAAGAAACAAAAAAGCTTTAAAAAATGCAAAAAAAAATTCACAAATACAACTGTAATGAAGACGATTTTCTGGTGGTTGACAACAATGAAATAAAAACATATTATATTTTCGCGGGCAAGAATTATGTAAAAATTACGACTTGTGCTGCCCCAACAGGCATGAAAGAAAACTAAAATGATGCCAATTGTATTATTTGGTCAAAATTAAGCAAGAAATAATACATTTTAAACTAGTGATGCCATATGGCATCATCGAGCTGGAAAGGGTTAAACCAGAATCGGACCAATGCATCTTTATTCCGCCTAGCTGGTGCCTCTTCTCTATCAATATTATCACCTTTTCCAAACTTGGCACCTTCATTCTACCAGTCTGGTGTCTCATCTATACCATGTTAGTGACTCTCAAGACTTATATAGGACCACCTTACACTCACATTTAACCATGTTTACCACTCACTAGACTTAGATAGGATCACCTTACACTCACATTTCACCATGTTTACCACTCACTAGACTTAGATAGGACCACCTTACACTCACATTTCACCATGTTTACCACTCACTAGACTTAGATAGGACCACCTTACACTCACATTTAACTATCTTTACCACTCACTAGACTTAGATAGGACCACCTTACACTCACATTTTACCATGTTTACCACTCACTAGAATTTATATCTTCTACATTTATAGATCTATGCACAAAATAACTATAGTTTATAATTGAGAAAAACAAAGTGTATAAGAGAACAAAATTCCATAACAATACGTGGTTCTCAGTGGGAGATATAGAACGGCCATAATTTTACAGAATTTCATGATCCAAAAAATTTTCAACCCTTTATATCTTCTAGATTTATAGATCTGTGCACAAAATAACTATAGTTTATAATTGAGAAAAACAAAGTGTACAAGAGAACAAAATTTCATACCAATACGTGGTTCACAGTGGGAGATATAGAACGGCCATAATTTTACAGAATTTCATGACCCAAAAAATTTTCAACCCTTTATATCTTCTACATTTATAGATCTGTGCACAAAATAACTATAGTTTTTAATTGAGAAAAACAAAGTGTATAAGAGAACAATATTCCATAACAATACGTGGTTCACAGTGGAAGATATAGAACGGCCATAATTTTACAGAATTTCATGACCCAAAAAATTTTCAACCCTTTATATCTTCTACATTTATAGATCTGTGCACAAAATAACTATAGTTTATAATTGAGAAAAACAAAGTGTATAAGAGAACAATATTCCATAACAAAACGTGGTTCACAGTGGGAGATATAGAACGGCCATAATTTTACAGAATTTCATGACCCAAAAATTTTTTAACCCTTTATATCTTCTACATTTATAGATCTGTGCACAAAATAACTATAGTTTATAATTGAGAAAAACAAAGTGTATAAGAGAACAAAATTCCATAACAATACGTGGTTCACAGTGGGAGTTATAGAAGGGCCATAATTTTACAGAATTTCATGACCCAAAAAGTTTTCAACCCTTTATATCTTCTACATTTATAGATCTGTGCACAAAATAACTATAGTTTATAATTGAGAAAAACAAAGTGTATAAGAGAACAAAATTCCATACCAATACGTGGTTCACAGTGGGAGATATAGAACGGCCATAATTTTACAGAATTTCATGACCCAAAATTTTTTTAACCCTTTATATCTTCTACATTTATAGATCTGTGCACAAAATAACTATAGTTTATAATTGAGAAAAACAAAGTGCATAAGAGAACAATATTCCATAACAATGCGTGCTTCACAGTGGGAGATATAGAACGGCCATAATTTTACAGAATTTCATGACCCAAAAATTTTTCAACCCTTTGTATCTTCTACATTTATAGATCTGTGCACAAAATAACTATAGTTTTTAATTGAGAAAAACAAAGTGTATAAGAGAACAAAATTCCATACCAATACGTGGTTCACAGTGGGAGATATAGAACGGCCATAATTTTACAGAATTTCATGACCCAAAAAATTTTCATCCCTTTATATCTTCTACATTTATAGATCTGTGCACAAAATAACTATAGTTTATAATTGAGAAAAACAAAGTGTATAAGAGAACAAAATTCCATACCAATACGTGGTTCACAGTGGGAGATATAGAACGGCCATAATTTTACAGAATTTCATGACCCAAAAAATTTTCAACCCATTATATCTTCTGCATTTATAGATCTGTGCACAAAATAACTACAGTTTTTAATTGAGAAAAACAAAGTGTACAAGAGAACAAAATTCCATACCAATACGTGGTTCACGGTGGGAGATATAGAACGGCCACAATTTTACAGAATTTCATGACCCAAAAAATTTTCAACCCTTTATATCTTCTACATTTATAGATCTGTGCACAAAATAACTATAGTTTATAATTGAGAAAAACAAAGTGTATAAGAGAACAAAATTCCATACCAATACGTGGTTCACAGTGGGAGATATAGAACGGCCATAATTTTACAGAATTTCATGACCCAAAATTTTTTTAACCCTTTATATCGTCTACATTTATAGATCTGTGCACAAAATAACTATAGTTTATAATTGAGAAAAACAAAGTGTATAAGAGAACAAAATTCCATACTAATACGTGGTTCACAGTGGGAGATATAGAACGGCCATAATTTTACAGAATTTCATGACCCAAAAATTTTTCAACCCTTTGTATCTTCTACGTTTATAGATCTGTGCACAAAATAACTATAGTTTTTAATTGAGAAAAACAAAGTTTATAAGAGAACAAAATTCCATACCAATACGTGGTTCACAGTGGGAGATATAGAACGGCCATAATTTTACAGAATTTCATGACCCAAAAAATTTTCATCCCTTTATATCTTCTACATTTATAGATCTGTGCACAAAATAACTATAGTTTTTAATTGAGAAAAACAAAGTGTACAAGAGAAGAAAATTCCATACCAATACGTGGTTTACGGTGGGAGATATAGAACGGCAATAATTTTACAGAATTTCATGACCCAAAAATTTTTCAACCCTTAATATCTTCTACATTTATAGATCTGTGCACAAAATAACTATAGTTTATAATTGAGAAAAACAAAGCGTATAAGAAAAATTCCATGCCAATACGTGGTTCACAGTGGGAGATATAGAACGGCCATAATTTTACAGAATTTCATGACCCAAAAAATTTTCATCCCTTTATATCTTCTACATTTATAGATCTGTGCACAAAATAACTATAGTTTTTAATTGAGAAAAACAAAGTGTACAAGAGAACAAAATTCCATACCAATACGTGGTTTACGGTGGGAGATATAGAACGGCCATAATTTTACAGAATTTCATGACCCAAAAAATTTTCAACCCTTTATATCTTCTACCTTATTAGATCTGTGCACAAAATAACTATAGTTTATAATTGAGAAAAACAAAGTGTATAAGAGAACAAAATTCCATACCAATACGTGGTTTACGGTGGGAGATATAGAACGGCCATAATTTTACAGAATTTCATGACCCAAAAAATTTTCAACCCTTTATATCTTCTACCTTATTAGATCTGTGCACAAAATAACTATAGTTTTTAATTGAGAAAAACAAAGTGTATAAGAGAACAAAATTCCATACCAATACGTGGTTCACAGTGGGAGATATAGAACGGCCATAATTTTACAGAATTTCATGACCCAAAAAATTTTCAACCCTTTATATCTTCTACATTTATAGATCTGTACACAAAATAACTATAGTTTTTAATTGAGAAAAACAAAGTGTATAAGAGAACAAAATTCCATACCAATACGTGGTTTACGGTGGGAGATATAGAACGGCCATAATTTTACAGAATTTCATGACCCAAAAAATTTTCATCCCTTTATATCTTCTACATTTATAGATCTGTGCACAAAATAACTATAGTTTTTAATTGAGAAAAACAAAGTGTACAAGAGAACAAAATTCCATACCAATACGTGGTTTACGGTGGGAGATATAGAACGGCCATAATTTTACAGAATTTCATGACCCAAAAAATTTTCAACCCTTTATATCTTCTACCTTATTAGATCTGTGCACAAAATAACTATAGTTTATAATTGAGAAAAACAAAGTGTATAAGAGAACAAAATTCCATACCAATACGTGGTTCACAGTGGGAGATATAGAACGGCCATAATTTTACAGAATTTCATGACCCAAAAAATTTTCAACCCTTTATATCTTCTACCTTATTAGATCTGTGCACAAAATAACTATAGTTTTCAATTGAGAAAAACAAAGTGTATAAGAGAACAAAATTCCATACCAATACGTGGTTTACGGTGGGAGATATAGAACGGCCATAATTTTACAGAATTTCATGACCCAAAAAATTTTCATCCCTTTATATCTTCTACATTTATAGATCTGTGCACAAAATAACTATAGTTTTTAATTGAGAAAAACAAAGTGTACAAGAGAACAAAATTCCATACCAATACGTGGTTTACGGTGGGAGATATAGAACGGCCATAATTTTACAGAATTTCATGACCCAAAAAATTTTCAACCCTTTATATCTTCTACCTTATTAGATCTGTGCACAAAATAACTATAGTTTATAATTGAGAAAAACAAAGTGTATAAGAGAACAAAATTCCATACCAATACGTGGTTTACGGTGGGAGATATAGAACGGCCATAATTTTACAGAATTTCATGACCCAAAAAATTTTCAACCCTTTATATCTTCTACCTTATTAGATCTGTGCACAAAATAACTATAGTTTTTAATTGAGAAAAACAAAGTGTATAAGAGAACAAAATTCCATACCAATACGTGGTTCACAGTGGGAGATATAGAACGGCCATAATTTTACAGAATTTCATGACCCAAAAAATTTTCAACCCTTTATATCTTCTACCTTATTAGATCTGTGCACAAAATAACTATAGTTTTTAATTGAGAAAAACAAAGTGTATAAGAGAACAAAAATCCACACCAATACGTGGTTTACGGTGGGAGATATAGAACGGCCATAATTTTACAGAATTTCATGACCCAAAAAATTTTCAACCCTTTATATCTTCTACCTTATTAGATCTGTGCACAAAATAACTATAGTTTATAATTGAGAAAAACAAAGTGTACAAGAGAACAAAATTCCATACCAATACGTGGTTTACGGTGGGAGATATAGAACGGCCATAATTTTACAGAATTTCATGACCCAAAAAATTTTCAATCCTTTATATCTTCTACCTTATTAGATCTGTGCACAAAATAACTATAGTTTATAATTGAGAAAAACAAAGTGTACAAGAGAACAAAATTCCATACCAATACGTGGTTTACGGTGGGAGATATAGAGCGGCCATAATTTTACAGAATTTCATGACCCAAAAAATTTTCAACCCTTTATATCTTCTACATTTATAGATCTGTGCACAAAATAACTATAGTTTTTAATTGAGAAAAACAAAGTGTATAAGAGAACAAAATTCCATACCAATACGTGGTTTACGGTGGGAGATATAGAACGGCCATAATTTTACAGAATTTCATGACCCAAAAAATTTTCAACCCTTTATATCTTCTACCTTATTAGATCTGTGCACAAAATAACTATAGTTTATAATTGAGAAAAACAAAGTGTATAAGAGAACAAAATTCCATACCAATACGTGGTTTACGGTGGGAGATATAGAACGGCCATAATTTTACAGAATTTCATGACCCAAAAAATTTTCAACCCTTTATATCTTCTACCTTATTAGATCTGTGCACAAAATAACTATAGTTTATAATTGAGAAAAACAAAGTGTATAAGGGAACAAAATTCCATACCAATACGTGGTTCACGGTGGGAGATATAGAACGGCCACAATTTTACAGAATTTCATGACCCAAAAAATTTTCAACCCTTTATATTTTCTACATTTATAGATCTGTGCACAAAATAACTATAGTTTATAATTGAGAAAAACAAAGTGTATAAGAGAACAAAATTCCATACCAATACGTGGTTCACAGTGGGAGATATAGAACGGCCATAATTTTACAGAATTTCATGACCCAAAATTTTTTTAACCCTTTATATCTTCTACATTTATAGATCTGTGCACAAAATAACTATAGTTTATAATTGAGAAAAACAAAGTGTATAAGAGAACAAAATTCCATACTAATACGTGGTTCACAGTGGGAGATATAGAACGGCCATAATTTTACAGAATTTCATGACCCAAAAATTTTTCAATCCTTTGTATCTTCTACGTTTATAGATCTGTGCACAAAATAACTATAGTTTTTAATTGAGAAAAACAAAGTTTATAAGAGAACAAAATTCCATACCAATACGTGGTTCACAGTGGGAGATATAGAACGGCCATAATTTTACAGAATTTCATGACCCAAAAAATTTTCATCCCTTTATATCTTCTACATTTATAGATCTGTGCACAAAATAACTATAGTTTTTAATTGAGAAAAACAAAGTGTACAAGAGAAGAAAATTCCATACCAATACGTGGTTTACGGTGGGAGATATAGAACGGCAATAATTTTACAGAATTTCATGACCCAAAAATTTTTCAACCCTTAATATCTTCTACATTTATAGATCTGTGCACAAAATAACTATAGTTTATAATTGAGAAAAACAAAGCGTATAAGAAAAATTCCATGCCAATACGTGGTTCACAGTGGGAGATATAGAACGGCCATAATTTTACAGAATTTCATGACCCAAAAAATTTTCATCCCTTTATATCTTCTACATTTATAGATCTGTGCACAAAATAACTATAGTTTTTAATTGAGAAAAACAAAGTGTACAAGAGAACAAAATTCCATACCAATACGTGGTTTACGGTGGGAGATATAGAACGGCCATAATTTTACAGAATTTCATGACCCAAAAAATTTTCAACCCTTTATATCTTCTACCTTATTAGATCTGTGCACAAAATAACTATAGTTTATAATTGAGAAAAACAAAGTGTATAAGAGAACAAAATTCCATACCAATACGTGGTTTACGGTGGGAGATATAGAACGGCCATAATTTTACAGAATTTCATGACCCAAAAAATTTTCAACCCTTTATATCTTCTACCTTATTAGATCTGTGCACAAAATAACTATAGTTTTTAATTGAGAAAAACAAAGTGTATAAGAGAACAAAATTCCATACCAATACGTGGTTCACAGTGGGAGATATAGAACGGCCATAATTTTACAGAATTTCATGACCCAAAAAATTTTCAACCCTTTATATCTTCTACATTTATAGATCTGTACACAAAATAACTATAGTTTTTAATTGAGAAAAACAAAGTGTATAAGAGAACAAAATTCCATACCAATACGTGGTTTACGGTGGGAGATATAGAACGGCCATAATTTTACAGAATTTCATGACCCAAAAAATTTTCATCCCTTTATATCTTCTACATTTATAGATCTGTGCACAAAATAACTATAGTTTTTAATTGAGAAAAACAAAGTGTACAAGAGAACAAAATTCCATACCAATACGTGGTTTACGGTGGGAGATATAGAACGGCCATAATTTTACAGAATTTCATGACCCAAAAAATTTTCAACCCTTTATATCTTCTACCTTATTAGATCTGTGCACAAAATAACTATAGTTTATAATTGAGAAAAACAAAGTGTATAAGAGAACAAAATTCCATACCAATACGTGGTTTACGGTGGGAGATATAGAACGGCCATAATTTTACAGAATTTCATGACCCAAAAAATTTTCAACCCTTTATATCTTCTACCTTATTAGATCTGTGCACAAAATAACTATAGTTTTTAATTGAGAAAAACAAAGTGTATAAGAGAACAAAATTCCATACCAATACGTGGTTCACAGTGGGAGATATAGAACGGCCATAATTTTACAGAATTTCATGACCCAAAAAATTTTCAACCCTTTATATCTTCTACCTTATTAGATCTGTGCACAAAATAACTATAGTTTTTAATTGAGAAAAACAAAGTGTATAAGAGAACAAAATTCCATACCAATACGTGGTTTACGGTGGGAGATATAGAACGGCCATAATTTTACAGAATTTCATGACCCAAAAAATTTTCATCCCTTTATATCTTCTACATTTATAGATCTGTGCACAAAATAACTAAAGTTTTTAATTGAGAAAAACAAAGTGTACAAGAGAACAAAATTCCATACCAATACGTGGTTTACGGTGGGAGATATAGAACGGCCATAATTTTACAGAATTTCATGACCCAAAAAATTTTCAACCCTTTATATCTTCTACCTTATTAGATCTGTGCACAAAATAACTATAGTTTATAATTGAGAAAAACAAAGTGTATAAGAGAACAAAATTCCATACCAATACGTGGTTTACGGTGGGAGATATAGAACGGCCATAATTTTACAGAATTTCATGACCCAAAAAATTTTCAACCCTTTATATCTTCTACCTTATTAGATCTGTGCACAAAATAACTATAGTTTTTAATTGAGAAAAACAAAGTGTATAAGAGAACAAAATTCCATACCAATACGTGGTTCACAGTGGGAGATATAGAACGGCCATAATTTTACAGAATTTCATGACCCAAAAAATTTTCAACCCTTTATATCTTCTACCTTATTAGATCTGTGCACAAAATAACTATAGTTTTTAATTGAGAAAAACAAAGTGTATAAGAGAACAAAATTCCATACCAATACGTGGTTTACGGTGGGAGATATAGAACGGCCATAATTTTACAGAATTTCATGACCCAAAAAATTTTCAACCCTTTATATCTTCTACCTTATTAGATCTGTGCACAAAATAATTATAGTTTATAATTGAGAAAAACAAAGTGTACAAGAGAACAAAATTCCATACCAATACGTGGTTTACGGTGGGAGATATAGAACGGCCATAATTTTACAGAATTTCATGACCCAAAAAATTTTCAACCCTTTATATCTTCTACCTTATTAGATCTGTGCACAAAATAACTATAGTTTATAATTGAGAAAAACAAAGTGTATAAGAGAACAAAATTCCATACCAATACGTGGTTCACAGTGGGAGATATAGAACGGCCATAATTTTACAGAATTTCATGACCCAAAAAATTTTCAACCCTTTATATCTTCTACCTTATTAGATCGGTGCACAAAATAACTATAGTTTTTAATTGAGAAAAACAAAGTGTATAAGAGAACAAAATTCCATACCAATACGTGGTTTACGGTGGGAGATATAGAACGGCCATAATTTTACAGAATTTCATGACCCAAAAAATTTTCAACCCTTTATATCTTCTACCTTATTAGATCTGTGCACAAAATAACTATAGTTTATAATTGAGAAAAACAAAGTGTACAAGAGAACAAAATTCCATACCAATACGTGGTTTACGGTGGGAGATATAGAGCGGCCATAATTTTACAGAATTTCATGACCCAAAAAATTTTCAACCCTTTATATCTTCTACATTTATAGATCTGTGCACAAAATAACTATAGTTTTTAATTGAGAAAAACAAAGTGTATAAGAGAACAAAATTCCATACCAATACGTGGTTTACGGTGGGAGATATAGAACGGCCATAATTTTACAGAATTTCATGACCCAAAAAATTTTCATCCCTTTATATCTTCTACATTTATAGATCTGTGCACAAAATAACTATAGTTTTTAATTGAGAAAAACAAAGTGTACAAGAGAACAAAATTCCATACCAATACGTGGTTTACGGTGGGAGATATAGAACGGCCATAATTTTACAGAATTTCATGACCCAAAAAATTTTCAACCCTTTATATCTTCTACCTTATTAGATCTGTGCACAAAATAACTATAGTTTATAATTGAGAAAAACAAAGTGTATAAGAGAACAAAATTCCATACCAATACGTGGTTCACAGTGGGAGATATAGAACGGCCATAATTTTACAGAATTTCATGACCCAAAAAATTTTCAACCCTTTATATCTTCTACATTTATAGATCTGTACACAAAATAACTATAGTTTTTAATTGAGAAAAACAAAGTGTATAAGAGAACAAAATTCCATACCAATACGTGGTTCACAGTGGGAGATATAGAACGGCCATAATTTTACAGAATTTCATGACCCAAAAAATTTTCAACCCTTTATATCTTCTACCTTATTAGATCTGTGCACAAAATAACTATAGTTTTTAATTGAGAAAAACAAAGTGTATAAGAGAACAAAATTCCATACCAATACGTGGTTTACGGTGGGAGATATAGAACGGCCATAATTTTACAGAATTTCATGACCCAAAAAATTTTCAACCCTTTATATCTTCTACCTTATTAGATCTGTGCACAAAATAACTATAGTTTATAATTGAGAAAAACAAAGTGTATAAGAGAACAAAATTCCATACCAATACGTGGTTTACGGTGGGAGATATAGAACGGCCATAATTTTACAGAATTTCATGACCCAAAAAATGTTCAACCCTTTATATCTTCTACCTTATTAGATTTGTGCACAAAATAACTATAGTTTATAATTGAGAAAAACAAAGTGTATAAGGGAACAAAAATCCATACCAATACGTGGTTCACAGTGGGAGATATAGAACGGCCATAATTTTACAGAATTTCATGACCCAAAAAATTTTCAACCTTTTATATCAGTGGTTCTTAACCTTTTCATAGACGCGGAACACAATTATATGTATATATTTTTCTCGCGGAACACTAACATTAAATAATTGGAAATTCGGTATTTAGCAAGAACTTAAAATTCAATTCAAATTAAAAAAAAGGAACAGTTTTTTGTTATCGTATCTTTCCTAAGTTTCTAAATTTTAATACATTTAAAATTGAAATTTCGCGGAACACTTGGACCATATTCGCGGAACACTGGTGTTCCGCGGAACACCGGTTAAGAACCTCTGGTCTAGAGACTCGTGAAGAAGTCCAAGTCTACAAAAATTAACCGAAAAGTATTTATTGAAGACGCTTAGAAAAAGGGCCTCGCCAAAACGTGGTTCGAACCATTGGTTGAAAAGCCATAAAAGTGGATGATTAAATTAGTTTGATTAACGATTAAATCTGAAATTTAATTGATTAAATAATTGTCATATGATTAAAATTACGATTAAATTCGCCGATTAAATTCTGATTAAAATTAAAAATAAATTTAATCAATTAAAAAATTTAATCAATTAAATTTAGAATTTAATTTTTTTTTTAATCAGTGCCCAACTCTGGTGTCAACTTTAGATTCTATTGTTTTTTTACAGAAGGGGTCTCTAAAAGAAGCAAGAATAGATGCTAGCGACTTAGCAGCGTATCGAGCCATAGAGCGTCAGGCCTCAGCCCTTCCTGGACCCGGGAAGTACGATGTACCCAGGTGGCCCTTCCAGCAGAACTTGGTCCAAAATGTAGTTCCATTCAATTCAAAGACTAAAAGAGTAATGACAGTGGGCCCTGGCTCTAAGGACGTTCCTGGGTAAGGAATTTTTATGAAGGGTACCAGAGTTATAGTTCGTATAACTGTTAAGAAGTGCAGAAGTCTCGAGTTCTTGACTGTTTTACTCTCTTCTCTCTTTCTTTGTATCTCTCGCTTTCTCTCTTTTAACTCAAATGAAAGAGAGCAATTCTTTCGCCTGATAAGGGAAGATAAAAATGTATTTGCCATAATTGCTTTGTAGTGAAAGTATTTCTCTTTCATACAATATTATTTTTTAATTTTCTTATTCTTTTTATAGTTGTAAAATTTTCAATAAATAACAAAATTTATCAGAAAAAATATTAATTATTCAATAATTGCACTTGCTAGCTGTGGCTCATACAACGTTCGCCACCAGTGGAACCTACGATTTGGTCCGATGCCAGTTCAGAGCAGTTTCGGCGGTGTTCAAACAATTACACCAGCGTTTCATTTGCGCTGCGGAGACAAACTGACGGAGAAATGTGTCGGGTGCGGCAATGTGCCCAAAACCGCTGAATATTGGTACTCTTTTGCATTTGGCGTAATGTGCAATGAATGCTACAAGAAAGAAGAATTGAAACATAACATGTACAACACAATCGAACTGAAAACATTTATGGTAGGTTTGTCTCAATTTTTCTAACTCTTTTTTTCTCTCTGTACATGAATACTAATTTATTTATTTATTTATTTACAATACGGGCAATAACCCAGTTATAAAGAAATATAATTTAAGTAACATTTAATAATACATAACATATAATAATTTAAAGAATATACAGATATTATACACACAGTAAATTCCATTACGTCATCGTATGGTACTTCCGTCATGGCTTTTGTCTCTCGATACCAGAGCAATCTTAGGAATTTTCTTTGAAGTGATTCAAGCTTGTTGACGCAAGTATTCTGATAAGGAGACCATAAAGCAGAGCAGTACTCAAGAATAGGTCGCACCATTACTTTGTAAAGGACAATTATGGTTCTGACATCTTTAAAGTTTCGAGTAGATCTAGATATAAAGCCAAGCATTTTATTTGCCTTTGTGACCATAGAGTTCATGTGGAGATTGAAAGAAGAAAGGTTTTAGCACTGAACGTAACACCAAGGTCCTTCACTACATTAGATCTAGTTAGTGTTGTAGCATGAATAATCGAAGCTGGTAAACGTCCGACTACGATGATTAATGTGCTTCTATACGAGTACGTCTTCTAAAATAGACGATAGTTATGAAAAAATAAGTGTTCAAATGACTAATAATGGAAAAGATCATTCAATGATTACGAAGGTTTCCATTGTTTTGTGGGCATCTATTTGTCATTTGGCTGGGGATCCAGCAGCACAATACGTTTTTCATATGTCCGTGTGATGACATCACAAGGGCGCGCAAAAACAGACTGAAATTAACTCACCAAAAATTAAGACAAAAATTAAATTCCATTGTGAAAACACAACTTTGCTCTAATACAGTCTTAAAAATTCTAACTGGACACATTAAAATCACAAATAAACTTTAATTTTCTACAAAAATCTGGATTTCGGAACTTATCTAATTATAACTAACATCTCCAGTTAGTAGATATAACCAAACACTTTGAAAGGATATCTTTTATCAACTCTTAGAGTTGACCTTAAAATGAATTCACCCAGAAAAGTGGTCCAAATAGAAGTTACAGATTTTTATGTATGTGTAACGTAAATACGGAGTTTTGGGAAAACAGTAGAGAGCTATTTCCGGGAAAATCTGAAATAAATGGAAAACGCTTTCAGTATTTCCCGATTTGAAAGTAGCACTACTTGACACCAATATAGTCCATTTAAAAACAAAATACGCTAAAAACTTGAAATGTATTCAATTAACTGGCACTTCCGGCAACATCAGTCGATTTTCTTCATTCTCCGGAATTTTGGTTGCAAATAGAATCCTGGATAATACCAGATGGTCTCTTAAATTAAACTAAATGTTCATTAGAGGGATTTCAATTCACTCTCTTCTCGCAATCCCACTAGCGACTTCCTCTGGAAGTTGAAGTAACATTTGCGCGTAATAAGCTGAACAAGTTAAAAAGAAAATAGCTGGAAACCTTTTTTTCAAGAATTTCTAAAAACAGTAAACAATCTTCTGAATAGGGAACAAAATGCTTACTGTGGGATCCCTTTGGAAACCTACATCAAATATACAATCTTCAACCTTTCTTTTTGGAATTATGCTGAACACACGCACACTAACACACATTTTCACTGACTATTTTGTAAATACCACTTCTTGTTACTCAGATGATCATAAAACTTGGTAAAACTCATAACCGACAACGTGTGCACGATTAGAATTCTTCCTCTTAAGAGTAATTGATGTCACCATCAAGAATTTAGTTTCAGTTCAAGGCCGGCGAGTTTATCTTACAATGCTGGTGACTCTATGTCCAGATAGTTTCTGAATTCATCATTGAACAGTTCTTTTAATATTTTTTTTACTTTCAGCCATCAAGACATTGCAGTGCCGTGCATGAACATTGTGGCAAGAATACGCACTTACTGAGACCGAAGAAAGAGCTGCAGACATTGTTCCGGAAAGAAGCTTACTTCGCTCAGTTTGTTGGTAAGTAAAACTTTCTTTGTGTTCTTTCCATTATGATTTTGCTGGTGTGTGTGTGTGGATGCAGGCAGGCGATAATTCCGCCCAAATTTTGGGGCATACTGAGTGTAGTTTGGTAAACTGCACTGCATTGCAACCTTTGACCTCAAGAGCAAGAGCCATTTCGGTCAACTGAATGTCGTTTTGGGATTGTGCTCAGGAAAGAGGTGGTGTTTGTCTGCTTGTAAGGTTACATTTAGGTGAAATGTACAAACAGTGTAAAAGGAAAAGCCGGGTGAATATTTACACTTGGAGTTTTTACAAGAAGTGATCCTAATGGACTGGTTAGAAGGACTGGGTTATGTCATAAGATGCCTTTCATATAGAGCGTTATCTACTCTCTTGCTTCTCTCGTCACCCGGCTCAAACTACTTCCTCTTGAAAGTTTGTATTCCTTCGTCATATCCTGTAATGTACCTACTCCTCTACTAAAAACTTTGTTGAAACACCTGCCTTTATGGTGGACTGGATCCTGGACCCAACACTCCGCTCTTCATGTACAACCAGTATAAATCTAAAGCGTTCTACAAAGAAACATATACATATGTTTTTTGTTTATGTAATTGTGCAGCGGATGACAAGTCAGCGATGACGCAGCCGCTACCAGCACCGGAACAGGAAGATATGTCCGATTTTGTGGATATTATTGGTTAATCTTTTCATTTTCTAGTAGTAAGTAGTGCGCATGTGCATGTTGCCTCATAGTGTTTGTTTTTCGCAGCCAGTTCAGTTTAGAAGTTTGATGAGAAATTAGTTTTTCCCTGACACTATAACGTTTGTTACATCACGAATGTTGTATATCTTCGAACTCTCAACTTCCAAGAGAATCAAGTTTTAACATGTACAACCTTCTTCATCAATGGCTGCGTTAAAAGTCAAAAATTTCGATCTAGATGTTTCCTTTGACACGGGCCCTTAAAGTTACGTACATGAGAAGCAACCAGTAAGGCACAACAACAAGCGGTAATGCCCTCAGGGCATTTACATACAAAAAAACCTATAGGTAAGCTAAGTTCGGATCTAGCTGCCTGCAACAGATACTCTCTTTTCAAGAGCCTCTTACAGACTACAGATCGGTGAAGGTCTGTGTAGTCTGTAACGAGGGAATACCGTCCGGAGGTCGGATAGCACTGAACAGGGATATTGGCCGCCTTAATTTAAGTAATCTTTACCGAGCCCAACCTGTGGAGTCTTTTATTCTTCAGGCTGGATCCCTTCACCCTCTGGAAGTAAGTATAATTCAACCTCTATTCAATTCTTTTTCTGATTTTCTTGCAGATGATAATAAAAAGAAACTAAAAAGACCCACGGCAAAAGATATTACTAACTGGCATCGAAGAAAGCGTTGCCTCATAGATAGTCTCAGAACAGGCAATGAAGAAATCACGTACACGTCTAAGAAGGTGAAAAGAATACCAAGAACCGCATCAAGTTCAGACCAGAAGATTCCAGAATTCAGTTATATTAAAGTACCACCAAATGTCTTAAAGTTACGAACACCACCTTGGCCAGATGTACTAAAAGGAATACGAGCTTTGGAAGAGGATATACCCGGCCGTAAGACACCGCCAGAATGGGAGGAAAGAGAGTCTGTCGATTTGGAAGGATCTAAAGAGAAGGTCGAGGAGCAAGGAGAGGAGGAGGAAGATGCCCTGGAGAAGGACGAAGATGTCGAAGACGCTATTCAAGAAGAAGTCAAAGAAGAAAAAGTAGTAGAAGAAGAAGAAGAAGAGTTACAAGAAGTTGGAGACGAGGATGAGGAGATGACCGTTTATAACAGTGCTACCGAGATCCAACGAGTTGTCCAGATGATGGGCGGCGTTCCACCAATTCCGGAAGCTCGGCCGAAAATCGATTTAGCAAAAACTCTACCTCCTCTTTTACGTAGAGAACTTCCAGTTCAGGTACACCTGAATTACTATAATGTTACCATGAAGCATATCATTAATATTATTAACATTACAGGAATTTGTCTAAGGGCTAAGCGACATTTTAGGAAAACGGTAGCCGACCGGTTAGAGACGAGATTTGCAAACCTAATATATGTATTGTGGAACTTCGATGCCCCAACTAGGCCTTTAATTGTGACTGTAACTTTGTAGTAAAGTATGTTTCCTATCCGTTTCTATCCACGACATCTAATTCTTAGTTGGGTGTAAAGCTCGCCTGAAAAAATAGGTGTTACTTTATTTTTTACCAAGTTAAAATTTGCTTCAACCCTTGGCTTTTGAAAGTGAGGGCCGTCAAAACGATTTCCGCCGAATATTCGATTTCTAAAATTAACCTCTCACAATACTTAGTCAAAGAGAAACATAAATTAAATGAAATTATTTTTATTACTTAAATATACTTGGTTTGCATGTACATATGTTTAATTATATTTTATTTGTTAAAGGTAATTAAACTGAACAAGAAATACATACCATGGTTCTTGCGCAGACAAATGGAAGGTAGAGACGCCTCAATCGTGGAAAAAGACGATGAAAAAAGGGAAACAGACCCTGGAATGCTAAAACTGGACGAAGAAGAAGTGTACAAGAAGCCAGAGTCGAGAACTATCAAGGATACCATGTCGTTTGGTGCTCACTGGTTTCATCATAGTCAGCAGGCGTTCATAAGTAAGGCGCTCGGCGAAATCTTAAAAGAGGAAGCGGCGAACGTTAAATCTCCAAAGGAAATAATTGAGGAATGTCTGGCGGAGCCCATTGAGCACAAATATGTCAGTTTTAAAGTGGTACAGTTGAACGATGCAAAGAGGTTATTGGAGCAAAAGAAAAAGGAAAAACAGAACAGATATTGGGATGAACTTTATGAAAAGACTGTCTCCAAAGCTAGAGCTGTTCCAACACTGGACACTCCAAGTGAACAGAAGAGCAAAATCGCGCCAAGAAAGCTGCACTTCTACGCTTATGACCAATAAACCTAATTGCTACACTGAAAACCTTCTAGTTATTTGATGTTAATTTAAAATTGGCGGCAGAGAAACCGTCATCAGTGAATCAAAACGTCCATCTTTCGGCACCTTTAGTTTGTGTTAAATGGAGATTTTGCCACTTGGAGTCGAGATAAGCCGATACGATATGGCGTTGATGAGGAACACCTTGAGGTTTCCTCTACTATAGGAGGCTTATTGAGACGATTTTGCGTCAGTGTCTGGGAAAGTCTCACTCCTTCATATGTTATAATCTAGAGTAGCGAATTCACCCTAACACTGTCTTAGCTTTGCATTACTTTAATACTAATGAGCTAGCAAACATTTAGTAGCTGAAGGTCTAAATAATATCTAAAAAAAAAAAAAAAAATACTTGCATGTTTGCACTTTAGCAGCATTGGGTTCTCTCATATCAAAGTAACTCTTTTAATATCTTCACTTGTTACAGTCCATTTTCGTCGTCTCACCGTGAAGAAAGATGACCAAGAACTGACCATAGCAACATCACAAGAGAAAGCGGAATTGGATAAAAAGAAATCCAGGGAGAGATTACTGCAGATGGTACCGTTTGTGATGAGTATCGCACAGATGAAGCATCCTTCTTACTTGAACTTCTAAATTCTGTACTGGAACAGCACAGAAGCGAGACGATTTATGAATTAGTTAGTCTCTGTGTTATCAGTTGACGTCGCCGTGTCTCTAGTAATATCCATATCTCTCTTAGTAATGCAATCGGCGAAAGGCAAGAATTTTTTTAGGCTTTCTTACGCCTTACCGATCAGAAGATTGCGATCGTACCATCATTGTGGTCCCTTGAGTAAGAGAAAAAGGTTTTTAGCAAAATGATCGGCCTATTTGTGAATATTTCGATTAGGTCTGCCCAGGGGACTGTAACTTAGACTCCAAACCCCTGAACCGGAAGTACCACGTCATTGAATAGGTTCTGTTCCTTAATGAGATCTTCTTTGTACGCACAGTAATACTTTTGTTGGATTTGGAACATTAGCTAACGTGCTATTTCATTGTTTTGTACAGCCCTACCACCTACGCAGCGTCAGGGAAAAATTCCCAAGTTTAAAGAAAATTCCCCAACCGGAAGTACAAGTTTACCGAATTTTTCCACTTTTTTTGGGTGGGGGGCCCCTTCCAAAATAGCCCTACGATTTCCTCTAAACTTCGAATTGACTAAGTACTTGCGGCTCTATAACTTTTATCCTGATAATGTTTCTAATGCTGCTTGTTTTTATGCCTTTCTGATAAGTTAGGAGCTCCAGCATTGATGAATAGGAAGGTCCTGGTGAGAGCATCCATTTTGTTTCAAGTGAAATGAAACAGAAATTTGATTTCGTGATAATAGTTTATGTAGACTAGATTAATCCTTTCTGATAATACTTTATCTCTAAAATAAATTATTAACATTTACTAAAATGCAAACAAAGATATCAACTGCGGAAAGTCACGCGCTGTGCTGCTCTAATTGGCCGGCGTGCTTATTAATACTGGAAACCATGTTGGTACTATAACCACATCCTCCACCCAGTGGCCGGGCTACCAAATAGCTATCTAGTCTCTTGGAATTGTTCATCCTCTGGTAAACTTATTTTACAACTTTGGATGTTGAACGCGAAAGTTGGAGGGAGTCTTTTTTTAGTGAATGTGGACTTTTGGCAATGCTGTGTTCCACAAGAAAGCTGCTTCAAGGATCAATCCAAAACTTCCACCACGAAATCATGGATGAAGAGAAGGAATGATCGGTGAATACGAGCGTGAATATGATGAGAGTTAATTTTAATTTTTGGCAAAATATGAACTGCCAGGGAAAAAGCAATTTGTGTTTGAATTGGCACGATCACAACACTTTCCTCTTATAAGGAGTTCCAAGCGTACGATTAGTTAACTAGGATGTCATATCTAGGTGGCACTGTGATTTCTCTGCAATACATCAGCTGATAATGTATCACTGTTTACAGTGTGTAATTGGCTGAATGAATCCCTTGTCTGGCAACTGTTTATTTTTTCTACCGATGTAACAATGTTCTTTATGATTTTTATGGTCTACAAATCGCAGGTAAATAATTCATGACTGAGGAGCTGCCAGTTTGCTGTCGCCATCTGCAGATACGTTTCAGTTACGTGTCTATATTGCGCACACATAACATTATTTGCCATGCTAGCCAATTACACAACATCACTTCATTATTATTATTATTACTAATTACAATCACGCACCTTTATTATCACACTGTTGCCAACTTTCTTTCTAAATCCTAGATAAACAAGTGTGAGTAGTGTAAGGTTAGGTTTCAAAGTAATATTGCATAAAACTTTGCTGCAATATCCTTGCAGCTGAGTGTGATGCATTGCATGCCGTGGGGGAAATTCGATAAGACAGATTGTGAAAATAAAGTTTTTAAAACGAAGCTGATCAAATGATAAAATTTGTCGCCTTTATAGTGACTAACAGCTTCTACCTTCCCAAGCTAATCTTCCACTACGTTTGAAGAGTCGGCATATGTAGCGTCGTGAACCTCCTGCCATCGCTGGATGGCCTTCCTTCACGCCAGTCATGCACGTGAGGGCTTGCTGGCCTTTAGCGTTAACTGCATACTCATTTATCATCTGTTTTACTTGTTGCGGTTATTTCTAGCGGTTGTAAAGTCCTTAATAAAAGTTACTTAAAAAAAAAATTAGTAATTGAAGAATACACAGGAAGAAAGGGTTAAGTCTATTTTATAGATTTTTCAGGAGAGCAACTTTGAAGTTTGAAACGTCACAGTTTCAGTGTTTATTGAAATATGCTTTCGTAATACAATACAGTGCATTGAATGGACTATTCTTTAGTATTCCTTAAAAGTAGTACTATTCTCAAACCTATGTGGACCTACGGACTAGAGCTGTGGGGTTCAGCCAAACCAACGAACATACGGACAGTACAGACATTTCAGTCAAAACTCCTCCGACAGGATAGCTGACGCTCCTTTCTACGGTGACTAACCTCACCCTTCACACCGACCTCAACATTCCCTTCATAGACCAACTCGCCAAGACTAAATACCAAAAGTTCCATACTGCTCTCTCTACTTGCTCCAATCCTCTTGTACAGTCTCTCGCTTCCTCTGACATCCCTAATACTCCTCGCCGACTGAATCGCCAGTGGGCCCGCGACTTCCTTACAGGCTGAAGAACGAAATCTCTCCTCTCTCCCACTCATATTCTCCTCCTCACATCATCCTTCTCCTACAGAGAGTGCTACCACTGGGTAGCTTCTCTCCTCCTGCTCTTCCCGCACCAGTTCATCTCATTCACCTCCTATTTACTTGTATATATTTATACAGATTGTAAATTACAAAATAAATAAAAAAAAAGTATCAAACAAATATTTTTAAAAATTGGGGGGGCCTCTGTGTCTATTTGTCTGTGCGTCCATTTTCCAGTTCCTTAGTATAACCCTCGAATCAGATTGTGAAAATAAGAATATAATGTAATTTAGTGATCATATTTGACTATATAAACTCCAAGCAACTCCCCACGACAAAATTCTATTCATCTGTAACAGGGTGTTCATGACTGATTTGAGTTTCAGAAAATAATAATATTGTTTACAAATTTTCTGCTTTTATTTTGAATGAACTTAATGTAAATTATAATATATACCTTTCATAAATCACTTTCATAAAACCAGACAAAAAAATTAATACAACTTAGAAATCCACACCTGCAGGACTTCACTCTTTCTGTCCGTGTTTTGGATGGGACTTCACCCGTTTTTCTCAGTGAATACCATATACAATCATCTGGCTATAACTCTGAGACTAAAATCATTACATTCAACTAACTTAACCTATCTGAAAGTTTGTGTGATGAACTACATAATGATGCCAAAAAAACTCATTTTCGTAAAAACCCCCTTTTTTCCGTTTTTAGTCTTCACTTACAATTAGAATCAAGGCAGCTGTGGCAGGAAGTGCTGTGTTTCACCGGAAAGTTGAATTTTCACTTTCTCTTATGGCGGTTAAATAGAAAGTATTTTAATTTAAATTGCAATTCATTTAGTTTAACCCTGAGAATTAGAATATTTCGAAAGCAATAAAATCTATCTATAAATAATTAATTATAAATTTTAATAATTATTGTGTCATTAACGATTAATGTAAATAAATAAGAGATTGTGTAATTACTTCCGGTGTGTCATGACAATAGATCACGCGGTAACCACTGACTTGTGGGGACCTTCCGGTAAGGATTTGCCATCCTTATGTCATGACCCCGAACTTTGCCGATGAAGTTTGAAGTAAATGTGTGTATAATTAGAAGTTTGAGAGTATAGAAAAGTGGACAGAGAGGATTTTTGGTGCTGTCGGCCGACAACTGGCCGCTGTCGATGGGGTCTCCTTGAGAAGTGGGTGCAACCTGCGCCAGTCTGACCTTGACACTAGCGGCCATTTAGCCCATCTAATGGTGGTGTCCAGCGCTGCCTACCGTGAAGTGCAGCCGGCCAGTGGTGAATTAGACAAGGTCGACACGAAGTATTTTTGACCCTCTGATTTGATTACTACAACATGGCTTTCTCTACAAAAATTCTTTCCAATTTTAAATGACAAATTTAAATTCAAATTTTCTACTAATACATAATTTAAATAAAGTGTTTAAATATTTAAGTAACTGGTTGGTCCTGCCAAAAATTACTCTAGCTGGTAAGTCAATGAACTGGCCACCGTCAACACGAATGATTAACAGAAAAGCCTCCTTGAGCTACGCTCACTTCTGACGCAGTAAGGGCTTGACCGGAAGTGCGAGTTATACGAAGGGGTTTTCCCCCTTTATTTTCAGATTTCCTGAAGTTTAGTAAAAAACAATTTAGGAAACCTGGATAAAGTTGGTATGCCTGCAGTTATAATTGATGTAAGCAACCATTTGATTTAGCTAACCCACTGGCAAATTCGAGCTCATCACTGCCCACACAAACACACTGTACCATGAACATCAGTGAGGCAGATAAGGCCTATAACTACCTTAATGATGACGTTTTTTGTTTTTGAAAAAAATAAGACGTCTCACCAAATTAGAGGTAATAAAAAAAAGAAACACTATTACAAAAAAATGAAGCAATTTGTCGGCCAAGAAGGGGGATAGCAGCAGGGTCGCCATGACTGTAAATAGTAATGATAATTAAATTTGCCGTATAATTGGAAATCATAAACAATTTGAAACCATAGATTACCTTCCGCCATATAATCTATAGGTATGACGTAAATGCAAGTTGGGAGTCGAAGGTAGCGTTTAGGTTAGCTGGGGATTTACGGTGAAGTTCAAATTTAAGGTTTTTCTTAAATAAAATAGTTATTTACTTGAAGAAATATCAGCGCCTCTACAAAATCAACGCTTCAACTTTAGTGAAGCGATTTCTTAAGAGGTTTTCGTGCGAATTCTCTCCAATGATGCACTTTTGTCTTGATTCTTGTGGCGAATCTGTTAGCTCTATAAATTTTATCTGAAATATTTTCCCAAAAACAAACTTACGAGCATACTTTTAGCTGGAGTTGTCGTAGCAGGCTTTCCTTTTTAAGTGCCATTTTCAACCTCTGTACAATTGAAACTGTTTCTGCAGGAGTTCCAAATTCTTGAATCCAGGTAAGATAACGAGTAAACTTGGACAAGAGGAGGTGAGGGGGTTTCACAAGAGATTTCTTTCTGAAGACAATACTTCCTCTTGTTTGACAGAGTTGTTTTGTTTAGAACGTAATTAAGTCAGCAGTGGTGGAAAATAATAGTGATTACAGAATCATATGGTATGAATAATTCATAAAAATTTCTCTAAAATAATGAATAAAAAATTTATTCAAAATAATTAACGGACAAAAATCTAGTAGAGTGATGATTGGCTAACGCTATTCATGTTCAGCTGTAACATTTTTACACAAACTTTATGTACATTTGTAATTACTATTCCAATTTAACGGTTTTAATCATCAACTAATTAGACATAAAGTGAAGAACTTACGTACCTCTATCCTGATACGTCTGGCGAGAACTCAAAATCAAACCAACTGCTTGATTGCAATGCTTTCCTACGAAGAGGGTTAAGAGAATAAAAAAAAGTTGTGTTACTGACCACAGCAATGGCGGAGCACATGTTCTTACAGGTCTCACTTTATATGTAATTTATGTACATCTATTGCCTCGTAACTCATGTGTAAGTTCTATTGGATGCAACTAGACGACAACTTTTAGGGTTCAAGGCAATTTTATAAATAAAAATTTCTACCCAAGGTAAATGTTACAAGTCCTCCATCGAGTTACGCTCAACTGAAGATTACTTCTAACACTACGGAAGTAGTAATAATAAAGTAGACACAATCTCGCATTACTCTTAACTTTATAATGTCCAATACCTTGCCTTGTTTGTTACCTTCAGATTTTTTTAAAATATTTTGCTCAACTAAAGAATACTTCTGATTCTACAATTTAGAAAAGTAACAACATTGGAGATAGAATAATATGGAAGACACATTATTGTCGTTATTACATTTACACGATATAGGATACAGGTTACATAATACTTCAAGTTGGAGATTTTGCAAGGACCGCCTTACAAACTTGAAAAGGAACTTCT
Source organism: Rhodnius prolixus (assembly GCF_049639745.1). Taxonomy (NCBI): domain Eukaryota; kingdom Metazoa; phylum Arthropoda; class Insecta; order Hemiptera; family Reduviidae; genus Rhodnius; species Rhodnius prolixus. The sequence continues at coordinate 42,274,795 of NW_027411634.1, forward strand.
AACCTTGTACCACTTTGTGACATTTTGAATGTATTGTTAGTCTTCGACAATTTTAATTAACTCAAATCATTTTCTCTCTCTTTCTGAGAAGGAAGGGAGATTGCGCAGACTTTCGAGTTGCTATTGAGTACGCTGCATTCAAACCCAGGCTCTTGCTAGAGGATCCAGGACTTTGAGTAGGTATCTCAGAGCAATAATAAGCTTCATACTATTGCCGTTAATGGAAGTCTTGAGAAATACAGCGCAGATTCAGTTCCAGTAAGAGTTCTATGGAAGATATATCTTCTCCTTCAGAGATCAGCTGTAGTAATTTGCCTACATTTGGCCCGAATTCACACGGGAACATTTTCAATAGTTAACGTAATGTAATTACAGCCAACATGTGAACAAGCGCTTCCTGTATTAAACAGTAAAAATTAAACGGTTCCTAATTTATTAATATCATCATCTGATTTCTCGCGCAAGTTCGCTAAGCGGAAAACTAGACATGAAATTGCAAAGCAGCGATCAGTTCGAGTTCTGTCAAACTTCTTACTTTGTTTCTTTTGGTGACATTTTGAATGCATTGTTAGTCTTCAACAGTTTTAATTAATCCAAACTATTTTCTTCCTCTTTATAAGGAGGAAGATAGCGTAGATTTTCTATTTAGAGTTGCTACTGGTACGCTCCTTGGGGTACAGTGCCCTAACCGCTAAGCAATTCCTTCCCTAAATGATGTAGGTGAAGTAATCGCCAATTTTTTCAGGCGGAGCTCAACTGCTAACCACCAATTAGGTGTTGCGGATGGAGACGGAAGCACATACTGTAATAATAGCTTTTTTATAACAAAAACAAAAAGCAGTTACACGTGGGATTCTAGCTGGAGATGGTATTTATAGTTCTTTTTCTCAGCGAACTGTTGGAGAAAAGGATGTTGAGGTCGTTATAAAGAATAAAGTTCTTAAGAAGAACAAACTCAGACTGGAATGAATTTAAGGATTCATTTGTCGTTTATCTGTTTTGCTAAGACGCACAGCTGTAGTCTGTCGGTTTGATTATTGTACTGCGTCTTAGTCTCGTAGTCTACTATTAGTGAAAGATATAGCTTATTACACCAAAACCGAAACAAAAAGAATGCCATTTTGAGCTGTAAGTAATGCAAAGAAACAAACTTTCAAAGTGGTTTAAATAGGTTCAAGTATTAACCGCAGCAATTCATGTTATGTTTTAAAAGGTTTGGTAGCCCCATCTTTGCTAAAGAGCAGTTACTTTTTTATTTTTTGGGGGTGCTAAATTGAAGAAATTGGATGATCTTCTTATCAGAAATACCATTTATTTTACTTTCACTTAAAAAGAGCGGAAGACTTTAATGTATCCCATGACGCCACGGGCCAAAATTCAGGAAAACCTCCTACTTTATAAGTCCTAGAGATACAGTAAGATTTGTGAATGGAAAGTGGATAAAGGTCAATGACGACGAAGTAACCAAAAAATCTTAGTCGAAGGAAGTGGGTGAGAGAGAGACAGAGAGCAAGTAAGGAAGCGAGCACCTGCTAAGACGAGGATTGTAGCTTTAACGGAAGAATTCAAGAAGAAAAGAGAAAGTCAGTGTACGAGGAGCGACAGCAGAGCGGTCTAGCAGTACAACTGGCAACTAGCTCGATGGAGTTGTGACCTAAGTCTAGTGGAAGCCCTGAGCCGTGACAGTAACCTTATATATATAAGACCGTTGTGGTGTCCCTACCTAGATCCAGTATTCTATTCGGCCGTTCGGTACAGCTACTGCACTGTTCGCTTGGTTCATATTCCCGTCGGGTATTCACAAACCGCAGATTCCATCTGTTTGTCTCTTGACCTGCCTGCCTACACAGTAGACATCACAATCAGACCACGGTAAGTAATGGCATTTTCAGTACATATAGGTAACTTAGGACAAGCTTTTACAGTCTTAATAGAAAGCCATCACAGATCCTAACAAAAAATTTGGTCAATAATCGATCAACCGGTCGATTAACTAATTCGATTATCTTTCAATTTTTTTTACTATTTCTTAAAACTAGTGTGAAAATTTATCGCGATAGTGCCAAATTTTCGTAATTTCAAATTCATATTTTGAACTTCCAGGAAGTCTGATAAATGTGTTGTTCAACGTTTTGGAATGATGAATATTATTTTTAAAATTTCGGAGTTTGTAATGATTGATACTTTAGAACCTCGAGAATAGAGTATTCACATCAGATTTGTATCTATCTAGAGGTTTCCGCTATTGTGTAACTTCCGAACAATCATTTCCAACAAAAGATTTTGGCGGACAGAAGCTGCTTACCGGAAATAAGATAGATTTTTGAGATATTTTTCAAAAAACGGCTCAAATGATCTTCTTTAAACTTCGATATACTCATTGTGTGTTATGAGTCAGTTGCATTCGGTCCATTTAAAGTGCATTTAAGTTAAATATGCACAAAACCCCTGTTTTTTCTATAAAAAAAAACAATTAAATAAGTAAATATAATTCCTGATTTGAGGAATATCGATAGAGCGAAGTTACCACTGAATCAATTTTACGGTTGCTAACCTCCAATTCATTTCGCTTATGCTTGTTTTACGAGTCGTTCAGAAGGCTGTGAATCTCAGATCCGGATCTGAATGTTAAGTTTCAGGTTTGTGTATTTCGACTTGGTTGTATTTGTGTTGTATTTGTATTTGTGAAGTTGTTGCTCTTCTACAGAAGTCTATAATACGTCTAGATCTTAATTGGAGATACTGTATCGCGTTCAAGTCTTCTCATGTTTGAAAGGTGTACCAACTCACCCGTCTCTTACAATATTTCCCAAAATTTTGATTCATACATCTATGCAATAAACTATGAATTTTTGGACCAAATAACTTATTATATTAACGTTTTAAAATTTGTGAAGCTGTACATACATCATCTGAAATGAATTATCTGTTTTGTGTGGTTTTTCTACGACTTCCTTCAGCTGCGTCAATTACGCATAAAATATTTTCCTAGAAAAATTTGGATTAAGGCCATTTCTGGGCTTAGGTTTGGATAGATTTTCCTCATAAGTGCTATTTCAGTGTTATGTACGGACTTACTACTTTAAAATTATTAAATTTCGGATTAGAAGGGAAGTAGCAGACGAAAGTGCAGTTCACTTAATAGATTTTATTAGTTCGAAACTATATTTTTTTTTTTTCCAAAAATGGTACTTATACTGTAAACATGTATAATACTGAAGCCAACTATCTGACTAGTGTTGATAGTAAGTTTCAAGAAACTTTAATGACGCAAACTACGGTAAGAGACAATCGAGTGAGGCGTCAGTCTATGTTTCTTTTTCTGAACTAGGCACTATGGTGTCTTACATTTTGGCTTGGGTCTTCTCAGGAAGTAAAGCTGTCCTGAGAAGGGAAGCAAGCAGTAGTGAGACATGGATTTATTTAACGAACGAAAGTAGGAGTTGTGAGAGCTGCGGAGTTCGTTCCTCCCCCGGACATCCGTGACGTCTCCTCCTCATTAAATAGTTCATCGCAGTTGTGGATGATTATCGCAAAATAAAATTGTAACAGCACAATAAATTATTTCCAATCACTGGCTTTTGAATTAATTTTTTTTTCTTTTTCACTTCTGTGGACATTTTATTGCATTTTATAAATATAGAACAGGAAGTTAAGAAAGTGAACTGAGGCGGATCACCAGCGGACGCACGTTGTGCGTAGTGAGTTGGTGTTGCGTAAATGGATCGCGTGAGCTGGTACTTTGCTGGTGATGCTGTTCCAGTGAGAAGATCCGCAGTATCTTAATCTTCTACTCGGACGAGTCTATGGACTTGCAGCTTCCCCGAGTTTTATACCTTCTCTTACTCTTTACAATAGGAAGATATTGTAATCGTGCTGAATTTCGAGTTTGTTTTCACTCTAGAACCCGTTTTAAGGTCCCTTGATCACGAAAAATAGGTTTTTATTGATTGGTCCAAATGTGTTACACCATATCTCAAAAACAGGAACTTGAAATTTGATACTTGGCTGAGGTGCCAAAAGAGGAAAATTTGTAAAAAAAAATTTGCAACCATTTTGAAATTGACGATTTGTAGAAAAATTATTTAGATTAATTTGCTTTGAATAAAAAAAAAAAAATTTAGTTAGGTATTGTGCGGCAGCATGTTGTTGATGCGTGACCGGAAATGGACCAATCAACAGATGAGTGGACGGTATCCGGTGATAATGGCCGTTTTGAATTGAACTAGAATCACAGGTGCATTTGTAGTGTGGGATAATTACTGAGAGTTGTGCACCATTGTGTGACATGAATGGAACTCGACTGACACAATCAATGGATCAGATGTTTGACTGACTAGGACGGGAGTTTGTAAAGGTAAACTCCTGCTGTGTGGCTGTTGTGCTCTAGTAGGTGTCGTCTCTCTGAGTCACGGTGTGGTCTAGACCTTATCTTCTGCCTCTGATTGGGTTGACCCTAATCAAAGGCTCCTCTTCCTTAAGGCCACTGAGAGCAGGTGCGCATGCATCCCATCAAAGTTCTATTTCGTCATTATTTCCGGTTCCTTATTCTATTAGGAGGCGTTAACTGTGGCTGCTAAGAGGTAATGTCTACAGATTTTCTTGACAACCGCTCCAACTTTGTGTGTGCGTAGATCTGTGTCTTATTTGAAACGTTTTTTCAGGAAAATCCAGGATTGAGGGCCTTTCTGGGAGCAAAATGTGGTTAAGGTCCCCTCTGTGACGTAACGGCCCTATGTTAATAGATTAAAGACAAGTTCAGTAAACATTCGTTAATCGGCATTACTTCTTCAACCAATAGATTGCTCATTTCCTCGAGTAAGGCTCCGGATCTTTTGCAGTCTATACACACACATATATATTCATGACGTTTTCTTTTATCATTTATCTAGAAAATTCCTTTTAGGGCAGTCCTCGAAGAAGGGAAAGGCTTTCCTGTTTGGTTCTTTAAGGCAGGAACTTGAGATTAGCAGTAAAGGAAGACGTGTGAGACAATTGTTTTTTTAGATTCTTTCGAAAATGGTTTCTTTAAACATCCTGTTTAGCTTGCATACACATAGATCTATAAAACGTTCATTTGAATATTAAAAAAAAAAAAAAAAAATTAAGGGTACTTCTGGAAAAGGTAGATACTTAAGATGATCTTAAATGTAGTTGTTGGTACGGCTTACTGAGAGCGTCACGGTATCAAGGTAGAGAAATGAGGAAAGCGCAGTAAGATGCAGCAAACCTGCAGGAGGTCAGCTGGTGCAATTAGAGCGGCAAGATTGTCCTACATGTCTTTCCGATTGTGAAGATGTTCGAAGGTACATGTGGCGCTCCTATCTGCAGCGGAGATCTTATTTTCAGCTTGTTCAGCAAATGGAGTGGCTATCAGAAACAATATTAGCAGTAGCGTAGTTTTTTCATCTGGGTAGGCTGTACCCGTGGTAAATCTTTAGTTCAACACTTATCCTGCCTAACTCTTCCATAGTTTGGGCTGACAAGGCTGTGATTTCTATATTGACCACGTCCTTACATGAAACCATGCCCCATCTATTGAAAGATGATTTTATATATATATATTTAATCGCTTAACTTGGTTTATTTTGCAAAAAGAAATATATGAAATTGCTTACAATTTTGGCCTTTGTTTAAGGAAACTCTAAGCCTCAAATTTATTTTTATCGATTGCATTTTCCATGATTTTCTTTCAACATTGGTCAACTTCCGGCCTTTCATCCATCCAAAGAGTTGAATCAACAGGTTTGTGCAGAGAAGTTGGACTTCGACGTGTCAAAGTTCTGTGCGTATTCACCGCAACAGGTTAATGGACTTTTCATTAAATCTGGAATAGTATTCCCCACGCTATCGATAAAATAAGCCATCATCGGCTTGCGTATAAAATCTCGATCAGAGCATCCTCGATAACACAACATACCAAAGCTTTGATACATAAAATGAAATGGAATTAGAGCTATTTACGCGAGAACCTCGAAAAAAGTGAAAAAATACTTCTATAAAGTTGCCTTTTCGGTTAATGTCCCAAAACTTTTTATTATCGGAAGTTGTAATAGTATGAAAACGTAATAACACCAACAGTATTCTGCGACCTTTAGTGTTTGTCGTGAGCGTCACACTCACCACGGACAGACATTCGACCAAAAACATCCGGTCGAACTTCCACTTAATAATACTAAGTGAAAGGAATCAGTCTAAAAACCCAGTCTAGGCCTCATTAATAAAGAAAGCCTGATTAATGTTGTTTAAAAATAAGCAAAATAAACTTCCTGGTAACTTCATGGTAATTCTAGCTGGTCTACACGAACATTTACCGAGAGAGTTACTCAATATCAGCGCTAGGCAATCTCCACCAACGTAGTGAATTGTGTAATGCAGACTTACATACATTATCTCGTGTAATGTGTAATACAACACTACAGTGTACATGGCCAAATGAGATTTCCTTGTTCTCTGTGAAGGTTACACTCAGTAAACACTTGCCTGTATAACCTGCTCTGTACTGTTGTAATATGTTACCATGGAAACCGTAGATACTTGCAAACTTACGGTATTGTTTACGATTACAAGTGATATTCTAAAAACAGAAAGGAAGTCCTACTTTTTCTCGTGATGATTCGTTTCCAAATTAAGAAGTGAAGTTTTCCATCGAAAATACATTTGTAGGTATACCGAATGTAGAGAAAATCGCAGCGGCCATGGGAGAAAAGAATGGTAACGAATTAATGAAACAAGTGAACAAGATGAATTCACCTAATCATATTCTGGGACTAAAGTAGGAAAGCCGGAACTTTAATATTTACACTGAGTGTGGTCACGGAATTACTCATAAAGTATATAACACTTATATAACCTTCCAAGATACAAGAAACAAACTCGCGCTCCTTAAATATTGTGACGTAAGCCGCATTGTTAGTTTCTGCTTGTTTCTCTTTTTATTTATTGACTGTAAACAACGATATTGTTTGTTTAAAGAGCCTGGTGTGGAGTTCTACTTAGTTGTACAGCCAGACTTATTGGGAGCCCAGCTGGTAAGTTAATGGGTTTGTGTAGGCTGGAGTTACCACGCTATAGGCAGAGTTTCCAAAAATCCAACTTAACTTACCACGAGAAATATAGTGGCTGAGAGATTTGGAAACCCCCAGGAGTGATGCGGGCTGCTTGGAGTTTAGGTTAAGGTGAAAGCTTGGCTCTTTTTTAGGTTAAGGGCCATTTTATGCTTTAGTTCTGTACATATTTTAATAATATCTGTTTTTCATTTCTCAAGTACACAGCCTTCGGTAAAATGTCTTTGAAATAAATATGTTGTTCGACCTACAAGGAGAAGTATCCTCAGCGTGAGAGAGAGCTGCAAATTGAGGAATTATAGTGATTGCGACAAATTTCCGATGTCGAGCTTCCACCGTTCTGAGATCCTCTGAGAACATGGCAGTGGCTTTTACAAATTGGTCCTTTTTTTTTGTCTATTTGTGTGTGATACGTCACCACTATAACTTTGACAATGAGCTTCGAACCTACTTAATTTCTGCACGTAATGTTCCTTTGACGGACGTGATTTAAATGTACAATTCAGTTCCTCATGCTAATGAAATCAGCTGTTTTGGTCTGTTGACATTCACAAACGAAGGTTATGGAGAAGGTTGCATTCTCTTACGATTGTTTCGTTATTCCTAACTTTTTACTTTTTCATACTCAAATACGAGAAAATTCTGCACTTTTAAGAGTTTTTTTCATTTTGGGATTTAGCTAATATTGAGTTCCTAATGACCATTCTTTTTTCAAAAAATAGAAAATTTATATCGCAAAAATATAAAGTCAGATATGTTCAAATCAGATGTTTTATGTAGTTCCTAACACACACTAGAGGAAATTAGGTTCGGTCAAAGTCTATTACTACTAGTACCACGGTAATGGACGATGTTTTCGTTTGTTGAGGTTTTCTAAAAAATGACATTTCTTTGAAATAACATTCTCTTTACAAGGCTGTGATTTCAGCCTTGAACGTTGATCCCCAATTCCTTTTCAAGAAGTTTAAAAAGTACAAAAAATGTCGTAAAGGAAGTTTAATTTAAACCAAAAGATTGACATCTGATGTTTCCTTCAGGAAGCTTGGAGGTTAATCATTTCCACAAAAAGATCCCATGTAATTCTGCTAGAAAATGTAGCTTAGATGTCCGTTTGGAGTTTTTATTGCAAAGTACAATTGGAAGAAATACGCACGCAGTTTAGCCAGGTAAAATAACAACACCTCGCTAGAGTACGTAAGCAGCATGCGTGTATGAGGTACAATGATTTGATCTGCCCAATTATTATTACGCTAAAGGAAAATTTGGAAAAAAAAAACAACAGAAATCCCAAACGCAGTCCAAGGTGGGCAAGATAGGCACTGGAAACTCCAGAGGGGCTGTAAGAGCCATGTAGTTGAGGTTAGGTAGTACACGATTACTCAGCCGCAATCAAAAATAGAATCTCCTTGAGTACACCTGATCGCCTGTTATATAACCTGGGCCACTAATTTACTTCTTTGCGCAATTCTCTTCATGTATAATACTATTTTGGGCAAAAGTGTGTAAGTGGAAGAAGATGTTGGCTGGAGTCAAGACATTGTTTTACGCAACCACTTAATGTTGGCTCTGGAGATTTCACCTTCATTAGTGACGAGCTGCGATTAGTGTGGAAATTACGTAGTTGTATTTTCCTGCAACCGCACAATAATGTGGACAATCGTTCAACCAAAATATCTGCTCGTCTTCGCAGTAAAACACTCGGTTTTTATTTTTTCTTACTCGGTAAGTATTGTGATCTGGTCGAATTTCAGATTTCGACTTTCGTGTTTAGGTCCATATTTGACGAGTCTATGCGAGTAAGTTCGTTACTTAATTACGAAAAGTCGCAGATTTTAAATTTGATATGTTGCTTAGATACCACGAGGTTGTCAAAATAAGATTTTGCACCAAAATTCTTCAGCCGCAAGTATCTCTTTACTCAATGGCCTTTCTCTATACTTAGAAGAAAGTATTCTCTAATTTGAAGAAAATTCGTGAGTTTGAAACTTAAGAATGGCGGAAGTAAAAATCGAGTGAGTGAACACTTTTTTTTAAAAAAAAGTTTTGAACTCTGTGGCCACACACTGGCACCTCAGTTAATTTTGAAACTTTTTTTTAATGAAAAATTAATTTTTTGAACGTTCCTTTCGAAACCCAGTAGAGCCCCAGCTCTCTATCGTGCCACCACACAGATCAATGTACGACACCACTGCCGTGGTATATGACATCCGTTTACGTCATCACGTGCAGAGATCGTGGTCAACAGCTGAAAATTCCCCGGATGTCAACTAATAGATGATCCACTCATGTACAAAATGATAATTGTATGTAAATTACTTGGCGTTGGGCTAACCAGTAATTTACGGAAAATTAATTACAGATCTGTAGGGTAATTTACCTTGACAAGAACTTCATTATCTATTAGTCGAACTGACAGTTAACTGCGTATATTTTAGAGGTGAAGGCAAGTGGACAAGGGCATCGCCAAAAGATTCCCATTGGCTGAGGTATCCAGACATTGCTTTCCCTCACCCTTTATCGCAGGAAGTAATGTAGTATGGCAGATTTTCAATTTATATCGTTATTTCCAAAAATTCACATTTTAAGGTGCAAAGAGTAGAAATTAAACCAAACGAAAGTTTTTTTAATTTTTTACGAATTAGTCCTTAGATGAGGGGGGGTTAATTTTGGGCTTGCAGTTTGTGTAAATTGGACAAATTAATCAATAAGAAGGGATATTACAGAAAGAATCTGCTTTAACACCTACCATTTACCAGAGCACGCCCAAGTTTCTGCAACTTAATGCACGGCTGGATGAATAGTGCCTCAGCACAACTAACCTTCAGTTGGCCAACCTGTCTTTAGTAACAACGCCGTCAACATTGCACGTTGAAAATCTTTTTACCCACTTAGCCTTCTCGATAATTAGAGCGTGAAAATATAAATTATTTCTTATAACATTACTGTTATCACATGTTCCTGTTATTACTGGAACATCTTTGATTTAATTATAATGTTTATAGTTAATTACTTTCTTAAAGATTTAGGAATTAGTGAGTCATAAAACAGAAGCTTATTATTCCACCTGAAGATTATTGTAGAATGCGTCCCTTCTTATAAGGTCCAGAGCCTAACCTAAATCGGTTTAAGCCATAATCCTCTTGTTCCATTAAAGAGAACAGATCAAAGAGTTGACCCCATATAGTTCTGCCAAGAAAAACCATTGGCTTTTCTAACTACGGCCTGAAAATACCAGACGCTTTAAACGATTGCAATTCAAAAGCTTAAAAGCTAAAGCGGCGAAGTAATATCCGGTTACAGCGAGTTTTGATTAGCCGAATATATTTATTTTGTGATAAAAAAATGCGGAATCGATAATTGGAGGTACTAATTACCGAGCAAATATTGAGAAATTGCAGTTATTTACTCAATAGATAAGCGATCGATAAAGGCCAGTTAGACTATCCTTAATACTATAATTAACAGATGTCGGCGATGTTAATAGTTAACAGTAAATTTAAATTAAGAGTCAATTACCTTTCTTTTTAAAAAATTTACCATTTACTGTACCGCTGATAAAAAATATGAAGTGTGGCATTGTCAGTAACTATGTTAATAAAAACACGATTGAACAATCGCATGGCATTTATAGTTCTAATCTGCAAATTTTCTTTTAATTCCTAGATTCATATTTAATCCTTAGCTAAATAATCGATATTACTTTGCATTGTAACCTTAGTGGGAAGGCTAAACAAAACCTTCCCATTTTCGCTTTTGGGTTACAGTAGTGAAATATTACGATGAACATGATTCCAGAATTGGTGTTATTGAGAAGGCAATGAACAGAGAAGCTAGAACTGACAGTATTGTTACTTCGAGGATAGAGATGTTGGAGAAGGAGTCTGGGCTAGAAAGTGGCCAGTGGTCAGCAAGGAAGTAGGTCACTTTCTCATCTACGTCATCTTTCACTCGCACACTCATTCACCTATATTACTCTCACAGATCATCTATTTCGGCTATATTACTCTAGTTACGTAATTCTAATGACGTGCCATACTTCTGTCAGTGACATGACGTATTTTGTAACCTTTCTAGGAACTGATGCATTACTAGGAGAAGCACAAATTATCGTATAAGGCTTTCCTCTGAGCACCTCAAAACAAGTATTTGCCATCGAAGCTCCAAAACTCTATAAAGCGATCGATTTTAGGACGTAAAAATCAATTGATTTTTTTTTGAAAATTGAAAAACTGTTAAATGTGTTAAGTCTGCAGTGCAGGATACTGTCGCTGATTTCATTCGTTGAAGATCGCTTGTTTTAGTGATTTATTTCTGACCGGTTTCGATATTCATTCATTATCAGAGGTTGATCAATTAGTTTTGTTTGGAGAATTTGACTTCAATCAAGTTTCTTACTTCAGAGACTGTTAATGAAATTATATTATTGACAAGTATTTACAACTGTTATGTTTATTTACAAAAACAAAAGAGTTTTGTACATCCTGAGCAAAATTGGTCAGAAATGTAAGCGTGATAGACGGAATAAATCATCGAAATAGAACTTAGGATTCTACATCCCATTGGTTACTTGTTCAATCTTACTACACCTAGTCTGGCAATAAAAACAGATCGCCACGATGTCTTTTAAATAGTCTAACGCATTTCAAATTGCTATTACGAAAGGCAACTTTTTCTTTGAGTACTGGTCTGGACAGTCACTTCCTAGCCACTTCTAAATATCTTTTAATATTTTGCTAAAAATATATTCCTGTATTTTTAACCTTTATTTTTACTGAGTTATTATTATTTTTTTCTTTTTGTACAGATGACGCTAGTGCAGCCAAATTTGGATATGCAAGCGATGATTCGCACTGAACTGAACGAGGATGTCTCCACAAGAGAGAAAGATCTGGAACACATCAAGGAATGGCTAAAACGACAACCACATCTACCACCCTTTGAAGGTACACATGTAAAAAGAACTAACTGTTTACTCTAGATGCTATAAACTGAGGAGCATTTGTCTCGCTGTCCTTCAACACAGAGAATCGTGTCGCAACTAGTTTCGATTCATTCTTAATTATTGTATTTTTGTTCGATCTCTCTCTGCCACGAGTACGGCTGTTGCCATGCATCTTAATACTTATGAAAATACTGGTTTATTATTTATAGCGACCTACCTGCTATCCTTCAGATGGGGTTTCCCTAACTTGACCAACACAGCAGAGCACTTGTTATTATTGCGTAAAGAGAGAGAGATCAAGTGAACTTGACTAGTCAATGTCAGCCTGCAGGTTAGCGACTCGCTGATTGCTGACAGATCAGAGGCTGCACCAGTTTATACTGGTACCTCGGAATTCTTCTAGTACAAGACTCCTAGTACTTCTCTCCTTTGCTTCTGTGTCCAGTGATCTTATCTTCAAGGAATGTCTAAAACCACATCTACGTCACTGGTTTCTCAAATGCGTGTTGGGTTATTCCAATAAATGCTATATTTAATTCGAAATTATATAATATTTCCAAAAATAATAACTACAGATTAGATAAACAGCAAAATGGTAATTTCGTCTTCGATTCGTGACGCAATATTCTGCACTAAACCATCTCCCTTCGATACAGAATTAAAAGAAATAAAAAATGTAATTATTGGAAATAGAATATAATCTTAACCTCAAATCTAGAGAGTAACTGTCACAGTGTTAACCAAGAATAATAACAGAGCAATACATTCAAATTTGAGTAACTCTTGTATTTAAAATGATGCAATAATAATAAGTAGTAATAAAATAAAAATCTTAAATTAGACTTGATAAGTTAGGAAACAATGTATGACTAAATATTAAATATGGAGTTGCTCAAATTGTTGCTCGTAATATTACGATATTCGCTCGCTTAAAGGAGGTTATATTTAGTTATGTTCTTTGCTGTTATTTTTATCCAATTTTACACATGTCAATTAAAGTACGGAAATTCACTGCGGAAATGATTGAGAGTCCTTTTTTGTAAAAACCATGACGTGAAAAACAAAAATCTTGGCTGGGCACCCGCATGACTTTCACTTACTCATTTCAAGGTTTTGACTTTTACAGTTTTTTTTTTTCAAATTCAGAATTTCAAAATATAATTAATTGTTACCAGCATTACATAATATGTACGAACTGTTTCTTACAATAATAAGACTCTTTTGAGTGAAGCAACTCGATCTATATACCAACTCGATTTATACCAACTCGATCTATACCAAATCGATCTATACCAAATCGATCTATCATAAAAGAGCGCTAAAACGAATTTTCCTAGAAAGTAAGTTTATCGAAATAAAGGTTATAGAGATACTTGTGCACAAAAAGTGCCTCCAAGTTACAGAAAAACGTTTAGGAGTCATTTTCATATCAGAAAGAATTTTAACTTTTCGAAATTAGATTTTTGATTTATGGTGACCATAAACATTCAGACAGAATAGAACGCACCCAATCTGTTCATAGAACCCACTGTTTTCGGGGGTCACAATTCCTCAAAGCGGGTATTTCCGGTGAAAACTTAAAGACCTGCCTTATCTCAATACTTCCTGTTAAGAAGCACAAGAGAAACTGAGCTTTGAGAAGCAGCTCGTTGTTCCACATCATCCACACAAACCTGTGACATTAACGATCCAATAACTTTGCCCTTTTGACAGATGACGGCCGAATTATGACATTTCTACGAGGATGTAAGTTCTCATTGGAGAAAACCAAGAGAAAACTGGACATGTATTTTACGATGAGAGCTGCAGTTCCGGAGTTCTTCAGCAATCGAGATCCAACCAGGAAGGAGTTCAAGGAAGTTATGGATATTTTGTGAGTTCACCTCTTTTAACCAGTTTTGGAATTTTCATTATAAAAGATATTGCCTTGATATTTTAGATGTTTTTTCTCTCTCTCTCTTTCTGATGAATGTAATTATTGAATTGCAATACTTAATATCATTGGCTGTGCCGTCATCTAACATGATAACTACTAGTCAGTGAAATGATGTTGCAATTCGTGAGCAACAAATTGAAATAAATCAATGAGTAGACAGAATATTCCAACTTAATTAGTACTACGTCAAGGATATGCCCCAAGAAACAGTCAGCTATCTCTAGATGATTACGGTTGGAGGTTACTTCGACATTTGGATGTCAAATTAGTTTTGTTTTTTTGTCAGCCTAGAAACTGCTCCTTTAAATTTTGTCAAGGAAGCGGAAGACCTACATTTTAGTAGGACTTAACTTGAATGAGCATAAAGTTTTGTTTTTGCAATTTAATTAACAAAGTAGTGATTAATAAAAAACCAAAAACAAATTTCCAATGCACATGACACTACAAGAAAAAGTAGTGGGTGAGAAAGATGAACTTAGTGCAGTCTATCAATTTCCTGTGGCACTTTTAGAGATTTTCCTAATTGTTTAAAGCCAAAAATAAATTCATGAATGTAACTAGGGATGAAACTGTGCGGTAGGACAGTTGTATAAGGGTTGATCGACAAAAAGTGCACGAAAATAGTGTAACGTTGAAAAACACCCAACTTTGACAATTTTTTTTCTCTTTTTCTATAAAAGATAAAATTCCCAAAGTTTCTTTAAATTATAGGGCAAACCCTCCTTTATAACAGTAATTTTTTTTGCAACAACCCAGATCTAATAGATTTCGAGAAAAAGTTGCCGAAAATGAGCTAAAACGGCGTTTTCAAAAAATCTTCTTCTTCTTCTTCTTGTTACCTTTTTTTTGTAAACAACTAAACGCGCAAATGATTTTTTTTTAAATATATCTTATCTTTAATTGGAGCCTAATGGAGAGGAGCCAATTGCTGGTATACGTTTCAGCGTTCAGCAGCTGGCTGCAGGTGCTTCATAAATTTTGTTTTTACTAATACAAAATTTTGGCAAAAGCAGAAATAAACTTTGTTTTAATAAAATTCATTTCTTCAACTCGAAGCTGAATTCAAATTCATTAAATTGGTTAAATATGTTTGCCAAATAAGATATGAGTTGATCAAATTAAGTTCTGTAACTGTAACCTTTGTTTTCTAGAAAAACTGTAGCCTCCGAATTGTTTCGATTTTTAAAATTTTGTATTCTTTCACCGCCTCTTTGTTTTAATGAGAGTCCCCAGATTGTAGCCAGATGATGTAGAGTATGCCGCTCCACACTCCTGATTTAGTACCTTCCGTTCCCCAAAAATTCAAATAATTGATTTAGTTCTGTTTGAGTATAGCCACTTCCCACCATTGCCTGGCCTGCCAGCGAACGGCCGCCGAGTGATTGTGATGCGCACTCTGGATCCGAAGGGTGAACTACCCAGCGTTACGGAAGCAATGAAGGCGGTGCTGATGATCGGCGACATCCGACTGAAAGAGGAGCTGACGGGCGTGGCCGGTGATGTCTACATCTTCGACGCGTCCATCGCAACGCCCTCCCATTTCGCCACCCACTTCTCCAAGTTCACGCCTGCGCTCATCAAGAAGTTTTTAATCTGTGTTCAGGTTAGCATGCTTTTAAGTAGTGATTTTCTTTTATAATTGTTCAAATAAGCTAGTTAGCTGTAAAGGGCGATATCGCCATTCTCTTCATTAACCAGAATCCTGCCTTACTTTTGGAGCCTTTTAGCCCAGCTCATTGCCACTGTACCAATAGAGTCTGTACATCCGTTTATATGAATCATACTCCATTACCATTTGTGATCACAGTAAAATGCCTTGGAATGCACAGTGACAAGCAACTTCAGTGGAACGTACACAGTAAGATCAGGAAATGAATAGACAGCTGAACAGATTTCTGGAAAGCCTAAACAAGAGGCAACAAAGTAATAATTTACAACACTCAGACTGTCTGGGTCCACAGACTTGAACTGTGGGATCCAGCAGACATTGCAATTCCTGTCGTTTAAATCCCTCCAATCTAAAATCATTCTCGATGCTCCTCCAAACTGACCATTCATTAGATCTAATGAAACCCAATTATAAAAAACATTCCACCCTTCCTTATCTCAGCATCCCATTCCCTAGGCAATCCCAATCTGAAACACCGTTTGGTGACTTCCACGGAATTGTCGAGAAAGTGAATCATCTGTCAAGTAAAGAGGAACTTCCGCTTAAGCCATTTTCTTCAGCTATGACGTAATCATATCTGTGACAGAGGCGCCACGCTAGCCGAGCGGTTAGAGGCGAGTCCTGCGAAGCTAATATGTATTGTGGTACTGGGTTCGATTCCCGGTCTTAGGCCTTGGATTTTATTTATTGTTGAATGAGAAATAGTAAAGTACGTTTGCTAGTCGCCTCCGTCCAAGACACCTAGTAAATGGTAGTTGGATGTTAAGCCCCGCCTGAAAAAATAGGCGATTACTTTACTTTACATATCTGTGACTGTCCTAACCGGAAAAGCAAGAAACCGGATTTCTATTGTTAGCGATTTTTCATCAAGAGCACGCTTAGCGCATAAAGACGCAATTTCTACGTAATAAAAACTCCTTTAGAACTGCTGCTGTTCATACAAGTTTTCTTCATTCTCGACGTTCACTATCATCCAAAGAAATTTTATATTTATACATTTTTTGTTTGTTTTAATCTTAAAAACTTTTGGTAAACTTTCAACTGATTTCTTATATCACATTTGCATGAGCTTTTAGGAGATTTGAAACCATAATTAAAACCTACTTTAATACTTCTGGCAGGAAGGTTATCCAGTGAAGCTGAAGGAAGTACACGTGATCAACACCACACCCATGGTGGACACTATCATCAACTTTGTGAAACCATTTCTCAAGGAGAAGATCAAAAACAGGGTAAGCATTGCTCTACTTCTCTCAGGACTCTCTGGAGTGCGCAGGTGTAGGTATGTGACAGACAGAAGCATTAATTACATCAAACTGATGTAACCATCTCTGATGAAGAATGAAATCCTGTTTCTATGGAAACAAAAACAACACCAAATTTCTGGCAACCTTCCGAATATTTTATGTCCATCTCATCAAGTAGATTAAATATTGGTACAAACAGTTAACAAAAATCCAAAATGTTCAAAGTCACCAACTATTCGAAGTGATACCATTTTATAAACCATTTCTTGGGCCTTGTACACCATTTCTTACGCAACATTCCTAGCTAATACCGAGAGTTTAATTGAATGTGGCTAAAATGATAAGTTGGAAGGAAATCAGAAGCGGAAATCTCCTGTTGAGGATTTTTTCATTATCTTTCAAGAAAAACCTACCCAGATCGGTTTTCTATTATATTAATAGAGGAAGTGCTCTAAGAAAGAGAGTGAAGTGAGTAATGATAAGTTTGGTTCTGTGTTTAGATCCACGTGCATCCAGATCTTGAATCCCTGCACAAGCAGATACCCAAGGAGATACTGCCCACGGAATATGGCGGCGATGCAGGACCAATCGCCGCTATCAATGGTAAATTGAAGTATAAGTTAATGCATTATTTGATATAAATAAATGTAAATTATATATCTATTGTTTCATAAGAATATTAAGATTTCTCTGAATGGATGCTCAGGCTTGACATCGTGATATCCTCCCTCACGGCCAGAATATACGAAATACAAGTAATTGATTGATAATATAAATAGTAGCACACCAAGTGCTAAAAACATTTTTTCAATGGAAAAAAACTACTGAATGGAAATTAACCATTTATTTGTTCATGAATTATTGCATAAAATCATCAATCAAATCGTCATTTAAAATATTGATTTTGCCCAAAACGATGTAGGACTGACTCATTGTCAGTTTAAATAATATGTCTTAAATTGATATGAGACAAAAAATAATTGCTGCCTGTTTTCTCTTACATGACATCAACATTTTTGATGTAATAATGTAATTTTTTTGGTGGTATAGTTTGTATGCTTGATACGTTACTATAGCGACTAAGCTCGAAGTAGTTTTTTAACAATCGAGCGGAGAATTATCAGTAAATAGACTAAGAGCAAGTAGAAATAACTCTAGATTCAATAGGTTAATGATTTGTATTAATATTAGCTTATAAATGGTGTCTGGCCAGATTATCCTCGTACTAGGGCCGATTAACCCTTTCACTTTAATACATTCAGCCCTTTCTCTATCTTCCAATTTGTAAATCTTTTTTCTGTACGAGGTGTGGCTATTAAATGACTAGACTATTGCTCTAAAACAATTTATTTTTAAATTTATACATATTTAGTTATTATCACCTTCAATATACACCCTTCTCCTATCCTTACAACGCTCCATGCGAATTTACCATTGTTCGAAACAGTGCTGGAAGTCTTTCTCTGTGAGCTCCTGCCGCTTTTTCTTTCACACAGCTTCAACGGACTGAAATCGTGTTCTCCTTTTAATGCAGATTTGACTTTGAGGAACAGATCTAAAGTCACATTGGGGGCAGGTCAGGCGAATAAGGCGGTTGTGAGCGTTGTCTTGAGAAACCCGTGACTTGTTCTTCCACAAATCGGGTCGTTTTTTTTCCTTACTCTTTCACGGAGTTGAGCAAGCACCTCACCGGTAGTAATGTTGATTAATTATAATCGGATATTTTCAACCGTTTTTAGACGTGGAAGGGCCGACCCGGACGGTCATCATCTCCGACGTCTTCTCGGCCATCTTGGAAACGCTTGAACCACTCAAAAACTAGCGCACGTGCATTAAACATAAACCATAAACTTCTTTTAATAAAAGATATGTTTCAGTAACGGTTTTATCCAGTATCATGTGAAATTTCACGACAATTCGTTGCTCTACAACATGTGTAGTATCATGTTTTCGGCAAAACGAAACTAACACTTTTTACACAAAAGACGGTTCCGGCCAGACAGATTTCTGTGCAAAAACACGTGAGACGCTGCAATCGAAAGAGAAGGCTTTACGGTGCACAGCTATCGGTCGTTAGGATTTGGCGCTTGCATAGTTCTTCTGTAGCAGCATCAGTCTCATTATTTGATAGCCACACCTCGTATTTTTTCTTCTTGCATGACCCTAAATTGGTCTTTTAATTTCTTCTTTTGATTGTATTAGTTATCCAATTATCACACTATCGATGAGTTAGAGAGAACCAAAATTTTTTATTACAGCACCTAAAATTATTTTTCCAGCAAAATGGTTGGAGAAGATGATCTCTTACAAGGACTGGTTCCTAGAGCAGGAGAAGTTGAAGGCAGACGAAAGTAAACGTCCCGGTAAACCAAAGACCTACGGCGACCTGTTCGGCATGGAAGGCTCTTTCAAGCAATTGACCATCGACTAGGCAAGCAAACAGCTGTTTGCGTCTTGAAATTGTTTGTTGAAACAAAGCGAAAGAAACAAACAACTAACAACAAACAAAGAAAAATCAAATTAGTTACTTCGTGTATTCACACAAACAAATACACTACTACATTTAATACTTCACTCACAGAATGCACTCTCACTTCAAATCATTCAAGAAAATCTCAGTCCTTACCCTTTAAAGTACATTCGAAATACGTTTGGAATATTTCAGATTTTTGGTGTTATTATAATGAAGTTCTGTTTCCATGACAACGCTACAAGGCAGTTTCATTACATCAGCATGAAAACATCCAAATCCTTACAGTCACATATGGTTCCTAGATATTAATATAATGACTAATGTACTATATATAAATATTAATATTAAGGAAGATAATATATAAATCAAAATTAAAGTACTATAAAGTAATATATATTTTGTTAATAAATAGTGTATATAATATTTTAAATAAAAGAGTTTTTACCATGTTAGGACATTTATCTTATTCACAATCATACCAGATTACTTCTATTCATTTTTAGAGTAGTCTGACACGGTGCTAGATCGGGCACCTAAGCCTTCTTAGGGTAGATTCTCCCTTGGGATGCTGAATTTCGGATTGAAATCCTTATTTTACTTCTACTAATTAAATTTGTTCAAGCACCTTAGCTGTATCAAAAATGTCTGCTTTTATTAAATTAAACATATTAAACGACAAAACCGTATCTAATTATAATGTAATCGCATAAATTCATGCTAGAATCTTGTTTGCAGAACAGTATTAAGATGTAAGTCGTATATGTGAACACGCGGCTTGCCTATCTTAAACCATATTAGTCTGTGCGACTTAAAAGTTTTGTCTTCGTAAGAACACTGGAGGCTTTGCGGAGATTACCAATTATTTTGTATGTTCAAGTAGCTTGATATCCTTCGACCAGTTCCTGATCATTTACTTCCACACAAGTTACTCTCTAAAGCAACCATGAAACCTTGGAAGTAATTGAATTTAAATAAATTTCAAGATCTCTTGCATTGTTAAGTTGGGAATGAAATATATCGATCAACCCCCTTTGAAAAAAAAATTGTTGGATACGCTTTTGTAGTGTGTAACAAAGCTTGAGGTTCAGTTTTCAATTATAGCCCAGTTAGTTCATAGAAATACCGCTAGGTTGCAGGAGAACTATTTCTTTGGGTGCGTTCCACTTGGCGACCACAACGACCAAAACATACTTTCAGGCGTTCCACTTGGCGACCGCGGTCGTTGTGGTCGTGGCGAAAACGTCACTAATGACGTCATTATTTTCGCCCACACAACGACCACAACGCCCCATCTATAGAGCTGGGTCGAAGTGGGCGTTCAGAGTTGGCGCAATTTTTAAAACAAAATATGGCGACCGAAAAAATTATCTCATGTAAATGAAAGTATTATTTCATGTAAATAATAGAATGTGTTTCTCGAAAGTCTACAAAAAATAAATAAATAAATATTTACTTATCCCTTTACACACTAAATCACTGAATAACACAAAATCATTTACCTGAAATAACTTTTAAATTCTTCATTTGAATAAAGATCAATTACTCTGATAGCTAATAATACGTGGCCTAAGTTTTCGCTTTTTATCATTGCAATTTTGTAAAATTACATTCGACTCTAATCGGAACTAGATAAAGAACTTTCTAAAGCATTATTAATAAATATCCAACTGTTGCCACAAAAGACATTTTAATTTTATTTAAATGTAAATTTTATAAATACTCCAAAATGTAATATAAAAAATTGAATTATATATATTCTTTTAATATAAGTCAACTTTACCAATAATTAATAAAGTTTATTATAACTGCTTATAAATGGGGTTTAAATTAAAAAATAACCTCTTCAAGCTTCTAACTTATTTTCGAGGCCGCCATATGCAATGTTTACATGAACGGTTAAAACGCCCACAGTCCGTTCCACTTGGGTTTTCGATCGCAACGCTCACAAGCAAGTGGAACGGCCAAAATCGCGGTCGTGGTCGTGGTCGTTGTGGTCGCCAAGTGGAACGCACCCTTTATAGTTCGTCTTAACCAAATTAAATCTACTACAGGTCACTTGGTCGCACTAGGTAAACAACACACCAATCGTG
Organism: Rhodnius prolixus; assembly: GCF_049639745.1. NCBI lineage: Eukaryota > Metazoa > Arthropoda > Insecta > Hemiptera > Reduviidae > Rhodnius > Rhodnius prolixus. The sequence continues at coordinate 42,296,219 of NW_027411634.1, forward strand.
AATACTGGTTTAAAAAAATCAAGAGCACGCTAACTACCTGAGAAAAGTTTCTAATTAAAGAGTTCGCATAATTCTACGTCGTCCATTAATGAAGGCTGGCCGTGCCTTGCGGAAAACTCGAAGAAGCTTCAATACACTCACATTTCTGGTTTATTATTATTATTCCATCTCTGTATGATGCCATCACATTTGGTAGAAATTGGTTATCTGACAATTTGGTTAGGTCCGCATTGCTGGATAAAATTGACACGCTTAAATAAGGAGCTTAGGTTAGAGGCGAGACAGGGTTGCCAACTGCCCTTTTTTAACACCTGGTTGTACTTGTCCTTTCTTAAATTAGGAGGCCTACAAAGGTGAGATTTACCAATCAAGGTATTGGATTTTATTTTAATAAAATAAATTATTAGCGAAGTACATTTGCTAGTCGCTTCCGTCTACGACATTGTGATCGGTAATTCGATAATTTACAGAGAGCTAATTGAACCCTAATTATATGGAGTTTGAGGAAAGAAGTGACGAAGCTCTTATCCTAACGGGATAGGATAAAATATTTTAAAAAGCTGGAACTAAAGGACGGAGACTGAACAAGTCGCCAATGTTAGTTATGCATAGTAGGAGATAATTAAGAGAAGATACGAGCAAGGTCAGTGCTCTGCAGCACAATGGAAGCTGCCGCAGCTACTGGCGACAAGTTTGTAGCACGCTATTGTTAGTTAGTAACTAATTAACAAGTTCTGCTATCATGATCAAACTCAGACACTGGCACCCCTAGTGAACAGGGCAATAGTTACTGCAGTGCGCAGTCGCAGTTCAAATTTTTGAAACTTAGAATTTGTTTTTTAGAAAGATAGTTTTCAATATTTAACCTCTTCATTTTAACAAAATGAAATTAGACTTCTGTAGTAAAGTATTTTTTATAATAAGATCTTCATACTGAAAACTCTCATTTTCTTTAAATTTGGAAAATTGTTCATATTTAATTCTTATTATCATTACACAAGGATCGAACGTTTTTGAGAAATGGCGTCTTATAGAATATTTGGTTACGCTCTTAAATGAACATGCACCGAGATATTCTGCATTTAACGTAAGGTAACATTGATTGCGTTATTCTAATTTTATGTACAAAATATTTCTCCGCCTAGGTCACACCTAATGTTACTTTTTATTATAAGTAAAGTAATCGCCTATTTTTCAGGCGGCGCTTAACGTCCAAACTAGCAATTTAGATCGTCGAAGACGGTACCATATTAAAAGTAGCTGGAAAGAATAATTCCTTTCTCATGGATTCCTTGATTATGGTCGACATGACTTGTCCAGCACAAATAGAAAATTATGACATGTAATACGACATGTAATACTCGTAACTAGGTAGTAACTACTTTCAACCACAGTTTACTAGAATTTTTATAATGAAAATTCTTGCGTTATTAGTGTATGGCTTTTTTTTTCTTTTTTTTTAAAAAAAAACATTTATTACTTGCAATAAATAACTTTTTATGACATCATAAAACTGTAAATGATGAACGGTAAATCTCACACTCTAAATATTTACATACGATATTTCTTCGAAAATTTATTACTTTCGCTCACTATGTACCCTGCAGGAAGTATTGTATACCTCCATGGTTCTGTTTTTTTTCTCTTCATTTCCGTGACTTTGGCGATACCACGAACTGATTCTAGTATTTAGAAAGAGAAAGGGTTCTAATCTGGGTTGCCTGGTTCCAAAGATCAGCGTCGAGAAAACTTGACGGCTGAAACTAAGTGAAAATCGATAGAGGGTTCATTTATCAATCTAATAATTACCGAACGGAGCAAACCGTGGAACTCGACGAGTGAAGAGTCTGTAAGTCTGTACACTCTTTAATTAGACCTGTCTGGGCTGTATTCTGTATCAGATTAGCGAAACACCGCAGGTAGTAACTGTATGACATCAGTTGATGCATGTAAATTGAGCAGTGAGCAATTCTCAGTAATTCTAGTTCGCAATATAAAAAATCTTTTGTGTTTTATCTATTTGTTTTATTGTTGGCTAGGTTATCTATTTGATTGTAAGTTAGCTGAGTGATTTGTTGCCAAGTTTAAGGTCACTCTTGTGTCAAACAGTTTGTCAAATAAAAAATATATTGTTCTTTCTCCTTAAATTTGCCACTTCCTTTTTTAACTTATCCTAATTAAGGAACATCCCACGTCCTATTTATTTACTGCCTGGAGACTCCTTGCCTTAGTAGTGGTTCAATTGAGTCGTTCCTGGGAATTCAGAACTACCCTAGATTACTGTCTTGTGTTTGTTTACCCACACAAACTAACTACTTTCTCTTGGGACTGCAATTACCTTTGATTCTAATTCACATTTCTCTTAAAAGTATAGAGCGAAATAAATTCAGGCGGTGTGGGGATTATAGAGGCAAACATCTGGCTAAGATTTATGACTGGCTCGTCATGTTGGGAAAAGGGTACGCTCTATCAATGCCCAAATTTCTACCAATGCTTTCATGATTTTAGCGATGTCACAAAAAAGGTAGTTGTTCTAAGACTTAGGTTTCTAGTGTGGGATATCTGCTTCCTAAGTTTAGACCAACGAGGGAAGTGGGCTTTTGATCAGATTGGGGAAGGTAGTTTGGCATCCAGTATTGGGTGATCCATGGGAGACACGACGAACTGTTCCTTGGGATTCTTATGTCACCTAGGCCTTTTGGATATTTTGAATTTAAGATATTAGAACTAGCTTGCGACACACTTGTCCATTCTACTGCTCGAAGAGATTCCATGAGTTGCTGCCGATAAACATCTGTGGAGCTCCACCACACAACTGAAACATGTTGTGGACACAAGCTTTATAGTGGGCATCATCTCAGTGAAGTGAACACTGACCTCCCTTTTTCGCTTGATAGCTGTATGAGACCTTACATATAACAAGTGAAGACTACAGGAACGAAAACTGAAAAGATTGCCTCATCTTCAGATTATCTTTAAAACCCCCTCCAACAAATTTTGTTTTTTAAACTTGTAAACTGTTGCCAGAAAATACATTTTAATTAAATTAAATTAAAAAACAACCTCTTCAAGCTTCTGACTTATTTTCGAGGTCGCCATTTGTACTGTTTACATGAACGGTTAAAACGCCCCATAGTCCATTCCACTTCGAGTTTTCGATTGTAACGTTCGCAGTGCAAGTGGAACGGGCAAAACCGCGGTCGTGAGCGTGATCGTTGCGAGCGCTTAGTGGAACGCACCCTTATACGAGGTGTGTTCAAAAAGTAACGGGAATTTTCGTTTTTTGAAAAAAATATTTATTTATTCATCTACATTAATATTGTCGCCTTCAAAGTAGTCCCCTTCGCATACAATACACTTGTGCCAGCGCTTTTTCCAATCCTCGAAACACTTCTGAAACTCGATCTTTGTGATAGCTTTCAGCTCTTTCAGCGATTCGCTTTTAATGTCATCTATGCTTGTAAAACGACGGCCTTTTAATGTTCTCTTTATGTTTGGAAATAGAAAAAAGTCACATGGAGCCATGTCTGGCGAATATGGAGGCTGGGGCATCGTTAAAGTTTTGTTTTTGGCCAAAAATTCACGAACAAGCAATGAAGTGTGAGCAGGTGCATTATCGTGGTGCAAAATCCATGAATTGTTTTGCCACAAATCCGGGCGTTTTTTTCGGATTGCTTCACGCAAACGGCGTTGAACTTGTAGGTAGTACTCCTTATTGATTGTTTGACCTTGTGGCAAGAATTCATGATGCACTATGCCATTAAAATCGAAGAACACAGTGAGCATAACCTTCACATTCGACCGCACTTGTCGAGCCTTTTTCGGTCTTGGCGATCCAGAATGCCTCCACTGGGACGATTGAGCCTTAGTTTCGACATCATATCCGTAAACCCATGTTTCGTCACCTGTTATAACACGTTTCAGTAGATCCGCATCGTTGTCGACTTCATTGAGTGACTCTTGAGCAACTTCCATTCTCCGCTGTTTTTGTTCGAAATTCAACAATTTTGGAACAAATTTTGCTGCCACACGTTTCATACCCAAAACATCCGAAAAAATTTCATGGCATGAGCCAATTGATATGGCAACATCATCAGCGACTTCTCTGATTGTGATTCGGCGATCGTTCATAACCATTTCTTTCACTTTTTTCACGTTTTCATCGGTTGTTGATGTGCTTGGACGTCCAGGTCGTTCGTCATCTTCAACGTTTTCGCGGCCATCTTGGAAACGCTTATACCACTCGTAAATCCTTGTTTTACTCATAGCAGACTCACCATATGCCTTTATTAACATTTCACACACTTTATTTCATTTTTTACGCAAAATTTAATACAAATTCTTTGATCCATTTTTTTTAACAAACAAAAATCGCCAAGCTCGAAAAACACGTCTAACCTTAACGGCTGCCACTTAAGAAGTAAACAATGAATATTACTGAAAATTTTATCGTACTTCAGGGGCATGTGTACCAACATAATAAAAAAAAAAATTCAATCAGACTCTCCAAACCCGCGAAATTTAAAAATTCCCGTTACTTTTTGAACACACCTCGTATGTTATTGTTCTGAACAGTAGTAAGTGAGATATTAAGATTTAAAATTTCAGAACTATTGTAAAAAGATAGAAATTCAACATGTTATATCCTATTAGCCATTTTATCTACACTGTTAAAATTTCTCTGTACAGCTGGTACGGAATTAGTCTTTAAATGAGGAAAATTGTCGCAGAGCTCTGAACAGTGATGTGATAACTAGAGAAAATAGTTCACTGTACTGCTCTACAGAAGCCTAGCCTTGCTTCTGAACTCCGAATACTCTATTTGCGGATAATTATGGATTTTCAGCAATACGTTACAATTTTCTTGATTCATGTAAACTATTTGCTCCAAATATAGTTTTGAGGAATTATAAACTCTTTTAGAGAAGTATTTAGGTGTAGCTTTCCAAGAAAACAGGGGAAAAAAAGTGAAAACTTGGATGTGAAACTTATGAATTGTGTGAGTGGCGTCCACATGTTCAGAGGTACATCCACTGAAGTAGGCAAGTGATGTACTGCAAGGTCTACTTGGTATGTTATCAGCTGTAATCACATGATACGGTGACTCACAGCACCTCCTCAGAGTTACGTAATGCCTGTTTCAAAGCCTGTGAAAGAAAAGGAACATATTCGCCATTACAGTCTTTCTAAGAATACATGAATAAATATTTTATATTTCAAGGGAATATTTCTTTCCACTGTAAAGAGGAAAGACTAGGGTGAAATACGAATCCAACGACCTTGACATACACTAACACATCTGTGGGGCGCTCCTCTAGTCACTCTTTACTCTTCCTCTGTGTGAGTGAGTCTGTTTGTTTGTCAGTCTGATTAGTCTGTTTTGGGCGAAACGAAAGAGCGAAGAATTCTCTAAATTGGTGCTGCTTTGTTTTAAATTCTACTGCCGTTTCCTTCGACCAGAAGTATGACTTTACAGAAACGATTTTTCAGTTTCTGTCTACGTTTTTTTGAAAAGCTCCAACGATTTGCTTTAAATTTGGCCGAAATAAAGCTCCAATGATGTTGCACGCAATCGTTAGCAATCTTGCTAAACCGGCCCAACTTTAGCCAAACATTAACATCGATGTTTTAAGTAAGTGCAAAATTGCAGAACTAAATCTAACACCTACCCTATTCAAGGGTGCATACCAGGGATTGCAACTCCATATGAAGAAAAAGAAAAAAAAGAAGGAAATATTTGAAATGACAGATTTTGGGGAGAGAAGCCAAACATTCAGAAATGTAAGAGTCAACGTCGTGCGACTGTTAACGCCCTATTTTTCTCCTGTAAATCACACAAAGATTAAATAATCAAAATTGATTGTACTTCCCTTTAAGACCTTAGATATTACTAAATTTGCAGATAACCTGTCACATTAACCTGATGATAACCTCTCCCTTAAAATATACTTATGTATGCAATCAACTCTAAACTATTTTAAATGTAACATGTTAATTATTATTTTTTTAAAAAAAATCTATCAACAAATGATTGTTTCAAAGATAGGCAACAAGTTTTTTGTGGATTGATCGTTAGTTTTGTTGATTTTTGTCATCACTTCGTGCAGATGATGATTTTATTTACCCGGAGAGGTCTCCATGAAGAGCTGCCGATTTTCATGAATAAGGTGTCATTCGTTTCGGAATTTTATGTAGATGTGCCTTTTGGGGGTCTCGACGCTGTACATCAAATGGGGGAGGAGTTAGCCCCATATATGTGAGGCCCCTTCTCAAAATTATTATTACTAATAACTCTGAAAATGTTAACCCGATTTTAATAAAATTTGGCAGGATGAAAGGTTTAGGGCACTCCTACGTAACATTTAAACGACGTTCTGCTCTTACCCTTATTAGGGGGAAGTATGGTAATCGTTTCAAATTATCGAAACGTGAACCGATTTTCATGAATAAAGTGTCATTCGAATCGAAATTTTGTACAGATTTGCACTTTAAAAGTCTCGTCGCTATGACTCATAAGGAGGGGAGTTTGCCCCACCCAAGTAAGGCCTTTTCTAATACTATTATTACCAATATTTCTATTACGCTTAGTTCGATTTGGATAAAATTTACCACGAAGAAGTGGTTAAAGCTCCTCTACGTGGCTGTGAAGTGCCACCATGCTCTTACACCTACTAAGAGGAAGTACTGCAATCGTTAAAATTATCAATGAGTGAACCTATTTACATCAATGAATTCGATTCAAAATATTTGCCTTTTAGGGAGAAGTACTGTAATCGCAGTTTATTTTTCTTACTCCTCTAAAAAGGAAGTACTGAAATCGCTTTTTAATTTTGCTATTTACGTACAAATATCTTCCTATTTTATTCAAAACGCTTTCTCTAAAAAATTGTTATTGAGGATGGTTTGGGGGACCGCAACTATAATCATTCTTTAAATCGCTCCAGTGGTAGTTACGGTTCGGACTTAACACCTTTTTAGGTTATAATGGTAGAATTTATTATTCCAAATTTTAATAAAATCTGTAAAGCAGATATGTAACTTTGCAAAACAGACAAAAAGGAAAATCTATCCAAAAAGTCCAAAAATCTCCTTAACAAAAACTTACAGTTTAAAATGTTAAGTATAAGGGTTGATTAAACGCCAAAAGGTACACAAATCAGCAAGTACCCAACATTTCATTAATACTTCATTAATATTTAAGTAATTTTACTGCATTAAATTTCATTTATTTTTTTGAATTTATTAGAGGTCACAGACCCTTATGCTGGCCAGTTCATTCATAATTTTTTTTTTTATTGATTTAAATCGCGTCAACATCTGAGGTTATTGGCGCCCGGAGTTTTTTTCAGTGCACTGCCGGCCTCCAGACAGTGTTCTCTCGTTACAGACAACACTGTCCATCACCGGCCAGTGAGCTGTAAGAAGCTCTTAGGAAGAGAAAATCTAAGGGTCAGCAGCTGGATTCGAACCCGGAACCTCCACGCGGGAATCCAATTCGCTAACCGCATAGCTAATCCCTTCCCTTAGTTCATTCATAATATTTTATTTTTTGTTATAATTATGATAAAATGTATATTATGTCTTCGTAATTAAATAGGTACTTTATTATAGCTTTATTCCAAATTATTCTTCTGATTTATTTTTATTAGGCCCTTTATTCTGAGTAGTCACATATACATGCATGTTAAAATAGAAAAAGACAAAGTTAGAGTCGGCTACTGTTTAAATTTGAATCACGGATTTAAAACAATATTTCAGTCTAGAATTCTTCTTACCGAAGTATTTGTGAGTACAAATAACGCATAGGTAATATCCAGTAAATTATTCAACAATAATTATTCATTTCTCAATTGTAATTTAATGTAGTCCCTCTAATTTTACTTATAGTAGGTAAAATACTGGTATAATTAGCTGTCATAAAAATATGCATATCTTATATTCCAAATATATAACACTGCGGTAAGAATACCTAGATTGAGAATTGAAGAAAACTATATTATTTGCGATAAAGCCAGATTAATTATTACCTATTATTAAAAACGCTTGACTACTAAATAAAGTAACAATTGCTTTAATCGAATTACGAACTTAAACCGAAGATTTTTATTTAAAAATAAAAATAAATAAATAAAATAAACAAAATCATTGATGAATGTTGGTGCAAGCATTTTTGAAAAAAGTTTTTGAATTTTTTAACCTCATATTTTTTTTTATAAAGTTTTTTTTTTTAACCTGTGATTAATAGTTTGTTGATTAGATATTACAGTCAATCTAAGAAATAGTGTTCTATTTGAACAAATATTTTGTAGACGAAAATGGCCAGCATAAGGGTCTGTGACCTCTAATAAATTCAAAAAAATAAATGAAATTTAATGCAGTAAAATTACTTAAATATTAATGAAGTATTAATGAAATGTTGGGTACTTGCTGATTTGTGTACCTTTTGGCGTTTAATCAACCCTTATACTTAACATTTTAAACTGTAAGTTTTTGTTAAGGAGATTCTTTACTTTAACATGCATGTACGTATATATGATTTATCACAATTATAACAAAAAAATAATATAAATGAAGTGGCCAGCATAAGGGTCTGTGATATCTAATAAATTCTAAAAAATAACTTATTAATGAAAATTAATGCAGTAGAATTACTTAAATATTAATGAAATGTTGGGTACTCGCTGATTTGTGTACCTTTTGGCGTTTAATCAACCCTTATACTTAACATTTTAAACTGTAAGTTTTTGTTAAGGAGATTTTTGTACCTTTTGGATAGATTTTCCTTTTTGTCTATTTTACAAAGTTACATATCTGCTTTACAGATTTTTTTAAAATTTGTAATAAGCAATTCTATCATTATAACCTGATAAGGTGTTAACTACCACTGGAGAGATCTTTTTAAAAAATGATTGTATCGTAGTTGCGGCTCCCAAACCATCCTCAATAACAATTTTTTTGAGAAAGCGTTTTGAATAACATAGGAAGGTATTTGTACGTAAATAGCAAAATTAAACTGCGATTTCAGTACTTCCTTTTAAGAGGAGTAAGAAAAATAAACTAGGATTGCAGTACTTCTCCCTAAAAGGCAAAGAGGCAAAGATTTTTTAATCGAACAATTCATTGATTTAAATCGGTTCACTCATTGATAATTTAAACGATTGCAGTACTTCCTCTTAGTAGGAGCAAGAGAATCAGCAACGTAGAGGAGCTTCAACCACTTATTCGAGCTGAATTTTATCAAAATCGGACTAAGCGTTATAGAAATATTGGTAATAATAGTTTTAGATAGGCCATAATTTGGGTGGGGCAAACTCCTCTCCTTATGAGGCACGGTGCCGAGACTTTTAAAGTGCAAATCTGTATAAAATTTCGATTCGAATGACACTTCATTCATAAAAATCGGTTCACGTGTCGATAATTTGAAACGATTGCTATACTTCCCCTTAACAAGTGTAAGAGCTGATCGCCGCTTTAATGTTACGTAGGGGAGCCCTAACCCTATCATCCTACCAAATTTTATCAAAATCGGGCCAAGATTTACAGAGTAATTAGTAATAATAATTTTGGAGGGGGCCTTACATAAAGGGGGCTAACTCCTCTCCCATTCGATGTACAGCGTCGGGACCCCCAAAAGGCACATCTACATAAAATATTGAATCGAATGACATCTCATTCATGAAAATCGGTTCACGCGTTTAGGCGCTACGTTGTTTACAAAAAAGGTAACAACAAGAACAACAACAACAAGAAGAACAAGAACAAGAACATTTTTTGAAAAAGCCGTTTTTGCTCATTTTCGGCAACTTTTTTCTCGAAACCTATTAGATCTGGGTGGTTGCAAAAAAATTACAGTTATAAAGGAGGGTTTGGAGTAAGATTTAAAGAAAATTTGGGAATTTTATCTTTTATAGAAAAAGAGAAAAAAATTGTCAAAGTTGGGTGTTTTTCAACATTACGCTTTTTCGTGCAGTTTTTGATGGTCAACCCTTATACAACTGTCCTACCGGACAGTTTTAATAACCACATGTGTAAAAGACACAAACTATTTCCTAATTAATTTACAAATAGTGTTTACAAATATTTTGGTGATAAGCATATTATTAGACTGGATGATTGGCTAGCGAGCATTGTCAGTCTGATGTAAATTTAGCTTCAAGGTTATATCTTTAGTGGTCCAAGCAACACAAATAGGTTATGTTCATTGTTTATCTACCAATTAGGTTTTGTAAATATTTTTTTGGTTAGTCATTGTACCTAGTGCAATTATTGGAAAAAGATGCTGGACATTTTTACTTTTCCTCATTGACAGTAAAGACTTTTGCAATGCTGGTTTTGACTTATGTCAAGCATTCGGCCATTCACATACCCGCAGGTTTGGGTCGAGTAAAGGATCTACTGGGATTTCGCCGGGAAGTCTTAGGGTCTACTAGGTTTGGAAGAGTCATACTCTCTTCGTAGAACGTCCAACTTCCTAATTTAAAGTATGACCTTTGGAACGGCTGAAGAAGGCGTTTAAGTGAGGAAAGTGACCATATCTTACTACTGACTTCCCTCTCTTTCTAGAACTTCCCGAGTGAGTACATCTGAGGAGTGAAGGCGCCACGATAGCCGAGCGGTTAGAGGCGAGACCTGCAAAGCTAATATGTATTGTGGTACTGGGTTCGATTCCCGGTCTTTAGGCCTTGGATTTTATTTAATGGGTTAATAAAAGAAATTTATAGTAAAGTATGTTTGCTAGTCGCCTCTGTCCACGACACCTAATTGGTAGTTGAACGTTAAGCCCGCCTGAAAAAATAGGCATTACTTTACTTTTTTCTTTACTTTACATCTGAGGAGTGCTAGAGATGTGGCGTCGTGAGAGGTGCAAAGTGTATGGATATATTTTACTTCCGATTCCTGTTACAATCTCTAGCTAAGCTTTCCAGAAGATCTAGATTTCTTCCAGATGTTAAAGGAGGATGTATGCTTAGCGTCTTATGGTATGAGCAATTTCTTCAGAATATTTAAGGGAGAACAATAGAGAGCGGTTATCCAAAATTGCCGATTCCCCATTTCTTCCACAGCTTCCAAGAGAGTACCAGAGAAGAATTGTTTCATCACCTAAGGTTCTGTAGCGAGAGTAGTTGCACCAGTTTAGGGCACAATAGCAGATTCTATTTTTTCAGCAATGATAAGTTTGCTGACGGAGAATCAGCGATAACAAAAATATTCGTAGGTTATCTAGTTAATCACAGCAGGTTTATAGTTAGTAGAACGATAAAATTTATCAACTATTTGGCCAAAGATTGGTTCCTTACGGTAATTCCCAGTCAAGAACATTACCCAAACCAGGAAAATGAATTTAATACATTTTTATGTAGTTTTTTACATGAAAAGTCTGGACTCCACAACTGACCTCTTGATAAGGAATAATTAGTGATCATAAGAAGTAGTAATTAATGTTGGGTTGTTTTAAGATTGAGAAGAGGTCGAATCTTATTTCTCCCTCTTACAGCATTAAGAGAATCTGGAGTTAATCCTCGCTAGACTTTCTCTTACTATTATTCTTACGTTCTAACACACTAGTTTCTCTTCAAACATCGAATATTTGAAACATATTTAGTTCTTACTAACTTTTACAGTTTTTAAAACCGTACATAGCACTGCAATGGTACTTCAGAGGGATCCTCCCTTTATCTCTTTCCCAGAAGTACTCTGAAACTAATTTTATTAGAAAAATCTTTTCTTTTTTTTTATAAAAGTTACAGATCCATGTGTTTGTAAAGTAAGTTTAACTGAAGAGAAAATTGTAGAAGAACCTGTAACAACAATTGTTACAAATACAAATAGCAGCTCTACAAGGTGCTGTTAGTGTAGTGTAACAGCTGGAGCCATAAAATTCCTGAAAATAATAAAACAAAAGTGGAAAATCCCCTTAGTAAAGTAATACTTTCATTTGTGAGAGATTTAGATGGAAGAATTTTCTTTAAACCATGTCAGCCATTCTTCTTCATCTTTTTACGAGAAATATTTTATTCATTAAAATAAAATTAGAAAACAAAATAAGTGTGTTTTTCTTTGCATGATTAATTATCCTGCAGATTATCAGAGGACGTTGGCAGCGGAGATCTTGTTTAAAATAATATACAGGTTTGACGGGTGGGCTCATTATCTTTGCAGCTAATAATTAAAGTCCCAGCTCCTGCGAAGCAGTGGCTGACTTAACAAGAACAACTTTGTGACAGGCTAAGTCCTCCCTTGGAATGTTACTTTCAAAGGACGTCACTCAGGATGCGAAATAAAATTAAAAAAAAATTACCTATTTTTCAGAAACCAAACAAAAAATATTATTCATTCCTAGTAAAAATTATCAAGTAAAAGTTCTAGATCTTAGATTAGAGTGAAGTCTAAAATTTGAGAAAACTTCTACCATTCGATTTAGTAAAATAGTACTATCGATTGACAGTTTATATTCAAAATGAAATTGCCAGAAACAATGGTTAAGCTAAAACCTAATTTCAAAATCTGCAAAGAGGCAGTTAAAATCACAATTGGGCTTGACAAGATGGAATACTATTTTTATGGAATATTATTACTCTAAATTGCTCAAATTTTGTCAAATTTATTTATTTTAAAAAACAATAAAGGCGGGGGCAATTTTTTGTTGTAATTTTCGCTGCTAATAACATCCTTGTTAAAAACCTAGAGGAAGGTTACATTAATACATTGGAACTTCATTATTTTTATAATTAATGTATTTTAAAATTAATTTCTAATCTATTTATCTAATATTATGTGAGTAGTGTGTCCGTTCATTAAACTTAAATGATACTTTTTAGAGGAAAGCCAACTCCTAAGTGCCCTTAAATGAATTTTTTCTGAGAAAATTCTTACAAAAATGTTTTGAGATTTTTACTTTTACAATGTGCACATCAAGTTTACAAATCGTTGATGTCGTTTTCAATAACTTTCCTCCCCCTCCCGCAAACAAAAGGTAAGTGGTACTTCCGTTTGAAGTGTTTTCATCGCTAAGTTACTGCCGGATCCTGTGGGTAAATGTTCTAACGAAATATGAAGTTTAAGCTTACTGTATAAATGAGGCATTGTTGTGCAAGTTTTGGGCATACACTAGCAGCTTATTTCTTGAAACTACTAGCTCGTCTTCCGGAGAACTCAATTTGCCGTTTAGAAGAAATATATAACGGATTTTTTTAACGATTTCAATTCACCCTCTTACCTCGTCGTGTGGTACTGGATATTTTTCCCGCATGACCGTAGTGGAAGTTTATTTCAAGTATGGAAATTGGGTTTTTTTTTTTTTACGGGTTTCTATCTAAAAGTTGAAAGTGCATAGAGTGCGGAGAGCAGTATACTAAATAAACTAAACCAGTTATACCGAGGTCAGTGACTCCTAGCAAACATGACCTGGCTTTTGTTTCTATAATGTGATGTTGCGAAGTCATCTACACAACAAACAAGGCTGCAAAGTCCTCTTGTCAGAGCCAGAGCAGAAGATTCGGCCTTCAGGGGGTTGTGTAGCGGTCGGGCGACGGAATGAGCTGTGATTGTGGTGGGGCTGCAAAGCGGTGGGGCGATATTCGCTGGCCCCCTTATATATTTGTAGCGCGAGCCGTCCTCATAGTTAGGTGCATCCTCTCAGAACTACAAGATGACAGTCGCCAACTTCTTGCTGCTGACCTCGCTGCTGGTCACTTCCGGCGTTTTAGCTGAAACCGACGACACCCGTGAGTCTTTGCTTTTCTCTTTAGTTTGTAGTTCAACCCGGGCACAATCACTCACACATAAATGCAAATTACTTATAGATCTTCAAGTTCACTATGAGCATGCCAAGTTTAAAGTAATAATTTCGACCAAAACATTTCTGTTGCGTCTCCAGGCATCACTAGCCCAAACATCAAATTTGAATTTCCCATGAATGTTTACTTCTAAATCAAGCTGCATTCATACCCACAACACCAATTTGTAAAAAATCCACCTGTAATTAGAAGACCTCCCAAAGTGTTTCCGGTTTTTACTCAAAATCAAAGATGAGCGCGAACATAACGCGTTCTTCAGAAGATAGTAAAACCTCTGATGCGGTCACTCACACGGCTTTCTCTTGCCTCGGTAATTAAATATTTCCAGGAAGCTTGGAATTTCTACTTAAAAGCTGATTTGAATCAATCACACTTGTTTGTGGAGATGTAATGATACTATCGAGGGAAGAGTAACGCCACAGCTTCCCGCTAAACCCCCAAACTAAATCTAGATCTTCAAGTTGAGGGCCAGAATTAGTAAACGGGTGTTGACGAAATGGGTACTTCTACCCTGTTTTGTCAAACGTTCTATTGTAACCCGTTACTCCAGAAAGAAGACTGTGAGTCTAATTATATGCCAATTTTCATTCACACACTTAAGCTGCATCTCAATTACATTGTTGAAGTCTTTAATATGCCAAGTAATAGATTACCATTGATTGCAGCAAATCTTATCATTAATGAAAATCTTTTCTGGGCTAAATATATTCTCTGAGTTGCAAATCAAAGATACAGTTACGTAGGTTATGCCCAAGATTCCAATACAACCTTTAGCGACTTCTTGAAATTCGTAGCTATAGGTTTTTTTGAAACTCGATAAAAGCTGTTTGGATTTGAAGGACCTGTGACTGTTTCGTATTGTTGGTAGGGGAATTACATAATCATAAATATCAAACAAGGTGTCGACTCTGCAATACACCTGAAGAAGCTGAAATGTGATAGCATCTACAGGACCCTGTGTGGAGTTAGAGCATCGCTAATTTAGAAGTCTAGGCAGTTTTACACACTGTTTGAGATGGTTATACTCTCGCTAGAACCTCCTAGATTCTGCGATTTCTCAGATAAGTTAATTTGATGAGCGATCAATGGTGGAGGAGGGGAATCACAGATCCATGAAATCGCAGGCTAAGCAACGATTCCGCCCCAAATTGGAATCTTGCAACTTCATTTCTTGATCGAATATTTCGATCCTTTTTCACTAGTCTAGAGAGAGTCGTGATCCATAAATCGTTGTCTATCAAATGACTCACTTTTTAGGCTTTCAGTTCCTCGGTTTATAAAATTCCCCCTAAACATACATGGGCACTGATTAAAGATACAATTTAATCATAAAATTAATCGGCAAAATTAATCAAACTTTTGAACATAAAATCATATGGCACTTAATTAATGAACTAAATTTCTTTAGTCGTTAATAAAACTATTTTAATCAACTAAAACAAAATATGATTAAATTTAATTGAAGAGAATTCAATTGAACTTCTATTTTAATCACTAAATTAATTTCAATCGTTAATCAAATCGATTAAATCACTCACTATACGACTTTTCAACTAATGGTTCATACCACGTTTTGTCGAGACTACCTTTCTCAGTATCTCCAACCAGAACGTTTTGATTACTTTTCCTATACTTGCACTTTACAAGCATAACTTATCTGTAATTTTACTATGAATTTGCCAAAGGGATTCATTTGAATCTAATCTAATGGCGTACTAAAGCTTAAATGTCAGTTTGGCTTGTAATGTTTCCTCAATTAATAGTTTGGTTCAAAGGGAATGTGTCGCATTCTATCAACATTATTAAATTGATCTTTTTTTCCTTTTTATTATGCAATTCTAAGTTACAATAAAATTTAATTATATTCGCAAATTATGGTAAGAAAAAGTCATGCGAGTGTTCGTAGGAGATTCTTTTCTTGAGAAAGTAAAGTGAAACTGTCGAATAATGGCTAAAAACTATACGAAAAGATCTTGAACTTATAAATTTCTTGAAAATTGAGAATGATTTTTTTTCTTTTTGAATAATTTGTTAGCATTATTTGTCAATATCCATATAACATTAATATTAATTCTAAAATAACAAAAAAAAAGTTAATAAAATATGAGGAAATAATGAAATATTTAGAAAAATACATTCACCATTGTTAATACGCTTTCATTAGCTATGACTCGTTTTCATTGGACGGGGCGTGGTTACAATAGAGATGGGCATGACCCGCCCACAGTCTGTAACCCCTTCTTCACTGCGATTGGCCAATACTTTAAACTCAATTATTTCATTGAAATAATTAATTTAATTTTTTTTTTCAACATTTCTCCCATAGGTATTTGATAAACTTTCGAATTAAGTAAGAAAAAAAAATTCCGTGAAAAATACGATAAATAATATTTCTTTTGGAATAATACTTCATGTTTTACCCAATTATCGTTAACAGAAACAAAAAAGTTGAGAATTTGTATTGTTTAATCGTGAAATAGGTAAAAGAGGTATGAGCACATCGTAGACTTGTAAGCCGCCATTAAATGGGCGGTAAGCTTACTTTATACTCCATCCGGTGGAGAACTCTAGTGGCAATTTCTGTAAACATAAGTGCAGTTTCTACATTCACATTTAACAATGTTGACGTCTCACTAAACTCATGTAGGACTATCTTTCACTTATATTTAACTTATTTAACTACACATCTCCATGTTAGTGAAGTAAGTAATTTGAGCTACTTCTTTTTCACCTTTGCTGTTCCATTCTGGTGGAACCTCGTTTTATAAGACGTTCCTGGATTAGAAAGATGTCACGTAAGGCTATATTTCTCAGTTAATTTGTAATTGTTTTAGTCTTATGCATACATTACAGTAATTCTCACTGTATGTTACATTGAACCAACCTTGGATTGACTTGCCACTTGTAAAGTAGGCGAATACTACTTTAATGTAACCTTCATCTTTTTGAACCGACTTGGTTACTCAATGCGGATGGAGAGGGTGTGTTTTATTCTTCATTTATCAGTGTTTTCCGTCAGCTGGTAACACTTTGCAAGTTAAAAGTATTACTTGTTACTACTCCAGTAAACTATCTTTTTACTTAAAACTATTCGTTTTACAGATTTCAATGTCAAAAATCCTTTTGTACATGTTGCCCCCACCAAACAATTTCTCCAGCGATACGTTAGAGACGTCATCAGAATTTATTCCAAAGACCGTTTTGCGATAATCCTCAACACTGTATTGAGCTCGGGTACAAAGGGAGTCAAGCTCACAATTTCTGGAGAGGGTCTTTGGAAATAGAAAGGGAACAATAGTTAGAGAGAAGATATTTCAAAAAGTTTTTCCTAATTCGTCGAGTACTTGCTACAATAGATGGCACTTCGAATTAACAGATTATAACTTACTTTTTTCGGTGATCTAAAGCGAAATTCCGACTTTTGCCCCTATTCTTTGAATCTAAATTATGATGTAAGAACGACAGTCTGTAACTTCCAGCTCTGCATCTGTAAATTGTTATTTAAGATTGTAAAATCATTTTTTTTTACGGTAAATCCAGACTGGAATTTCAACTTTTACGACTTGAAATAGTAATCACGTGGCCAGCATAAACAGAAGAAACAGCGCCTTAATTAGTAAGGTAGATAATCCTGCTTCAGGAGCTACATCCGTACTTCTAATATTTATGTTGCAACATTTATTTTTCACCCATTAGTACATTAAATAAGAGCCCAAAATGAGAAGTAAAAGAAAAAAAAAGTTAGTTTTTCGGCCTCAGGGGGGCCTCAAATTTCGAGTGAAACCTTGAAATCAAAACTCAGCCAGACTGCAATTCTTTCCTCAATTAGTAAGAGAAAGTTCACAAAAAAAAAACTGAATAAAGTGAAAAATATTTTGTAAAAAATTCTAACCTACAATGTTTAACACTTAATTTAGTTAATTATATGGGTATTTAAAACAAAAGTTATTTGTTCAAAATATCCTTATAAATTAACATTAACCTGCTACCGCCGCTAGTATTTAGTTCTTACCTCGTCTTAGCTGTTAGCCAGATCATAAATTACGATTAGTCATCAACTTTCAAAGGAAACAATAAATACGACAAAAGTCTTTGTTTTTAAAAAAACAAACATAATAATTGAATGTATTTCACGTTCAGTCAATTTACTTGAAACAGAACAGAACAGAACAATGTTATCTCTAACCTAAATAGTTGATTGTTTACATTACATTATTTGCGGTCACATGCAGGTAGGTTCCTTGTGGTTCACCATATTTTCCAGATGTGATGTTTACAATGAATACATTAATAGTAAAACAATAATTTCTTCATTTCTAGCTTTCTTAAAAGAGTAAGTACGATCGAGTAGGATTTCCTAAATTAAGTGTTCGTCAGAAATGGCATGTTTAAAGGAGAATTTGGAGGCCGCCTGGAAAGTTATAAAATGTTTTTAGCCAGCCTGTGTACATTGGATCAGAATAACAATTGGAAACAGAATCAAAGGCTTTTCAGAGCAATTTACGGTTCTGCGTCTATCTAAAAGGATTGCTAGAATTTCAAGTTTGTGAAGAAAATCGTGTTTTTAGTTTTCTTCGTTTTTCAGAAGTGGTAGGGAAAGCTTATTTCTGCATTTAATTGCTAACAGCTGTATCATGAATCTTCACACTTCAATTTCTCTCATTAGGTGAGAAAACTATTGTTTTATTTCTAACATTTCTATAGAAAAAAGAGTTTTTTTTTAAGATCTCTCTTTTCTTTTTGAGTAAGATGTGGGGTTTAAAAAAAGGAAGGAGATCGTTTGTACAAGTTCGAAGAAGAACGAAGGGCACGCACGCTACGTGACAGATCTGCTCTGCAGATCTTAGCCGAAAACTTTTATGCACAACTACGTACATTTAATTAGAAAATTCGTAAATTTAAATGCATTGCAAGTTTTGTGAAAATTGAGTGAACAACCAGGGCACTGAGTGAGCCATTCGTTGCCAGAGATTCACAACTAGCATTATTTTTAATAGGTTATGGATAATATTATTAAACCCACCTACAACAGACATTAACCTGTGAGATATTTTTTAAATTATTTTACAATATCATCAACACTTTATTATTATTATTATTGTCTTTATTATAATTTTGTACACATATATACAATACAAAAAAAAACAAAATCAAACTTGAACACAGAAAACTCCTTTTTTAACTATTTTTATACGCTTACAAAAAGTATAATTATTTTATATTAAATAAACATAATAAATAAAATAACCAATATTCGTTCTATTACAAAAAGGAAAAATGGAAAATAACAAAAAAATTACTTTATAAAGACGGCTGCCGTGGTCACTGACCGTTGGTGGAGTCGAATTTACAATTGAAAAGAATTAAATAATAATAATAAGGATGATATTACAATAATAATATGATAATATATGAAACATGCAGTTACAATACCTTAACAAAGTGACAATGATAGTGGAGGAAACAGGACTAATAATTTTCCAGCTTATACCTATATATCGTCTTACAAAAGTTTGCCAATGAAGGCCAATGCCTTCCATTCAGGTAATCTAATTATTTCATGAGCAGAAAGACACTGCCGGCCAAGCCACTTCAGACTTATCTTACTAAGCCGCGAGGACAGACAGCCAAATAATGGTACGTCCTATCAGAAATGCAACAAGCACCCAACTCACAAAGTACGGGAACATCCTCGTAACAGTGGAGCAGACTGACGCTCTAAATTCAACATCTCAGCCCTCGCTCTCATTATCCATCTCATATGCTCAAATGGGATGTTACTCCGTAAATGGTGATCCGGGCCCAAGTTACACTACAGTACTCTGTAAATGGGATACCGATCATAAGTCTCCATTCTCTCCATAAACTGATTTTTAAATTTAATTTGAACTTGATCACAAAGGAGACGGAAATATTGGTCCCAGTTGCATACATTATTTGCATTTATCCTTTCATTTATCCCATATTTTTCCAGCAAACCATTTATATCTTTAGCCCAGAAAAGATTTACATTAATGATAAGATTTGCTGCAATCAATGGTAATCTATTACTTGGCATATTAAAGACTTCAACAATGTAATTGAGATGCAGCTTAAGTGTGTGAATGAAAATTGGCATATAATTAGACTCACAGTAAATAAACACGGATGGCCTAAACAATTTTTTCAATAAAATATCGATAAAACTTTTCGATCATCAATGTCTTCTTTCTGGAGTAACGGGTTACAATAGAACGTTTAACAAAACAGGGTAGAAGTACCCATTTCGTCAACACCCGTTTACTAATTCTGGCCCTCAAAAAGGTTTATTATTATAATACACTGGTTTATTATTGCCTCTATAGCTACTTCATATAAATTGTTGAATTATTTTAATATCTGATCTAAATGTTAGACCCAAAATGTAAATAGCATTTATCTGATCATTTTTTTTTCCTTTAAGTTAAAAAAAAACAATGAATTATTTATAAATAACCTCTAGTTCTGTTTACAGATGAATGATCTATAAATATTAAAATTTAATGTGCATGTCTAAGCAGAATATGACGTTTTGCTAAAGTGTTGGAGACACTGTTTGTATTAAGATCTGCAGTCTGCTTGGTACAGTGCATTGATCTGTAGCAGATGTTTTTGTATTTTTTTTTTTTTTAATCGATGAATTAATCATTGTCTAGATAAACACGATCAGATTCCCGTAACAGAATCCGCGGGTATCGAAAGATCTTAAGGCGTACGATAGTAACTTCCAGAGTCACCTTGGCTGAATCACAAAAACTGGGTTTTTAGTGCAGAGATATTTGCAAGTCTTTCGTAATCTGCATACTATCTGAAATGAATATCTCAACATGGGAGATAAGCTGAAGTTCAAAAAATAAAAAAGAAAAAGATTAACTTAAAGATTACATCATTTTTACATGAGCTGAGCTAATTTACGTCGATTTTATGTTTCAGTGAGGATCTGCGTACCGCAGAAAGTGTACAATGATTGCGTAAAGATGATGGAAGCTGGCAAAGCTGCCAACATTCCCGTCAAGTGTGTCTCCGCCAGGGATAGGTAATTGTTTACAATAAAAGCTCTACCGTTCTTTTCACCGGAAGTGTCGCTTTTTATCCGTCGATTTTCGTATTGAGGAGGAAATGTCTCCAATGATTTCATTGAAACTTCCTGCCTATGTTAAGCCCTGAAACTTCTATTTGAAATATCTTTTTAGGTAAATTCATTTTAAGGACAGTTTTTGGGGGATGGGCTGGTAGAGGCATCTCTCTAAACTCTGATAGAAATTGAATTTATATCTAAAATTACAACCTTGGAGCAAATCGATCCTATGAACTTCTTTCGATATTGAAAGCGCTCTTCCTACCAGCAGATCTATTCCTTTAATCTAAAACATTCTTCGTGGAAGCAGTGGGTAAGCGCGGTACTCAGAGTGAAGTTCTAATGCGCCGTACAGGAATATTGTGCAGATCTAAAACTGTTTGTTTATTGCGTATTCAATGTTGAACTAATTCTGTACTACAAGTTCACTGGGAATGTGAGACTATTCAGCATGAATTTTCGTAATTTTCTATGCAGAAAATACATTTATCTCGCGGAACATCTGAATGTCATTATCCTGAGATTGTCCCGTAGAACTCACTTCGGCAATCGTTGCGACCAGTTTATCCCCTAAATAAATTCATTCTATGTCTACTAAAGATTGTATTCTCTTTGGACCAGGTATGACTGTACTGAAAAACTTGAAGGAGGTAAAGCTGATTTCGAGGCGCTAGATCCAGAAGATATGTACAACGTTGCCGTATTTGGCAAGGACCATTTTGATGTTGTCAAGGAAATCCGTACCAAAGAGGAACCAGATGGTAATTTTTTTTTAAAGAAATGTCTTAATTATTTCGTTAGTGAACGTTTCTCTGTTTGGTCAACGCCAACGCTTCGAAGTTTTCTTCTTTCTGCCAATTAGTGGGCGCGTTTGTAACCCTGACATTAATTGAGAAGCGTCCACTTCTTGTTGCAGTCGATGTTGAAGGGCAAGTTTGGGCTACTGAATACCCCAATCCCAAGAATTGCTGAAGGAGTTGTGCATAGTTAAGATTCTCATTACAGTCAGTCATCATTATTGTTTCATTGAACGAAGCTGCCAGTGGATGTTCTAAAAAGCTGGACCGTTGTTAAGTTTAAACTTGATTTCCGCTCAAGGACGAATATCGTTGTTTGGCGCCATGCCAGAAGTCATTCATTACTGGACGGATAAGGGTTTTATTATTCTTGAATACTTTAAAATGTATTAGAATCATTTTATGCATGATTTTGTCGAGCCAGTATTCTATTCTAGTCATAATCTGCTTTCTTGACGCAAAGATGGCATTCCTCCATCTAAATTCATTTGTCTTCACATCAAAAGGGCCAATCAAGGAAGAAAGCGAAAAACTCCTTTTACAAGTTCTATTACTGGTCCTTTTACTAGTTTCTTATGGATTTTAGTCGTTTTAATAGGAATCAAATAGGGAAGGGATTAGCTATGCGGTTAGCGCATTGGATTCCCACGCGGAGATACCGGGTTCGAATCCACCTGCTGACCCTTAGATTTTCTTTTCCTAGGAGCTTCTTACAGCTCACTGTCCGGTGATGGACAGTGTTGTCTGTAACGAGAGAACACTGTCTGGAGGCCGGCAGTGCATTGAAAAAAGCTCCGGGTGCCAATAACCCTAGATGTTGACGCGCCTTAAATAATAATAATGAAAAGAATCAAATTTAACAGATCACTGATAATCGAAAAAATTTTCAGCCGAATTCCGTTACGAGGCCGTCGCTGTCGTCCATAAAGATCTTAACCTCAAGAACATCAAGGAAGGCCTGAAAGGTTTGAAATCTTGCCACACAGGCGTGGGCAGGAATGTCGGATATAAGATTCCAATTACAAAGGTGAGTCAGGAAAAAATCATTACTTTTTTTTTATAATTTTCATGGAAATACAAAGATAAAAAAGATTTTCTAATTTATTTTTGTTACAATCACCGACAGCTTGCCCAAATGGGGGTGCTTGGTCCGTTGAACGACGACTCTGTGAGCCCAAGGGAACTGGAGCTGAAGGCACTGTCCAATCTGTTCAGCAAGGGCTGCCTAGTGGGCACCTGGTCACCACATCCGGAAACCAACATCAGGCTGAGTAAGTCGCGCCATGGCTACCAGGCTAAGCTTTAGTTTCTAAGACTTTCAAACTGACTAGATGAGAGTTCTGTTTCTGTAGATCGCTAACGCACTCTCATGACTTCCGTTTATTCCTCATAGATCTTCGGTTGTTCAACAAACTTGGAACTTTATCCACAGTGTCGTAAAACTTCAGATAGAGGCCCAAATATCCGCTTTCTTGTAAAATCTCCTAAAATCAAATTTTCAGGCATTTTGGAAATCGACAGTTTCGTTAATGCTATTTTATTTAAAATCGCAATTTGGGCAATTCATTTAATCGTTCATCGTAACAAAAATGGAACTTGGACGTTTCTTCCATAATCCTAAAAGAAGTATTTCAAGCAAACGTTGAATGCATTCTGTAAGTATGCCAAGAAAATAGCTTGAATAGCTGAACTGGTTTTGAGAAAATCACAAAAAATTTTAAAATCCATTCACAAATTACCATAAAAATGTTACATATGATTAACGTTCGTCCTCTTTACATGTATAACATTAATATCAATTAAATATGTAAATAAAATTGCCAACAGGCAGTCTGTTGAACGGAAGTACACCACTTTTGTGCAAAAAAGTGCTATAAGGGGCTAGTAAATATTTATAAATACGTAATGTTGTTCAGAGGAAGTCGTGTTCGTGTTAACATCGTGCCTATATCCGGTTAACCAACTGGCTTAATGGTATAAGGGCTCAACTGGCTCATCACACCATTTGCCAAAATTAACCTTTTGGTTTGTTACGGAAGAAAGATTAATGAAGAATGGAATTAGACAACACTGGTTTGACTTCATCTCTACAAAAGAAACTTAATCACTTACCAAATCAGCATAATTGCTTAATCATCTTTAGCTTACTCAATAAAGCTGTCATAGATGATGGATGCTGGCGTTTGTTTCATCAACTACCTATTTTGAAATCTTGTAAGCTCTGAATGTATTTTTGACTTAACAATTAAGGTGCCATTCATATGAATCTGAATCAACCATTACCATCTTATCAACTCTACATAACCTATATTTTGGTTTTGACGTTTTTTTCTTTTAAATTTTTGGTTCTTTATGTCCATTCAGAGGCAACCTACAAAAACTTGTGCGCTCTCTGCGAACATCCAGACAAATGTGACTATCCTGATCAGAATTCTGGTTACGAAGGAGCGCTGAGGTGTTTGGCTACCGGTGGTGATGTGGCATGGACCAAGGTTATCTTCGTCAAGAAGTTCTTCGGAGTAAGTATCTATAGTGGGTGAAGGACACAGGAAGGGGAAGGGTATGATGAAATCTATTTTTTCAGGCGGGCTTTACGTCTAACTACCAATTAGGTGTCGTGAACGGAGGCGACTAGCAAACATACTTTACTGTAAATTTCTTTTATTAACCATCAATTAAAATGCAAGGCCTAGACCGGGAATCGAACCCAGTACCACAATAAATCTTAGCATTGCGGGTCTGGTGTCATAACCGCTCGGCTACCGTGGCGCCTTGATGAAATCTATAAAATGTGTTTTCGGATTTGAGTGCATTATTAGTTGCGCTAATCATGGCTGAGAAAAATTGATCTTGATGTACAATTCTATTCCAATGAATTCTGAAGAATTCTACTTCTTAAAGATTCTTGCCCTTTTATATGGGATTCGCATCTTGTATTTTTCTACATTTTCTTGGATGCCAACGAAGAGAACAAAGAAAATAACCATGTTATTTGTTTCAGATGGCCTATGGAAGTACTCCAGCCAAACCTACATCCTACAAACCTGAGGACTACGCCTACCTTTGCCCGGACGGTAGCAAAAAGCCCATCACTGGACCTGCCTGCACATGGGCTGCTAGGCCATGGCAAGGATACCTAGCATCCAGAGATGTTGCCAAGTAAGTTTACAGTTGTTCTCTACTGGAGTAGTCGCCAAACCTTGAAATCTTCTCGGATTGACTGCGCAGAATTTTCAGAGAAACTTGCCGAATTGAAATTATTTTCTCAAGTTATGACTTGTATTTAAATCACAAGATTGACATTTGGGCTTGCTTCCTGAAGACTAGTCAGCTTCACTAATGCAATCAATTAACTGTGGCATCATCTCCAAGAATGTGAAGTTCATTAATTTTGGACTCATTATGCAACATTTACAATATTTGAAAATTCTTCAGATTCTTTGATTTCTTGCTCACAAAGTTCATAGGAATGACTTGGCTAAGCACCATTGTGCTTGGCTAAGTGAAAACAAAAAAAATGATTCAATCTACTTTAAGCTTAGGAGACGACAGACAGTACCTCTATCTCCATTAATACCACTGAGTTAACCAAACATGTTCGTACAACGTAACTCTAGCTTTGGACATTTGTCTCAGCACTTCATTGGCCACGATATATCTCGTATTTTCTCATTTATTTATTCCAGAGAATACAAGGAATTGAGAGAAGTTATTAGCAAGCTGAACAACCTTGGCGAGAACAAACATGCCGACTGGATCACCTCAGTACTGCTGCTTAGCGACAAGACTGTGCCTGTGGACAACAAAGTAATCTCACCTGGCGAATACTTAAAGAAAGGTGTGGTTTTTAATCAATTTATAGTTGCTTTTAGTAATCATAACACAACACTGTAACCTAACTGTAGATTATTGCAATCTATAACTAATTGAGGTTTATTGGAATGAAACAATAATTACTGATCGATTGTCACCCAGGATACTCTTAGAAAAAAGTGGGCGGAAATGATCAACATTCTGATCCCAAAAGACGGGATCCACCAAAAGATCTGGAGGTAGAACATTCCAACATTGTTTACATCCTGTAACGATCTTGTGCCGTCTCCACAGTAGTTGCAGCTGCCTAGAACTATTATAAAAGATTATATAAGAGGTCCAACGCTCAGTTGATGTTAACAGAATAGTCAGATACTTGTTAACTATTCCAAAAAAGAAAAGCGGCTGGCTAAAAACTTTTCTCTTTGAGAAATTCCCACCAAATAGTTAGATACGAAAATAATAATAACAAAGAAAGAGATTAATTAAAATCCAACAAAAACGGAAATGTAAAAGAAAAAAACAGGAAGAAGGCTGGATTGCTGATCGGTTACTTGGACATAACTGCGCAGGCGCGAAGAAATAATTTTTATTGGCGAAAATTTGTGGAAATTGAATAGATTCTAGGGGGATAGATAAGATAGATTTAGCTTCAAAATTGGATGGCCAATCTATCTGCGTTCTATGGGAGGGCACTACTTCTGAGAAGCTAGATATTCAGTTTCGAACAGTCTTCTAAAAAAGCCATAATATATATTAATTCTATGCACATTTTCCAGCTAAATACTTCGACGTCATCTCACGTAATTTTGTGGTGCCCGGACATCAGACAAGGATCTGTGTGGTCAAGCAAGCAGAGCTGGAGAAATGTGAAGCTTTGGCAAAAGTAGCCTTCTCCAGAGATATCCGTCCAAAATTAGACTGTGTATTGAAGAGAAACACAGAGGAATGTTTACAGGCTGTTAAGGATAAACAGGCCGAGGTGTACATAGCAGATCCTCAGGAGGCTTTGCTTGCCGAGTAAGTATTCCAAACTTGATTCTTCTTGTCAGCTTTCTTGGTTGGATAATTTTAGTCTTACAACTGCTAAGAGTGATTTGTGATAGGTAGCGCAGTGGGGATCTCTGCTATTGTCTTTAACTGGTTCTACAGTTCCATGTGCTTTCATTCTCGCTCTGCTCAGAACAAGTATTGCGGTTAAGTCAAAGTTTTGAGATCGACTTTTACCAGAAATACTTCGTTTTCAGATGCCTGATAGTAAAAAAGATAAATGAGCAAAAAAAAAAACAGAATTGTGTTTCAGCCTATTAATGATTTTCATCACTTGTAATGTTCACAGTAAGTACAACTTGAAGGCACTGCTTAACGAACAGTACAACAACGTGGACAAACAGGAACTTGTAGCAGTGGTCAAGAAAAACAGTCAGTTCAAAGACTTGGCCAGTCTCAAGGCTAAAAGAGCCTGCCTAGTACAAAATGGCAAATCGGGTCAGTTACAAATAAATAAAACACATTTTTAAGTATTTTTTTCTTTTTCTGTTTACTTCCGAAACTTTTATAGTATGTACATTATTTGTTTTTATGTTATGTTGCGAATAGGTTTCAACGCCGTCCTTAAATATTTGATTGAAAAGAAATTGATTTCCAACTCCCACTGTCCCTACGAGAAGGCCATGACTGAATTCTTCTCGTCAGTACAGCGTAAGTACTTGCTCAGATTAATTGTTTTGTTGCCTAGCAATGGGTCCATTATATCGGGCCCATAATTCTGCTTTAAACATTAATCTGAATGCACTTAATTACTGGCTTCTTATTTTTAAATCAATCGTACTCGTCTACTTATTATTAAATTCAATATTAATAACTACATTTTAAAATTTTGCTATTTTTCTGGTTTCTATTTAAAAAATAAAAATAAAATAACAAAATAATGATTGCAGAATCTGACGACCCTGTGGAATGCCTTGTCTTTGGCCAAGGTGATGTTGCGTTCGTACCTTATTCAGCACTTCACAAAACTGGTGAGTGACAGAACTATGGTATTCAGGACGAGTAATAAGTTGGTCGAGGTGGACTATCAACGAACTAGTGAATGTTTTGGGTAGATTGGATTCGATAGAAGTTGGCAAGACAGCGTTTGGCACTGCGATTCAGCTTTTGTTGTAGCACCCTCTAGTTGGAATGCCAATCAGCGCTATCTGATTGGATTTAAGTTTGAAGCAAGACTCGGTAAAGCTTGAAGGCACGGGCTTTCCTTGTTCAAGGAGTAGAGCTCTTATATGTTAGCCTCTAGCCTGGGTTTTTGTGCATCCACAAATTTAGCTATATCGTCTTCTGATAGTATCTTAGAAACAGGCTGGCTTGGTTGTCTCTTTACCCTGATGTTCCGCATAGCCGGGCACTAGACATTTATTACCAATACTCAACAGAAAGCCCATTCAGGAGTAGATAGCTATTAGAACTACTGAATACCTAAGAAAAGAAGCCTCTCTTATAATCTCTATAGCAGACAATTCATTCCAACTAGCTCTATATGATCGGCTGGACCCATTTTAATGGGCTTCTATAGGCGCCACAATTTCTTTTGTCTTGGAGCCGTCCGTGTACCCAACTGGGTCAAAACTAGTTACTTAATTAATAATGTTTATTTTATAGCTTAAAGAAAACATATTGCCTAAATAATTTTGTAAACATGTTCTCAGAAGAAACCATCGCATGAAGAATGCGATTATACCTATACGAAGTGAATAATTTTTAACTGATACATTTACTTCTCTAGACGTACATCCTCCCAAAAACAATTCTGGACGCAATTATTGCAAGAAATGGTTTAAAACTTATTGTTATATTCAGATTTTTGCAATTAGTACCTTAAATCGTAATGAAATAAAAGTTATGCATATGTTACTTACAAACGAACGTTTTATGAAATTAATATTTTTATAGATTGATGATGGACATGGATCAGTTCGAAAGGTCTTCACTAAATAAGAAAATAAATTTAAAGATTTTGAAATAATAGAATTTTCTGGAGACTGCCAAAGTTTTTTGGATGTTTTCCAGACTTTTCTTCGTGTTAAAGGAAGTAATAGTTTAACGTAATTTTGTCTGTGCGCACAGCAAAGGACGATGTGGAAGTGCTCTGCAAGGACGGCAGCCGTAAGCCAGTCGACAAAGCGGAAGCTTGCGGACTAGTCACAGTGCCTCCAAGAATGGTGAATCTCTTTGTACTTTGTGTTATTTATTTACGAACATATAACTAAGTGCCTACATCTACATGTATGATGTTTATGGTAATTAAACATGCTGTTAAAATTTCGAGCTTGAGGAAGGAAGTTCTTGAAGGGAAAGTGTAAACGATGTGGAAGAAGGTTACACTGCAAATTATTGGGACCAGTTATCGAGGGTGTTTTTAACTGTGCATAGGTATTAGGTAGAGCTGATCTGAGCGTGGTACATCTGGACGAAGTGAGACACTCCTTGTTGACGGCCGGCAAGACCTTCAGTGAACACCCAGAGTACTTTCTGATGTACGGCGACTTCAAAGGAGAAGCTAATCTACTCTTCTCAGTTAGTATCCAAATTTTTTTATTCTTTCATGTGCTCAAGTAAAATATGATATAAGAAACGATGCTGCTTCAAAAATACTAAATTTCATAAATATTTTTTCAACTATTACAGAATCACGCCAGCGGACTGGTTGCTGTGAAAGATGTAGTGCCAGCATTTGAAGAGTACAAGCTCCTTGTCAAAGATTTGGCTGTTTGCAATGCTTAATTTTTTAAGGCAATTTTTTTTTCTTTGCATAATGTAAAAAAATTAATAAATAAAAAAAAATAAATAAATAAAATAATGATATAAAATATCAACAAAGAGTTTTTATTAAATTTGGTCCTGCTCTCAATATCCAACAAGGTTCAAAATGTGAAATTCAAAGTCCAAATAACGTACAAGCAGTTTCGAGTAGTTTGTGGTTGGTCCCAGCAGTCAAATGATCAAAGCATAGGCAGTGAAAGTGCATGACATGGACTTTACTTGAGTGGCTGCAAGAAAGTGGATAGAGTAGACCTGAAATTAGACTCTAGAAATGGATGCAATTTTATCAACTTCTTCCATGCAGAAGTTCACGCAATTTGGAAGCTGCGTCCTGTTTTGATCTAAGTGGATGAGGATTATGAAAGTCTGAGGACTATCCAACAGGTCTAACTGACAGTTTCGGGCTTTAAGTTGTTCGGTAGGTTGTCAGCAAAGGTGTTTACAATGATATCCCAGTTTGTAGGCAATCTATCTTAACCTTCACAAAGGTAGATTTTCTGGGTCAACAACTAACTGAGTGATGTGTTTCCATTAAACTTTTTCTATTTAAGAAAAAAATATTAAATATTTTAAAGATGCCCAACTTAAGTCAGATCACAAGCGCTTCTTGTTCTTGAGGCTACTAAACACGTCCTGTATCCGTTCAACATCTCTAACCAGGTTAATTTGGAGTGCTGTCCAGCAAACGTTAATCGATTTTGTGAACGGCAAGAATTGGGAGTTTAGGTAGGAGTACTCCCTCTGACATCTGGGGGATTTCTAAGAAGGAATGAGGAAAGGACACATTAAATCTAAAATTACCTGGAACGAACATTTAAAAAAAAAAAAAAAAAAAAAAATATTCAGCTTGAAGAAGTCCAATGTGGCAACATTATACAGGCAGTTCAACCGCAAGATACATAAATATGACTCTTTGGAGGGGATTCTAAGAAAATCCTCTACCGCAAACCCTCCTAAAACAAAGGAAAATATGACAAGGAAGTCTGGTGAGTGGGTTACCTGACTAATTAGTATGGAAAATAAAGTTGTAAAGTTGAGCCCGATTGGTTTGTGAGAAAATCGCGAAAACTTTAAGACAAACTAAGAAAATTCAATTTTCATTCGTTCCATTTTCTTAATTTAATATCAAATTTAAAAGATGTAGAAGTTTCTATTTTCGAGTTATGATGGATACATACTTGCGGTCAGGCTGACCAACTCTTTTTCGAACCTCAAAATGGGACCTCAAAACGGATATTTCCTTAGAAAATCCAAAAATCAGCAAAATTACAATAATTTCCCTAAATTGAAAATTAAAAGACGTCGTTTGGAAAATTTGCCTTACTGTTAGCGAGTTCTCCCATTGATGGCTAGCACAGCCATTCCCCAACGTAATGGACAGTTCAAGGAAATAAAACGGGGAAATCCCAGTAATTTTTAATTAGCATCCCATCAGAATGCATGTCAGTATAGTGACTGTCAAGATTCCCCATTAAATGTTTGATTTACGGCACAAGGAAAACAGGTTTGAATTTCTCGCAGTAGGTAGTTAACCTGCGCAGAAAAGAGACTAGAAATAACTTGCAAAATCTCCAATAAGTCACAGCTCCCACTAGTCTTTCGCTTGATCAATTCAATTTGCTTTAACCTCAAACTAAACTAGTAGATCATTTATGACCGCGCTGGCGTCCTTGTCGAGGCTGGTCAGTTTGCGTACTAGATCTATGACCGCGTTGAGTAAAGCATTTACTACGGCAGAGAACCAACAGAATTCCATTAATTTAGTTGCCGCTGTAGTTTGTATTCATATAAAACTAAATCCAAACGGTTTTCAGTTACAAAACTATGGACTTATTTTGATATGGAATCACAGAAAGAAAATTTAAGGGCATATTCTTAAAATAATATGGAACAATACTTAGACGTATCAAAGAAGTCTCGATATATTTCTTTCAATTCAATACTGGTATCGGTACATCTAGTTGAACTATTCATCATCTTCAACAATAAGGGATAGACCTTATGGCTAGTACTAGCTCTGAAAACGACACCATGATGATAAAATGAGTAAATTTACTTTTCACTGCAACATTTTTTGAGAAAGAAGGACCCAAAAAATAGAAGAAGAATGATATTTAAAATTGTGATATCCATCTTTGTCGAAGCCATCCTATGTTTATTCTGACTAACAGGTTCGAACCATGGCAGAACATCTTCGAGGGTGGTCTTTGAGCTGAACAGCTGAACTGGATCGATATGAACTTACCAAATTGAAGCTTGATTTCCCTCGTAGAGTTTCGCCACAGAACTCGCTCGCTTCCACACCAAGACCTTACAGATTAGTCATTAGATCGGCTCGAAAAAATTGAAATATGATTAATAAATACCAAATTTTGAAATGGCCTAGCACCTTTAATTTTGAAGATGTCGAATTGCGGTTTCCGGTTTCTTTCATAACTTTTTATACTCTTTAGAACTGTGTACGAGTATATGAAAATGGGGGTCAACTGCGAACCCTCACTTTTGGTCGCGCGTCAGCCGCGTATGCGGGCAGGAATCTAAAATCAAGTCATATATTCTGAAACTAGAGGTGACGGGCAACAAATTTTTCTTCTACCATTTTTCGCTCAGATTAACTGGTTAAGCATGAAATGCATTTGAGCCGTCTTAAAATGAACACCCTGTATATACCTGTTCTCCAGTTCTGACTCTTAGTTTCTGTAACTCAATCAACCCGCATAGACACGTAAGTTTTCAATAATTATAAGGAATTTATTGTATTTTATTTTTTATTTCATTTTATTTTTATATTACTGTTTTTTTCACTGATTTTCTGTATTACTGAATTGTTTGTAATATCCAGGCCCTGAAGAGGACAATATATTTGTCGAAACGTTGGCAAAGAGACGAGTTTGTTTTTTATTTGACCAATTCCTCGCTAACCTAGAATTCTAAGTTTAACAGTTTACGGTCACGAAACATATACATACACTGGGCCAAAAAAGTCTGTGAACACTAACCTAAATTTTATTACTTTTATTATTATCTTATTAGAAACTTCTTTTATTTTCAAATGAAATATACTATTCGATAGAGAGAAACCAGAATTTTTCATTTTATATTCAATCTTTTATTTTTGTTCAACAGGAATATCACAATTAAATGTTTAACAAAACAACACCCCAAACGAATGCAAAAAAAGTCTGTGAACACTTTGCAGAAATAAATCATTCTTACACATTGTACGTGAATTATAAATTTTAAAAACTTGTAGGACCTCCTATGTTCCTAATCACTTCCAACAAGCGAGCTTTCATCGATCCTAATAATTTTGTGGTCGTCAATGTTGGAATTTTATCCCACTCTTCTAAAATAGCGTTTTTTAATTGTTCACGGTTTCTTATTCCTCGTTTATTTATTTCGCGGCTGATTTCATCCCACAAATGTTCTATTGGGTTAAGGTCTGGCAATTGTGGAGGGGTGTTTAGGCGCCAGAGTGTATTATTTAAAAGCCATTCCCGAGTTTTTAGTGCGGTATGTTTCGGGTCATTGTCTTGTTGGAAGACAAACGTTCCCTCCAACCCTAATTTTTTTGAATTTTCTTTTAAATTGCGTCTTAATATATCCACATACACATATTGGTCCATCATACCATTAATTAGATCTAACTTGCCCACTCCTTTAGCACTCATGCACCCCACACCAGAATGTTGCCTCCCCCATGCTTAAAAGTAGGCTTCATATTTTTCATTTTCATAGCTTCATTTCTTTTTTGCCACACTTTTTGTCGTCAATCAGACCCACATACATTGAATTTCGACTCATCTGAAAAGATTACGGTTTCCCAGAAACTAGAAAGCTTAGAAACATATTCTTTCGCGAAATCCAATCGGCGGTTACTATTTATTTTATTGATTAAAGGTTTTTTCCTCGGGACTCGACCGCAATAATCGTATTCATGTAATTTATTTCTAATTGTCTGTGGTGTTACGCTTACACATAACCACTTGATAATTCTTGACTGATTTTTTGAGCGCTTGTCCTGGGTTCTTCTCGAACAGACTTCAGAATTTGCAGTTTATGAAAGGAATTAAGTTTTGGTGGCCGTCCACTGCGTGGCCTACTAATCACATTTCCGTACTTTTTAATTATATTATGCACCGTTGAAGGGTTTTTTTGAACTATCTTCCCTATTTCTCGAATACTTTTTCTTTCATTTCGCAACGTCACAATAAGTTCTCGAATTGGTCTGGGAACTTCCATATTAGTGGTTAAATATGTACTAATTAGATTATTTATTCACAAAACTGACTGTTGTGGTTTCTACAATACAATAGAGAACTTTGAAACTTTATTCAATCGTTTTTCTGTTTGTTATCTTAATGTTTTTACATATTTATACAGCTGTTCACAGACTTTTTTTGCATTCGTTTGGGGTGTTGTTTTGTTAAACATTTAATTGTGATATTCCTGCTGAACAAAAATAAAAGATTGAATATAAAATGAAAAACTCTGGTTTCTGTCTATCGAATAGTATATTTCATTTGAAAATAAAAGAAGTTTCTAATAAGATAATAATAAAAGTAATAAAATTTAGGTTAGTGTTCACAGACTTTTTTGGCCCAGTGTATATTCATTAAGTTCTCTTATAAAGCGCTTAGAGAAACTCGTGTATTTTATTTATATATTTAGGAATTATTTGCAGCATTAGTAGTAATAGCAAAATTATATAGGAATTACTTATTAGCATAGTTAGTCGAAGTAACAATGTTATGAGGAAAATTGAGCCAACGTCTATTTAATGTACTATCTTTAATGACTATAATCTTTATGACTTTGGTTAAACTTAATTTATAAACAAGTACTTAAAAAATAAAACTAGCAACGTGAATATCAATTACACAATAATGGTCGAGTTTTCCGCATTGCGCAAGTTAGAAGATTAAGGTAGATACTGTCACATGATTCTTTAACACAGACTTACCTTACCACTGTCAAGGTTATGCTTTCACTATTTAAACCTCCCTTAGATCTCGGCAAGAGTTTAGTCTTTTGTGGTATGCCATCACTTCCATCATAGACTCCAAAAAGATTTTACTTTTACTAAGTTCAGCTTAATACAGCAGAAACTGAAATAGTTTGTACGCTTGAAAATTGGAAATAAGGTCTCTTTAAACGTTCAAAACTATATTTTAGTTTGAAATCAAACATACATCAAGTAAGTCTAAAATTCACTTTCTTATATTTCCTGCTGTAACAGGGAGCAATTCCTAATTAAAAGATAAAACCCAATTTAATTACATAACTCTTAATTGTTTACAAAGGAAATCGTTCCATCCATTTTCGAAAATTTTGATAAGGAATATTTATTAAAGTGTCACTTGCTGTCAACAGATATTTTTAAAATTTTGAATTACGATAACATATTTAATTCTTATTAATATTGAACATGTGATGTCACTGATGGTGCATTATAATGAAATGACCACTTTAGAAGAACACCTTTCTACTCTTTTCCAATTATGTCAATAAGCATAAGCTCGGACTTATGGTAGCACCTAAAGCAAATATCAATTGTGAAAACACCAAGACTTTCGTTTTGTGTAATGCTGACTAAATTCATTTACAGATTCGCAGAGCGACTCAGACAAGCGTCTCTTTGATTTCCTGCGATTTTTGAGTTGTTGAAATATTTAGTTCAAATACGCAAATTGAAATTTTTATCTGATCACAATATTTCCCCTTACCATGTAAATTACGACTAGGTACTTCCTACCCCTGGAATTACGTTGCAGGAACTCTAAAATAACGAAGATGCGTTTGGTAGGATACTTGGATGGTCAGAATGGGCCATGATCATTCTTATTCAGCAGGTGTGATCAGGTTTCTCTGATACAGCATGCAGCTGATGGGATTACTGAAGCTGCAACACTTCATTGCCAGCTATTTTCCCGAACAATTGGATCCATCGCTTAAGCCAAGGGACTCGGCTGAATGTCTATCCTGCAGGGACATCAAGTTTGACTTCATCATCGTGGGCGCCGGATCTGCAGGTATCAATTATTACTCTTTCCCGGCCTCACATTACACCATGCTAGTTCGTACGAATTCTGTCACATACAAAACGGACATACTGTCTCTGGCTTTGTTGTTTTGTTTTGTATTTACGGCTCGTCAACATCTGAAGTTATTAGCGTCCGGAGCTTTATTCAGTGCACTGCCTACCTCCGAACAATGTTCTCTCAAAGACAGTCTCTGTCCAACACCAGACTGTGGCCTTTTAGAAGCTTCTAGGAAGAGAAAATCTAGGAGACAGCAGGTGGATTCGAACCCGAGATCTCAACGTTGGAACGTCGCTAACCACTCAGCTAATACCTTCCATCTCTAGTTACCTAATATTTAGTAATCGATTTTAAATGTGCTAAACTGTTCAATGACAAAGTACTCTATTGCTACACACCCCTAAGATTGAGATGCGGACTTTCCAATAAAATATAAAATATATTGTTAGGCACATTAAACTACAATTATCTGCATCCTAACTTATATTACATTTCTTCTTTCTTATGTCACGTTGTCTCTTTTATTACTAATTTTATGGACTAATGAGGCATCTATGTAGATAATATTTTTAATTTTGTGGCTAGTTTGTGCTAAAAAAGGTTTTCCTGATAAAATCTGTCCCTTTGCGATTGCCTCCATTGACAGTTAGAAAACAAGTTCCCTATTGGCAATAATAGTTCGAGGGCAAAGGTCACCATTGGCAAACTTTTCGATGACAGGCATGTTTTGCCGTTTGGACTTGATAACCTCCTAATAACCTCCTCCACCTATAAAAAAAAAATCCCTTTGCTGTTTTATTGACCCCTCTTAGCTACGGTATGAGCAAAAATCATTTCACCTATCTAACCTCTTCACTACAACATAATGATGTTCATTTGTTGCAGGTTGTGTACTGGCAAACCGACTCTCAGCAAACCGAGCCTGGAATGTACTGTTGCTGGAGGCAGGTGGTGACGAAGATTACCTGACCGATCTGCCGGGATTAGTACCCTATTCGGCCCTCACCAATCATGTATGGAGTAGAAACTCCGTCAGACAGAAACACGGATGTCAGAGTAATGGACACATAATACTCATTCTGTAGTTAAATCTTTAAATCTAGAATTACTTTTACAAAAAACTGCGAGGGTAAATTGCGTAAAGCAATAGAAGTTTCAAAATTACGGGTTATTTAAGGTCCTTTCTTAAAAAGTAGTATTTTTCAATACTAATATTGCGATTTTTCATTTATTCTGATAACATACATTCCAGTTAAAATGTTTGGGAAAAGTTTGAAAATATCGTCAGTGCCGTTTTCAATTAAATCTCAAAAAACTAAATAATCGATTCAGCAAAGTGAGGCTTCCGCTTGAGTGATTTTTCAACCACGATATTTGAGCCTATTTCCGTTAATATTACATAAATGATATATATTTCTTTAATATGTATTAAATTAAAAAGCATTTTATAAGGAGACCCCCTTCTCTTGGAGTAAACCTGTAAAGTGTAAACTCCCTAGTGGTTATACAATGTAGATATCGTATTTATTTATAGATGTACGAGTAGGTATTGTAAATATTCAGGACAGAAGACACACCAACCTTTAATGTTAAAAATGTAAAACAAATTATAATTGTTACCTATAAGCCCTAAAAATGACCTAGACCCAACTAGGTCGAAAGTTTGGCAAAAAATTAAATAATGCATTTTTTTTTTAACGAATTGATTTTTTTTTCGCTCGATAAAGTTGTCATTCTCTAACTATTTTAATTTTCCTTTTCAATTACATTTCCCTGCAAGCTACCGGATTTCACCTCCTCTTCCGTAAACAATGAGCCTTGGGCCGGACTAAGGTCTGGGCTATAAGCAGGGTTCGGGAAAAGGTATTAACTTAATAAGGCGATCTGTCATGAAGGGTCTAGTTTTGGGTTATCATGCCGCAGAAGAACTTTTTTTACTGATGATTGAAGATGGGTACATTCCGGACAGAACAACGTAGATTCTATCAATAGTACTGATTAGACTTCAGGTGTGAAAGCTCGCTGGTGGGGAACCAACCGGAAATTGGTGTTAAACTACGTAAAACAACGTAGTTTAATACCAATTTTTTTTTTATTTGCCCATTGTTTCCGTTAAACAGAATCACTCGTCAATTAACCAGGGAACAGATATTCTTACTTACTTTATATAATTATCTCAAATTTTCAGAATATTTTCGATAGATGATAATGTTGTAACTGTGTTCCAGTTATGGGAGGTTACTGCCCGTACCTGAGTGGTAAGGTAATGGGTGGTTCGAGCACGATAAACGGCATGATCTATGTTCGAGGAAACCCTCAAGATTATGACGAATGGAAAGCGCTGGGAAATCCAGGATGGGGATACAAGGATGTTTTGCCATATTTTAAAAAACTAGAAAATATGACAGCAGCGAATCTAGCAAACTCAGCTTATCATTCTACCAGCGGCCCACTGACTATAGATTACAGCAACCACCATCTACCATTCTACGATGATTTCATGAAGGCGGCTAAATCTAATGGTCTGAAAGAGGTAGACTACAATGGAGCTAGGCAGATGGGAGTGGCTCGTTCGCAGTCTAATGTTAAAGGACCGGTCAGGGGCAGTCTATCCAAAGCCTACATAGATCCTATTAGAAAGAGAAAAAATCTGTTCATCTTCAAGAACACTGAGGTGACCAAAATTCTGTTCAGTGATGACGGAAGAGCAGTCGGCGTCAGCTGTATCACCAAAGGCTCCAGTTACGATGTCTATGCGAAAAAAGAGGTGATTCTGTCGGCCGGTGCTGTGAATTCTGCCAAACTATTGATGATTTCCGGCATTGGTCCCAGAAAGCACCTCCAGAACTTGCACATTCCAGTGCTGGCCGATCTTCCTGTAGGAAAACGTCTAGAAGATCATATTCACGTATTCATATTTTTCACGATAGATCAGAACGTGATCAAACGAAAACTGTATAGCAATGAAAGTATGTTGATGTATGCGAAATACAGAACCGGTCCACTAGCTACGCTGCCTTATGGAGCGATAACCTTCTTGAACCATGCCAACAGAACCAGCTTAGTACCTTCCGTACAGATGTTATTCGGTCTGACCACTCTACCAATCTTAGATAACGAATTAACTCTAGCCTTTAGCATGATTTCAGTATCAGATCCTTTGACTTTTGGTTTTGTAAAATTGAAGACTTCTTCTTATTCTGACGATCCACTGATAGATCCTAAAATGCTTGAAGATCCAGAAGATAGGGCTAAATTACGCTGGGCCATCAGGAAGGCAATAAAGCTGTTGGACGCGCCCATTATGGCCAAATACTCACCAAGATGGTTTACCGCTATTACACCACAATGTTTTGCGCATCGATTCATGTCCGATGCTTTTCTTGACTGTTATATTAGTTTAATAAGTCTAGCCACTTATCATCCGGTAAGTACGGCCAAAATGGGACAGGCGTCTGACAAAAGCACGGTCGTGGATCCAACACTCAAGGTGCATGGCATATCAAATCTGCGAGTGGTGGACGCGAGTGTTATGCCGAGAATTCCCCGCGGTAACATCAACGCCGCCACTATCATGGTAGCCGAGAAGGCTGCCGATCTAATTATTGGTGATTATCGATAAACACATTTTATCATTTAGGTAATAAAATGGTAAATTTCTCATCAGCCAAGCGATTTCAGCTTGGTGTTTATATGACCCACATTTCTGAAGAAATGAGTGACGCATTTAGTCACTATGTCACCCTTCTGGAATTTTAAGGAAAAGGCTCTCTTTTTTATTACGATTTCCAGCAAAAGACTGGAGAGATTTCCCTCGTTCTCTAGTCAGAAGGGAAGAAGCCCTTTATCCTATTATCTCCCACTGAG
The DNA here is from genome assembly GCF_049639745.1 of Rhodnius prolixus. NCBI lineage: Eukaryota > Metazoa > Arthropoda > Insecta > Hemiptera > Reduviidae > Rhodnius > Rhodnius prolixus. The sequence continues at coordinate 42,335,445 of NW_027411634.1, forward strand.
AGAAGGTAAATACTCATTTACTTAATTTTCTTCAATTTTGTAAAGTATTTTATTCACTTTAGATATTCATTTCTTACTAATATTCAAAGCAATTACTTAAGAGTAAAGTTTAGTAAAAACTCTTTAACAGAAACTTACTGTTTAATAAAGTTAAGTATAAAGGGTTGATTAAACGACAAATGGTACACAAATCAGCAAATACCCAACATTTCACTCATACTTCAGCTTGTAATTTCAGCCAATTAGAAACGTTCGTAAAAGCTTATCTAAATTGTGTAACGAGTAATTTTACTGTATTAACTATTCATTAATACTGTTCAAAATTTATTAGATGTCATAGACCCTTAGAAAGAAAAAACAAGATGGAAGTACATGTTTTTTTTTTTAATAAAATAGTAATTCTTGAAAGACTTGTGTCATCTACACAAATGAAGGAACTTATTTAAAGGGTAAATCAATTGATCAACTGAAAATTAATATTTAATTTATTCATCAATCACATTTATCTTAACATTGTTTCTTAACTCGTCCCAATTACCAAAACAGATACGATATCTTTTTCATATCAAATGGAAGGAAGGTTACAGTAAGTAAGGTAACAGTAAGGTTACATAAAACTAAAAAAGATATTTTGATAAGAAACTACTTATTATTTAATAAGGAAAACATATATGAATGTTTTAATAATTTATTTTCCTTGAAAGTAATAAATAAGAACAAAAATTACCCGTATTATAGGGAAATTATTTCTCTAAGTTAATTCAACATTTCTTTTAATGTTGATTTATGTAGATAGAAATATATGTAAGACAGGTGCTGGGATTATAGCTTTCGTTGTAAATGAAAATTTAACATCTACTTTAATGGCATCTGCTTAAATTTTCTTTCTTTCACTCGTGTTTGGCGAGAAGTGAAAATTAAAATGAAAAATGTCCTACTGATCTTTCTTCAAGAAATCTTCACAGGAGTTCACACTCTTCTCGTAGCAGTTTCTAGAAAGGTGTTTACTCATCATGGTCAACCCAAGCACGATAACCATATGCTTCGCTAGTGCTTACAATGTAATAATAAATTAGCTACATCCTGGTGCAGTTAGTGAAAATTACTCTAATTAGCGGAAACTTTCCAAGAAGTTTTCCAATAACCAAATGTACGAAGAATATCACATCACTTTATTTCAATCTATAACGAGTTTTTTCAACGATCCATGGACGCCAAAATATGGATTCTTTGGCATGTCAATATTCAGTCGTTTAGATTCATCATTCTTCTGGGACAGCTCGTCCAGATACCATTGCCTCCGCGACTGATCATATTGGTTCCACTTATCTGTAACATAAGTGTACGAATCAAATTTTATTGTGAAAGAAATCACAAAACTTTCTGTTACAGCAAACTTAAACAGGAATATGACAGGAGGTATCTATTAACCAGACTTCACAGTTGGCACGCCTGGTTGGATCTCTTATTGGGTTTAAGGAAGTGTAATGGAGCGGCTTAAGCGAAACATTCAGTGAGTGTTACAGATACTATTTCTGTCCCTCAGTCAAGACTGCCGTTAGCGTTCAGCTCTTCAGTTCTCACCTTAGATTTTTGAGAAGGTCGCAGTGCATTTTCTTTCCAAAAGTGGCTTACCAGAAAACTCGTTTGTGAAATTGAAATTCGGGTTTCGACAAGATTAGAATCAGAATCATCTGCAGAAACCGGCCAGTGTGGAAAATCCTGGAGTCTTTCCATTTGAGATTTATTCAGACTGCTGAAACCGCTGCCTCGTGGCCATTTTCCCAACAATTTTTATTTCAAACTTTGTGTGAGATAAGTTAGCTACAGAATTGTAGATTCTGTAGTTACAATCAAAGCATTCTTACCGCTAAACTGTTTGAGCGATGGGTTGGTGCTGAGGCCGCCGTAGTCACAGGGAAGCAAGTCTGCACTAAAGTAGTTTCTAAGGTCTTCGTGACCGCCGGATGTGACGTAAAACTGGAAAAAGAAGAGAAATTTATAAAAACAACATAGATGTCGAGTTGAGAATGAATAGTTAATTATTGAATCTGTAATAATAATAATAATAGGGAAGGGATTACCTATGCGGTTAGCGTATTGGATTACCATCCGGGCAGAGGTCCCGGGTTCGAACCCAGCTGCTGACCCTTAGATTTTCTCTTCCTAGGAGCTTCTTACAGCTCACTGTCCGGTGATGGACAGTGCTGCCTGTAACAAGAAAACCCTGTCCGGAGGCCGGCAGTGCACTGAAAAAAGCTCCGGGCGTCTATAACCTTAGATGATGACGCGCCTTAAATCATTAAAAATAATAATAACAAGTAATAATTTTATTCAAGAAAAACAGTACCTACAAAAAACAAAAACATTTCTTGCTATCAAATCCGTCAGCAGAGTTGCAAAAAAGATATATGTAGTTATTATTTCCTCTCAAATTCAGGCGATGCCCAAACGCTAGGAGAGAATTGGCATGTGGACGAGGGATTACTGTCAAATCTCATGAGAGCAAAAACAAAAATAAATAAATATTCGTTGTATGTCTCACAGTGAACACCTGGCAAAAGATACCCCAAAACGTTTACTTTCGGCGAAAACCCAATCTCTTTAAGCTAACCGGAACCTAGCTCCAGAAATAAAGATCCTAATTTCACTTGGTGAACACCTCTACAAACAGGGAAATGAAGGAAGAAAGTTAGGAACGGAAAGAGCAGCTGCAACCTCCTGCTTTGAGGCCAGTAAAAGAGGAAGTGGTGTTTCCCATCAATTCTTTCCAACTTCCGTAAAGAAATGTGGCCTCAAAGAGCGTGTTGAGTAATATACGAGTAAGCTCTCCATACTTACTCTCTGCTGCAGCTTTGTAGACAAGAACGGCTTGATCAAGTGGTTCACTGCTGCTTCCACGTAAGTTGGAGTGTTTATAAAGGCAATCTTCAAGATTCGCAATGGCGCAACTTCCTGAAAGCAAAATAAACAATCAATTAATTGAATAGATTTTATTGCTTTAAAATCATAAATAATAACTTACATCATATCAAAAGAGATACAAAAACAACAGAAATGAGAAAATAACCAAAAAATTAAAATAAAAAAAACTCTTGTTACAGTTAAACAAAATAACTACAAAAAAAACAAAATTTCTGTTAAAACATTCAAAGAGAAAAGGAAAAATATTTAATTCTAAAATCTGTTTCAAGTTAAAAAGAAAGATTCTAATAAATTTTAAAGTCGCTTTATTCACCTGGAGATTTGATTCCTCATTTGAACTACGTTATTTGTGGCGAACTTTCAAGTTAACTCGCCCATACATTTTCATAAGAATTTTTATGTCACTGAGAATTCCTATAAAATAAACTAATCTTCTTCTTTTTTGTATTATCTTTAAAATCATTATTTTAAACACTCCAACAAATTTAAATGGCAGAGATAAAGTTTTTATTCAGATTAATAAAATACTAATTTAATTGATAAATCGATAATTGTCAAGAATAGCGCCCGGAGGTGTGGCTTAATTCGAAGTGATTCTGATTCGCTGTTACCATATAACACGCCAAATTCAAATGTAAATATAAAAAGATTTCTTTATTTTATATTTACATTTACATCTGGCGGGTTATATGGTAACAGCGAATCAGAATCACTTCGAATTATTAATTCAAGATTGATAATTTTATATAAAATGTTTTTAAATTTTAAAAGTAACACACAGGACTGGCGGAAACTGACAGTACATTGAAAAGGAAGCACTGTGCAGTAAGTGTACTGCGCATGCGCGCTAAACATAAATAGGTAAGAAATTCAAAAAAAGTATCTACAGCACATTAGCGGCAAGTTGAGAAATTTTTGAACATTGGCGGGAAATAGTTTAAAAAGTCAACGGTAAGTGTGCTGTACTGCGCATTAGTGATGGGCAGAACGAGTCCGTCTTTGGACTCGTTGGATTTGAATCAGTTCCAGGGTTGGAATCGATTCCAACAACTCGTTCACCGATTCCGGTCTCTGTACTTACCCTATGCATTAGTAAAAATGTCACGCAATTTATTAAAAAATATCATTAAATGTTAGCTTTCCCAGTTAATAACAAAACTATATTTCTTTAACACACATTGAGTACTATCCCTAATTTCCAATTGCACTGATAAATATAAAATTAACAACGTAACACAAAAATTAACATAAAAATAGACTAGTCAATTATAAAAATTAAAGCAATGCTGTTTAGTCATTATCTAGCTTGACCACTGGAAGACTGGAGTTAACGTGCTTCAAGAGGATCCAAGGTAGAGAAACGGAAATGGGTAGGAAATTATTCCCATAAAAAAAATTCTAACCCTTCAAGCAAAATGATAATTACTCATAAATAAAGAAATATTTATTTACTAGGACTTGTATATCAAGCTTTAAAAATATTATCTTACGAAAAGAAAAAGCTGTGTGCTTAATCTTTAACATAGCGCTGGACACTCTTATTCTTATCTTCATTGGGTAAGTTTAACCGTGTACATAACCGTGAGACAGTCAAAGTAACACTGAGCCAAAATTTAGTATTACCTAATTGGTTTACTTACTGCAGTATCCCTCCCACTCTATCACCAATTTCACAAACATTCATCGATTGGAAATAATTTTTAGTTAAATATTCGTTTTATTTGAATACAAAAAACATTATAACGCTTTCTTAAGATGATTTTAATTTTTAAAATTTGTTTTTGTCCATTACTCTTATATAATACGAAGAATTTCAAATAAAATATAATATACAAACACAATGATCTAGTATGCAGGTGGAGTCAGTCCTCGTTACCATAGCAATGGAACCGTTAAACAACTCCGGTTCCAGCTCCAGCAATTTCTATTGGCTAGATTCAGTGAACGAAAAAATGGAACGAGTCCGGTTTCAAAAGGATTTAAATCACTCCGGATTCGACTCCACCAACTCCAGTGGATTTAACCAATGAAAATGCTAGAGCTGGGCCGGAGTCGTTTAACGGTTCCGTTGTCATGGAAACTACGACTGACTCCACCTGCACACTAGATCATTCTGTGTTTGTATATTATATTTTATTTGAAATTCTTCGTATTTTATAAGAGTAATGGACAAAAACAAATTTTAAAAATTCAAATCATCTTAAGAAAGCGTTATAATGTTTTTTGTATTCCAATGAAACGAATATTTAACTAAAAAATATTTTCAATCGATGAATGTTTGTGAAATAGGTGATAGAGTGGGAGGGATACTACACTAAGTAAACCAGTTAGGTAATACTAAATTTTGGCCCAGTTTTACTTTGACCGTCTAGCTGACATGTACACGTTCAAGCTTACGCCAATGAAGATGAGAGTAAGAGTGTCCAGCGCTAAGTTTAAGATTAAGCACACAGCTTTTTCTTTTTGTAAAACAATAAGATAATATTTTAAAAGCTTGATATTCAATTCTTAGTTAATAAATATTATGAGTAATTATAATTTTGAAGGGTTAGAATTTTTATGGAATAATTTCCTACCCATTTCCGTTTCTCTACCTTGAATACTCTTGAAGTAAGTTAACTCCAGTCTTCTAGTGGTCAAGCTAGATAATGACAAAACTGCATTGCTTTAATTTATATTTGACTAGCCTATTTTTGTGTTAATATTTGTATTACGTTGTTAATTTTATATTTATCAGAGCAATTGGAAATTAGGGATAGTACTCAATGTGTGTTAAAGAAATATAGTTTTGTTATTAACTGGGAAAGCTAACATTTAATGATATAATAATATAATAAATTGCGTGACATTTGTTCTTATGTTTAATCGTTCCAAACCTTCTGCTGCCTCATTTTCATTTTTATTTGCCTAAATTTTTTGGGGCGGGGCGGAATCACTTTTTTTAAAAATAGGGATTTGAATCAACTCGTTCCACCATCGGACTCGTTCCAATGGAACGAGTCCGCTCAAATAGCCCATCACTACTGCGCATTAGTGATGGGCAGAACGAGTCCGCGTTTGGAGTCGTTGGATTTGAATCAGTTCCAGGGTTGGAATCGATTCCAACAACTCGTTCACTGATTCCAGTCTGTACTTACCCTATGCATTAGTACAAATGTCACGCATTGTAATTAAATAAATAATTAAAAGTTAGCTTTTCCAGTTAATAACAAAACTATATTTCTTTAACACACATTAAGTAGTTCCCTAATTCCCAATTGATCTGATAAATATAAAATTAACAACGTAACCAAATATTAACAAAAATAGGCTAGTCAAATATAAAAATTAAAGCAACTGCAGTTTTGTCGTTATCTAGCTTGACCACCGGAGTTAACTTGATTCAAGAAGAAAAACGCAAATGGGTAGGAAATTATTCCCATAAAAAAAAATTATAACCCTTCAAACAAAATGATAATTACTCATAAAGAAAGAAATATTTATTTACTATGAATTAATATCAAGCTTTTAAAATATCTTATTATTTTACAAAAAGAAAAAGCTGTGTGCCAAATCTTTAACTTAGCGGCTGGACGCTCTTTCTCTTATCTTCATTGGCGAAAGTTAAATCGTGTACATGTCATGACGACGATCAAAGTAATACTGAGCTAATAAATAGTATTACCTAACTGCTTTACTTACTGCTGTATCCCTCCCACTCTATCATCTATTTCACAAACATTCGTCGATTGGAAGTAGGTTTTAGTTAAATATTTGTTTCATTTGAAAACAAAAAACATTATAACGCTTTCTCAAGATGTTTTTAAGTTTTAAAAATTTGTTTTTGTCCATTACTCTTGTAAAATACGAAGAATTTTAAATAAAATATAATATACAAACACAAATGATCTAGAATGCAGGTGGAGTCAGTCGTCGTTGTCATGGTGATGGAACCGTTTAACGACTCCGGTTCCAGCTCCAGCATTTTCTATTGGCTAGATTCAGTGAACGAAAAAATGGAACGAGTCCGGTTTCAAAAGGATTTAAATCACTCCGGATTTGACTCCACCAATTCCAGTGGATTTAACCAATGAAATTGCTGGTGTTGGGCCGGAGTCGTTAAACGGTTCCATCACCATGACAACGACGACTGACTCCACCTGCACTCTAGATCATTCTGTGTTTGTATATTATATTTTATTCGAAATTCTTCGTATATTATAAGAGTAATGGACAAAAACAAATTTTTAAAAATTAAAAACATCTTGAGAAAGCGTTATAATGTTTTTTGTTTTCAAATGAAACGAATATTAAACTACAACCCATTTCCAATCGACGAATGTTTGTGAAGTAGGTGATAGAGTGGGAGGGATACAGCAGTAAGTAAACCAGTTAGGTAATACTATTTTTTAGCTCAGTATTACTTTGATCGTCGTAATAACATGTACACGATTTAACTTTCGCCAATGAAGATAAGAGAAAGAGCGTCCAGCCGCTAAGTTAAAGATTAAGCACACAGCATTTTCTATATGTAAAATAAAATATTAAATAATAAGTAAAGTAACTACAGCATTGCTTTTTAATTAATGAGATGGGTGTGCCTGGTGTTTCTTTGCAAGGTTCGCTATATTGGGTACGAAATTATTTTTCCTTCGACTCCCTGTCTTAGATCGACCCCTACTTTTGTTTAGAAATTAACAAAATAATAAAATGAATATTATTTTAGAATCGATATTCTAAAAAAACCTTGGAACTTATTTTATTCTTCAAGCATCAGTATTTAAGCTCGCCAGATTTTGTATTTTGGTGTGGATTCCTCGTACAAGTTGGAATGTGTCAGTGAACTTCTACATAGTAGCCTTAAGTGAGTTTTATTTTAGTGTAAAAGACTACAGTATTAATTATTTTCATTTTAATTTGCCTCAATTTTTTGGGGCGGGGCGGAATCACTTTTTTTTAAAATAGGGATTTGAATCAACTCGTTCCACCATCGGACTCGTTCCACTGGAACGAGTCCGCTCTAATAGCCCATCACTACTGCGCATGCACCAACAATAAACAGGCCACACCTCCGGGCGCTATTCTTGACAGTCGATAAATCTTATAAATGAGTGTAATATAAATTTGAAAATTGAAATAGGAACAAATTGAAGAATTGCTGAAAGTAGTGGCTATAGAGATTCCACTTTGAATTGGTAATTATTGAGTAACTACACTGAGACAAGAAAGAGGTTCGAGATTACGTAATTTATAACCTAACTTCTATATAACAGCCAAGTTTGCCATATTTTTGTTTATTTTTTGTATGTTTCGAAACTTCTTACTTGAAACTAAGGGCCAAGGCCATTAATGTGGAATAGATGCAAAGTCAAGCCCGTACTGTCTCTTTACCATACCGTCGGACGAGGCGAGTCCGGCTAAATAGTCAGCTGTACACGCCAAACTAGTGCATATTAGACAGCTGGTAATTCCTTGGCTTAGAAGATAAAGTAGTTAAGTGAAAAACTGCTAAAACTATAGTGCGCGGTAAGCAGACTCACTACACCTTTATATCTCAGTTAAGGATACGTTCAACTAGAAAGTAACTACAATACTAAGTAAAATTTAAGCTACCACTTGCTTCCAGCAAAAATATTAAATCCCTCAGTAAGGATGGTCTCATTTTGAGAGTAAAGATGGGCGATAAACCTTTACAGTTGAACATCATGTAATTCTGTGTGGTGAACTGTCCCAGTCTTAAATACACTTCCGTTCTGTTCACAAGAATCCTGCACAAATTTAGAAAATCAAAGTTTGCTGGATTGTTGTCTGTGATAGTGCTCAAGAACAGACGATTCCCAGACGGGTTGGCTTGCGGCATTACGGCCATCTCACTGAAAACAAGAAAAACCATGAAATCAGCCTTCTACATTATGAAGAACATTCATTAAGGTATTTTGTGAGTTTCTTTTAAGTTAAGGAAATAGCAATTAGGCCTACCGAAATCTCTTTCGGTATTTCTGAACAATCTGCTAACTGATGCATAGCATCCAAAGCCTTCAGAGGCTGAGTTGCAAAGAAGATCGCAGTGCTTCGGTTGATTTTGTCATTAAGCAGATTTCATCCTAGGAAACTGTCCCGTCTCCATGTCAGCTGAAATCGTGCAACCATTGATGTAAGGCTACGAATCCATTTTGATGAGATAAACGACTGAAATAGTCACTATGAATGGAGATTAAGACGGATCTCAAGCCCCTCCTTTGCAGACCTTATTCGACATTCTGTGACCAGGTGCGTATAGGTTACCATCGCCTCAAGGTCGACGTCATTTACCTTGTAAAAACTTACCAAACTTGGCTGGTGGCTGCTTTGTATCTTGTCTATTTAGCGGAAGTTGGCCTTTTCAACTAATGAGTAGTGAATAGAGCAGTAGTATTCAAGTCTTCAGTAGAAATTCTATTCTTATCTCCCTTCTCTATTTAATGTCTCTATCATTCTGAAGGTTATGTTACCGATAGTAATATCTTAATGTAAGAACTGTGTTAATCATATCAGTTCATATTGAGGACTACTCCTGAACTCTTAGTTATTATATTTCATAATTACTTACTTTCTTCCAACTTACTGTTTTTTAATATTATTGTTAATAATTTTTTTAAATGGTCTTGAAAGAAAGATGTGCTGAGTGAAAAACTATAATATACCATTGCTCCAGAGTTGATAAATATTCAGGTGCCATTGGATCTCTATCGTCATATAATTCGCTGGTACTTCTTATCGTGTAATAGTTGTCTATCTTTTTCTTGACTGTCTCCAAACTGCCCTTACATCCAGTTAGATAGATCTCGAAGAAGCGGTCATCTTCTATGAATCAAAATCAAGGCACATTATATTCCAATTTGTACAATTTAGTTAGTCCACCGCGAGAAGTTGATCATCCATGTTTTTAGTAAAAAATAAAACTATCTAAATCCATGGAATATCTTACCTTGTAGTCTGGACGGAGGCAGATGGTGTTGTTGGAGTAGCCATTCCTTGATGTGCTGCACGTCAGCTGACAGCTGGGCCGCAGTATATCCAAGATCTTCCAGAATGCTAGCTTTCTGTTCAAAGCTCAGGGCTGCCAATAACATTTTCACCAACTGTAGTAGACTAATCATTAGTTCAAGTTGACTCTAGTCCAACTAGTCAAGATGACCCTTGACCCCAGACCAGTTCCGATATTCAACTGTATTTCCAAATGGGAAACAGTCCTGATTTTATTCAGGTGAGTTTGGACAGTCAAATGAAGCTCTCCTGCTTAATTGGTGTACATAGATATAATGAGGTGGTAAACAGTCTGAACCGGGAGGATTCCCGGGCACCCGCAAGACCGCACTAATTGACGTAATGACTCAGCTGCAGGATGCAAAATATGCTTATTAGCCAGTCGCGTAAGTTTGCTACTGTACAATGTCAGAAAGTCTGGGTGGTTATTCGGATGATTATAGGCCACTGAGATGAGCATATCGCTTGGATCAAACGAATATCCTGCAGGAAGAAGAAGAAATGGTAGTAATGGGTATTTCCTGTGAACGGCTGAGAGTTTGACTCTTCGGAGAAGAAGCACGAGCTGAATCTCTTTACACTCTGTACAAACAAATCGGATCGGCCAACACCTACGCAATTTAATCTAATCGATGTCTACTTTTAGATTAAACAATTACTTTTTAGAATGCAAACAATAAAACAATTTAATTTTGGCTTAGATTAGAGGTGGGATTTCCTAAATTATAATATCTATATGTCTTCGCTTTTTTTTTTTTTTTTTATTAAAAATAGCAATTTTACAATGAATTTTAGAGCTTCCACACAAATTATTTTACTATATTCCACAGGTATTTACAATAGAACTTACGTGGACGTGAAATCTTGCAGACGTAAATTCCTTGAGAGCACTGCGAACTGATTCGGTCAATGTTACGTTACGAACTAACAACTAGATATTAGTTGCGCGTGGACAGAACTATCCACCTGTAGTTTGAGACTGAGGTGACCTTAGAGGTGCACCAACATCTTATTTCTGTTTGCGTCATGTTTAATAATAGACGGAAAAGTGATATAACAGAGGAAACCTATTTTCTATAGCGCAAACAATGTGTGAGATAACAAGTCAATTAAATGCAAGTTATAATTTACTTTTAATGGATAGAAATTTATTAAAACAACTCTAAAACCAACTCCATTCTTGTTCCTACTTACCTTTGTTCTGAAAACCGATAACCAGTTTTACTTTCATGATCCCCTTCTTTGCTATTCTCAAGGTTTTATCCAACACAATTTCCTCTAATTCAGAAATTAATTCAAAATATTTACTAACAGTACACAGTTTGTAACCAGATGAATTACTACTTCGTCATGTCACTTCTGTATGAGAAGTTTACGCCCTTCTGGTCTCGGAAACATTTTCTTAAAAAATTACTCAAATAAAAGTTACTGTCTACGAGTGTGTAATTAATTTACAGAATTTATAGAAAATATATAAAAAAGGAAAACTCTTTCTAGCAAGAAGTTCTTTCGATTGAGGAATTTTCTTCTCCATGAAATCACATTTCACCTTCCATAATAGAAAAACAAATGGTAGTACGCTAGTTTAAATAGCACATTAGATAGCCTAGCAACACTGCCCTTTATCTCTAAAAACTTTATCACGAAAAATCATTCGATTAGGCGCTCTTTCTGGTTGAAAGATTATACAAACTTTGTTTCTTAGGTACCGTGTGACTACAACAAATGGGTTTCCAGCTGTCACTATTATTTAATGTATCATTTAATTTTGGTGGAAAATAAAGCCAATTACTTGTTTTTTAAGATATTTACAACTTTCAATACATTTACTTACACCAGCGGGTGACAATCAGAAAGCATGTGAGTTCACTACTAATTTTAATGGGACTAATAGAGAAAAATAAATATATTCATGTAGATCCTTAAATCTTGAATTGAACGTTGTTTTACTTTACGAATTATCTTAATGTGATAACGTGATGACCTTCTGTTTATAACTAAAATGATCTAGTTTTTTTTATCCCAAGTGTTTTTGTTATCAACGTCTATCATTCTAATTAACTATTTTAATAATAACATTAAATTAATGATTGTGAGAGCGATAGGCAATGCTTTTCAAATGCATTAAATAATTGCATCTAAAAAAAAAAAAAAAAAATAGCGACCTCGAATTGTTGAAGGTGCTTTAAATTTATTTAAAAATATGAAAATAAAAACAATAATAATTAAGTATGCGCGAAGTATGAAAATAATCAAAATAGAAAATCATTACGAACGTAAAGCCTTCATTCAGTTTTTATTGCATTTAAATAGAAATAAAATTGAGTTGAGCGCTTAACATTGGGCTACTTTCCATGATGTAGAGAAAATTATTTAAATCTTTAAAAAAAAAAGGAAGGAATTTAATTGAAAATAATATTTTTATTAAAGTAATTCTTGTGGATTTTATTAACTGTACAATCAATGATAGAATTTTTTGTTTGCGTTTATTGTGCTACAATCAGCGCGTTAGCGCTATAAGTAACAATGATACAATAGAGTAATAAATGATAAGGTAACGAGTGGAGAAGTTACCCACTGGTAACACTCCAAAACATTATATGGTTAGTCACTCTCTTCACTGGAGAGTAGATCACGAGGCCACTGTCTCTTTTAAGACGTCTTCTTGTCGGGTTATCAGGAAGAGTTCTAGAAGAAAGATTTTGAGCTAGAGGATTTATATGAGATTGCAGGCTGAAGTGGAGTTTTCTGTATCGTGTTTTCATTGACTTGGGTGACAAAAGGAATGTTAAGGTCAGTGTTACAGTCCAGGTTGGAGACATAAAATGGAGCGTTTACGATAGTTCGAAGTATTTTAGATTGTAGCGATTGAATCCTTTGGAGATTGGAGCGTTTGGTTGAACTCAACAGCTCTATTCCATATGCCCAGATGGGTTTCACAATAGTAGTATAAAATCGTCTAAGAGTCTTTTAAGTAGTCGATAGCGTCTGTTTAGTTCTGTTCTTTTAAGTCTAGTGTTCAATTAAACTTACAAATCAGTGAGTTGAAACAATTTATTGAGTTGGCCTAAAATAAGGATGTTAATTAAATGCTTAAAATTTAATTCCTGCAACTTCCTGTATTAAAACTGTCCGGTAGGACAGTTGTATAAGGGTTGATCGTCAAAAACTGCACGAAAAAGCGTAACATTGAAAAACACCCAACTTTGACAATTTTTTTCTCATTAAAACTGTCCGGTAGGACAGTTGTATAAGGGTTGTCCATCAAAAACTGCACGAAAAAGTGTAACGTTGAAAAACACCCAACTTTGACAATTTTTTTCTATTTTTCTATAAAAGATAAAATTCCCAAATTTTCTTTATAATATAGGGCAAATCCTCCTTTATAACTGTAATTTTTTTGCAACCACCCAGATCTAATAGGTTTCGAGAAAAAAGTTGCCGAAAATGAGCAAAAACGGCTTTTTCAAAAAATGTTCTTCTTCTTCTTCTTCTTGTTCTTGTTACCTTTTTTGTAAACAACGTAGCGCCTAAACGCGTGAACCGATTTTCATGAATGAGGTGTCATTCGATTCGGAATTTTATGTAGATGTGCCTTTTGGGGGTCTCGGCCCTGTACATCGAATGGGAGAGGAGTTAGCCCCCTTTATGTAAGGCCCCCTCCAAAATTATTATTACTAATTACTCTGTAAATCTTGGCCCGATTTTGATAAAATTTGGTAGGATGATAGGGTTAGGGCTCCCCTACCTAATAATAAAGCGACGATCTGCTCTTACACTTGTTAAGGGGAAGTATAGCAATCGTTTCAAATTATCGACACGTGAACCGATTTTCATGAATGAAGTGTCATTCGAATCGAAATTTTGTACAGATTTGTACTTTAAAAGTCTCGACGCTACGCCTCATAAGGAGGGGAGTTCGCCCCACCCAAATAAGGCCCTTTCTAAAACTATTATTACCAATATTTCTACAAAGCTTAGTCCGATTTTGATAAAATTTAGCTCAAATAAAGTGGTTAAAGCTCCTCTACGTGGCTGTGAAGTGCCATCATGCTCTTACACCTACTAAGAGGAAGTACTGCAATCGTTAAAATTATCAATGAGTGAACCGATTTACATCAATGAATTGTCGTTCGATTCAAAATCTTTGCCTTTTAGGGAGAAGTTCTGTAATCGCAGTTTATTTTTCTTGCTCCTCTTAAAAGGAAGTACTGAAATCGCAGTTTAATTTTGCTATTTACGTACAAATACCTTCCTATTTTATTCAAAACGCTTTCTCAAAAAAATGGTTATTGAGGATGGTTTGGGGACCGCAACTATAATCATTCTTTAAAAAGATCTCTCCAGTGGTAGTTACGGTTCCGATTTAACACCTTATCAGGTTATAATGATAGAATAGCTTATTCCAAATTTTAAAAAATCTGTAAAGCAGACGTAACTTTGCAAATAGACAAAAAGGAAAATCTATCCAAAAGATACAAAAATCTCCTTAACAAAAACTTACAGTTTTAAAAGTTAAGTATAAGGGTTGATTAAACGCCAAAAGGTACACAAATCAGCAGTTCCCAACATTTCATTAATACTTCATTGATATAATTTAAGTAATTTTACTGCATTAACTTTTCCTTCACATTTTTTAGAATTTATTAGATGTCACAGACCCTTATGCTGGCCAGTTCATTCATAATATTTTTTTATTATAATTATGATAAAATGAGTGATGAATTATTCTGAGTAGTCACATATACATGCATGTTAAAGTAGAAAAAAACAAAGTTAGAGTCGGCCACTTTTTAAATTTCAATCACGGAGGATTCAAAACAATATTTCAGTCTTAAATTCGTCTTACCGAAATATTCGTGAGCACAAATAACATACATTTAATAACAAGTAGATTATTCAACAATATTTACTCATTTCTCAATTGTAATTTAATTTAGTCCCCCTAATTTTACTTATGGTAAAATACTGGAATAATTAGCTGTCCTAAAAATATGCATATCTTTATTTTCTTTATTTTATATTACATATATATAACATTGTGGGAAGAACACCTAGATTGAGAATGTAATTGAAGAAAACTATATTATTTGCGATAAAGCCAGATTATTTATTACTTATTATTACAAACGTTTGACTACAACATAAAATAACAATTACTTTAATCGAAGAATGAACTTAAACCAATGATTTTTATTTAAAAATAAAAATAAATGCATAAAATCATTGATGTAAAAAAAGTTTATGAATTTTTTAGCCTCCTATTTTTTTTATATTTTTTATAACGTTTTCTTTTTCACCTGTGATTAATAGTTTGATTATTATAGATAAATAGATATTACAGTCAATCTAAGTTAAATGGTGTGCTACTTGAACAAATATTTTGTAGATAAAAATGGCCAGCATAAGGGTCTGTGACATCTAATAAATTCTAAAAAATGTGAAGGAAAAGTTAATGCAGCAAAATTACTTTTATATCAACTAAGCATGAATGAAATGTTGGGTACTAGCTGATTTGTGTACCTTTTGGCGTTTAATCAACCCTTATACTTAACATTTTAAACTGTAAGTTTTTGTTAAGGATTAACGATGGTAACTGACGATAATAAGTGTTCTAATGCTTGTTTTTGTGAGGTCTAAGCTTTGTATTAATTGATAATCTCATGAGTTTTATCATACCAAAATTACCAAATATTATTTTTCAATAATTAAAGAGAGGCACTAGTTTTTCTTTACGATCACCAGGATCGCTTTTGTCTTCGATATTTTCTAATTATTCGTATAATACGATATTTTGGTTTCTTAAACACTTCTTGAAGATTTTATAACAGAGTTTAAAGTTTCAGAGAGGTTTTGGCAGCTGTGATAGCCGTTTTCTTCAACAGTAACATTTTATTGTACTTAGTATAATGGTGATTACATATTAATACATATTTATGATTAAAGATAATTTAATTATATAAATTACAGAAACATGAAGTCTCGTGAGTTAGCAGTGAAATAGTTATCACAATCAATATCAGGAACTAGATGAACTAGAAAAATGCAGGCTAGATATCATTTGCTAATTACTAGATTAATAGCAGCTCTCATCATTTTTGGAATTTCTCCAGCACCACCAGTACAGGCACTTCTCCAGCACTGGCCAAATTAGTGATACATATTTAATTCCGAACTTAACTATATAAATACTTAATTACACTTGTAGATTACATGGAAAAAAGGGGGTTAAGTCCAATTATGACGAAAATGAGTTTTTGGCATCATTATGTAGTTCATCCACAAACTTTCAGATAGGTTAACTTAGTTGAATGTAATGCTTTTAGTCTCAGAGTTATAGCCAGACGAATGCATATGGTATACAGTAAGAAAACGGGTGAAGTCCCATCCAAAACACGGACAGAAAGAGTGAAGTCCCATCCAAAACACGGACAGAAAGAGTGAAGTCCCATCCAAAACACGGACAGAAAGAGTGAAGTCCCATCCAAAACACGGACAGAAAGAGTGAAGTCCTGCAGGTGTGCATTTCTAAGCTGTATTAATTTTTTTGTCTGGTTTTATGAAAGTTATTTATGAGAGGTATATATTATAATTTAGATTAAGTTCATTCAAAATAAAAGCAGAAAATTTGTAAACAAAATTATTATTTTCTGAAACGCTAATTATTCATGAACTTATGACTAATTTTAGATAGATGACTAGACTCACTAGATGAATAGAATTTTGTCGTGGGAGTTGCATGGAGTTTATATAGTGAAATATGATCTCTAAATTACATTGTATTCTATTTTCACAATCTGATTCGAGGGTTATACTAAGAAACTGGACAAATAGACACAGAGGCCCCCCAATTTTTAAAAATATTTGTTTGATACTTTTAAGGAATATTAAAGAATGGTCCATTCAATGCACTGTATTGTATTACGAAAGCATATTTCAATAAACACTGAAACTGCAAACGTTTCAAACTTTAAAGTTGCTCTCCAGAAAAATCTATAAACTGGACTTTTAAAACCCTTTCTTCCCGTGTAGTCTTCATTTAATTACACATTTGAATTCCCCATCAGTCCACCACCAATTTCTTCAACGATCCAGGAACGCCAAAGTATGGATTGGTTGGATCTTCCAGAACGATTCGTCTGGATTCATCGCATTGTTCAGACAGTTCGTTCAGGTACCATTGTCTTCGTTTCAACTCTTCGTCACGCCAATTCTCTGAAAACATAAATTATAATAGAGCTTTTAAGTATTTTAGCGTACCTGGACATCCTAGGTCCAGCAAACTGCTCGTCGATTGAAGTCTATGAAATCCTTCCAAAGTGAATTTTGGAATTCTAATAATCCGTTTTTGTTGGTTCGGTATGTACAATAGTTTCTTTCAGAACACATTTACGATATTTCTGCCGACTTATTGCATTTCTAACTGGTTTAGCCTTCTTGATAAGAAGTTTTAATTAACTGGTTCGAGACCCAACTAAAAACTTCTTATATCTTTCTTCATTGCCCCCCTTGAAAACAGAAGTTCCCGATAATTTTAATTTAAGACCCTCAGTTGATAGTGATTGTCGTTACTGATCTGCCCATGTTAGAGTAGTGATTTACAATAATGCTAAGACTTACTGTCCACCTCGCCTACATTAAAGTGGCCTCCGTAGTCACTTGGCAACGTTGCTTTATCAAAGTCTTCAATCACCTCTTCGATTCCATTTTCTGTAATCAACAACTGGAAAGAGAATTAAAAAAAAAAAAAAAATTTAAAAGCTGTTCAAGTGATTTCTTCCAGAAGACATGTGCACTCTAGTACAAAATAAAACACCTACTCTTTCTTTGATTTTCTTCGTCAAGAATGGTACGACCGCATGGTTCATGAATGTGGCGATGAAAGGCGGAGCATTGATGAAGACCACTTTGCAGAACCGAATTGGCAGCACTTCCTGCTCAAAAGCGTACAGTTTATACAAAAGCGTATTATTGTCAATCTGTGGTTGGTGATTACAAAGCGACCTTAAGGTCAAGCGGAGAGATATTTTCGAATAAGTGAGTGAGGCTACGAGGTTCGACAAGAATGTGAGAGAAATAAGAACCAGCTTCCAGTCAGATTGGATTAGGGTTAAGTACGGAAATATGTAGTGGCATAGCTTCACTTTGGGCTAAGGCTGATCATACCCTTTCGCTTGTTTTAGTCGGTTATAACTCCTACAGTACAGCGGACAATAGCCCCTAACGTTCAAGAAATATACAAAAGGATGGCGCTTAACGACCCTCTTCTTCCTGCGCAATTCTCTACTCCTATTTGGATTACTGTTTGATAGTATTGCGGGACTGATCATTAACCTTTAGGCTAAAAGGAATCAGGCAGGAACTCAAGAAGTTCCTTGTCTCCTTTAGTAGGATGCGTTGAGATGGTCAGTCTACTGCCCTGACGAGGAATGAGGATGATCCTAAGGAGTACTGGAGCACAGCAATACCTAACGATGTTTAGAACCCTGCTGTGGAGGTTCCTTTTGTGGTGGAAGGGACTTATTAGGGAAGAGTGTGCAATTGTGAGAGCATTTTTACTTCCGATCAATTCAATAACAATGCTTTTATTTTTAAAAGGAATTAAAAACTCTAATTATAGAAAGAAATTCTTTTTGTATCACATTCAAGAAATTAGAAATATTATCAAGACAGTATAAACAAACTGGCAACGAAAAATAAGGAACTAACTGTTATTACTGTTCATTATTTTTGGTGACTGATTCACTGCTTCAATAGGATGGTACCATAAATGCCAATTTCAGTCATGATATACGTATTTTTATTATGCCGAGCTTTCGACCTAGGGACTAGGTCATCTTCAGAGCTGTGGAACATGTTTACAGTGTGTTAACAATAATTATATTAAAAAGAATATGTATAATGTAACGTAATTTACAAAATTGTAAATTGTTATATTGTCAATTATGTAAATAATTTAGTTTATAATCATTCGACCTAGTCCGTAGGTTGAAAGCTCGGCGTAATAAAAAAAAATACAAAATATGCCTGAACGATGTTTCACGGTAATCATTACGGCTATTTAGACCAGTGCTAAATGTTACAATTAAGGTAGAACTTTTTCTTAAACTCTCAGTACCAAGTAGTCTGAAAACACTTTCAGCACTAATCTACTCCGATTGGTAACCGTGAAATAACCTCATAATAAAAAACGAAAAAAGAAATGTTTTAATTAGGTTATAAAATAACAATTTATCTATTTCATTTTTAATCTCCGCAACATGGCAACTTGAAATTGAGCAGTCTGTTATTATGACTGGATTATCACTAGATATTTATTTTTATCGTAAAACGCTCGCCTGAATTTTATTTGGGCGCAAGAATTCCTTTCACTTCTGAAAGAATGACAAAGCAACTCGATTGTGTCAGGATCACTATTTTCGCTCATGCAAAGCCCACAACGCCCCCACCTTAAGAGCTGGGTCGAAGTGGGCGTTCAGAAATTTGGTGCAATTTTTAAAAGCAAACATGGCGACCGAAAAAATTATATCTGGTAAATGAAAGTATTTTCTCATGTAAATAATTGAATGTGTTTCTCGAAAGTCTACAAAAAATAATAATAAAATGAAAAATTACTTATCCCTTTTGTTACTACAATCACTGAATAACGTACTTTGATAGTTAATAATACACACGTGGCCTAAGTTTTCGCTTTTCACCATTGCGATTTTGTAAAATTGCATTCCACTCTTCATCGGAACTAGATAAAGAACTTTCTAAAGCATTATTAATAAATATCCAACTGTTGCCACAAAAGACATTTTAATTTTATTTGAACGTAAATTTTATAAATACTCCATTAAAATGTAATATAAAAAATTGAATTATATATATTCTTTTAATATAAGTCAACTTTACCAATAATTAATAAAGTTTATTATAACTGCTTATAAACGGGGTTAAAATTAAAAAATAACCTCTCCAAGCTTCTAACTTATTTTCGAGGCCGCCATATGTAATGTTTACATGAACGGTTAAAACGCCCACAGTCCATTCCACTTGGGTTTTCGATCGCAACGCTCGCAAGCAAGTGGAACGGGCAAAATCGCGGTCGTGAGCGTGGTCGTTGTGGTCGCTTAGTGGAAAGTACCCCTAAACCACAGCTATCTCTTCGGGGAACCCCAAAGGGGGCATCTATTCATTTTGGTGGATCGTCTTTCAGTTAAAATAGTACATGAATCATCTAAATGAACATCAGTTTGGATCCGGTAAACCGTATCCGTTCGAACAGATCGTGTTACTCACCAACAGGTAGTAAATGAAGTCTTTTAGCAGTAACGGCTTCACCTTAATGATGTGGTGTTGGACGGTAGTTCGTTCAAAGTCGCCCAGTAAGTACACCTGGGCACTGTAGCCAACCTCTCGCAACCACAGTTCGGATACGTTCAAGAAAAGTCTCAGGTAATATTGGAAATCGAATTCCTCTTGATCAGCATCTCTGACTCGGCAATAGACAAACAGCGAAGATCTACCCTTGGTCATGATACGGAACGGTGTGAAATATCTACGAGCAGATCAAGAATTAATGAAACATAAGTTTACAAGCAGATGTTTTTTTTTTCTTGAAACTTTAAAAAAAAAATGTAATATTTATCCTTGTTCGCTATATAAAAAAAGGAGGCGTGACGTCACAGATCCCTTGTAGAACTTTTTGAGGAGAAGGAAAGGATATGGCCAACATATCCTTTCAAGTTCAATAGTTACCCTTTGTTGACGGCTAGAAAATCACAGCAAACTAATCAGTTCGGTCTGAAAATCCAGTAGGCTGAAATTCTAACAGCTCAGAACTCACTACATTTGGTTAGTTACTTCACTTTCATAAGTATTATACAGGTAATCCCCCGTTTGGACAACTGCTTAACTATATCAACGCCCTCCCACCCTACGAACTTAGCTTAAATTAAGTTTTTAATGAAAAAATGTGTCAAATAAAAGTGTAAGACCGAACCACGCGGTGTGCGGAGCGTATCTACACAGGATCAACAAAAGGTCCTCTCCTCTTTGCGTAGATTGCAATGAGGAGGAGGATTTCAAACATATAATAATGGATATGTCCACGTTATGTGGTAGTTAAGGAAACGAATGTTTGACGACTTATACAGGTATTTAGATGCACCATTTCGCTACGAAGATATAATATTCTCCACCAACATCTATGTGCTTAAGTCTATAGCAGAGCTAGCAATGAAATATGAATGTATTTAAAAGTTATAGAATGAATGTAAGAAAATGATTAGAGAAGGATTACCTGATTTTAATTTCGGTTAAGCTATAAGGATGGCAGGAATATAGAGTACTGATCCATCCATTAGTTGTAAGTTTGTATGTAAATAGTTGTATAAGTGTGTGAGGGATGAATGTGTGAAGCGAATGTATTTATGAGTAAGAATGGAGAGTGAGTGATATTCTAGTGATAAGCACCTAGACGATGCTGGCTGAATGGCGGAAGCCAATGCCAAAAAAATAAAAAAAAAATAAAAGTGTAAGACCCATATACGAAAGAGATTAGATGAGTGGATGAAGTCTAGACTTCCATCCCGAGCTCGCTTCTAGATTGTTCTTCCTAGGAGTCTCTCACAGCTCAATATTCGGGGAAGAAGAATTGTCAGTAACAAGAGAAGACTGTTCAGAGGCCGGCAATGCAGATGATGTTTAACCTCCTATCACCCATCACCTCAGATGGTAGGACAGTAAAAAGTCAAAACAATATCACTGAGCCTTGGACTGGAGCAATCGATTACTGGTACGCTACAAAAAAAATCGATTTAATAGAATGACCCATATTTGTACTTTCTGGTCGGCCCTGATATAACGGCCATATGGCCTGCTTTCTGAGGCCAGTTGAACATTGACAAGATTCTATTATTTCCTCTCATCTAGCAATTACAAGAGATAACTAGCAGAGTTTTGTTTCCTTTTCTTTTTTTATTTATAGATATTCTAAAAAAACTGCTCCAAGGATTTTATTTACGCTTGCTTATTCATTGGACACGATTTTTTTCATCCTTGAAGCGTTTCTATCAACTACTTACCGTTCGATGTTATTGTCACTGAATGCAGCAAAAATAACACTGAGAGATTTTTGTTTTGTTTTTTGGAAGAAATGGCATCAATTTTTGGCACTGTCCACGATAACTCCAATACTTATGCTAAATTTAGCGTCATAGGTTTGGAATAAACCTGATCATCAACCACAAAAATGGCCAATAGATAAGACGGAACTCTTTCGAAATACTACAATAATCGGATCACGGATTTCTTTGGCCCACTAATAAAGTATAACCTACCCGCTTAACTGCAAGGTTAAAAAGGTTACAAAAATTTTTTAGTTGAAATATTTTTTCAGAAAATTCGTGGGAAGGGGATGACAAGCTTCCGTCTAAAGGGCAAGATCGATCGATTCAATATTATTGTAGAAATTCAAATTAAAAGGAATCAAACGGAAATTGTATGAAGGTTTCCTTCTATAACTTTCTCTTATATTTCTGCCAGAAAGCTGCACAATGATTTGGCAACGAATATTCTCTTTAGGACAGTTCCTGCATCAACTAAAGATAATGTACGGCATTACATATTTGTGAGAATTAAATAGGTTTCGAAACTAGGAGTTTGAAAAAACTACAGAATTGTGGTTTCAGAGCGTCCTCGTAAGATTATCTGTCTGAGAAAGAGGACCCTATGTAAATATTAAATCCAGCAACCTCCATCAGAATTAAGAAAATTTAGACACTTACACTAATTCTCTTATCTTTACATATCCAGAATCCAAGGGGTCTCTACTGTCGAACAGCGCACTGTGACTCCTATACGTGTAGTATGCGTCCAATTTCCTCTTAGTCTTCTCCAGACTTCCTTTGCATCCAGTAAGATAGGTTTTCAGGAAGGAGTCATTCTCTGGAATAAAGCACAGTAACAATGAGTAAGTCCGGTGCGGTGGGCGGTTATCAGATGGTAAGATTTGACTACCTTTCAGTCGGCAAGCGGGCAGGTGATGCTGCAGTTTCAGCCATTCCTTGATCTGCTCCAGATCTGAATCCAGCTGATTCCGCGTGTAACCAACCTCCTTCAACACTACGTCTTTCTGCTCTTCCGTGAGCTGAATCATTGATAATTGTTACACTTTTCTACTTTCGTTTAAAATATTAAAACTATTTTGTCTTGGTTTCGACCTTAATGGAATTGAGTTCGAACAACTCCAGATAAGTTTTTTTTTTGTTGTAAAAATATATTAAAGTCTCTCAGAAACTAAGGAATCAGACCCAATTCGAAATAGTTTTTACTAGTTGTTACCATCAGAAAATATAAATTTAATTTTCTACAAACTTTAAAAAAACAAAAAAAAATATCTCGAACTTGATACGAATTACTTTAAATATGGGAAATAACAGATTGTTTACATCTTAAATAAGTTCAGGTCTTCTCCCCACTCCTCAACGCAATTCCCACTTTTTAGATAGATGTAAACAGTATCGCCACTTTTTCTATAAACTAACTCGAGCCCCTCCCTTGCAATTCTTTTTTCTTTTTTACTTTTTTTAAATTCGATAAGTAAATAATTAATTAGAAAAAAAATAGTGATGAATACTAACAAAATATTTTATAGAATTTAATTTAACACCAAATCAGTCTTCAAATTGATTTGTTCATTTTTTGTTACCTATAAGTTTCGATTTCGATTTGAGCTCTTCACCTGAAATTAAACTAAGTTTATCTGATGACAAGTATTTATTTAAAATTAAGGTGAAAACTCTTCTACTTTCTCTTATAACAGTTCTGGAGGTTCTGAATCTATCGTAGAAAATGATCTACGATAAAAGTTTTGGATTTAAGTTTGTATAATGTAGTTTTGCAACGAAGTTTTGATGAAGTTTATAGGGGTATTGTACCTTCAACTAAATCTCAAAAAATGGACAAATAGTTGACGGAAAACTACTTCACTTTGAGGAATTTCCATCAAACCAAGAATTTAAGCACCCTTTTTTTATAATGTGATAAGACCCTGTTTAACAGTGAACTGGTCTTTTAGAAGAAAATCTTTCCATCTCTGTGGTACTTCCACTAGTTCAGGGGTCGGCAACCTATATTAAGTAGGGAGCCATTTTTCCTTAAATAATTTTAAAAAAATCTTAAAATCTCAAGGAGGATGGTGTAAACAAACTCTGTAGGTCATTTGCATACACTAATTATTACTTTATGATATTCAATAACATTTAAATGTTTTATATATTCATTTTCACATATTGCAAAGTAAATAAACAAATAAATAATAACAAAACCTGTGTTTGAATGAAGAGGCGACAGTCTTATATAATTAACGTACTTTGTTTTAATATAATTCTATTCAATTTCAAACTTATCAAATTTAAAATCATTTTTGAAAAAATATCTTTAATAAATGAACTTTTCATTTGTTTCAATAAAATTAAAATATACAATATATTTTGGATAGGCTGAAAAGCCACACAATTTGGATAAAAGAGTCGCATGCGGCTCGCGAGCCGCGGGTTGCCGACCTCTGCACTAGAGCGAATTTGATCGCTATGCTACAGTCATCGAAAACAAACATTCAGCTTCCAGCCATTCCAGACGAAAATATAAAGAATAAAATCATATTTGAGAAATACTATCACCAAGTTCGAATTTTTGCTCCATCTGATGCGAACATACGACCTTCTCTTTTGCTTCCTTTAAGTTGGAGAACGTAATGGTAGAATGCGTAAACTTTTGAAGAGAATCCGTTGAGATTCGTCTTCATGAAATACTCAAAAGCCTGAAAAATTAGTTCAGTTAAGTGCCGTTTCCAGGTACAGCGTTAACTGTGATTAAAAATATTTTATTTGTATTTTCAATGAGTTATCCTGACCAGATGTAGCCCAGTTTTCCTAGCTGAGGGAACCTTAAAAATGAATATTTCAAGTGAAAATTCAAAATCATAAATCTGGGCAAAACTGTAGGAGATACTAAAAACTGATTCTCATTTAGGAGCTTTGAACAACCAGCTGATCGAAAAAGCACTTTACAGAATCGATTTTTGCCATAAAATAATCGTTAGATTTTCTTTAAGCTTGGTATATACTTCCAAAAAAAATTGTATTATAGCACCTTTCGGGGAAGGCAGCGTTTCTTGTTTCTAACGTGCCATTTCAGTACAACGTACTTCCTAGTCTAATACTTTTGGAATCCAATATCTAAACAATCTAAATTTTTTAGAAAGAGCTATCAATTTTTAATCAATCTGAATAAATTTTGTAGTGTTTAGCTAATTTTGTCGCGTAAATTCTGCGTTTCAAAAATGTTTTAATGAAATTGAGAAAAATAGAGTCATTTGAGTTATCCCGACAGCTTTTTATTAGGGGCGCGTCAACATCTGAGGTTAATGTCGCACGGAGATTTCTTTTTACTCATTACAGACTACCATGTCGATCCCCGACTGTGAGTTGTATGAAGTTCCTAGGGGCGAACTCTCTGAACTGATACCCTCCCTCCAGTAAAACTTTTATTTTATTTGTTCGTTAGAGAATAGGCTTAAGACGAACACTTCTGGCGTTGGTTCATTATACTTACGGTGACCATTATTTTTGTATCAATAAACAGGACAAGGAGCAAAAAAAAAACTATAAAAAATATTAATACGTTTATCAACACGAGATCTGTTATTATAAAACAATGGCCATAGGTTAGTTTAGTTATTAGTTTTTACATGACGTTTAGCGATCGATGTTTACACTGGTCGACTAGTCTACTCTATCGGTAAAACAGGTTGTGTTTTACGCTAAAGGTTCGTCCAAAGTTAATGTACACAGAAAATGTTTTTCTACACGATTATTTGCGAACTTAATTATTATACATTTATACTATATTTTAACATTCAAAAATTAAATTTGAGTATAATTTAAATTTCATTGAAAAACAGTACAAATAAATGAAAAACAGGACATTTATGCTAAAAAAAAAAGAAAAAGGACAGCGTCTTAAAAAACAGTACTGTCCTGCCAAAGTGCCACCAACGTAGATGTATGTACATATGTGTGTCTAAATTTGGACTTCAAAATTTCCTTAGAACGGCCATGTTCGTGTTTTTGCTTGATTAAAACTTCATAGACCAAGGTTAGATGTTTTTTGATAATTGCTTCAATTATTTTTTTTAAATTTATATTACCAGATCAATTAAAAAGAAAGAAATTTGGATTTGTTTTCCCGCTTATTTTATTAATAACATAACCTTGCACTATTTTAGAGCGCCCTAGGGTTACATATAATGCTCTTCTATCCACAATTAGCTGGGTAATTAGTTATTCAGATCTCCTGATAGTTTACTGGCCTTTTGATAATCAATTTGTCTAACCTATTTAGTTGGAATTATTTTTGACGTATCTCGTTAATTGCTTTCTGGTGTGCATAGAATCTGGCGTATTGACAATATTTACAAGTGATGTATTGCCAGCTGGTCTCTGTTTCAACATTTTTATGATTTGCGGTACTTAAATAAAGTGTGATAGAATTGAATTACTAGTTTTATTAACTGACTTCTTTGTCTAATCAAAACTGTGATTTAAAAAAAAAAAATTCACTTGTTTACTTCGTCTCGTAATGTTTATTTTGAGGTTACTTTAGTCCTAAAAAGAGGAATGGCCAAACTCAAAAAACAAACCTTGTTCACACCCCTCAATCGTATAGGCTTTTGTACAAAATGAATCAATCGGAAGAGTCCTTCAATGACTCAATTTTTTTAAAAAAATAATTTTCTTGCAAATGACCCTTTTTTAAATTTATGTGCACTTCTGGTCGAATAAAAGTTAAACAACTTTGGCTTCAAACATTTTCCTGGCATAATTCGATTAAGGACACTGATGGCTAAAGGTCTCTTGCTTGATCTTATAGACGTACAGTGAATCGCTGAGTGTAAGTCCAGTCTTACCAGGTGAGTTCTTCACATATTTACGAATAATTACTGGTTAATTACACAAGGAAAACATGCAACAGTTTAAATCACGTCAATGAAAACCAAAGCGGAGGCTAATTAGGTAGTTTTGCTAAAAATACTTCATTGAAGTTTGACTCGTGAATGTTTTACTTTATTTTGACGTCATTTATCCTAGCTTCTATTGTTATCTTCCGGCCTGCTGTAATAATTATTATGTATTTCTTAGTTATTTATTTTTTGATTTATTCTTCTGTGAGGGTCATTCACAACGTTCTAAGAGGATGAATACTTTTCCTCCTGCTAGAATTCTGACCTCAACAATACTACTCTCGTTCGAGACCTTAAAGTAAATTCTTCCCATAATAAATTTTACCATAAATACCATAACAATTTGATTTGCAAAAACTAAGAACAATTTTCTCGACAGTAGTCTCAGGTAAATCCTCTTACTTTAGAGTACTCTCAGGTGATGTATCAATTCACCCTGATTTTCTGGGGAAGTTCTAGTAAGAACGGCGGGAGGTTTACAGAGCTGGAAGGTTATTCTAGAGCCAATCGTCCCTTCAATACTCTTTCTTTACATTCAGAAGAAACAAAAGGTTTTCTACAAAAAAAAGTATATACTACCCTGGCTCTCCAAGGAAGCCCCAGGCTTATTGTTCGGGAAGTTCGGCACTTAGAAGTAAACCACTCTCCAGAAAAGTTGTAGAAAAAAAAGAGGAGTCTGGAGTAACCTCTCTACCTTGTGATTAATTCTCCCATACTCGTAGTACCCCAAATAAAGAATTTGTGAGTGTTCTAGGTGGAATGTATGCAGTTCCTAAGTTGGTAACCATCCAGGTGCGATTTCCTTTTTTACTCAAGTATTTCTACAAACTTCTAAAACTTACTGAATGTTAATTGTCTTCCTCAAAGCCTCAGAAATGCTTCTGAGGATAGCTTAACGTCACAGAATCTCTGCGTTAATTTTTGTTAAAATAAATTAAAAAAAAGTATAGATGTTTATCTAAGTAAACGGGCATTCGAATGCCCAAAAGAAAACGGTCAAATATCTAACTCACACTTCCAGCAAAGTATGGCCTACAGACTTCCCATTCAGTGCATTTTCTTTACTTATGACTGCATTCATGGAATAAATGTTAACTGTGTTGTCGAAATTATTAGCATTGATTGCGATCATGCAGATCTTTCATTTTGACTTTTCCACTTCTGAGCCGGAAAAAGTGGTTTTCCTAACTATGTGTAGCTCGAAATTGAATTAACACACGAAGCTAAAACTTAACTTTTGATTTCCAAATCTAGATAAAAGTTCTTATTTGATATTTCGCTCAGATTTTGCTCATTATCCAATAGGAAATACCGCTATCATAGAATAGATTTTTCTCTTTGGGTAAGTAATGCAGAGATTTTCTTTAAACTTGAAATGATCACTGCACTGTCAAAGGAAATTCGATCAGTGAATATTAGAAATTAAAAAAAATATAACCAAAATTGGTGAGTTTGAACCTTCAGAACACAGGATTTGTGCCACAGATTTAATTATCGGTTCTTGTTTACGCTCATAGGCCGTATTTTATTATTTTGTAATAAATAACCTTCAGTGTTAGGTTATCTTCCATTGTATCTTAATTAACTTTGAGCTCATGCTTTATAGGCACGCAAAACTTATGACGTCATTCAAGTGAACTGTAGAAAATTACTTCCTTAACTTTGAATATATATATTCTTGACAATAAAAACGTAAAGTGCTAGATGCTCATCTTTCCTCATGAAGGTGTGATTTAGTTCACAGCGTGCATTTGTAACAAAGACAGTGCAATATTTTTGAATGTATACAAATTTATTAATCGAAGTATATGTGGTACACTATAATAATGAGCTATGCTGTATTCCGTGGTTATTGGGTACAACTCCATTGCCAATACCAGGACTTCCAAAGTGGGTTACAATGGATACCAGATATGAGTATTTTTAGGACAGCCAATTATTGTTATAGTACTTTACTAATTATTTGATAATAAAACTTAATTACACGTACTCAATTAAAGGCTGCATCTAATTTAGAAATGAATTATTATTACAAATAGTTATTTTTTTTTTGTTATTATCTGTGTGTAATTTGTGCTCTTGTATTCTTCGGTAGCAAAAAATTGCTAATTTAAATAAAATTGGCTAATACTTTCGTTTGTCAAAAGCAATGGATTGCATTTGATGATGTTGCAGCTGACCTTTGTACCTGAGGACCCCCTCAGGTTCTGGTAAAATGTTTTTTGACTTGCATTTCTATATACAGTGGAAAGCTGTTCTACCAATTGAAATAAGAACTCTTTTCGTGGTATCTGGATTTTCTTTGTAAAGAAATCCAAATTTGTTGCCTCGCTAGCTCCACGAGCTATAAAATCCCAATAAATACACGCATTTCCGGTAATGATGTGGTCCAATCGTTCATCAAAATTCGGTGACGTTCTTTGCTATCAACAAAAATGCACTGATAACATTATCTGCCATAATATTCCTATTTGAGTAGCTTGTTATCCTTTATACATCCTTGAATATAAAAGTAGATGGTAATCTTTCAGGAATACCTCCTTCTTCAAATTTGGACCACACAGTACCATCAGCAACTCTTTCGATCTACTGAAAGGTGTTTACAGTTTCTTCAACAGTGTCTGAAATAATTCGTATGCTACACCTTTTTCTGGGCATATTGGTGATGTTTGATCCTCAAAAGGATGTGCGGCCCCCCTGGCCTGGAATTTGTCTTTTGGCGCTGAAAGCGCAGCATAGCCCAGTTGGCAGAACTGGAGAAGAGAAAGGAGAGGGGGCTCCAGCTTGTGCCTGGGAGTTTTAGGCAGTTGCCCTTGGGCATCTCAAGAAAGTGGGAGGTGCAAATTGATTATGTCTGTGTGTCCGCCATTGCCAGCTTTTTAGCGTCGGTCTGGCTGGAACTGTTTTCGCCAAGAACTGGACAACGCTTTAGCCGCCCGGTTGAACGATGTACTTTTGTTGTCTTGTGATAAATCAATTTGTGAGTGTTATAATAAGTCTTATTAAGTCAGAAAACTTGTCAGTCTTATTAATTCTGCTTTATGTATTTGGATCATGATCCGTTTTGAATATGAGTTTAAAATTGTAAATATACCAAATATATTTGTTATTGTTAAGTGAAGGTATTCTGAGTGTCGGTGGCGTCCCCACCCTTACCTTTCCTTTAGTTTTATTTCATTTTATTTGACCTCCCTTTATCTGAAAGATTTTTCAAGTGACATTTCCATTTTCATCATTAGTGGTCGATTCTTCGTCGCTATCTTTAGTTTCAGATGCTTCACTTTGAATGTATGTAAACCGTTTCATCTTCAGATGATAGTTCAGAACTTATAGCCTCTGATTTTATATCGAAGCACTCTTCTAGAGAGACCAGAATTCACTTATGTTCGTTATCTTTTTTCATCAATAAATCACTTTTATTCGACTTTTCTTTTATGAATTTAGGGAGCAAATGATATAACATAAACAATTGTAGTTACCTTGTTAGAACAAAAATCACTGCATAGTGATAAGAGTAACAACTACTTTTAGCTTACAGTGTAAACTGCAACTTATATAGTGCACTTTCAAATCTACAGTTTACCATGTACCTCTGTGTTATCATCTAACGGGAATCGAAAATATTATTTTAATATAGGGCCGGACTGGTCACATAAGAAATTTACTGAATTCAATAATAAAAGTAATTTAATTACGTCAAATTTCCTAAGCAGTCAAAATGACTGCTATCGGGTAATATAGGTATAACACAACAAAAATATCTGAAATAAAGAGAGATGGGAGGTAAATGCACTTTTAAAACGCATTTATATCGTGTATAAAAAGAAAATTCTAAGAAAATTTATCATTACAAATATAATTTTTTTTCGAACTGAAATTGAAAAACAGTCAAAATGACTTCTTTGGGCAATCTAGTGATAAAAAATAGAAGTTTTTTCTTGCTTAATGTCTTGTTTTCTCTACTAATAATGTAAGGGTAAACAGAAAATTGGGAATAATAGGTATTTTCTTAGGAAATAGGTAAAAGAAAATTGTGGGTCATGCTTCACCTATTGTTCCCTGCTATTTTGTACGTTTATTTTGCATAGGGCTGTTATTTATCGATTTTTATAGATTTAATGATCAATGGTTTGCTATCTGCTATTCAATCAATGTAAGTTATGCTGAACAAATATTTTCTGAACGAAAATGGCCAACATAAGGGTCTGTAAACATCTAAATAATGATAATTTAATGCATTAAAATTACTTAAATGATATAAAATTTCAATTAAAACATCCTTTTTCTTAGTTATTAAATGGCTGGAAATTACGAGCTGAAGTATAAATGAACTATTAGGTACTTGCTGATTTATGTACTTTTGGGCGTTTAATCAACCCTTATACTTATCTTTTTAAACTATAAGTTTTTGTTAAAGTACGTTTTGGATGGATTGTTCTTTTTGATCCTTGATTTAAACAAACTGCAAATATATCTAATGATACATAAATATTAGGATTTCTTGAGTAATTTAGGTAGATTTATGCCGTGAATAGAATAGTTTAAATTATGCTTTCAGGTTCTGGACGCCCTCGCTCATAAACATTTGATATCACACGTCATATATTTCCCAGAAACATGAATCCAAATAAATATTTGTTATTTACTTGCCAGTGAAAGTAATAGTTAAATATTTCTTTATCATTTTAATTTTTTAAATAATCGATTAAGCCGTTTTTCAGAATGTTCGAAACATTCAAAAGTCTATTCCAGTGAACCAGACACTGACCCACAATTGCTAGGCAACCATTTGTTTGTTTACGCGGGTTGATTTAGATTTTCTAATTGTGTGGATAACTTTTTTCAATCACGCATTGACACAAAAACAATTTAAATGCTATCTATAACCTTTAGTTTGATCATTACAGTTCTAAAACGCTAATGACGACAAATATGCTTTTGTAGTATTTGAAATAAAGCAAAAGTGTTTATCAAAATATCAAATAAAATGTATAATTTTACTCATATTTTGTTTGTTAAAAAAAAAATCGACAACCCAAAGCAAATAACCATATTTAGATTTTTCTTCAGATAAAACACACTCTTTTGTAAGTTTTGGTTCAGTTATGTTTGTAAAAAGAGCCTTTCATAGCACTTGTTTTCGTCCCCGTTTTACCCGTTAAACCAACTGAATTTTAAAGATGTTTAGTTTTGAAAATATTCAGTTTAAAATTTTATAACTAAACTCTTGTGTGAAATGGGCATTAGTGACCCAAGAGCTAGTACTAAAAAAATGAACAAAATTTGACCCACGTCTCAAAAAGGTTCGTCATTCCGTAAAGTTGCATATTTAGTTTAAAGATTTTTTTAAACATTTAGAATAAGCAATACTTTCATTACAACTTGAAATTATGTAGTAGCGGAATTTTATCCACCATATTGATAGTAAAGACGCACGAAGTCTTTAATTGAACATGAATTCTCAGAGTTCAGAACATTAACTTTGTAGGTGTTGCGACATACACTTTGAGAATCATTTGAGATCTAAAAATTTCAGTATTTTATATTCCACCATTATTGCTAGCCAAATGTTGATGTATCCCTGAATTTTAGTATTTAAAGTATTTTTTATTTTGTTAAAACTTCAATGATTTCTGAAGCGTTAATTAGTATCTCAAACTTTGATAAATTTCAACATCTAGACAATTTACAGAAGAACTCAAACAAGCCGAAATTTTTATACCTTACAACTCTAAATTTTTGCTACAAATTTGTTTGTCATTAATTATTAATATACATAATTAAAGGGGCCCCTCTGAAAAGTCGGCAGAAGTGGGTTAAACAGAAAAATGTATTAAATTAAAGAAATAAACTACTTCTATACAGTTATAAACAAACAAACAAAATTAAATAATCAAAATTATTAAAAACATTTGCACAAAAATTACTAACAACTGAAAATCTATTCAATAAAATAGGAAATATACGACATTTTTATAAACTATTAATTTTTACAAATAATTAACTGTTAACCGAACATTAGATTGAAACAAGACAAAAGAGAAATTTGTATCAAGAATACTTATTAGTAGTAAAGCATTTTAATGATTCTGTGAAACAAATATTCCAAGATTACGCATGGTAGAGATATCCTCTGGCAACGTATCATCCAAGCTAAATTTCCACTCCCGCCACATCTCTCCACAATTCTAAACCGTCAAACTAACGATCTGTATGTAGAAATAGTCAAATTTCTCAGAGACAACAACATAAAAATTTAATCTTACCCCGCCAATATTAACACTATATTAATATGGCTAATTTGTTAACCGCAAAAGGCCAAAAAAAAAAAAAAAATATTCTAAGATGAACATCATCTCTTGTAACAGCTGCTTCTTACTGCACCCATTCGAGGATCCTGTTGCTAAGATATCTGCTTCACACTGGACAGAGGTAATCCCCTACAGAGTTTGCTTCTGCAGAAGACTAAAGTTACTATGTATTTCGTTTCTATTTTGGTTTCATGTACTGATTAATTATTTCGTTTTTTATAATATAAATTAAAACTTTATTTATTAAAATATCAGATTACATTTTTATTTTATCCAGATGAAATTTTCTTTAGAATACTGGGTACTACTAATTGTCAAAAACCATGAAATTGATAAAATGACACTTCCACTAATGATTAACATATTCTCCGAACGAGCTGAAGTGTGACGAGCTGATCACGATCTTAGTGCAGATAAGCGACCATCTCCAGCACTGGCGCTCTCTGCAAACAATACAATTCTAGTTTTAACAGCTGGACTAAAAACAGAAAAACTACTTAAATCTAGATGCAGGCGATTATGAATTATTAATATCGGATGTTGGAACTCTCCCATCGTAATTTCGTAATCGTACTTCTTTTTTTTTTTAATTTAGGAACGGCTCAAAAGATAGTTAACTTAACATTACGAAACAATGCAACTGAAGAAGCATGCGTTAAGTCACAACTTCTCATCTAAAGTCACAAACATCAAGAATAATTTCAAACCAAACCGGCTTTTGTTGTGTTACGTGAACAAGAAGATTCTTTGAGTACAGTAACTGGAGGACTTGATTTACATTCATACTTAATGATTGTTTCTTCAGGACAGCAAAACTATAAAAAGCCCTGTCCATTTTCTAAAAATCACATCTTTGAACTGAGTGTCCTTAAAGTCTCTCTTATGAAAACCCGATGTCACAAATTTTACATCGTGTTACAATTAATAAAGGAAGTGGAATTACAAAATCAGTGTCTATAATAATATCTTATATTGTGTTCCCCTAATTTTAGAACATGATATTTCCGCAGCAGTACATTAATTAGATCAATAGCCAATAACATGTCAGACTTGCTAACAAAAACTCAACAAACCACTTGATTTAACGAGAACTCTCCATCGGAAAACACCAAAAGCCATCAGGTGCACCTGGTTTGTTGGCACCAGTTGACGATTTACTTATTGTCAACATAACTACATAAATACTTAATTACACTTGACACAGGCTCTGATTCTCCATCAGTCCACCACTAATTTCTTCAGCGATCCAGGAACGCCGAAGTATGGATTGGTTGGATCTTCCGATACAACTCGTTTGGATTCATCGCATTGTTCAGACAACTCGTTCAAATACCACTGCCTTCGTTTTGCTTCTTCCTCTCTCCATTGCTCTGAAATCGTAAACCATAATCATAAATTAATTACCTAGTATCTGGTTAACTCTATGCCCCTGCTGGGGCCAGCACTGCAAACAGACCAGGGTTATACGTTTTGGTGCAAGCACGACATTGTTTTTTTAAATAACAGTCCAACTCTGCAGGTGTTGCTTCACTCAAGCTGCTGTAAGAAGAGCCAAGCGGGAGGTTACTGGGATCAACATCTCAAAACTAGAAAGCTATAAGCCGCCGTTAAAGGAAAATATATTTGAAAAAGAAAAAAGTGCTGAAGTTGTTTTTGCAGTCTCCTGAAAATGGAAAGGAGGTCTTTTTTAGAAAAAGTGTCAGTCTATCTGCACCTCGCTGTCTGGAACCAGAACCTCAAATACTACCTCCAACTGATCTTTTCTTTTAGGTTCCTGCTCAGGAGAATCTTTAATGAATTTCGTCAAAATACAGAAATGATTTTTCATTTTCTTGTTATTGTTTCCCAACAGCACCAACCCGTTTCTTTAAATCTGGCATCCCCTCATGTCTTCAATAAAGATCAAGAACTTTTATTAAAAATAATCCGCTCAGAAAACTTTATTTTAAGGCTCCTCTAAGACAGGAAATGCGAATTTCTCGAATATTACATCAGCTGTTGACTGTTAAACTGGTGTATTTACCGCTAACATGAAAAATGATAACTTTTGGTCGAAACCTAAAGTGGAATCGAAGAAGTTATCTAAGCCTTTCACAAGGCCCCGTTGCCAGATGTATATACTGTGGAGACCTTCCTTCCTTTAACTTTTAAACTTCGGGGAGCGGTAGGAGTAGAACTCTCTATACAATGCCATCAACTGTATTGTATACATTACAGGAGAGTGTGTGCTAATATCACTGATTACTGGCAGTTATTTGCTCTTCTCAAGCAAATATAATCCATTTATATAATAAAGAGAATACATAGCTGAATGATGATGTTATCTTAGATATAAAAAGTTCCTCTTAGGATGTTAAGCAAAATTGCCCAAAAGGATGTTATTTCAGAGGTAAAATACAATTTTAGGCCAATTAGAATTGAAGTAATGGCGATAATATATGTATGTAACACAGATACACTAATACACTACTTCTGGCAGGAAGTAAGACACACTTACCGCTCAGCTGACGCAACGGAAGATCTCCTCCGTATTCTTCTGGCAACGGGACATTTTCCAAGTCTTGGATAACCTCTTCAATTCCATTTGAAGTGATGTAGAGCTAGATACGAAAAAAAATTAATAGCATTGTGTTTTTAAAGATACTCAAAGCTATGAGTGTTTTTGTTTTGTTCCATTACGATTGAGTTTTCAAATTTTAAGTTAAATATTATTATAGAAAAATGAAGGACAACTTACTTCAATAACTAGTATGAGCAAAGTTTTTGCAATTTGTGAGCGGCATTTCAAGGCCAAGTTTTAGCCGTTTTAAATTGAAGTCATCTGATTTTGATCATAATATTTACGATCGGTGAATGATCGGTGACCTTGTCAGCAACCTAACCGCTATCACAGATTTACCCCCAAGGCCTGGAAGTCGTGTACTCCGTACAAATAAAGTGGTAATTACTTTCATCTTTAGGAAAGTTCATGCCCTTTTATTGATTAGCCCAACACAAAGGGTAAAAAAATAACCGGTAAATCTTTAGAATAGCTCCCCAGAGGCGTGGCCTAATTCGAAGTGATTCTGATTCGCTGTTACTATAGAACCCGCCATATTCAAATATAAATATAAAACTATTTATTTTATATTTACACTTAAATCTAGCGGGTTATATGGTATCAGCGAATCAGAATAACTTCGAATTCTTTATTTATTTCTTATTGGGGGGCTTCGCCCCCACACCCCCTGATTTTTTCTTTTTGGGGGGCTTCGCCCCCCATACCCCCCTCTTAACCTACCTGATTACCCTCAATTTTTTAATTTGTGTCACACCATTCATTACAATAATTACACAGAACAACAAAAAAGAAACTACCTTATTCTGTGGAGTCCTTTTCCTGAGGAGGGTATACTTGTCGAACTCCATTCTTACTCACACTACAATCATGCTTTAATTTAAAACAACCCGCAAATTTAAAACGCTCATACTCATAAAGTTACAAAAAAACGGCACCTCCGGTCACATACAGAACACTCGCGGGAACTATTAATACATTAAACAGGAAGCAGTTGCTATGCAGTATGTGTACTGCGCATGCGCGCTAAACATAAGCGCTACGAAATTCGCACCATCCGCACATTGGCGGGAGGTAGTTTTAATTTTCCCCGGTAGGTGCGCTGTACTTCCCACCCCCTAAAAATAAACAGGCCACGCCTCTGGGGCGCTATTCTAAAGATTAGCCAAATAACCTTCGACCGAATTCACCAGCTTTGGTCTTCTGATTTCCAGTTATCTCCAAATCTGAAGAAGTTTGTGGTTAGAAAACAAATAGAGTCAAACAACTGTTTTGAGTGAAATGAAGGGCAGTATTTTGCTCACCTCCCAAACCATCAATCTTACAATGAAAGACCGAAACTCGTAACCTCGTAATTTTAGAAACGAATAATGATAACTGCAGGAAGGTTTTGTTATGGTTAAAAATAGGTTTTGTTTAGTTTTAATTGGAAATTTTTCTCATATTTATTTTCTCTCACTAGGGGTGCGTTCCACTAAGCGACCACAACGACCACGCTCACGACCGCGATTTTGCCCGTTTCACTTGCTTGCGAGTGTTACAATCGAAAACTCAAGTGGAATGGTCTATTATGGGGCGTTTTAACCGTTCATGTAAACATTACAAATGGCGGCCTCGAAAATAAGTTAGAAGCTTGAAGAAACCTCTTTTTTTAATTTTAATCCCGTTTATAAGCAGTTATAATAAACTTTCTGAATTATTGGTAAAGTTGACTTATATTAAAAATATATATATAATTCAATTTTTATATTACATTTTCGTGATTTATAAAATTTACGTTTAAATAAAATTAAAATGTCTTTTGTGGCAACAGTTGGATATTTATTAATAATGCTTTAGAAAGTTGTTCTTTATCTAGTTCCAATGAAGAGTGGAATGCAATTTTACAAAATCGCAATGATGAAAAGCGAAAACTTAGGCCACGTATTATTAGCTATCAGTGTAATTGATCTTTATTCAGATGAAGAATTTAAAAGTTATTTCAGGTAAATGATTTTGTGTTATTCAGTGATTTAGTATGTAAAGGGATAAGTAATTATTTATTTATTTATTTTTTGTAGACTTTCGAGAAACACATTCTATTATTTACATGAAATAATACTTTCATTTACATGAGATAATTTTTTCGGTCGCCATATTTTGTTTTAAAAATTGCGCCAACTCTGAACGCCCACTTCGACCCAGCTTTTAAGGTGGGGCGTTGTGGTCGTTGTGTGGGCGAAAATAGTGACGTCATTAGTGACGTTTTCGCCACGACCACAACGACCGTGGTCGCCAAGTGGAACGCCTGAAGGTATGTTTTGATCGTTGTGGTCGCTTAGTGGAACGCACCCTAGATAAGGTTAGTAATTTGTTTCAATTTCAAATTTTCTAAGTGGAATTTTATCAGGAAATATCGCATTTAAGGCCAACAGAGTCAGCTATCATCTTCGTATTGAGATTATCAACACGGAAATATATTTATTTCTTTCTTCTTTCCTGGTGAAATTCTTTTTAGGAGATTTAGGATGAAAGGTTTTCCTGAAATGTATCTTTTAATAAACTTTATAGCGGTCGCAGAAAGCAAATGGGAAGTTATTTGTTAAATTAAACTTTGCTTTCAAATTGAAATTTTGGCTTCTTTTTCTTTACCAACACTTAAATTTTATTTTGACCAGTAGCTACCACCTACCCTGTCTCGTACTTTCTTCGACAAAAAAGGCTTCACCCATTTGTTCATAAATGCGGCTGTGAAAGACGGGCAGTTGATCAAGGATATCTTGGCGATCCGAAAAGGCATCTCATTCTGTGAAAACATGATCATTTATGTACTTAATTTTTTCTTGTGCACGCTTTTATTGTTTTATTAACCACTAAGCATGCGCAAAGAAAAGAAGGCAACGAATGTATAAGTTCAAAGATTCTTTCCGAACAACGCATTTCAAATTGTTAAAAAAATTGAATTTATCTTTCATAATAATTTATTCAAACAGGTAATTTAGAAAATTTACAATTTTGAAACAGAGGCGTATTCATTCAGTCCAAGTTTGATCCAAATCAAGAAATCACGTATAATTGAAACAATTGCTGCCAAAATTTTAGCACTACAGTTTAAAATACTATAATTAAAAGTGCTTTATTTTTCATTTTTGACACTTTCATGAATGCTTTTAATATTATTACTGCACGAAGAGAAAACATTGTGAAAACAATCATCCTTCACATTCAGCGGATTCGAAATACTTTCTCTTGTAATTGTTCTTTATTCAATAATTACAATATTACTAGTGAAGTAAATGTGTTACCAGCAGGTAGTAAACCATGTCCCTGAGCAGCAGGGGCTTCATTTTCATTATGTGCTGGACTGAGAACTTGTCGAAATTCCCCAGTAGATACAGCTGGGGGTGCAGACCCACCTCTCGCAACCATAGTTCTGAACTGTTGACTAAAGCCCTTAGAAAGGGCAGAAAATGGAAACCTTCAGGATCTACTTTTGTGATTGAGCCGTACACTAATATAATTTGCCTGCCCTCAGTTATTGCAGGCACTGGTGCGATAGTCCTACATCAAATAAGACACAAACAAAATAAAGTTATTATTGGTTAGTTTTAGGGCATTCCGAGCCCATCAACATTAAATACAGTAACTCTCTTTCCGCAGTTTATAAAATTAAACTTCTTCAAACTTAGAAAAGATAATTACACTTCACTAGTGACGCAAGAGAACAGGTGTACGAGTAATATTGCAGACAACTGTTTATTCAGTACAAATCACAGGCATCAAAGAAATTTGTTTACGCAAATTGTTGATTACATTGTTCCTCCACCAATAGTTCCTAGAAGGGAAGGGATTAGCTATGAGGTTAGCATACTGGACTCCCACGCGTCGGTCTCGGGTTCGAATCCAGCTGCTGACCCTTAAATTTTCTCTTCCTAGGAGCTTCTTACAGCTCACTGCCCGGTGATGGACAGTTTGTCTGTAACGAGAGAATGCTGACCGGAGGCCGGCAGTTCACTGGAAAAAGCTCCGGGCGCCAACAACCTTAGATGATGACGCGCCTTAAATCATTAAAAAAAAAAAAAAAAAAATAGTTCCTAGTTTCTACGATAACAGGAAATTTAATTTAGACTTACATCAGTTGTCTCATCTGGACGTACTGGGGATCCAGAGGGTCTCGATTGGTGAAAAGTTCACTGTGACTCCTGAACGTATAATAAGCATCCAATTTCCTCTTTGTCTTCTCCAGACTTCCTTTACATCCTGTCAGATAGTTTTTGAGAAAGTTGTCACTCTCTGGAACAATGAAGAACGCTTAGTAGGCCAGTAGATAAGCGATTTTACTGGGAATAATAATAAGAAGGGAACTACCTTTCAGTCTGCAAGCGGGCAGATGTTGCTGCTGTTTCAGCCACTCCTTGATCTGCTCCAGATCTGAGTCCAGCTGCTTTCGGCTGTAGCCAATCTCCGCCAACACCCAGTCTTTTTGTTCTTCCGTGAATTCATACATTTGAATACAATTGTTGAAGGTGGCTTGAGTTTGACTACTGGAACTATTGACGAACACTCTTGGTTGCTGAAGAGTGAAGAGCGAACATGAAGAGGGATGGATAAAAGAACGAAACTTTGAAGCTTTACTGAGTGACGGCTGGACTGTTTCACTTTCAAACGATACGTTTGCTATAATATATTATAGCATATATTATATATTAGGAACTTTTTAATCCCCACTCTTTGGTTAACCTCATGGTCTCCGAGTCGAGGATGTTGTGATTGCTCATCTTTCTTTATCTGGAAAAGTGTCTGAAGGTCAAAAATTAGATTTTCACTACTTATCATAATTGCTAAATGAGATAATAGTAAATACTGTACACTGTACTATAGTGTACGAACCCTGTCCACAACTCCTAAAATGAATGACCAAAAACAAATGCTTTTTCACATTTCCATCTTTTATATCTCTTCTCATGATTATCAGATTTGAATAAATTCTTAACCGAATTTCAAAGAAATAATAGTTATGTAGTTGGTATAAATTGCAATATTTTATTGATAATAGGTAATTATTTCTAGAAAGGTAAATTTTGGAGGTTTTCGAATATGAAGTTTGTATTTCAAACCTTTATATCTCTTTTCGTTTTTTGCCGATTTTAAGTAGATTTGTGTACTTTTTGGATTGGGTTTTCTTTTTTTATTCTTTATTTGATTAACTTCAAACATTCCTAATGATAAATAAATATTTGGATATCTTGAACGTGGGCTGATTTAAGCCGGGAATAGGGAATAAACAGTTGGAATTATACTTCGAGGTTTTGGACGCCCACGGACATTTGATATCACCATGTCATATATTTCCCAGAAACATAAATCTAAATAAATTTACTATC
The DNA here is from genome assembly GCF_049639745.1 of Rhodnius prolixus. Lineage (NCBI taxonomy): Eukaryota > Metazoa > Arthropoda > Insecta > Hemiptera > Reduviidae > Rhodnius > Rhodnius prolixus. The sequence continues at coordinate 42,376,617 of NW_027411634.1, forward strand.
ATACTTTACCATTTTATATTTTTAAATAATCGATAAAGCCGTTTTTCAGAAAGTTCGAAACATTCTAAAGTCTATTCTGTAAAGTAGCGTATTCTAGTTTACAGATTTTTTTTTTAACATTTAGGACAATCAATAATTCATTACAACTTGATAATGTGTACCAGCGGAATTTTATAAATAATTGGAGAGATTTTTTAAAATGATACATAGATTTGCTGTCTCCAAAGAACTCCATAAAAATAAATTTATTGAGAACCCGACGCATGAAGTCTTCATTTGCACCTGAATTCTCAGAGTTCACAACATTAACATTGAATATATTAAGGCATCAGTAATCCATATTCCATCTCTATTGTTAGTCAAGTGTTGATGTATCCCTGAATTTTAGTATTTAAAGTATTTTTTATTAATTAATTTTTATACACTTGCAACTCTAAAATTTTGCACCAAATGGGATTGCCATAAATTATAATATATAGCGTCAAAATCATAACTAAAGGGCCTCCCCCATGAGGACTCGGCAGAAGTAAAAATGTATTAAATCGAAGAAATTGATTTCTGATCAGATCGAAGAGAGAGAGAGTTCTTTTAACTTCTAGAGAACTGCTTTTAATCGTCATTTCCTGGTGCATTTTTTAAATAAAATTCGTAGACTTAAATGTTACAATGGGGGTATCAACTTTTCTTGTATAGACGTGGGATTGTATAGCACTCTTGTCCTGAAGAATTTATGCCAATTTGGACGAATCCAGAGCGACGGGGTGGGGACACATATATTCACTTTTCATGTACTCAATTTAGTATTGTGGTGTTTTTATTGGCTTAAAATTTGTAACAAGAATACTTATTAGTAATAATAGAGAGTGAGTAACAAAGGCAACTTAATGATTCCGTCAAACTAATATTCCAAGATGGACATCATCTCTTGTACAGGTGCTTCTTACTGTCCCAATCGAGGATCCTCTTGCTAAGATATCTGCTTTGCACTGGATAGAGGTAGTCCCCCTACAGAGTTTGCTTCTGCAGAAGACTAAAGTCATTGTGCATTTCATTTCTATTTTTGTTTTATGTTCTGATTAATTATTTCGTTTTTTATAATATAAATTAAAATTTTATTTATTAAAATATCAGTTTACATATTTAACCTATTCAGATGAAATTTTCTTTACAGCATTGGGTACGACAATTTAAGCATTAAAGATAGGATTTCCGTGTGGTTTCATTTATGCATTTTTGTGAGCAAAAATGCATATTAATACTAGCACTTTGCATCACCCTTGAAACAGTGCAATTAAAATAAATGAATAAGCAAATTAGATAGAATAAGATATGCAAAATGATAAGAAGGTAAACGCTAAATAATATATACAAATGTAATAATTGTGTGTAGATGATTAACATATTCTCCAAACGAGCTGAGGTGTGACGAACTGATCACGATCCTAGTGCAAATAAGCAACCATCTTCAGCACTTGCTCTCTGCAAACAATACAATCCCAGTTTAAACAGCTGGACTAAAAACGAAAAAATCTTATTAAATCTAGACGCAGGCGATTATGAATTATTAATATCGGATAATAGTTAATGTCAACTTGACTACATAAATACTTAATTAAACTTAACGCAGAATCTGCATTCCCCATCAGTCCACCACCAATCTTTTCAAAGAGCCAGGAACGCCAAAGTATGGATTGGTTGGATCTTCCGAAACAACTCGTTTGGATTCATCGCATTGTTCAGACAGTTCGTTCAAATACCACTGCCTTCGTTTTGCTTCTTCCTCTCTCCATTGCTCTGAAATCGTAAACCATAATCACAAATTAATTACCTGGTATCTGGTTAACACTATGCCAGTACTTTAATTAGACCAGGGTTATATATCGTAAGTTTTGGTGCAAGCACGACATTGTGCGAATACCTTTTAAATAGAAGTCCAACTCTGCAGGTGCTGCTTCACTCAAGCTGCTGTAAGAAGGGCCAAGCGGGAGGTTACTGGGATCAATATTTCAAAACTAGAAAGCTAATAGCCGCCGTTAAAGGAAAATATATTTGAAAAAGAAAAACCGCTAAAGTAAGTTTGTTTTTTAATTCTCCTGAAAATGGAAAAGTGGTTTCCCCAAGAAAAAGTGTCAGTACCTAGCTTCTGGAACCAGAACCTCAAATACAACCTCCAAGTTATCATTTCTTTTAGGTTCCTGCTCAGAAGAATCTTTAATGAATTTCGTCAAAATACAATTTTTTTTATTTTCTTGTTATTCGTTTTTCTTTTTTTGCCTGACGAATTGAAGATCTCTCAATGGTGTAGTATTGGTGTTGACTTCTTTCTTTTTTTTCCACTTTGTCTATATATCTTGATTGACTGATTGGTACGCTGTGTGTCTAGCAACCCGATCTATTTGGGCAGCACCCTTTGTTTTGTTTTACAATCGATTCTCTCTCTCTCTCTCTCTCTCTCTTCCTAAAAGCTCCAACCCATTTCATTAAATCTGGCATCCTGTTTTATTCACTGCAGATCCAGAACTTGTATTAAAAATAACCTTCACAGAAAACTTTATTCTAAGACGGGAAATGCGAATTTCTGGAATACTACATCAGCTGTTGTCTGTTAAACTTGTGTATTTACCGCTGACATGAAAAATGATAACTTTTGGCCGAAACCTAAAATAAAATCGAAGAGGTTATCTAAGACTTTCACATAACCCTGTTTTAAGATGTTACGCGAGAATTCCCAAAAGGTTAAGTAATGAGATTTCAGAGATAAAGTACAATTTTAGGGCAATTAGAATTGAAGTAATTGGCGATAAGACAGAGTCTTGTGAGTATACACTACTTCTGGCAGGAAGTAAGACACACTTACCGCTCAGCTGACGCAACGGAAAATCTCCTCCGTATTGTTCAGGCAACGGGACATTTTCCAAGTCTTGGATAACCTCTTCAATTCCATTTGAAGTGATGTAGAGCTAGATACGAAAAAAAAAAAAATTAACATTGGCTTTTTAATGATTCTCAAATCTAAAAGTGATTTTCTTTTGTTCCATTACGATTGAGTTTTTCAATTTGAAGTTAAATATTATTATAAAAAATTGCGGAACAACTTAATTCAAGAACTTGTATGAGCAAAGTTTCTGCAAATTGTGAGTGGCATTGTTACATACTGATTAAAAAGAAATGCTAACGCTGAGACGTAACACCTGTCACAGATTTACCATTGTAAATTAGCCCTGAAGATGACCTAGTCCCTAGGTCGAAAGCTCGGGATAATAAATTTATCATGACTGAAACTGGCATTAATTTTTCATCCTATTCCCTTATCTGTTAGACTTGGTCTTTCAAAATTTTCTGTTGTACCCTATTTGAAACTGAGCAAATTAACCTTCGATTATGGACAATACTTACTGGTTCGCCCTGTATATTTATTTTGATCTTCTTTCCTAGAAGAATTCTTTTTAGGAGACTTAGGATGAAAGGTAGTCGGTTTTCCTCTAATGTATCTTTTAATAAACTTTATAGCGGTCGCAGAAAGCTGATGGGAAGTGTTAAACTTGCTTAAAAATTGAAAGTTTGGCTTCTATTTATTTACTAACACTTATATTTTATTTTGAACAGTAGCTACCACCTACCCTATCTCGTAATTTCTTTGACAAAAAAGGCTTCACCCATTTGTTTATAAAGGCGACTATGAAAGGCGGGCAGTTGATCCAGGATATCTTTGCGATACGAAAAGGCATCTCATTCTGTGAACACATAACATTGTACACATAACATTCTAACATTGTGAAAACAATCATCCTTCACATTCAGCGAATTCGAAATACTTTCTCCTGTATTTGTTCTTTATACGTTAATTACAGTATTACTAGTGAAGTAAATATGTTACCAGCAGGTAGTAAACAAAGTCCCTGACCAACAGGAGCTTCACCTTCATCAAGTGCTGGACTGTGAACTTATCGTAATCTCCCAGCAGGTACAGCTGGGGGTGTATACCCACCTCTCGCAACCATAGTTCTGAACAGTTGAGATACGCTCGTAGAAAGGGCAGAAAATGGAAACCCTCAGGATCTACTTTTGTGATTGAGCCGAACAAGAACATAATTTTCCTGCCCTCAGATATCACAGGCACTGGTGCGAAAGTCCTACACCAAATAAGAAACACAAAAAAATAAATTTAATAAAGTTAGTCAATGGTGTAGTTTTAGGGCATTCCGAGCCCATCAATATTAAATACAGTAACTCTCTTTTCGCAGTTTATAAAATTAAACTTCTTCAATCTTAGAAAAGATAATTTCACTTCACTACTGACGCAAGAGAACTGGTGTACGAGTAATATTGCAGTCTACTGTTTATTCAGTACAAATCACAGGTTTCAAAGAAATTTTTTGACATAAATTGATTACACTGTTCCTCCACCAATAGTTACCAGTTTTCTAAGATAACAGGAACATAATTTTAATTTAGACTTACATCAGTTGTCTCATCTGGACGTACTGGGGATCCAGAGGGTCTCGATTGGTGAAAAGTTCACTGTGACTCCTGAACGTGTAATAAGCGTCCAATTTCCTCTTTGTCTTCTCCAGACTTCCTTTACATCCTGTCAGATAGTTTTTGAGAAAGTTGTCACTCTCTGGAACAGTGAAGAACGCTTAGTAGGTCATTAAATGGGCAATACCTGTCGGAAAGTTGATAAGATTTTACTACCTTTCAGTCTGCAAGCGGGCAGGTGATGCTGCAGTTTCAGCCACTCCTTGATCTGCTCCAGATCTGAGTCCAGTTGCTTTCGGCTGTAGCTAATCTCCGCCAACACCCAGTCTATTTGTTCTTCCGTGAATTCATACATTTGAATAAAATTGTTGAAGGTGGCTTGAGTTTGACTACTGGAACTATTGATGAACACTCTTGGTTGCTGAAGAGTGAGCAGCGAATCTGAAGAGGGATGGATAAAAGAAAGAAACTCTGAATCTTTACTGAGTGACGGCTGGACTGTTTCACTTTCAAACGATACGTTTGCTATAAATCAGGAACATTTTAATCCCCACTCTCTGGACAACCTATGGTCTGTGATTGCTCATCTTTCTTTATCTGGCAAAAAGTGCATTTTGAAGGTCAACAATTAGATTTTCACTACTTATCATAATTGCTAAATGAGACAATAGTAAATACTGTACACTGTACTATAGAATACGAACCCTGTCCACAACTCCTAAAATGAATTACCAAAAACAAAGGTACTTAACTTAGAAGTTCGGAGAAGATGAATGCAGCCGTTTTTAGCCTCCACAAAACTGAGCATGAATTCAAAACTAGTGAAAGCTTTCCTCAAACTCAGTACATACTTTCACTTAGTACCGGAGAAGTATTGCGAATGTGTCACGTTTTCCAGGTTTACACCGCTAACATCCGTTTTAAGGTCGCCACAACCCGAAAAAAATGGTTTTTAAAATACATGTCTCAGTGTCTAACTGAGTTAAACAAAAAAATATTGCAGGAATGTCGAAACTTGATTTTGTAACTTAGCGAAGGAAATCCTTCAAGCGGATTTTTAATACATTTACAATTTTTTGAAAATGGCTCCTCATGATTTTTCTTGCAAACTCTCTACGCTCAGTGCTACCAACTTTCGACTACATTTTTATTTGAGTTATATTGATTAAAAAGACTCTGAGAGTATTGGGAGGTTAACCTTCTCGCTGACATATGTACATTCAGAGTAAAATACGATACTGGGTGTCTTATGATTTAAAGGAGAGTTAAATGTTTTGTAAATATTTTTTGTGAGACTCGTATTTCATAGATAATGAATTAGAAACGCTAATTAGTTTGCATTCTTTCCATATTATTTATGCAGATTGGTTATCTCATTGGTGCAGAGTTACAAAAACCCTTCACCTCTTTCAACCGAGTAGTGAATCTCATTTGAATGTTGAGTTTATCGAAGGTTAAATGTGTTTAACCTAATTTAATTGGCCCATCTCTTTATCTTTACTACTGCCAATCTTCTAGACCAGAATCGCTAACTGCAGCACTCCACCAGGCCATCTTACTAACTAAAACTAATCTATATTTTGGTACTGTTTTTCTCGTCCAGTTGATTAGGATCTATTCTAGCCGATACTTCCATTAATTTGAATGAAATTTCCTTTTAAAATACATGTCATCCTGATCTACCCGCCGGTACAAACCAGTACATAGCCTATTCCTGACTAGTTCCTACTCCTGATACCCCAAATGCCACAAGATGACGTCATTGTTATTCTTGATTTAAAAGGATCTATATCTTCCACCCGTCTATCTCTTCCAGAAGTGCCCTTCATCTAATTTCCACGAAAAATGTTTCTACAGTTAGTATACAAAGTGAAAATTGTTAGAGCCACTTTTAGAGAAAATATAATGAAACTAAAAAAATAATTCAGTAAAATGGTCCTTTCTGTTAGCCAATTTTGTTATCCGAAATTCAATCGTTCGCACATTCGCACGTAAGAGAAATATTAAATTTCAATTTTCTGAGATTTTGGAGTTATAGTGCAGAAGAAAAGCATTTTAAAACAGGGCCACCAAACATGGACTCAGCTGATCTCGAAACCCATATTTCCATTGAAAACTAAAAATCGGAAATCGGCACGTATGAGGAAGTAAGTGAAAGAAATATTTCTCCACTCAGAGCTAAACATGGATCAAGTTTACCATCGCATCCGCATGGAGACTGTGCAATTTAAGCTTAATCCCAAGATGAAGGAAGTTACGCACATAGAGCGACAAATTTAATTCGATATTACAAATGAAAAATTAAAAACAGAGTAATTTTTTTGGTTGATTTTATCTCAAAGAAAAAAAGTTTATCAGCTGGAACGAGCTCGTGTATTCTGTTCACAAGCAGAATATTCTAGGCCAAATCTTGTAACCTTCGATTTGATTAATTATAATTTATTTATTTATTCGCAAAACATTTTCTATTTTATAATACAATTAACTTTTTTAAGTACTTATATAACACATTTTCTCGGGGGGAAAAAGGATGCGGACGTAAGATATGTTATCTCGCTAGCTGCATAACTGATGCACTATGACTGAGAAAAGCGAAACCTTCATTACCCCCAGAACAATGCTCAACACTTCTAAACTCGACTCTGCTCTGCTCAGTTCAATACCCAGAGATGAAATAAACCCAAAGGAAAGTCGGAGGACCTCACGGAGGTGAGAGAATAGATGATAAAATGAAAGGAAAAAAAAAAGCGGAATAGATTTCTAGTAAGATTTTTCTGTCTCTGCATGTAAGGAGAAAAAGGCCAGAACTAATTAGAACAAGAGGGTAACCTACATTCAAAAAATGGAAGGTGGAAAAGCCAGGGTAAAACTCGAAAATTGCCTTTTCATTTCCACGTTATCTGTCTCTCTAACCCACTTTATGGACAGATCTAAAGAAAAACAAAAAGAGTAGCCATCATATGGAAAATTACAGACATGGCAGAAAGGAAAAACCTGAATTGGGTTTCTAGTTGGTCTAAATTTCTAATTTTTCTAGCTCTTCACCTGTTTGTTATGGTCAGGGATAAAATAAACATAATTGAAAGCCTTTATTTGGTAAACTACAAGAGAAAACATTGAATTGGCTTCTAGTTCGTCTAGTTTTCTACTTTTCTGACTCCGTCACCTACTTTCATGGCTAGGTCTAAAATAAATAAAGGGTAGCCTTCATTTGGATAATAAGAGTTAAAACAGGTGGACAAAAAAAAAACCGGAATTAGCTTTAGGTTCGTCTAGATTTCTATTTCTCTTTCTTTCTCAAGTAGTATTTTGGCCAGGGTTAAGATAAACATAAAGGGTAACCATCATTTGGCAAAACCTTCATTTTCTTTCTCTATCGCCTAATTTTATGGACTGGGTTGAAATAAACATGAAGCGCTGCCCTTATTTAAATACGTAAAATCCTGGGCGCTTACTTTTCAAGGCAAATCCATTTCAGTTTAAACTTAAAATTTGTAATTTGAATTCTCATGTTGTTGTTAGTGATGCAAGGAAACTTAGAAGACATTGGATCTATAGGTCGTCTCATTTGTTTTAAAAAAAGGTTGATCCCAAATTTAATTACATACATTTCTTTTATATCTGTGAGAACTCTCCTATCGGATCTAAAAAAACTCTGAACAAAATTACTGAACAATTGTTCATGAAGGATATTTGTGAGAAATACACTTAGTTCAATAACGTATAGTAATTTATATTCTGTTAGTAAAGATTTCCAAATCAGTCCACCTCCAATCTTTTCAAAGAGCCAGGTACGCCGAAGTATGGATTGCTTGGATCTTGTTGAACGATTCGTTTGGATTCATCGCATCTTTCAGACAGTTCGTTAAGATACCACTGTCTTCGTTTTATTTCTTCGTCTCTCCACAGTTCTGTAAACATAAGCCATTTTGTATATTCATGTCTCTGGAAATGTAATATACGTAAGAAATAAGTATGTTTCATTCGAGCAGCAAGAAAATGGCTTGACCGAGTATTTTGTAATAAGTTGGCGATAAATGTTGTTTAAGATTGATCGCGTCTGTTTTGAAATTTAAACTATTACAAATATTGTAATTTTCAAGCATTACATTTTGAATTTATTGAGATACAAAGCAATATTTTAAAGATGAAATCTTTTTAGCAAAAATCCAACTTTGAATTTCTGAAGGTTGGGACAAAATAGTAATATACCAGTGGTGTAAAAATGAAAAATCCCTGACCGACAAACAGTTATGCAGAAACCTTTAGATTCATGGTTCCAAAGCTAAAAAAGCTCAGTTTTTAGAGAGTGAAGATAAAGTTTAATTATTGCAGAGGCTAACGGGGGTGCTTTACTGTTCTAGGGTAAGGTTAGTTATGATGCCTGGGAGCTTTTAATGCTTTAGTGCTGAGTCTAAGATGGCGTAATGTTACTCCTCGGATGACCAAGGGTCTGTAACTTGTAGCTACCAAACACTTTTGTCATGTTTCACAAGAGAATTAGGAACTTCTAAATATGTTAGTTATTATTTTTATAAAGGTTATTGTCATAATAATAATTTTGCTTTTCTTAAATAAGCTTTGTATAATTCTTTCAACTTTCTCTATTGAAGGGTAACTCAGACCTCAGGAAATTCTTACGAAGAAATCTTCAGTAATCACTAATTAATCTCCCATAAATTAATCGTTAACTATTTAAATTAATTGCTCTAATATTGTTGCGTTTAACGTAATCTGATTATGGTGGTTTAATCCGTTCATTACAATAGGTAACTGTCGTTCATGGCAGATCTGGCAGTAAGTAAAGTTTGGAAACTTACCGCTCATCTCGCGCACAGCAAAGTCCCCTCCGTAGATATCTGGCAACGTGGCTTTGTCAAAGTCTTGGATCACCTCTTCGATTCCATTTGCAGTGATTTGTAACTAGACGAAATACAAATATACGATATTAGCTAATCGAACTATTGTACAAGCGTCTTTAACTCAGCACACAATCACTTACCCTGTCTCTTAGTTTCTTCGACAAGAAGGGCAACAAAGTGTTGTTCAACAATGTGGCTACAAATGGCGGAGTATTTATCATGGAAATCTTGGAGAAGCGAACTGGCAGCACTTCCTAAGAAAACAGGTTTTTTTAGTATTTCCAGGTTCCAGGTATCTAACTTATTGCTGAACTACAGCTCAACCGCTCCCCTCTCTGATTGCGGGATAGATAACGTGAGTTCAACAAACAGACCTCGCAGTATAAAACACGACATACGTATATAGGATATACATAATCTTGAAAAAGCATACTCTTTGGTGATGACTATGAATGTAGTATGAAAAGGTCGTGTGATTGTTTAGATTTTTTACGTATCGTGGGGCCTCAAAATATGCATTTCCTGTAAATAGGATATGATTGCAATAATTCCTTTAAATAGGAGGAAACAGCATGTAAAGGTAAGCAAGCAATTAAGCATTCACAAACAGTAATCAGAAATCACAATGTTTGAGGGGCACCCACATTTCTGGAGCGATGGAAGTTGCAACCATTCAGCAAGTGAAAAGTTGGCCATTTTTTTTGCAAGAAGAAATAAAGTCTCAAAAAACGCAAACAAGGAAGTTTTACAGAACCTCTTTTATTAAATTGTTATGTGATTTTTATGTTTCCTAATTTTGATTACAACTACTTCCGGTTTTGTGGGTGTTTGATGTTAAAAATAAATATAAAAATTAAGAGTCGAAACATATTGAAAGATGAAGTGGGTATCCGTTTCTTCCTCTTGGCGCCAATTAAAAACTAGTATCTCCTACCTACTTGAAAAGTATTACAATTTTGGGTTACCCGCCGTTGATCGCCAAGGAACCAAAGACCGTCAGATCTGAGTAAATGTTTGATGCTCAATTTACGCCCAATCGACCCAATGCCCATTTCATTGTTAATTTACACAGTAATCATCCCTACCAAGAAGTCGAACACTAAGTACCAACCCTACTACTCGATAAAACCAGCTCAGCAAGGAAATCATGGGCAAAACTTGAGCATCGGGAAATTCCCCATGATGAAGTAAAGACGGTCAAAACATTTAGCTCACCAGAATGTAGTAGTAGAAGTCCCTCAGCAGCAATGGCTTCGCTCTCGCCAAGTGGTGCTGGATCGTAGTCCGCTCAAAGTCTGCCAGAATGTACACCTGGACACTGTAGCCTAACTCTCGCAGCAAAAGTTCTGTAGTGTTTACAAATATTTTCAGGTAATTCAGAAAGTTGAACTGCGCTTGGTCCGCTTCCGTCAATCCACCGAACAATAACAGCGATGTCCTGCCTTCCGCCATTTCGGGCATCGGTGTGAAAGTTCTACAGAAAATTAGAAAATTAAAATCTGGTGTAAACTCTTCATAATCACTCTGATAACCTCAGTTTGTGTGTAATTGAATTCTATTGAAACTCACTACACTAAAAGCAATATTGCCGTCAATGTTGAACATGTTCACTGCAATAAAATGATAATGTTACACAGACAAATGACGACACAGCCCACTAAGTAATACTCCCAGAGGAAAACTTTCAAACACAGATAAGGTAGATAGGCCAATCGTCCAAGTTCAAATATCACCCTTAGGCACTGCCTTGAAAATTAAAGAAACCTCGATATATAGATCGATAGATATAAATCGATCATTGCATCCACAGATTATAATCTTTCGACATTGAATTTTATGGCCAAACGTTTCATATTTTTAGAACAATACAATAACCTTAAACTGCATAATTCACACAACACAACTCATTCTAGAGAATTCATTTGTTTATAGTTTCATGGACCAAAGTGTTCCAAATAAAAGTAACGTCCTGAGTAGCGTGACACAAAGTTTGGAGAAAAATCTAAATCTTAAAAAGTCATCAAATCTTTTTAGATAGCAAAAAAAAAACCTGAAAAATCTAATTAGTGTGACATTTCGGTCAACCGAATTCTTCAAAGTTTACTTTACTTCTTTAATATTTTAATTAGAAGATGTAAATTGATTTGAAATGGTAGAAAGTTTGTCTTGAATCATATCTCAAAATTGCCCTTATATAAATTTCTTTAGGAAGATGTTGCAATTTAAAGTTGTAGCGACCCCTCACTAAATGATTACTAATTTTATAAGCGGCACGGAGGTTTTTAATGAATTTCCAAAGTGGCACACAACATCATTTGGGTTGTGACCACCCTCTGCTTTAGATGAAATAAAATAAATAAAAATTGTACTGGCTAAGCACTTCATGGGCAAATTCATTCCTAAACACATATGAAATAACACAAAGTAAATACTTTCAAAACACTCGTTTTACTATTCAGGGTACCTTAAAACGGAAGATTCCTTTTAAAATACGATATTTAATCATTTTTAGCGCGAACGAAATACTTTCTCTTTGTGTTTTCAGGATGAAGTAAAGCTTGGAATGTAGCCGATATGCATGTCCTTAAAAGACCAACCGGACTATATGACTGGATAAATTTCACAGAACTAGATACAGATAACCGTGCGATATTCTCTTGAGGCGCCTTATCTTACTGAACACTTCTGAAGGTGTCAAGGACGCCATCATACTCTTCGAACAACTATAAAACTGCGCATGTGCATCTGACCGAGACGGCATATAGTCTAGAAGCTTATTATCAAAGCATAATTCTGGAACTTACAGCGCGTAATTCAAAATTATGTGCTATACAAAAGTTGCAACAGTGTACAAAAAAAAAAAAGAAAAAAGTGGTTATTAAATAAAGAAATCGGATTGGGCAAAGATATCTCCAGTATACGATACAAATAGTTGTGCTATTACACAGACGTGGTAGACCCATTTGGATAAGGAAACTAACTAGCAACTACAAAGTTCATTTTAACTATAATTTTTGATAAGAAAAGTGATAAAACACTAATGATATAAAAAGATTAACATAAAATATGTTAATTAATGCAAAATCAAATCTGGTGAGGATCCGATTTTCTCTTAAATTTTTTTTTTGTAACGAAATTTCTGAAAATTTGGAATAAATACTAAAATGTTAGGTATCTTCATTCCTATATTCATAAGTTCTATATAATAAAATTGAATTGTTGAAAAAAATGCGTGACACCATAGCTCCCCCAGAACCCCGATACGCCAAAACGCCAAAATGAGCCCGAATGGAACCTTGCTAATGTAATAATAATAATTTGGAAAAGTTTTGGTAAAATTAGTGTTGGTAAAACTTACAGCAGATTTCTCATCTTAAGATAGCCAGCATCCAAAGGGTCTCTGTTATCGAAAAGTTCACTGTGACTCCTGAATGTGTAGTAGGCGTCCAACTTCCTCTTTGTTTTCTCCAGACTTCCTTTACAACCTGTTAGGTACATCGTCAGAAAGGAGTCACTCTCTGCAAAAATATCAAAATTCTAAAAAGTAGGTCATTTAGATGGGCAATATCTGGGCGGGAAGATGATAAGATTTGACTACCTTTCAGTCTGCAAGCGGGTAGGTGATGCTGCAGTTTCAGCCATTCCTTGATCTGCTCCAGATCTGAGACCAACTGTTTCTGGGTGTAACCACATTCCACCAACACTGCGGCTTTCTGTTCACTCGTTAGTTTAATCATGAGAATGATAAGTGCTTAATGCGTCTGCTATCCAGCACTTGGACCACTAAAAACCTTAGGTGACCACTCTCACTCAATTTCTAGAATAATGCTCACGGATCAGGAACATAAATTAGCAACGTGGAGCTCTTCAATTGAAATAGTCAAATCTGAGAGAGTTTAACTAATAGAAGAAATAATTATACCCCCCTCTCCACGGTCACATTGTTCCACAACTCAAGGCGCCCCCTATTAGTACGCATTATAATTTCAAATTAATTCATCACAGAACTTCTGTGAATTCGTAAAAAATAATAATAATAAAATATGCTAAACTGAGGTGGTACAGGCTTACTGTGTTAAATGACCATTGAGGAATCATTAACTTATTGACAATGTTAGGTTGGCAGTGCTGAATATCTTTGATTTTATCCTTTTTCGTGCGCATGCTTATTGTATCCATGACCGGTTTCAGACACTCATCCACCATCTTGATTACTTAGTTTGGTGTAGAGATATCAACTTTACTAGTCAGTAGTACTGCACTAGCAATTACATTACTTAGTTACCAATTACACATCTACAATAAGGTTAATAAATGAAATACAAATGACGTCAGTACTTTAATTATAGGTATTATTGAAATTTATTCAAATTAAGTTTTTATTTTGCTAATTGCAGAATAATTTTAATAAGTTGTTGCGTGCGTAATTAAACAACCTTCAGAGAGTGTCCTTTCCGTGTTTGTATTTACCTTCACCATTACTATTTAACATCTGAATCACTTCTAGGTGATACCTATGGAAGGAATCAGGTAGGAGACTTACTGTATGGTGGGGTATCCTCAAACCACAATGATCTGAGAGAGGAATCCAACTAATCTGAAAGACTGGAACGTGCGAGGCCTAATTTTGGATCAAAAATTGTACAATTGCCATTCAGCGTTTCCTTTTCAAGAACGAAAATATTTGACTATTGAGTGGGGGGTGTGCGCAATGACCATTATCTCTAGGCAAACCTCTAGTAATTATCTCTAGTTTCTAGGCAAACCTAAAGGTTTTATTTGAATTTGGTTTCGAGAAGGCTAGGCGCCTGCCATCTCAGGGAATATTTGATTTCGTGGGGATCTGAGAGAGCTGTGACCTCACACATTCCTCAATAATCTCATTTTATATTACGCGCTAAATATCCGTTACGTTTTATTCCATCTTGCATAAGGCTGAAAACATAGTGGAGCGGCGATTATAGCTGCTTCAAATCAAAGAGAGCGACGAGCAGCGAGCAAAGAGTCGCATGCACATAGTGGCATGCATAGTTTAGCGAGTTCGCCTTTCTCCTGCAGTGTATAAACATATTTAGACATGAACCTGGTGAATTCCATCACTTGTACCAAAAACTTCGGGAGCATCCTGGCAAGATTCATTCGTATTTTAGAATATCTGTTTCAACATTTGATTACATACTAGCCCAGTGTAACCCCATTAATCCTAGCAGTTACTTTGAGGTAACAAAATAGAAATATATATTGATAAAAAGAAATTAGTCAATTAAAAAAAAAAACAATAATTTTATTAAATCACTACTACATGATTTGTCGTAAATTAATGCTGTTCATCTGAAAAACTGGAGTAGTACGACGCTACAGAAGGAGGATTGGATAATTCGTTCTAATCAGAAGTGGTAGGACGTGAAAATGTACTATAATTTAATTTTGCCTAGTATTTAGATGAAAGTTAGCATTAAGGGATTGAGAACCAAATTAAATGTAGCAAAAATTACCTGAATTCTCCATTAACTACTAATTGTTAATTAATTTTAACTATTAATTATTAATTGTTAAAAACTATTGTAGCTTCGCAAATATTATGGTCCCACAGAGGTTTCTTTAAACAAACTCAACCAATAAATGTAACAATATCCATAACCTATGAGCAATAACCTTTAAAAATTGAGCGCGATGAGAGCGAAGAAATCAAACATGTCATAACGATTTGCTCTACTCTCTATAGATAGTGTTGCTCTATCTTCGTTTTGCTCCCTACTATGCGCGGTCCCATATGTTAACTTGGGTTTGATTTCGCCGCTTAGCTCTTCGCTATCATCGCCGCTTCACTATGTTTCCAGCCTTAAGCGGTAATGGGGGTGGACAGTATTGAACTAATCTTTGTGGAGAACGAGCCGAAATCTGCACCCACACACTGATCTTAGTGATTTGCCGATATAGCAGGAGTGTACATTTTTTTCTAGAACCTACCAAGTGCTTATAGTGGATCCCATCTTTGGAATCTGGGGAGAGCGAGTTGTGAGAGAGATTGGCTCCAGGAAGTAGTCCTAGATCTACTCTAGACTGCCGGCTCTCCTGTTCCAAGTGCTTCCTTAAAGTGCAGATCTCCTATTATTAAGCCACCGTCTGAACTTCCGAAGGCTAGCCTCTACATTCTCAGGCAGTGGCAGTGGAGAAGAGAAAAGTGCATTATGATTTAAGTAATTTAAAAAAATAGAAATATCAACATAAAAATAACAGAGAAGTATAGGTGTTGAAATTTAACGATCTCAAATTTAACTCTAATTTTGAGTCTCCATTTTTTTCCTTCAACATTTTCTCGAGCTCCATGGAATTTAATAAAAAATTAACTATTAAAAAATTGAACTCTTTAAAGAATTATCCATTTTGGTGATAAAGAAATTTAGAATTTAGAACTTTACAAACCTAACACATTTACACGCTAAACTCCTGTAAATTTAGTACCATTGAACACTGTCTCTTACTCTACAATTGTCAACTCAAGTGAATTTCAGCAGTAGGGTTGGACTTATAGTTGTTCTTTAAGAACATTAACAGACAGATGGGACAAGTTAGTAATAAAACTAAACTGATGTACGTACATCACCAGTAACTGATCACTCATACATGACGATATATTTAATTTATTCCAACAGAGTTTTGAAATTACATTTAAAAAATCCATCAGTCCACCACCAATTTTTTCAAAGAGCCAGGTACGCCAAAATATGGATTTGTTGGATCTTGCTGAACGATTCGTTTGGATTCATCGCATCTTTCAGACAGTTCGTTCAGATACCACTGTCTTCGTTTTACTTCTTCTTCTCTCCACTGCTCTGAAATTGTAAACCATAATCACTTATTAATATTTCTGAGTTTTATTCTGATTAAATGTAGTTGCTCTACACCAAAACATAACCTACAATTAAGAGACTTTTATCAGGAATTGAAATTATTGCAACAAAAGAGATCGTGTGGATTTCCAAACAAGTGGAAACCACTTACCGTTAATCTCGCGCACAGCAAAGTCCCCACCGTAGATATCTGGCACCGTGGCTTTGTCCAAGTCATGGATCACGTCTTCAATTCCATTTGCAGTGATGTGTATCTAAATGGAATAGAGATGGATATTAGCCATGTGTACCACTATGCACAAACCATCTTCAAAAACTGCACGCTCACACACCTACCCGGCTTCTAAGCTTCTTCGGAAAGAATGGCAGCACTACGTTGTTCAAAAGCATGGCTATGAAAGGAGGCGTGTTGATCATGGAACTCTTGGTGAACCGCATTGGCAGCGCTTCCTGTCAACACATGGTTACAAAAAATGTAGCTAGCTCCAAGGATGTACCTGCCAAATTTTTTTTTTACAAAATAAACCTGATTTTTATTAGTTTATTTCGACTATACTCTGGCTTTCATACTCTGGTAACGCACTGTTCTCTTCTCCACTGCTTGGAGAGCCTGAGAATGTAGAGGCTAGACTTCGGAAGTTCAGATGGTGGCTTAATAATAAGCGATCTGCCCTTTAAGGAAGCACTTGGAACAGGAAAGCCGGCAGTTTAGATTAGATCTAGGACTACTTCCTGGAGCCAATCTCTCCCACTACTCGCCCTCCCCAGGTTCCAAAAATGGGATCCACTAAAAGCACTAGGTTCTAGAAAATGTTTACACACCTACTACATCGGCAAATCACCCAGGCACTCAATGTAATCCGAGCATAAAATCAGCAGGCTAAGAACTAAGGCATAACTATTCCCTGGTTGCACTCAGTTAGTTCCAGAGAACTATCGTTTTTACGAACGGACATTATCATAAAATTTACCATCATATATTTCATGAAGTCTTTCAGTAACAGAGGATTCACTTTCAAGAGTTGTGCGGTGACCTTTTCGTAGTCTACTAGCAGATAAACTTGCGCGCCGAGGCCACCCTCTCGCAGCCATAGTTCTATAGCGTTTGAAAGTGTTCTCAGAAAATACAAGAAATTGAATTCTTCCTGGCTGGCTTCTGTGACTCCGCCGAAGACCAGCACCCATCTCTTTCCGACCGGAATTGCTGGACTCAGCGCGAAAATTCTGCAATCAGTGAGGAAAACAAAAAATTGGAATTATCATAGAAAAGTATTGAAGCTGTTCTTTAAGCGGAAGTGTTTTCTTACAGGTGTGGGTGCGGATTTCGGCTCGTTCCTCACAAAACTGACCACCCCCATTACCCCTTTATACAAGATGGGATAAAACGTAAAAAACCTTAGCGGAACGGATATTTAACGTGTAATATAAAATGAAATTATTGAGGAATGTGTGACGACACAGCTCTCTCAGATGCCCACGAAGACCTAGCCTTTTTGAAACTAAATTCAAATAAAACCTTTAGTTTTGCCTAGAACTCCAGAGATAATGGTCATTGCACACCTTCCCACTCAATAGTCAAATATTTTCGTACTTGAAAAGGAAACGCTGAATGGCAATTGTACATTTTTTGATCCAAAATCGATTGCAAGATAATGTTAGGCCTTGCACGTTCCAGTCTTTCAGACTAGTTGGATTCCTCTCAGATCATTGTGGTTTGAGGATACCCCTCCATACAGTAAGTCTTCTGTCTGATCCCTTCCATAGGTATCTTAGACAAGGGAGGAACCCATCCAACTTACTCTTATGTAATTGTTTAAGATGTGCTTAAGAATAGGAATAGATTGATGGTGTAGAAGCTTCTGCATTGGGTGGTTGCTCGCTTTGCTCAGTTCGCTGTGACCTAAGGACCTCAGGAGCTCAGACCATCCTAGCTCAGTTGGTGCTGTTAACTGGGATAGTTAAAGAGCCGTTCCTTCACGCTCCCCGATGATAATAATGGAAATCTACATGTGGGCGAGAGAACGCCAAGGAAATCTGGAAGTTTTTTGAGAAAATCCCTAAAACTGAAAAATAGAATTTGTAAAAATGTAAAGGTTCTATTTCCGCCCACCGACTATAACGAAACTATATTGCAGAGCATCCCTCAGGAGACAGTAAAGGAAGTAATAAGTTAGGAGGTGGAGACGATTAGCAAACAGCAGACAGGCACAGAGACCAATTTGTAAAAATAAATTTTTCTTGTTCGGAAAATCTCAAGTTTTTAGGAGGAAATTCAAAATTATAAATCTTCATAATCGCGGTTTCTTTCCTTACCTGTGTAAGGAAAAGTGGAAATGTACTTGCTTCCGGTCTAAATGCCTAGTTAAGTATTAAACAAAAATAAATATCGAAAATGACTTACAGCAGCTCTCTCATCTTGACACAGCCAGGATCCAAAGGGTCTCTGTTGTCGAAAAGTTCACTGTGACTCCTGTACGTGTAATAGGCGTCCAACTTCCTCTTTGCCTTCTCCAGACTTCCTTTGCAACCTATTAGGTACAACGTCAGAAAGTTGTCATTCTCTGCAACAATATCAGAATGATAAAAGTAGATGAGCAATATCTGGGCGGGAAGATTATAAGAAAGAACTACCTTTCAGTCTGCAAGCGGGCAGGTGATGCTGCAGTTTCAGCCATTCCTTGATCTGCTCCAGATCTGAGTCCAACTGTTTCTCGGTGTACCCACACTCCACCAACACTGCGTCTTTCTGTTCTCTCGAGAGTCTGAACATCAGAAATTCAGGGTTGAATTATGCGTAAAGCACGAACTGCCTAGTTCTGGGCCATCACAAGTATGGTATACTCTGATGAAACACTCTGGTAGCTAAGAATAAAAGTGACAGCAAAGATTTGGAGCTCTACTGAAGTGTAGGCTGAACTTGAATTCCTTTATAAAATATATAATTAATTAACAATCTTTGGGAACATCCCCTCTCTGCAGCGAAACTTATGAACTCCCACTTCAAGGCTGCCAAAATTATTCTTTAATGATCTTAAACAAAGCGAAATTAGAAGTAACTGTAAAAGTTGCGCATCAATAGCGATGTACCTAAATTTAGGTACAGTATGCCCTCCTTGAAATAAAACCTTTCGGCGAATTACACGCCGCTGAAGAGCCCATCCTGGTAACTAGTTAGACGCTATGGTCTAATACTCTTTCACCTTGGACTGTGAGACCTTTGTTGTAGGATTAAGAACCATACAATACATTAAAACGGTAGTTTAGAAAAGGCATTACCTTTATTCTTTCCCTAGAATCCTGTTTTAACAATGTTTCCTTTAAAAAAAGTTTCACATATATACAAGCATTCTTAGTTAGTAAGTGGCTAACCTCTGCCAATTAAATAATCTGTAGGAAAATTGCCATAATTAAATGATTGCCAATATCATATAAGGTGTTGTTAGAAAAAGAAATTCATCTCTTCATACAGAACAGCAATAAGGAACCTAAACATGTATTACAGGGGGGGGGGACTCAGTTTGAAATAAGACAACGCAGTAAGGTTAAATAAAATCGATTCTCTCGAGAAAAAAAAACCGTGGAAAAATCCATTGTGTTTCCACTTGATGGGTTGCGAAAGTGGGGAAAATTCATTTGATTAATTAGGGCCAAAGCAAAAAGAAAATTCTATATAAACTTGGAACAGACGGAAGCTTTGAATTTACAGTTTCAAGGAGAATAACTAGAACAATAGAATCTACACAATTAAGACATTCAAACTGCATTAATCAGATATCAGTGATGAGTTGACCTTTCGTTTTGATTGAAGTTCTCAACATCTACCAAGATGATATTGAAACCAGGCTGATTCTGTTTCATTGAAACTCATCTATTCATCCCGTCCATTCAGTTAGCTCTACGTATCATTAAACTTGAAGCACATATCTCGTATATGGGAATATAACTTCTATTTGAAACAATCTCGCAAAGAAATGCCAATAAGTGAGGTAAATGGATGTAAGGCTGTGAATCAAAAGAAGGCTTAGGACCTAAGCCTCAGGTAGTGAAAACTAAATGCAAAAATTTGGTGTGGACTGGACAGTTTCCGGTCTTCTAGTGAGAGAAATATTATATCAATCTTGAGTATTCCAACCAAACTTTATCGGAACCGTTGTGCTGATTGTGTCAGGAAGAGGAGGAGACGGCCTCACACCTATTGTTCGATTGTGTCGCAATCGAGCGGTTGTGCTAAGAAACCATTGGAACGCTGAGGCCGAAGGAGATAGTAGCGCAAAAAGAACTAGTTAGGAAAGTCCTCCACCCCTTTTAGTTAGGGGAGGTTTCGTCTACTAGATCCAAAAAAGAGGAAGGCACAATAAGCCTCTTGTGGCTGCGGTGCCGTGGGGCACAGGTCCCATCCCATCTACTATTCCACTCTATACTTGTTGGGCATTCCAAAAGTGAGTGTTCATGGAAACAGAGGCACACTGTTCAAAAAGTGTATATAAACATTGTTTCCAATTAAAAATATATATATATTTTACAATGTAACTTCTTTGCATTACCTTGTTAATATGGAAATAAAGCTCCAACCATTCAAACCATTTTATTGATTATTAAACAATTCAAAAAAAAAAAATTACAAATATTTCGATGTACCCCATATTGGTAGACATTGCAGCAGCATGGGTAAGAGGCATCCATTTGCAAAAACAAATTTCAGACTATATATAATATTTCAACCCTCTTTATTTTATTTACAACTGCCTATTGACAACAAGTAAAGATGATTACGTAAATATTTGAACAAAATTCCTTGAAACTGAATGAGGGCCATCCAACGATGACGTGTCTAAAAATAAAATTTAAAATTAAGGAATACAAGAAATATCCTTTTACAAACAAAGACAAACATTTTTTTTCCTTTACAAAATTTAGCAAATTTTTAATTTAAATAAAAAACAAATATGATAAATGTATTTAAAATGGAATGATTTAAAAAAATGGACAAAATACTAATAAAATTAAAACCAAAAAAATACAGGTTATAATAGATACCTGTTTTAAAAAACTAAAAAGGGTAACAATTACAAAATAGTTGTTAAATTTTAGGTACAGTTTGATTCTAATTTAAAAATAATAATATTACTAAAAAATAATTTTAGTTTAAGAGAATGGACTAGCTAAACAAGTCGATTCTCAACATTGTTTTTGTCGCGGCACACAATTTTTACAATTTCAAAATTTGGGGCGGTACACTAACAATAAGATAAGTTTTGAAAGTATTTTACTTATCCCATAATACTCTGTGTAAAATAGTGTGTTTATTTTCAATATAAAATAATATGTACTACAAAAAACAACAGTATATGTTTATTAAGGGATTAATTACAAGTTAATAATAAGAATACTTTTAATGAGAAATTTGAGCTTGGTATTTTTTTTGATAATTACAGTTTATATTTGGTCGTATAAATGATAATGCTACTCTCATATCGTCTTCTACATTTAATATATAATTTTAAATTGTATGCATTTCTAAAATTTGGTGGCACGCAAAAGTGCCGCGCGACACAGTGGTTGAGAATCACTGAGCTAAGTGGTAAACGAATACTGGATTCCAGGTTCCTATCCAGATGTTAGCCCTTAGTGATTCTCCTCCAAGGAGGTTCTTACAGTTCGCTGTCCGGTGATCAACAGTGTTGTCTGTAACCAGAGAATAGTGACTGGAGGCCACAGTAGTGCACTGGAAAAAGCCTAATTACCTTAGATGTTGACGCGCCTTAACAAACAGTTCCAAGCATTGATTTCCGACTGTTTGGGGTATGAGGAGATAAATTCAAAGTCTCTCCAGTCAGTTGGCTGCGTGAAGGGCGCTCGGAAGTGACTCCAAAAGGTCATTACTGACTGAACCCTTCATTATTCTTCAAATTGTATATTATCCAGCATTGAAGAAATTATCACCATCTAATAATGCTTGTAAAATACGTAAGTTTCATTAAAAGGCAATCCGCCATATTAACATGGCAATTTTCTTGGCCCACATATAAGCAGTTTTTTGTATTTCTTTATTTTCTACTTAAATCGTACCAATCACCATTGGATTTCTTTTCCCTTATAGCAGGGATGGCGAACCTTTTTGAGACGTGGGTCAAATTTTGTTCATTTTTTTTTTTTTAGTACTAGCTCTTGGGTCACTAATGCCCATTTGCGCAAGAGTTAAACTGAATATTTTCAAAACTAAACATCTTTAAAATTCAGTTGGCTTAACTGGGTAAAACAACGGGACGAAATAAGTGGCTATGGAAGTCTCTCTTTTTACAAAAATAACCTGAACAAAACCTTACAAAAGTGTGTTTTATCTGAAGAAAAATCTAAATATGGTTATTTGCTTTGGGTTGTCGATGATTTTTTTAATAAACAAAATATGAGTAAAATTATACATTTTATTTGATATTTTGTTGTACACTTTTGCTTTATTTCAAAAACTACAAAAAGCATTTGTCGTCATTTGCGTTTTAGAACTGTAATGATCAAACTAAAGGTTATAGGATAGCATTTAAATTGCTTTTGTGTCCAATGCGTGATTTAAAAAAAGTACAGATAGAATATAAATTATCCCACACAATTAGAAAATCTAAATCAACCCGCGTAAACAAACAAATGGTTGGCTAGCAATTGTGGGTCAGTGTCTGACCCGCGGGTCGTAGGTTCGCCATCACTGCCCTATAGCAATAAATAAGAAATTTTCATATAGAATTTTTATTGCGTAATCTGTTAGAAATGGAGATAATAAAATGAAAGTTTAAGTGACACAAAAAGTTAGTTAACTTTAACTCTCTATATCTTCTGCCTTATTACCATCTACAGTGTTCATATTTCCCTCAATCGTGGTAATAAAAGTATTCTATACTGGAACAAAATTATTTTAAACTTTTGTTCCATTAGAATTGTGATATTTAAACTCACAAGTAAAATTTAACTAATTTTTTTTTATTCTTATGATTTCAGTCACAATATCACAATTTTAATCGAAACAGAATTTTGGCATTTTATCAAAACTTTAGATTACAACTATGGCCATAATTGTGGATAAGGACACTGTTGATGCCTATCGTCGCAGGCCTAGGCTTAGTTTTTATTTAATTTAGCACAATTTAAGTCTCATTTCAAATTTGATAGAAATATGCAAATTTGTTGATGCATCACTGCGTGAGATTTCGTGGTGATTTCTTGAGATTACCCCTACTAAAATTTTTTGTTATTAATTTAATTTTAATTAAAGCTTTTATATTCCCAAATTATGGGATTTTTTTTAAAAAAAGTTTATTTGGATTTTATTATAGCAGATTACCTGGAAATTATTTCTTTCGCCTAAAGAACTTGCTTCTCTGATGCTTTGGAACGAATGTTCCTGATAACATTAGTTACAAATAAGGTTGTAGTTCCATTTTTGTGTGCAAAATTTGAAGAAAATAGTTGAGCAAATCTTAAATAAAGAAAACTCCATTCGGTGAGTGGTATATCTGGTGGTACAGACATTTCTGAAGATAACTTAAGTTCTCTTAAATTTTATTTGATCGCAATACTGGCCTTCTTGGTGAGAAACCTTATTCCTGAGAGAAATGATGATTATAATATGCACATATCTATCTTTTTTATACAAATTACAGCAAATTTACAGCTTTTAGAACAGCATTCTGCTTCTTATTTAATAATTATCTATCTTTACTATCTATCGCCATTGTCTTATAGATATTGGTAACTAAATAACTGCACAATCAGTGTGACCAAACACCTCCCCATGGAAATTAGCGCTTTCTTTGGATCTTCTTCCGTAGTATGCATTCCAATTAACCCGGTGGTATCTCTTTTCTTCAGTCAACAATTAATTTCTTCAAGGATCCAGGGACACCAAAGTATGGATTTGTCAGATCATGGGGAATAATTCGTTTAGACTCCTCGCATTGTTCAGACAACTCGTTCAGATACCATTGTCTGTGTTCTTTTTCTTTGTCCGACCAGAATGCTGAAACACAAGAAGAGGTTTCTTCAAGAATTACGCTAAGACTCTTACACAAGTACAAATTGGTTGCAGGTTAGGTTGAGGAAAAGTTTGTTTAGGCCAGGTAGTTTTGATTTCCAGTTATTGCAATTGTTACAAACAACGATTCGCAAATTGTAGGTTATTTTAATAAGTATATATCCTTGGAGCAGACTTGGAAGCTTATTTTAAATGTTCAAACTGAAGGAATGTATGATAAGCGATGAGTGGACGCCCCTTTTACTCCCAGCTCTTTGTCTGGAACTTTCCCAAGGATGATCAAGAAATACAATTTCTACCCAGAAAAGTTTCCTAAAAAAAAGTTGGAGTAAATGAAATGGAACAGGGAAACTGCTCTTAATTGTGTAGACCAAAAGCGTGCCAGCAAGTTTGGTACAGAAGCTGCGCAGGGCGCTAAAGATACGGACATCTCCGAGTCTCAGAATGATTGTTTTTTATAAATATGGACTTAAAATATAGATTTCCAAGTATATATTCTTAAATTGCTAAGCTTTATTATTGGTTAAAATCTAGTAATAAATCATTATAGTAACTAATTTTAAGAGATTTTATAGTATATATAGAGATTTTATATAAAAAAAAGACGTCAACATCTGAGGTAAATTAGCGCCGGAAGTCTTTACTACTCTCTGAAGTCTATTTATCCCTGAAAAGTAAGAGGCTCCAGGAAGAAACATCTAGACAAAACTCGAATCCAAGATCACCGTCCGGGAATCCGCAGTAGGGACACTGAATTTTTCCTCCATTATTAATCATCTTACTACCAAATTCTATAAATTGTAGGCAATGCTCAAACTTTGCCTGGAAATTCCCCCCTCCACCTACAAAAAAAAGTGGTAACTTTACCAAATAATTATAAACTTTATTTACGCCCTTTACAAAGAAAAAGCCTCTACCTTTTTGGTGCTTTACGAAATGAATTTTACGCACCAAAGATGTACTTTTTTTTTTTTTTCGTTATCGAGGACTTTTCAAAGTTTTATTTCCTGTGATTACTCACAATTGAAAATCTTCACAATTGCAGTACACCTGTTTACTAGGAATTTCCCGGAAGTAGAAAAAATAAATAAAATGGTGAAAACTGATTTTTAAAGGACATACCACTGAGCTGTCGCAAGGGGGGTAGTTCTCCCCCGTAGTCACTCGGAACAACGCTTTTGTCAAAGTACTGGATCACTTCTTCCATTCCATTCGCAGTAATACACAGCTGATCAAGAAACAATGCATTGGTCACAATGTAAATCAACATTCTCTATAAAAATATTCCATCAGTTATAAAAAGACTTACCTTCTGTTTGTGCTTCTTTGGCAAGAAAGGTAGAATCATGTTATTGGCGAGCGTCGATAAATAAGGAGGCGTATTGATCAAGTAAACCCTTGTATATCTTAGAGGCATGGCCGTCTGCAATTTTACAGTGATTAATAGTAAATCTGCTGTCACCAATCTCCAAATACTTAATCAAAACTATCATTCGTAAGATCCTTAATTCCAAACTTTCTTTAAACTCCGAATTATCAAAACACACATTGTACTAAAGTATTTAGTATTTAAATTGTGCTTTAGATTCAAACAGACCCCGCAAAACGGCCCTAAACAGAATTAAAGAACCATAATCACCATAATAATAAACATCATTCAAATAAAGTTACAAAACAGCTGTTTATGGAGAGAATAGTGGTAGCCATTTTTCGTGAAAAAACTTCCGGTTGGAAGATGTAGCCGTTAACTTCCTGCCATCGAGTTACTCAAACGAAACTGAAAAAGGAACTTCCTGAGCTTTAGTGTTCACACAAACTCATCCATAAATGCTAGTTTCTTCTTTAATGTGAGTCGAAAATACAATTTCAGTGTTTGCTTTTTGATTACAGGCTAACAGATTTCTGAGATCCACAAAACGATTCTCTTCATCTATCTGCTCAAGAGATTGTTGAACCTTCGGGCTAATGCAGCGCAAGAGTATACGCAAGAGAGACTCTTTAGCACTTCGCTAAAACTTACGAGACCACACAACTTACCAATAGATAGTGAATCAAATCCTTCATCAACAAAGGATTCACGGATAGCAAATCTGTGGAGGTAATTTCCTTAGCGTCCATCACACTGCACAGTTTGGACAAATAAGGCGACTGCCTCAGCCATAGTTCTAATACGCTCACAAATCGACGTGTATAAGTGGCGAAATCCACCTTATCTCGGGGTACATTCGGTAATCCACCACTGAAGATTGATCTTATTAGTGTTCCTTTGGCTAGTCGCGGCGATATGGCCAAGAACCTGGAAAGACAAAATGTTCTCTCGTTAATTTGTTGTCTAACCGAGTGGGTTTCAGTTATTATTCACAAAGTTTAATTGTTGAACCCAGTTGCAAAGACTTGATTCAAATGACTTTCCTTCACCTTGCAACTTTCAGATTGGTGAATTTAGCAGACAACGTACAAGTCTATCCCACTGTTCTCTGGTGGCCAAAAAACAATTGGGACACCCTCCTAACGATGTCTTCTGATACTAGACTAGAAGTCTAGGCAATAAAACGTGGTAAGTAGCTTAACATGTAGACATGTATTGGACCATTCGTCTAAATGGCCTGTGGGAGTAAAAACAAATTTTTTTTTTAGGTCGAAAAAGCTCTTACAATCCTATACTCATCTTGATAAAATTTATTGGAATGTCTTTACCCCTAAAAGTATGAGACACTTGAAATTAGGTCTCTAAAGGACAATCAAATGCACATAGTACCTTAGCCAGGATATCAAGTCGTTCCACCTTGTTTAAACCAAGTAAAACTTTCTTCTTCAAAGTGACACTGTTTGTGGAGCTGTTGCACCAAACATTTATTTACATGCTAATTATTTGTACCAGTAACCACTATGTATTTACAATCTTATTTTTGACTTAAAAAGTATCCTTCATAAAAGTAAAAATTTTAATATTAGGCCAATTAACTTCTTTTTTAGTAAAACAAAAATTTGTAGATTTTTGTTTCTTAAGAAACTTTGCTATGCTTACATCATGTTCGACATGTTCTGATATTCTGGATCCAATGGGTCTCGACATTCAAATATCTCGCTGTGGCTTCTCAACGTATAGTAGGCGTCCAATTTCCTCTTTACCTTCTCCAGACTTCCCTTACATCCCATCAGATAGTTCTTGAGAAAGGAGTCACTCTCTGGAACAGTACACAAGAAACTAAGTAGACCAATTAGACGGGCGATATCAATGGGAAGAGATATCAGTGAGAAGCGATTACCATTCAGTCTGCAAGCGGGCAGGTGATGCTGCTGTTTCAGCCATTCTTTGATCTGCTCAAGATCTGAGTCCAGCTGCTTCCGGGTGTACCCGCACTCCGCCAACACTGCGTCTTTTTCTTCTTCCGTGAGTTCCTCCATCAGCATTCTGATTACTGGTTGCTCTGCCCTACTATTTGTTGGCACTGTGTCGCAAATCTGTGGTCACTGCTAATATTTAATACATTTGAACGATCATATTGATCAATAGGTTAATAGAATGTTATACACTAAATAATATCGTACCAGAGAAACAATGTGGGTTCAGAAGCGGCAGAACATGTAACCTTTCTGTTTAATTAGAATCTACACTCAGATCAAAAAGAAACACCCTTTATGCTCTATTTATAGATTTTCGAAAAGCATTCGACATGTGAACAACAGAATAGCACATAGCAAAAGTTGCACAATTTAGGAATAAGAAGCAATACTCATTGAAGTAATAAATCAGCAATAGTATAATTGATCTTCCAGGACGAGTTCCTCAAGGAGAAGCATTATCCCACCCTTACTCATCTCGTATCTCTCTGACTTAATCATTCACTTCAGAAAGAATGAATGTTTCGGGGTAAGAATTGATTCGCTGGAAGATGTTCTTGGCTTACTATATGCAGATGATATTGTCATCTTTTCAGATCTCCAAAAGAAGTAGAACGTCCTGTGGATTATTGTAAGCTAAATTGTCTGGAGATTAATGTAAATATAACCAAAATAGTTGTGTTCTGGCTCTCTCCTCGCTCTGGAAAAGTATCACCTTTGACCCTTTGAAATGAAGTTGTGGATCATGTAAATATCTTGTATAGTTACTATTTCTCAACATGACTCACTTACGTTTCTCTAATTGGATGTAAAAAGTAAATATTGCTCCTATTTTCTGTACCAAACCTATGTATGTAACATGTAACCTTTTACATAAATTCATTATTATTAATATTTATTATTAAAGTACCATAATTTTTCTGAGTCTAGGTAAAGAAGTGTAGATCGCAGTGGGTTTATGTGATTAGTACTGAGGCCGGCCAGCTGTAGAAACAAGGTTTAGTATGTGGATGATGACAAAATGGTAATGTTTTTATCTAATACCGATTTTGAACTAAAAAGAAAGTTTTATCTAATCACTTCGCTGGCGCTTTTTAAGTGTGTTACTGAAGCAAATTGAGTTACTTACTGTGTTTAATCCTTTTTTTTGTTATTTAACATTGTATAGGTTAAGGGGTAAGGGTCAGGGGTTCAAGGTGAAGTAAGTGTAGTGTGAATAACCTATTCAACGAACGAAAGTCAACGAACTTTATGAGAACCGTAGATATGTTGAAGATGTTATTTCCTTCTCGAAAACGATCTCGTCGAATTCAGCAAAGATGTACGAGAGACAGTGTTTACAACCAAACTAAAATAGTAAAGAAATCGCCTACTTTTTCTCCGGGCTAACCTTAACGTCTCGTTGGGTACGCGTTTACATATTTAGGAGAAAATGACTGCTAAGAATGTATGAGAAAAGAAAAAGTTTTTATGTGGGTGATTGATTCATTGTTATAACGTAATCGAACTCACCAGTGAGAATTGCACACTCGCATGTGGACACTGGAATTCTAACTGACCGCTCCACTTTCCATCTCGACACTTAGTCTCCCTGAACTAGTTATCAAGGACTTCATCTCCCCTCCGCACTTCTTTAGGCTACTGACTTCTCTAACCTAGCTTTTGCTTTCTTCATAGAGCAAGAATCTGATTCATCATCGCAAATAGCAGTTCGGTGGTTCCCTAAGTGCGCTGTAGTGTGGCTAGCAAGCTTGAAAAACGGAAAATCAGAAGAACTTTCTAGTTGACATTTAGTTTACGAGCCACTTTAGCAATCGAACAATCAGCTGAGGGAGGATAAGATCGATCAATCGAAAGTTTACGCTTTACAGAAACAATTTCCAAATATTTTCAGTATTTCTTGAAAAATTTTCTTTGAATATGTTCAGCTAATCACCTGTAATACATTTAAAAGGCAAAAAAGTGAACAACCCTTATTAATTATTTAATTGGTCGCTAATAACTTTACTAATAATAATATTTATTATTCTTAGAAAATACAACTTTACTAAGAATTATGGGTAATAATAAAGGAGTTAGCCATTTAACGCTATCCGTAAATTAAACTTGAAAAAAATAAAAAAACAAAACTTTATTGTTTCCCAACCTTTTTTGGCTCACTTACCAACCACTTGGTAGTACATCATGCTAAATTATACCACTTGGTAAAAATGATTGTATTTCGTGAAGATTTCTTATTCCGCGTGTGTTATTTTATTATTATTATCTTTATACGTATAGTGATACAATGTATCTGTTACAAAGGTGTTCATGTTCACTTTATAAACAACTTTGTAAAGTGTAAGATGTTAGTTTGTAAAACTTTTTTTAAACAATTAAAAATTGCGTACATATTTTTCTCTTCAAAATTATTAATTAATTTACAAAGTTCTTCCTTTGGGATTATTATATTTGTGCCCAAAATCTTCTAAATTAATTTCTTTTTAGCATTCCAACTACCTGTTAAGTACCAATTAAATTTAATGTTGTTTGGATAGAGCTTACTCATTTCAATCCAGTCTCTTTAAGGAGATCTTTACATGGTTATCATTTAAGCTATGTCACAGGATAATTCTACTAAATTTTCTTTATCTTTTATTGATGATAATGATGTAGCTTTTCCTAAATTTTTCTTTAAAGAAGGGGTTTGAAATCCAATTATCATTTGTGATTTCGGGTTTTGGAAAATACTCCATGAAAGACAATTTTAATTCTGTTAAATGCATTATATTTTTTCTCATATATCTTGAGATAGACCAACCTTATTACTCTACATATTAACAACTTTACTGTATAATATTATTAATTAAAATAATTTTTATGAATTATTATTATAGGAAAGAATATTTTTATTCTTCGATTTTTTTTTTTAATTTTTTATGTCCGCCATTACTGATTATTTTTCGCGTACCACCAACCAGCAACTCGCGTACCACAGGTTGGGAAACGATGGTACTAACTATTCCGAACACTTTTGAAATTGTAGAAATAAATAAAAAATAAAAAAAAGCGTATTTTACAAGAATTTTGAAACCCAATTTCCCACCAAAACTTTTCATATCGATGTTTGACTGAATGAGGAAAACGTTCGTTGATGGAATGAGGATAAGCAAAGTTTTCAGTAATAACCTGCAATAAACTACACTTGACAGGAAATGAAGAATAATTATTTCAGAACGCGTGTAGGATTGAAGAAACAAATTGGTTATTATAGTTTTTACGAATTACAAGGAATTACAATCTAGTTTTTCTAACTAGTAATTACAATATCCTCTTTATTACAAAGCGCACTTATTGCCTTTGTAAAGTGCACCTTATTGCGCACTAAGTAAAAAATACAAATCGAACTGGGGACTTTACATCACTGAACACCACCTTCCAGTCTCTTCCTTTGGCAACACTGAACTAGGAGGTTTTTTTTTTTTTGATCGTGTCGAATTTGTTGCCACTAGAAATAACCTTGTTATGCCTACAAAGTTTCATTTTGGGTGTGTATTGACGGATTGACTGCTCAGCATAACTAATAAACGTGATTTAATTTTTCAGTAAATTAAGAGTTTGAGTTGATTGGCTTCAACGATTCTCTTTAATCGTGATGCACTTAATGCGTATAAGTAGTTCTACAATTTTTGTTTGGAACTTTGGCTTAAGGATATTTTTGGGCGAAGGAGGCGATTAGAGGATCCTTTTAATGGCTCACTTTACTGTAACTGGTGAACTTATGTAATATTACGGAAATTTTCACCTAAAAATCCAAATTTGAAGAATTGGCCGTTCGAGAGTGCATGTTTACTGAATAAATTTTTCAGTAGTTTTTTTTGCCGAATCGATACTTTTAAAGTGAACTACTTGGAAGTCAAACACTTTTCATTACAAATTGTATGTTTGAAGAGTACTGTAAGAGGTCATCACACCAGATTTTGTGGAATTATCCGAAAAATCGTCATCATCTAAACACTATTCTATTCCTTTTTCAGCATTAGGCTGTCGAATCTGTTAAAATAATCATCAATTATAGATCTCTTCACTGTAATGATGATGAAATGGTTGTATTGGTTAAACTGAATGGCAAAGAATTACAAATCCATAAGAACCTAGATGTTTGGGGTGTGCCGAATGATATCTCGTTGTCTTGTAAGTATATTTAGATTTTAACGCATGAATTAATTATCAAGCACAATACCGTAGCCTTGAATTTATAATACTTATTAGAGATGTCTATTTTAGTTCCCAATTCATTAATAGTTACCATTAACTTTGAAATATTAAAACTGTCCGGTAGGACAGTTGTATAAGGGTTGATCGTCAAAAACTGCACGAAAAAGCGTAACGTTGAAAAACACCCAACTTTGACAATTTTTTTCTCTTTTTCTATAAAAGATAAAATTCCCAAATTTTCTTTAAAATAAAGGGAAAACCCTCCTTTATAACTGTAATTTTTTTGCAACAACCAGAATCTAATAGGTTTCGAGAAAAAAGTTGCTAAAAATGAGCAAAAACGACTTTTTCAAAAAATGTTCTTGTTCTTCTTCTTGTTACCTTTTTTGTAAACAACGTAGCGCCTAAACGCGTGAACCGATTTTCATGAATGAGGTGTCATTCGATTCGGAATTTTATGTAGATGTGCCTTTTTGGGGTCTCGATGCTGTACATCGAATGGGAGAGGAGTTAGCCCCCTTTATGTAAGGCCCCCTCAAAAATTATTATTACTAATTACTCTGTAAATCTTGGCCCGATTTTGATAAAATTTGGTAGGATGATAGGGTTAGGGCTCCCCTACGTAACATTAAAGCGGCGATCAGCTCTTACACTTGTTAAGGGGAAGTATAGCAATCGTTTCAAATTATCGACACGTGAACCGACCGAAGTGTCATTCGAATCGAAATTTTGTACAGATTTGCACTTTAAAAGTCTCGACGCTTTGCCTCATAAGGAGGGGAGTTTGCCCCACCCAAGTGAGGCCCTTTCTAAAACTATTATTACCAATATTTCTATAACGCTTCGTACGATTTTGATAAAATTCAGCTCGAATAAGTGGTTAAAGCTCCTCTACGTTGCTGATGCTCTTGCACCTACTAAGAGGAAGTACTGCAATCGTTTAAATTATCAATGAGTGAACCTATTTAAATCAATGAATTGTCGTTCGATTAAAAAATCTTTGCCTCTTTGCCTTTTAGGGAGAAGTACTGCAATCCTAGTTTATTTTTCTTACTCCTCTTAAAAGGAAGTACTGAAATCGCAGTTTAATTTTGCTATTTACGTACAAATACCTTCCTATGTTATTCAAAACGCTTTTTCAAAAACATTGTTATTGGGGATGGTTTGGGGGACCGCAACTATAATCATTCTTTAAAAAGATCTCTCCAGTGGTAGTTACGGTTCCGACTGAACACCTTATCAGGTTATAATTATAGAATTGCTTATTCCAAATTTTAAAAAATCTGTAAAGCGGATATGTAACTTTGTAAAATAGACAAAAAGGAAAATCTATCCAAAAGGTACAAAAATCTCCTTAACAAAAACTTACAGTTTAAAATGTTAAGTATAAGGGTTGATTAAACGCCAAAAGGTACACAAATCAGCTAGTACCCAACATTTCATTAATACTTCATTAATATTTAAGTAATTCTACTGCATTAATAAGTTATTTTTTAGAATTTATTAGATGTCACAGACCCTTATGCTGGCCATTTTCGTCTACAAAATATATGTTCAAGTAGCACTGTAGTTTGACTGTAATATCTAGTTATCTATAATAATCAAACTATTAATTACAGGTTAAAAAGAAAAACGTTACAAAAAAT
This sequence comes from Rhodnius prolixus, assembly GCF_049639745.1. Taxonomy (NCBI): domain Eukaryota; kingdom Metazoa; phylum Arthropoda; class Insecta; order Hemiptera; family Reduviidae; genus Rhodnius; species Rhodnius prolixus. The sequence goes on from NW_027411634.1 coordinate 42,410,023, forward strand.
AAAAAAAAATTATGAGGCTAAAAAATTCAAAACTTTTTTTTAAAAGAAACTTCACAAACATACATCAATGATTTTCAAAAATCGTCGGTTTAAGTTCATTCTTCGATTAAAGTAATTGTCATTTTATGTTGTAGTCAAACGTTTATAATCATAGGTAATAATTATCTGGCTTTATCGCAAATAATATAGTTTTCTTCAATTACATTCTCAATCTAGGTATTCATCCCACAATGTTGTATATATGTAATATAAAATAAATAAGATATTCATATTTTTAGGACAGCTAATTATTCCAGTATTTTACTATAAGTAAAATTAGGAGGTCTAAATTAAATTACAATCGAGAAATCAATAATTGTTGTTGAATAATCTACTTGTTATAACTGTGTGTTATTTGTGCTCTCGAATATTTCGGTAAAACGAATTCAAGACAGTAGCCTACTCTAACTTTGTCTTTTTCTACTTTAACATGCATGTACATATATGTGATTTATCATAATTATAACAAAAAAATATTATAAATGAAGTGGCCAGCATAAGGGTCTGTGACATCTAATAAATTCTAAAAAATAACTTATTAATGAAAATTAATGCAGTAGAATTACTTAAATATTAATGAAGTATTAATGAAATGTTGGGTACTAGCTGATTTGTGTACCTTTTGGCGTTTAATCAACCCTTATACTTAACATTTTAAACTGTAAGTTTTTGTTAAGGAGTTAATAGCAGATTTAAATGCTGCAACAATTTATTTATGTGTGATTAAAAGTATTAACTGCGTATACTTGGAGTAATGTAACAGATAAACATAATCAAGCTCATAATTTTTTTAATGATGAATTTATCAGCCATCATAAACATCAATTCGTATTCTTAACTTTATATTTTGTTTTTCTAATCTACTTGGTAGGCTTAATTATATGGATTGTTACAGATGCCTGGCCGATCGCCCTGTCGTACCAGAATATCACGAGCACAAACATGCACGACATTCTGACGTACGTTACGCTCTACACCACTAGTGAGAATAAATATTTACAAAGCGCCACGAAAACAAAAAAAAAATAGCGTTCAATTTCAAGACCAAGATCATAAAATTGGTTGGGGATACACCTTAAGGAAATTGATAATTCCTAATAAATTTTGTAATTTTTGAAAATAAAATTATAGAGATCTGTGGGGGGGCGTGAGCAGTTATCATTCCAAGTTTATGGAGAAAATCTGCGCTGCCTTTATCTTGAAAAATTTCCCATAACCTTCTTAAATACCTTCCGTAAAATACGTTTTAGTGGTTGGCCGATTTCACTCGAACTTCGGATTCCAGCAATTCTTTAAGTTTATTGATGTTACCTTGGTGATGAAAGTAAAAGTAGATCTAAGTAGGAACTTGAAGAGAGAAGCTTAACGTGTAAGTTCCCCCTGAATATCGCCGCGGCCATTACAAAATTCTTCGTTTTTCGGCGGTATTTCGCCAAGGGAAATTCATCCAAAGTTTGAGGTTTTGTAAGGAGCTGCTACACCATTTCCGGTTCATTTAATCTTCCATTTAAACGGTGATCGTACTGAAAATGATCTTTCGATGGAGGTAAAGTGAAATAACAGTGTAAACATCGGGAAGGTTGCATTCCTCGAGAAGGTTGAAGGGTGTGAGACATTGTTTACATTCAGAAGAAAGAGTACTCAGTAAGATGAGAATTCCACAGCAATGTTTTTGGCTTTCTTTAAAAAAATAAAACCATTAGAATGCAAAAGGTTTTCATCTACCAAAAAGGTCATGGCCAGTGTTTTCTTTTAAGATTGCCTGGATAAGGGTAAAGTAAATAACTGGAAACATACTGCACAGTTCTTCTGGACCAACTGGATGGAAAAAAGTGTAAGAAGAACTCGCTTGAGTTGCAATACTACGTATTTCACCAGGACAATGCACCTACTCTAGAAAACAATGGGAAACTGAGTGATTTTGGCCACAAATTACAGCGAAATTGGCATCTTATTGTTCAGAAATATACTTAAAACAATAAATTGCTTTATTGGGGAAAAATATTAATTGTAAAACTGCATTTGTGAAGGTGAGGGTAGAAATTTACAAAAAGTTAAGAGCAGATTGCGTTAGTCAGACTCAACTTTCACCATTTAGTTGTGATATGAATATTTGAACTATGATTTAGGACAAGAAGAAGAAGAAGAATTTTATTTCGATGATAAATTCAGCACGGCTGATATCAGCTGGATCATGAAAATCAGAGAGGAGCTCCTACATCTGAAAATTATAAAAAGTGACAACTCGGTAGAACTACCACAAACCTGCTATCTCTGTAATTAGAGTAATTGGAAAATGTAATAAATTTTGTAGTCATTTGCCCTTCATGCAGTAGGATATTAAGATCAAAGTACTTTGATAAAATTTGTTTTGAGTAAGAAATGATTTTATATTTAAACGGTAGCAATAGGAAAATTATTGTAAATTACTATGGACTGGCTCAGTCGCACCGGTTTCGGAGGCAGGTGCTTAAAAGGTAATAGTTCTATGTTTGGAAACCTGAGCTGGAAGAATTGAGTGAAGCAACTAATCTGGGAGACATCTGGTTCCAACAGGACGGGCTGAAATCCCACACTGCTAGGATTTCAATGGCGAGATTGAGGCAAGTGTTCCCCCCCAGCGCCTCGTCTCTTTGAGGGGTGACGTGGAGTGGCCTGCGCGCTCACCAGATTTGAGCATTTGTGATTTTTTTTTTCTTTGGGGTACATAAAGGAAAAAGTTTTTAAAACATCGTCCACATACCCAGGAAGAACTTAAGGACCTCCTCAGAGAGGAAGTTACGGCAATACTCATCGAAATGTGCAGAAGAGCGGTTGAAAACTTCAGAATTCGCCTTCAAGAGTGCATCGCGGCTGACGCCGCCACCTACGTGATATCATCTTTCAAACTTAATGTAAAAAACTAGATTCTGTACTGAATTAAACAATATAAACATAATTTCTGTAAGTTGAATTGTTTTTGTTTTACATCCCTTTAAAACCGGTTCATACCTTTTGCACCACCCTGCACTTTACCTTGCATTACTTTATGAACCCTTGTCCATACAAATATTTCTTTTGTTTCGAAGTATTTTAGAATGTTTATATTAAATTAAAACAAATAAATTGCCTTTTTGTACTGTTTTAAACAAAGCCATGTTTCAATTTAGATCTGATTCCTATGGAACTCATTTTCCTTATAAATAAAAGGAAAATTTTATTTGTGACGCTATCACGCAAGTTAATGAATATTCAGGAACTTGCTTTACAGTATTTTGTTCACTTTTTTTTGTCACTAATCCAATTAATATGTTCTTAATGTTGATTATGAACTCTGTATTTATAACAGTTATCTACATTGATTTTCATTAATTTAAAACTCCACAACCCTCATTAGCATTAGCTACAACTTCGATAGAATTTTTTTAAAATGAATTTATAAGTATCATATTTATTATTATTACATTTTTTATAGAAATTAATACCTAAATATTAATATCTACACTAAAACCCTCAGCCTTCTGCCTGTTTGATGAATAAATAAATAATATCGATTTTTCAAAGTGACTCTATTGGTTTAATCGATCATTATCTAAGATTATTTTCAAGTTTCTTATTTGCATGCTGTTTTAATCTTCTAATCACTTCTTATCTTAAACGGTTCGTCATTTATAAGCACTACAGCATCAGTGAACTGAAGTGAATTGATTATACAAATCTTTATTTCGAAACCTCCATCTAAATCACTTATGTGGATAGTACGTAACATTGGACTGAGTAAACAATTTTGTTGACTTCCATATTCGATTTAAATCGATCAGATTACACGACTCTTTAACCAGAATGCCATTCTCATGCTCCTGAACTTGGACAACTACTGCCCGTAAAGCGCCCTGAAACAGTCACAGGAATAGCCACGACCTATCAAACTTGGTAAGATTATGGCAGCTTTATTTATTTGCAGTTTTACTTCATGGGGGAAGAAAAATCGTAGGGTTAAGAACTCCTAAGATCATGGAGACTTCTATTTAGAATACTACAAAGGACTTCTTCAAGAATTAAATTAAACTGTCAGGTTATGTTAAGACACAGCTGAGGACAACTAAATTAAATGGTACTTTAAAGTAAAGCCCATCTAAAACGAAACCATCCCCACTGCCCTAAAATGAATTCTCTTGGAAGAACTTGACAAACAGTAGTTCTATCGCTCTAAGAGTTTCCCTCTACAGTATAATTAGAGACACGCTGAGTAATCACCGGAAATTAAAAGACCGTTTATGAAATTCACGCTTCCGGTCACGAAAGCTTTTCTTTTTTTTTCAAATCTAGTAACTTTTTAAATCATTGAATTCCAATAATATTGTGAATGTGAATGGCAAAGCTTTTTGGAATACTCGTTCTGAACCATTTAACTATCTTTGCAGAAAGTATATTCATATTTATTTAGACCATCCATATTGGCTTTTTTCTGGTGGTGGTTTGATGTAAAGCTTTTTGGAGGGAAGAAAGCCAATTTATCCCTCTCCACCGGAAGTACCATATATAGAATATTGCATGGAAAATAAAAGTTGAAGATTTACATAGGTACAGTGACTTGCCCATCTTGCAAGAAAATTGAATGTATTTAACAACTGGGAAAAGTACGAATCTCTGAAGCTCACTTCCGGTTAAATAATATCCATTATAATCTTAGTACAGAGTGCGCTGGTGTAACCTCTAAACCAAATATGAAAAAATTGTTTCTTGCCTCTACTGTCCACCAACAGATCAATATAAAAAATTAGAAAAGTAATTTCGGAGTAGGCTTACTTACCACTCACTATAGGGTACCACAGTCGGGAAGATGGTCACTCTGCGGAGGAACTTCGCAGAGCTCGCTATTTATTTCTGTGCACCAGACGTCAAGGTCACATCCCCCACTTTCCCACGTGTCCGCACAGGTACGACAACTTTAGTAGGCACACTTCTCCCCTTCGTCAGCTGTCAAAGAATGGTGAATCCTGGGTCTGCTCAAATATTTTAGCGACAATTTTTTTTCAACTAGTTTTTGCTGTTTTAAATATTACGAAACGGTTCAATGCTTGATAATGATTTGTTTGTGAGGAAGCCTCAAAAATACACTTGCATCAATTGTTATTCCATATTTCGACAAGTCATCAAAAGAATTAGGAATTTCAGCAGCGACAATAGTTTAATAGTACAACAATGTGGGGTATCAAATTGTTTAAACAAGCGTCACTTGGAGCTTAACTTCAACAACCCCCGCCCCGCCAAGAAACCAACTTCTAGAAAAATTTTCCAATCAAAAGTAAAAATGCCCAACACAATATATAAATTACAATTTAATTAAAAAAAAATCGATGAAATAAAAAACATTAAAATCTGAAAAATCGATTCAATAAATTGCCGCTTTTCATCAAAATCGATTTGCTTCATATTTGAAATTTTACTTTCTGATTTTTTTTTTCCGATTAGTATTTTCACTTCAGAGGAATTGCTAAACTCCATACCCATCCCCAAATTTTGCAGGTAACGTTCCTAGTAAAATTTACTTTAGACCATATATATTACATGTGTAACCAGTATGAAGAAAATAGTTGACGCGTCAATAATAAAACGCAATACCTACGCTGAGTTTGCTGCGAGTTTTGTGAAAGACATTCTGTAACTAACCTGTAATTTACGCACTTTCTACGTTATCGACTTTTTTCGTGTTCGTAGCACCTAAAATTATGTGATTAGAACATTTGCCATGATTAAGGGCAGTAATTAGAGTTAGAGAAAATAAAAGAGGCTGCACGATAGTCGAGCGGTTAGAAGCGGGTTCCTTAAAGCTTAAGATGAATTGTGGTGGTGGGTTCGATTTCCGGTCTTAGTCTTGCACTTTATTAAACAGTAAACAGGGAAAATTTTCAGTAAACTAATTTAATAATCCTCCTTTCTCCTTGATATGGGATCCCCTAAGGAAGAGATGAGCTGGCAAATCGGGAAGACCACTCCCTAAAGTCTTAGCACTCCGCGCCCAAGAATTAGCATATACTTCTCCACTGTTCGACATTTCTGGGGCTTTCTGGGGAAGTCTGCGTAATCTGGAAAAGCCTGGCTAACTTGGAGAAAGCGCCAGGTACCTCAGAGGCGTCGCTTTCCAAACAATAACCCCTTTGACATCTTTCATCTTTCGGCATGACGCCTTGGACTGGGCTAGAGAGGTGCTGGCAGTCTGGGATATCTCGCTTCCCAGCGCCGCTAATTGCTTCACACTGGGCATCTCATTACTGTAACAGTATTTGAAAAATTGTCGTTATATTTGTTAAGATTTCATTGCAGGAAGGCAAGTTCTTGTTCGTACATCTAAAGTAAAGAATCTTTGGTTACCGGAGGTGTGAGCGATATGGGGCCCTTACACACGAGTTATTATTGGTGTGCGTGGATTCAAGAATAAGTAAAATGTGTAACCAGGCTGTGAACTGTGAACGAAACGGGGAAAATGTTGTAAATAATTCTAATCTTGGCTTAGGTTTAATGGTAGTCGGGAAATATCAAATCCTCCTTCCAACTTTAGATTGGTTTTGCAAAATTTTCTTTTTATTGACATGTTAATGTTGTTTTCACTTATTCGAAAATCCCAGACTGAAAATATTAGGATTCCTAACAATGAATTGCGAAGATAAGGAGAAGACAGCAGTTTAAGAAATGTTCTGCTCAAGCTGAAACTACTGAACAGTCAAATACAAACCAGGAACAAAAAAATGAAGGTGAACCCAATTTTAGACAAATAGCATTAAATTGTTCATAACAGCTGCCATCAGATTATTAAAATGTAATGAATTTGTTTTCCACCTAGTTCAATTTACAATCATACTTCTTTTTAATAGTTTAATGACGTTATAAGAATTGCGTAAATTTGCCAAGGTTGAGCAGAAAAACTAGTTAATTGCTAGCAATGTTACTGCCCCAGGCACAGTCGATACCTTGGTCAACTTCAGTTACCCTGATACATAGATAATTACTGAATGAATACTCGAAGCCACCATTGGCACACATAAAGCATCCAAGTTACATTGCTTTATTTACCGACCATTTTGCGGCCGCACTTGGTCAAGTTGTAATGAGTCACCCTATTATTATTGTATACATATATACATACATAGATATTTCTTTTACTTTATTTTCATAGGTATTTATTTTAATAAAGTGGTTTGTTTGATTATTTAATTTTAGAGGTTTACTTTGTTTAGATTTGTTGTAAATACTGCAGTACACAAGGGAACTCTGGCTGACGGTGTTAAGCACCAAGCCAATTAATTAACCTTAAAGTTTATTCTTTTGTTTATTTATATGATATATTTCTTGTTAATAAAGCATTTCTATTCTAACAGGCCATAATATGATGGCTATTATGGAAAAGCAAAATTTCATGCACCATAATAGACTGTCATTGTGTTATTGATGTAGCTAAGTTCGATCGAAATTGTATATCGATTATACGTCGAACTAGTACAATGATCCTACTTTATTATTTTTAGTCCTGTACATTATATCTAGAGTGCATTTACGCTTAAATACGAAGATGTCGTTTGATATCACAATACTTTCTGCATCGTATCCTTTTCTTTATAATGTTAAATTGTCAATGTTGAACACAAAACATGGTTCTATGTTATGTAAAGTTTTTTTTACTAAAAACATTTCATAATTTTTACTAAGAATTCTTTATCTGATAGTACGTTGTTTGTGGCAAAAGAAGCGAAGCATAAAATTTGAGAGAACCCTGCTAAGTGTGAACTTCAGAAGTTTTTAAGAATGTTTGTGAAACATTCGATTGGGAATCTTGGGTCAAGGTTCAGGACACGTCACGAGCAAACGGAAGTCGTGTGAGTATTGACACCAGATTTTTCTTTTTATAATTTAAACTAAATTTAAAGACATTGTGAAGAATTCGTGGTTTTGCCGATGAATTCTGAAATCACTTCCTCGCTTAATTACCAGCTAAGCGAGCATTTTCTCCGCCTCCAAGCTGAACCCTTAAATTAACTCGAAATGTTATTTTCCATGCTAAGAACAGTGACTGATAGATGTGATTAAGTCGCCAATTACCATAGTTACCGGCTGGCAATCGCTGAAAATTTGCAGAATTGTTAGTAAATACTTGGAAATCAAATTCACCGTCTGTGTTTAATAACCATTCTTTGTAACAGCCAAAAAGCCTCTCCAACGATCCAGAAATAGCACACTAAATTTTTCAGATCTCTGGCCTGGTGTGTGTGGCCGTAGAAAGATGGAGACTAGAAGGCTTGCAGCATGAGGAAATAATCATCTAGAAGTTCATCATCGAATCGAGAACTACCTAGTTGGGGTTTTCACTTTGAACACCTGCCGACAGAACTCAGGTAGTACTTTGACGGTCCATTTCTAGTCAATTTCGCGAAAGCCAATCAAATTTCCCGTTCTCTCGACCTGTGCTTGCTCACTAACGCTCCTAGCGTGGTTGCAATTGCAAAGTGCATGAGCCAAGCAGTGAGTGGCTTATTAATAGCGAGCTGCATTTCTCTGCAGATTTGCATTAAACCGCCTGTTTGTAATAGTATTGCAAGCAGACACAGAGCTGAGGGACTCCATGCTAGCCGAACGATGCAAAATTCAGATTTGCTCTGCATGTTTAATTTGGGAAGCTAAATATTATGAATATTTGATGGCCAAACCCTCCATATGGACCTAGATCTTAATCTCAGTATGTACATAGCAAAAAATTACCTGCATTTTATTCTTTACTGAACGCTGAGCGAGCGAACCATGGACCGATTTATTAAGTCATACAGAAATTGAAAGTTTTCTTAAAATAAGGGCTCATCAGCTGATAAGAAAATGCATTTCTGTCCGCAATAGAAGACTAAACCAACAATTAGCAATGGCATTGGAAAAACTTATTTATTTATTATGAAACTGGTTTTATTAAAAACAAAACTAAAATATAATTAATTAATATTAGGCAACTTTGTAACAACTAAGACTAACTATAACATTTATTGTGACTTAATTTGATTATTAATTTTTGTTTTTCAGGCAACCAATGTTCATTAAAAAAAAAAGAAGTGTTTCTCCAGCGGATTCGATCCAATCAGCCGAACTGCTTGTAGTCACTAGTCAGCTAGCCATCTAACAAAGTGAGGCTGTCCGGCTATCATGATGATCCTGTGAGAGAAGGCCTCCATGAGATTCCGAGATTTCTGTCGAGAAAGAGAAGCTTAAATATTCCATTTATTAGACAATTCTTGTGCTATTTAGGAAAGTTAGTTCATATTTAGTTCAGAGAACTGGATACCCTTCCCAGTTGCGCCACTAGCGTCAACGCCATCTAGTCAACAATCAATTTCTTCAAAGAGCCAGGCATGCCGAAGTATGGATTTGTCGGATCTTCAGTAACGATTCGTTTGGATTCATCACAACGTTCGGATAGTTCGTTCAAAAACCATTCCCTGTGTTCTACTTTGTAGTCTCTCCAGTAATCTGGAAAACAACATTATGGAAGCTTCAGTAATAATGACCATTTGCTTGGTGAGAATAGTAACTAACTAACCACTGAGCTCCATCATTGAAGGCTGATCACCACCATAGTCCTTCGGCAGGACACTTTTGTCAAAGAGTTGGCTAAGTTCTTCAAATCCATTTGCTATGATATGTACCTGAAACGTCAAGAAAAAAAAAACAACAATGTGCAAAATGTTACATCTTGTTCCAAGTTGGTACCTATTTAGTTCGGCATACTAGGTTCGCAGAATGTCAGCTCGTACCCAGTGAGTAAAATCAATGTAGAGTTCACTGTACCTATCCCATGGCGCTACGGCCCTACAAGAACCTGAGCCTCCTACACTATTTTTTGCCATTCGGCTTTGTCATAGGCGTACATCCGCCATCTTCTAACACCCATCCCTCTAATTCTCCAGCGCCCATTTTCGCAGACAGGCCCAAATATTCGTCGAAGTACTTTTCTTTCGCCGAGTTCACTGTAAAGGCGCCTAATCCTCCCACCTTCCCCATCCACCCACATGACCTAGCAACCAGACTAGAGGAACATTCTTGTTAAAAGAAACTGTCTCTAGTCTCCTGAAACGTTTCAGCGCTAATTTCGAGGTGAAAACCCAAGACTTTAGTGCGTTTCCTCTCCGCATATAATTCCCTTTAGAAGTTGAAATTCTTTAAACGCTCATCCGAAATACAACAAAGAATACCATCTATCTTAGGTAGTATTAGTTGTAAATTTACCAACGTTCGACCGAGTACTGTCCTGTCTCAACATAGATCAGAGGAGCCTCAAAAAACGGCTGCTGGGATAGATCTAGAAGTAAGGAACCTTGATGGCCCTTAAGTGCGATCTGAACTTTAAACTGTTCTTTGTTTATACTCATCTTAGGTACGGCTGGTCACCGTCAAAGGACCAAAACTCCCCAATGGGGAGCAAAAAGATCAATAAACAATGATTTTTTTTAAAAAATTGTTTCATTTATTAAAATTAATTATTGGTTTTATTTATATATTTTTAATGTTTGTCTCCTTTAGACTGTGTAATGGATGTTTGTCTCCTTTAGACTGTGTAATGGATGTTTGTCTCCTTTAGACTGTGTAATGGATGTTTGTCTCCTTTAGACTGTGTAATGGATGTTTGTCTCCTTTAGACTGTGTAATGGATGTTTGTCTCCTTTAGACTGTGTAATGGATGTTTGTCTCCTTTAGACTGTGTAATGGATGTTTGTCTCCTTTAGACTGTGTAATGGATGTTTGTCTCCTTTAGACTGTGTAATGGATGTTTGTCTCCTTTAGACTGTGTAATGGATGTTTGTCTCCTTTAGACTGTGTAATGGATGTTTGTCTCCTTTAGACTGTGTAATGGATGTTTGTCTCCTTTAGACTGTGTAATGGATGTTTGTCTCCTTTAGACTGTGTAATGGATGTTTGTCTCCTTTAGACTGTGTAATGGATGTTTGTCTCCTTTAGACTGTGTAATGGATGTTTGTCTCCTTTAGACTGTGAAATGGATTTTGTTTGACTTTTTATTCTTTTTCTGTAAAATATGTAAATACAGGATTATTATTACTATGATGGTTTTGGTTTTTTTCGACCGTTGTTGATGGATGATTTTTGGGGAATATCGAGGTGCGGTCTTAAATAAATACAACTTTTTTGTTTTATACCAACGTTTCGGTAATTTTTACTACCTTCTTCAGGGTATTATAAAAAAAAAAGTTTGTGAAGTTTAATGTATAGCTACGAGTATATCATCATAACTGTCTGACACACATGACTGTCATAACATCATCATAATACCCTAAAGAAAGTAGTAAAAATTACCGAAACGTTCGGTATAAAGCAAAAAAGTTATTTTATTTAAGAGCGCACCTCGATATTCACCAAAAATCAACTATTATTACTATTGTTTTTACTATTTTATTTCTGTGCCTTGAGCTTGATATTGAATTCACAACTTTCACGCGAAAACGCTTCCTTCTTTCATTGCCCACCGAGACAATATGGTTATAAACAAGTTGTGGAAAACGGACTCGATGGAAAAAGAATTGGATGAAATTATTTCTAATTTTTTGTGAAAAATCAAAAGGTTTCTTTGTAACCTAATGAAAAATCTACGCAAACCAAGTTTATAATCCTTACAAGGACTATAAATTTGTATTAGCTTTTAGTGACCGTAAAAATTTATATAAACGATTCAATTTAGCGTTGGATTCGGTCCAGGCTTAAGACGGAGTTTTTGTTCTGGACCTATTCCTCGCTAATTGAATCCTTAAGTAAGGACTATAAATACGTGATAAGCCACATTTTCTCAGCAGCCTCCCTGTACGATCTGGACTCATCATTCCTAACTGATTTCTTCTTCGATTTTTCTTTCTAATCTATCTAGACATAATCTTAATTAATATGCTATTGTGAAGTTAAGACTGCATTGAACTTTTTTCTCCGCCCGCATCTAGTTTAAACTGCGAAACTCTCGGCCAACGTACTAAAGGCGAACGTTACCCTGGGCTTCATTTTCTTTGGCATGAATGGTATCGCCAGATTGTTGATGGTAGTCACCAGAAATTGTGGAGCATTTATGAAGTACATGGCGCTAAATCTGTATGGCGTCGCTCTCTGTAATGTAAAGAAAAACAAGTTCCATCAGTGTCAACTTGGCAGGCATTCATCTCAAACTTTTTACAGATTACTCTAATATAAAATAGAAATTACAAAAAAAAAGAACCTCTCACTGTACACTTGGTGAGTTTCGACAACATCGTTATTCCAAAAAACAAATACAAGATAAGCTTATAGATCAGCTAAATCTAAGAAGTTAAAGTTGTCAGATCGGGCTTAACGACCAACTACCAATTAAGTGTAGCAGACTTACGTAGAAGGTAACAAATTCAAAGTAACTACAAGCGGAAATTCGGTCTGGAGATCTCTCACTTAGAAAGCCACGCTTCATAACCACTACACTTTTATCCACCCCCACTGTCACTCCCCAAGAAAAAAACCAGAGAACTGGTAACCAGCGGCTAAAGAAAGCGATCCATTCCTTATATTAATGGCTCACCTGCTCTCTTTATGAATGAACTCATGTACGTCACAGATGGGTGGGGGTGCTTTTGGATCCATTCTCCCATAGAGTTTTCTGGATTTTTCGACATTGTAAGCATTCACTTGACAAAATTTTCGCTACTGAAGCAGTTTACAAAGTATTGAATGACTAGATTTAATTGTTCTCAATTTGCGAGAGAAATAAAGATGTTCAAATGAACACAGGCTGAAAAACAACCCCACAATGTTAACAGAGGGCGTCCATGAAGTGCCTGGGGGTAGAAGAGGTAGCGATGTACGTACGAACTCACCAGTTAAAAACCTAACAGAAAGGTAAAAAAGAAAAACTTACCACTAAAAAGTAGATGATGTCTTTGACCACTAAGGGTTTTACTTTGGCAATATGGTGGCTGAGGGATATGCCTTTCGCATCGAACACCAAACAGAATTTCGCACCGCATGACTCCTCATGCCTTAAACCCAGTTCACAGCCGTCCATCATGTATCTGAAGTAACTAATAAAATCAAATTTCTCCTGATCATGGTCGGCCAGTTTGAGAAAACACAAACGGGTATGCTTCATCATCTTTGGTAAAGAAGTAAAATGTCTGAAATGTACAAATAATGATAAAAGTATTCTGCGAATTATTTTGTTAATTGATTGATAAATTGGGACTACTCCTGAAGGACGGTTAAAATCAAAATTGATATTATTTGAAAAAAGACGCAGCTTGGACATTCGTAACTATTGACCAACAATCATCTTTGGCAAGATATACGTCAAGTATTATGGAAGTTAGCTGCAATAGAATTGAAAAGTCCACAGAAATTAGATGCAAAAGTCAATCAAATTTGCTTGAAAGGAATCTTTCAAGTGTTTTCAGCTCGGCTCAATTGTTTAAAAGATTTCTCCAACTTCCTTCCAAGAACTTCATTATAGTTCTGGACTGAGTTGGTTACCTTCTCAAACTCTAACTGTTCATTGGGTTTACTTTTAAAAAAAATTACTCATAACTCACACCAACTTGGTAATGGTCACATAGTCAGGATCCAAGGGGTCTCGAGTCTCAAATACCTCGGATTGACTTCTGAACGTGTAATAGAAGTCCAACTTCCTCTTCGCTTTCTCCAGGCTTCCTTTACATCCTATCAGATAGTTTTTTAGAAAGGTGTCACTCTCTGGAATAGTAAAAGAACACTAAAGCATGGGCGATTTGTGTGGGATTACGATAAGCTGGAAAACTACCATTCAGTCTGCAAGCGGGCAGATGAAGCTGCAGTTTTAGCCATTCTTTGAGCTGCTCCAGATCTGAGTCCAACTGCTTCCGGCTGTAGCCAACCTCCTCTAACATTGCATCTTTCTGCTCTTCCGTGGGTCCTTCGTACTCATACAGCATTTTTTTTATAAGTTCTCCGATTGTTTTATGCGCCTCCAGAACTCCTATAAAATCAGGGATTTTTTTTTTTAAGGAAAATAAAAAAGAAGAAATCTGATTAGAGACAAAAACAACTCTCTATCTACTTCTATGATCGGCTTTTGCGATGCCGTTTAAATCCTTGTTTTACATGCCGACATGCACTGCCAGCTGCTGTACAGTCAGCTTGGAAACTGGGCAATTCATATTTAAGAATATTTTGTTTTGAAAAGAGCATTTAATTGATTAATTAAAATGTTGAATAACCCAGTAACAAATTGCCCAGAATTTGTTGAAGTAGGTTTGTGCGTTTGAATAGTTCTGATAGCAGAATTATAATTGGATCTCGTAGTTGTAATAAAATTTTATCAATTTAGGTTACGCCTGACCGTGGAATCACGAAAACATTTTTTTATTTTAAAGTAAAAATAAAATATCGAGAGATTTCAAGCTTACGCAATAAACAGAGATTTAAAGAGAGCCAACAGTTCTAGAAATAACACGCTTAATAAGAGTTTTATGTTAAAAGAATTAATTCTTCAGTTAATACTTATTAAAACTGTCCGGTAGGACAGTTGTATAAGGGTTGACCATCAAAAACTGCACGAAAAAGTGTAACGTTCAAAAACGCCCAACTTTGACAATTTTTTTCTATTTTTCTATAAAAGATAAAATTCCCAAATTTTCTTTAAATCTTACTCCAAATTCTCCTTTATAACTATAATTTTTTTGCAACCACCCAGATCTAATAGGTTTCGAGAAAATAGTTGCGCAAAATGAGCAAAAACGACTTTTTCAAAAAATGTTCTTGTTCTTGTTCTTCTTGTTCTTGTTCTTCTTCTTCTTGTTACCTTTTTTGTAAACAACGTAGCGCTTAAACGCGTGAACCGATTTTCAGGAATGAGGTGTCATTCGATTCGAAATTTTATGTAGATGTGCCTTTTGGGGGTCTCGGCCCTGTACATCGAATGGGAGGGGAGTTAGCCCCCTTTATGTAAGGCCCCCTCAAAAATTATTATTACTAATTACTCTGTAAATCTTGGCCCGATTTTGATAAAATTTGGTAGGATGATAGGGTTAGGGCTCCCCTACCTAACAATAAAGCGACGATCTGCTCTTACACTTGTTAAGGGGAAGTATAGCAATCGTTTCAAATTATCGACACGTGAACCGATTTTCATGAATGAAGTGTCATTCGAATCGAAATTTTGTACAGATTTGTACTTTAAAAGTCTCGACGCTATGCCTCATAAGGAGGGGAGTTCGCCCCACCCAAATAAGGCCCTTTCTAAAACTATTATTACCAATATTTCTACAAAGCTTAGTCCGATTTTGATAAAATTTAGCACGAAGAAGTGATTAAAGCTCCTCTACGTGGCTGTGAAGTGCCATCATGCTCTTACACCTACTAAGAGGAAGTACTGCAATCGTTAAAATTATCAATGAGTGAACTGATTTAAATCAATGAATTGTCGTTCGATTAAAAAATCTTTGCCTCTTTGCCTTTTAGGGAGAAGTACTGCAATCGTAGTTTATTTTTCTTACTCCTCTTAAAAGGAAGTACTGAAATCGCAGTTTAATTTTGCTATTTACGTACAAATACCTTCCTATGTTATTCAAAACGCTTTTTCAAAAACATTGTTATTGGGGATGGTTTGGGGGACCGCAACTATAACCATTCTTTAAAAAGATCTCTCCAGTGGTAGTTACGGTACCGACTTAACACCTTATCAGGTTATAATTATAGAATTGCTTATTCCAAATTTTAAAAAAATCTGTAAAGCAGATATGTAACTTTGTAAAATAGACAAAAAGGAAAATCTATCCAAAAGGTACAAAAATCTCCTTAACAAAAACTTACAGTTTAAAATGTTAAGTATAAGGGTTGATAAAACGCCAAAAGGTACACAAATCAGCGAGTACCCAACATTTCATTAATACTTCATTAATATTTAAGTAATTCTACTGCATTAATTTTCATTAATAAGTTATTTTTTAGAATTTATTAGATGTCACAGACCCTTATGCTGGCCACTTCATTTATAATATTTTTTTGTTTTAATTATGATAAATCACATATACGTACATGCATGTTAAAGTAGAAAAAGACAAAGTTAGAGTAGGCTACTGTCTTGAATTCGTCTTACCGAAATATTCGAGAGCACAAATAACACACAGTTATAACAAGTAGATTATTCAACAACAATTATTGATTTCTCGATTGTAATTTAATTTTGACCTCCTAATTTTACTTATAGTAAAATACTGGAATAATTAGCTGTCCTAAAAATATGCATATCTTATTTACTTTATATTACATGTATACAACATTGTGGGATGAATACCTAGATTGAGAATGTAATTGAAGAAAACTATGTTACTTGCGATAAAGCCAGATAATTTATTACCTATTATTATAAACGTTTGACTACTTCATAAAATAACAATTACTTTAATCGAAGAATGAACTTAAACCGACGATTTTTGAAAATCATTGATGTATGTTGGTGAAGTTTCTTTTAAAAAAAAGTTTTGAATTTTTTAGCCTCATAATTTTTTTTTATTTTTTGTAACGTTTTTCTTTTTAACCTGTAATTAATAGTTTCATTATTATAGATAACTAGGTATTACAGTCAATCTTCAGTGCTACTTGAACATATATTTTGTAGACGAAAATGGCCAGCATAAGGGTCTGTGACATCTAATAAATTCTAAAAAATAACTTATTAATGAAAATTAATGCAGTAGAATTACTTAAATATTAATGAAGTATTAATGAAATGTTGGGTACTCGCTGATTTGTGTACCTTTTGGCGTTTTATCAACCCTTATACTTAACATTTTAAACTGTAAGTTTTTGTTAAGGATTTTATAATATTACTTAATTAATATATTAATTAATTAGTTCTGATTATAAATGTATTTTGTGGAGCAGCAAAATAATCTGTAAGGTTAAACTATTGTTAGACAATTTAAATTGTGTAAAAACAAAACAAAAAACAGATATCCAGAGACATTTCTTGGCAGAATACACTTCTCTTAAATAATAAATTCTAAATTTAAAATAATTACAACTTTATTAACAAATCAATGAAGTTGCATAGTTTCTTACATAAATTTGGTAATTGTACTTTACCTTGCATTACTTTATGAATCCCATATTATTAGTCCATACAAATATGTATTTCTTTTGTTTCGAAGTATTTTAGAATGTTTTATATTAAATTAAAACAAATAAATTTCCTTTTTGCACTGTTTTAAACATAGCCATGTTTCAATTAAGATCTTATTCCTAAGGAACCCATTTTCCTTATAAATGAAAGGAAAATTTTATTTGTGACGCTACGAGTATCACGCAAGTTGTAGCTCTTGGTAATTTAAATGAATATTCAGGAACTTGATTAGGTTAACTCAAGGTTTCCATAAATTACACATGTAAATTACTCGTCTAGATAATTTTTTACAAGATGAGATTTAAGCTGTACAGGAAAATGGTAATAATTGGCGAGCTTCTTCAAGTTTTCTCATTGCGTCAGCAATTTTCTATAGTTTTGTAGAAATTCTTGTAAATTCTGCAGTTTGAAAGTAATTAATGATTTAGACGATTTTATTAACATCTGCCCAGCATTCACAAATTTAAGATATATTTACATAATGAAGTACATCTCGAATATAGACAACAAGTCTGAATGTTTGAATTAAATTATTAACTTTCTCAGAGTCAGATCACAAACAAAACGCACATCTACTTTTATAGTATTAATGCTTTTAAAATTAGGAAACTTTTAATTTAAATGTACATATTTCACTTATGAACGTATTGCTAATTTTTCCTCTTTCTCTTAATAATATATGTTTATTTGTAACTTTATTTACTAAGAAGATTTTTATGTTTCTAATTAATTTTGTGTGCAATTACTACAAATGTTTCTATATTTTCTTAATTTGTATTGCCAACTTCTTTTATCATGACGGCATGACAGGGTGAACAAATAAATAAATAATCTCCAGTTGACTAAATCACAATCAATCTGGTAAAATAAACATTACAAAAAGGGGAGAAAAAAAAAATTTGAAAAACTAAGGTAAGAAAATAGAGAACTCCGAGTAACTATGAATCTACTTTCTAGAATCAATCTCAAGGAAAGAAAATCTGTTCACTTACTGAAATTCTCAGTGTTTCCAACTCAGAGATGTTCATCTAACTGCTATTATAAATCATATTTAATTGTTCTGGACACCATACATTATAAAATCGTACTTGAAAGGAAAACAAATGTAAGGGAAGCCATAACCTCTTCGCGCTCACAAAAATTCAAATTCTTTTTTGAAAATGATTGAAACAAAATTTTTAGTTTACCAAGTTTGCAGAAAATTGTTTTAGTCTTTTTCGGGAAATATTTTAAAAAAAAAAAATCCATTTGTTGGGGAATTTGGTTTGGTAAGTTGCAGTTGGTAGTACCGAAACATTCAGTTTACGGTTCAATTTTTCAGAACTAATCATACACAAATTTCTTGGACCCTGTGACCTCATAAGATATATTATCCAGCTGATTTTTGGTCCCAGGAAATTCGGTACACTCACAATACTTCTCATCTCGTCAAGGGAAATGAAAGTCTAGACACTAGAGTGACCCTCATTCGATTTCCTGTTACCTTTACGCAGATAAATATCCTTGAAATATAAAATTTTCATTGAAAAGCTAGTTAACTGCAATAATTTCCTTGTTCACACGGTTCAGTGCAATTAAGTTTGAGGGTTGAAGGAAAGTTGACGTAATAGCTCCCCCTTCCCATTTCCCTTTAAAATCAATATTCTCTGAGAAAAGTTTAAAAAAGAAAATGACATATCTATCTTTGTTACGATCGTCAAATTTGCAGAAACAGCATTTTGGAAAGGTTAATCCCAGCTCCCCGTTTGAACTTAGTTGCAAGAGAAATTGTTTCAAATGAAAGTAAACACACCTGCATGTAAACAGTGAAGCTGAAAGTCCTTGAAACTACTTGTGGAAAGAAGAAAAGAAAAAGATAAACTGAGAGGAAAATGGCAATACAAGTATTCTTCAAATCTGGAATTATACTCACTTAATAAATTTCTATTTCTGTTACGCTGAGCTGTTGAGATCGTGCATTAAACTGTAAGTACACTTCAAAAGGAAAGTGTAACCTTACTTGCAGACCTTCGTAAATGTTGGGGTAGTGGAAGAGGATATAATCTCTCTTGGTAGAGGGGAGAGGTGTTCTGACTTAAGGAAGTGATTATGACTCCCCAGTTCTTCTGAGTGGTCAGGCAGAGCTATGTTCTTTGGGGTGGGGAACAGGCAATAAGAAAACTGGAGCCCATTTCGGAATATCTTGGAGAAAGGCTTTGCAGCAGGTGGATGCTTGGTGCACTAAGGAGATCAGATCTGACTATCGGCTTGCCCCCACTGCTATGGAGAGCTTGGTTCCTTTGTACATCTGGGAGCTCGGCTGGAAAGCCCAGACACACTTTCTGAAGTGAGTTATCTCATGCTAAGCTCCTCCTGTGATTCCTGTAAAAGTTTTTCCATCGCTGGAGGTGATGAACTGCTCTTGACGCTAGTGAAGATCTAATTCAAGAGTCGCTGTGCAGCATCTCCTCTGGCAGCACCTAAGCCAAACATAAAGCTGGAAGTTCATTCGAATTTTCTATTTTTGAGGGATTCCAATTCTTTTAAAATTATTATTAAAGAATCCGGGACGCTCAACTGATATTTCAATTGAAAAGTTAGTTTCATATTTAGAAACTGTCTTGAATAATTAAGTAGTAAGTGTATGAAGAGCCGCCCCTTTGGCAGAAGTCTACAAAAACAGCGTTTCATTTGGGTTACCAATTAGAATTTAATTCCTAGTAATACTTTTGGGAAGAACATTTACGGGTATGGTACTTACAGTGCGGGCTGCTAATATCGAAGTTGACTGATCAGCTGCAGGCCTGGAACTTTTAGCAGTATATTCTGATCGTTCAGATTATGATGCAATTATTATGATCTGCACTCTTTACTTTCTGATTACAGGGTAAACTGGGGCGTTACCCCCACTCTAGCAGCCATATTTGCCCTTGAAATACTAGCCTGTGAAATTATATCGCGACTATTTACTAGCTCTTTTGCCCAAAGTGGCATTAAACGCGAATTGATCTGAGGTTATCATCTGAGAAGACATCGTAGACATAAAACGGGTGTCTAAAGGCCCTCCCTGAAAAATCGCTTGCAGATGGTACAGGGTCCAAGTGAATAAATCAGTTTTGCTTTGGGCATTTCTCTTTCTTCTGCTATTATCTAAATTAGAAGAAGGGGTAGGATTAGCTCCCCTCCAAGGACTATTTAAGTACAATGTATGGTCCGCAATTCAATCCGGAAATTGAATTTAAGGAGTATTCCAGAAATGTCCTGCTCTCATCTGAAATGCTAGTTTCTTTACAAGGTAGATTTCCACGGTGACATTAGATGTCAGAAAAAAAAAAATTGCATTTACATACTAAAACAGTTAAATATGTAAACAGTTGGTGAAGGTTAAGTGAGATACCAGCATCAAATCGAGAAAAGATTTATTTATTTATTTACATTCTCCCACTTTAGTAACTTGTAAAATATTCAAAATATTATGTTTGTTCCAGTTCTAATAACATATATATTTACAAAAACAACGCATACTGGGTGCAACCAACTAAATGATTTGACCACGAAACAATTTAGACTAGCAAGGATCAAATATCTCACTACTTGAGACTTCTGTAAAAGGTTAAATCTTCTTTTGGTAGTCTCCAAATACCCTGGCTGCTGCTTTTGCACCAATCACTTAACGATTTCTTCCGAAAAACATTTACCCATTTATTTGAATCAATTTAGTCAATAATCAATTTCTTCAAAGAGCCAGGTACGCCGAAATATGGATTGGTTGAATCTTCTGGAACGATTCTTTTGGATTCATCGCATCTTTCAGACAGTTCATTCATAAACCAGTCTCTAAGCTCTATTTCCAGATCTCTCCAGTAATCTGTAACATTATAATATAAATTTAAGTCAATGACTGGCATTAACAAACAAAGTAAATCATTTCTAAGGCGTTTGATACTTCTACTAGGAAAGTATCCCTTCTATCAATGATCTTCTAGTCTTGATGTCAGGTCTTGAGGATATCGGCAAATAAGAAGATAGATAGGCTAGTTAAATTAGATTTCTCTTTTCCAAATGTAATTCATATTAATGAATTAACTAACCATTGAGCTCCTTCAATGAAGGCTGATCACCTCCATAGTCCTTCGGCAGGACACTTTTGTCAAAGAGTTGGCTAACTTCATCAAACCCATTTGCAGTGATATGTAGCTGAAATCATAGAGACGTCACTGAAAAGAAATAGGTAAATACATTTACGATTCAAGTGTAGTTCGCCACTAACAATATTACTTAGTTTTTATAGGCTAAAATGTTCAGGTTATGTTTTTGATTAATATGAAACTTAGAAAAATCAGTTTGTACGCGATTGCAAGTTTTATTTTTTAAGGAAACACTAACATAACCTTCTCACACAACAACATTCAAGGTTTTTTCTTCGGCTAAACATGGCCTTATTCTCGATTACGAATATGGGATTCGCCGTTTAGGGAAATGTGCTGAAGAATGTTTGAGAATTCTGAAAGAAACCACAAGAAATTCGCAGTTAATCAAATGGTCCAGAAAGAATGTTGTAAAACAGTCTCGTGTGAGTCGCAAGTTTAATGAAAATCGTTAAATCAGTTTTTGAGACATTTTTAAGTGAAAGGAAAACAACATTTCTTGTAAAGCTTCAGAAATACCGGCGGACAAGGGATTTCCGTCGCTAAGTCAACATCGAGCGCGCAGAACAAAATGTAAAGTTTCATACCGCCCAAATTCCGAGTTGTAGGAGGAAAATCGTCAACTACATCCACTTCTTAGATTGTTTAGCTTAAATTACATTAGTAGGTGATGGAAAACAGAGGTTCAGATAAGGTATTATCTGTATTTAAGATTTCAAGCCAAGATTCTCCGTCATTCAGCTCGTTAGCACGAACTTTCATTTTCCACCATTCTAAAAGAAATTTGATCCCACATTAAAAAAAAAAAATTACTCAATAATGATCAAGAAAGCAAATTTCCGATCACTCATCTAATAAATGTCTGGAGGAAGCTGAAATGCTAACCATCAGAACCGCAAGGCTATTTGTCTGTCATCACAACAGAAGCGGAGAACTGCGCAAGTGCGAAAGACTGCCAAGTTTTATAATCAGAAACTCTTCTAAACGATCTCAAACTTCTTTGAATCATGGTGAACATTTACAAATTGTATCTTCTTATTGCAAATTTTAAGTAAATACGATTGCTAGGTAGTGTGAGCGGACATATCAGATTTGTTTCTAGAACGTGGCGAACTACGATAACAAAAACGTATTCTAAGACTTATATTATCTTACCCTAGACTTCAGTTTCTTCGGTAAAAACGGTATAAGCACAGTGTCCAGGGTGATTGCCAAATACTCTGCCACATTAATTAAATACATTTTTTTGTACCTAAACGGTGAGGTTTTCTGCAATCAAAATAGATTAATGGCTATCGAACATGGGATTCGGTCTTTTTGCTTTTCTTTGTCCTTGTGATGTGATAGTTGGTTGGTACACTCGACCTTTCGATCTTAAGAGCTAACAGACAACAACACGGCATCGCGATCCATTTCTTTGAAAACTTCCGCCTTAGGGTTTACAAACGCCTAAACTGTACGAATGCAGTCCAATTTCCAGAAATAAACCAGTTACTTACCGTTGAATAAATAACTAAATCCTTGAGTAGAGAGGGGCTAAGTTTGCCCAAGTGACTGATTGAGACACCCTTCAAGTCGATCAGAAGGTCATAGCTCACTCCGTAATGCTTCTCGTATCTCAAGGTCAAATCACATCGGTTCACCACATTTCTGACGAAACTAAGAAAATCAAATTTCTCATGATCTACTTCGGCCAGTCTGAGGAAGACCAGTCTTGAGTGTTTCACCAACTTAGGCGCCAAAGCCAGATGTCTAAAAACGAAAAACACAAACTTGTAGAGAGTATGAAGGTAATTGCTGAGGCATCAAATACCTAACGCACTTCCACTGATCTCCGGCTGCCAAATATCTCATTAAGAAGGTAATGCTCACGTTAAGCTCTTGATGTTCACATAGTTTGGATCGAGAGGATCTCGACAGTCAAATATTTCACTGCCACTTCTACACGTATAGTAGGCGTCCAACTTCCTCTTCGCCTTCTCCAGACTCCCTTTACATCCGGTAAGAAACATCTTCAAAAAAAAATCCCCCTCTACAACAGAATATAAAATGCTAAGAAGGCTAGTAGAAAAGCGATAACAGTGGGGAAGATGATAAGATTTGACTACCTTTCAGTCTGCTTGCGGGCAGGTGATGCTGCAGTTTCAGCCATTCCTTGAACTGCTCCAGATCTGAGTCCAGTTGCTTCCGGGTGTACCCACACTCCGCCAACAGTTCATCTTTGCCATCTTCCGTGAGTTCGTCGGCCAGCATTTCTTATTTATCTCCTTTAACCAATCTTTCGAATTTTTTTATTCACCAAAGGGATTAACTGAAAACATTATAACTCAAATTAACGGTTTTCTAAGAAGGGCCTCTGACCCCTAGAAGGTTATGGATCAAACTCAGAAACGAAAAATCGAAGTACTAAGTAGCTATAAATCGATATTTCGCTTTGGAGTTTCCAGAGATCACGATTATATTGTTTAACACTACATCGATCATCCATAAATTATATCTTTGCAAAACTAATATCCTACTTCTAAACTCAGAGATAGATTTGTCGAATCATCTGATGGCATCTGAATGAAATTGTGAATTGGAACTTTCTGCAATTATGTTTTTGAGTTGCGATGAATACACAGAAAATGTTTGTATGTAAGGATCTAAATCGGAATTCTGAGGGGGCGGGGATACGATGGAGGAAACTGAGAACACAGAAGTTACCTGCCAGTCTAAATGGTGGGAAATTCGCTTGCTTGGTAATGAGACGCCTGTTAGCTCAGATCAGCTTCTAGTGCAAATTGTGCCAGTTCTACGCTTGTTAAATAGCCTTTGCTGACCTTAGACGCCCTACCCCCTACTTCTATAAATTACAATAATAATTAGTGTTATCTTAATCAGTGCAGTAGAGAATATTTTCACTATGCTTATGGTTCTCTTGCAGTTTAATGATACACTTTGTGATAACATATAAAACAATATAATTAAAACAAGAATATGTAAATTATTGACGCAACTGGCGTGTAGCCTTGCTCCCACCTACCTACCGATCGCTAATTGTATACTTCCGGAGATTCGTGCGCTACTGTGAAGAGCTTAACATTTTTTTAAATATTGTAGTTTTCGATACCATTGTGTTGATTTTAACCGTCAACAAGTTTTTGACAGAAACCAATTAGGAAGTCAAATTCTTTCCACAAAAATGATGATTCCACCTCTGATGGTGGAAGAAAGCGCTCATAGGATGGAAACAAGAAAAACATTTCTCAGAATAAGTATTTATGGAATTAAACGCGAAAAAAAAATCCTATTTTTGCTCCATTTTTCTCAATAAGGATCGATAGAAATTGATCGATAAATTTACTGGAATAAAAAAAATCCTTAAACATCCTATTTTTGCTCCACTTTTGCACATTTTTCTCAAGAAGGATCGATAAATGTACTGAAATCAATTTGGGACAGAAGAAAAGTCTCGATCCAGCGACTCACACACACACACTTATACACAAAATTGATTTCGGTAATTAATTGGTTGAAGATGTATTCTTTTAACCTGAAACTTTAGTTAATCATAGAAGAATAGAAGTACAACCATATACAGGGTGAACCAGTAAGTATTGTCCATAGGCCTACTGTATCTAAAGTGGAGTTCAATGACGCATTGGCCAACTTCATATTTCCCACTGTTCTTGAGTGACGTCACTTTACATTTTTTTTCTAAAATCATGACTTTTTTCCAATAAAAATGTTATAACTCAGAAAGTTTTAGTCCAAATTCGATTCTGATGGCACGGTTAGAAAGACAGATAAATTTTCTAAAAATTGATAACATTTCGTAGCATAAGTTATTCTCCAATCAGCCTCAATCTTCCTCCGAAAGCTGGAAAAATAAAAGTAATCAAAATTTTTAAGAAAATCCATTAGGCCCTTATGTGATCATTATCAGACCTAGGTGCTGGCACTTTTCTATAAAAGTTTCCTTGTTTAATGGGCTTTCAGACGGTATATAATGATATACCAGGATTCCTTTTATCTTCGTGTGAGAAATTACGTTTGTTTTACAAGAAAACGTGTTCACGAGCACTCAACATGTTAGTTAATCAAGTTGTTGAAAACTCTTTTAGATGGACCAATAGTCATTTTAAAGTAGGCTTTCTTTAATTAATCTGTCACCAAAAACGATGAACAATATTCGACATATCAGCTAGAATTTGTTTTTCTGTTGGCTAAAGAGGGGTACAGCTTTTGTACCCTATCTAATTGTGCTACAGAGTTGTGAGATAAGTTGCAGAATTCAACTCTCTCTCTGAGTCTAACACTCGCAGAACATTCTGTTTTGAGTATCTTGCTAAAATATACCCATTTCTCATTGCATGTGACAGTTTGCTTTTAAAATAGAAAACTACTTGGAATTTCAAGAAGAGCTTGGCACTCTTTAAATCTTTACAGAGGTGAAAATTACGTGGCGTAAACCATTAAAGCTTTTGGACCATACCAAAAGTTCTGCATGGTCTATTTTTGGTAGAAATAACACTACCAACCCGCCAGCCAGTTTTCTGATAGTTATCCCAGTGGTGCTTCTGCAGCTTCTCTTTAAACTTTTGGTTCAAGGTTGCCTTACTTCCAGGGTTCACATCTCTTCCCCTGAAATTGGTAACACGAGTTGACAAAGCATTAGTACTTATCCTCCTCAACTTTCCAAATTTCTCCAACTACTTAGAGCCCTTAAAACAACTATAAATCCTTCCTTAAAATAATCCAAGAATATTGCCCGAATTTCATTCTTTAATTGACTCTCATTTTACGATGTTTAATTCAAATCATATGGTCAAATCAGGAATTCACACTATTGCTGACTGAAAAGAGATTGCCCTCTAATCAATATTTTATAGGTTATTACAAGAACACAGAATTGAAAAAATATAAAGTTTATTTGAAAAATTAAACATTATTTACATGAGATGCTGCTTCTACCACATGGCTTACGTTCTTGTTTACACAGATTAAATAAAGACATATCATTATTTAAAAACAATACTGCTGCACAAAAGGACAATAATTGAGTAATTAGGTATTGGTGTTTTTAACTTCAGCAGGTAGAGTATCCTGCTGGAACTGCGAGAATTCCAAAAAATGGCAGGACTAGCCCAATCTGTGCTCTAAACTAGACTTTTCTTCAACGATGATCAATCCACGACCAATTTCTTTAAAGATCCTGGCAGGCCGAAGTACGGATTTGCTGGATCTTCCATAACGATTCGTTTGGATTCGTCACATTGTTCAGTCAATTCGTTCACGAACCAGTCTCTACGATCCCGTTCCAAATCCTTCCAGAAATCTGTAAATTAAAAAGTAAGATCATTGTTAGTTAAAGTTAAATTTATAGAATTAAGTGTAAAACTATGATACCGAAACCTAATAAACCTTTACACCTTCCAACCTCTTACCGACCTATTTGTTTGCTACCGATTATGGGGAAAATATTAGAAAAACTTCTACTTAAACGCATCTACCCTATTCTGGAATCTGCGACTGTAATTCCAACACATCAGTTTGGCTTTCGACAACAGCACAGCACTATTCACCAGTGTCACAGAGTAGTAGACGCCATTGCTTCCTCTCTGGAGCGGAAACAATATTGCTGTGGGGCCTTTCTCGACGTGGCTCAGGCCTTTGATCGAGTCTGGCACCCAGGACTATTGTGGAAGTTAGAGTGCTCTTCCATCAACTTATTACTTGATTATACTATCATTTCTTACCGACCGCTTCTTTAAGATAAGTTGTGGATCTGCCTCTTCCGACTACTCTCTGACACGGGCTGGTGTACCTCAAGGAAGTATTCTCGGACCGCTTCTCTATACTGTGTACACATCTGACCTACCAACTGACTCAAACACACTGCTCTGCACTTACGCTGACGATACTGCTATTCTCTCTTCTAACTCAGACGCCACTACAGCCTCCTCTCATCTACAATATCATCTAAACAAACTAGAACCCTGGGCCAAAAAGTGGAAAGACAAATTCAATACTCAAAAGTGCGAACAGATAACTTTTACTCTGCGTCGTAATTCTTGTCCCACTTTAAATTTTAACTCAATTCCTCTTCCTTCTGCTAATTTAGTTCGCTACCTTGGGATGTACATCGACAAAAGACTAACGTGGAATCCGCACACTAAACTGAAAAGACTAGAACTCAACCGACGAAACAAATTACTGTTACGTCTAATTGGCAGACAATCCAAACTACCACTGGAACATAAACGACTAATATACAACAGTGTATTTAAACCGATCTGGACTTACGGACTTGAGCTGTGGGGTTCAACCAAACATTCCAATTCACAAAGAATACAGTCCTTCCAATCAAAAATTCTCCGACAGATTACAAATTCTCCATTTTATGTGTCTAACTCTACCCTCCATAACGATCTCAAAATCTCATATATAACTGACGAATCTAAATCTAAGTATAGAAAATTCTTTGACTCTCTTCCATTCTGTACCAATCCTCTTGTTCTAAATCTCGCCTCCACAACGATTCCAGATCGTCCTCCACGACGATTGAAACGCTGTTGGCCTCGTGACAATCTCCAGTAAAGTAAGAAACTCCAGCGAGAGTGTTGCCGGTGGGCAGCTTCTCTCCTCATGTTGATCCAGTCAGGAAGACTTCTTTTATCGTATTCACTTATTACGAATTCTATTCTTTGTAGATTGTGAATAGCAAATAAATTAAAAAAAAAAAAAGTGTAAAACTAAGAAATTTGAATTTACAAACCATTAAGTGTCTTCATCGAAGGCAGATCACCTCCATAGTCCTTGGGCAGGACACTTTTATCAAAGTAATGACTCACTTCTTCTATACCATTGGCCGTGATGTACATCTGGAACAATGAGAGAATCTCACTGGAGAAAATGAGGTAAGATGCAGTTCGACAGGTACTCCTGTGATAGGAGATGGGAAGATTCCCTCCTAAAGTGCTGTTTCTGCATAATGTAAGGAATTACGCCCTGATGAGCAAGGCTCTCGGCTGGTACAAAAAGTTGCTTGAGTGTTAACTCCGGTTACTGAATATAGTATTTGTCAAAAAGAATGGTTTGATATTTTGCAATCCTCTTTTTTTCCTCGAAGGAAAGATGGATGGTAACTCTAGAGAAAATATCTGCACGACACGTGTCAGCATTCGTGAGTTTACTACAGACCATCGAGTTGCTAAGAATTTATCCGCATTTTCAGTTTTCTTATTCTTTACTTTTACTTTACTTTCTTAGACTTTTTATTTCTGTTTGAATTAAATACATGTAGAATGTATTTTGTTGTCTAACTGCATTGGGCACCACTTAGAAAGCTATCTTACCCTGGATCTCATTTTCTTCGACATCAATGGCAGGATCAAAGTATTTACCGCAGTGGCCACGAATTCTGGAGCATTTATCACAAAAAAATTACTGTATCTGTATGGCATGGTTTTCTGCAACATAAGAAACATAGGAAAAGTCATTGCCAACACGGGTTGGACACCACATTTATGGATGGATTTCCTAACCAATGTGTAATATATAAAGTCCTTAACAACCAATGGCTTCAGTTTGGCTATGTGGTTGCTGATCGTAACATTCTTAGCATCGAACAGGATACAACACTTAACGCCGAAGTTCTTTTCAAGCCTGAGGCCCAAATCTGCCACGTTCAACATACTTCCAACAATGGCTAACAAACTGAACTTCTCTTGATTTTCATCGGCCAGCTTGAAGAAAGCAAATCGTGTATGTTTTGTTAACTTCGGCGTTGGGACGTAATATCTGAAACCAGGATAGAAAAAGATTGATCAGAATCTGACGAGGAACACTTAACAAATATTCTGTTAGCAAGGAAGGCACATCACAGTAACAATTCCTTAAGAACGGTCATCTTTTTCCCTAGAAGGCCGCGGTCAGAGGAGCAGGCTGAGTCTTGATTAACTCATAGCTAAAATCGCAGTACCGGAAGTTGCTAAAAAGCGGTAGTACTCTAACTAAACCTTCATAGCCTTCGTTGCAAATATAATATGGTACTCACGCTAAATATTTGGTGTTCATATAGTCAGGATGGAAGGGATCACGACAGTCAAAAATTACAGTGTGACTTCTGTAGGTATAGTAGGCATCCAACTTCCTCTTTGCTTTCTCCAGACTTCCTTTACAGCCGGCAAGGAACATCTTCAGGAAGGAATCGCTCTCTGCAACAGTACACAGTACATACAGTAAGCCAGAAGGAAAAGTGAAACAATGATAAAATGCCTTGTAATGTTTAGATAGTTATTAAGCTATTTTGCAGTTTAGCCACATATTTAACCGAAAATGGTTGACTCGTGCTTTTGCCAATACTGTATAAGCGCAAAAACGGTTAGTGATGAAACTCTAACCATGTAGAATAGACGAAGTTCCTCTTACTTCTTAGAACTACTCCGCCACTTTGGTCGCGGAACAAGTTCCTCGTTCCAATACATCTAGCAACATCTCTGGAAAGATGCTAAGGTTTGACTACCTTTCAGTCTGCCAGCGGGCAGGTGATGCTGCAGTTTCAGCCATTCTTTGAGCTGCTCCAGATCTGAGTCCAACTGCTTTCGGCTGTAGCCAAACTCCTCCAACACCAAGTCTTTCTGCTCTTCAGGCAATTCCTCCAGCCACATTTTTCAAAGCTTCTTTATTCTTACGTTCTTTTCGGCAACTGTGAAAAACATGGAATATTACTAAACTGAAAGTTTCTAAGAACTGCGGATGTAAAGTTCGGAGAACCGAAGATCAAACAAGCTTCATGACCGACAACTCTAGCCCTTACCTTTTTGAGTCTCGATTTCTAGAGCGAAGGAGATTCTCAGCAGAATCAACTTTCAACCCTACTATCTAACCATTCCATTCTGACTGCCATTCAGAAACGAAAAATCGAAGTAGCTATAAATCGATATTTCGCTTTAGAGTTGCCAGTGAACACGATTATATGTATGTTTAAAACAACATCGATCACCCTAAATTATAACTTTGGAAATCTAATATCCTAATTCTAAATTCTGTGTAGATTATCAGGAAAAAAGCTTCTATACTGTGAATGACGGAAATTCCTGTATAACAACATAATAATTGATATTTATGAGTAGCTGCAGCATTTTCCTTTCCTTTGTTTTCCCTGCATTCTTATCCTGCTCATCATAACCTTTCTAATTAGCACTGTTATGAAGGTTACAATGTTTTGTACATTATACTTCATTTATTAATTTTTCGTAAAAATTTTTATTGAAATTGTAAAAATAATGAAATAAAAATGGGTGAAAACACAAACTTAAACACATAAACAATAATAATATACTTAATACTCTTAAGGGTTGAAATTAAACATAAATTAACATAAATATAGTTTATTCACTTAATTCATAAGGCATAACACACATAAAGCATAACATTCATAAAGAGTGACAAAAACTAAACTGAGGACAATTCTTACTACCTGCTACCCGGTTGCACCCCTAACGGTCATCCCTTCTCATACACCCTCAACAGGGTAGCCACTCAAATATCAAACATTCCAAACATTTAAATTTACCTACAAAATAAAGTTTTATTCTATTCCGATATTTATGGATAAAACATAATTTTAAAATAAAACAAAACTATTAGTTCAAATTTTCATACATCTTTAGTGGCCTTCTTTAGAAACTGGAAAAGCGAGTTATGAGAGAGCCAAATGCGTATAACCCCCACCTCCCGTAAATTCAGTATAAGGGATTGAAATGGCTTTGGGCAAGAAGGTGTCTCTATTGCTAAATTACGCCATGGTCCAATTCACAATCGTTTTCAAGAAAGCAGCTAAATAGCTGCTTGTACATGTGAGTACAAGCTTTACCACCCCCCACCCCCAAAATAGCCATAAATTTTTGGAGCTAACGAAAAGAAAAAGCATTAAATTCTCATTAAGATGATGACTTTGTTACAGGAAAGATATTTTCTCCTGCTAAGTGTGTGGATGACGTTTTAGCAAACTGTACTGTACTGATGAATCTTCTCTGATTATAGTTTTTTTTTTTGTTTTTTTTTATTTTTTTTGGCGCATCAACAGCTGAGGTTATTAGCGCCCGGAGCTTTTTCCAGTGCACTGCCGGCCTCCGGACAGTGTTCTCTCGTTACAGACAACACTGTCCATCACCGGACAGTGAGCTGTAAGAAGCTCCTAGGAAGAGAAAATCTAAGGGTCAGCTGCTGGATTCGAACCCGGGACCTCCGCGTGGGAGTCCAGTATGCTAACCTCATAGCTAATCCCTCATAGCTAGTTGAATATGGTTGGATTATGAAGTCGGTCAGAAGTTAGAAAAGTATGAGAGCTATGACGTTATCAATGTTAGCCCACTCACTCACACATTTTCAGTAGGCCCACATTAATACTATACGAGTAATTGAAATTACAGTTTAGAGGCCCTTGTCTCCTAGAATATCCCTCCTTAATAAAATTTTGTATAAATGCAACGGAGTACACAAAAAGTTGAAAGAAAAGTGAAGAAGCCATTCAGAGAGGTGGTACTTCCGGTTTGTTTCACCAAAACGACATTCAGCAGACGCACACTACAGAGATAGATTTGTCGAATCATCTGATGGCACCTGAATGAAATACTGAATTACAACTTTCTACAATTATGTTTTTGAGTTGCGATGAATACACAGAAAATGTTTGTAAGTAAGCATCAACATCGGGATTCTGAGGGAGCGGGGATACGATGGAGGAAACTGAGAACACAGAAGTTACCTGCCAGAGTCTAAATGGTGAGAAATTCGCCTGCTTGTTAATGAGACGCCTGTAAGCTCAGATCAACTACTAGTGCATAATGTGCCAGTTAATACGCGTGTTTATTATCCTTTGCTGACCTTAGTCGCCCTTCCCCTACTTCTATAAATTTACAATAATAATTAGGGCTATCTTAGTGCAGTGAAGAATATTTCTTTGCTCATGGTTCTCTCGCAATTTAATGATACACTTTGAGATAATATATAAAACAATGTAATTATTACACGAATATGTAAATTATTGACGCAATTTGCTTGTAGCCTTGCTCCTACCTACCTACCCCACAGCACTAGCAATCTCACGCACCTTCACTCTTCTGTCATCCATCACCATATCATGGATTTTATCAATGATTTCTGGAGTAGTAACCTCAACAGGGCGTCCAAAACGTTCAGCGTCACTTGTGCCTATATCGCCACTCCGAAAATTTTGAAACCACTTATAAACTGTTCTAATCGAAGGTGCAGAGTCACCATAATGTTTATCAAGCTTCTCTTTAGTCTCCTGAGGCGTTTTGCCTTTCATAAAGTAGTGTTTAATCAACACACGAAATTCTTTTTCGTCCATTTTTTGAAAATCACTCGACTTCCTCGATTCAAACGAATGCCAAACACAAAGAAATAGACCGATCTGGCTGAAACTTGGTGTGTGTTCTTCCAAGAGATGCTACTAACTAAACATAACCTCGATACGCGCTCTGACTTTGCACGGACTTTTCAAACGACCCTCGTACTTACTGTTAATTGTATACTTCCGGAGATTCGTAACAACACACACACAAACACACACACACACTCACAAATTGATTTTGGTAAATTAACTGGTTGAAGATGTATTCTTTGTAACTTTTAGACAAAATGAAGTAGAGAATAGGACCCAGACTCCTACTCCATTTACACTTCAGACATACCAACAGATCCTAACACTACACGTCTTACATACGCAGAAGACACCGGCTAATCATGATGCTGTCCTAGCACATAGAAATCTACAGACCCATCTCTCCTCATTACAACAGTGATTCAAGAGATGGGCTATTAAACTTAATGAAACCAAGTCTCAAAACATAACCTTCACACTTCAGGCGCATTACTCTTCCTCCAGTCATCTATAACCTAACACCTCTACCAATAGTGAACGTTGCCTGGCTACCTTGGGCTTTACTTAGACCCGAAGACTTTCTTGGGACCCTCCACACTAGACTTAAAAGAACAGAACTGAACAGACGCTATCGACTACTTAAAAGACTCTTAGACGACAGATCAAAACTCTCTCTGGACAACAAAAGACTAATTTACACTTCTATTTCGAAACCCATCTGGGCGCATGGAATAGAGCTGTGGGGTTCAACCAAACGCTCCAATCTCCAAAGGATTCAATCTCTACAATCTAAAATACTTCGAACTATTGTACACGCTCCTTTTTATGTCTCCAACCTGGACTATACACACTGACCTTAAACATTCCTTTTGACACACAAGTCGCTGAAACACGATACAGAAAACTCCATTTCAACCTGCAATCTCATATAAATCCTCTAGCTAAAAATCTTTCTTCTAGAACTCTTCCTGACAACCCGACAAGACGCCTTAAAAGGCATGGCCTCGTGATATACTCTCCAGTGAAGAGAGTGACTATGTAATATTTGGGAGTGTTACCACTGGGTAACTTCTCCACTCGTATACTTCTGTTATTCAATGTTACTCTGTAATCACTGTTACTTATAGCGCTAACGCGCTTATTAGGGTGTTTCATTTTGTAGGGGGAAAAAAATAATATAAAATTTTGGCAGACTTTGCTTGCCTTCCGAGTCTCAGTAATTTAAAAGTTACGCATACCAAATTTCGAGAAGATTTGATCATATTTAGAGGTTGCACACTTTGACCACTTTTATAGAATTTGGAAAAAATACGAAATTTTCAATATTTATGACAATTATTGGAAAAACTATAAATCACAAACTTAAAATTATAATAACTCTAAATACAAGGTTTGGCAGGCATTATGAACATATAAGGTACTTATATATTAGACAATTTTATATGATGCAATCTCTTCTTTTGTTCGGTTAGTGACGACTTCTCTGTGATACTCGACCATCCTCGACAAGTATTGTTTTCGTTGTTCGTCTCTAACCGATTCGTTAAACTTTTTTATCAAAACTATTCCTCATCATTGACCACTTTAAGAGCATTTACGTGGCTTCTTAGAGAATCGCTGCAGTATTCTGTCACGTCGAAGAACCCAAATAACTCAAAGAACGTCTTGGTTTTTTTGGTAACGAAATGGCTCGTCTTTTCCTTCAAAGTCTATATTTTTACCCTCTTTTTAATCTTTTTAATTGCTTCTTCTTCGCAGGTTTGGTTTCCAAATTTTGAACCATACTTTGTTTAACTTCTTCAGTAATGTGTTCATCCAAAAAAGCCAATCACACGTTTGTTTCCGACAGATACCAAAGATGCCTTTTGGCAACTGTGACTGCACTGTTTTTGACGTCTGTATCCGGGTAAGAGTCCAGAAGTTGTAGCCAATCCAGATCATTCTTTGGAGCCCATCGACTTACAGTTGCCTCGTGCCAAAATCGAACATATGTGAGACTGACAAAATCGGCTAAGCGTTCCATTCCTTTCAATTCTCGTTGAGAGATATTCAGTTGTTTAGCAAAAAGGGCTATTTTGAGTGCTTATAATGCCTTTGCCATCCACCTTGCTTGATGCAAAGCTCCTGGGATCCTGAAAGTGAAATTGTTTTCATTCCAAACTCCTAAATAAAGGAGTGAGAGTTTTAATAACTCTTAGTAGCTTCTCTTGAATGGGTTCCATCTTTTAGAACATTAAGCCTTGCTCCTAAAAACTCATCACTGGGCACTTTTTCTAACAGCCAAATACCTCATTTAGTTCCAATTTTCAAGTTTAAGTATTAAACTGTAATGAACAAAGAAACATAAATTTCTTTCTATAATTTCATTTATGTTTCTTTGTTCATTACAGTTTAATACTTAAACTTGAAAATTGGAACTAAATGAGGTATTTGGCTGTTAGAAAAAGTGCCCAGTGATGAGTTTTTAGGAGCAAGGCTTAATGTTCTAAAAGATGGAACCCATTCAAGAGAAGCTACTAAGAGTTATTAAAACTCTCACTCCTTTATTTAGGAGTTTGGAATGTAAGTTTTCTTTCTATAATTTCAACTTACATTAACACAAAACACTTCAATATAAGAAATATTAGCTAGTTTGAGATAATAGTGGCTAATGTGTGCAACCTCTAATCATTGTCCAAACTTCATGAAATTTGGCATATATATCTTAGACTCAGGGGGCAAGCAAAGTTGTGTGATACTCACAACTTCGGAAAAATGAAACACCCTAGCGCTTATTGTAGCAAAAATTAAACGCAAAAAAGAAAGACAAAATGAAATTTAGGAATTCATTTTTTATTGACACCTGGGGTGAAATCTGTGTCAGTGATCATCACTAAGGTCACCTTGCTTATATTTTTTGTCATCTTATATCGTCAATCGAAGTTTAATTTGTTCTGAGCCTGCGACTTATCAATGTTCATTGCCGCATTATTTCACATATCAGCTAAATCTCGTTCATTACTTTTCAATTCGTCAATAAACTGCTTTAAAATGTCATTAAATTTATCCCTTTGGTCAACGACAAACAGGAAACGACTGGTCGGAATCTCCAAGGGAATGATTAAGGGTATTGTTCAAAGCAAATTCGACTTCGGAATTAACAGTATCCTCCTACTTATTTGGAGAAGAGGTAAGTTTCTAGAGTTTCTGCGAATCCCCGTATTTAACTAGACACAGTCAAACAAATACTAATTTGTAAAAACACTTTTTATTTCAACTCAAAAACTGAAATCTGCTTGATTGCAATACTTCCTATCTTACTAGGTAAGAGAGACTAACACAACCAACTGCTGTAGGGTGGTCTCAATTATCGGGGCGTTCCCAAAACAAAATTAATGGAAGGTATAAACAGAATAAAACAAAAACCCGATTTTAAAACTCTTACATTATTTGCCCTGATCACTTTTACATTTCGATAGTTTCTCAAGTTTTAGTGTAGCTTCTTTCAGTGCTGTAGAGCTACAACATACGGTAGGTATTGAAGGAAACAACAATGCCCGACTAGACCACCCAGTAACTTCTTCAAAGAGCCAGGCACGCCAAAGTATGGTTTGGTCGGTCTCTGTGATCTATTTAAGAAATGAAGTTCCTTAATTAAGAAATGAAGTTCCATAATTAAGAAATGAAGTTTCTAATTAAGAAATGAAGTTCCTTTGGAAGTGCTAAGATTAGCATATTTCGCTCTATTCTACTCAAGGATAAGCTATGGGATAGAGTTATAAGGATCTACACCGGACGCTAATTTAATTTTCAGACTGCAAAAAAAAAGTAGTAAAAACTATGCTGCAAAAAAGAATTTATGGAAGCGGAAGACCTCTTTTTCAACAATTGCAGATAATGACACTGCCTTCTCTGTATATAGGCCGGATCTGAGCCAAAAAGGAAGTAAATGGGTAGTAACCAGAGAAAATCAGCACCACTACAATATAAGAAGCAAAAAAAATGTTTACTTACCTTCGACAAGATTAAAAAAATCGGATTTACTGCCGAATCTTTTTCCGAGATATTTGAAGTTAAAAATTTCACTTTATAAAACAGACACAAATTTAACCATAAATATCTCGTTTTCTGCTCGATAGATTTTTACTAAAATTTACACAATTATGGACAATAGTAGTCTCCACATACAGGTAAAATATAGACAAAATCTATTGAGTAGTTTTCGAGATATTTGAAGTTAAACTTTTCACTTTATAGAACACAAACTTTAACCCTAAATATGTCGTTTTTTACTCGATACATTTTTACTATAATTTACACAATTATGGACAATAGTAGTCTCCACATACAGGTAAAATATAGACAAAATCTATTGAGTAGTTTTCGAGATATTTGAAGTTAAACTTTTCACATTATAGAACAGACACAAAGTTGAATCCTAAATATCTCGTTTTTTACTCGATACATTTTTATTAAACTTTACACAATCATAGGCAATAGTAGTCTCCATATACAGGTAAAATATAAACAAAATCTATCGAGTAGTTTTCGAGATATTTGAAGTTAAACTTTTCACATTATAGAACAGACACAAACTTTAACCCTAAATATCTCGTTTTTTACTCGATAGATTTATACTAAAATTTAAACAATTATAGGCAATAGAAGTATCCATATACAGGTAAAATATAAACAGAATCTATCGAGTAGTTTTCGAGATATTTGAAGTTAAACTTTTCACTTTATAGAACAAACACGAAATTTAACCCTAATTATCTCGTTTTCTGCTCAATACATTTTTACTATAATTTACACAATTATGGACAATAGTAGTCTCCACATACAGGTAAAATATAGACAAAATCTATTGAGTAGTTTTCGAGATATTTGAAGTTAAACTTTTCACATTATAGAACAGACACAAAGTTGAACCCTAAATATCTCGTTTTTTACTCGATACATTTTTATTAAACTTTACACAATCATAGGCAATAGTAGTCTCCATATACAGGTAAAATATAAACAAAATCTATCGAGTAGTTTTCGAGATATTTGAAGTTAAACTTTTCACATTATAGAACAGACACAAACTTTAACCCTAAATATCTCGTTTTTTACTCGATAGATTTATACTAAAATTTAAACAATTATAGGCAATAGAAGTATCCATATACAGGTAAAATATAAACAGAATCTATCGAGTAGTTTTCGAGATATTTGAAGTTAAACTTTTCACATTATAGAACAGACACAAACTTTAACCCTAAGTATCTCGTTTTTTACTCGATAGATTGTTACTAAAATTTACACAATTATAGGCAATAGAAGTATCCATATACAGGTAAAATATAAACAAAATCTATCGAGTAGTTTTCAAGATATTTGAAATTAAAGTTTTCACTTTATAGAACAAACACGAAATTTAACCCTAAATATCTCGTTTTTTACACGATAGATTTTTACTAAAATTTACACAATTATGGACAATAGTAGTCTCCACATACAGGTAAAATATAGACAAAATCTATTGAGTAGTTTTCGAGATATTTGAAGTTAAACTTTTCACATTATAGAACTGACACAAAGTTGAACCCTAAATATCTCGTTTTTTACTCGATAGATTTATACTATAATTTACACAATTATGGACAATAGTAGTCTCCACATACAGGTAAAATATAGACAAAATCTATTGAGTAGTTTTCGAGATATTTGAAGTTAAAGTTTTCACGTTATAGAACAAACACAAAGTTGAACCCTAAATATCTCGTTTTTTACTCGATACATTTTTATTAAACTTTACACAATTATAGGCAATAGAAGTATCCATATACAGGTAAAATATAAACAGAATCTATCGAGTAGTTTTCGAGATATTTGAAGTTAAACTTTTCACATTATAGAACAGACACAAACTTTAACCCTAAGTATCTCGTTTTTTACTCGATAGATTGTTACTAAAATTTACACAATTATAGGCAATAGAAGTATCCATATACAGGTAAAATATAAACAAAATCTATCGAGTAGTTTTCGAGATATTTGAAGTTAAAGTTTTCACATTATTGAACAGACACAAAGTTGAACCCTAAATATCTCGTTTTTTACTCGATACATTTTTATTAAACTTTACACAATCATAGGCAATAGTAGTCTCCATATACAGGTAAAATATAAACAAAATCTATCGAGTAGTTTTCGAGATATTTGAAGTTAAACTTTTCACATTATAGAACAGACACAAACTTTAACCCTAAATATCTCGTTTTTTACTCGATAGATTTATACTAAGATTTACACAATTATAGGCAATAGAAGTATCCATATACAGGTAAAATATAAACAGAATCTATCGAGTAGTTTTCGAGATATTTGAAGTTAAACTTTTCACATTATAGAACAGACACAAACTTTAACCCTAAGTATCTCGTTTTTTACTCGATAGATTGTTACTAAAATTTACACAATTATAGGCAATAGAAGTATCCATTTACAGGTAAAATATAAACAAAATCTATCGAGTAGTTTTCGAGATATTTGAAGTTAAAGTTTTCACATTATAGAACAAACACAAAGTTGAACCCTAAATATCTCGTTTTTTCTTGGTTAGATTTTTATACAACTTTACACAATTATAGACAATAGTAGTCTCCATATACAGGTAAAATATAAACAAAATTTATCGAGTAGTTTTCGAGATAATTGAAGTTAAAGTTTTCACATTATAGAACAGACACAAACTTTAAACCTAAATATCTCGTTTTTACTCGATAGATTTTAACTAAAATTTACACAATTAGAGAGAATAGTAGTCTCCATATACAGGTAAAATATAAACAAAATCTATCGAGTAGTTTTCCAGATATTTGAAGTTAACTTTTCACTTTATAGAACACAAACTTTAACCCTAAATATGTCGTTTTTTACTCGATACATTTTTACTATAATTTACACAATTATGGACAATAGTAGTCTCCACATACAGGTAAAATATAGACAAAATCTATTGAGTAGTTTTCGAGATATTTGAAGTTAAACTGTTCACATTATAGAACAGACACAAAGTTGAATCCTAAATATCTCGTTTTTTACTCGATAGATTTATACTAAAATTTAAACAATTATAGGCAATAGAAGTATCCATATACAGGTAAAATATAAACAAAATCTATCGAGTAGTTTTCCAGATATTTGAAGTTAACTTTTCACTTTATAGAACACAAACTTTAACCCTAAATATGTCGTTTTTTACTCGATACATTTTTACTATAATTTACACAATTATGGACAATAGTAGTCTCCACATACAGGTAAAATATAGACAAAATCTATTGAGTAGTTTTCGAGATATTTGAAGTTAAACTGTTCACATTATAGAACAGACACAAAGTTGAATCCTAAATATCTCGTTTTTTACTCGATAGATTTATACTAAAATTTAAACAATTATAGGCAATAGAAGTATCCATATACAGGTAAAATATAAACAGAATCTATCGAGTAGTTTTCGAGATATTTGAAGTTAAACTTTTCACATTATAGAACAGACACAAACTTTAACCCTAAATATCTCGTTTTTTGCTCGATAGATTTTTACTAAAATTTACACAATTATAGGCAATAGAAATCTCCATATACAGGTAAAATATAAACAAAATCTATCGAGTAGTTTTCGAGTTATTTGAAGTTAAACTTTTCACATTATAGAACAGACACAAACTTTAACCCTAAATATCTGGTTATCTACTCGATAGATTTTTACTAAAATTTACACAATTAGAGATAATAGTAGTCTCCACATACAGGTAAAATATAGACAAATTCTATCGAGTAGTTTTCAAGATATTTGAAATTAAAGTTTTCACTTTATAGAACAAACACGAAATTTAACCCTAATTATCTCGTTTTCTGCTCAATACATTTTTACTATAATTTACACAATTATGGACAATAGTAGTCTCCACATACAGGTAAAATATAGACAAAATCTATTGAGTAGTTTTCGAGATATTTGAAGTT
Source organism: Rhodnius prolixus (assembly GCF_049639745.1). Lineage (NCBI taxonomy): Eukaryota > Metazoa > Arthropoda > Insecta > Hemiptera > Reduviidae > Rhodnius > Rhodnius prolixus. Next base: position 42,450,716 of record NW_027411634.1, read on the forward strand.
AAACTTTTCACATTATAGAACAGACACAAAGTTGAACCCTAAATATCTCGTTTTTTACTCGATACATTTTTATTAAACTTTACACAATCATAGGCAATAGTAGTCTCCATATACAGGTAAAATATAAACAAAATCTATTGAGTAGTTTTCGAGATATTTGAAGTTAAACTTTTCACATTATTGAACAGACACAAAGTTGAACCCTAAATATCTCGTTTTTTACTCAATACATTTTTATTAAACTTTACACAATTATAGGCAATAGTAGTCTCCATATACAGGTAAAATATAAACAAAATCTATCGAGTAGTTTTCGAGATATTTGAAGTTAAACTTTTCACATTATAGAACAGACACAAACTTTAACCCTAAATATCTCGTTTTTTACTCGATAGATTTATACTAAGATTTACACAATTATAGGCAATAGAAGTATCCATATACAGGTAAAATATAAACAGAATCTATCGAGTAGTTTTCGAGATATTTGAAGTTAAACTTTTCACATTATAGAACAGACACAAACTTTAACCCTAAGTATCTCGTTTTTTACTCGATAGATTGTTACTAAAATTTACACAATTATAGGCAATAGAAGTATCCATTTACAGGTAAAATATAAACAAAATCTATCGAGTAGTTTTCGAGATATTTGAAGTTAAAGTTTTCACATTATAGAACAAACACAAAGTTGAACCCTAAATATCTCGTTTTTTCTTGGTTAGATTTTTATACAACTTTACACAATTATAGACAATAGTAGTCTCCATATACAGGTAAAATATAAACAAAATCTATCGAGTAGTTTTCGAGATAATTGAAGTTGAAGTTTTCACATTATAGAACAGACACAAACTTTAAACCTAAATATCTCGTTTTTACTCGATAGATTTTAACTAAAATTTACACAATTAGAGAGAATAGTAGTCTCCATATACAGGTAAAATATAAACAAAATCTATCGAGTAGTTTTCCAGATATTTGAAGTTAACTTTTCACTTTATAGAACACAAACTTTAACCCTAAATATGTCGTTTTTTACTCGATAGATTTTTAATAAACTTTACACAGTTATAGGCAATAGTAGTTTCCATATACAGGTAAAATATAAACAAAATCTATCGAGTAGTTTTCGAGATATTTGAAGTTAAAGTTTTCACATTATAGAACAGACACAAAATTTAAACTCTAAATATCTCGTTTTTTACTCGATACATTTTTATTAAATTTTACACAATCATAGGCAATAGTAGTCTCCATATACAGGTAAAATATAAACAAAATCTATCGAGTAGTTTTCGAGATATTTGAAGTTAAACTTTTCACATTATAGAACAGACACAAACTTTAACCCTAAATATCTCGTTTTTTGCTCGATAGATTTTTACTAAAATTCACACAATTATAGGCAATAGAAGTATCCATATACAGGTATAATATAAACAAAATCTATCGAGTAGTTTTCGAGATATTTGAAGTTAAAGTTTTTATATTATAGAACAGACACAAAGTTGAACCCTAAATATCTCGTTTTTACTATAAATTACACAATTATAGACCAGGGGTCGGCAACCTATTTTAAGTAGCGACCCATTTCTCCTTAAATAATTTTAATAAATCTTACCAAATGCCGCAAGGAGGATGGTGTAAACAAACTCTTTAGATCATTTAGATTCATAAGTTATTATTTTGTGATATTTAATAACATTTAATGTTTTTTTAAATTTATTTTTACATATTGCAAAGTAGTTAAACAAATAAATGATTGCTTAACGAATGAAAAGGCAGCAGTCTTACATTATAAATCAAGTACTTTATTTTGATATTGTATAATTCTATTCAATTTTGAACCTATCACATTTAAAATTATTTTTGAGAAAATACTTTTAATAAATGGAATTTTCATTCGTTTCAATAAAATTAAAATGTATTTTGGACAGGCTGAAGAGCCACACAATTTGGATAAAAGAGCCGCATGCGGCTCGCGAGCCGCTGGTTTTCTGACTCCTGACCTGTGGTGATAAGATCGAGTAAACTAAGGAACTCATTGCAATTGATATATCATGTATGTTCAATTAAATATCTGGTGTAGATCTCACAAGACGTTCTCCTTCTGCAAAGTATCTAATTAAATATTCGTGAAACTTAGATTTAGAACTGAAAAGATATTTATTGCTATATTGTGTACACAAAATAGCAAAATAACACTGTTAAAAGATGCGTGACGTTGCTCTACGACTCTACTGAATCCAGTGTCGTAGCTCCCTGAGATGTTTTGAAAATTCTTTAAGAACATTCGAGCGCACATAATCAGACTACGCAAGGTAATCCAGATTGACCCATCTTTCTTCGGATAGAGTGAACACAACTGTAACCTTCGCTGGCCAGTGTGAAGGTTATCTGTAGCAGTTCAATTATTTCGGTCAAGGATTCTAACTATACTAATTAAATTTATAAGTCACAAAGCTGCTGGACCAGTGAATTTCATATTTTTTATTGTTTTAACAAAAAATCTGGGTTGTGTATATGTATACGCGCATACACGACTTTTCTTTTAACAACTTTCAAGATTCTAACTTTTACATACGCTCCAAACTTCAAATTCAAGAAACACAATTCTCACATAGTTCAATACAAGTTGTATGAACTAAAACAATGCATTATTGGCAGGCAATTGGATCTCTCAAGGATACTTAACTTACGATCGAAATCCCTAACCGCAAGTATTCCCCTCGCTCAAAGAATTTTCTTAGATTGTTTTCTCAGATTGTAGTAGATTAGGGCCCAATGCCATCTTGACATTTATGAGTGAAGACTTGTTAGAACTACGGTGGGTTGGCAAAATGAGCTTTTGGTTGCAACGTCCCGATTTCAGGAAGTAACCTATACCTTATCTGTTAGGGATGCGCCTGTATTTAGAGTGTGATCTTTAATAAATATCTCTCAAAATCAACTTTCCCTTTTATTTTATGTAAACGTGGCTATCTATTTTAAAACCTAGGAAATGAAACAATGCTACAAAAGGAAACCGTTCGTTGTGATAATAATTCGTTTTCTTCCGGTTAATTCACTTCAAATTCTATTTTAGCAACACATTTTCCTCTCGTTTCTAGCACAAAAGCGCCCAATTTTTCTATAATACTCTCATTCGAATTTCCCGTGGAGAAAATGTTTCGAGCCGTACTTTTAAAAAAACCGTATTTTCGTACAATAACTGTAACATACTTTTATCGTAAACTTTTTTCAATTTTAGAACACTTTATCAGCAGTTTCTGAAAAAGGACACTTTTGGAATCTGACGGTAACGTCTTTAATGACCGCCAGAGAGACACATCTCACTCCGATATCTCGAGATCAGCTCTCCAAGGTTCTATCTAACCAAGCTTAGGTGTTCAAAATTTATATTGATTCAATTGATATCCAATTTGAGGAAGCCAAATCAAGTCTGGTGCAGCAATTTGGTGTAAGGTGCATCGTGAATCTTCCAAATGACCGAATTTAACCATAATCTTGTTTGAAATATTCTGTGTCAAAATTTCAAAACGAATATACAGGGTGTATACTTCGGAAGGTGATTCAGCAGCTAAAATGCAAAAAAAAAAATATTCTCTTCACTTTGGCCCGATTCTCAATAGTGTCCAAGATATTTGCATTTTTAACTTTTCCGTCGATATTCGCGTTTTTCACCATAAAAACGGCCGTAACTTTTCTATCCTTTATCCTACAAAAAATCTGCTTATTCCAAACGAAAGAGCATTAAATTACCTATAAATCTGCTTGGTACAGAGCCTCAAAACGATTCTTATAACTATGAAATTTTTACTTGAATGTCTAAAAATTTCGTTCTCGATGATTTTTGTTAAAATTTTCAACTGCATTTTCTCAATGGTTAATGAATCAAGGAATCACATAATTTCAGAAAAAGTTGCGCATTTACTGAGCTTCAAGACCATATGGATTTTTTTGGTTTTTAATAAAATCCTACCCCGAACAGAGGGGTGTAAATGCAGAAAAGTGGGATTTTGGGAACTGACTTTTCTTTACTAATTTACTCAAATGTCAATTTCTGGAGAAGGAACAAAAAGAAATGTAATCATTTTAGTTTTTAACAATTATTATTTTATAAAACGGAAGTAAAAAATAAAGTAGCAACGCAGTAGTTCACTACAATTGTTGGTGCATCTTATTTGAATGACATAATGGAGGTTTTTTTCATCAAAGTTAATTAATAATAATTCAAAAATAAAATGGCTATTTTCTTTTGTTCCTTCTCCAAAAATTGGTTAGTTTTGAATTATTATTAATTAACTTTGATGGAAAAAAAACCTCCATTATGTCGTTATGTTGCACAAACAATTGTAGTCAAGAAACTAAAAATTTGCCACAATTCTTTCCCACTTGCTTGTTTGAATAGTTCGAACGATTTTTGTAGCAATTTTAGCTAGGCACCTCCTATTGTACTTTTTCACTACTTTGTTTTATTGCTACTTTATTTTTTACTTCCGTTGTTCTTGAGAAGCCCTTTCCAACCGCATACGATCTCTGTATTTGGTTTTGGCTTTTCTTATATATTTTTGATAATATATTTTTATTCTAACACCTTATTATATTCACTGTCACTATTTTACACTGTTTTATATAAAATCGATAGATTGTGACGACAGCTGACGATTAAAACTTAAACGACCATCGTATCTTCTCCGAGTCAAAAGTTACTACTAATTGCAAATGTCGATACGCAGCAAAATGATCTCAAAATTGCGGCGTTTCCCCCTCCACCGCGCGCGATGCGTCACAGTCCTCGCTTATCGTAATGAATTCTTTCGCTCCTTTAGCTATCCAGTGGTCTAATTTAATTTTGGACGTAGACGATAGATTCGAAACTATAATGCCAAACTGTATCCCCCGATTTTGTTACCATTAGGTTGTTTGGATTGCCTCCATATGATAGCAAATTTAAAGACGTATTCACGTCAAGTCAGGTTTGTAAAAACCATCTGTTTTAAAATTAAAATATTTTACATTTTATGCATAATATCCTTTGTAATAAGATTAAAATCTTATATTTTTGAAGGAATATTGTACTCCAGATAAAAAAAATATTTATCTATGCCTATTCAGGCTAAACACCACCCAGATGGCACTTGCCACCAGAAAAACTAGTGGAAATGATACTGCTTGTAATTTGCCATTGTTGGAGGGCATTTTATAACAGGCTGTTCATAAAAGTCTTCAATCTTTACCAAGGAGTAACTTACCTGGTGTACCTAAAACTCAACAACCAGACAAGAGAGTTGCGAGAATGTTATCTGTGTTTGTCGCACAATACTCATGCTGGGTCCACCATTAGCGAGACCTGTACGGCGAAGTCTTTATTCTTCGAAGATGAAGCAGGACTAAATGCGAATAAATATTATCCTTACCACTATTTCCAAAAAAAAATTAATTGTCGAAGGTTATTGAGAACATAGATCTTTCATAACTACTTTATTTTCCTATCTAAAACTGAATTAATTTATTATTTTTAAAAACGTAATTATTAAAAAAAAAAAAAATAATAACACTGTCCAAATCCTAATTTTATTAACACATCTCTTGCTATTTACACTAATGATCAAAGCGCACTAACAGTAGGTTATCTGTTAAATGCACTCAAACGTTTTTTTGTTTATTAACAACATAATGGAGTTACAAGAAAAAATAAAATCGAATAATTTTATTTTAGAGCCTAACAATGTTAGCTTGACCAATTTTTTTCAATAAGGCTTATATTTGTCTGTTGTTTTGGATTTAAATAAGAGTCCCGTGTCACCGAATTCTTCGTTATAACCTGGCGCGAACTGCATTCCTGGAGCCTGCGAAATATAAGTAAGTAACCATTAATTAAACTATAAGGTTAGGCATTTTAAAAAATAAATATCTGTAGTTAGTTCTATCGTGAACACTCTCATTTAATATAATAATAATATGTGTAAAAGAAGACTAATCCAAGAAAATTACGACAATAAGACCGGAAGTCGGTAGAAAATTATTCCCACTTTCCTGTGCACTCACATTTGGTCTCAAACTTGCTCTATTATAAAAAAAGTAAAAACTAGATGACAAAGAGAAATGCAAACATACCGAATACCAGACTTTATAATATGTATCCCAATCTTCACCGTTCGCAACCAGCTCTTCAGCAGAGAAATTTGGCACAACCAGCGTACGTAATAACCTTGCCTTTTTATCTGCGTATCTGCAAATCAACGATATAAAAATGTTGAAAAACACTATTTTACAGCTGTAGCAAGAATCTGCCACTTTAATAAATTTAAAATATTGCTTCATTACTAAAATTGGGCTACTCATTTTGTTTATACAACTTATAACGACATACTACTCAACATAAGTGAGGGAGGAATTATTGGGATTGAACTGCTATGTAACTAGTAGATCCGAACGTGTGCACAAATTGCTGATTATGCAATCTTGCTGTTGTGGAAGACGTCTATCATTTCATTGTTGAATGTCCTATTTTGCGAGGGTTTAGAAAGGCAGCATTAAATTACGGAAATGTCAGATTCTAATTGTTTCTTGTTATATTTGAATGGCCAGAATTGGCAGAATTTGTTTATTTTTACCGTAAATGCATTAAAATATAGAAAAACATTAATTTTGACGAATTTAATTTTTAATTTTTAGTTAATGTTTTATGTTTTAAACAAATAGAAGGCATTTCATTATTTTACATAATAATAAGGGTTATGTTTTTGTCTTTTGGTAGAAGTTATATTCCTTTGTTTGTTTTGTTGTTTTCTATTGTATGTAAATAGGCTATCATTTATTTTATTCATTAATTTTTTAAATATGTAGAAGGTTAAATTTTTTGTTTAAAGTTTAATCAGAGTATTCTTCTTTTTGTTAAAACAACTCTGCAGACGGACACACTCCATTTATTAGATGTGAATATAATGTGAATTTGTAAATATTTATTGATTATTTTTTAAATAAACAAAATTATTATTTTGATTTATTTATTTTATATTTAAGACGCGTCAACATCTAAGGTTATTGGCGTCCGGAGCTTTTTTCAGTGCACTGCTGGCCCTCTGGGACAGTGTTCTCTCGTTACAGACAACACTGTCCATCATCGGACAGTGAGCTGTAAGAAGCTCCTAGGAAGAGAAAATATAAGGGTCAGCAGCTGGATTTGAACCCGGGACCTCCGCGTGGGAGTCCAGTAAGCTAACCGCATAGCTAATCTCTTCCCTTATTATTATTATTATTATTATTACTCAATATAATAAATAAAATTAAAAGTTTAAACTTTTTACACAATATGGAATTCCCAAACATGATTAATGTTACAATAATTAATATTGTATTATAAACAGTAAATTGTGACTATCTACTGTTTCTTCATATTAATGCTACTTAGAACTAAATACGTAAATTGTAATTTTCAAGAAAATCCTCTCACACAGTACCACCATGTTCAATAGATTTTTCTAAGTTTTTGGCTATTTCTTTCGCAAAAGTTTCAACGCCAAAAAAATTCTATCTTTTTCTACGATTTTATTGTAGCGCGCATGTTTATTGTAACCCCGATAATTTACGGAGTTATCCATTATCATAGGTAGATTAATCGGTATGGTGTAGAAATTTCGACTTCACATATGTTTCCGACTCGAACTACACCACAGCTGACTGACTAACTTGAGTGAAAACTCAACATATGAAATCTACATAGATTTCCTGTTGCCATCACATAAAAATAAAATGGCCTCCGCCCCACAAAACACGGCAAATATGCAAAAATAAAAACATTCAATATAAAATTACTTACAAACGTCTATTCATTTCCCACAATCTCTCTTTCGACAGACGCCAATCTTTCAATTTAGCGTCGTGTTTGGTGTATTTATCGAAGTCTACTCTTTCGATATCTTCAACCAGCACTTCTGGATCACCACCTTCCGACCAATCGTACATTAGCAATTCTGCATGAGTTCTGGAAAACAAAAAAAAAAAAAAGGTAATAAATTATTGTGAAGAGGGCGCCACGGTAGCCGAGCGGGTTAAGAGGCGAGACCTGCAAAGCTAATATGCATTGTGGTACTGGGTTCGATTGCCGGCCTTAGGCCTTGGATTTTATTTAATGGTTTAATGAGAAATAGTAAAGAAGCCTCCGTCCACGACACCAAGTAAATGGTAGTTGGACGTAAAGCCCCGCCTGAAGAAATAGGCGAGTACTTTACTTTTATTGTGAAGATTAATTATAAATTGTACGTTAAATAAAATGTAATTTTCTGTTAGAACATTCTCTCAATGTGCTGAAATGTGATCACTGTATGACCATCTGGAGCGAACACCGAGCGCATCCTCTTGCAAATATTCGCAAGACAATAACTCACTCATTTTCCTTAAACTCCGAACATTTAAGTCTAATTCCATCGTCATTAACAATATACACAGTCTGTAACCGATCGTTACACTGATCTGTAACTGTAAAGGGAAGTCTGCTTTAACCTCTCCCTGAGGACTTTCCTTAACGTTTTTTTTTTTCAAAAAAAATTATAAATCGACGGGTACATATTGTAAAAGGAACTTTAAAAAAAAAGTCAAGAGCAATTTTCAGGAATGAATCAACCATTAAATGGAAGAAGCACTTCAAATTTCAGCAAAAGATTAACAGCCGCGAGAAAAAAAAATTGAGTTTTGATTCTGTTGTTAGACTGAGATGTGTGAAGAAGTGGATAATCCCATTTCCCTCAAGGGGTTAAACGTACTCTGGAAAATATGAAGATGATATGCACCCAAATAACATGCGAATAATGAATCGAGAGAAATACAGCAAGCCAAGTAATTCAATACTTCGTACTTTAAAAAAGTAATGACGAGCTTTTATGTACTACTACGGCTCACTTGCAATCGCCTCATAAAAAAAAAAAATCTTGCAATTCACCATCGCCCAAGAGTTTATAATTGCCCCCAGCCGGGGGTTATTTAAATAATACATTTAAACTTGGTACTTACGTGATTTCCGGGAGATATTTTGTCTTATAGAAGTCTTCAATATCTTGGAGGAATGCTGTAGTCAATGCTTTTGAATTCTGTTCATGCGCTCTACCCCTTGTCTTTATCTTCTGCTGCACCACATTGACGGGCATATCCAAATAGATGACCAGATGAGGTCTCATCAGTAGATGTAACGAATTGCGTCTCACTTCCAAGTAAACGTTGCGAGCTAAACAATCAGTTCTAATGGAAAATTATCTCTAAAAAGAGAAATTTATGAATGCTGGGTCAAAAATGTGGGATTTCAAAATAAATTTGTACTTTTCTTTTATTTCTTATCTCAGAAAAACTAAAAAAATTAAATGAAAGATGCAAAAGTTTAAATTGAACCTGAACCGTGGTTTGACGAGATCCTCTAGCTCTACTAAGTTTTTAACAAAAAGAAACAAAACTTATTATGAAAATCAACTAACATTGAACGAGAACTATGAACTGAATCGAAATTTACAGAAACTATGGCATTCCTAAATTACATCTACTGTCTTTAACTTGACCAAACCTCTGTATATTGAAAATATTCAACATTCAAAATTTAAACGACATTTAGCTGAATATGTTTTTCAGTTTTTGTATGATTTTTTAAAAATTGTAATGGTTTTTTTTTTTCACCGTTTCTCAATTTTAAGTAGCAATACATACCCTCTTTGCTAATGAAATTATTTTTACACATAGCTTCCATGAAAACAATGTCACTCCAAGGAGATCTCTCCATGACTACGCCCTGGCCTGAAATATTCAAGAATTTTAATTCATTACATCAATGGTAAAGGAGTAATGTTTACAAAAATAAGTACATCAACAATTTTTGCCTAGTAAATAATTTTAAAAGAAGAGTATTTTAACAGCTTCCCGCAACTGATGAGAAACGAAAAGACGGTACTGCGTAAGTGTTTGTGAGAAAGCATCCTAGGAGCAAAATGACCATGAGAAGTATCGCAATGATTAGTAAGGAAACGTAATTTAAGTACTTTTAATGGTTCTGCTGACTGAATGGTCTACATTGTGTAGTTTGTTATTTCAAGAGAGAATCAGATGTTAGGGTAAGCATGAAACAATGTGAATGCTAATCTGTTGAAGCGGTGTTATACTAACACTTAATTTTTATCAGCATAGTTATTCATTAATTTTATATGAAAATGATTACCTGTACTAAGAACATGTGCTAGAGCATCAATGTAAACAGAAAACCTCAACCTGTACATCCACATTTGAAAGGCCGCAACATTAAAATGAAAAGGATCTAAGCAAAAATTCTTTTCATCAAAACTTTTCAAACTATCTGGCAATTGAGGATCTAACTTTCTCATGTCATAGCCATACGGATTAATGTATTTTATATCCATATTTGCTTCCGGGATATGATACATATCTAAATCTTCAGCTAATTGTTTTGCCAACGCAGTTTTACCAGAAGCTACAGCTCCTTCCACTATGATAATCTTAGAGTTTTCGTCAAATCTATGAGTTGATCTATCATACCAAGCCGTCCATAGTCTATATCTTTTATCTTTGTAAGGATATGGTTTAGGTTTATCTTTAACATCTCTTAAAGCTTTACACACTATGGTAGCTGAAAGAATTGGAGATACGCTGGTTACCGCTAGTAAGGGTTTAGCTGAGGAACACTTCGCTAAAGTCGACCCAATCGCAAACAAAGCCATAATCGGTTTCACAATCCTATCAGTATTTAAATATAAATATCTCACTATCAAGCCAGACTTCTGGCAAGAGTAACCTCCTAGAAAATAAAATTTCTTATGGTAGAAATAACTTCCAACAGATGTTTAAGAAGCATTGTTGTCATTTATTAATCCAAATTTCCCCAATAGTTACTAAAAAAATTGATAAATTAAATGTACATTAATTTTAGTAAAAATTTTGATCTTATCATTTATTCAAATGTCATTGAGATTCATAAAACTACAATATTCTCACAAATAGTTCTGGAATATTAGAGAGCGCCCTCGCCCATTCATTTTTAAAAATAACCGTTTTGTTAGAACTAGTTTTGATGAATTTCAATGTTTTTTTTTTTTTATCCAAGGTACTTTAAATTTTAATGTCCTCTTACTAAAATAATGTATGTTAGTATAGCCATCGTGTTGGACATTCGAAATTCAGATCCAGATTTTCGTTTAATTTCTCAGGAATTATATTATTGTAACTACAATTAGAAGTTTACGAGTAAAAATAGATCGTTAATGCAGAATAGTGTTTGTTTACAAATATAATATTTGATACGAAATGAGATAATCACTTTGAATGATTTATTTTATTTTAGAAGTGAGAATTGTTTTTTAAAACAGAGCTATTTCAGAGTTACAAAAATATCCGAATAAAAAATATTTTTTTTAGTTATTTTCACAAGTCAATATTTTGTATTTGGATTCCAAGTTGGTGTTAAAGCTGCGTCATTGATTAGGTTGGGATTGTTGCGCTGAAATAATTTCTTTAGATTATTATTTTTTTTCCAGTATTTTGCTTTATTCTTCAAATTATCTCCGAAGATTTTTTTGAACAATGATCCATTCTATGTAGTACAAAATGCTAAGCACCAAAAGCTACAATATTTTATATTATTATTTTTTTTTAATTGGTATCAATGTTTACACTATTAACCAATGGAACAACTTGTATTTGTTTTTAGCAATAAGCTACAATAAAAAAGCATTGGGTTCCTCATCTTTAATAAAAGGTTTAATTTTTGTGGTCAATTTGAATTATCTTTTCTCCAAACTTTAAGGTTTGTTGAACAAAAGTTATCATCAGACTTGTATTTTCAGCAGGATCGATCAATTTCTTCGATATTTACTATCGCGTATTTATTGTGTTGCATGAACTTTTTGAAAAGATTGCTCGCGTGTTCTATAGCAGTAGAACAAATGTTTTATTTAACTCAGTATTGGAGAGCAAGAAGAAATTATTGATTATTTGTAACTCAATTATTGATTTTTGAACTCACATTTATCTTAAATAATAAGAATAGTAATAACAATAATATATCACTAGAACGTATATATGCTATATTTTATTTTTTGAAATGTTAGTTTTTACTCTTATTAGTCAAGGATTAAGAAAACTTGTGTACGTGGGTGTGTGAACCAGATTTTACCGGAAATGACTTAAAAAAAATAAATAATTCTAATTCTATAGTTATATTGAACAACGATAGATTAAATAGTGAGCTACTAGAATTTGAAGTATGTTTTGAGTAATGGTTCCTCAAAGGTGAAGGTTAATAATTGTTATTTTTTTTTTTAATTTAATATAAATGAAAACTGTTTTTAGAAAACAAAAATGGATACGATTCCTGAAAGATTTCATTCAAAAAGATCATTTTTTCCCAATAACTGGGAGGTTGCCTCCCTCTGATGAAATCTCCAAGTGAACTCTACCTTGCAAGAATTCACCCTAACCCAACCAAGCATTCTTAACTTTCAAATAAAAAAATATACAAATAAACATAGGTGAAAGAAAATAGTCGTTTTAAATTAAATTTTTTTATTACATAAAAATATATATCTTCCATTTGGATTATATTTTCATCAACTTTATAATTCTATATAAAGAGTACAAATATATTTATAAAGGTACATAAATAATAATTCAAAAGTAACTATTCCAAATAATTTACAAACTATGTGGGCACACCGTCTGGATGTCTCTCAAGTATCATTCCCACGGCCTGTGGACAAAATTAGATCGCATTAAATAAGAAAATATGGAATATTCAAATTATTTTTCTAAATTTATGAACGTTAGCAGAATGAAATATCTAAAAACAATGAAAGCTTGTTACATTTTGGTGTAATGTATGACCCTATCGTTTACATATGTATCAAGCGAGAAATGTTCTGAGATTGAAGAGAAAAACGTGTAGGAAGCGAAAATTTACTTGAAAAAGTTTTCCTGTTCAGATATCCATGATTTTTCTTTAAAAAAGTTCATACGATTTGCTTTAAACATATATTTACAATACTTACATGAAAATCATGAGGAGGAAGCGGCTCTACTTATGAACGTCTTGAGTTCTCCGTCCCATTTCCGAAACTTTCCTAGTAGGAACTAGGTACTACAAAGTTATTTCTAGCCTGGGATGCTAGGTAACTAAATTTGGGTAACATTGGGAAGGCCATATATACAAATCTAATACTTTTGCTTCCGCTGGACATGACCCTTGTGGGCAAGGAAAGGATCACGTCCTTTTAAAATATTAAACTGCGTACAATCGCTACTTCGTGATATTAAAGCCTCTGGCATTTGAAGTCTGGAGGAGATAATGTGTAAGTAAAAGTGGTATGAGATCATGCAGTGGGACATCTATAAAGCCCAGATTTTTCCTACTTCTAGGACTACAGGGAGACGTCACGATAAGTCCCTATTCTTTTCTGGGAATAGTACCCCTGTGAAAGCGGTTCATCAGAAACAGGAGGAAACATCCTCTCACATTCTACCTGACTGTGTTTTTTTATCGCTAGACTGTGGTTTACAATTCTTGGCAACCTGAATCCCGAGGAGTTTCATTGTGTAATGAGTAAATCTCTGGATCTATTAAAGATGGAAAGCTTTATCTACTAGACACTCAGAGGGATAGCAAAGCCCCGGAAAAAAAATCAGGTCCACTCTGGAGCTGTGAATCAGGATCTGAAACTCTTCCGAGTCAAAATCTTCCCTTTGAGTTATAATCTGGATTTGTTTCAAATACGATATCCTGATCTTGTAGGAAACTGTTCCATTTTCTGTAAAAGTACCTGCGCTGCTGCTCAACCAAGCAGTTTTTCGCAATTTCGTATTAGCCAAGTCCTTCTTACGGCAGATAAAAAGCATATCTTTTGGTTCACTTAGTGTTGTGATTTTCTTTCAACTAATAATAATGCTAATAATTCTATATTTAAAACTGGCATTCAAATCCTACCTGGCCTCCTGCTGCGCAAGCGGCAATCAAGCCAAATTGGCCATCTTCCCTTATCAGTCGATTTGCTGTATGCACTGCTAGTCTTACACCTGTAGACAAAAAAAATAATATTCAATTTAATTATCTTCTTTTTTTCACTTTTCATTATCGTTGGGAAAAATAAACGCAAATTTCATTTGAGTGATCCAATTCATCAGTTTTTTGGGGGATTTTCTGGAAAATGGTTCTAACGATTTTCTTTAAACTTAGATGTATTCTGTCTAGAATCCTTTCAGATCGGAAACTTTTAACGAGATCTTGGAATTGAAAGGGTGTTGCAGGGCTTCGTGTGTCAACACCATCAGTAACGGGAGTACAATAGCTCTTGAAAAAAGCACAGATACTTCGTTATACACCGAATAAGAGAAAATAGGTTTAAAAATCTTCCAGAAAATCTGCATATATTTGTTCAGTGGGCACTTCTGGATAAGTTCTGGAGTAACAACACAGCGAGTTTTTACATACCATTTTGTATTGTTTTCCTTGAATATAGCAGTTTTCTTTAATTTAAGACTTTACCTGTGGCAGCGAAAGGATGTCCAATGCTGAGAGATCCTCCCCAGTTGTTGAATTTATCTAAAGGCGGGGCTCCTACTTTCCCACTTCTTCCCATGTAAGTCTGCGCAAACCAATCTGAGTCCATTGCTTTCATATTGGCCAATATTTGTCCCTAGCAAACAAATTTGTATTTTATTTATTTTTATTGCTTACAGTGATAAAAGATTAGTTTTATAAAGTGCTATTTTTTAAATATAGCAAATAGCCAATACAATACAGCAATTGTTTAAAAATCTCTTATGTATGAAATAGTTTGTGCTTTAAAATGTAGAAAAGGCTATTTCATGAAGAGACTTAAAAACTATCCTTAAATATTTTACTGCAGAGCTTCTTCCAAGGCTTTGAAGTATGAGATCCTGCTCTATAATTTCAATCGTCTTTCTTCTTCTGTCAGAACAACCAATTTTCTTTTTTTGGGGGGCTTCAAAGTTACCTTTTGGTTTCCATAAGGAATAAGTGATTATGTTTAACCCATTTTTGTGCCAATTTTATGTTTGTACACTGTTGTAGACTATCGGCGTTTCTAAACTACCTTGGAAACTCATCTCCATTATTTACAAAGCACTCTGCTATTTCATCGTAAAAAAAATCTATCTTATCTGAAGTAAAAAAAAAACTTACTGCATACATAAAGCATACTTACTGCAAAAGCTTCATGAAATTCCCAAACATCAATGTCGTTCAAGGTGAGTCCAGCTCGTTCCAATACTTTAGGTGTAGCGTAAGCCGGCCTGAAATGTATCGGAAGTTTGGTAAGAAATTACCAACAAAATGCTAAGTAAGTTGATCGGTGACTAGTGTAATAAAAGACATACTTACCCTAATAATAACTGATCAACAGGATCTTGAGATACGTAGACAAAATCTCTTAGATATGCTTTCGGTTTCAGTCCTAATTCTTTGGCTTTCTCTTCGGTCATAACTAGACAGGCGGACGCTCCGTCAGTCTGAAACAACGATTATTTTCGCATGTCCTTATAATGAACAGAAATCGTGGAAATTCAATGCAATAAACTAACCTAAAGAGGAGTTCAGATATTCAAAATAGTTACACTAACGGAAGGAAGACTTGGACAAGAAACTTCAGGAGAAACAAAATGAGGAAGTTGTAAAAGTTTTGACAAGATCACTTTTGAGTCCTAAAAGGTAACAAGACTGTAGCACAGCCGTCAAAAATCCTACAAACTTTAAATAGAATTGAAATGAAGAAATTTTATTTTTGTTCCAATGGCTCGTCTTATTTGAATCTACTTATTTCTTGTAAAGAACACTCATTGTGTTCAGGTAGGTCTTTATTTCCCCTTCAGCAATACCCATTTCGGGAAATTTTGGATCTCACCTCGTACAAGATGATCTTCAGTAATATATCAAACAACCTACCAAGAATGATGCATTCGCAGCGGTCACCGTGCCATGCGGCTTGACAAAAGCAGGTTTCAGTTGAGCAATTTTCTCTGGTGAGGATATTCTGACTCCATTGTCCTTTTCTACGACTTTATCTGAACCAGGCACTGTTGAACATAACAAATTTTTTTTATTGCAAGATAAGATGAAAGAGCTTAATGACCATTAATTACTCGAAGTGATGTAACTAGTGTGCTGGTTTATCTTTTTAAAAAATGTCTTAACCAATAATTTCGTTTAACCTTTCTTTCAATAATCAATTTCCAACCACTTAGATAATTTTACTATGAGTATTTAGACCAATTTTGAAGTTTACTTTTAGCTCTCAAGTTGCAGCATTGTACGCCGCGCAAGAGGATGTTTTTTATTTTTAATTACGTCGTTTAAAAGTAGATGCGGATTATACAAATGAAATTCAAGGAATATAAGATCTATACGTTGTTCATTACAATCCAAATTAGAAGAAAGAAAGTCAATTAGTTGATAAAGAAAGGATTTTACGTAGTAAATACCAATCAAAATGTATAATCAATGGTAATATTGCAGAGTGACAACATCTACTTAAAAAATGACATGGAACATTAAAAGGAATCGCAAGATAATATAGTTAAACAGAAGAAAAACGTGCTCATATTTTGTCGTAATAATACATATTTTACAACCATATAAAATGAAGTATTTTAAAATCGTGGTTTATATTTATTGTACTTTGAAATTCAAATTATAGATTGTTACTTCCAATTTACATTTTATTTGCAAATTGTTAAAATAATAAATAAAAATAATTTATAACAAACTAAACTTCATTTGACAGTAACTGCTAAAAATAAAAAACCCCAATTGGCGAGAATTTACGTCTCAATAGAAAATGCTATTAATTAACGTTTAAATGATATAAATTCTGATTAACAGAAATTAATAATTTATAAAGTAAATTCTGATCCACCGATTCACTGCACTTAAAAATAATAAAGACAAAGGACTATTTACCTTTGAAGGGTGCAATATCAGTAAGGTAGCCCTTGTTGTGAGCATCATTGGCCAGAGTGTGCGATCTCAGGGCGTACTGATCTTGTTCAACACGAGATACTTTGAAGGCGGCCGCCAGTCGATCTGCAGAATGGCCCATCGTCTCTCCGGATGTGAATTCTGCCACAGCTGGTAACTATTAAAGCGACAGTATTAATTCATAATATCAAAACAGTCAAAACAAATTTTTCCTTGATGGAAACTTATTTCCTTGGAATATGGCGTAGATTTGATTAAGAATGAACAGGCTATCAGGTTATCTAGTGAAAAGAACTTTATCAAACATTTTCCATCTAGGAAATACAAATTAGTTGGTTCATACCAATTTTGAAAATGCCCTAGTTACAGCTCAATGAGAGCACATCATGTTGATAATAATGTACTTTGTAGTAACCACAATCTTGAAAGGTTACTTTGTATCAGCCCTTTGATCACGCTTAATGACCTTTTCAATGTATTTTAGGAGCCTTCACCTATCATTATTTAATAGTTAACTGGATCAATTATCATTTTTCTAAATTTATTATTGTAAATACCATAACACTTTGAAAAATTGCTTTATATCAATTACCTGCTTAGTAAATACTGAACATTCACTAAAACCTTCGTTTATGCACTAGTCACGTAAATGTTTTGTAACTGGGTACTTATTTTCTTTTAAAAACATAATTATAACAAAAAAAAAAATGAATATTAAAAATGTGATACCATGAAAACAATCTCAGTTTCTTCTTCTTCCAATGCAGGAAGATCTGAATAAGGAACCTAGGAAAGGAATGGGAATTATTTTCAATTGGAATTACAGGATTAACTTGTTAAACAAAAAAAGGAAGAAGAAAGTAAACAGCATCATTATGGCTGTTAGCTGCCATAACCTTCTTCCTGCATTTCAGGTTATAATGTTTACATTGCTCGAATAATCTTTTTTAGAACATCTATTTACTACATAATGTTGATTAAAAAAATATATCCATCTACTCCTCTACTCAGAGTAAATAAATATTTAAAGTAATAGCTAATTACTTAAACATGCTAATGTCAAAGCACTGAATTCAAATACAGAATGTTTAAATGCAAAAAAATAAATGGTTAATGAAGTTTCAGACGAAGGGTTTCCGGAAAGTACGTACTAGAAATATACTGGTCGCCAAGGAGGGTTCTCCTTCTATTAGTGGTCCTAAGGTTCATTATTACGGGTTTCAAGGTAAACAGGGAAAGAGTTCAGTGGGGGCCCTCGTTCTTGTGGAGGCTTTCCGGTTTTGGTTTATTTTTGGGCCGGTTTCAGTTCAGACGGTAAACTTTTCAAAAAATTGTATAACACACTCTATACAAACAACGATGTAATGTTCGAATGTTGTTATTATTTTCTGAACAGACCACAATAATGGAAATTTTTGCAACGTATAGGCAAGGTGCCTGGCCATCTACTACTAAAACGTAAACATTATAACCTCAAATCTAGAAAGACATCGAAAAGGAATTAACCTCAATCCACTTCAAATCAAAATTACAAAAAAAAAACAACCTCTGGCACAAAGAAGTCTGGTCGAATGGAAGCTAAAAGTTGTAATTTTTGCAGAGGCGTCTTAGCCTTGTTTGCTCGTAACATCAACGATCTCATCTTCCTAGAATGTCTTATTGGTACATCGGACATAGTCTCCACACCACCGGCTACTATTATGTCGTAGGCTCCAGCGGCTATTAAACCTATTCCTGTAAAAACAGAAACTTCTTTAATAATATGAGATGATGATGATGATGAGTAATGGGTGTTAAAAATAAATGAACAACATTTGAAAACGCCCAATCACAATCGTCCTCTCTTCTCTCTCAGCTATTTTAGAAATTAATTTTTCGCCTGAAGTGAGTTCGAAATCAAAATTTTTTTAACATATTTAATTATTTCTCCCATTATATAGTATTTGAAGACAAAACGACACCTTACACGGATACTTATCCACCCCTTCTCCCAGAAGTGACGTAAAATCATTTTTCTAGTAAAATATATAACCTGTGGTAATTCCTTGGTTACTGCTGATGCACGCCATGGTCACGGTGTGGGCGGGTGTCTTATCGCTGAAACCAGCGGCCAGTGCGGCTTCCCTAGCAATGTTGCTGGTCTTCACCTCTTGGATAACTGTACCGTAGATGATATATTCCACCAGCTCTTTTGGCACTCCAGTCTTCGCCATCAATGATCTACGCACAAAAATATTTAATTACAGTTATTGTAATAAGAATTTAATTATTTCTATGCGAATTCAGGAATGCGCTAGTCGTGCTACTCTGTTCTTTTCTTAATCTTTGTGTACATAAAACTGACAATCCTTCTAGGCTTGATCTTTCCTTTGCTGGATTAGAAATCGTAGGTTTTTAACCAATGCCTTGGGCAAATTTAACCCTGAAACACCCAAAATTCCTTCTAACTTAAAAAGAGCATAAAAGGTATATTTGGTATCTACACTAATAATAGTTACAAAACATACACACTCATCGTAACATTGTAGTAAAAAGGTACCTTAGCCGAAATGTTTGGATATTAATATAATGCAAATGAATCTTACCTTAAAGCATGTCTTGCAAGTTCATGTGGCATCAGTTTCGCATAATCTGTGCCGGACATAAGAAATGGCGTGCGAACTCCATCGACGAACACTATATTCTTGCCAGTTCTGTCCTTTACCGTCTTCCTTGGTGCATTCAATACACTTCCAGTTGTTAGACATCTCACTGTTGACAGCACTATAAATAAAGTATAAAAATGTGTAATTAATACTAATTAGAAAATTTCTGTACTAAAGATATAAATTTCGCTTTTCTAACAGATCATTTCTGGACTATGATAGAATCCTCACGGCAGTCTTAACAGTCATTACTGAGCTTGGGACTCCTCAAATGTTCCGTAGGTAATACGAAAATGAGGCGAAAACATAACAAATCAGATACCTAACTCTTTCTTGCAGCTGATTAACTCTTAAACTATTTTCAAAATTAATTAAATCCCCTCTTAATCCACTACTTGCTCCTTTAATATAGGAATGATATCAGCGCAATTCTATCTATTTTAGTTTTCTGATAGTATATGAATTGTGAACATCACTAATTAGTAGATTTATTTCTAATGCATAAGTATAATAAGATCACGTCCAGGGTATACATTCTAACTTTCTTATATTATAACTCTTTAATATAGGATTTTTCAGCTTTATACATCTCAATGATCTCAACAACAAGAAAATTGAATTTTAAGATATATTTCTATCCAGAAAGGAAAAAAACTCAGTATTTTGAATTGTATCTATTTCATTAAACAAACTTATTACAGAAAATGAATACTATTTCATTTTTACTTTAACTTAAGGTAAGTAATAGATCTTGACATATCTACAAGAATTTATGAACGGAATAATAATTATTAAGAATTAAGAACCTTTCTTTCAATAAGACAACTTATCATTGTGACTTTAGATAAAATATTAATTAAAAATAATTAGAAGAAAAAGCTTTAAAGAAAATTAACGACTAAAAAATATAAAACAAAATTACATCAAGTGATGAATTAAAATTTTGGCCACAAACCAGAAATGAAAAGTTTATAGGTCAAGTGTGCCTTTGAAGGGCCTGTGAAGGTTAAAAAAAAAAAAAGATAGAAGTACTGGGTTAGGTAATTGTCACGAATAATTACATTACAAAACATTTATAAATAATAATATGAGTTATGAGTTTAAAAAGGAACATAATATATTACTTAAAACGAATCCTCTATTTCTAACCTTAACACAGTAAAATTGTAACCAAGCAATATTTATATTAAACACACACTGAATTAAGTTATATAAGGCTATTAAAAGAAGGTCAATCTATTTAATTATTACTTACAATTTGAAGAGTTGAAAATTAATGGTTTGCCAAATTTGGTGGCAGAACTTCCAACCAGAGCTGCCATAATTCGTTGCAACTAGCAAGAAAACCTGCGGCAAGTTACCTCCCTCAAACTAAATCAAGGACTATTATAATCGTATCTTCTATAATCCCTCTTATTTGAAATAGATTGTTCATGACGAAATTGAAATAAAATAAAAAAATACGCTGATTAATCTTCATGGCTTCATAAATAAATTTTTATTAATACGAATAAAGTATTCAATAATTATTGCAATATTTGATTATTTTTCTGATTGCAAATAAAATTGAAATATTTATTTAGAGTTATTAGCTATAATGGACCACTAAAACCGCCAAATTCAAATTCAAATTTTATTTTCAATTTTCCTTTCAACTCGTAGGGGAAGTGTCCAGTTTTCGAAACTTATAGTTCAGCAAAAATACATAATACACTTAGCAGTGACTCAGTAAAAGCAAATTTGTAGTTGATTTTAATATTAAACAAATTCAGTGTAATAATGATATTGCTTAAGAAAGATCACCACTTTCGAAGGGCCTCCTTCCACTAATATCAATATTCCTCTTGATAATACACATTATAGAATTTTATGAGGAGTTGAATGTGTTTCTAAAAATTAAGAGTTTGTATAGAACTCCCTAACTGGAAGTACCACTTTAATTGGATTTCGCACTTGTTTGAGATTTACTTGTGTTTAATGTACACATTTAGATCAGCAAACGTAGACCTCTACAACTTTTATTTAACACACTCTTAGGAAAATTCGTAGTTTTCAAGTTCGGGGGTGGCGAGGAGATGAACTTCCTTCCAGAATATATTTTCAAATTTGAAGTTTGAAGAAAACCTAAGATTTAGTTCACTGAAAATAGTAGGAAGGTGAAACCCGTGTTCATACTGGTTAAAAATTATACAAATCGAAGGAGATACTACACAGAATATATTCCGCCATTTCCTGTTCTAATCTCTTATTCTGTTACTTCATTGATCCCGAATACTGTGAATGGCTAATAAACTACACCTTCGTCTATTAAATAATCTATGAGAGCCTAACATGTCTGCAAACATAACAAACACAGACTGTAGCAGCTAATTATGTAGTTTCTACGGGGCGTTCATAAAACTAAGTATAGCTAGCCATAGACCCGCAAAGATGTGCATTTTAAATGCTTCATTACTAAGTACGCGAGCTGTAATTTGTAGGAACGGCGACTGAAGACTCACAAGACTTTTTCTGACTCCTACTCACACTCCAAATTTTTTTTTATTATATTTCATTCTATCGTAATCTGATTTTTAAAACCGTACTTATAGTGAGTACTTAAAGAGGCACTTCGAGGAAGCTTATCTTCCCCCACTCCGAGGAAAACCTTTAAGACGAACTTTCATAGAAAAAATTAAGTCTTTCAAGTTTATGTATTCTGGTGTGAGGACTTCCTGCCCCAATTATGTGATTAAACCTGTCTTAAAGCTTTGATTTTGAATGGAAAAGATAATTGACTCAAGAGTTGAGGTATTCTACCTTCTCACAACATATGACGCTGTTCAAAGAAGCCTGACGTCAAAGCTGCCCACAGAACTTCACTATATTCTATGTTCTTTCAGAAAAAGATTCTTTCACTCTCACTAGCCCTGTAGGTGTTTTAGTTTTACAAATACAAACCCCAATTTTTCATTTCTCCATCCCGTTGGTCTTGGCAGTCACCGGGAAGACACCATTAAGAACGGCTTTTCCACTTTTTAAAGATTTTCTTGGGAAAAAAAAGAATCCGTACTGGGCACACCCGCTCGGGTTCGGATTCATACGCCAATTGGACCTGATTTTCTGCAGAAGCATTGGCGCTGAATGCTCCATTTGCTTCCTTTGAAGTGATGATGAATTGACTGGTGAGCATTAGTTAATTGAAGACGTAACACTTTTTAAAAGACTTCCAACCTTTATTGGGCTGCAAGAGAAAATTACCTAAAAGTAGAGTAACAATGGCGATTTTTTTGCAAGTTTTATTTGAGAAGTTTCTCGTGGATATTGATTCCTGGAGTATTTTCGGATGGTGAGGTTATTGGTAATGTCTCATTTCTGCGATATTTTTAACGGTCAAACTATCTCTATCTAGTAACTGTAAGTTAAATTTTTTTTTTGAAAATTACGAGTTAAGAAAAAGAACGCCAAATATGATCACTTGCAGTTTGAAGTTGAAGTGTTTCTGACCAATGTTCCGTTGTAGTTCCAGACAAGAAGAAGCACCGCTATCCGAATATACCTGTACAAGCTTGTCATCGACAGTTAATATTAAAGATGAAAGTAGTGAGCGGAAGTGTGAGAGGAAGACCTCACTGCCAGTGCCTGCCATATATTAGCTTGTCGGGTACTTAGCCATCAAGTTTTACATCTTGAAAGTTTAGAAAGTTGAGTACAAGCATTAATATCCGCCTTTTGTCTAGTTTGATTAAGTTCTGGCTGTGATGGGGTCGGTTCCCGCCACTATAACTTCCCGCCAATAGAACTTCCCGCCAAACTATCTCTATCGTTCTTCTTTAAACAACAAAAATTGTCCCAACTCGGAAAATTCTATCTTAAACTTCGGCCCTAATCTTACGTTCCACTTCAAAGGCCTGCCATTAAAGTTTCCTTTCAAAGCTCACAAAAGCCAAACTTTTAGAAGATTGGATCTAGATTTTATAAGCACTTGATAAATTAAACAAACTCTTAAAAGTATTAAAAATCTTTTTTATTTTCTATTATGCCCAGTGAATTCCTCAATAATGGCCTTTTAACCGTTTCCTTTAAACTAGGAGCTCAAAAAACATTACCAGTAAAATTGAAGAGGCATTCTTAAGGTAGCGACCAACTTACCTCAACCTCTAGTTTGCAGATTTTAGTAGTAAATTGTGGTGGGTGAAGTGCCTGTAAAGTTGTTTATGAGCAGCCAAAAGTCTGAGTTGAAGGAAAAACTGTCCACCAAAAAGTGTGACTTCCGGAAAGTGCGCAGTCTGATCGAGTATTCTAGAAGAGAGATTCGCCCGACACGTTTCGATAGAACCTGGACATTACTTCAGGCTAACCACTTAACACTACAACCATTGCGTGACTGCGCAAACAGGAAGTCTGGAAATTCGTGTCAAAGTCTTCAAGCGGATGTTGAACTGGTGGTAAAGTGTGCTTAATACTCTAATAAAAAGTGCCAAGTTTGCTTTCAATTAGTGGTTTGGCTCACCATGGACTACATTGTGAACACTCTTCGGCTTACTTCGTTATGAAATGCTGTAGATAAATGATGTTTTGGTTTTTTCGAGCGTTGTTGATGGATGAGTTTTGGTGAATATCGAGGTGCGGTCTTAAATAAATACAACTTTTTTGCTTTATACCCACGTTTCGGTAATTTTTATTACCTTCTTCAGGGATACTATAAAAAAAGTTTGTGATGTTTAATGTAGAGCTACGAGTTTATCATCATACAGTTATGATGATAAACTCGTAGCTCTACATTAAACTTCATAAACTTTTTTTTTATAATACCCTGAAGAAGGTAGTAAAAATTACCGAAACGTTGGTATAAAACAAAAAAGTTGTTTTTATTTAAGACCGCACCTCGATATTTCCCAAAAATCAGCTGTACATAAAGTTACCAGAGCAGTCAACCCTACAAATGGCATAGGAAAATGTCTTAAATAATAGATATACGCCTAAAAGTATTTGGAACTGTTTTCAGTATAACTCTTAAGAAACATTCTGAAAGATTGGATAGAGAATTGATGTATTGACAGCGAATCTGTGGTGGTAGGAAAATTCAGCGAGTATGCACGTTGGAAGCTGATGATGTTCTCTCGTTCACAGATGACTGTGAAGAACTGAAGAGTGGCAATATTGGTACCAGAAAAATTGGTAAAAACCATTTTTTTTTGGACTCAAAACGAATTTTTGTGATGAAAACTTAAAATTGAAAATTGCATTTCACGTTTGCCATGGTACGATTGCAATTGGGACGTTGATGAAATTGAAAGAGATGGAAACTGGAGGATTCAATGGGAGAAAGTCAAGTGAGTGTTCATCGCAGATCTTTTTGAATTGAACGGTGTTTCTGAGAAAACTCAATATTGGTACCTGCTCTTAGTTCGGTGTGTAGAGAGTAGAGTGGTGCTGGAAGATGGAGAGAGAGACATCAAAATTCAAGGAGATTAATTAGGAGAATGGGTGGTGCAAAATTAAAAAAAAGAAGGGATATTAAATATTTGCTAGGTTGGCAGTACTGGCGAGTTGGCGAGAGAGGGTCGATTTGTTGTGTGGAGGCGGCTCAGTAAGTACAGAGCCAGCGGTGGATATGTTGTACGGCCATGACGTCACAACCTCTCTCATCTCCATCGCTTTACTTAGTTTGTACAGAAAGTATTAAATAAATTTTTTGAATTATCCAAGTGAGCAGGGTGCCTAGTTTACGCGCGTGTGTGAGGGCGCGCGCGTGTCCGTACGTGTGTGGTGCCGAACAAGCTTCATGGAGCCGATCTTTCCGTTTGTATTGTATCAGCGAAAAACATTTTTTCTTTGCCTAGTTTCAAATGTATTATTTGTAATCACAAACTGTTTTACACTGGAAGGATCGCAAACCTCGTACGCCCAGTTTAGAAAGTGGAACGCCGGTTTAAATGGTTCGCTGGAAATGGAATTCAAGACTGAACAACCAAATGGTCTACTCTTGTATACTGACGACGGTGGTACTTATGATTTCTTCGAGCTGAAGCTGGTGGAAGGTGCACTAAGACTTAGATACAATCTTGGAGGTGGTGCCATGATCTTGACTGTGGGCCGCGACCTGAACGATGGACACTGGCATAAAGTCCAGGTGAAACGTAGTTCTGAGAAAACTTCGCTTACTGTGGACGCTGAAACGCAGACTACAGTGTCCCGTGGGAAGGAATTCCATTTCGGCCGGCTAGCCTCCAACTCGGATGTGTACGTGGGTGGTATGCCGTCTTGGTACAACACTAAATTGACATTATTAGCTTTGCCAAGTGTGATCTTTGAGCCGAGATTTGGCGGAGCCGTCAGAAACTTGGTCTACGCGGATGATGAGTCTCCGTTGCCCAGGCGACAGGAGATTCGAATGAAAGATCACAAAGTAAGAACTGTAGTGTCTCTTTTTTTTTTTGTTCCTAACCCCTCTGTTGTCTGTTTGCATGTTTGAACTTTGCATGATCCAGGGTGTAATTTAGAACTAGCAATGTGAGTAGCAATGGGGTGCATATGCACTCTACTAGTAGGGTATCAGTTTGCATTTTGTAGTAAATCACCCATCTTTGCTTAACACTGCACTTTTATTCAACTGCAAACTGGACCAACTTGAACTCGGAGCCTTTAGAATTACTAACAAGTAGTTTGGCCGTAGCAGATGTGATGAAGCTCACAGATGGTTGGCATTTCGGAATGGTTATTCAGCGCGATTCTTGAAAACTTTCTCGGAACATAGAATAACGAAAATCGCACAAAATCTACTCAGTAAAGTGCCATATCCGTTTATCTAATTTTCTTCAAATTAGAAATTAATTTCCTGTTAATATTATGAATGTAATAAAACTGCTCAGTACACTTTGTAGGAAAGGTATCTCTTCCCCAGAACTGGCTTGAGGAGGGAGTCCGGAAAACTTTTCCAAATATAGGATAAGAGGGGGTGGCAAATTGGGAGTGACAAGGACGGAAGAGGCTGTGAGATAAATCTCGAGTAAAAAAAAATACCGAGTCAGTAATCTGGTACCAAAAGCTGGACAAAACGCCAGGTCCTCTGACAGCACAGAGTCAAAGTATCCGGCTTAAACTGTATACTATTCTGGGTACTTGTGCTAGCACAAGACCGATTTGAAAAGAACCATCTAAAATAAATGATTCTTTTAAAAAACTTTAAGTAAAAATTATAGCCTTTCGCACGAATGATGAATACTCTGCAAGAAGTGGACTGGTTTTTGAGAAAATTTACAGAAGTTGAAGAAATTCTTTGCCATTTCTAGTTCCTTCTAGTTTTGTATGAGGCAGCATTTCTGGGGGAAAAACTTATTAACGAGAATAACAGCGGGAAGTGTTTTTTGCTTTAGCTTCGCATAATCCCAACTCTTAAGCTACGACCCTCATCAGTTTTTGAGGCGACGATTAGTTAGTCAGTGTCTCAAACTCTACAACTAATTTTGGACCTCTGATGATGGCAGTATAGCAAGGAACCCATAAAACAGGACGAATAAAATTCACGGTATTGTCCAGTACTCTGAATTCTCTGGCATTTCACTGAAGTCCGACGGTCCAGCCTTTCACTAAAGTCCAGCCTTTTGACTGTCCGAAAGTGTGTATCTCAAACGATTCTTCTGTAGCCATCGCAAAGTCTTTTAAGTTCTATAGATTTTGTTTAACAGTGTTTTAATTTGAAATTTGTACAAATCACTATTTCATTTTTAATAATTTACCGCTTTTTATACAACGGAAGTTAAACAAGTAACAAACTTTTAATCTTTATATCGATCTCTTCTATTCTTATCGGACAGACTTAAGCAAACTTCTATTTCCATGTCTTGACGCTGTAATCGTACTGAATTATATTTTTTATTTAATAAATGACGTATTTATACTCTTATCAAATACGGATTTGCCAGATTTTGTGGCAAGGGCCGTTAGACTGATTCTTAAGAACATCTACAGGTTCGTTTCTTATGGCTGACCACCACGCAAACTGCTGCCATGGAAACCCTATGTAGGGGAACTCTTCGACAAAGTGGAAAACCTGACATAGAAAAACTGTCAAAGAAAGAACTAAGCAGAGTTTGGGCAAGCTAAGCTGAAATGCTCATTCAGCCAGGAATCAGACGTGTATGTATTTTATCAGTCTCGGACTAGACTCGCTGAAATGTGAGTGATGTCGCAATTGACTCTGAAATGACTTTCAGACATTGATGATTTTCTGAAACCGATCAGGGATGCAATAAACATGCATGCCAAGACGAATAAAATCAATCAAAAAATATTATAAAGTTTTTTTAAAACCGTGCATTTCATTGAAATATGAATTTACAGCAATTCTCAAGCTTATCTCGCTCCGAGAACCTTTCCTGCTTCAAACCGAATTTTCTAGACAAATTTTTAAAATTTATAAATCTTGCAATCAAATCGTTGGAGCACCTGCCAAAAAAAATAAAAAAATCTATTTAATAATAGTTCTAAAAAGATCTTATTTTTGTAGAATCTAAACCAAATATCTAATGTCTTTCTGTAATTATTCACTTTTGAATCTCGCTTGGATACAGACTGACATAACACAAATTTGTAAGCACCACTTTTTTTGGTAATCAGTGGATTTAAAAAAACCGATATTTTCGGAGTTATTGCAAAACGGGGAAATGTACTCGATAGCTACACTTTCACTGACTTGTCAGTAAATAGAGGAGGTTATAAACATTCATTGTTGAGAACTTATTCGGCCAGGCTCTGCTCTCATTGTGCTAAGTAATAATTGATTGTATTTAACTTTGTTACGATAGCTATAGTTTCTTCTTAAACAAGAAGAGAGAATGTAGTACGAAAAACTGCAACCAGAGTTCGTACCTGTAGTAAGATGAAAGTTAGGTTAGTGTAGTGTTATAATGTATTTTGTGTAATATTATTATTTTTTTTGGATACATGCAAGTGTGTTTTAGCATGTAAAACTTTCACAATGTGTCCACTTCCTTTTGCGTGCCTAAGTCATCCACCATCAATCAGCACGAACTCGCAAAATCATTACTTCATATTATTTCTCAATAAAGTTTACACTTTATTTTACATTATCGCAGGTTAATGACGTCATCTATGAATGCTATACTCTTAAATTAGTTTTACCTGTAATATTCATTGCATCATAGATATCATAGTTGCACTTTACCAAAAAATAGTTGGTGTTGTAGTCAGTACACGAATTCGTACATCCTATCATTTCACGCTACAGTTTTGCGCTGCTTAATTTCTCCACGCTTCAAGAAACGATCTACTGCGAAGTGTCTTTATCGATTATCGAGGGTAATGAAATTCAATGTGCTTTAGACGGACTGACAAAATCACAGGACATGGACTACAGTAAGCCGTACACTGTAAACTTCCGATTTTAGCGAATAAAAGGTTGAGTTTTTAGATTTTAGCAGCACCTTTCATCACCGTAACCGGATGTTTAAATGAAAAATGACTATTCAATTTAATAGCAATCGTTTGATTGATTGATTTTTATTACTTTTATTTAGTGGCGTGTCAATGATTATTGATATTAGGAACCTTTAAATCCGAGGGGATTCGAACAAATAAACTCTCAACTCTCTTCCTTCCCAACGTCTACATTTCTTCCTACTTGCACTAACCGGAAATCACCATGGACTGCCTAAAACCATTTGTCTAAAGATTCCTAAACTAGTTCTTATCAAAATTTCCTAGTCTTATGAACGTTTGCCTCCTGACGAAGAGTTGACAAGGATATGTCCTCATTTTTTGCCTTACTACAGTAAGAAAATGGCGTCTTAAAAACGCTACCAGCTTCACGGCAAGTTCTTTTTTGTTGCGCATGACCTTACAGCTTGCCGTAAGGGCAACTTAACAACAAGTAATGGTCGCCCTGAAACTGGCATTCATTCTAAGGTCGTAAAACACCAGTAAAAGTCAAGGGACAAAAGAAAGGAATACTGTTTAGCATCTCTTCTGATTTCTGAAAAACAGGATCGATGATCGCTGAAGACATGCCTTAGAATTGTGAGACTACTCCAGAGAGATACTGGTTTCTTCATTTCTGTCTGGAATACTTAGTCTGCAAAAGAACACAAAAGTCACTTACGTACATCTGCTTTGTATCGGGTCTACTTTTTTTTATTTTAAAATCAACTTGTTCTGGAATTCCACGTACCGTAGCCATAATTTCTTGGAGACAAAACATTAGAAAACTCCAAAACACTTCTTCAGAAATACTTCAGAAAAAGCGGCGCAGATCTGTACCATCTGAAAATAAAGTTTCTTAAAAAAAAAAAGTAAATAAATATAAATTAGCTAAGTCCTCATTTTTCACTTTCAACAAATTTTTAGACTCATCAATTTTTTGTGTGAATATTCATTATTGATTCAAATTTATCTTTTTGTTTTTTGTTTTCGAAAAAAAGAATGGCTACCACTTCCTTCCTGTTTACAGAAATTTTTTAATTTTTGTTTTTCCTTACCACAGCGCCACACATGCGCACTTACGAACATACGTACTAACAGACGCACACACAGAACATAAGACACAGGGTGTGGATTTAGGGCGTGGCGCAATACGTGAATGTGTCAATTTTTATTTAATTTAATTTTTGCCTTTTGGTTCTTTTGATTTATCTTATTTTTTATTTTTGGTAGGAAACTAAAGCTTCTCTTTTTTAAAAATCATTTTACCAATAATTGATATGTAAATAAAATAAAAGAGATCAATAATAAAGAAAAAAATAAACTTACCAATCAGAAATGCCGTTATATGTAACTGGCCAATCAGGAAACATTACTGGCCAGTAAGAATTGCCGTACTACAAAAGGCAAGCTGTGAATGGGTATGCCAAGTTTGAGTGCAACACCACACCTTACACACGCGCGCACTTTACACACCAGTATATTAAGCTTAATTATTAAGTCTGCTTAATGTAGGAGGTAAGCACACACTGAGTAGTATGTAATTAGAGTATATATGTATATATACTTTCAACCTCACACCTTGTTGTTTAGTGTTGGAGCCAACTCACTAAGTTTTTTTAGCTCTCACCTTTTTTTGGCCCTACGTCCTACCGTAGTCCTAAGATCATCACCCAGTCTTCCTTGTTTTAAGCCTAATCATCCCTTAATCCCTAACACTTCCTTAGACCCACTTCTAACAAGAGCCAACCTTGCCTTAAAATTAGTTACGTCAGAGATTAGAAGATGTTTCAGGTTTATGATTAAAACACATCAAAATCCTTGCGGTTATTTCCGCTTTTGCGGTAATTTCCCATGTGGTATCTTTTAATTTTGTAGCAAGTGCATTAGTCTGTTGATCTGCTCTCATCAAACGTTCTATTTTTCATGATAATCTGCACTCAGAATTTTTGGGAGTATGGCCAAATTCCAGGATTCGATTGGTGAAGAGTTTACTAGAGAAAACTTCGAATATTTGCCTTTTTTGAGAAGTTTGGGTTTGTTGCTTACCTAAGCTCGGAGGGAGTCTGCCTTAGGACCACATCTAGCCTTAACAAATGGTCAGTTTAATACTAGGAGACCCAAAAAGATCAATTGTACATAGTTATCTTTAGTGAGCTGGATTTTTCTCACAATTGGCTAAATTTATAAATTCCACTCGTTAACCGAGCTCCTGAAAGATAACCTGCGTTGAAACGAAATCTATGTTTGAAGTAAGAGTTGTAAGAGCTAGAAATATTAATTAACTATATAAGAATCTTTCACTAACCAAAGTAATGAAAGAACAAGTAAAGTTGCACCATTTTT
The DNA here is from genome assembly GCF_049639745.1 of Rhodnius prolixus. Classification (NCBI taxonomy): domain Eukaryota; kingdom Metazoa; phylum Arthropoda; class Insecta; order Hemiptera; family Reduviidae; genus Rhodnius; species Rhodnius prolixus. The sequence goes on from NW_027411634.1 coordinate 42,482,111, forward strand.
CAGTCTAGCGACGATAACACGTGAAGTCCCAAACGACGAGAGTCAAGCAAATCTGACTCACCTCCAGGAACTCCTGCAAAACTCGTTTGAGCAAATTAACTTGCGGACGATTGAGACCCTCTTTTCTGCCAGCTGTTTCTCTTCATAATCACTTCCTTACAGTACTTTAATTCCTGCAATTAGAGGAAATATTGTTGTCGTATCTGTTAAAAAAAATCTAACCTGATAGGTTACACACGTTTTCACTTTTAGGTTAGGTTTGGTGGGCGACTTTTAAGGTTTTCTGAACCTAACGAAGTCGTTTTTGGAAAGGCGGAAATAAAAAATACCGTAAACTTGATTGACTATCTCGTGTGGCGACTGCTTCTTAACTATAAAAATCCCACTTCCACTTTTAGTAGCAGGAAGTATCACTTCTTACAGCGGATTTTTCATTTTACTCAAGTTTTGTAGGAAATGGCTTTTACAACTACCTTTTTTTTTTTTAGCTGTTCTGTGGCTTCTCTCTAATGTAAACTTCAGTGCAATGTACAGTTTTACGAACTAATTAAATGTTCAAGTTAGACCCGAGAGATCGAAGTAGGAAACTATTATATGAGTATTGACTGGTGTGCAGAGAACTTGAAGACATCTACTTCCTGTGAATATTGCACTACTTCCTCTGACTAGGCACGGGAGAATTTAGAGGAAACTGCAGATTGATTGCAGTTCGGCTGGTGGAGTTATGGAGATATTCTTGAAGTCAAGTAGAGCGCAAGTCTTAGAGTGAACTGTGAGTAGTTTATGGGTGTAGTGAGGATGCAGGAAGCTTGGCGAATTACCGGTTACTGGGCCGGAAGTACTCTACTTGAGTGGCACGTTGGAGTGTTCAGCGGCCCCATTCCCCTTCTGCGATATGAACTTGACCTCCTCTGCACATTCCGGTCCTGATTCGGATGCTACGTAGTAGCTGTCTAGCTGACCTTGACTTGCTACCTCTTTACCTTTCCATCACAACTTTATAGCATCGTATTTTGGGCCAGGGGATCGCTCATCTTTTCCCCAGCAGTTTGGTGGAAGTATCGATTTCTAGTGGGCCATATGTCTGCATACTCAAGTCAACGAAAACTCAACAGATTCTGAAGCCAACAGTCTTGCCGTTTTCTTCTACTCCAAATGTTTATTCGGTAACGGGAAGTGGGCACTCGTGTGAGAAGTCGGTGCGATCGGATGCAGTTTAGTGGGTGCCCAATCGATCGATATTATATGAACATCAGAGTTGTAAGAAACTAAACGGGGTTTGAAATTGTATTCCCATTATTTACTTTATTGTAACTTCATTACTATACTTATTTCAAAAATGTTTAAAGAGGATTTTTTTACAACTATTTCTTTCTATTTTGTTTGGACTAAAAGTGACCAATTGGACTAATCGTGATTAATTCAGGGGAATCGGTAGCCTGAGAAAATCGATTTGTAACTCGATCAAACAGATCAATAATAGCAATGAATAATTTAGCAAAATTACGAAGTCTTATTGGTTAAAAAAAAAAAAAAAAAACACCCCCAAACCAAAAATGGAGATTTTGCGCAATGCAGATATTATTTAAGTGTAAACCTCCATTAGGGTTTGTTTTGAATGAAATGATTAGAATGTACAGGTTGTATGTGCTGCAGCCGATACTGCAGGTTAGTAATGCAACAAGTTTGCCCACATCTGCAGTCCTGCAGTTTGCACTGATCACAACTGTCACCACAAGTGCCCACGCATTTGCAATCTCCAAATCTCTGTTCTAGTCGTCCAGAATGAATATTCTGATATTGCTGGAATAAATCGATTAAAAAAAAGGTGATTTTATTTACTTTCTCTGTCTTCTAGTTTGCACAATTATAGTGATAATCGGAAATTTTTCTTATTAAATTTTTATCGATAAAGCCATAAGTTTTGTCATCCTCTGAAATCGAACAAAATTTTTTTGTTTTAAACCCGTCAATGTGTAGAACATGTGTTTGGTTTGTATTAGCTCAAAATTAGGTAATTCAGACTTGATTCCTTTTTCGGGTTATCCAGAAGGACAGTAGGGCTGACGAAAAGCGGCTAAAATCCCTCAACCGAAAGTAGCATTAAGGGAATTTTCTCTTTTATGGGACTACTCCTACAATGCTCACAAAATACTTTTTGCCCTCATTACATTCATTTACATGTAACACGTTTATTTTGACACATTTTTTCCATGAAAAGGGTATTTCTGTGGCAAAGGGGGGGTTGTTAAACGTTCCTCTAAAGGTTTACCACTCACATGGTTACATGGTTAAAAGTGTTGCCACAATTCCATATCGATTATCAATGATAATTTAATGACCAATTGCAATTATTAAAAAAAAAATGTATGTATAATGTACATACAATATATTATATAAAACGGCAGTTTTGATTGGTTTAAGTAGTTTATTAGAGAAATATGCGCCGCGCCACGTCCTCTCAAATACCCTGTGTTTTCTGTTTCAGTGCGGCGGATTCCATTGTCTTGGCACCACCATTGCTCTCCGCAAGAAGAAAGCAGCTGTGAGTTTCTTTCATTTTAATTTATTTTATTTTATTTTATTTTTTTTATATGATTTAAACAGGAAGTCTACTATTTACCAACCAGTAACATTCTAGCAAATAAATTTCAGAGGTCAATTGCTGCCAGCAATTTATACCAACATAATTGTAGTAGCTACGATAGTAATCATTGATTGGAGAAACATCGATAGTATTCATTGATTGTTGAAGCATCGATAGTAAACTTTGATTGATTCTTATTGGTAAATAGAGAGCTACCTGAACGTACATAGAAAGGCAAGAATGGCTCAAACGTTTAGTTTCTAACAAAATAATTTGGAATAATTACCTATATTTATTTTTTAATAGATTATTTTTAGAACAAGTACCAGCCTTAGTAAGCAGTGTTGGCAAGAACGTCCATACAAATTGTTGGGGGCCCCCCATAACTAATAACTACAAAAATTTAAAAGCATTTTAAAAGACGGAAATACATGCCTCAACTAGAAGTCTTGTGTTCTAAATAATATAAAGGAAATTTAAATGGGCATAGTTAAAAAAAAAAAAAAAAATTACCATACCGGAAGGTCCGCAGGAATTTGGTTTTACCTTTTGCGAGAATTTTTTTTTTGGAATATAGTTCTGTAGTCTTTTACAGAACTTCGTATGCACTAATCCAAAATTTTGGATTTGAATTAATTCATTTTTCTGGCATTCTGAACAGGAATGGAGGGTGGGGTAAAAATTTCATTTTTTCGGGGTAATCTTCTGTTTTATGATTTATTCTAAAGTTGGTAATAGTTAGATATGGTGACGGCCACGAGCCCCAATATCGATTGTCATGATTATCGAAATGCCGCTGCACATATTTAGTTCATTACACATTACATTTATTTGTTGCGATGAAGTGTGTACATTCCAAGGCCACATAGATTATAAATATTTATTACTAATTTATGTATATGAATTAAAGGCAAATTATTATTTTGGAACGAGAGAGGAATCATTTATTGGCAGTCGTACCGTAGATATTGGACCGATTTTTGGAGCACACAATTTATTTACAGCCATGACCCAGCGCTGGCGGAGAGGATGATGCTTGAAATATTTACAACTCGCCCTGCTGTGTCCAGAGCATACCAATATTTGACACAGACGTGTATGCTGTCACCAACATCTCTTATTCATGCCGCTGCGCTTGCTTTTTCAAAATTTTATACTTTCCCATACTTCATTGTTGGGTCTCCACCTGGAGAGATGAAATCTGGAGTGTTGGGGGGGGGGTCACTTGCACCATTTCCTGCCAGTTTTAATCTAAATTATCTGATGGGCAAACTAAGCTGATTTTTAAGTTAGTTACAAGTTTTTCTGCTAAGATTGAAAAACACCAATACCTTTGACAGTGAGCTTCTGCCATCTTCTTCAAACTTTCTGACAATCAAAACTTGAACGAAGCACCTTTCAGTTAGACTATTCTCCGAAACAGTTTATTAAAAAACTTTAAAAACGAGATGGAAACTTTTCAAATAAAGATGTTAGGATCGACATAAGGGGCAAAGAAAAGTGATAGCTTTGGGGAAAGGAAATCCACTTTCTCCTGAGGGAAACGCGTATGAGGACACAACATGGCCGGAATCACTACTTGAAATAAATTGGTAACTTCACAAGACCAGCTTTTTCCACCGGAAATGGCTTCAACATGTGTTCTTCTTACTTAAAAATAGATGGCTTAAACTTTTGAATTTATATATGATAAAGATCTAAGTTTTATTAAACCTTTGGGGCGAGGAATCGATTTATTGGCAGTTATGAGGAAATGTGAACTCCGTACTTCCCGGCTTTGCAGGCGAGTCCTCCTTCTGGCCACATCCTCTTCCGCTCTGAATATAATTAATGGCAGGTCCTCATCTCCAACAGTGAAGATACAAACATCACTAGAAGACAATTTTTCAAACTTGGATTTGTCAATAAAAGTGGCAGCTGTATGTTATTCAGAGATCTTCAGAGAAAGTATTGAAGAGAAGCACTGGGTGCGAGAAATGGGCAATAGTTTTGTTCCAGTTACGTCACCAGGTTCATGTTCATCAGCAGGTGTTATTAAAGATAAAAGAAAGTTATAAAACTTAAAACATTTACTTGAAACTTAAAATAAAAAGTCCGCGCCAAAGTCAGTGTGACTTTGATACAACTCGGCCAATGAGTTTCTTTCCAGTTGCATGTTCTTTTGTAGTTAGTTGAGGGAATACCGCTTTTATCTCACAGTCATCAGAAGAATGCCCACGCTATGCTTTTGGCCAATCGGTCAGTTCCCTCTTGCGTTGGGTATAACTCGTTTAATGGAAATCTTACAAGGGGAAAAGCCTCATAAAGTAGGAAATGTGGGTAGTGAAAGCACGTGCAGGTCAGAAATGGGGTCCCTTCCCGTCGGGAATCCAAAAAAACTGTCAAAGAGCGATCCTCTATATTAAGTAGCCCCAGCAAGGTAACGTGAACATGTAAAAATGTGCCGTTCAACTTCTTATGATGCGCCTAGGATGTCCATCTAATCGATAAAAACTTTAATTTCTGATTGTCCAATGCAGTATTATGTAGTATCTCTATGTTAGCGAAAGCAATTGCGTTTTCAATCGTCCACCTGTGAGTGGATCGTCGTCAAAAGAAGTAAGTACTACCAGGTTCAAAGTATAGCCGCCCATTTCTTCATTGTTGCGAATGAAGAAGCAAAACTCCTTATAAACATGGACTACGCCATTTTTAAATGTATTTCGTGAAAATACAATGTCCAAAACTATGAATTTCAGTATATCGATTCTAATGAAATACACGCACAACAGTCTACTTTCATTTCCATATAAAGAAAGCTGTTCGATTGATCATATTCACATTGACGACCATTATACGAACAGGGAAGGGTTTCGAAACTTGCATTTCATGTGAAAACTCTTAATCAATGTATTAAGAAAAGCTTAAGATTTTCCATGAACAGTTTCCTTTGCTATTTTGGGAAAGTTTGACCGTCGCCATATTTGCACTTACAACAGTAAGTTAACGACCAGCTAGCTGGGAGGTTAGATAAATGGTAATGAGGATGAGTTAGCGATAAACTCGGCCAGATAGACCTTAGGGAGTCAGCTACACTGTCAGATCGATATCTACTCCCCGAGTATACAGGCACACAACAAATCTAATTATTACACGTATCGGCTGTTTAGACAAGACTCAGTGTGTGTGTTAGTTACACAGCTTTATGTGCTCCCCGCAATGAGCCTGCCAGCTGTTTCCGCAGAATTTTATTTTCACCGCCAAGCCTCCCCAGCGAAACTTCCTTTTGGGATGTTTGGTCCAGTAAATGTTTGATAGTTTCACTGATTAAGATAAAAATCCTGCACCAATCACCATCATTCCCCTTACTACAGTAAGTTATCACAAGTTTAGGTGACGTGTTTGCTTCAATAACATTGCAGAAAATTAGTTATTTAAGTGTGGAAAGTAGTACTTTTCCTTACGCGAGGCAGGGTTTGCACGCACGAGCGAGCGAAGCGAGGCGAGTGCAAGTGCAAATTGCCGATCTTTTACAAAATACTTTACACTCGAGTTAAATATTATATTTTTTCTGCAACCATAATTAGATATTTGATTAGACATTTTTAATTATAACAGTTAAAAAGATTATAGTGTTACCTTATAGAAATTTAAAACGGATTCTAGTGATTCCTGTTTAGAAAACACTCCTCCATTTTTAATTTTTTTAGTAAAAAGTATTTTACTTATCCCATAATACACTGTGTAAAATAGTTTATGTTTATTTTCAGTATAAAATAAAATAATATGTACTACAAAAACAGCAGTATATGTTCTATTAAGGCAGTGGTTCTTAACCGGTGTTCCGCGGAACACTGGTGTTCCGCGAATATGGTCCAAGTGTTCCGCGAAATTTCAATTTTAAATGTATTGAAATTTAGAAACTTAGGAAAGATACGAAAACAAAAAATTGTTCCTTTTTTTTTAATTTTAAGTTCTTGCTAAATACAGAATTTCAAATTATTTAATGTTAGTGTTCCGCGAGAAAAATATACACATATAATTGTGTTCCGCGTCTATGAAAAGGTTAAGAACCACTGATACAAGAGGTTTAAATTTTTTTGGTTCATAAAATTCTGTTAAATTATGGCCGTTCTATATCTTCCACTGTGAACCACGTATTGGTATGGAATTTTGTTCTCTTATACACATTGTTTCTCTAAATTATAAACTATAGTTATTTTGTGCACAGATCTAAAAAGGTAGAAGATATAAAGGGTTCAAAATTTTTTGGGTCATGAAATTCTGTAAAATTATGGCCGTTCTATATCTCCCACTGTGAACCACGTATTGGTAGGGAATTTTGTACTCTTATACACATTGTTTCTCTAAATTATAAACTATAGTTATTTTGTGCACAGATCTAAAAAGGTAGAAGATATAAAGGGTTGAAAATTTATTGGGTCATGAAATTCTGTAAAATTATGGCCGTTCTGTATCTCCCACTGTGAACCACGTATTGGTATGGAATTTTGTTCTCTTGTACACTACGTTTTTCTTAATTATAAACTATAGTTATTTTGTGCACAGACCGAAAAAGGTAGAAGATATAAAGGGTTCAAAAATTTTTGGGTCATGAAATTCTGTAAAATTATGGCCGTTCTATATCTCCCACTGTGAACCACGTATTGGTATGGAATTTTGTTCGCTTATACACATTGTTTTTCTCAATTATAAACTATAGTTATTATGTGCACAGATCTAATAAGGTAGAAGATATAAAGGGTTGAAAAATTTTTGGGTCATGAAATTCTGTAAAATTAGGGCCGTTTTATATCTCCCACTGTGAACCACGTATTTATTGGTATGGAATTTTGTTTTCTTATACACTTTGTTTTTCTCAATTATAAACTATAGTTATTATGTGCACAGATCTAATAAGGTAGAAGATATAAAGGGTTGAAAAATTTTTGGGTCATGAAATTCTGTAAAATTATGGCCGTTCTATATCTCCCACAGTGAACCACGTATTGGTATGGAATTTTGTTCTCTTGTACAGTTTGTTTTTCTCAATTATAAACTATAGTTATTATGTGCACAGATCTAATAATGTAGAAGATATAAAGGGTTGAAAAATTTTTGGGTCATGAAATTCTGTAAAATTATGGCCGTTTTATATCTCCCACTGAGAACCAAGTATTGATATGGAATTTTGTTCGCTTATACACTTTTTTTTCTCAATTATAAACTATAGTTATTATGTGCACAGATTTAATAAGGTAGAAGATATAAAGGGTTGAAAAATTTTTGGGTCATGAAATTCTGTAAAATTATGGCCGTTCTATATCTCCCACTTTGAAGCACGTATTGGTATGGAATTTTATTTTCTTATACACTTTGTTTTTCTCAATTATAAACTATAGTTATTATGTGCACAGATCTAATAAGGTAGAAGATAGAAAGGGTTGAAAAATTTTTGGGTCATGAAATTCTGTAAAATTATGGCCGTCCTATATCTTCCACTGTGAACCACGTATTGGTATGGAATTTTGTTCGCTTATACACTTTGTTTTTCTCAATTATAAACTATAGTTATTATGTGCACAGATCTAATAAGGTAGAAGATATAAAGGGTTGAAAAATTTTTGGGTCATGAAATTCTGTAAAATTATGGCCGTTCTATATCTCCCACTGTGAACCACGTATTGGTATGGAATTTTGTTTTCTTATACAGTTTGTTTTTCTCAATTATAAACTATAGTTATTATGTGCACAGATCTAATAAGGTAGAAGATATAAATGGTTGAAAAATTTTTGGGTCATGAAATTCTGTAAAATTATGGCCGTTTTATATCTCCCACTGAGAACCAAGTATTGATATGGAATTTTGTTCTCTTGTACACTTTGTTTTTCTCAATTATAAACTATAGTTAATATGTGCATAGATCTAATAAGGTAGAAGATATAAAGGGTTGAAAAATTTTTGGGTCATGAAATTCTGTAAAATTATGGCCGTTCTATATCTCCCACTGTGAACCACGTATTGGTATGGAATTTTGTTTGCTTATACACATTGTTTTTCTCAATTATAAGCTATAGTTATTATGTGCACAGATCTAATAAGGTAGAAGATATAAAGGGTTGAAAAATTTTTGGGTCATGAAATTCTGTAAAATTATGGCCGTTCTATATCTCCCACTGAGAACCACGTATTGATATGGAATTTTGTTCTCTTGTACACTTTGTTTTTCTCAATTCTAAACTATATTTATTATGTGCACAGATTTAATAAGGTAGAAGATATAAAGGGTTGAAAAATTTTTGGGTCATGAAATTCTGTAAAATTATGGCCGTTCTATATCTCCCACTTTGAAGCACGTATTGGTATGGAATTTTGTTTTCTTATACACTTTGTTTTTCTCAATTATAAACTATAGTTATTATGTGCACAGATCTAATAAGGTAGAAGATAGAAAGGGTTGAAAAATTTTTGGGTCATGAAATTCTGTAAAATTATGGCCGTTCTATATCTCCCACTGTGAACCACGTATTGGTATGGAATTTTGTTCTCTTGAACACTTTGTTTTTCTCACTTATAAACTATAGTTATTATGTGCACAGATCTAATAAGGTAGAAGATATAAAGGGTTGAAAAATTTTTGGGTCATGAAATTCTGTAAAATTATGGCCGTTCTATATCTCCCACTGTGAACCACGTATTGGTATGGAATTTTGTTCTCTTATACACTTCGTTTTTCTCAATTAAAAACTATAGTTATTATGTGCACAGATCTAATATGGTAGAAGATATAAAGGGTTGAAAAATTTTTGGGTCATGAAATTCTGTAAAATTATGGCCGTTCTATATCTCCCACTTTGAAGCACGTATTGGTATGGAATTTTGTTTTCTTATACACTTTGTTTTTCTCAATTAGAAATTATAGTTATTTTGTGCACAGATCTATAATTTTAGAAGATGTAAAGGGTTGAAAATTTTTTGGGTCATGAAATTCTGTAAAATTGTAGCCGTTCTATATCTCCCACTATGAACCACGTATTGATATGGAATTTTGTTCTCTTATACACATTGTTTTTCTCAATTCTAAACTATATTTATTATGTGCACAGATCTAATAAGGTAGAAGATATAAAGGGTTGAAAAATTTTTGGGTCATGAAATTCTGTAAAATTATGGCCGTTCTATATCTCCCACTGTGAACCACGTATTGGTATGGAATTTTGTTCTCTTGAACACTTTGTTTTTCTCACTTATAAACTATAGTTATTATGTGCACAGATCTAATAAGGTAGAAGATATAAAGGGTTGAAAAATTTTTGGGTCATGAAATTCTGTAAAATTATGGCCGTTCTATATCTCCCACTGTGAACCACGTATTGGTATGGAATTTTGTTCTCTTATACACTTCGTTTTTCTCAATTAAAAACTATAGTTATTATGTGCACAGATCTAATAAGGTAGAAGATATAAAGGGTTGAAAAATTTTTGGGTCATGAAATTCTGTAAAATTATGGCCGTTTTATATCTCCCACTGTGAACCACGTATTGGTATGGAATTTTGTTTTCTTATACACTTTGTTTTTCTCAATTATAAACTATAGTTATTATGTGCACAGATCTAATAAGGTAGAAGATATAAAGGGTTGAAAAATTTTTGGGTCATGAAATTCTGTAAAATTATGGCCGTTCTATATCTCCCACTGAGAACCAAGTATTGATATGGAATTTTGTTCGCTTATACACTTTGTTTTTCTCAATTATAAACTATAGTTATTATGTGCACAGATTTAATAAGGTAGAAGATATAAAAGGTTGAAAAATTTTTGGGTCATGAAATTCTGTAAAATTATGGCCGTTCTGTATCTCCCACTTTGAAGCACGTATTGGTATGGAATTTTGTTTTCTTATACACTTTGTTTTTCTCAATTATAAACTATAGTTATTATGTGCGCAGATCTAATAAGGTAGAAGATATAAAGGGTTGAAAAATTTTTAGGTCATGAAATTCTGTAAAATTATGGCCGTTCTATATCTCCCACTGTGAACCACGTATTGGTATGGAATTTTGTTCCCTTGTACACTTTGTTTTTCTCAATTATAAACTATAGTTATTATGTGCACAGATCTAATAAGGTAGAAGATATAAAGGGTTGAAAAATTTTTGGGTCATGAAATTCTGTAAAATTATGGCCGTTCTATATCTCCCACTGTGAACCACGTATTGGTATGGAATTTTGTTCTCTTGTACAGTTTGTTTTTCTCAATTATAAACTATAGTTATTATGTGCACAGATCTAATAAGGTAGAAGATATAAATGGTTGAAAAATTTTTGGGTCATGAAATTCTGTAAAATTATGGCCGTTCTATATCTCCAACTGTGAACCACGTATTAGTATGGAATTTTGTTTTCTTATACAGTTTGTTTTTCTCAATTATAAACTATAGTTATTATGTGCACAGATCTAATAAGGTAGAAGATATAAAGGGTTGAAAAATATTTGGGTCATGTAATTCTGTAAAATTATGGCCGTTCTATATCTCCCACTGTGAACCACGTATTGGTATGGAATTTTGTTTTCTTATACAGTTTGTTTTTCTCAATTATAAACTACAGTTATTATGTGCACAGATCTAATAAGGTAGAAGATATAAAGGGTTGAAAAATTTTTGGGTCATGAAATTCTGTAAAATTATGGCCGTTTTATATCTCCCACTGAGAACCACGTATTGATATGGAATTTTGTTCTCTTGTACAGTTTGTTTTTCTCAATTATAAACTATAGTTATTATGTGCACAGATCTAATAAGGTAGAAGATATAAAGGGTTGAAAAATTTTTGGGTCATGAAATTCTGTAAAATTATGGCCGTTCTACATCTCCCACTGTGAACCACGTATTGGTATGGAATTTTGTTCTCTAATACACATTGTTTTTCTCAATTATAAGCTATAGTTATTTTGTGCACAAAATACCGAATTTCAAATTATTTAATGTTAGTGTTCCGCGAGAAAAATATATACATATAGTGTTCCGTGTCTATGAAAAGGTTAAGAACCACTGTATTATGGGATTAATTACAAGTTAATAATAGGAATACTTTTATGAGAAATTTGAGCTTGATGTTTTTTTTATAATTTCGTTTGTATTTGGTCGTATAAATGATAATGCTACTCTCATATCGTCTTCTACATTTATTATATAATTTTAATTGTATGCATTTCTAAAATTTGGTGGCACACTTCAAAACTTTCGCAGCACCAGTGGTTGAGAATCACTGCCTTAGGAAACCGGTTATTAAAAATAAATGAATTACTCTGACTTCAGTTTTTGAATCGTGCGCCATGCCTTGCAGTGTTGCAACTGTAGACCGCCTAAGTCCGGTAGTCTGTACGAAATTGCTACCGTGCCATAATGCAGTGTGTACACTGCAGAGGTAGTAGTAAAAAATAAAGAATATATTCCTCCTTTATTTTGGATGCATCGCTGCCGGTAAGGAATGTAAAAAAAAAAAAAAAACTCGGATCGAAATCGTTATTAGTAAAAATATATATCGACTATAGGTGCTATTTACACAATTTTTAATTATCGAAGTTTTAGAATACTCTGGTTCTTTTTTAAGAAAACACGAGCGTAAATATGAATACAGATCATTGTATGAATATGTAACATAGCAGGTGAGAAAAGGATAATTTTCCGTTATGCAGGAAAAGCAATATTTTGGTTTCCTTTTCTTTATGAGGGGGGTGCAAACAAAAAAACATTCGTGGTACCAAATTGAAAAAGCAATAAACTTAAGATTTATATCTCTGTCAGGTATAAATAGATTGAATTTCTTGAAAATGCCATTAATATTAAAACAGCTGTTTTCAATTGGAGAGAGAGATATTTGTATGTACAAAGTTGGCTGAACTGTACAGCAAAAAATACGTCATTCTCAGAAGTTCTACCTGTGGACTGGAAATGATTAACCCCTTAATATCGACTGAACACTGACCTAACTGAGATAACCTTTTTTTTTATTCTACACAATTACAAGTTTTATTTGTAATTCCATCATTCAGTTCGTAGAAACTAAATATTGATTATATGTGATGGTAACTGGGTCTTGATTGTGACTGTCAGCCTTCTTCTATCTTCAAGGTGAGCGGGCATTTTTTTTTTTAGCCATTCTTTATGTAAAAGTACCAAGTTTAACGAAAATTAACCTTACTTAAGAAAAAGTCGAGGGTGTCTTTGCTCCAGATTTTCGAAATCAAATTCTATTTTTATTTTGAGTTGTTTAAAGTAAGAGATTGAAGTGAAATTAAAATTTGTGTACGATAAAAACCTCGTCACTCCATTAGTCCCACAATTCCTTTGCACTTCCCTTTAAAATGGTTGCCACTATTGTAACTTATACAATAAAAAAACCCTTTTACCAAATTTAAGAGTGCAGTTGAAAAAAGTACAAAATAAAAATAAAAATAATGAAACAAATAATACTGAAGGCTGTGGCAAAGAAAAAAAAAAATGGCTTGAAGTAAGACTCTGTAAATAATGAATAAGGTTTATGACAGGTGGCCAAAAAAAAAGAAGTGGAAGCCATGACGACGCCTAAAACAGGAAGAAGAAGTAGAAGCCACGGGGACTTCAGCTCTCACTTACATAAACCATATAATACATTCAGAGCACTCCAAACAGTACTTCAGAACTGGGGGCTTGAAGGCACTTTGGACAGTACACAGCTCGCTGTAGATAAAAGTTTTCCCCACTTTTATTTTCACTTGATGTAAGTAAAAGCGGAAGTAGTGACGTATGTGTCAAATTTTTATAAAACCGGAAATATGTTTTGATATCACTATTATGTGTAAACCTCATTTTTTTGGTGTTTTTATTTATATTTGTTTTGTGCGCGTTCGTTTGTTTTGTAGTGAAACTTTATTCCAATTAGGTACAATGAACAATCCCGTACATTGTGAACTACAAACAACCAACTATTAATTATTAAACTTCAATTAGAGACGAAAGTACAAATGAAAAGCCTGTTCCAATTTATCTTTGAATTTTAAATAAACCACAAACTGGATAAAATGATACGCAATTTAAGTGTAAAGTTTAGTCACTCAAAAAACCAAAACAAAGTCTGCTGTGAAAAGTTACACCAGTTCCGTTATTGCGTAATTTGACTTCCTTGGAACTCTGAGTGTTTGAACTGAAAAGGAATATAGTTGACGTCAACATTATGGTAAGTTTACTTTAATAAAAATGAAAGCATGGCGTTTACCAAAAATCAATATTTGCTGAGAAAAGGGTTCAAATCGAAGGGCTACGTCATGTCAAAGTCCTTTGATGACCACCTACCTAGAAAACTTCAACAGCTTTTCTGTACAGACGCACTTCCGCTAGACCTGCATTGTGTATCCAGCATTCTGATGCAATATTTACGTCTATTAAAAGCGAACAAGGTACGAAAAGTTCAATGGATCTTATCTTACCGCTCTAGAGTGAAATGTCTTAATTAAAAGTGCAAAACTGGCGCATTTAAGTGATACTACCGGCAGGCTGTTTGTCTTCAGAATTCTAACTTCACCTAAATATTGATCGCCATTATTGAATGATAAGATAAAAATTTATTTCACGTACAAAATATATACATATGTATATACGAGTACATACATTGGAGTTGACAGACATAAATTGTACAAACAAATGAAATGAAATTATATGTTTGTAAGACGGTTTTCAAAAACAGATTTTATTATTCTGTAAAGAATAATTAAATTACTAGTTTATATTTCACCGTCGTTAAACACTCTATGTAACGTAAACACTCTAAAGTGACGCTAACCTTCCCAGACTATTACCTAACATTCAGGTTGTGTCGCGTTGTCGTCAGCACCCTCCGATGGAACTTTTACATATACTAAGGGGAAAACAATGAATAACCCCCAGGTTATAAGAAAGATTTCATTTCAGGGAGTCCCTAACTCTTCTGTGCGTGTGCACCGTGTCCAAACTATAGTCCCCTATTCGTCTGCAGAGGTGGTTATGACTTGATTCACACTTACTGAAAAAAACCAGTAGCGAGGTACTTATTGAATGATGTTGGATCTAAGTAAATATACACTTAAGAGGAAAATCTACATCCTATCATCTTCCAGCAAGGATCCTTATTCGAATTCGGCCGGAAATATCTTTCAAATGGTTGAAAGAAATGCTTTACGGTTGTAGGATATTGATCATTAAGTTAACGGAAATGCCCTTCACTGGGGAAGAAAATGAGTGATTACCCTGATTTTTTGGTTTCGAGCCAGAGTTCCGTAGACATCATTTTTCAGAAACCATATTTCTGTTTCGAGACTTCTCGAAATGTGTATTTATAGTGAAAGCTTAGTAAATTAATCAATTTTCATTCGATCTTGAGTAAGGACAAAATAATTATGTAGATAAATGTAGGATCCAAGGTTTTACAGTAGTTACAGTCAGTGGGCTGCACGATTTTGGTGCAGTCTGGTGTGTAAAACGTTGGGGGCCAACGTTAGTGAACTGGTGCCGAGCGCCCCACCTACACACTACGACCTTCCGCCCCTCCAAAGCGCAGTCGGTGATATTTCCCTGGTTAAATCTCCGCCAACACATCCACCACTAATCCGAGTTACAAAAGGTGGTGTTCTTTGAACTTTCCCAAACTTCTTTAAGCCGCGTTTACAAGATGAAAATGAATGAAAGTTTCCACCTGGACTTTGACCCAAGGGTTCTCGACTTGATATCAACAAAGTTAAGCACGCCCGGAACTAAAGTTTCGACAGATATTGGCAGACGGACGGACAGATCAGGCCGGAAGTTTCTCTTAATGTAATAATAATTTCTCACACCGTTTTTTTTTCTTTTTTTCTTTGAGAAATTGC